>NC_134645.1:39950506-41194881 GCF_030463565.1 Pelecanus crispus | reverse complement strand
AATAGAGATCTCAGAATTGCAAATAATAAATATGATTTTGATAAGCACTTCTACACAGGAAAATAAGAAATTCCTAAAAAGTTTTCTGTGAAGCACCTTCCTCTTCATGTCCTGTATTACTCTATACTTATAAATAATAAAAAAGGAGACTGATAAGAGTAGCTTTATGTAAGCAAGCTTAGAAATCACGCTCAGATAAGTGCTTTTGACCTAAATCTTGTAGCGCCTCGATCTGACATATAACCCCACAACTGTGAAATTCTGTATGAGATTTAGCAGTTTGAAGCTGCCAACTGACCCAGCCATAAAGCAGCCAGAGATAAGGATTTAAGGTACGATATGATACAATTAGACATTCACCTCCTATTTATTTCAGTCCACTTCAGTATTTAACCTACTTAAAAGTTGCAAGCTTTTTATTAAAATGTAAATGCTAGTGCGCAGTATATTTACAGGCAGCTAACAACAACAAGAAAAGACTCTCATAAATTAGATTTCTATGAATGAAAAGGGTAAACAGGAGATGCTTCTGCAAAACTCTTCTAGACGTGCAGAGATAAAGGATGGTTCTACCACACAAAATAATCAGATACAAAAATAGCTGTTCAGAAACAGCACACCTAAGGAGTACTTTAATCAAACATTTAGGTTACCTGCCAAAAGGACCATGATCTCTTCAAAATGCAATGCGGATTAAAGTGTTATCTAACACAAGCAGAAAACTAACCTTGGAGTGGAAGTTCGAAATGTGTTCATCATAATTTTCATGTCTTTGGATAGAGAAACCAGCTTTTTCAGCTAGATTGCAAAACTGGTTTAAAGTATTCCCTCGGAGTGGAGCAAATACCATTGCTTTTCCCTGGAACATTAAAAAGAGAATGTATACATTTTTAAAACTGGAAGGGAACCACATATAACATACACCTGACTAAGCTTTTAATATACTCAAGCTGGAGAAGTCAATTGTTCTCTTGGTAAAATATTAAAGTAGGGTAATAAAAATAATTGTTCAAAATATGCAAGATTTCTGTGATTAAACACATGCAAAATAGAAAGTAATAAATAAATATTTTCTTTAGAAAACTGCCAGCAGCCATACATCTGCTCCTTTTCATATAATAATGGTGGCTACAAATTACCAAAATAAAACACAGAAAAAGCACACAAAACATACACTCAATTCAAAATCCATTTGTTAGCTCATGACCATGCGAAGACTATAAATAATGATTTTCTTTTTTTACTCTCACACATAGAAAGAGTACCTCCCATTTGCTGTCAGTGGAATTACAACAGTGTAAACCAAGGCAAAATGGTAGGAAAATCAGACCCGATCATTAATTTTTCAAAGATATTTTAAACTACCTGAGCAGTGCAACCAAATTTGACCTTAAATTGGTAAATTGCATTTAAAGCAGGACTTAATGTTTTTGCATAGTAATTCTGGATCTTTCAAGACAATCAAGCCATTTATGATGCCCAGGCAATACATTATGGTCCATTAGCTAATTTTTTGTTCATCCTTCTGTATTTAAGAAAACAAAAATCACTATACCTTGAAATGATAGATTTTAGACACTCTGTGCAAAGTGCTAGCCCAAAACCTAACCTACTTGATATAGCATCTCTTGAAATCTTATTTGCAAAATTAATTCTAATTGGCTGAATACCGTGTTCTGTCACATGGAATGAAAACTGGTTGAAGAGCTGTAAACAAAGGTTAATACCAGCCAACAGCATATCACACCAAGGGGAACCACAAAGTTTACTGTGAGTTCTTGTATTTAACTTCTGTATTAATGAGAGCTAAAACTAATTTGTGAGGTGCTGTAATCATCCAAAGAGACAAAAAATATTTTTAGGGACCTGAAGAACTCATAAAATGATTAGATGCTGCAGAAGAATATTTGGCTTGAGAAAATGCGATCTTGTACACCACAGGAAGAAAGTGATCAGAAGAGAGAATTTCAGTGGGAACTCTGGAAAGTTACAGTGCTGACACAGATACTTAGTGAGGAGGATAGGGAACAAACCTGTGTTACAGCTCATGCACACATATGCTGAGACAACTCGCAGTGAGACAGCAATAAAAACTCTACGTCAGTATCAATGATACTAATATGTACTTAAAAAACTCCAATCATTAATACCACAGCACTGTATTTATTCTCACAATGCCTCTGTGAGATAGGGAAATACTGTTATCCTCATCTTTCTCACGGGAAATTTAAGCACAAAGGACACCTAGGGCAATACCCAAAGCAACTCACTTCTGTTCATTTGTGTAGCTGTAACTTTAATTCTGTGGCTTAATACAAGGTGCAAAGGGGTGTAACTCCCACCAAAGGCACTGGAATTGCTTATGTAAATGTTAAGTCTGAATATAGGCTCAGCTCAGGATGAAAAACATTAAACACAGGAAATTCACAATCAGTTCCCTCACATACTTGGCATGCTTTAATGTCATCAGACAGAAGTGGACAGCAAATGGAGCCTTCAGCTGAGGATCGTCTTCCTCCTGCTGCCATCTCACACTCCCCAGAATGTTGGTTTGCAGAGACCCTTCCTGGCATAAGAAGGATGAGACTCCTCTGGAGTCCCTCATCTTCATGGGCAGCTTCACAGAGAGGTCACTGTAATGGGAAACATGTCCCCCACCCAGGGCTCAATGACCACGATTCACGCAGGGACTTCAGGCATGGCTAAACCTTGTGCATGGAGATAGCTGGGGGCCACATGCCCTGCATCAGCCACAGATCCAGCAGTTCCAACGAGGAAGCAATGCTCATACAAGAGCATGCCCTTACAGATTTCCATCTGGAGTCAGCAGTCCACATGGTCGTTCCTTCTTGTACTTTCTCTAGACTAATTCAAATTTAATTTGGAAGAGAAATACAGTAAAATAGAATGTAACATGGTATGAAATATCTCTTAAAACCAGACTGAAAATTTTGAAATAACTTTAGAAAAGGGGAATGGCCTTTTATGGAAATCACTACACAGTTACTTTTGGCCAGCTCCTTAGTTGGTGTAAAAACCCATTCCTCTATTGAATTTAGTGTGCATCTAAAACACCTGAGGATCTTGCCCTTGCTGATAAAAACCAAGAAATCATGATTAAGTTTAATAATACAATAATCTCCTCAAAACTGTCAGGTAGTGTGGAAGTACTGTGGTCAATTCTGGTCTATCATAATCTGGGTTTAAAGCACTTTCTTGTCAACTGCCTGATCTCTGTGATTCTGCTGGCTGTTGTAGAACTGCATTCACATTTCTAATTTAAAAATGTTTTTCATTTCTTGGTTGCTGTACAATAAAAAAATTAGACCAGTGGCCTGGAACTATGCTTGATGGACTATCCCAAGGTTGTTTAACTCAAAACTTATAATTCTAAAGTGCCTCTCAGTTTAGGATGATGTTTAAAGTTCAGAATGGCCTTTCCCCAGCTTGGAAAATTCTTCCAGTAAACTCGTGAACAAAACACAGATGAATATGTCAGTTACAATAGTTTGAAGTGTCACTAAAATGCTGCAGTAAGATAATGGGACAGATGTTCACATTTTGGATATGACTATGACTAAGTTTACTCATCAGTCATTATCAAATGCAGTCTTACTTGCTGGTACTAATCACGGTTCAACAGCATCCAATTGACTTCATTGGAATTTTGAATGGATAGGCCACAGAAGAATCAAAGCCTTCATGAAAAATGTTCTTAATTAGGGAAATATGTAAACAAGCAACCGCTTATGCTGAGATTGAATTTAAAAGTACATTTTAATGACAGGAGAAAATAAAACTAAATGTTGGCAAATCAAGTAGCTTGCTTATAAAAGGAATAAAATATAGCCATTCAAGATAAATTTGTTTGATGGAAAATTTCAGTGCCTAATTCTTGGAATTGGTTTACAGGTGACATTTGCCTTTGTAACAAATTCAGATAAGAAATGTCAGCCCCCAGTAACTCTGCGAGCTGCTCATTTCTGCCTGCATGAATTTCTGGTCCTCTCTTCCTGTGCCAATACAACTGTCCATGGGGCCATACTATGAATCAGATGACTGAAATGACCAGAGTCCTGTTTCCAGGAAAACAAAAAGTTACCCCAAACACATCATTCTGTGCCATAAGGATTCTAATAGCCACAAATAACATCCTTAATGAAAAAGGAAATACTGCAGATAAATTTATCTTTTTTTCAACTAACAGTAAGAATAATTACCTGTTCTGAATTTCTCCTTCAAGACAGCTTTGCAAGGATACCCATTAATTTCTGTTTACTCCACTTTTCCTTTCGGTTTTGCTGGCTATTATTTTCCCTGAACTATTCTATTGTAGTTGTATCCTAGCTACACTTGAAAGATGTCTTACATCTCGATGTATCTTCAATATGAGATCGTTCCTCTATCAATTTGGCAAAGTATTACCAATAAGGAAATGTAACTTCTAAATTTGAGACAAAATAATTCATGTAGAAGAGTGAACTTAATCAAAGCAGTTTATACCTTAGCTTGGGCATAAACTAATGCCCATAAACTATTCTTAATTATTGCAACTGGCAAATGAGTTCACGATTAATTTATTTTTCCTTTAAAGGTCAAAGTACAGTGCCATTTAGTAAAGCTTCTCTGATGTTATCCTTAGATTTATACAGGTTAACAAGAGCAGTAAAAATAATAACTATTATGTACTTGTGATTGCATTTTCTCTTGGGATCTCAAATGAGTATATGCTTTTATTTGGGTCTTTCAAACCATGAAAGTATATGCTTGAAGGTATCTCCATTGAAAATGTCATTTTTGGACAAGAGAGCTCATTTAAGGTGTCTGTACTCCCAGCTTCCACCCCACACAATAGTTTGCTGTCCTCTTAGTTATGAATTACAGTAATTTGCAAGGCCATGCCATAACTGGATATCCATCCGTTTGACCATCCATAAAGTGGATTAGGCAAATGACTGTAGTTAAAAAATACAGTTCGGACAGTGGTCCAAAACTCTGCAACAGAAATTCCTGCAAGGGATTTGGCAATTTCTTTAGCTAGCTTTGCCAATAAGAGATAGGAACCATGGCCTAAAATGCAGAGAAAATAAGTACAGGCTATGCTGTTAATCACAATGTGCAGAAACAAGACAGACTAGGAAGACAGGAAACAAAAAGCCATCTCCCTTTACTCCACCTACATTCACAAAGGACTGTAGTTCATCTGCTCTGAAAAACAAAGGCGTGTTCTGAATTTGAATTAGCTGACTGGATTTAAAAAGCAACAAAGTCAGGCCAGTCTTGGTTTAAAGTCGGGTTAACAATTCCTAAATTGCCTATAGATGGGAACTTGAGCTATAAACACTGCTTAAATTCAGGTTGCCTTAGCGTAATTTTTTTTTAAAATAAATTATCTGGTTGGGCTAATCAGCCCAGATGAAGAATGTGTGTGTGTGCGCGCGCATATACAAATGTATGTGTGTGCTCAGGTTTTTGGCGCTACAGACCACCACACCATGATTAACTACAAGCAGGAGACAAAGCAACTAAGAGCTATTCTTCCATGCCAGCTAGAGGCTCCAGCCAGGTCACAGATAGCAGGGCACCTCTTATACACTTCTCTTCCTGCCACTCAACTCCTCTCCTTCAGCATCCTTTCATGGAGCCAGTATGGGGCTACCTGAAGAACCAGGTGGGGACATTGGTCTGGGCTGAAACCAAAAACTTTTTGCATTTTTTTAAACTGGGATCAGCTTTGTGTTCCAGATCACCTCTGGTCCCCGAAATTATTGCACCCTGATAACTGATGGTGCATCATGACAGTCAGAATGAATCACTCTGGGCAGGAGCTGCTTAACCTCCCCTTGCTGCCACTGACAGAAATACCTGGGTAATGTTTTCCTCAGGGTGGCTACGTTTCACCTGTCTTCCTGGCAGCCTTGCCCCAGAGCTCATTAAAATAATTCGGTCTTAAGTGACTTGCCTTAGGTCACTCAGGAAAGTCTATGATAGAACCAAGAATAGAAACCTGATCACTCTTAGCAAAGAATGGGATTACTTACACGACTAAAATGACTCGGTTTCTTAAGCCTTTGCACGTTTGGGTCTTCTATTCCTTTTACAGAGAAAATATCTCGTACAAAAAGTACAATACAATTTTAAAATAAAGTTTGGAGAATGCATTGCTAACATGAAATACTTTTGTTTTGAAATGGACAGTTTACCTTATTGGAAGATTTGTATGGTAAGCATGAAAGGTAAAATTCCTGTTTCAAATTCTTACTTATCACAATTATTTCACATGTTTTCTCACATTCTCATTTTGGTATCTTCTTTATAGAAATTTGTTTTGAGATTCAAGATTATCTGTTGGGTATAAGTATATGCATATAACAGCTTTTTTTTTGCCTGTAGGTCTCTCTGATTTAACAGCCTAATAGATTGAGATCAGTAAAATATTTCCCCAGTGACACTCATGTAGAACACATAAGCATTTTATGAAGAGCTTAATTTCATTATGTTCTAAGGTATAAAGCATGTAAACACAGGATTTACTTAATGGAAAAAAGTTTTAGGCTGCAATATATGCATAAGGGTTTTGCTCATTTTATATAAACAGAAATGAAAAGAAAAAATATTCTTTCATAATAAATAAATACACGATGACAAAGGTTACAATTGAAGGGATTACAAATGACAGAAGCCAACATAAAAACTTTCAATATTGTACTTTTACTTTAATATGAAGACATTACTATCAAAGGAAAATACTTGAGAAACGCTTTGATAAAAATAATCTCACGCTATCTTTGAAGCGGTTTCATTTATTTTACTACCCACTGTGTTCCTTATCAGAAGGCCAAGTATAAGAAGTTTCCTAGTTTATGATTAGGAAAGAATCTGATAGATTAGAAGACTCAATTGAAGTTGGACATAATAAGTATTAAAGTATTACATGACATTAATCCTGCCATTCCATTACTCTCTCAATCATTGTGCACAGACTAATTATTCTGAAGCCAGTGTTCAGCAGAAAATAGAAACATACTTACACTGGGTTGGAGTAATCTCTTTATTGCATCAACAAGGCTAGCTCTGTACCGGTCCAGAAACAGGCTGACATTGAGAAGAGAACAGAATCCAGATTAAAATGGGTTTTCAATTCTAATGATACTAATGCAGATAAGTACAAGGCTAATTACATATGTTTACACAATGCTGTAAAAGAGAAACTGTGGTCTACATTTCTGTCCAGTTCAGGTACTTTTAAATATTAAAAAATACATACACCCAAATGTAATCTCAACCAAAGCTAAAATATCAGCACGAAACAGGTCTTTACATAGCTGAAATTCACAGATCACATATGCTAGCTATTAAAGTACTACTATATCAGAAATCAGGATCAATATACAAAGTTAACATTTTACATGTTTTTTTTACACAAGGGGGGTGGAGTTTTTAAAAGTATTTTCTATTGTATTTCAGGTGTTACTATTAAGGGTAATTTTTTTCCTTTTACCTTCACAGTTGTGGCGTTATAATGCATATTTTTTCTATTTATGTATCTATCCCTGTAAAGATTTACAAGCCCCTGCCTCCTCTTTCCCTCAAACACTGTTCAAATACAATGACCCAGATCGTACAGAGTTGTCCTCTCTTCAAATCCTTCATCTCCAGCATGGGTCCCGCAAGGATAGCAGCAGAGTCAATTTTCCCATGCAATGTTGCCAACATGCTCAGCCCTATTTTGGCGCGATTACCTCATGATTTGAGGGGATAATTCATTCTTCATGCCCCTCAGTACCTTAATGTATATACTAATAGTGGCAACCAGGGTGCCAATCACTCTTGACTAGATATTTGTGGACATGTAGTTACTGTGAATGAGAGTGCATTTACAATGGTTAGTGAACAACCATCGGATAGCAACTGATGTCTTTCAGTCCTTACTACCATGGGCTGCATTTATATTGTCGATTCAGATAAGAAACTCTATCAAGCAGGCCACAAATAATGTGATTCTTTCTTCATTATTTTTCATGCTTTCTCTGCAATAAAACTGCTTCCCAGCCTGTGTCAAGCTCAAGTTCCACACTTCATGGTATTTTGTCCATTCTTTATGATTTTTTTCTATACTCCCCTTTCCTTTATTCTCAAACATTTCTTTCTGAAGAGATGTGGGTAATTTTTTCCCAGGTTTGAAATTTCTAAAAGAATATAAAGAATATATGAAAACACTGAAGAGGAAAAAGTGGTCTGCCAACCACATGCCAGTCATCAAGAACAGAGATATATAGGTAAGGACACTCCACAGCTACCAAGGAGAATACAATATTACGTATCATAGGGTCAAGCAGCTGTGTAAGAGCTGTGAATTTTTGCTACTCAGAAAACCAAAAAAGCCTACCAGAAAACTTGTCAGTGACCAAATTTCATCGGTAAAAACTCGCAGAACCTCACATTGTTGAGAAAATGTGATAGACTGGGTATCCATACATTTCTTAAAGACCATTTCATAGAGAAGTATGACCAATATATTGAATTTCGTCTTAAGATATCGAAGTACTAGCTAACAATTTCCCTGATAGCCTGCCCACAAGAAAATTGAAACCTTAGCAATTCGCATGATGGCTGCCCCTCAGTCTTCGTTAATCTCACTGGAAGAACCTTACTGAAAAAATGCTTTTTTAAATTTAATTCATTGAAACAGCAGCTGATATCTCTAATGTCTCCTGGGAGTTTTAATCACATTCACCTCAGGTAGATCTCTATGCAGATAGATACCATAAGACACTACTTCACCGGGAACTTAGCCACCTGCACAAGAAGTGGAATACAGTGCATGAGTCCTCTCCCAAAAGAATCACTAAAAATAATTAATTTTCTTCAATATGAAACATTGCAAGCATGCACACACTTAATGCTTGCTGAGGTCCTGTGTAGACAGACATACATTCTAAATGAAAAATGCACTTAAAAACATTTTTATTTTTGAAAGCAGTGTAGTGGAAACTTTTTGGGGCAGCTTACCAGTGCTAAAATTCCTTTTTCATGGACCTGCATACCATTCTCTCTTTTTACAATGAGATAGGGGCACAACTGCTGCTACCAATCTTGTTCCTTTACAATGAGAGAACTACAGGCCTTTGTTCACCAGCAACTTAGTGTCTGAGAACTTAAAATAGTTACTTGACCTGCCAAGAGATTAGACAATTTCAACAATACCTTTTCTGTCCGACTCGCACTTGGTATTTTGGTGGTATGGGAGGTAGACTCTTAGCCCTGTTAGCTTAGGAAACCCAGATAACCTGGGACAGTTGCCCTGGCTCTGCTCCCAAGTTGTCTCTGCCCTCCAAAAGGCTTGTCCTGGGCAACAGGACCTACTTAAATTGAAAATAGTCTCCAATATTGCGATTTCCAGTCTGTTGCTCTGTGAGCCACAGACTGACCAGAGGGAGCAGAGAAGGCTAGAAGCAATGTTAATGCAATGCAGTGACTCCAGGGAACATCTCTATCCTCCCTCCTGAGCCAGAGGATGCCTTAAATGAGGAAAATCCTGAAGAAGTCGTTAAGATAATCTGTGCTGCAGACAGGACCAGCACATGATCTGGCCCACGCAAGGCAATTTAATCACGCAATTTCTCTTACCAGGAGAATTTGTATGACTAAATATTACCACAGCATACTGAAAATGCACCTGAGAGAATCCCTTAAAGCTCACAACACCTCAGTGAAATTAAATAATGTATTATTCTAAACCATTCTCACCCAGTTCTCATACCTCAATTCAAATTTGGCTTAGCTCGCCATTACTTTAGTGGTAATGTCTCATGTTTATGTAGTAAGGATGCTGTGAAAGCAGTGGCTCAGGACAGGAACAGCAAGGGTTTCTTGGGTCAGCAAGGAAGTTTCAGAGCACAGCAGTAGAGAGGCAAGAACACAGTTTATGATTCAGCCTTTGTTTAGGCAGAGCTCTTAACCTGTGAAATCTGGATGAACAGGTAGGCAATCTTGTCCCTTCTCTCTTCTTGTCTTTTTTTTTTTTTTTTTTTAAAATTTTAAATTACCATTAAAACCAAAATGAAAGTTTATACCAAAACTGTATGGAAGTAACAGTAAGCCACAAGGAAACAAACTAAAAAAACAAGTAGATTCTCAGTTTGCTTCACGCTGATACCCTTTTATCTTGTGCTTCGCAACAAGGGGCATGGGCTATGATGTGAACTTTTTTTTTTTTTGCATACTTTGCAGTTGGTAAAAGAGCTTAGTTTACAGGTGTACTTCAGACATGATTACATTCATGTATAGTGCCTAGTGTGTAGAGCCATTTATCTTTTTGTTCGCCTTCAACTACAGTACTTACAAACTGAAAAAACCCTTACTTCCATATCATCAGCTTCCAATGCACTTGAAAGTGTGTGCAAGAAATCAAGCTTAAAATGAATAATAAAATTAAACTGAAGGAGGACAGGGATCTTAATGCATTCCTGCAAAAATATTTCCTTAAATTAAATACTAACAGAGACAAAATTGACATATTTTAACGTATTTAAAGAATACTTTCAGTTCATTTCTACATTCCTGGTGAATCCACAACTCCCCATGACTTCAGCAAAAATCTCAACAGTGAAAGTAATGTGGCATAGCCCCCCCAGCCTCTATTGTGCAAATTCTTATGCATGCGCCAGACTTTAAGGATATATGATCAGTCTAACGAAGTGGGATATTATGGATTTCCAAAATTACATGGGGATCCAGACCTTATACTGTCTCGACATTAAAATTATTTGTGAAAACTTGTTTCACAAGAACGTGAAAGACAACGATTTTCATATTGGCTCAGTCCTACTGGCCTTGACTGTCTCCTTGGATTAAAAATCTCAGCAACTTTTTTCTTAATAAAGAAAAGTATATACGTTTCCTTTTAAATAATCGGAAATCTGAGGCTCTCAAGAGCTTTGGAGGAGTCTTGGTTTTGGCCTGTCCATACAGGCACCTGTTATTTCTTCCCCTCTATTCATACACACTCTTACAATTCCAGCACCTGCATGACTTTATATCCACAAGTGTAGGTCAAATGAAAGCCTAAAATTCTGGCAGCCTTCACCTGGCCTTCAAACTCCCCCTAAAAATTATGAGGTGGGTGGATGGATATGTTTTAAAAATTCCATTATTTCAGTATTTTTTTCCAGTGTACCCTTCTTCCAGGTGTCGCCTCACCAAGATTTTTTTTCCCTTATTTTTATCTCGTAGTTGACATTTTACAAGTTATTTTGGAACTGGTGAACCATGAAACTATTTTTATTGTCAAAATCCTGAACGGTTAAATAATGACTAGCTTTCACAGTTTGCCTCTTATTTATTTTATAATCTAGTTGAGCTACTAAATTTAGCTGTTAACTAATAGAGCGTCTGTTCTGGGAAAAAACATATTTTCCACCCCTGCACACAAGGTTTATGAAAGTCTGACTGTAAATATATGAATATAAAAACATATCGCTGCTTGTTGTAATCATGTACATTTTTACTTGAACCTCCATGTGGATTTGGACTATGTTTATGAATAGAGTTTGTTTTCATGTAAATGGGATCAAGCAGTACCACTGGTTAGCTATTCAGAGAATCAGACAATATCACCCTTGCTGGAAACACTTCAATAAAAATTTATCCATGTACCTAATATTTGAACTCAGATTTTTTGCTTTCTAGTTCTCTGTTCTAATCCCAGATTTTATTGACTGACAATGAGCTATATGATGGTGTTAAACTAAATGCAATCTATTCTATCTGTTTTTATCGCTGCATACTTCAGGATTCAGCCGAGGAGCTATAAGAAAAGACATTTTTTTTTCCTCTTCAATGGCAGCCCAAAAAATTCAGAAAGCAAAAATCCTGCCAACAGTTCTCAAGCCAGTTCTGTATCTCAGAAAAGAAATACATGAAAATGAAAAGAAGATTCGAGTTTGATATAGCATGGAACATTTTTTTCCCCAGCCTTTTCATGTACCAGGAAACCTAGTGTCCATAACTAAAAGAATGATTTCTAAAGGAAACAAACAATAAAGGGATTTTCATGCTTATTAAACTATATATATGGGCACTTGCAATAAGAAAATAGAGACAATTTGTGAATAAAAACACATACTTTAAACTAACCTGCACATTTCTATTTATTTTTTAGAAATCTATAAATATTTATACACTTACCTGCATCTTAAGTGCTTCAAAATAAATGTACAAAATGCAGAGATTGTAAATGCATTATGTATTTTACCTGTCATGTTTGATTCTTTGTTTCCTAAAGAAACTACACTATTTCCAAACAGAATGGGAGGAGTATTAGGCAAGAATATTTCTCATACTGAAAAAAACAACTTAAGTCTTGCTCTACTCTGCTGTACTCCCAGCACAAATAGGATGACATGGTGTGAGTATCAAGAATACAAGAGATGGCACAGCCAGGTTGTTTTGATATTTGTGTGAAGAACAAATTTAACTCTAAATCTCTTGGCAAGACCTTGCTTCACCCACATAATCTGGAGAACATCCATATGTGAGCCTTGTCTAAGCCTCCGAGAAGACTGCTGCCCTCCTGCTCATGTCCGCCAGCACTCTGATCTGACTTTCATACTTAATCTGATCTAATCCTGTCCAGCATTAACTTCATCTGTGCAATGAAACCTGGAGTATCCATTCTAATATTTGGTGAGGAAGGCATTTACTAAATTACTTGCTGAAATCATATGGTGTTGTTTAGCTCCTTATTTTAATCAGATGATGCATCTCTGAGGCACATTATCAGCGATTAGTTAGAAACCCTTCTCTGTCCTTTTTGAGAACAAAGAACTTTTCTGAAATTAAATGCTAAGAGAAATGAAGCACTGTTGCATTCTGTCAACAAATAGGTACTAGAAAAAGGAAAAAAGATGACGAAGTGTTCTCCAGTGCTATACAAAACTAGTAACTTTTCTGAAATAAGACTTTGCTTAAATAGCAAAATATCAAACAACAAAAAAAAGGCTTTAGAGGAATACTTTATCAGAAGTCTCTTAAAAAGAACATTGTTTAAAAAGACAATAGACAGCTTCATACTTCCCTTCGCCTTTTTCCTTTAACTATTTCTTTGTAAGGTACAGAAATCTGCTGAACTGAGCTGTCCTACAAAGTCCCTGTTTTCAGAATTTGGTCTCTCACAATAGTTACACGAAACAAAACAGAAACAGGTTTTTCTGCTTTGGACATTTAAAGGGTCAAGAGCAAATATTCATAAAGGAAAGGCAGGTTCATTTAAAAATATCTACTCTCTTAAATGATATCTGCACATCTTTTTTTACACTGTCTCCATTTATATAACACAAATTATTAATAATGTACCATTTTTAAACTTAGCATGCAGAAAATATAGCACAGCACAATTCTGCAAATCCAGTATCAGAAAAGGGTTGTGTCAATAATCAAATTTATTTGCATGAATTATTAAACAATATACCATATTGTAACACGTATCTGCGTTTTTATAAATTAAGTGCTGTACTCTCATTCTTTTACTAAGAGTTCTCTTACAATTAACATGTGCCTGTGTAAATAATATAAAGCCTATGTCTACAAATATTGCTGTCAAACTGATTTAAGAAACAGAATGTGATGGGGGGAAAAAAAAGGCTTTGAAAATCTTTTTTATCTTGGAAAGATTTTCCGGGGAGCAAAAAATATATCCCCTTATATCAATAGTCAGATCTTTCCTAAGAAGTAAGCTAATTGAGCTGTTTGTGTTGATAAACTCCCTTTTCTCCAGACCGTTCCTCACTGAGCCATAATTATTTGCAATTTGCCTAAGTCGTCCATTTACTGATACGTCAAGCATGAAACAGAGGCAATTCCAGAAAATGGAAATGCTTCTCAAAATCAATCTTTGGGAAATAATGTGGTAGAAGTTACTGTGTGATAGAAGACTACCTTATAACTGTCACATGGAGATGAATATTAATTTGTTGAGGTTAAGGTGGCTTTGTGCTTCATTTGTTGACTTTGCTTAGCCATCAGCAAGCAGCACAGTACAATTACTCCAGCAAAGCTATTTTTCTAACATGAGTTTTATGATTTTTATGTACTTACCAGTCAGCACACATAACAATGTCAAAATGTCCTTCCAGTTGAGAGACATCTGTCTCATTATCCCATCGTAAAATGCTAGAGGAAAAAAAGATTTTAAAAAAAAAAAAAAGAAAAGAAAAAAGGACTTACATCTTTCATCTTGAGATTTTTAAAGTATTAATATTATTCTTATGTGACACAGAAGTGTTTTAAAAAGTACACACTCATTACTTTCAAAAATGCATGTAAAAATCCTACTCTGTACATTTTTAAGGTTTTAAATCTCAAAGCTAAAGAGCTATTTTGTATTATAACAGAAAGGCAATCCACACAGGTTCTGATGAGTGGATCACCAACAAATATGCATTTCTGAATTAGTGGCACATGTATGGCTTCAGATTTTTACCCCTTAACACCACTGCATGAGGAAGTGAAGTCAAAGTATTGACAATCTGAATGAAACACAGATTTGCAGAACAGATGTGAATTCATGGATCTCGGTTACATCTGGCAGGCAAGTCCGTTGTGTTTCTCATTGATGAAGTGAGCATTCACTTGGGCTGGAGGGAGGAGGGACAGCATGAAAAAACGCCAAGCTTAACTTCAATGCCAGCTATGTTGCCTCAGGCAAGTTTAAAAATACAGCAGTGCTGACTCCGTCAGCACCTATTCTCTCATAGGTGGTAAGTTACTTAATTCCAAGGTACTCAACAGTAGGCAAAAATGCACATGTGTACAAAGTTGTTCTCTGCTTATAAATGCTGTCAATTTATGTAGCTACCATGAAGAATTTCAGTACTTTGCTCCCATTTAAAAAACAGCAACTACTATTGGAATTTACTTCACACTTAAAATATCATTACCCTGAAGATTTGAAGCTGCATTTCTATTTCTAGGCTATTTTTAAAAAAAGAATCTATCCTTCTTTTTCATTTCCTGGTTATTTAAAATAGAAAGTAGATAAATATTTATGGGAAAAGCACTTGTGGGGGAAGGGTCTAATCTGATCTTGTCAGGTTGTGCATGCTTATCTCAGTTTTGTATGAGTCTTGACCAAATAGACCCTTTAGTCTTCCCACAGCTATAATCTACTTCTGGTTAAAAGCCATCTCCATTCACATCCTACTCCTAATATTTAACTGAGGATCAGTTATAATGTGTTCATTCAGAAATGTTCCCTAAGTAAAGAGGAAGAAAGGAAATTTTATAGGTCGACTACTATATGCAAAAAAGGCTCATAAATACGTAGACAGATATAGAGCCAGAAAGAATTAAGATGCCACAATATGCATGTACATGTGCACAGACACAAATTTGAAAGGGAATGCTTTTAGAACGTGAAAATTATGAAAGGAGAGGCCCAGTTGGTTGGGAAAGCTTTGATTACGTGGGGCTCAGTGTAACTGAACAGATCAGGACTCATTAGCCCATCTGCCCTCCTGGAATTTACTGTGACAATCCAAAGAGAGAAAAGAGTAGATTAATTTAATTTTTCCCCCTCAAATTGAAAGTATTCCAGATTTTTGAAGCCTAGGTAGCTTTGCACACTGGCACGCAGCAGGCATCCAGTAGTGGAAAGTGACAAAGGAGAGTTCTCACTCTCAGCTGCTGGCTGCCTGCTGGCTACCAGCGGCTTTTTCAACCCTGTTTCCGTGGAAACTTAGGTTAGAATAGTGAAAATTAGGTAAAGGTAAGTTTTGTGGGTTTAAAGCACGCACTCTAATACTTTAAGAATCCTGAAGCAGAACTGGAAATTGGTAGATGAACTGTGAGCCTTAAAAGGCCACCTTTGGTTCGCATTGCTACAGAAACAGAGATCTGATCAGTACCACTATAGGGATTTGAATTATGATTTTTTTAACCCATATATTTACTATACTTCACACATGCAGTTTGGAAGGCAGCACAGGTGCCTCCTCCTGGAAGAAAAAAAACTCTCTCATGTTGCTGTCAGGTTCCCACTGAGCATCCAAAATACAGCATTTTCTGTGCACACCTACTGTAGGCACAAAGGAGTTTGTGTGGGTAGGTAAAAGCTCAGAAACCATAAAGCTGAGCAAAATACGGAATCAAAGAGTTGCCAGGAGCATGAGCAGTGGTGCAACGTGACTGGCATGTGCACTGTTAGAAGGAGTGAGCTGAAGGCATCCATCCATAAGCCAGTCTTCCTCCATTTTCCTGATCTAGCACCAGGGCTGCTCTCGGTCTCTACCTTCAGTACAGTTGCATTCCTGAAGACATGATAATTATGTAAAGGCCAATGATAAATTTACACATAAGATTTTCAAAATCAACTTTGCCATAAATTTTCAAAAGGTACAGGAAAATCTTTATTCCTGTGGGGAAACAACCATGTAAACTAAAGATAATTTCTATAAAATAAATACCAACAGGACTCATTCTGATCTCACTCAGGATGTATGCACACTGGTGGGAGAGATGCAACTACAAGCTGTATATATTTATCCATGCTATCTTTAGCCAAGTGCAAGTACGACTAGTAAGGGAAGCACAGCTAGGGTACGTGAAGCTCAATACCGGCTGCAGCCTCTGAAACTGTTTTGGTAGCTAACTCTGGGCTACCATATCTACACCGTTACCCATTTAATGCTTCCAGAAATTTGCATGAGCTGCAATCAAACATCTGCACCTGCACCTGTAAAGCAGAAATGCTCCTGCATATCAGGGAATCAGAAACAATTCTGCTCAGAGTCAGCACTATTACATCATTAACACTGATGTCAGAATCAGCCTGATTCTGAATCAGAATCAGCTATTTTGAATTCTAGTGCTAATGAAAGTAGTGAATCCGAGTCAGGACATATGTACATACCATCAACTAGCCATACAAGTTCTTGTAACCCAAACACAATTGCTGAGTGTGAGAATCCACTAATTGCAAAACAGCTCTGAGAAAGGTAAACGTGTGTATGTGTATCTAAATGCATGGATCTATATGTTGTAAGAGGGTGAGGAACAGTAATTTTTTCAGGGATTATTGAGGACGTGACTCTTGGACTTAGTGGTCAGACCTGAAAGAAATACTGAAGGCACCATGAAGTAAGGGCTGATTGCATTTCCATTTAAAGAAAAGCACTGCTAGGAAACCCAGAAAAGTGTTAGCAACAGAAATCTGAAAATATCAGTCTTTATGAAGTTTCCTTTAAAAAAATAGACATAAGTGTAAAAATACCATACCACAAAAAGTCTTTTAAATCATCAGTATCATGTTGAGTGCCAACATGAAAAAAATGCAAGCCTTGTTAATATTTCCCTCAGTGATGCTAAATTAGTGGACATAAACCACGTTTTTCGAAAGCCACTTTTCTTGCAGCAAAATAAGAAGTTTTAAAGCTATAATATTTTTATGTCTTTCTTTTGAGGCAAGACGCTACAGTACTAACAGCTGAAATAATTGTGTAAATTTGAGAAATGTGCTTTACTTTGTATTTCTGCCCAAGCCACACCTTCAATGGCCCTTTTTTTAAAAAAAAAAAACAACATACCAAACAAACCCCAACATATTTAAGGCTGTGCAAAGCCCGCTCTTGACGTTATTTTGTGCTGGCTTATTTAACTCATGCAGGTTGGTTTCTTGCAATTGAAAATAGGCAATTCAGTTTCAGCAGAAAAGGGTCTGAAACCCACTGGAAATATAAAACAGTTTGGGAGCTTTTGTTGGCTACAAGAAGAACGTTAAAAAATGAAATAGGATGCAAAGAAAAAAAACTACTGCACTGTTCAGCTACTACTTAGGTCAAACTGATGGTGGCTGAAACTTGGTACCTGCTAATGGCTGCTTTATGGCCTGTATCAAATGAATTTGACCAGTTTTCAGAGGAAAAGTACCCACATCACAAACCTATTACTATAATTAGCAATCTTGATGGCAGTCCTAGCAAAAAGGACAAGGACTGAATGAGCTATGGAGAATGAACTATCCTCTCACATGCAGAGGTGGCTTTTCCAGGTCAGGGATAAAGCATACTATCAAAATAGTCTGAGAAAATATGTACTGATGCTTTAGTTTCCTAGGCTGTCAACCTTACACCACTCTAAAGCAACAAATTCATTAAAAACCCCCAAACAACACACAACATAACCAAAGCATTTTTTTCTTTTTTTCCCCCTGATTTATCTTTTAAATTGACAAGCAAGCCAGAAAATGTGATTAGGTCAAGATAAAAAGAATTGTAATGGTAATAGAACAAAAAGATCAACTAAGAAAATAGAGACTTTAAGTACTACCAACGTACCCCCAAATATCCCTTGTATTTCAAAGAAAAAAAACCACAACAAAATAGCAAATGTTGCAGGGATAATTACAGCAGCCAAGGCTGCACTTCCTCTGTACAGTAATTCTAATTTATGGAGGATAGCCTGACAAATGTCGACACTCTTTCTTACACTGGTAAAGTATCTCAGCAATCTACAACAAAAGACCTGATTTTACCAGGTTTTTATTTCTCATGCAAAATTCCTCATTACTATTATTATTCAACTTCTGTTATTCAGTGTTTGTCTCCCTAGTGTGTCTAGGCAGGTAACTTAAATGAGGAAAAACAGGTTAAGTCTCTGATTGTTAAAACTTGAAACATTTCCAAATCCCTCTGAGATGTTCTTGTGATGAATGGCACAGGCTAGAGTAGCTCTCAAGTTAGCAGAAAAGTAGTTGTGCAGATAAAGACAAAAAATAAAATTAGAAGAAAGGACAAAAGACACAAAAGCCTTACTTGCTTCAAAATGTATCAGCAGTTTTAATAAAAAAAATTTGTCCCACTTAGCAGATGAACAGCTACCAAGAACCCTATCTACCCACCTCTTCTTTTCATATTTTAATTTAGGCTTCAGTCTTTGAAAAGCATTACCATTGATAAGTACACAGGTTCAGGTAAAAGATTTTGTCTGGGGGTTTTATATGACTTTTTCTATGACATTAACCAAGCAACTTCATTAACGCATTAACAAAAGGTATCATCAGGATTTTTCTCCACACCTTGATCTTTGTTTGAGATTCCTCAGTTTTGTATAAAGATCAAGAAGATGGATTTTAATTTAGCGACAGAGGCAATGTGTACACCTATCATTACAACTCCTTTGAGGAGTCTTGCAAATTTGCCTACTGTATTTTCCCCATCTTTCTCATTATATTCTCATTAGGTTGCTCTTATTTCTCCATCTTTGTTCACCTTCTGCCTTTCTTACCTTCACTGTTTCACTTTGCTTTGTATTCTTATCCATTATCTCATTCCCTACAGTGCATACCTGGTTTGAAGGAACCAAGGTTAAATTTTCAAACACAAGTACCCAACATCAACCATTCTCTGTTTCCTCTCACGTTTCTAAGCAGTTTGAATGTGATATTTACAATTGCCGATGGACATTTCTTTCTAACAATCTCCTTGCAGGTTTTGGCAACTTCCACATTATTTATCTACTGTTGTCGAAGTATACTGATGATTTTTCTCAGCTAGGCTCAAAATCTGCACTTACTCTCCGGGACCTTTCTTCTCTTTTCAGCCCAGTAAAATCTTGCTATTCATTAGAATTTTTAATTCCACTATTTTCTGCTTGGTTTTTTTAAATTCTTTTACCGTTTTTTTCAGTGTGCTCTTCTAAATATTCTCTTCAAACCTTTCCCACATTTCTGATAATTTCACAATGTTCCACCTCAACTTCTTCTTCCTCTGAATTTTACTTCTGGGCTATCTCATCCATAAAAGCTAAACCCAACTACCCACTTCTCCACTTCACACTGTGTATCCAGACTCACAACTCAGTATTTTTCACAGCCTCAGTGAGTGAGAAGCTCATCACCTCTAGAGTACGACAAGGCATTGTTCTTACCACCTTTTCTTGATCCCTTTGGACATAACCATTAATTCCAATCTGTAATCTAGACTTAGCTTAGACCTTCCTCTATATTTGCATACCTCAGGTCTGTTCAGATTTTGCTTATTCTCTCTGCATAGCATCTCTAAGAAGTTTCTTATCTACCCACTCTGCTTGAACTCTTGACCACGTCATCATCACTTACATCTTAACACCACAATATTGTTCTCTCTGCTCTTGGAAAATGCAGTCTTGCCCTGTTAATATTTATTCAGTAGGCTGCTGCAAAGATTGTTTTTCTTGCCTACAACCCTGATCTTGTCACCTTTCTCTTTGTACCCCTCCAGGTAAGTTGCAAGTCTTTTCCAAATGCTTCACAACAGTTCACTTCCCTATTTTTGATCTCTCATTCAATATTGAAAGGACAACTCCCTTCTTTAATAAGCCCTAATGTCAGTCTACATCCACTTAACTTTTCAAGCAAGCACCTTTACAATTTTCTTCCACTATGTTATCCATGAACATCCACAACCTTACACCATTATCCTTGAAACTCTCCTTTAAAATAGTGCCTACAAAACCTGAAAAGAGGCTAGGCTGCTCTCGTGCCTCCAACTCTGTCTATCATGCTGACTACAGTTATCCCGTTATCCTTCCTCACCATACCTGTCTCTGGTCTTAGACCACAGATTCCCTAACACAAACTGCCTTTTTCCTCTGTGTTTATACAATGCCTGGTACAACAATTCATGATGAAACCTCATCCCATTAACGCGGTAATACAAAAGAAGAAAAACCACCAAACCCAACGATGGGTCCCTTCTAACTTAAGCTATTCTATGATTCTATCTAGGTTTTCCTGCCTAAAAGTTCATTTTCAAAAGAAGTGTATGACAAAGTTATGTGCTTCCCTTATTCCTTATTTGGAGAACATATTTTCTCTCTTTTATTCTGTACAACATATTTTGCTAAAGTTCAGATGGGAACATTACAGTTTTGTCTTCAAAAATAACAGTCCTAACACTTACACATTTGCTGCATATCAAAAGCTACTAAATTTTTGGGACATAATAAATACACTGCATGTAAATACAACTGTTGCAGAATACATTTTTCCATTTTGTAGACACACCACAGCCCAACATTCAGCACAAGTGTGGCTATTTTTTTTAAAGAAGTGAGAATATCTTGTATAAAAATATCATTAATAAAAAAATACCACTGGTGTTTGTCAATTTGCCTTTTCGCATCCCTCCTCTACATCGATACATCCTAAATCAGCCTTTATTTAGGAAACTGACTACTGTTTTTAGCAAGGTTCATGTAGTACATTATGCACAAAATAGATGTTTCTCACATTCTAATTCAGACCGATAGGGTACAAAAAATACATAATTTCAAAATGCAAGACAGCATAAGCACATGTGACACAACCGTACTGGTAGGATCAGTGAATGAAAGCTTTGTAAAAGTTTGTTTTGTGTGAAAATATGAAGGAAAAGACGACAGTTTCTTGCTCTGTGGAAAACAGTGTATCCATGAATACAGGGAGGATAATCAAGGTAACAAAAAATAAAAACAAAGAATGTGAAATGAACCAGGCAGGTCCAGAAGGACTGAATGGGAGGAAAAATTAAAAGCAGCAGAGAAGATGTAATTCGCAGGTGTTTAAATTCTGAGGGTAGAGGGGACCACAATAAACATTCAAGATTCCAAACTTCTTTATCAAGCCCACGTACCTCAGGAAATTAATACACATGTTTCAGAAAGATATCCAACTTGATTTAAACACATTCACTGCTTAAGCAACTACCACTTCCCATGGAAAGATGTTCTAATGTATTATCATTCTCTCTGTCAAATCTCACTTTTTTCTAGACTGAATTTGTCTAGCTTCAATTTCTACATCTTGTTAGGTACTTGTAAGCTAGATTAAAGAGTGATCTTCTATGAAAGATTTTTTTCCCCCACATGAGACTTTTAGATCAAAATCAAGTCATTTCTTAACAATCAAGTCATTTCTTTGACAAGTTAAGTAAACAGAACTCTCTAACTCTCTCATTTCCAGACCCTGATTCACTCTTCTGCCTCTTTCCTGAACCCCTTTCATTTTCAGTATCCTTGGTTAACGTTTGAATAACTGAATATTAATTGAATATTAATGAAATAAACAAAGGTAACACGGAAGGCATTATTTTGTCAAAATTTAAAGTTTGCCCCAACTTTCCTATGTCTGTGGGAAAGACTAGCTGAGAGCGCCTGTGAAGGAGAGAGCCTGCTGAAAGTGTGTAAAATGTACTTGATGGCTGCCTGTTAAGGTAGAGCCAAGGTAGACAAGGAAAGTAGAGACATGGTAGACAAAGGCACAATGGTAACAACATGAACCAGGAAACAATGTAAAAGTTGGCTAAAAAGATGGATACCCAAAAAACCATAGGAATAAACCAAATAATCTTCGATTCTAACATCTCATGAACATTTTTCTGTAAAGCCCTGGGAAAAAAGATGTAAGTTTTCTCATATCAGTGATCTCCACCTAGTCTTTCTGTCCAGTCCAAGAGAGTGCAAGAGGAATAGTTTTACCAAAAGCATTTTTTTTTTTAAGCTAAGAGGAGACCATCACAAAATAGCCAAAGATTTGAGCAAGAATTATTTAAAATAATACAACGATATACTTTTAGCTAGCACTGAGCTTTTCACCCTGTTCTTCCAAACACATAGAAATGTCTCTACAAAGCTTGCTAAGTTTTCAATTTTTTCTCTTTATGTATTTTTATCTGTTCACATAAAGAAGACAGACAAAACTACAATGCAATTTAAAATAAATTGCAACTTTACTAAGTCAACACAACTGGGTGAAATAGACAAATAGGAGAGGCTTTGAAGTTGGTGAAAGTCGGCTGATATGGCCAAACGGTAAAGAACATTATTAGAAACAAGATGTCATTCCTCTGAAAGTTGAAGTCGCACCCAAATGAAGAAAGGATCACAGATTTGGAAAATTAAATATAATAATAAAATTAGGCAGGCCAAAAATGAGTGTGCTCTTTCTTCTGTTCTGCATCTTCCAGCCAGCTGATAATCAGGGTATAGAATGAGCACTCACAGAGGATAACAACATTTCAGAGAGGTGAAATTAATTCTTTGCATCAGTGTTCACTGTAGAAGAAACTGAAGACAATTTCACCACAGAAGCCTTTTTTGATATACCTTCTGTAAAAGGAAGTCCTGCTGTATTTGAGCTCTTCAAAGGTGTCAACAAGTATTCAGATAAGGGTGATCCGGATAACACAGGCTGCTCCTGATTCCAAAAGGCTGTTGGCAAGACCCTCACCAACAACATTTAAAGAACGTAGACAGCCACTAAACAAGAGTCCTGGCATGGCTAAATAATAGAACAAAAGACAGGGAACTGGGTAATAGTAAATGGTCAGTTCTCACAATGGAGGGAGATAATCAGTGGAGTTCCTCTGGGACCTCTTCTATTCAACATGTTTACAAGAGATAAGCACTGAGGTGGCAAAGTTTACTGATATTAAGAAGTTATTCAAGATAGTAAGGAAAAGAGCAGACTGTGAAGAATTGCAGAAGGATGAGACTGAGTAATTGGACAATAAAACGACAGATGAAATTCAGTGTGGATAAATGCAAAGTGCACAACAGGAAAAATAATTTTGGCTTGATAAAGAAAATGAAGGTCTCCAAACTGACCACCACTGGAAAGCTCCTGATATTGTGACAGCGTCATGAAAATATTAGCTCAGTGCTGAACTGCAGTCAAAAAAGCAAATCACTGTTAGGCATTTTTAGAAGAGGAACAGAAAGCATACCTATTCCACTACATATATCTATCATTTATGCACACTTTGAATGCAGTACTGATCACCCTCATCTGAAACTCAGTAGACTGAAACTAGAAAAGATATAGAGCAGAGCAAACACGATCAGAGGTATGGAATGGTTTCCACCTGAGTTGAGTTTTCTGTGATAGAGAACTACAAATTCACAATGGGCATGAACAGACAGAGCATTCATTGTTTCTTTTAACACATATGTAACGCAATCAAATGAAGGTTCCTGAACGAGGAGCCTTTTCTTTCTAGCCAAAAAGCAGGAAATGTTCCTTTTGGCAGCTTCCTCCTTGCCAATAGATGCTGTCATGCAGGAGTGTTACATGAGGAGACTGGAAAAGTAGATGGAAGAAAGGGATTCCTTTAGGATTGCTAAGCTGACAAACACAAGTTCAATAAATATGTTTTCAAAAAGTTTGAATTTAGCAACACTCAGGTAATTTTGATGAATGAAAGGAGAGAGATCTTCATTAAGATGTCCTACATTGATGGAACCTGTTACATGACCAGTTGAAATCAGTAGGGTTAGAAAGTTGGCATATTAGAAGAACATTGCAGTAAGGTAAAATATTCACATGTTGGCAGTTACAGAGAAAGAGGTAATTAATAAAAGAATGGAATAATGATGATATAATTCAGTGCTCAGTCACTGAGACCTCATCCACTATTATACTGCATGCCATTTAGTCTTTAGAAAGACTTTTTTTCTTTAGGTTTTGTTCTGGAAGCTTGTAAATTCATTATATTTGTAAGGAACAGTAGAATCTCAGATAACATTATAACCTATCTGTTAACCTTTAAGGAGAAGGAATTGTCACGTTTGGTCACATGGTCATACATTCTTGATGTGGGTTCTAATGTTGACTATAGAATGAACAAAGAGTATAGGATACCTTATTCTAATCAAATCAAAGGCATATAATGCATGTCAAACTAATAACAGTTGATGCTACAAACACTGCTATCAGGATAACTCATATACTAAGTTATGGGGTAAACAACCTGATTCATGGATAATTTTTGAATTGTGAAAAAAAGAAAATCATCAAACTCATACACGGTATTAATAATTCACCTTACTATGGCAAGTAATTATTAGTAATTTGGTGGCATTACTGTACCTATTTCCAGCAAGCGTAAGCAAGAAATTCTGAACATACTCATGAAAGCTAAAAATAAAATAGAATTGTATATCCACTGCTGAAGTACACTGTTTACTAAATATCTATTATTACATTATAACACATAATATGACAAACTGCCAGTTTGGCTTACATTACTGTACTTTTAAACAATAATCAAGAGTTGGCAGAGCTAGGTAAGTGCTCATTTATTGCATTTTGTATAAATCTAAATAAATAGATGTATGGCAGGTTGTCCTAATCTAACTTCTCTTGGTTGATACTGGATTATTCCTTTTTGTGCCATCCATTTTTTGGCATATTCCTTTTTGTGCCATACATTTTTTGGCACATTTTCCAAGTCTAGACTTAAATGACTGGAACAAACTGACTTTCATACTGATAATTTCTGCTCCGTGTGCAAGGAAAAGAGTACAAGATCCCAATGTGAGATGAAGGTGCAGTGAGAAGGGCCTATTCTGAATTATCATTTACATGGAAAGAATCTTGTAACTTTGCACTCGACACTGTGCGAAGTTGCAAGACTGGACACTATTTAAATGATATGTTAGAGTGAGGAACATGCCTTCTCCAGATTAAATTAATGTAGCAGTAAGTCACTTAAATACATCACGGTGTATTCATTTGCCTGCAAGCTCTGATCAGCGTAGAAGAAGTCACCTAATGTCACTTTGTATGCCAGTGTTGCATTCTTCCCTGCAAAACACTACATTTTCTTGTGGGTTTCCTCCCCGCCGTTATCATTATATAACTAAGGTTTTCGGTTGTAGGAAAAGTGAATCAGGCTTACAGCAATATTTCAGATTTTATACCAGCCTTTTAGTTTCTTCAAGGCTGTGAGAAATGATCAAACAACTTTGTTACTGCCTTTATCACGTCATTACTGAATCTACAGGACTGATCCATCCATTAGCACCTCTCAAATAACTAACCAAAGCATAAGTTTAATTCTGACAGGAGAAATTAACTATTAATGTGTATAAGATAGAGAAATGCAAGATGATCATTATTTTTGGGATTAGAGAGTCATTTGAATACTTATTTTATAAGACTTTACACTGTTACAACAAATCTGCAAAAGCCTTAAGAATGTAGAACCAAAAATCAAATTATGTGTTTATTGTAACAAGCCTTATGTTTTGATACAGTACTTCACTTTATTTTATAATTTAATTATTTTGTTTATGCAAATAAGGCCCCAAATGCTATTGCACTCAAGTTAAACACTTGACATTTTTACTCCTTAAAATGCAACATTTTATGACGTCTAGATATGTTTATTAATTAGTGATTATTAACACCCAGTAAACAACATCATGTCTTGTAAAAACACAATCTTTCTTCACAGCGTGAGTCTGAAATCTATTATTCACTGATTCCATATGCTGAAATACACTCAAATGATCACAAATGACCTTAAGCATTAGATAAATGTAAATGAGGACAGGGTAGAAAATGTGCTTTTGATTGATATCTAAAAGACCAGGTTTGAAGTCTTGACAAGGGATGAAATCTGAAATCTCATACAAAGTAGATGGCAATTGGCAGTCTACAAAATCTAAGCTTCTGGACGGACGTACCACACAGCCTCTCCTCAGCAGGGATGAGTGTCTGAGGCTGCTCACAAGAAGTGTTCAGCACATGGAACCTGAAAGACCACTCCTGGGGCCCGCGTGGCCTTTGTCTACTTGGCAGGCACTTATTAGGATGCAGAGATATATCTCTAAGTTATATGCGTGTACACCCTAATGAAGGCAGAATTTTTCTAACCCTAAGTGCTCACTTAAAAGAACTTCTCTACACAGAATGGCTACATAAGCATAGGGATAAATGATGTGAATGATAGCCATTAAAATTGTATGGGTTTAACCCTCTATGTTAATAAGCTTATTCTGCTGTAACAGCTTGCCTTTCTCAGCCCTTTTTCAGCTTTACTTTTGTCACTTTGAGGACTGAGAGCCCTTCTGGAATGAGCATCATCAAAAAAAAGGAAGATTTAGACACACAAATAAGAGTCCACTACTTGCTCTTAGGTAGCCATCTCTAAGCACATTCTAATTCTTAACCCTATACCACAACTATTAAGTACTTTACAATTTACTTTTAAAATACTACAAGAGATGAACACACTTTACATTTTCAACTGCTTCCAGTCCCTACTGTACTTGGAGATGCTTCAGTGAAACAGATAGTTAAACAGCTAACCTCAGTGGCACCACCTTTTACAGGGTGGGTCGGGAAAGGCTCTGGAGACGATCTGAAACCAAATTCTCTGAACCTCTATAACACTCACCCTCCAGAGCATGCCTTCAGGGCTAACTCAGAGACAACAGAGCTGGTGCACTGTGAGAAAAATTCTGGGTGCGCCCTGCACCTTAGGGCATAGTCAATGAGAGAAGGGCCCCAGCACGCTGTGCGTGGCTCCCATGCTCCCCATCTGTCCTTGCAGCAACGACCCAATACTGATTGCACAGACAGGATGACCAAAAAACCTCCCATGGATGCTCTGACAACATCTACCTCGGGGGCAAATGGGATTTGTTGCCACCCTGAATTCAGAGCTATTTAAAATGAAATCTGCCAGTGACTTAGGTACATTCATTCCAAGCCACGTATTCAGTACAGTGGGTAATGTTGACCCTGAAGCAGCCAAATTTCAACTGTGCACTAAACCACAGCATGAAGAAACATACTGTATGTTAAAAAAAAGAAAAAGGAAAGAGAGGTTATGTCACCAAGATTAATCATCCTGTATTTGCTATGTTAAAAAGCGATTAATTTTTTTTTTAATACTTCCAAATGCCTGTCTTGCATCACTTACCTACTTCTCTTGTATATACAACTGTGTCAGCATCAGTTAATTAAGGTCACACTTTCACACTTTTGCATACATTTCACATTTACATTAAATATACAATTACATGTAAGAATCAGTAAACGAGTTTAGCAGAATCTTACCGGCTTGACACTTTCTGAGCCTTAAATACTCCTGCACTTTGGTTTCTTGTGATGATCTCACTCACATCTGTAGCATATTTGTTAAGAATTATCTATAAAACTAGAGCGGTAATAAGAACAATAAAAAAATACTTTTTCCCATTGTTAATACCTCCATAATGTCTTTTATCTCTTTGGTCATCTTTAATCTGTGCTAACAGTCAGTCTTCTCAGAAGCATAAATTTTACATTGCTACTCCAGCACATCAGCCATAAATCTCTGCAGCAACTTGCTCTTGTTGCCTGCCTCTATTGACTGGATCACTAGATCACAGTGCTGAGGTTTTGGAGGCTTATGGGTTTTGAGTTTCTGCCCTGCCATAAGACACGTAACTTTGTTCCTGTCTCTGTCTGGGTGAGAACTGAGGCACAACAGGAGCACCTTAACCTATAGGCAAGGGAGTTTCTAGTCCATATATTTTCTTGAGAATGGTTTGGAACCACCATAAATGATAGTACAAAGCAATAAATGCCTTTTCTTCCCCATAGGCACTGCAACAGTGCCTCAGCTTCATGTGTCAGCTTCTTTCAGTTTGGAAGATGAGGTCACAAAATTGGGTAGCCATTCAGGCAGGCCAAAGCAAAGTCTGTCAATGAAAAGTTTCGAGGGAAGCTGTGCTCAGTCATCTATACCTAGAAAGATAACCTTCATAATAATCATTTGTGGTTAGTGAGAAGCCATAGGAAAGAAAAGGTGTAGCAAGTAACCAAGGAACTATGAGAATACTAAATGGCACCCAGTGTGAATCCATACATATTTGAACGATTCACTCTCAAATTTAAAGATTATCTTAAAGGGGCAATTTTGATAAAGATGTCAACGAACAATCTTATTTAAGGTACAGGAAACCTGATGCTAATTAGGAGGATGTTTCTAGGAGCACAAAATATGTTGAATTCTTCTTTACAAGTGCTCATATAAGAAAATTGAACACAGTGTCAGGCTAATTTAAAATATCACCAATGTATCTTTTTATTTGCTGAAATCACATAATTGTCCTTCCAACACAGTTGACTACTTAAGAAAAGTTATTTTAGGAAAGCCTCTATTCAAACAATAAGGAAGAAAAGGCAAATTATATTTTGTGAAGCCAAAAACTAGAAATGGAATGACAGAAAACTGGTTTAAACAAATCTCTGTAGTTTGGACATGCATTTTAAATCTTTTCCACAACATGCAATGAGAAATAGTAATGAATGGTCTATGCCTGTGAAGCAAAAGAAAGGCAGAAATAATTCCATGAGCAAAGTATGCTGTTTTTAAGTAGAGGCAGAAGTAACATTGTTATAAATTAGCTACTCTGCACTTAAATTATATAACTGAGCGAAACTATTAATAAATGTGGTAAACATGTTAACAGTAGCTTTTTAAAATAATTTATAAGCCCATGTCTTCAGGCATTCAGGCTGAACATGACCTTTCTAACCTAAATTTCGCAGGACTGTTGAAAGATCCATACACTATATTTTAATGGCCATTATAGTGCACTGCAACAATGTTTTGTATTATTGATGCTTTCAGACAGTAGTTCAAGTCACTACTGCATGGTATGAAACAGAGCTAAGGCAGAAGCCTCTCTGAAATAGGAGACAATTTTTACTAAAAATGAACCTCATCCTTGGATTTGGACATGTGGAACCAAGTATAGATGCTTTCAGTGTTCTGGGGAAATAGAATTTGGTGTTCATGACTGATATGTCATAGATATTACTAAGTTGAAAAATTTGTATCTGAATGCATATCACCCAAAATTACAAAGGGGGATGAATCTGATAACTTTGCCTACGTATATCTTTATTATTCACTTGAAATATCTGTATGTTTCTTCTTAATTCTTTATTTATTTAAATGATCCTGAAAGAACTTAGCTAAAACACACTAAACCAACAACAAAGTTTTGAATGAAGCTGTAAAAGCAATAACATCTGTCTTTATTATATTGATTTAGCAATATAAATGATCTGTTAATCAGTTAAAATCTGCCAATGATAAGCAAAAGGAGTTAGAGTGAAGTCTTTTAAATGGACTAGTAACTCAGATCATAGTATCTTTTTAAAAACCTCCATAAACCTCATGCGTAAGACCACTGATTAATATAAAATATAGCTATATATTTCACAGTGAAATGGTTAAAATTACAATGATTTGAAATTAACTTATTTGTAAATTGCTTTAACTTGTAACATTTCATTAACATATCCTAATATAGATACTGAAAACATACATAGTGAATACTTCATGTGGCAGTATGAAATGGAGAGTAATATGAAGAATGTCAAAAATTAAAATAAAAATCAAATCCTCAAAAGCTTGAGACTTCACAAAGCAAAGCTGTTAGTTATGCTCACTGAATAGCGATAACAACAACAAAACCAACAATAATTATGATGATGATGATAATATAAAGGCAGATTCTCAGATGCAATGCACTATTGCCAGGTCGATTTTCAATTACATTTCACTGATGTATTCATTTGTTTCTTAATGTGCTCATCTTGCCCATTAAGAATAATTAGCAGGCTTGCTTGGTGATTTCCTGGCTTCTGACAGTGATTTTTTTTCTTTTTTGTTGACAACCACTTTTACTTTTTGGAAAGTAATTTTTGGATATTATAGTATGACTGGCATGTAATTTAAGCTTCCTAAGAAATTTAAAGGGAAGATGTAAACAGTAATTTTTAAACAAGATTATTTTAATCTATAATACCTACATAAAAAGCATAATACTAGGCATTAACTATTCCTGAAGAGCAGAATCTAGAAAAGAAAACAGTATTTTATCCCACATTAATTTAATTTGGTATGCTACACGATTAAAAAACACCATCAGCAATAATAAAAATTAGCAGAAATACATCATTTGTAGTCTGTGGCACTTGGGGCCAAATACTATTTCCAGTTACACTAAAGATTCTTACTGATTTCAGTGAGTCTGTGGTGTGGCCGAAACAGGTCTGAATTTAGCCTAAACTTCTGTTATAGCTAGTCACTATAGAAAAGAATGCAAAAGAAAATTACCATAAGACAGATCATAAAATTACTACTGAAGTCCATAAAATACATAAAATGCAACATAAATTTTATTATGTGCACTTTTAAGAATACATTCCACCTACACTGTAAAGTTCTTAGTCTGCTGCACTTTGGCACCCTGCTAATATTAAGCCCATTGTAAAATCCAACACAATAAAAGCACTTTGAATGCTGAGCCTTCAGAGCACCAAATGTTAAAAAAGAAAAATAAATTCCTGTTAGAGCCTTCCACCAATCGCTTCTCTGAAAGGGATTCACTGAGTGAATACAGATGAAGACTTCTTGTAACACGTTGGGAAATAAAATATATTTCTAAAACACACTGTGAAAAACTAAGGTGTGCTAATTAGATGACATTAACAGTATCTTTTTCAGGAATAAAACCACTTTAATTTGTTTAATTCCAAAGACTGAGTGAATACTTTTAGCACTCACCAATTTTCCTTGCTATAGAAGACTTCTACATTTCAAAAAAGTTCAGGTATGTTTATGGAATATGCTATGCAAGATATTTGCTGACTTGATGATTACTGAGCTCACCTGCAACTTTCTGTGGGTAAAATGACCTTTTGTTAAATACCTACGCTTCTATAAAACACCAGTTTGTTTTGTTAGGCTAGTTGTGAAACACTTTTTTTCTCCCACATTTTTTATCTTCGTAATGGCATAGAAGAAAGATTGGAAGGGGTGATGCTGATTAAAATACACAGAATAATGAATACTTCCTCCTCAAGATGTGTATAACAAACTAGAATTTATCAAAATAAGAATCCCTGGAACACAACTGAGAACTTGCAATTTCTGGGAAAAGAAGACTTTTATAAGGCTTCCTTCAAGTTTTAAAAGATATGCTCTAGTGTTGGCTGTTTTTTTCCATTAAATTTTTAGTATTGTAAGCAATTATAGTTACCTCAGTTACCTCTGAGAAAGTCTTTTTAAAGGTAGTAGCTAATATTATTGCACTGCAATGTCTTCTGTTTTAACAGTCATCAGCAACTGCAATTTTTTAAAATCATGAATTATTTTAACTTATTTTTTTCACTAGGTACTCATTATGTTAGCTTTCAAATACATAAAATCTAAGTAATTCTGATGATGCAGTGGCCAAAAACCTGAAAAACTAGTCTGCCTTAAAATGCAAATGGAAAGATTACGAAGGAACAAAGCAAATAGATATCTTCCTTTTTCTCCTCTCAATTTCTAAGGGCTATTAGTATTCACTGTATATATCTGTTCTTGTTCTGTGCTGATATTTAATGTGGCCACAAATTATGCTCACTCATTCTCTCGCTTAGCCAAAGTCCAGTTCAATTTTCTGAACTACGTGTTCATATTAGAAGGGCATAATAGCAATTTATTCTAATATAAGAAATACAATAAAATACTTTCTACAAGGGACAGAGGATTTTTGCAATCTTACATCAAGAGAAATAATGATAAATTGATAACTGATTAAGCACACTAAATGGGTGATTTGTAGGCAGTTGTAACTTAGCAGCAACAACGAAACCATGCATTTCAATATACGCTGGAAAAGCTATGACAATATACAAATACTGGGTGTGTTTTAGGAGGCTACCATCTGAAAGTAAAAAAAAAAAAGCTAGTTCTTCTGCAAAACGAGTATGTGAAGGGGAGCTAATGATTTGATTCACTGCTACACCTCCTGTAATGTGCAGCATACACACAAGGAATCTTTCAGCACTCAACCATAAGGCAAATATTTACTACTATACTTGCTCTATACCAACACGTACATTTTTAATTAAGAAAACGTGGCATTTATTGTGGGGGAAGCTGTAGCTCTGTTCAAGATATTCTACATCTATTTTTTAATTACTTATGTGGGGACTTTTTCTTAATATACCCCATGCTGTCTGTCTTTATATCGATTGTTACGCAGCCAGTAAAAAGGAACAAGCACAACAAACCAGTTTTCTATCTGAATAAGGATACTTTTGATGGCCTTTTCATTTCCATCAGTTAACAGAACTTCTTTGACATCTGCAGAAATAGCAACCTGAAAAAAAGAGCACAGCAAACAATGAGCAAATATGCTTGTCTGTGTGGAAGTGAAGACAGGAGTGACAAGCCTTCAGTATCATGCTTCCTCACCTATTTCTCTGTAACAATCTTCAATCTTTTTTCATTTTATGTCTGCATTATTTTAATCATTCAATCAAATCAGTCAATACTTTTATCATTCCATTTGCGGGAGCCTCTATCTTGCTATCATTCTGTTCCGTAATTGCATTGTGACAGCGGATGATGGTATTCTGAGAGGCTTTCATTTGCGGGCTTCTGTTTATCTAGTAGAGCCATCATACAAGGCTGTCACTCTGCCTTTCAGCTTGCTTCTGTCTGACTGCCTGATGCCCTTCATATAACTTTGCATTGCAGGCAGATGGCTTTGTAAGGGTAATTTTTTTGTGAGCTTTGACATGCTCGCACATTGGGCTGTAACCTCGACACATTGTATAAGAGCGACAGGTTTGTCAAATGCCAATCAGTGTAACAATATGCTTTTATTTGTAGAGACATAAAAACTTGTCTAATGCACTGCACTGCTACATAATATCTCCTGAATACATGACTCAGAACCCAGAGAATGGTGAACGACTCTCCTGAATGGCCAATCTAATTCAAAAGAATCTAATTACCGAGAGCTCTGGATCATGTTTGTTGGTGTAATAATGCAGGCAAAACATTAGCAGCTATATCATGGTGCTCCAACTGTGATTCGCCAGGCTATTCCTGTATCTTAGCAAATGGGACTATAATCTGAAAAAAAAAAATCCTTCGGCTATGGCAATGAAAGACAGACCGTACGTGGCCTGGAATATCACAACAAGAGATATTGACTACACGGAGGTAAAATGTTTCTGCTCATCGAGGCAACCATAAAATCAATATGATACGAAAGCAAGTCAATCTAGAAGGTCTCTCAAGACTCTGCAGCTTGACCGCAGCTGAGGCTGTTGACAGTTCTCTGACCCAGCAGTTGGAGGCACTGGAACATTTTTCCTTTTGTTTCTTCCTCTGAATGGGATTGGAATTGAGAAAAGACCTACCATGAGCCCAGCCAAGCATGTCATGCCACCCCCTAGCTCACACACAGCAAGGTCCCTGAAAGAGAGAAAGGAAATGGTAGAACCCATACAAATTAGATGAAAATGGTCAGAGAGACATATATGTTACAAGAACAAATTGCCATCTGCAGTAAGAACTGAGCTACCAGGAAGTTGTAGAGACATGACTAGGCTACCTCATGTCATTTTGCGTTTTAAAAATAATTATGAAATAGAAAAGTCACAAAGCAGGCAAATCAGTGGGGGTTCCCTCATTAGTGTTCAGTGCAACATTACCACCGCTGAGCTGAAAAATCTGAGAAGGTTCCCTTTTTTCCCTTGTCAATGGCTCTGTCTTTTAGAACTAAACTAGCTAGAGTAGCGAAAGATAATTGTTAGGAAAGGATAACAATGTTAATCCACATTCATTCTTGCAAAAACAGTTAGAGAAGTAAATGGGGAAATTAATATTATTTATATATCTCTCCATACAGTTATGCCTAAAAGCCTTTTTATATTAAAAAGAGAGAAGTTTTAAAACAAGCCATATACCACAAAACAATTACACATGAAGAAATCCGATCCTTCAATTAGCACTTAAAACTGCAAGTGACCTACAAACAATGCTGTTATGAACAACGATGGGAACAGCAAACAGTTAAGCCACAGAAAACTAAACGAAGTTAGTGTCAAGAGCCTAAACTGAGCCCGAGCAGAGGGTCGAATACATGGTCTAAAAGCCTGCTTTTAACTTAGACCACACTGTGCTGTTATTAAGACATGCATGTGAAAAATAATTTGGCGCAGAGAGTGTGCCGGATGGGAGCTTGCAGGGGGAGCCATAAAGAATGTCCTCCAGAGCCATGGCCTGCCCCAGGAGGGGAGGAGGGAGGGATGCTGACCCCGCGCCGAAACTGCGTGAAGCAGCGTCTAGGGCAAGGCAGAGCCTCGGTTTAGGAACACGCTGCTTTATAGCTAAATCTGCGGCAACTGTTACAGCTGGCAGAAACATTCCCACTGAGGCATTTTTGACAGGCAGAAAATGGAATTTCAGCTAAACAGATTTTTTTTTTTTTTTGTGCACCTTTTCTTCTCCCCTAAAATACCAACATTTGAAAATCTATTTTTATGTAAAAGTATTACCTCCCTATTCATTCGACGCTGATATTTAGGAAGAGCATCTACGATGCCATATCAGTATCAGTATACAGATGCTGATATTTCATTCACTGAGGCCAGCGGACCAGGCTGTACGACTGTACAGTAATGCTTGTTGTCTGGATGGGATAGATTTTTTCTTAGACCCCACAAATTTTATTTGAAAAAAGTCAAGTTATCCTATTTAATGGAAATGAGGCAAAAGACGGACATAGTTTGGAGGAACAAGCTGTACATAAACCCAAAGAGAATATAAAACAGATGTGGGAAATCTGCAGTTTGTGGTTTAAACAGAATGATTATAGGTTTTTCCTCACATAAGTTTTTATTTTTCTAAACCATGTCATATATATTAAAAGTATATACACATGGTTATATATATAAGATTTACAAGGCACTTAATCTGTTGTGCTTATTGAAATAAACACAGAAAGTATCTGGTGTGGGGGTTTTAGTGCATTTTGAACCAAATTTGTATGTACATAATATACGGGCATATGCATACACAGACATACACATACATATTTATGCATATAAATAATTTATTTCAGCGCAAAGTTCCCTTATTAGCAAATTTAAAAAATCATATCCATCTCTCAGGCAATATTTAGTGACATTTATCAATGAGAATTAAAATACTCTGTGCATACTGTTGAGAGGGCATAATCCTGAGAAATCAGGACGTGAAACTGCCCCTCCACGGAAGTTTGACTGATTGCTGTCTCGAGTATCCAGCCTTGCATACCCAAACTAGGAAAATACCCTTCTAGTGAGCGGCACAGGGAGGTTTGCTGTGCAGAGCCTCTGAGAACAAGCAGAGCATACGAGCCACGGCATGGGGCTGGACGGCAAAGTGCTACAGGGACTCCACTACAGTCACACAGTGCAGTGCCCAGCTAAACTCGGAGGAAGGAGCAGCAGCTACCCGATTAGGCGTGTTACCTGCCTCCTCTAATGGGGTGGGCTTCATTCAGGTGGCAGACGGAGTAGAAACGAGGCTTTACGAACCAGGGCACGGTTTGGTGCCAGGTCTTTGATTTCAGATAGGAGTCTGAGCAAGCTGCAGGAACCAACTCACAGCTGATATGCTTTCAGCTTTGGTACAAGGGGCAGGGACTTATAGCTCCGTCCTCGCTATTTTACCGACACCGTATGTACCCAGAGTGAGGGATTTTGTATACTCCGAGCTGGTTTACTCGGTATTAGCCTTGCACCCTCACTCAGAACACCAGTTATGCCTCCAAATGCATTGTTATAATGGTTTTTCTTGCACCCCATTCATCCTCTGGACAATGAAACTTCAAGGATTTCCAAGTGCAAAGCTCTGTATACTCCAGGGGAAAGACAGAGGATGCACAATGGATTTTATTTTTAGGTGTTCCTGTTGGAGCCTTGATAACTGTCTTCTACGAGTTTAGCAAATGTGAAAAAAACAAAACCAAATAAAAGTGCAGGATGTCTCAAAATTGTTTCACAACACTTAAGTACAGGCGCAAATTCCTCCATTGCTATATGCAGTGATTATTATGTATTTTATCAGGTAATATTTTGCTCGCTTTCGCAACAGATGTCAGTTTAAAGAATGTCTTTTATTTTTCCTGACCTTCACAACCAGTACTGATCGATTGGAGCTTCACTTTTGTTTCCCAAAAATCAAAGTGAAATAAAACGCCTTGAGTGGAAATCAAAAGTCTTTGACATATAGCAGAAAGCTTGCTGTGCAATATTAGTACCCAAAGGCAGCTCAGAATTCTTTGTTAAGAGCAACATGCTTTCACCTTGAACATTTTAAATTTAATCTGAAGACTTAAATCATAGCAATCTTTACCATGCAGATACAATAAAACTAACAGATTGGAAAATATCTTTCTATGTTTAACTCTGTACCTGAATATTTCATTGTGCTTTAGGCAGTAGTAAGCCAGCACTTCTTCAGATGGCCAGACACCTATAAAACAAAGATATTTGCCTTCTTAGAACAGATTATTTTGTCTAAAATAATATTTGAATACATATTACCATTTGCAGACCTCTACCAACTGTTTCATTTTCTAAATTTGCCATAATACCATGGAATAAAGAAACAAACAAGACGTTTCATAGAAGACTTCTGATTTAAGCATTGGAACTGAGTGTCTCATAGATTTCACCCCAACTAATAATCAGAAATTTACAGATACACACACACACACATAAATATACACATATATCTATACATACACATACAACTGTCAAGACTTTAAAAGTTATATAAAATTTAATTCTATGAAAGTTCTGACATTTGGGCATTCATATGAACATCAAACTGTTTGTACCGCGCCAGATGCGAGCCCCACCTTGCCTTGCAGCCTGTTTCTAACAGTGGACAGAAGCCCCCTCCTCTTTCATTAGCTGTGCTCTACAGTTATTTCATTTCTTCCCAGTTTCTTTTTATTTAGCTCCTTTTCTCTTAAGGTTTTCTTAGGTCAGACATCATCAGTCTGACTGTAGGGGACCTGACCAGCAACACATGCTAAGGGCAAATACAGGACTAGGGCAATAATGCAGCATGATTTCTAGCTGTGGCTCAAGAAGTTCCTGAGAAGAAGAGAAGATAAAAGTGATAAGTTCTGTTTAATAGTCACCAAAGGATTTTTCTAGTTGTTCTGTGGACTATGGTAAACTTTCCATAGCTGTAACGCCCTGTGGCAGGAAGCGCCACAGTTTTACTGTGCTGCATAAAGAAACATCTCCTCTGTCTTGTTTTGTACTCGCCTCCCTTCATTTTCATTTGAGGCCCTCTAGTTCTAGTACAGGAATAGACAGGAACAATCAGGCTTTTTTCACCTAATCTGTACTATTTATGACTTCATAAGCATCCATCATAAAACTTACAGTGGTCATTGTCAACCTTGGCAAGTACTTAGAATCATAGAATCATAGAATTGTTTAGGTTGGAAAAGACCTTTAAGATCATCCAGTCCAACCATTAACCTACACTACCAAGTCTACTCTAAGCCAATCAAGGGTAGACTGGACTAAATCATGTCCCGAAGTGCCACGTCTACCCGTTTTTTTGAACACTTGGAAGCATCCATGCAAATTTACCCCTTCAACACCATTCACTCATGAAACTTGCTGTTTCATCAGACCACCTTCGCACCTCACTTGAACATCTAACTGAAGCGCCGTGGCCCACGGAGAGGGCAGCACAGATCCTGCGTGGCTTGCATGCTCTCCTGCAGGCACCAGTCTCCATTGCTGGAGGGAGCCTGGGGAAAAGAGAGTTGTATGCAGGCACTTAAGTTAGGTTCCCAAAGTTAAGGGAGGGTGAATCAAAGGCATATGTGGCCAAATTACAGTGGTTTGTGTTTTCTGTCTGTTGTTGCTTAGCAATGAAAAAACATGCTTACATGTCTATCCACGGGTAAAAACCAGGGTTAGCCTCCCCCCACAACACAGAGCATTATGAATTAATGTGACAGAAACTTAATATTATGAACTACAGACACATCAACGGTTTCAGTAAACTTAAAAACAGACATGTGGGAGCTTCCTTTAGATGTTTCTAGACAGGTAAACAGAATTCCATGCAGCTTACTATGCATATGCATCCTTTAGATAATTCTTTTAAATTTTTTATTCTCGAGACTTTAAAAACATCACAATATATTTAACAGAAGCAGAAGTTTGGGAGAAAAACTGCCTTCCTTTTAAATCACTTACAGCCTGATTGTATCCATCAAATCTATAATTCTTCCTTTCCATCCAGTAAGTATTCTGAACTACCCTTACTCATAGTGATAAATAATGAAAATTTATGAATGTGTTGTCTGCATGCAGACCAAGCAAAAGCCTAGAGAGGATTTGGCCAAAACTTTTGAGTATAACTTTTGTATGATAAAGATCTTAAAGGTAAAAAACCCAGAGCAACGATTCATATGTATGACAAAAACACTGAAACAATATTGGTATTTGTCCTGTTTATGACAGTTTAGGCTGATTAGGTGTTTGCGAATGTGCTATTTTGCTTAGACTTGCTAAGGGTTAAAATAAAATATTCACACACGACTACCCATTCTTCAGTTGAACATACACTAAGAATTGTACAGGGTTTTCCATCTCCCTTTTGAGCACTTCAATGCTTTTGAGCATTGAAATATGCTAAAATGACAGATTTTGCAATAAACATAATAACTGTTTAAATATTTTAGTGTATAATATAAAGAATGTTTCAGTTTGCAGTGACTGGTGTATACTCAAGCAATAAAAGTGCTTTTTTAATATTTAGTGAAGACACAGCTAATTTAATACCATTTATAATCCTTATATCTCACATTACAAAAAAATCCCCACACCCACAAACACAAAAAACCTAAACCCTTTCATAGCAAACTTTTAGCCTGAGCGAGTTTTAAAAATAGTTGTCAATTGTAGCAAAATCCTTCACCATCTGAGTTTTCAGTACCCTCGGTCAAACATCTCTCACTTTTCTATGGTTACTATTGAAAGCGCACTTTGAATGGTGTCACTAAATCTTTTATGAGGGGTCACCGTTCTTTCCCCTGCTACCATTACAATGTTGATACCAGCTGAAGCTGCAGGTGTATCAGATAGCGCTGTGCTGAGAGAAGGGTAAAGCACCTTTGGAAAGACAATGCTCTTCTTTAGGCAGATGCTAGCGATGCGCACGACTCTCCTCCCCGCTCCCTTCCCCCATAGGGAAGGAAGTATCACCTCAGCAATGATATTTAAGTGGCTGGCAGCTAAAGAAGCAGGAGTCAGGAGGTCTTTCACGAACACAGGTCTCAAGCGTGGAAGCACACAGTGCTTCCAGCTAAGCCAAGAAGCCAGAAGACCTGTGTTAATTTTAGTAAAAGGAAAAGCTTCTCGTGCTTGAACAGGTAGGTAAGCCTCTTTACCTTCAAAACAGGGATAAGCTTAAAGATCCATGTGGAGGAGTTTGCATTCTGTCTTCTTCCCCTTCACTCTGACCTACATTCGCCAACACAATGACCTACATTTTGAAGTTGCAACTATAAGATAGTTCTGCTTCTGTTAGAAAATATACAGCTGTAATGCAGAAATGCAGCAGTTCCTATGAGTTAACAACCACCACTAGGTTGTGAAAAGCATAATTTATTTTCTGCAAACACATACATATGGATATGGATTAAGTTTCCTATGAACACACTTAAAATAATTCTTTCATATTTAAAATAAAATTATTCTCATTTTGTATTATGAATTCGATTATAAATAACATTGGATGGGTACCTATTTGCATGTGCAATTACTTACACACGATAGCCAATTATTTACACATGTATAGGCAAAAGAATATCAAAAGGCCCCCAAATGGTGCTTGCATTTAAAAGGCTATAAATACACTACAAGTCCTAGACAGAGGGGCTAAAAATCTCACTGTACAAGGAAACAGAGAGAAAGAAGAGTTTCTTTTTGCAAAAATAAATATTTTGTGACATTTACTGGAGGTTTTACAACTCTTTATCACCTTGATAACTACAATCTGAAAACAGAGAATAGTTGCCAGAAAACATTGGAATCTCTATTGAAACAAATAAAAAAAATAAGCTGTGTTGGTGTTTAAAGGAGAGCCTCAAGAAGGACTGTGATTTGTCTGAAGACATGGGTGAGAAACAGTGCTCACAGAGCAACGCCTGCCCGCATTTCAACTCTTGGCAGGTATCCTTTCACCATTAGGATCGAGTAGGAGATCTACTACAAATGTGCTCTAAGAGCAATGATGTCTAGTTCCAGACAGCTTCATGATACTTACCACAGTAGTAGGGGTAGAAAAACATTATCACTAAATAGTATGATGACGGATGGAGAAATGCTATATATGCAGACACATACAAAATGCAGGCATTTCTACAGCACTTTTCACCATATCATAAAATCTCACCATAGTGAGATACCTCACAAGAACTTGATGACATCATGAATTTCTATTGTCCCAGTTTTGTACATTAGGAACCAAACTAGGAGACAGAGACAGATTAAGTTACTTAAACACACAGAATGAAATTATGGGAAGGCCAAGAAAAAAACCCTGAGTCACCCCAACACCTTGAGGTATGATGTAAGCAAAAAAGACACCCAAACTTTTCCTATAGAGGAACAACACTAACAAAAATCACAAGCTAAGAACACATAAATTAAGTTGGTTTTATTACTCTCATAGTGCTTGTTAATGGAAAGTATCGGGTCCTTCTGCACTAACCATGGCACAACAGTTCTTTAAAGCAACCTTCAACCCACATGGACTAAATCATGTGTAGACAGCCTTCTGAGGATGTTTTGTTTTAACAGGTGGAGCACCACTAGTCCAAAGTAACACAAAACCTGTGTTTCTCCTGCACCGAATCTACAAATGCTGAATCCTGTATGATATTACAGAAAATTTTCTACTAGAAACAAATCATCTAGTGTTTTTTAAAAAAATGTAAAAATTATTGTTTCTCCTCTGTGGCTTTTTACCACATATTTTAAAGAATGCTGTAACACATTTTGATAACAAATATTGAGATCTGATGTGAAATTCTTAAAGAACAGCATGTTACTAGAAAATTCTCAGGACAGAGCGCTGAGAATTTTGAGACACATCTTTTTAAAGAAGACATTTGATTATTGGAGCCATTATGTCTCCAGACTGCTCCACAGGTACAAAGAAGTTGCAGTAGCTACTGATTACTTTAACTGGGATAGCGCAAGCTCTGCTCTACTGTCTGCCAGCTCTACACACAGGAAATAAAGGGGCAACTGGAGGTGACAGGTCCCTTGAAGCTCTGAGTAGGAGGTATAAAGCTGTCCTACAACTGCTTCACTTATGCTAGGAGATTAAGAAGTTCCTTTCCAAGCTAAGCCAAATGGAAAGTTTTGTCACTTTTCCCCAGCACTTCACATGGCCACGTATACAGACGCCTGATCTCAAAATTCAAATTTTGTCTTTTATTTGCACTATTAAACTACGAGATGTCTTCCTATTCATTTGAAGTTTCAACTAAATTTTGCACAAATCCTATCTTAACCCTTGAAAGCAAAGACAATTTAAATTTGAAAAGTCAGTCATTTTCCCCAGATGAATATACTCAAAAAGATCTCTTTTTCTACTATGTCCTGATTCTTCACTACATAAAATCACCTTATTTGCTTTAATACTCATTAAAGCAAGAGGAAAAAATGCATTATGGGCAAAGAGATGAATAATGTCTCAAAAGAAGTACCAACAATTGCACTGAACAATGATGAATTGTTTTTTTACCCTAAGAAAAGTATTTTTTATCCATCCTAACACCAAGACACATTGTTGACGGAGAGCAGAAAAACCACAACGGACTGTGCAGAGGTGTTCAATTCAGTAGCTGTCTGGACAGGCAACTATTCCCCATCTCCTCTCCTAAAGGACTGTAGAGTGGATGGAAAACTCCCAAAACTAAGATATCTACTGGAACAGGCTAGTCTAGGAATTTAATATAAGGAATTCTAGGAATTTAAAATAAGGTCCTTCCACTCTTACTGTAGCATCATTACAATCCTCATTTTACAGTATCAAACCTTATTTCCTACTGACTATGCCTTATATTCAAGTCACAACGGAAGGTAAGTTTGAATATTTTATCCTGGTTAGTTTTTGTGTGGATCACCACCACCATGCACAGCAAGAAGTATGGTACACCTGCTGGAGGTCCTGGAGAAATAAGAAAGCAGGTCAAAATCAAGGTTCAACAGCACAGTAATTTTGAGTAAATTTCAAAATGAGGGTCTAACCAATATTATGAGCCTTTCTGTCAGCGGAGCACTAAAATTCACTGCCAAGTCGAAGAAAAAATACGAAATTACGAATAGCACAATTAAGACGAAGTACAAAGTAGATACACAGCATAAGTCTGCCAAATACACCTTGCTGTAACATATCACATAGTTGTTCCAATTTGAGTAATTGCTCCAGTAAAGACTACTTGTAATTAATGGTACTGCTGTAGTTAGTTTGCATGGACAGCTCCCAGAAATACTTGTAGCTCTCAACTTACTTTCTTCAAAGTCCATACCTCAAGACCCTTTTCAATATAACTTTATCATAAAAGAAGATGCTAGTATAGTCAGGAAGTAAAAATTTTATTTTCATTCACTTGTTCACACAGCACGCAAAATGTCACACAGATGGAAGGATAATCAATAATCTAGGTTACCCAAGATCCCACCTAAGGTGTATTGAATATAAAAATCATGTAATAAGGAACTATTACCACAAATATTCAAAATTTTAGCTGCCATAAAATGCATGTATAGAAGAGTGGAAACCTTCCATAGAAAATTACTTTCATAATATTCTAAAGACAAGTCTGGTCACTTTAGTGAAATGAATAGAGGGAATTGCGAAGTGAGGAAAAAACCCACTAAAAACCTCTTGTTATTTCATTCTGTTTGCAGTACATGAACCCCCTATTTTCAAACTTGCATCCTCAAGTTTAATTTTACACCCATCTACAGCAGAAGCAGATAAAAGAAGGGTCATAGTCACCAAGTTGGTTGCAGGTGGCGTGCCTGGTATCGTAAAATTATTTTCTTACAAAATTTAATTTGAGAGAAGATTTTCAAAAGGAAAACAGCTACAGAGTGCTGTGTCCTTCTGAACATTTGACTACTGCAAGTGTCAACATAAAGAGCTAACTTGTTTTGAAAGTCCAACTGTCTAGTCTGAAGGCTCTGCATTCTGAAATTTACCCCAAGTCTATTTGCAAGCGAGCAACTTCAGCAATAAATGCACACAGTGTGAAAAAAAGAAAGTATTTAATAGCCTTTACAGTAGCACCTTACACCTGTGACTTACTGCACCTGACTTTTGCACATGGCAAACAACCTTTTAAGTCCAATGAAGAGGAGTAATTTGAGGCAGGGAGAATGGCTAGCTCACCTTTCCACAGCAGGAATGCTGTAAGTGAGTTTGAAAAGGTACAAGAACACCAGAAGAAATAGAATATATAAAGAGAAACACGTCTCACCATTTTTCCCTATGTACATACGTTTTACAGAAACTTGTCTCTCTTTCAATCTAAAGCAGAATTCATGATATTCAGATCACTGAAAAATATGTATAAGCACCGGCTGAGATCTTCAGTCTAGGCAAAATGGCCTCAGCACTGTATCTCTCACTTTCCTTCTCATTATTATTCATGACTAGGAGGGAAACATGATGGTCTGCAATCTGCAAATTTCTTTTAGAGCGCAAACTTAAGAGGCTCAGTGAAACTGATGTGGAAATACAGTAACAAGTCAAAGCTGTAAATGTTTGCGTATCTCTCCCATAAGAAAAATCGGCAAACTGTAAAAATCTACTTGTATGATTGTCTTTAACATCCTTTTTTCAAATGAATGAGTTTGATTGTGTTGTGTGCATTTTTTTTTTTTTACCTAGTTTTCAAATAGTTATTAAAAATTAAACAACACTGGAACAAACCTTTTGTGATTATAGCCTTCATTCTCCTGCAAAAAACCTGGATCTATAAATTTATGTACCATTGTAGATGTAAATTACAAAATTTTATATTCAACTATATTAAAACATCTATTCCAAAAATGATTACCAGTTGTGAAAAGCAGACAGGCTTATCACTTGCTGTCAGTTGTTCATGTCTAGTTAAGCAATAATGTGCTAAAACTGCTCTTTTGTTTTGTGTAAGAATTTTGGCAATAGAAGAAATGAACACTCGTTTAATAAAAACTCAGGCTGCTTTTTGCTTTGATGGAGGAAGCAGCTGCCTGTTTTCATTTGCTGCAGAGCAGCAAAACCCATCAATATAATAAGCAGCTTAGATGCATCCATCCACAGCATCTGTAAGGATATAGGGCTATTCGCTCAAAACCAATCCTTGGTTTAATTTTAACAAAGATGTGTCTGACATATTTGAAAATGCATTATAATAGGGTTTTGAAATACTAGCATTTTCTCTTTTTCTTTTTAAATACTTTTCACAGATTTTGAAAGGCAAGTATACATATTGGAATGATAGAAATGATAAAACAAATATTGCTATAGCAAACAGCAGAACTAGCCTAAAAATGCAAAGATGGAACATTAAGAGATGCCTTCTGGTTCACAGTCTCTCCTGTCCCTTGAAAATATAGAAAAATAGTATTTCAGTCTTTTCAATGAAGGGTTTTTCACCATAACCAAGAGCCAAGAAAGATACTAGAAATAAGTGTCACAGGAAAAAAAACCTGCAAAGATCACAGATACATTATATTTCCTGAGATATACTTTTCCTTCCCTCCCTCATGCTTTGTTGAAAGTAAATAGATTAATATTAATGCCCATTTCCAAAGATACTTATCAAATTGTTTTCTACTGTTGCCTGAAAGTAATATAATTTTTTACTAAGTTTCAGCAGTGTGAGTTTGTCCCAAGTGACAACTTCTAATTGCAATAAAAATTTGTAATTAAAAATAGAGTTATAGGACTTTCATATATAATTACAAAAACAGGAAGAGAGAGATAAAAGACCACATGAGAAATAAACCATGAAACTCTATTTTCACTCTAAAAATGTGATATAGCATATTTATATTATTAAAAATTCTTGAGACATTATTATTATTTTAGTGCTGTTCGGCTTTCTAAGACCTTTCTAAGCTGAGCTTTTAGATGATTTGCACATTAACTGAGAAGTCAGATAATTCTTAATCCTCGTCTTTTTCAGATCCAATAATGGATAAGGGAGCATCTTAGCATGATCAACTAGCAATCTGCCTAGCCTGAGTGGTAGTACACCTGAATTTAGGATTAGTCATCCGGTTTTCATAATATCTGATTTAAATGAGCACTCATTCTGTGAAGTGCAGAAAAAGAATATTCAATGACATTTGAACTGTACCATTTAAATATGTAACAATAAATTTTGAGTGCATGCATATTTATTTGCTTCACAAACAAAAAGCTATACAGAAAGGAACATTTTAAAGAATCATGTCCAGACAAATAGTTGGATAGTTCAATTAAATAACTGCCTTTTTCAATATTCACAATAGCTTAAAGATATAATCAACCATACCTCAGCTGTAGCCTTGTATCTCTATCTAGTCAATTCCAATATCCTAATTTCACTTTTGTCTATAGATGAAGTGAGGAAACTGGTTGGTTTGGGGTTTTTTGGTGTGTTTTATCACAGGGTTTTTGGGTTGGTTTGGTTTTTGGTCGTTTGTTTTGTTTTTTACAGATATATCATGGGTAGAGAAGGTAACAAACCTGTAGATTAACCCTGGTTACTAATATTGCTTATCTTCCTCAAATATTTGATAGAGAATATGGAAGTTTGGGTAACTGATCTATGCACCCTTATGTAGTGCTCAAGATAAATGAAGTGGAATTTATTTGGGAGATTTTGTACGTGTTTGGAAGTGGTGTCTAGAGCTTGGATTTCTCTTTTTTTTTAGTTTTTTCCCCATCAAATTAACTAAACAAAGATGATACCTTTTTGGTCCTAGTAGCTCCTGATTCAGTATTTTTCTCCTTTATCAAACTCTGCCATTCTACATAGTTTACCAAACTATTAGAAAAGCATCTGCTCTGTGCTGCCAGGAGGTATTAATTCTATGCAAGTGGAAATAATAATTGCATGCACAGTTCAGTTTGAAGGCTCTGGACCATCTCTCTCTAACAAAACAGTATATCTCATATACTGGCAAAAGGTAACCAGGCATCCTGCATATTCTTAAATGAAATCATTATGTCACCACATTCAATGAGCCTTCATTCTTTCTCCGGGGGTACCTTCACCTGGTGCTAAGTGTGCGATTTTTAAAAGTCTACACTACTGGCAACTATCCTGCAGCAGGTGCCCAAAATCTCCCTAGATTACTAAACCTTGTTTTCATCTCTCACATGGGATTACATTTGTAACGAGTTCTTTAAGTGAGAACGCTGCACAAGGATGAACGACTCTCAGACATCTCATCTATTTATAGATCCACATGGATCTACATTCCTTATGAATTTAGACTGTAAGAGTTAAGGTAGATGCTATCATTTACAGTAAGGGAAAATATTTACAGTTTTTTCTGAAAGGCCAAGGATTAAATAAGCACGAAGATCCTTCAGATTCTTCCAGGTCAGGTTTGACATACATTCATAGGGCAACACAAGAGAACTTACACTACCATTGCTCATGGCTGGTTTTTGGCTGAACAGTTTTCAAGAACCATAGCTCTTGATCTGGCACTTTTCATGATCACTAAATATAATGGCCCAGATCTTCAGCTGGTATTATGTAGTGTTATGCCAGTGTACACTAGCTAATGAACCAGGCTTGAATTTGAAATATGCATGGTCTTTCTGAGAACCTAAGTAGCCTTTATTATATTACTATTGCTAGTTAATACTGCTTTGGATCATTTTGCAGAGTCAAATCCAAGGGTATCCTTCCCAGGAAATCAATGTTTCAGTGGATTATGTTAAGGGAGGTTACAAAAGTCGTAAGAGTAGAATTTAGTCTCCAAAGTGGTGTGAAATATTAACCAATTTTCCCTCATTACTTTCACATTTCCCATGTTACTGTAATAAACTATGACCTAACTGACCACATTCTTATTTCACAAGGCATAAATACTGCAAAAGAGCAACACAGGTGCTACAAGAATTCTGCTGAAAAATGTTGTAGAGCTGTATAAACACTTACTCTTTTACACTCTGACACAGAAGTACTCTTAGGTCAAGAATAATGTGCTTTGACTAAGATATATAGCTTAGGGACTTACGCCATTTTTCAGTGTTGAAAGAATGTATTTCAGAACATCCAGTGGATTGAGTCTCAAAACCAAAGGAACAAAACCAAAGCAAATCATTACACCCAATTTAATTAAATGAAAGCATGAAAGAGCCTATGAGCTACCCTCATAACAACATGTTTAGGTTTATCATTGGTAGGTCTTGAAAGAAAATTGATCAAATTCTTAAAGTGAGCACACGTTCTCTGACTTCAGGAATTGCTCAGTTGTATGCCAGCACAGAAATTGGGCCCCATCTCTTGACACTGCAATTTGAGTGGAAGACTTTTCCCTTGTGTGTTCTGTTCCATGGTGACCACAAACTCTTGGGTGACCCTAGGATTCTCCCTAGGGAGTAGTAAGCTTTTACAATATCTAACCTAGGCCACTTTATTCTTTGAGGCAGATGTTTACCAACAGCAAAGCCAACTTGCTAAGTCATCAGTTTCTACAGCATTTCTTGTGCAGATAGACCTTGAAACACTATGTTAAATCTGCATGCCGAACTCCCATATTAGCAGGTAGACTCTTAAATTCCTAGAGTATGTTTTTTCTTAATGAGTTTTGAGCTCAGGCTTTAAAAATGGAGAGGCAGGTGTATAATCTTCTGAAATTCAAACTTTTTCCTTAAGGATTAAATGTGTTGTGACACTATTTTCATATAGCTCTCCATCAGTAAAGTAATAACACTGTAATAATGAGGAAAAACACTTTTTAAAAAAGTAGTTGTATGTCACCATTATAGTAATTAGCAGTTAACAACAAATTTTAGCACTTTCTTGTTGTTCTTTTTTCCTGTTAAGAGTTTGAGTCACAATATAAGAGTAATCTCCTGTTACTTCTGGGGAATGGAGAGGGGTGGAGGAAGAAGGGATCATGAAACATATACAATTTTCACATATAACACACTGTTGAAAATGTAATTCTTTCTGCGTTCTTTTCTGAAAATATGTTCTATATTCCTGGATTGTCTTTGCTATCAGGACCAGGATTGAAATCTCCACTTTAGTATTTATCCGAGGCTGATAGCTCAGTTGTCTGCCTCCAAATGCCAAGATAGGGGGAATCTCATCAACTGGAGACCAGCTGCATGATGGGCAGTTAATAGATATATCAAACCTTAGGATATATGCTAAGCTGAGGAGATGATTGGTCGGTTGATATACTGATTGATTAGCATAGGGAGAATGGGTTTCTTCTTGACAACCTAAGATTATGCTTCAGCTAAGCTCAAATTGCTTACACCTCTTCTATTGGGTTTAAAATTACAGTCCTGTCATCTAAAATCTCTCTTCAATGAAATTTTTACCATATATAAAAATTAAAGGGAAAAAGAAAGTAGGTGCAATGGATAAGAGTAAATGGAGTAGATATATTTCACAGTACTGCTGTTGGTACCACTAGAAAAAGTTGATAAGTAAATCCACTTGAAATATGTTACATATTCTGTACACTACTAGAGAGCAGTTTACAATAATTTAGAAGGGGGTGGAAGTTCAAAATACTAAAAAAGGAATCAGTGCTGATATTATTGCTTTAAAAAAGACTACAGTAGTTATTAAGCAAAGTAATTATACAGTTCTGATACTACCAATACATTTTTGTCCTCTTTACAGGCATTTCCTAGGTTTCATAGAAATGTATTTAAATTATATTCTAGATATCAGAGAAATATCATATAATTGCAATAGAATGCATCACCTCACAAAGGCTTACATTCTGCAAGCCTGAGAAGCAACATATATACTTTTGTATTTTTCCTTGAGAAGTCCAGAATTTATTTTCCCAAGAAAGCAGATGGAATTGAATTTTATTTACAAAATCTTTTAGACTGCGTCATCAGTAGAGCATGGACACTTAAAGAAAACACAATATTTTTAAAAATTACTGTACTATGTAATTATATGTTGCCAAAACAAATGTATTTCTTATACGTATCATCCATTTAATTCCCAGCATTACATGTTCTTCATAATACCAGGCTTTGTCAGTTGAGAAAGATACAAACGCTATTAAATAAAACATTAAAAAAACCAAACAAACTTTTTATTATGTTTAATTTGATACTTTGAAACACTTCTCTGCTTGGGCAAACAAGAATTTAGTAGTCATGTAACAAAAGGGAAGCGGCTCATTGAGAATGTTGAAATCTGCATTAATAAATAAGACTGGGTTTCTCAGATTTTTTTCTTCCCTTTCGTATCTGCTATGAGCGGTAGGGGATCAGCTGCAACTCAAATCCCCAGCTGAACAACCCAAATACAACTGAGTGAGCAGACTTAAAACAAGGCCATTTATTGGTGCCTGTTATGCAAACAAAGCATCCAAGCCTTAGAAACAGATGTCAACTGAAGCATATGCTTACTGTAAACTGGAATTTGATTCTCTTTATAAAAATAGACTTAAATGGGCCTTCAGAGACTAGGCTGCCTCTTGTTGTATACCATTGCCTAACTTGATTCAGCCTTAAGCTTTTTAAAAGATGAATAGACTGATATCCAAGGGCAAAAAAAACCCCAAAGTAAAAAAAAAAAATTAAATGGGAAATAAATGATAACATGTTGGAGCAGTTCCCAGAAGCAATTTTACAGATTTTCTCTAAAAACACAAGACAGGAAGTTCAAAGCACAGTGCAGGTCACCTATGGCATGTCGAGTTACCATTTTTATACCACTTAGGGTGAAAAAGGGACTTTATGTTCAAGTGGCAAGTTTAGTACTCTGCTTTTTCTTCTTCCTTTTTTTTCCCCCCTTTTTTTTTACCTCTTCTCACATCCTGATGCCTTTTAAATGTCACTTATTTTACATGAGGCAGTTGGTGGAGACATGAGTCAACAGCAATCAGAACCATTATCCCCTGCAGCGAGCCCTGGTCCTAATGCATTATGACACCTTAGCTGGCCAGCCACCGATTTACCTTTCTGCTTCTTAGGGAATTAAGTGGCATCATGTGAAAATGGTTGTGATATGAACAGCATGGGCATAACTGGTATTAAATTTACCTCTCAGCCTAAGTGAATTTTCCTCACATGTGACTAATCAAAATGAAAGCTGTGGACATGGGCAGATCTGGCCAGCACTTCTCCACCCCTGGGATTGGGGCTATTTTGTTTTATCTCTTTGTACAAGCTGGCAGAAGTTTAAAGTGAAGGGGATAATCCAGTGCTGGTGTCTTTATGAAATAACATCCTTACATGAAGAGGCTTTTAACTGTCTGTCGCTGTCCTCTCAAAAAAAAAAGAGCGTGACAATCTCATTTTGCTGAGCACCCTCCCATGAAAGGAGAAAATAATAGCCATAACAGCTATGGCTAGTACTGACCTTACATGATCCATTATCCACTAAACACTTTAAAAGTCAGTTTTACATACACTGTGGGGGAAATTAGAGAACTATCACAATCATTTTCACTTTAGTGAATTTGTCTTCTGTTTGAAGTCAGTTACTTGATATCCTCGTACATAACTCTCCGCATCGCTCCAGAAAAGAAAGAGGAAGTCTTACTTTAGAAATCGATCTTGTGCAAAAAGGTGGGAAACACACCATACTTTTCCTATTCTGATTAATAAAGATACTGATGGCAGTGAAACTCAATTTAGCATGAACTTTCTTTGGAGTAAATGTGAAATAATACAAAAATCATTATATAATTTAGAAGTGTTCAACATGAGTACAAAAATATTTTTATCAATCATTTCAGCTGAGATAAGTAGGTGCCAAAGAAAGTGCAGGCAGCGCAATTATCATCCTGTGCAGTCAGAAAGATATTTATTCACAGACTAGAGTAACTTGAATTTTACTACAAACCAACTGTGAATGCTACTGATAATAACGGCAGTGCTAGACTTTCCCAAAGTACTGCAGTCTCTTTCTAACAACTTAATTGTACAGGACAAAGACACCTGGAGCATGAAGTCCTCTCCTACTTGCAAGACTGCTCAACCTTCTGTGGCTGTGAGAATTGATTTCTAATACATGAATTTTAGGCATTTACTGTGTGCTGTAAGTTAAAGTCAGTAGTAACCCATAGCTCAAATTAGAAGCACTTCTTCTAATTTTAGTCAAACAGATGTTGATTATAAGCTATGACTCAGTGGCTCAAATTTTAAGATTAACCCAGTCTATCTGAACATCAGTTTTAGGTTCAAGTTGTGCAAGTTGTCCTTTCTAAGTATGGAATTTGGCTATGCATTAAAAATTAGTCTGTCATCTTTTTTTTTTTTTTCCCTATGATGGTTTTATTCTGCTTCACACACCAGGGTTTGTCAAGTCCAGACAGTGCTAGAAGACTTTCAACTTTCAACAATTTATTACTGTATATAACGCATGTTTGACTGAAGAAAAATAATAAAAAAAATTAAAAAATAAGCAGAAGAAACCCATCAAGACTGTATTATGACATTTACAATATCAAAGTATACTTTTCTTACAGAGAGACATAGAAATACACAGGTTTACAGCAAAGTACCTATCTCACCTATAATACTAATTTTTTAATAACCTAAACAAGCACCAATAAACACCATAAATATTCCTTACACTTATTTTTAGAAATGATTGAAGATAAAGATTAGGAAGAGGGTTCAGATTTTTAATCGTTACAAACACAGGAAAAAATATTAATAATGCATGGAGCTTGCCTGGGTAACCTTCATTTTATCAATGAGGCCACATAATTAAGGTCAAGTTAATGTAGAGATTGAAATTTAGGGAACACGTCAATTAAGATAAACAGGAAAATTACCTCTTCCCAAAAGGATTAGCCTCAAGTGGAAAGGTTGGTTCAGAAAATTACAATCCATTTGGTAAGGAAGACGGATCCACAGTAAAGTTAAATCTGAAGTGCACAGACTGGCATATTTTACCCAAAAGCATTGCAGGGAAAAAAAAAAAAATAGAATAGAATCATCTTTCTTTTCCTTTTATTATTTTCCCTAAAAAAAAATATGATTTGCACAGCAAAACTGGTTGCAATAGGTATGACATATGGCTTTTTTTTTTTTCTTTCTTAGTTTCAGACTTAATTGGACCTTGAAATTTTAACACCCACAGAAAAGCAGAAGGTACCCTGTTTTCAGTGACATTATATGTTAGTGTCACTGTAAAAATAGCTGTACTAAATAGGTATTTGTAAATATTCACTTGACTACCATGTTTTGTACCCTAAACAACAAGAAGTATTATTTCAGAGTTTGTCAAGTAAGATGAGAATGACAAAACACAAGCAAAAGTGATGTTCTCCATTGTCTAGAGGGTCCTGTCATTTCCTATTTAGTCATGTCCACTTCAACGTCTCAAAAACTATTTAAAAGATAAAAAATTTCCATTAATCTTATTCCTTTTTTGTTTTATTGCTTTTGTGACAATAAAACAAAAAAGCTGAGAAAAGTTTGAATTGCATATGGGAGCCTTTAGTAAGATGAGAAGGCTGATAACTGTTTGAGACATGGAGACTTACAGTGACACTCCTCTGATACCTTCCGCCAGAAATTCTGTACCTAATTGCATGCTACTTCCCCGCTTTCCAAACACAGAATAACACAGTAAACAAAACGAAGGTGGCAGATTTGATAAGAGTCAAGGCTCCACTGACTTGAGTAAAATGGTTAGCAATGAAAATGTAGCACCGGGATAATGGTTTTTCAAATGCTTATCTTGAATGCTTTCCATTTATCACCTAGAAGTACATCTGGGAAGCCGGGTTTTTGAATATATATATAAAACCGCCAATGTATGCATATATTTGTTTCCATCCCAGAGTCCTTATAGGAAGCAATGGTTTGCAGAATTATTACTACTAGCTTCTCTTTCAACAACTACACCTCCAAAGTAACTTCCAAAGCATCCAGCGGAATTTGCCTCATTAAACCTCCTCGGGGGGCAGTCATTGCCCTGACAGGTCTGCCAGTACCAAAACGCCTAGGACCAGCCTGACACGACCAATGCAATCACTGCTCACCTTCTGTCCTCTCCAGCTTCTCTTTCCACAAGAGTGGCTTGAAAGTGTTACACCGCCCGGACCACTGCAACACCAGATATGTTCACTTCATCTCATAGTCACAGCACAAGAATGAACCTAGCGTGGCTATTTACAGATTTGCTGTCTGACTTAAGTTTCGACTGACGACAGAATGTTTTTACGCCATCCTTTTTTTAACAACATTCTGGGACTTACATTCTGGGAATCCATGCCAGCTTGTCTGTATAAATGTGTTCTTATTCTTAATAACAATTCCAAAGGTTCAGCTTGGGTTTCCCCTTTTTTTTCCTTTATTGAATATATACTGTAACATAAACTATTCTTTCTACTGAATTGACATGCACACTATAGGAATTTCAAACTACCCTATCCTGTAGAAGGGCAATACATTATGATAGCCTCTACATAACACTGAGATTTTTAAAATTCGACATAAAGACTAATACAAGTATCTAATCTGAGCAAAGCAGCAATATCACATTTCAATATCACATTTTTTTAAATTCAGCTGTAAACTGTTGAAACAAACCGTTCCAATAAAAAGCCATTACTGACCACAAATTTGGGAACATTGTGCCAGAGAACACATTAACATTGCTGCAATATTGCTTATTAGGGCAACAAAACTTTTCTTTCTTTTAGGAAAGATTAAATATGAAAAGATATGAACGGCAAACAAATGTATCTATATATCTATTGCTAAAATGTCTGAACAGGAAAACAGGAAAAAACACACAAATGCAGCTTAAAGGCACCATTCCAATTATCCCCTGGCTATTGTTGTACACCTTAGTTTTGTTAGGCATGACAAAGAGGAGAAATATTAGAGCAACCAAGCAGATGGTCTGTGGAACTAGATTACACACTTCAGAAATAAGAGAGAAGCAATGCATTCAACCCTTCTGTTTGGACAGAAGAGCCATCTTAGCCTGTCTGACCTATTAGCTAGTAAACTGGAACATACCGCCAAGTGCTATCATGCTGTTCCTTTAAAAAGCAAACAATCTCACTTTTTATGATAGGCACTGGATCATTTTAAGAGAATTGTAGGTAATGTCTGCTGCATTAGACAGATGGTCATATCATGAAACCATATACAAGTCACCATGACTAAAACTCACTTTCACTATCTTGTTAATCCGCATAAACTGCAGAACAAAGTAAACCTATGCTGAATGCTTTCCTTAGTATCTAACAGTTCATATATATGCACATACATGTAATACAACCTAAACATGTAATAAGGTTCAACGTTTTGACATGCTTTTTCATAACCCAGTATTAATTTTGTACATATAATCTTTCAGTGTGAAAATTCAGATTTTAATCTCACCTTGATTTAGCCTTTGCATAATTCCATTGACTTCCACGGAGCCAATGATAAAGTAGAGAACAGACAGTTTAGATCCAAGAATAGTATGTATCTTCTCTAGCCATAAATAAGCTAAATAAAATACCAACAGGGTGTAGACTAGTACTCTACCAAGGCCAGGTTTTATTGTACATTTTCCAAGATACCTGGGTTTTCTTCTGTGCATGCTTCAGAGCAGCTAACATTATAATTGCAGAATGTTGTGACTGCCTTTGCAATAGTATGTTTGCATCTCCCATTCATGCTTACGCAAGGAAACAAGGGAGATGTAGCCAGTCTCCTTGGAAGTGGTCAATAAAAACATATCACTCCACAAAATTGTGTATCAAAAGATCTGTATGGTAAATATTCCCCTCACCAGGGCTGTCATGATATTGGAAGAAATATTAAGAGGATTGGATTTCTCTATCTTGCTTATTTCCGATGCACATTAGAGATACTACTTGGTAATAAATTATAATTACTTGGTAATGAAATCTACATTTTTTAGACAATTAACAATTAGTTAATCTTCCTTTAAAACAGTAAAAAAAATGTTTCCAGCCACCAGGCCTTTTCAAGATGAGTTGTCTCTGCATATATTCATATGGAGAGCTGCTCAAAGCTAGAGGGAGTCTCCCCCTCCCACAACTACAGACAGCATATACAAGCCCCACCTAACCTCCTGCTCCGTTGAAGTATATGTAAGATAGCACATTTCCTATCTGCTAGGCTGCTCTCAGCCACAGCACTGCAACCAAACCCGGCAGACCAGGAACGATTTCAAATTGTACCTGAAGAGTTGCTGGTAAGTAACTACTGCCTCTTCCCCGCCTGGCAGCCTAGGTGCACATTCCCTGTCAAGCTGACCCCAGGCAGTACTGTAAACACGGTGACAGATGCCAGGAGACAGGTCTGAAAAACTTCCAAATGAACAATTCTAGGTCTGCTGCACTAAACGCAGCCGAGTTCCTGGATACTTTCCCGGATGGTTTAACATTTGGAAAAAATACAGATGGGAAACAGTGCATGTGTCCAGGGTGAAGACATCCGTAAGTGAAGTCAGAGATACAGACTCCGCTCTGCTGCGGCACACGCTGGCTAGCAGAGATCTGCTTTGTCTTCTGATCCCTCGCCTGGGAACAGAAAGCGTTGGACCCTGTGCAGGTAATGAGGGGCACAGCCCAGCAAAGTCCCATTGCGTGTCTAAATGGTGTCTAAATGGTTCAGCATTCTTCTGACCAACAACATTGCTCGAACTAAAGTGGGAGGGAGAGGTGGAAAGGGAGAGCAGAGGGAAAGGTTTTCGAGGAGAAAGGAAATGGAATAGATGAGGGTGCTTATGGGTCATGCCTCAAATATCACCTGATCAATCACAGTGGTGGTCCTGGCTGGGTTAAAATGCAGAAAAGAAGAGAAAGGAAGAATACAATGACATAAGAAGGGGAATGCATTGTGATTCTTGATTATATCTTCAAACCTGATGGATTAGGTGTGCTAGAGGGTTGAAGCCCATGGAAACGCTAGTATTTCTCTCTGGATGCCTGACCAACAGTTTGTTTACTGAAGTCCATGGAATCCGTATGTCACAGTGTATGGCTAGTCCTAGAGCCCGTTCCTTGGTGCCAAGGTGAAAATTCCCACAGTGTTTTGCGTAGCTCTTGAGTCTTTCAGAGAGCTGAGTTTGAAAGAGCTCCTCTTTCAAATGCAAGATCATCAGCCACAGGAAAATCTTGCATTGGCCCTTCCTTTAGCACTCTAAATAACATACAGGCTTTGTACCTTTGGCATATCTGTGGATCGGAAAGTTGTATCTGCTGTGCAGAGAAGGCCAGCTTTCTACAAGCTGATCCTTTGGATGCCTACCAGCTTCTCTAAGTTCAATTTTTCAATCGCAGCTACCAGAGAACTCAAGAGAAACTAAATAAAAGTTGGATTTGAATATCCAGTTCTCAAGAGTTATCATGTACAAATGTAAAATTAAGAGTTCTGCAAATATTTTTAAAATTATAAGCAAAATGTTGTTTCAAGGTGTGAAATACAATTTGGATTCTTGCACAAAAACATTAGCATGGAAACATAATCGATTAAAGTGGATGGCTGCCATAAAAGATCTGGCTAGCTAACTGTGTATGAATATAGTCATTAAAAGAAAACATTTTGCTAAGATCATCTCAAAGGCCACTATCATTTCAGTAGTCACTCAGGGACTACAGAAGAACCATTTTAAAGATCACAGGAAGCATTCTCTACTAACTTATATAGATTTGTCTAAGAATTTATGAAGACTGGACAGTAATTAAGGCAACACTGCTGCGTTTCTTGCAAATCATATTTTACTACATGATGACTGATTTCCTCATCTATCTACAGAATTTTATAGGAGAAACTGTTTATTTTTAAGTGACTGCAGCACTGATCTCCATTAATTAAAACTGAACCTCATTGTTCACACAGAAATAAAAACAATTTGTCAAGTGTAAGCATTCTTGGGATGCTTTTGGTCCTTTCCATTGCAAAGTGAATGATCTCACTGGTACTCAAATTATATTCCCTCAAAGAACTTCAGAGTGCAGTTAATTAGATTCTAAGATATAAAATAGCTTCTAAAATATGCATGAGCAAAACTGAGTTTTAGTGAGTTATTACGCATATAATTTCTTTAGGCTTCACTCTACATATGTCATTATTACCATGAAAGAAAAATCTTGGTGCAAGTAATGATAGAAAACCAGCTGTTTCTATACTAATTTTATGATCAAATTGATGATTGCCTTAATGGGGAAAGTCTGGCTCTAAAATCTATATACAAATCTGAATTTTCCCAAAATTCAAGAGAAGCTAGACCCCGAATGTTTATTTCATCACACTAATACCATCTAGCATCATTACTCAAGCTGAACACAATGCATTATAACATTGTTATTTTCTATTCTTCATAAAGGTGACACACAGTATTAAGCAGACTTTTAACTTCTTAATACATCAATTTTGCCTCACTTATTACTGACACTGTTCGTAAAGACAGTAGTGACAGCAGTAACAGATTACATTGTAGTTTTGAAAAATACCCATGAAACTGTGTTACCTGATATAAATAGAAATTACAAATGTGACTGTTCATTTTAATCAGCCCGAAGGGGCAAATTCACAGGATTTTTCGTAGCATATTTCCTCAGTATGCATTACATTTCCCTAGAATTACTAACATGTGTGGACTTTGCAAAATAAGAATTCTACAAGTTGGTATAGTAATAATAGCCTGGACAGATCTTACTATGCAAAATTTACATAATATAATTTAACACATGTCATCGGGGAAATTCTTATAGCGTAAAAGTATCTGCTTATAAGTAGTATGGGAGAAGAAGCGTAAAACAAACCTGAGACGTTCTGGCATCCAAGAGGTGCTCTTGACAAGGTACATTAATTAAGGATTATGGATTTCTGCACTTTGTATTAGCAGCAGTTTAAAAATGTAATTCATGTAGTGGCATTCTCAAAATACAGTGTCCTGAGTGTGATTTTTTGCAGAACAGTCCCCTCTTGAGGAGAATATTTTCAAACTAAAAATTCTGGGTAACGTACGTAAGCCAAAAATATTTTCATAGGTCTTACTATCACTTGTTGGAACATCCAGTTCCTACAATAGGGTGCCACTCTTGGGAAGCACCAAAATAGTGTATTGACACAACAAAAGCTGGTTGCTGGAAGAAACATAAATGAATGGTTCCTTCCAAAGTCCTAAGGAAGTAGTCTTAAAAAAGTTATTTTGTAAAAAATTTCATGCTATTATGTAATCCTAAATATCAATGACTAATAGCATACCATTAATGACAAAAATATGAATTACTGACTGAACAATGGATTACTTAGATACATAACTTTTTCTATGTTTATGCAATAACAATTCTAATACAACATCCAGGAAACTGTACATGCCTTGACACAGGATTGCATCAAGCACTAATGGAATGTACACCATTGAACAGCTTTGCTAATAACGCCAGCAAAATGTCACTGATCTGGCCATGGATCTTGACTACGTACTTTCATTTTTTCCTTTTATTTATGTCTTTGGTTAAATAAGTACTGTAAAAAAGTAAAAAGAATGAAGCCAATATTAGATTTAGGGACACATTATGACAATACAATATACTTTAAAGTATATTAGTTGACTTAAATTTGTTCTGTTTCTGAGTTGTGTATTTCCTAAAGAGAAAGGCAGAATTATTAACATTATTTAAATGAAAATAAACATCACTATGAGTCAGGGTTCCATGTTAAGTGCACACGCACATACTTATATGTGAAAGGAAATAGAGTATTTCTTTACTACTGCCTATATAAGAGTTCCTTATGCTAATGCAAGGATAAAAATAAAGATGGGTTGTTACACCAAAGTAATCTTTTCTGAATCTTGTGTCACTGTGCAAACTAGATGAGTCACCTACCCTTCATTCTGACCCACCTCATGACAAGAACTAGATAAATCATTTTGCTTTACTCCACTCGTCTACACTGAATACAACGAAGATGATAGAACAAGCAAAATACAAATAAAAATGATGGCTAAAATTATCAGAAAGGGTTTCAAAGACAGGAAACGTCAAATAATTTTTCTTTCTTTCTTTTTCTATCTCCCTGCATCTCTTTTTTTTTTTTATTTTTGGTATTCAATATTCCAAAGTAATGGAACACTGAACGGTATGCATTATTCTAATACTATCACTTGCCTGAAAAAGCTCAAACTGAAATAACAATTACTAATTTTAGAAAGGAATGCAACTGAAGAAGAAAGTAAACACTACATAGAATTATCTGTAAAGACCTGGAAAAATAACAATGCAACAAGCTATAGTGTTATTAATTAGTAAAAGGATTCTCACCTACACATACATGAGAGCACTATTTCCAGTGAAACCACATGTAATTTACTTCATTATATCCAATACTGTAGCTTAGTTTTGAAATTATATACACGCACTTATGATCAACTAGACACGGTCTTGAATCAGAAAATTCTAATCTAAATTTACATATATATATATATATAAAAGTGGAAAAATTTAAACCACCTAAAACAGGTAAGACAAAGAGGTCTTTTGATTCATTGACAGTGTTCATAATTAACATGTGTTAAATAAGATAATGCTGTATCAAGCATCAGGCTACACACTTGACTTCAGGTTCAGAGAAAGAATGTCCTCACATTAAGTACTGCATGAACGGGTAGGATATAGTAGAAGAGATTCCTACTTTTCTGCAACATGAGGAGTGGTCACTACTGAATTTGACATGTTTTTTCTGATAGAGTACAATAAATCTTATTGTTTTACAAAAAAGCATACAGCCAAACTCTGTGATTCCTATTTAGCAGCTCACAACAACTCTAGATCTATCAGAAAACTGTCAATTTAATAGAGCAAGAGTAAAACCTAGGTCTTAGATAAATTTGCACTGAAGTCAAAGTAGGACAGCAAATATGACCTGGGAATATAAGAAAACCTAGTGTAATTCTTGAATCTGCTACACACTGTCCATGTTACCATGAGCAAGTCACTTGCACCTTACCTTCCCCATTTTCATCTGTATCAAAGGCAGAGCTTGTCATATTCAATTGTTTTCACAAAATTCAAGGTGCAAATCTGCAGTCTGTTCCCGGAATAAATATGGACTTTCTGCATTGCCTTCAAAAGGTCATCTCATTGCTTTGTGGTGGATTTAGTCTCACCTCCTGTTTCTCTTTTTCACTTATTGCTCTTCATGGTAGTATCTCTTACTACATGCTCAAGTATTGGAGAGTGTTTTTACACCCTAAGTTTAGCCACATTACTTAAGCAGCAATGTTAGGAAATTTTTTTAGCCTTGGCTTCCTAGATAATCCATGGAGAAAGAAGGGGCTCATCAGAGCAGAGATCTAAGACAAGGTTTTCTGAATTACCCTCTGGAAATGGCTACCTTTTCCACTGACTATAATGGAAACCCAAAGGACCTCTGACTTCAGCACCTAAGGTTTAACAGTGGTGGTCTCCACAAACTATTACAATTCAAATAAATAACCACAAACTATTTGGATTCAGTTTATCTGTTTAACTACTTATAATTTGGAACCTGTGAACACAATGCTATTTTGGGACATGATCATCATAATAGACTATCCTTTTCTTTAGGTGTGCATGAAAAACATCCTGTGTATGTTCTCTTAGTCTGAAATTTCTTAATGGGTCTGTAGTTTATTAGTGTATGGCAGCTGTCCTACATTGAAAACTGTGCTTTTACTCAGGGATTCCACTTTTGTACTGTATGCTTCACTTCCCAGCCCAGAAATACTTGCTCTTTTCTCTAGCAAGGCCTTGTATAAAAAGATCACGCTCTTATGAGAGATAGTTATGCATTCAGAGTCCATAAATCAACACATCTGATTGTCACACATGCAAAGTTTTTAAACGTTATTCTTTCTTAACACTACTCTGATCAAATTAACAGGAACACACACTTCTCCAGGAGAAACCCACGTGCAGGACTTATACACAGTTTTTCAAAACAATCTATTTTAAAGAAGTCTTTTCACAGAGAGTACTCAAACACTACTTCATCTGGTCCTGTACTGTCATGTTCAAATATATCCAAGAGACTAGTGGAATATACTTTTCCTTGCAAGAGTTCATGCAAGTTCTGACTCTCATAATGTGATCTTCCAGGTGTTAGTGTTCTGTTTTGCTTACTGGTTTACCCAGCTGAGCAAGGACAAAGGTCTCTGTCTGAAATCCTCCTCATCATTTCAAGAAGCCTGAGAAATTGCTTAAATTAAGGTACAACATTTTCTATTCACCAGTCTGCTGTGTCTGCTTTGAAGAAGAGATTTCTTTTTGTTGGGAGCTTGATTCTTTCACAGATAACCTGCCTCAAAATTCCTGAAGATGTACCACCTAGGCTTAATGAGTTAGTGCTTTCTTAATACCTCCATCTTTGTTCAGTCTCCTGTCAACATTATTTTCTGCCTTAATTATTCCCTATTATTACTGGTAATCCATTACTCTTCAAAAATATCCTATATCCCATGCACTGATTTTACCTATGTTTCACCCTTTTTTTTGGTCGCACAAACAAATGCTAAATTTATTTATGCTATGGTCAGTAAATATTATCACCTTTTTGAAAGAGCTTGTATTACAGAACAAACCAGAGTTCTACCCTTTGGCCTTCCATTCTTTCTTTGGGCTGATTGTTAGATTAACCCACCACAGGAAAGGCAACATACTTCTTGGCCTGGGACATCTTTTTCCCTTCCAATCTATAAACCAAGGATTTAAATATCTTTGGTGAAGTAATTTTGAAATTTTATGGCTATTCTTTTACTGTAGTTATACAAAAAGAAGTCACAAATTACAGATGGTGAGCTATTTTATGGCTATGAGATCTTAATGCTGCTATGTTATTAGAATCATAAACCCCCCCAAAGAAATTGAACAGATGGGAGATATTTCTCATCCTTCATGACTAAAAAACAGGGAAGAATTCACTGAAGTCCATTAAGTTGCATTAGTGAGAATGACAGGGAATACAAGCATACCTTCTTTATTCCTTGTTTTTGCAACTCTTACATTTCTTCTTTTGTGATCATATGTCATAGTTCTTTTTTGAGATTACTGTATATGCTTTGAAGTTATCAATACAAGTTTCACTAGCAAAATATCATGTTAAAATAAAAAATCCCTTCTGTTTTGCACTTTAAAAATAATATATGGCCTTAGTTTTGTAATTGTCATTTAAAGAGATGTGTATTCCCTGTTTATGCTAACAAATGGCACGAAAAAGGGCAAAATAGAAGAAAACAAGGTAAAAACAAGAACAAACAAGTTTCTCCACTATAAGGGTGGTGAGGCACTGGAACAGTTGCCCAGAGAAGTCGTGGATGCCCCATCCCTGGAAGTGCTCAAGGCCAGGTTGGACGGGGCTTTGAGCAACCTGGTCTAGTGGAAGGTGTCCCTCCCTGCCCATGGCAGGGGGGTTGGAACTAGACGATCTTTAAGGTCCCTTCCAACCCAAACCATTCTATGATTCTATGAAACGCTCTAGTGGTACTGTTGCCCCCAACAAGAACTAGTTTGACATCAAGAGATCAAACAGCAGCAAACACTCTTTTCAGATATCTGAAAGCAGTAATAAATGCATACAAAAAAGTGTAATATTCTACTCTGTATTGCATGTTTCCCCTTTATAAGCATTGTTATTAACTACTTCTTATGATTTTAAGTAATGACTACTCTGCTTTGTGTTCTTTTTGTCAGATATACAGTAAATCTTGAAAAAAGTTGAAAAAGGAAAAGCTACTGTCAGTAATTAAAATGGGGAGGACCACTTCAAGTCCCAAAACTCCTAAGTCTCAAAGCAGTAACAGAAACATCCCTGAACTACAGATATTATTGACTCAAAACACAATCAAGTATACTAAATATCTATTAATAAAACAAAATGTGGGTTAAGTTCTCCTTATTTTATTTATAATAACTAATTCATGTCAGTGAGCTACATTTTGGTTTCATTTGATGATAACTGTAATGAGTACAGTATATATTAGTAGAATATAATAATTTGTTCCTTACATTTCTGAATAATTAAGACTGGCAACTCCCTCAACAAGTGTTATATTAAATGAAAGACAATGGAGAAGGTAAGGTAAAATTATGATGAAAGGTTAAAAACAGTACAAGTCTGTTATAGCCACTGAAAATAAAAATTAAAGAATAAAAATTATGAAACTAAGAAATTGTCAATCAAATCTATCACTGCATTCAGCTACATCTCCCACAATTTTTTAGTTTTACCTACCTTGCAACATCATACAATTCTCATAATAATAGTATTTGCAATTTTAGATCAAATAAAACTAATTTTTAAAGACAAATTAACACCATAATCCTGCATCTCTGAGATAGTCACTGTTAATCTGGCTAAAGTTTTTTGCTGTTTCCTGGGCTTCAGGGACAATTATTCTATCTAAGAGCAGTTCCACTCATATTGGAAACAATGGGAAGCATTAGTCATTTTGCAGAAGTGCATCTTTGCTGAGGGCAACTGCGGCTTCAATCCCATTGAGAGCAATAGGAGGTAGTAGCAATTTTGGAAGAAGGAAGTTGTCTATGGACTACTCCATAGGAGAACGTTATTCACCAGCTCTTGCTGAATGAGAAAATTTCAGTTCTGAAGAGTAACAGTAAAAGAAAATCTTCAAGCCTTTAAAAATCTTTTATACACAGGATTTTAGTATGAAGTGTAGGGAATAGGTATTATCCTGTTAATAAGATCTTCAGTAAATACTTGAGTAAAGAAATCATATCTTTTAGTATTCTACTGAAATTCTTAACAGAGAAATCTTTACACTTTAAGCCAAACTGCTCAACATTTATGCATTGGAAATCTGGAACAACTATTTTTGTGCCCCAAACTGTGTGTGGAAATTTTAGGGTGGTTTGTTTCATCTGTTCTCTAGGTCATACTTTCTAAAGCAAACAGAGACTGAAGAATCCTGCAAAACTACAAGTGAAAATGATGTTCCTAAAATGGTGCTATCATTTGCTTTAAAATCTACTTAATATATCTACAGTTAATAACATAAGTGAGGTTAATATAAAATGTTTTAAATAAATTATGTTAGATTGAATTATCACTGGTATTTCCACCTCCTCCTGCCATTGTTTTAAGATCTCTCATTCCTGCTGCTGCAGACAAACTATCAGAAAAAAAGGCAAAGAAAACCCTTCAGCTGCTGCTAATTGTTGAAGAACCAGAAGACATGCATATTGATTTAACACTGACCAAAAACAGAGGCACAGCCTTCATTCTTTTAAAAATGCATATGTACATGATTTTTCAACGTTGCCCACTAAGATGATTTTTAAACATTCCTGATTCAGAACATAAAAACAGTCCAGAGTTCACAAAAAAATTTACGTCAAAATCACTGAAATTTCAGATTTACAATTGTTTTAATGGAACCTAATGAATCCATTTTAACCCTGACTAAAAGTTGTCACTAGGAAACAGCATGAAAGCACTTACAAAGTGTTGTCGTTTTTCTATATTACACACAGTAGGTTATTATTTCCAATAGCTCACATAACAAAATATCACCAGCAGCACTGCATACGTGCTTCACTCTTAAAAAGAATTACCTGTAGAAGCTCCTCTACTAATACACTATAGTGGGATATTGACTATATGTTTCAGTATTTCCCTTGCTCTTTGTGCAAGAAAATGGTCTTACTAACTCCAGGCAACAGAGGTTTTTTTTTCTTTCTCTGACTTCGCACAACCATTAGATATACAGATCCTGGAGGACAATTGTATCTGAATAGTATCTGTGCACTGAAAGACTTTAAAGAAGCAGCAGTGATGCACAATTTCACTTACATATAATTTTAATGATGTAAAAAGGTACCCTCACTTCAGAATCCAAGGTGTGTTTCGGAAAGACATGTAGAGTTCATAAAAAACATTTTTAATAGAAACTGCAAACCTGAAGCTGGAGATAAGACGACAGAATACAAACCCCCCACAGTACTATTTTAAAAGAGAGGGGTTTAAAGTTAATGCACTTGAAAAAGTTTTTTGACCTACCAACTTTCCATTTTATTAAATATTTCATATAATGATAAATAAAACAGTCACAAATAGTCACTGGAATACCAATGGTTAGCATAATTTTTGTTGAAAATTTCAAAAATTAATTATATATCATCTCAAATAAAAGAGAAATCTGTGAGGAACGTGCTGATGAACAGCTTATGTTAAAACCCAAAATCTACATAACAGGGGTATGAAAAGAGATTATGGCATAAAACTATAAAATAGTAGAAAATAATGTGGGAGGGATCAGAAGGAAAATAATTTTTTTCCATCTATTTGGAAAACAAATACAATCCCCAAAGGATGTTGTCCATTATAATGTTTTACCTTAGCATTTTCTATAAAAATCACCAAAAGAAAAATAAAGGAAGACAGCCCTACTGTACAACTTCTGTGACAGAGGCTGATGAAAGCTGGCTTTTCTCCATCTGCCTAGGATCTAGTGGGATCATGTCTAAACACACCTCTCTCCCCTACTTAGAAGCTAGGTACTCTTTACAAGCCCTGTACCTCAATTATTAGAGAAACACCAAAAATGTCAATGTTTAGTGGCTTTTTTTTTAACCTTAGGACAGGCTTTTTAAGTTAAGCGATTGCACGCTAACAAAAATCATGTGCATTTATTGGAAGTCTGTGCAAAATTTTGATTGTTACCTTTTCAGATATGTCAATGCTAAATAAAATCATATTCCTTTTAAAACAATGTAGATAAAAGAATACCAGTGTGGAAAAGAGTGTTTTCTGACTATATTAGGAGATATGGCTGAGAGTTCAACAACAGTCAACCTCTTCTATCAGAGAAGGAATCAAGCAATGATTGTTAAAGACTACAATATACAATTAAAATCAACTATATAAAGGGAAAATGTGATATAACGTGAAGCTCAACATAAAGTTGTTCGGTGCATATAATTACACCAATTACATTTAGAAATTGTATTTACTTGCCAAGAAAGAAATAAGATGAAAAGGCAATTGTATAAAGTGACATCACACAACTTTCTCATTCAATCCTACTGAATATGGTATTATTGCAAGATAATATTTTAACTACTTCAAAAGAAAGGCCATCAAGTTCTAATTCAGAACACCAACAAAATAAAACACGCAATTTTCATACTCTCTGTTTTTCAGTGTGCAACAAAAACATTTAGCTATTACAAGAAGCCTTTTGAGTTGTGATATACTGGTTTCAGATTGATCTAAAAAGGGAGGTCAATTACACCTTCCTGATACAGTTACTGAAATTAATTTCTTTTGCAACTTTTCAAACAAAAACACATTATGGATTGTAGATCAAATTAATTTCTCGGGAATGTCTGATGAATTACAATATCCTCACTTCAGATTCACTCAAGGGTGGTATTTCAATAGATCAGAGAGGAAGACGAGAGAGGGATACACCATGGCTCTATAGGATCAGATTTTCAAAGCTTTGTGGATGCTTATCTCTTCTTGAGACAGATTGTCAATGATCTTAACAATCTTTTAAATTCTGAAACTATGAAGGTAAAGACAGAAGAAAAGAGCATCAAAATATATTTTTGAGAATGAAAAAACATATATATTTGTGAATGAAAAAGAGTATATATTTGAGAATGAAAAATTTGCTTCTGCATACCAAAGCATGTTTTGCTTATTTATCTTCTGTTTAAGAACTACATTTTCAGAAGTACCTCAATTCTTAGCTGCCTATATCTTGATACACATAAATGTAGGTATTTCTTTATGAATGGCTACCCAATAATGCTCAAAATCAAATCCAAGGTATCTCAAGTTGCACGCATCTGGTGTAAGACATCTAAATGAAAGCACATAGAAATTTAGACCTGTATTATAGCAGACATGACAAGTGATTTTGACAGATTACTATCTGGACAGAACCATCAGGAAACAACATTTTCTTCAAGTTCTCTAATGTACCAATGGTCTTTTCCACAACTCTCTGTCAGCCTTCGGATATTTTTCAAATTATGGAAAACATTACAGTCTAGATCCTGGTCTAAAATTGTCACACATTGACAATCTAAAGAAAGAAAACAACAACAACTAAAGGAATTCACCTAAAGGAAATACTTTATTTAAATATTCTAAACCATGTAATAGTGATTTTAATCTTTATTTTTTGTTTATAAAGTTAAATTTCTAAGTAAAGGTTGGTTTTGAAGACCAAATTTTGAAATTTCAAAAATTTTCAAAGGAGACTTTTTGACATAAAACCAAACAGAAATCTTTTTCTTCCCTCCAAACCAGAAAAGGCACCAAAACTAACATTTTCCACAGCGAATTCCATCTGTGTCATTCCTGCAACTTCCAATGCAGAATATTTTGATGAAAAAATCCCGAGTTCTACATTTAGAGTTTACTCCCTATTTAGATTGCTCTTCTTCAGAAATACTACTAAGAATAGACTAGACTGGTCAAATTAGTACATGATCCAGAAATCCTTCTTTGTGCCACAGACAGGTAACACAAAACATTTTTGATCTTACTCTCCAAAAAACCGCAGAAGTTCCAGGAATAACCCCACCTGCATTTGTCAAAAAATGTTCTTTCTGTCAGCAGTAAGTCATGAAGCAGGGAAGAATTACAATATAAAAAAGGAGTAGATGCCATTGCCATATTCCCTGGAGGTGATATTGAGGTAATGGGGATAGATTAGATGACCTTTGGAGCTCACTTCTAACCTTATTTCCTACAGACTATGATATCTTCACCAAGTTCCAGAGAGAAGGCAGATAAGAGCTGATTTCTTTGGAAAGGTATTAGTTAGACTACAACCACCACAGAATCGCTGCAAGAGTAAATGGATATATCATTCCCCATAACAAAAGTACTGACATTTCAAGGGAGACACACAAAGCCTAAGCAAGGCATTTCAGAGAATAATAGAAAGTATCAAGTTATGTCAGTTATGAATACCTGAAATCTTGTGTTGCATTCAGGTTCCTTAAATATTATTGGTTATTAACTTTTGGCTGAGAGAATGATGAGGTTTTGGGATTTGTATTTTTTCAGTGGCTTAGTTTTCAGACACACCAAGACTACTGAAAAGGCTTGGAAAAGTACGTGTTTTACCAGATAGAATGATCACTCATTCCGGTAGAGCAGACATAGGGTATGTGACCATATATCCCTAGTGTTGATGTGGACTCTCTGTAAGCTCCCTCCCAAGGCTGCTGTGGAAGCATTTTGTCTATTGAGTGAAAGAAGTATTACTTCTGTCTTCAGAAGTTTAACATAGTTTAGTGATCTGACTTTGGCTAGCCATTCCTTACACCCCTTGTCTTCAAAACCCCTGATCCTGGAAACTTACTTGAATGTAATTCTCTGTGAAGATGTATTTTCTCTCTCCAGGCTGATACATCAGACTTACCCAAATTGGAATGACTTCCTCCTCCTGATATTAGAGAGTCCTTGGGAAGGTATGGCCAAGCATGGAAAATAGCTCCAGAGGCTGTCACTTTTAGGAAGACGTGATGCAATTGAATTTATATACCTCTGAAATTGTTCTTAAAGTGGGAAGCCTGTAGGCAATTTGATTGTTCCTTATTTAAATCACAATTGAATACAGAAAAGTTACATTGCCCCAAAAGATTTAAGTTGCTTTTGCTGCAGTTTGTACACTAGAAAATTTATTATATTTTCGTTTTAACAAATTTGCATTAGCCATTCATAAGATTTATATAGTCCAGAAATATTTGTGGTTTTGAACAGCTTTCTGACACTTTAATGGTAACACCTTTTTATATAAGCCTGAATAGATAAGCTAACACCTCTGTATTGTAGTGATACAATTGATACTCATACAGTACGATAAGATAGAAAAACTGCAAATAGTGATAAGGCTTTTGTAGGACAGTAAAGAGAAATGCCATTTCTGCCCATTCCAGCACAGCTGCACCAGCCATTGCCAGAAATGTAGCTTGCTTGCTTTTGTGGCTAACAACTTGCATGCTGCTTAGGCCATCAGTAACCATACAACATACGATTATACAGATGTTTTATTAGTACATCAAACTTTCTAAAAGGTGACTTGACTGCTTACAAAGATCAACTACTACCCATGCTTGCCGAAGAAAACGTCTATTCTATTTCAGTGAATCATGACCATATAATACCTTCACTTAAGACATTAAAAAGGGCAAAATAAATACAGCATGAATTAAAGACTGGTGTTTTCTCCTGTGTGATGCATTTAGAGGGTATGGTTGTGTACACATTAACTGTGAACTGCTGTGATTAAAGTAGAACCTTCTCCAGCAATACTGAAGGAGAGAGCTTTTGCTAAAGCCACCCTGGTATAAAAGTAAGGGGATAGGAGGAAAACTACTCAGGACAGAAAGCTCACAAAACACCCTGGTTTAGACCAAATACACTGGCCAGCCTGATGCAAAGGCAGACTGATGATGAGGAATGTTACGAATTGAAGTGAGGAGCTGCTGTGCAATGGTTTTACCTTGCAGTGCATACCATTCCCTACACAAAAGTAACGTAGGCTCCATGTGTTTGAGCCTGACTCTTCAGAACTAGATCGATACCCAGTCTTCAGGTCTTCATGCTGCTGCCTGTTGTGCAGTCCATTTCCGTGATTTTCCTTTCTGTTCTGCTACTCCTACTACAGACCCTGGATGTGCACTCATATTCCTTACCCACAGGTGGCAGGACTATTCATTGCAAGTTTCACCACACACTGATATTTTAAGTTATGATCTTGAAACCCTGAAACTACCTCGTTATCTTACTTATTCTCAGCCAGACAAATAAGCTTACAGTACTTATTCTTTCACTATTGCTTCCAGGGAAAATAACACCTGCCCACTTCCTCTGTTATAACTCTTCCAAGTTCATGCCAAGCCCCCAACAGAAAAAAACTCTTCCCACACATGTTTGACAACTTCATGTAAACAAAGCACATCTTGCATCACTCCACAGCTATTTTCAACCATTTACTTCCATCAGTCTCATGAAGATAGGGCAGTTCCCATGACCTCAAATCATCTGTTGATAATTATGCATTGCCATACTTGCTTCCCTACAAACATGGAACTATGTAGCTCCTCTAATACCATTTTATATCTTTTTTTTTCAATCTTCTTTTAGACAATGTCAACAGGTTGCAAATTCTTGTCTCATAAATGTCATCTTTGTAATTTACTAGTTTTAAGTAGGTATCAGAGTCTCATTCCCTGCCCTTTTTCCAATAGCTGCTTTATCATTTTACTACTGTATTCCACAACCCTTTGGACTAAGCATACAGGAATGAGAGATGTAAACCCAGTCTGCAAGTTACTTAAACTGAAGCCTTTGTCTGACATTCATAACCCTACTGAAAAAAATCTCTGGTATGCACAAAGATTTGCTTAGCCATGTTATCTTCTGGTATACTGTCTCAGGGAAGGCTAGCACAAGTCCAACAAGCAGTCTACTTTTCTTCTAGCAAACATATGCAACTGCATGCATATCCCATTTTGGGGGGGAAGAGTGGGGACAACAGCAATTTATTGTGTTAAAAACCTGTCTTTTTTGGCAATTTGGATGGTATTTTTGGCATTTGTGACAAGTATTGACAATTCCTTTACAGTTACTGTTAACATGGAAACAGAATAAAATGTCTCTAGATAATCTCTTAGATTTATCTATTTGTGGATAATTTTCAGATATTGAACACTTCAGAGAAAGCTAGTTGACTGTAAACAAAAATCCATTTAGGTCAAGAACTTTTCAATGCACTGAATGGAAGGCCACACCACTACAAGCTCATAGCCTTAATCGGCCCCCATTGGGTCTTACCTTAAGTTGTTGTTCTGGCATATAGTCCATATTTTATCAGTGATCAGAAAACAGCATTTTAATCAAAATAAGATGCATAGTGTAATATATATATATATATATATATAAAAACCATGTTATTTGGCTTACATACACTAAAAATGTACATACAGACCTCTCAATTTACCTTAGTCATTTTCCTGAAATGCTATATAAACATGACTGAAACCAAGAAATCTTCTATAAAGGCATAGTAAAAGTGCATATGAAGCTGCGATTTAAAAGTGATTTCTCTATGCTCAGAGATTTAACAGCGTATTGCCAGGCTTAGATAACACTGATGTAAGCTCAGTAGTTAGTCCAAGCTAATGCCAACTCACACAGACAGGAATTCAAGGCAATCATCCAGCCCCAAAAGAGGATAGATGTAGAAGAGTTTTGCCTGCCAAATTAGTAATGTCCCTGATATGTGTATATGAGGTGACAGAAAGGACACCCTGATGACATGCATCACCTTTACTCTGGTAAAGAACTTCCCTGTCAACGAAATTCTCTCTGCCAATTATTTATGCTGCAATTTATACAGCTATGCAGCACAAATTAACAAAACCACAAGCCAGTGTTTTAACCTTCAAAATAAAACGAAATTTCTACATAATGATGGACATCAATAACTTTCTATACGATGTAACCCTTTCCTCTGTCTCATGAAGCTGAATGTTCCTGGAGCTAAGGAGTGGGGCTTTTTTTCTATCTGAAAAGTGATGCCAAATTCATTGTTCTGTTTTTAAGTAACAGATATTTTAATGATACACAGAGAATTTTACTTCCATGCTCATTTACTGAGGCTACTGTGATTAAACTGTGTAAATAGTGAAGCAAAATGGAAGTATATTGTTTCAGAAGATTTATGACATATCCTCCACACAGCAAAAAACTGCACAAGAACGGCTATTCACAATGTTTTCCTGGATGTCAAAAATAATCCAGCCAAGCTTATGATTAATTTTTACACAAGATGTTACTAAAAGATTAAAACTGTTGTGATATCTAGGGTGTGAAAGTTAACTTAGTTCACTCACAACAAATCTGCTTTAAGATGATGTAATCCAGTACTGATTCTCCTAATTGCTTAGCTTTTGCCACAGGCCATAAATGTGTCAGTTCATTCTTCTTGATTGCTACTGTAGTACAGTGATAAAACAAGTAGAACACAAGTGGCTGTCTAATGCTTTGGTTACTAGTCATATGTGTTAAAGCAGATTAAAAGTTGTTGAAAGGTCATATTTGCAACTGAAGTGAACCAAAGAAGGACGATACGGGTCTTTACTTCATGCCTTCACATAAAATAGCTCAAGCTTTAAAAGGTTAATATGCAAGAGGATACTACTATATCCTCTGCTTTAAGAAATGCACTTATTTAATATCAATTAACCTCTTTCCTCCAATACACATAAACTGATACAAACAATTACGGGTAACTCTAAATAGACAGGAATGTCTGGGCAGAAGGTACACAACCTCAGCACTCATCACAAATGAAAGAATTATTAGTCTTAATGTACAGTAGATGTGGACTATGATCTCTGAACTTCTCATCTTTTTCTGATAACATGCTTATTTCTTTTCCTTGCAGTTCTCTCTTTTATGATAGCCTCCCCGAACTGAACAAACCTGTCTGCCGGAACTGACTTATTATAGTCTTGAGGCAAAATCCTGGTCCATTGTTATCAGTGTTTCAATCTGATAGTGCTAGACCAGTGTCTTTGAGTTAAGGTGCTTGAGCATATTCCCACTCCAGACCACTGTTACCTGTTTATATATAAATCCACAGTGAGAAAACTGTGATTTTCAAGGTACTACAACACTGCTATTCTATGTTATGCTCATTCTTTTTAGATTAGTGATATTCCATGAATAAGAGGTATGGGTTTTTCTTTGAAATAAAAACCAGCATTACCTACATCACTGCCAAGTTGGAAGTAAATGATCTTGACTAAGTAGTCATGGATAGTAAGTAGTATGGATCAAAGTCTTAATGGGTTCCTTACTGTTGTGTGCAACAGACAACCAAGTCATGCTGGAGAATAGGACAACTAACCCCCATAATCTCCTACCACTAAGGTGAAGGGGAGGAAAAAATTCTGTCTTCTCATTACAGACTGACATCATGTGACATATGTCAACAAGATGAAACTGCTAGTTCTAAAAATTCATGGAATTTTAAAAACCATATTCAAATGTCTTGATTGAAAAATCATTAAGGGAGTCAACATAGGGAAGTAACACATCTTGAAAGTAACACATCATCTTGAAAGATAGAGATTGATTGTGGAACTAAAAATCAGAGAGTTTAGAGTCAAGCTATCATGAGTTGACACATTTGTTATGAAAAAGATGGCATATAACCCAAACTCAAATACAGATTTGATGTTTTTAAAAGACCAATTTCACAATATGAAAATAATTCTAAGCTAAATCAGAGTAAGAAATAATTAGAACACAGAAATGCTCACAGGAAATGAAAGCTGTTTAGAATTTTTGTTTCTAATGCCCGTAAAATAATTCTTCCAAATCTAAGAAAAATCTACATTAGATTAAAAAGAAAAGGTTAAAAAAATCTAATATTTAAAGAAGAAGATACTAAAGCTAGGAAATGTATCAAGCTTATGTGAGAAGCAAATAGATGCAAAAGAAATCAATTGTTGGAAGATTTAAGGATAATTTAAATGAGTTTCAAGACATACTAGGAAAAATAGTAGATCTATAAATCGTATCCATCACAAATCATGCAGAAGAGGTTGAAAAGTTCAATAAATAATTATTTCTGCATTTGGGAAATAAAGCAGGATAACCTGCTCTGATCAAGTGATGAGGATATAGTCCTTTTCAAGAGTATCTCAGGAAGATATTCAACAACAGCTACTACAGTCAGATATTTTTCAATCAGTATACATATGGCTAACTTGTAGCTGAGAGTTTGGTAGCCTAGCAGTTCTATGCACAATTAATGCTAATTTTTAACACATCTCAGAACTACGGAGAAGTTCCAGAATACTGGATGAAAACCAGTACTATATCAGTATTCAACAAATGGCAAATAAAATAACCCAGGTAGCTCTGACAACTTGATACTGGTCCTGGATACAGTAATGGAATGGTCATTACAAGATTTTGATTAATAAGAAGTTAAAGGAGGACAATATAATTAATGCCAGTCAATATAAGTTTATGGTTGATAAAGATTGTGCTGATAAAGCTTCTATAAAGCAACCAATACTTGGATTCTAAAATTATACTGACAGAAATTTAGCATGGCACAAAAAACTAAGGTCTCAAAATGGAAGTTACTATTGAGAGCACATATTTCTCTTGAGATCCTGGGGTGGTATATTTTTAACCTTATGTCATTTAACATCTTCATCTGGAAACATAAAATCATTACAGATACAATTGGCAGATACCATAAAAGCTGATGCAGGGGATAATCATGAAGGAGACAGTTCAATGGTACAGTGTGGTCTGGATTTCTTGATAATCTGGATGCATGCAAGCAATTTGTGGTTCAATACCACCAAATGTAAACTCACACACCTAGGAAAAAAGAATTCTGTAAACGTTTCTGCGATGGGAGACTCAGTTCTCCAAAGGGTTAATGTATTCCTATTTGTGGGCAGAGAATATTGTCTGCAAACAAGGCATTACATTTCTTTCCTAGCTAATATAGCTGCTAGTAAATACTAGCGTCGGTGCTGATGTCTGCAGTTCAAGAGGTTTCAGAGAAGAATTATGAAATTTTTAAAGAACTGTTTAAAGGGAAACATAAAAGGAGATCTATTAATTTTTCTTATAAAACAGAAGGTGAGGAGGGAGCCTGTTGAGAATGTACAAGCACCTACATGGTAAAGAAACTGACAACAGAGATCCCTAATTGAAAATGCGAAGTTTTAACATGATTCATTGGCTGGAAACTGAAACTAACAAACTAACCAAAAAATCAAATATGAATTTGTCAATAGTGAGACAGTAACTGCCAATTATTTTGGCTGGGTTATATCACTGAATGTATATCATTGAAAATTTCATTAACATTTTTGAAGATGCTTTGATTTTCTTCAAAGGAAATTCAGGAAATGCCCAGTCTTGGAGGTTTAAATAGGGATTTGAACTGATTGGCCACAAAAGTTCCATGAAAATGTGAATGCATTGGAAGGCAGCATGGTCCAGAAAGCAGAGCCCCAGATTAACAGACAGAAGAACAATGCACCACTCTTAGCAGTGTCACTGATAGGTGGCATTGGCTCAGTCAATTCAACCCTCTGGTCCCGCATTTTCCTTCATAATTTGGAGACAACAGTGCTTGTAAAATGTTATATATGTACAACTTTCCTATTTAGAACTAATATTCTGGCCTCATATAAATACTTGAATTGGTCCAAAATGCAGCACCTCCTCTCCTCAAAACCAATACTTCTACTAAAAATAACAAGCCCCTATTAAAATGGCCTGAGAGGGAAAGCACGTTTACACCCAGCCCCCAGAAATAAATCTTTAAAGTATTTTATGGAAGTGACTGAGGCAATTCAGAAGATTATTCCTTGCTCTTTCTCTAGTGGCCAAAATCTCCACTAAATAGTTGTATTTTTCTTAGTAATATCTGTTATTTATCCACCAAACTAGGAAATACCTTACACACAGAGAACTCTTACTGCATATTAGATAAATGATCTTCATACCACCTTTCATTTTAAAGATTTACAACTCATTTACACCTGTTTAAACCAGGAAAACTAAGGCACATACTTTGCCCCATGACCATTCTGCAAGTCACTGATCTTCAAAACTGCACTCATCATGGCTTGCCTGCCTCTGACTGTGGTTGCATCAATTTTGAGGTTAATGCCTATTAGAGCGTGGCACAAAATACCAAATATCAGATTAGGACAAAGAATGGATGATACTAATTGTAACTATTATTGCTCAGAAACATGCAACACTTAAAATCTAATTTTGCCATGGTAGATAGATGTTCCAAATCCTTTGTTGACTTTTTTTTTCTGATCTGGGTATGATCACTTTTTGCTGCTATGACAAACAGAAATATTTCCTATGGAAAAATAATATTGTTGCTTGGGGTATAAGTTGATATACTTTAAATGGCAGTCAATCTCCTGTGTGTTATCCTGCTTGTGGTTCTTAGAATAATGTCTAAAAACTGCAGGTGATTGCTCATTTATTTTTTTTAAATCACCATCCTTAAAAAAGATGAAGAATTCTTACTGAGAGAAAATAGTAGCTGAGAATTCAAAATTCAAAGAAATAGCACCAACATTTTCAAAATGAATGCTTGACATCAGGTTCTAAATACAGGTTAAGTACCTAATCTGGTGAATAAACATGGATTTAGATGTAGGAGTTTAACCTTAGGTATTCAGAAGGAAAAATTCTAGCCATAACCTTTAAATGCTGAGTATTTAATATTAACAAATATTAAAAGTTACAGGCATGCTAATTTTAACACCTACATGTTGACAGCTTCAATGTATTTCTAGTAACAGTTAGGATTTTGTTTACATTAAGGTACAAATTTAAAGTCAGCTAGCTAGCTTCATTTTTATTTCTTTAGCTCCTTTTAAAATGGACTAGCAGCCAATCCACTACAGCAAAATGTCTTTAAAGTATCACATAGTTTTAAAAGAACAGCCTCATCATGATACCCTGCTCACTTGCTTCTATAGCCTAGGGCAATTTAATTATGGCAGACTTCATCTTAATTCCTACCCTCTTCTCCTCTTCCCCTTTTTCCACATCTATCACAACCCTTATGGATTAGAATCAAAGATTACAAAATGTTTACAAGACTGTACAAGCTGAATACACCTTTCCTAACCTGAAATGGTCTCAAAACCATTGTAATGTTTGTACAGATGGGATTGGAACTTGCCATCCGGAGCTTTGGAAATCGAACGCTGAATAAATTCTAAAACTTCCTAAGTGCTTTATGTTATCAGTAGCCACAAGAAACAATGTCACTTCATACGGATCAAACACAATTAAAGACATTTTTTAGCAACAACTGCTTAGAGCAGCAAAAAAAAGAGAGAAAAAGTAGGCAGAATCACTGAGAGCCATACTGCTGAACTCTGCAGAAGGCTCCTTCAAATAAATATTTCAAACCTTTGTATGAATATTTTAAGCGTGACAACTACACATAAACACACAGCCAAAGTGCTCAAATCCACTCAAGAAAGACTATTAAGTCATCAACCTGCTCCTGACAGGATCCACTGAATATGGCAACAGTGAGAAGTCAGGAGACAGTTGGAATCATTTCAAGACTGCTAATTTAACTTGTCTTAAAACCAACCAATGCTCAACGTGTCATCATCAATGTCATCTCATCGCAGTCTGAAAAGCCTTCGACCTAAAGCAAAAAGGTCCCCAAGTGCCACCCTTCTTGTCTACTGGTTGAAAATCTAATTGGTTCTGCTGACAGGCTTGGGAATTGGTAGGAAGGCTGTTCAGTTAATCTCCAAGGGCCAGCAAAGAGCTCAGTATCCATCTCTGAGCTTTGCTCCCTGGCTGTCGTAAAATGACTCTGATGGTAGTGCAAGCTCTTATGCTTCGGCTGTCTTCTGACTTCTGTTAAGTCAAATTCAATAAAGTTTGTCACTCAATAATCTGAGAGCTACCCAACAAAACCTCTTTGATCAATAACAGCTTGCCTGCTTGCACTGAGGAAGGTGACCTATTAAAGATTAAAAACACACCTGCTGCTTGCAGCACAGAACATCCTTTTTTGCTTTTAAATAAAAATTCATCCATTAAAATTAGTTTAACTGCTACAACTATATATAAATATTACATGCCAGAAAGCTAAAATAAGATTAAAAGAAACATTTTAGCTATAATACAGTGCTTTTGTTAAATTTGAGTCATTGCTTTTCTTAGAATCAGAAAGGCCTCATCCAGAAAGGCCTTTCACCACCCACATTTAACTTTTACTTTAGTCTTATCTGTATGCTCTATCTTTTTTAAAATTTTCTGCCTGTTAATAGCCTACAGCTCTTCTGCAGTGACAGTCTAGTGATCTAATTTGTTTCCGCCTGTTTGCTTATGCCAGAACACAAATATTCATGTTGCCAGGAAATGCAATTTAGAATTTGAAGTATAAACACCTTCACGTTTGTTTGAGACATTTTCTTGAACTGCAGATTCACTTTATCAGTGGCTACGAACAACGAGTGCTTTACAAAGCCCCAAAAAAACCCAAAATGAAAAACTATAGGCAAATTGAACTGCATTGGGTAAGGACCCACAAGTGCACCTTTCTTCATGTGTTCATTTTAAATAGTTAATATGTTCTGCACTTGTAAGGCAGAACTACTGCATGTACCTTAAATCAAATTTTATAAATTCAGAAACATTTGATAGTTGTACATTTTGATAAATATTCTTTTTGTTTATTCTATAGGGCGTACTGCAGTTAAAAGTAGGTATCCCGGTTGTTTTCCAAACTGCACAGAACCTTCAGATTAGGTCACCTGGAAGTGGCTGGTTTTCTGTTGGATTTATTCTTAACGATCAAGTATTAGTTGAGATATCTTACCTAGATGTTTTACAAAAAATGGGAGAAGGGTATCTGTAAACAAAGCATGTAATTAAAGGTGTTGGACTTATTAATAAATCACTGAAGGAAAAATCACATGTAAGTTAATTTGACTGACTGAACCATCAGTGCCTGTTTGGAATGGTTATCAATCTCCCAGAAAATCACGGAGCCCCTCAAAGCAGTAAATTCAAGATACATGAGGTAAGCAGTACATCTCTAGATTGTCATTTGTTTAATCTAGTGTCCTTCATGCATCCATTTAAAGAAGTAAAAAAGCAGCTAGAGGATGACTTGACATTTCAAAGTAGCTAGAAGATACAGATCTGATTGTTCAATTAAAATTAAATAAATATATGTCCCTAAATTCTCTGAATTGTTTAAAAAAACACAAGGCAGCAACTCTGGAAAAGATCTGGATGGGGTTTACACTGTCATTAGTTATTACTTCCTAAGAAAGTAAAATACTAGTCTATAGATGCTATGGCTAGACAAATCTAAATCAAGAATCACATGTTAGGTAAAGTTACTTCAGCATCTGAAAAGAAGTATGAATTTACTAACTTACACTATCAGACACCAAACAACTACTACAAATAAAACCCCTACTGGGAACATCAGAGAGACTCAGTAATGACTGAGTAATGTGAAGAGTGAAGTGCTTCTGCAGTTTTGCAAGGTTTCTCTCCTTCTTCTCCTTCTTCTACCCAACAGGTAGGTATCATGCCGTATGGTGCTTTGCTGTCAGTTAAGACACTTTTTTGTAACAATAAGGCTACAAGCTCTGAGCTGTCAGGCTTGCCTGTCCAGAAACACTGAATGCACTCTAATAAGGACAATGCCTGGGGTGTGGGTAAAGGATGGCCATACAACAGTGCCTCAAAAAAAATGTCAACTACACAGTCCACATTTTTTCTGAGTAGTAAAAACCCAGCAAACTCAACCCAAAACATCAAAACCCCCAAACTAAGGCACAGATAAAGGCAAGTGACAACCAAAACAATCTCTTGATCAATTCAGTTGTGAAGTCTCTCATAGAAAGAGAATCTGTTTGAGATATGTCCACATCTTACTGTCACAAGTTCTACAGGACATAATTAAGACAAATGCTTTTATTATACATAATAAAATGTATGTGTTTTCTACAGAATATCCTAAAATATAAATATATAAGACTCTAACAAGTACTGCACAGAAAGCTCAGTTCAATAACCCCTGCCAGTTACATGCCAATTCAGTGGGTTCAGAAAATGGAAGATAGCTAAATGCCATTTTTGAACACTGGATGGTATCAGTGCCTGTGTGATATGATAGTTGGTAAATGATATTACTTACTGTTCTGTTTTACAATGAATAACTGTTATTTGTAAAGTACCTATCTGTGGCCTGATTTGCAGAGCTGCTTGGCACTTGTAGCTAAATAAGAGGAAGTTAGACAAAGAACAAATAAAGTGTTGTGGAAGGCTAAATAGCTTAAAAAAACACACCTTACACATGTCAACTTGGGCATTCAAAATATAGGCTGGCACTTTTCTCGTGGCTTATTCCTCTTTTAATAATGTCATCTCACCTCACAGGGGCTTTGTGAAAATTAATTAATTACGGTTTGTGAGGCATTCAGATGCTAATGATAGCTACAATGGAAAGAAAGCCTATGGAGAAATTAATAGTTTTGAATTCAATGTAATGATTGAATGTGAACACCACATGTGGGTCACATATTGGCCAATAAGAATAACAGAAAACATGAATAGCTGCTCATTCACTGATCTCTGTTAGTATGTACACTGAATGAGAGAGGAGTCCTGTGGTAAGAAATATAATATATGTGTAGATAAATAAAAATAGTACTCCAATGCATAAACCTGAAACACTGAGATGAGACCTAACAAGCAAACAGAATTGCCTCATTTCTCAGCTTTGAAACACTAGGTTTTGTAAACACTTAAATTCTCAAGAAAAAGACAAATATAAAAAAGCAAATAGAAGAACACTGAAAGACAATTTTTTTTTTGTTGTTTCACAACCTAGACTACTGCCTCTGCAACATAAAAACCCACATCAGTAATAAGTTCTGGGCCAGTCAGTGGATTTCAGGCATTTGCTAAGAGCAGAGGAATGCTGACACGCACGCACCCAAAGTTCTGCTTGATGTTCTGAGAGGACAGCAGCCCAGCAGTTGCCCACCCGGGAAAGCTCCTGTCTCCATCTCAGACTCCTACGCTCTTTACCAGCTAGTATATAAATAGGTAGATTTTGCTACATGGTACAATCTTTTCCAGTGTCTTACTCAAACAATTAATTGAGCTTTCCTTTCAGGGACTCAAACCCCTCCCTCTTTTGTAATAAGGGTCTTGACCCTGAATTTTTGTTAGCGCACAACATGGAAGTGTTCTAACACCTAGGTCCTTACTTGAGCAACTGGCCTTTCCACAAACAGCTAGAGAAGTCTCCCTCCACAGTACAGAAGTACTACAACTCTTTAATGAAATGACTAGGGAACAATAAACCAAAACCACCTAGTAGGCAAAAAGAAAAAAAACTCAAAACCAACATAGGTTTTCCTTAAACTCATTCCAAAACAACTCCGCCAATATAAAACTTCCCCAAACCATTACCCTTTGGTAGTCACATACTACGGAAAATGCCAGAGGAAACAATCACTATGTAGTGAAGTATACCACTTAAAATTGTTTTGAGATTAAATCCTCACCCTGTTTCTATCTTTTTAGTATTTTACATTTAAAGGGCTCCTCAAAGTCCAAAGTCCAGCAGTGGGAAAATTCTCACAGTACAACACAGGCAGCTCTGCAATTATCCCTGAAATTGTCCTGCCACATGTGATTCAAGCTGGCATTGGGACTGGGGAGAAAAAGTCAGGAACAAGGCCCTAAACTGCATCATGTAAAGCTTGATCCTGTGAAGTGACATAAGGTGTCCTCAATTGTCTAACTGACTATCTCAGTTATAGGAGAGAGCTAAAGACAGACAGCAGAGCTCCCCCATCTCACTGAAAAGATGGTGCTACATAGCAGCACATTTAGGTCCATTTAAATACAGCTTCCATGTAGCTTACATGACCAAACAGTAGAAATTATTTTGTAGATTACTACCTGCTTTGTATTCCAAACAAACTACTCTCTATGAGGCCAACTTGTGCAATCAGTTATGCCAGTGCAGAGGTGGAGTATCTCCACAGTAGGTAATTCCTTACACAGGAACTTGTTTAGCAGCAACCAGAAGCAGAACTTGGCCTTATTTGATTCACTGAAAAACATTATTAAAAATTAACACAGTATTTTCAAAATGGGTATGTTTGGTTGCCGCCAAGACATAGACATGCTGAAGCAAACACTTCAGAAGCTGGACTCTTGAATATGACTTAATATGGCTACTGTCCTGGTGTTACCTCTGTTATGATTGCAGCAGAATTATTAAAAAAACCCTCCAAACCAAGGGATTCCTCATATCCTGCTTTAAGAAAATGTCCAGTCACAAATTAGTGTTCTAATTTTTTAACACCCTCAATATACCCAGTTTGGTACATGCAGGTCAGGGTTCTTATTTGCACAAGCTCCCTATTCCACTTCCACAGATGCCTTCCTATTGTGAAGACTTCAGTCTAGAACTGAGTTTTCTTTTTTTTGTATATAATATGGACACAATAATTTGCACAGTGTTCTGGCTGAGATTTTTGTGATCTACTTTGATTTCAGTATCATAAATAATTCCCTCCGAGCCATGTATTCTTAAGGCAGTATAATTTCAAAGGTCCTTCACAGTTTACCATACTTTAATACTGTATATTTGTTCTTCTAGCTTCTTTTGTCTTTGATCAAGGTTAACTATCCTAGTAATATTTTCAAAGTTTCCTTTTGTGAAGTTTGTATTTGTAAACATTTAATTAAAATAATTAGAAGAGGTTGCGACGTGACAATAAGAAATATCAGAAACAGAAAAACCTCTCATGAAGAGAGCGCGAAAAGACCGGGACTGTATATTTAAGAGATGAGAGAAATGAGTGGAGACTTGACAAAGTGCACAACATAATGAATTATATAGATAATGTTTATCATAAGTTTCTATTCATCCTTTCTAGTAATACAAGAACAAAAGGATGTGCAATGAAATTGAGAGACAATAAAATTTAAATGTGATATCAAAGGAACACATTTCTAGGAAGAAAAAAAACCCCAAACAAACCATGAAATTGTGATATGAAATACAGGTTTACAGGACAGAATGAAGCCTTCCAAGTTGTTCCAGACCACTGTTATAAATAATATATAATGTATATAATATACAAAAGAACATCTGGACTAGGTCAGACCAAAGTCTCATCTAGACTATCTAGTCTGTGATACTAGGTATCAGTGGAATAGCATAAAACCAGAATGAGTACACACTGATACTCACACCTATATCAGGCCAAAATTGCAATAAACTAGCATACAGTCTTCCTGATCCACAGCTTGTATTCATGTCTTTAACTGATGATTCCTGATGGACTTTTCTTCTATGGATTTGTCCATCACATTTTGAATCGATACACACTTTCAGGCTTCAAAAATATCTTCTTTCAATAAATTCCATGGCTTCATTCTGTGATGCCTGCTGGCATCATTAGGGATGTCTCCCTATTCTTGATTTACAAAAACCAAAAGTGCTTCCTGTTGTCCTTCTCATCCATGATTTACATTCCTACACCACATCCCACCGTTCAGCTCTTTTCTGAACTGTGGGATCCTTACTCTAACTACTCTCACACCAAATGGAAACTGTTCTGTTACTCTGGTCATCCAGATTTTTCCTCTCTGTGCTTCTTCTCATTCTGTTATGCCCCTTCTGCGATGACAGAACCAGACTGTATGAAGTACTTAAGAGACTTGCTTATCATGCACAACAATAATTCAATTCCTAGCATTGTTTGCTCTTTCTAAACCACGAAGCACTGTGCTGATGTTTTCCTCATGTTAATTTTACCTATTCCAAATTATTTTAGGGCCTACCAATATGTATACACACTCTGGGCTGTATTTTCCATGGATGTTCTTTTGTATTCATGGATATTTAATTTAATCCACAATTTTATCAAGCAGTCATTCAGCACCATGAGTTCCCACTCATGACAGCGTAGCTCTTAGTACTGATCTCTGGTGGATTCTGCTAGTATTCCCCCTCACTGTGAAAACTGATCACTTCATTCTAGTCCTTTGCTTCCTATCTTTTTATCAGTTACGAATTCAAAAGACCTTCTTTTTTACATCATGATGAGTTGTCTATTGGGTCTGCAAGTCTTCAGATCCTTCTCAAATATAAATACCATATTTGCTACTCTCTGGTCATATAGTACTACCTAGTTACTTTGTGGATTTGTTTAAAATCCTGATCAGACCTCCAACTTCACATGTCACTTCTTGCAAGAGTTCTGTGATGGAGCACATCTGGTCTTGAATAACAGAGCTCTTTGAATTTCACTTTGGCAAAGATTTGGACCTGAAATCTATCCTTATATTAGTTATCTCCATTGTTTTTTTTTCCCCTCATATTCAGTAGCATTGTATTACTCAAAAATGCATCAAACTCCTCCTCCTTTCATCTTGATTTGTGCTACAAATTCCAAATAGGTTTTGCAAGTTCGACCTAGAAAAATTCTGTAACTCGTCTACTCTCAAGTCACAACTGACTTCATTAAATAGCCAAGTTTACCAAAGTTTGCATTTTTAAATCAGTGACTTAGGAACCAAATTACTTTTATCTCCTCATTTAATCTGAACTGAATGAATGAGATTATTTTCCATAATCAGCTCTTCTATGATAGACTTACAGTAAACAAGTCTCAAACAGCATCAGCTCTTGCTGACCCAGTGAGAGCATGATGCAGTCTGTTAACGATCACATTCAGACACAGAGAAAACAAATGCTAGGGATTCTGATAAAAGGGAAGGCAAGATCTACAACAACAGCAAAACTCCCAGCAGCATCAAGCTCTACAATCATATCCATACTCACAAATGACAAGGGAGGTCATCACAGTAGATTTACAGTGCTACCTGAATGAACTTCTTTTACCATTTTCCCCAAAATTTATTTGGCTAAACCAGATTTTTGTAAGTACATGCTCTGTCTATTTCTGTAACATGTAGAATCTTCAGGAGGAGGATTTGCATCATCAGACATAAAAAATGCAAGAATATATATTAAAGGCTCTTGTAAAACTTATTATTCTACATCAGCTAATTTTCATCACTGCAATTCACCCTTTAGATTAGTCTTTTAACTAACTACGTTGTCCACCTTATTACTGTTATAACATTCTCCCGTCTGTTCTTCTACGATATTATAACCATTGGTGTGTACCATTTAGGTGGACTTGTGAGCTCTTTCAGTGTTTAAAATCAGTCATGGAGACTGTAGAAGCCTCCGCCTATCACTTTCCTCATTTCGCTGTCTGAAGCTCTTCCTTACTTGTAACCTCAACTCTAAAAGGAGACGATTCCAGCCAATCAAGTGGGCTCTGTCCATTGAAAAAAATCATTTTTCCAAAAGCTGAGTTTCACAGACTTGCAGAACATTCCAAGTTCTTCACATGCCTCTGATGCTTCCTTACCTCATCGTACTTCATTCTCCTTTTCTGTGGACTGGAACAAATCCACTGAAAATCAAACAAGCCCAGCACCTTGTTTTCCCAGCTTTGCTTAAGCAGCTTTTATTTACTCTATCAAGAATATAGTAGCTGCTGCTTAGACGTGATGTCTAGGACTCTCTTCATTCCTACCAAGACCTTATGTAAAACGGCCTGTGGATCCGAACAAGTCTGTCAATTTAGCCTAACATGTAGTCTTGACCAGGTCCTGTCAGCCACTGCTATAGCCCTGACCCTTTCTGGTGTGCAGCTCATTGCCACAATATACAATAAAGAGCTTTCACAGTGGTGCTCTCTGGAATCATAGGAAGGATTAAGCAGTTACGGGAAAAAGGGAAAATGATCCTTCAGCTTTCAGTTGGTATGAGGTACTGATAGGTGAAAAGATGAGTAAAGCTGAAATGTTTCAACTTGATAGTGACACTTAGAAAACCTTTAAGTTGGAATTAAAAAATAACTCACATAATAGTAAAATCTTTACTTACAGGGTATCATAAAGAGAGGCATCAGCTACATTTAAAAGGCTTTTAGAATAGTGTCACTGGTCACACTATGTTTAGAGTCAGATGGAGTGCTGCCATTGTCATATTTTTGCTGCCATACCAATAAAAACCTAAGTAAAACAGGCCTCCTTGTGCGAACTAGGAAAAACAGTTACAAAACTACTTATGTACTACCCAAGAAACATGAAATTGCTACTCTACCCTTAATTGGTTTAGTGGTGGACTTGGTAATGTTAGGTTAATGGTTGGACTGGATGATCTTAAAGCTCTTTTCCAACCTAAATGATTCTGTGATTCTATGTTCTTCTGTTACAAGGGATTCAGTGTTTGGGTCCTTCTCATATAAGAAAATGAAAGACAGCAGAAGACTTTACAGCTCACATTTCAGCTATAATTTAGAAATGCTTTATGAAGCTTTTTTCTCACAAATGCCAGTTATCTTCCCAAGTACTAATGCACTCTCTCCAATTAGATGAAACTGTTATCTGTCTTATACTAGAAGTAAATGTAGTGATGAATATGGGACTGTTAAAGTCCATCAAAACCAAACTGGTCCATCCAGCAAAAGCATCCAAATATCCCAGGAAAAACGGATGTTCACAGCAAAGAAATCCCCCCAAAAAACCCATAAAAAACCCCATGAACAAGAAAAGTATGTCACTCACTACAGTCAGCTATTTAAGTAGGTAGTTCATGTCCCAGTGTAAGCATATTACTGTCCTCTTGTTGATTCCTCTCTCTCTGAATGCTTATGCTCGTAAATGAAGCCTGTGTATAAATAACACTGTGATATACTTACATGTTGCGTTACACATGTATAACAAGTGTCTGTTATCTTCTTGTAACTACAGTGGTCTTATATACTGCACATAAGCTTTTTTAAGTCATACTAAACTCTTACGGCATTATTAGATTGAAACAGAAGGAAGCTGTTAAAGGTGCACATGGTTTGTGTTTCACCTTTACATTTTATCAGGAGAAATTAAATTGATTTGAAAGAAAACACTGGGAAAAAAATAGCAAAGGAGCTACCACAGTATACTTAAGGATTAATTATTTTGCATGCTTTCATTATGTCAGCTTCTGGTTCTGTCTGACCCAGCAGTCACTCTGGGTCAGACCAAAGGTCCATCCAGACAAGCAGCTTGTTTCCAATATTGGCAAAAAGCCATAAAACCCAAGAGAAGAACATAAGATAAATGTAGGCATTTCCCAAAACATACCCCCAACCTCCAACGAAATGCATCTCTGCAAGCTCCTGAGACAGCCGTGCTGTCTTATTGTGATGCCTTTCATAGACTTTTTATTTACAAAATGCCTTTTTTTGGGAGAAGGTGACCAGAATACAGTACAGGTGGAATAATTACTAAGTGGGGGGAAAATAACCCAAACCAACAAAAAAACCCCAAACAAACCAACCCCCCCAATTTTGTACAATTTATTTTGTTAGTTAATCAAATAATGGTTGCCTAATTCAATCTGTTCAGACTTGAATATCCAGAGCAGATTTAACTTTCTGTCATGTCATAGGGCTATGGAAGTCTTGATGTAGTATTGCAGTGAGCTGCAGTAGCCATGGCTAACGATCTCTTTTGTAAGACAGTATGTCTGAGTCAAAAATACAGCAGAACTTGGGAATATGTCAAAAGGCATACAAATAATGATTACAAAAATTCCACAAGCACTCTGAGAGGATTTGAGGGCTTTCTTCCCCCTTTTTCAGTACTATACACCATGTGCTTGGCATAGCTTCTAGGAGGATCTGCTCCGTGATCTTCCCAGGCACAGAGGTGAGGCTGACAGGTCGGTAGTTCCCAGGGTCCTCCTTTCTTCCCTTTTTAAAAATGGGCTTTCTCATTCCCCTTCTTCCAGTCACCAGGGACTTCACCTGACTGCCATGACTTTTCAAATATCATGGAGAGTGGCTTGGCAACTACATCAACCAATTCCCTCAGGACTCTGGGGTGCATCTCATCTGGTCTCATAGACTTGTGTATACTGAGGTTCTTTAGGTGGTCTCGAACCTGATCTTCCCTTACAGTGGGAGGGCCTTTACCACCCTGGTCCCTATCTTTTGGTCCATTGACTCGGGAGGGGTGAGGAGAGAGGTTGCTGGTGAAGACTGAGGCAAAGAAGTTGTTGAGTACCTCAGCGTTCTCCTCGTCTGTTGATACGATGTTGCCATTCTTGTTCATCGGGGGGGTAACTATCACAAGATTAGTTATGTGACTTACATCTTGTCAAACCTAAAACCTTTAAATAAACTTCTGAAATCAAAATATTTGACAATGGACTCCATCAAAATATGAGAGAACGTTCTACTTTACATCCATCAAAAAGCAATCTAATAGACCAATATGAGCAACTCACTTCAATAATATTTTAATTGATACATCTCTCTGGTGCCAAACTCAAAAACTCAGCCTGAAGATTTTTTTGATTGTAATTTTACCACCACCTGTCCCCTCCCCCCCTAATTTTCCTGATATCCATCATGTTAATATCACAGTGAATGATCTCCTGGATAAAATGACCCAACAAGAACTAGTAGAAACTAGAAGTAGTAGAAACTAGTAGAAAAAGAGTAGTAGGAAAATCTGTTTTTTATTATAATTAGTCTAGATGAAATGTTTACAGTACAAGAAAGGTAACAAAGCTTTGAATTATATAAATGTAGCACATGATACCATCGATTATTTCTTTATTATTTCCATCCCAGATATACTGGATTTACACAAAGAACTATGAGATCATGGCTTCGTGCTAAACTTTATTCAGAGTAACTGTGAACTACTGTGAAAGTTGCATCCTGTTCTGCCCTTCTCTACCTCCTTGCATTGAATGAAGCAGCCAGGCAGCCACAGGATGAAACCATTGAGCCTGTTAATGCAATATAAAATTATTTAAATTTCAAGGGTGGAGGGAAAAGAAATGAGAGGAACTGATTCACTCAACAGTAACAGTACTCTTTCACTAAGGGCTGCAATGGCAACTGTTACTTTGAAGAAGAATCTGCAGACCATCAAAAAGTCAGATGATGAAATTCTGAACTAAAGAGGACTTGATCATTTTTTATGACATCATCAATTTTTTGTTAAGTATATTGATGTCATAGAAATTAGACAATATAATTGAAAAAAAGGAGATTAGAGTGTCTTCAAAGTTGTAACTTTTAATATTCAAATTGAGATACCTGAACTTGAGTACTGCTTTCCTTCTACCACACATCTTTAGAGGATACTGAGTTTCCTAATACTTTCCTGGCAATGAAGAGGTGGTCATCTTTGCTTTTATGCTCTTTGCTAAGAGAATTTTCCTGTATCAACCAACCTGTGATAATATGTTGCTGCACTTGCTTAAGAAATTTGACATTTATTCCCATACAGAGAAGAAAAATAATATAGTAAAACAGGCCGATATTCTGACTTGCTTGCTGTCATATTGGTGATATTGAAACAGTAGCTTCTTCACATTTTTTATGGTCTGCCACAAGCAAACATTTTAGCTACATCTTTTGCTAGTATTTCATTATCTTTTTTCAGAGTGGAAATATCTGATCATCCTTTCCAAACTGCTTATCTTCACAAAAATACAAGAGAGGTGACAAACAGCTTTGCAATAAGAATCACCATATTAAGATTATTTTTTCCCCAGTGCTATCGTATCTGAAGAGCCTCACTCAGAGTCTTACTACAGTTTTACTGCCAGGTCTACAAATAAGATCTTTCTACAAGATGACTTGGATTTGTAAGTCTAGAAACAGCTATCAACATATCAATGTAATTTAGATGAGTGAATCTCTATGAGATTACAGAGGCCCCTAAAATATTCCACAAAAATACCATAACTTTTAAAGCAGTCTTCACAGGACCAAGCAGACCAGATCTCAGTTTGAAGACTAAATACAGTAAGAATCCAAAAATCAGGGTTTTGGCTACCTGTCTTCCAGGGTAGCAAACGGTGGTTAAGTCTGGCAGACAGTCTTGGAAAGGACCAGACACTACTGAACACACAGTGGCACCACCACTGCCTTTACACATGGAATGCCTGGAAATCTGCCTTTCTGGATCACTTTTTTCACTCAATTTTTACCATCTACAAGAGACTGCAAGCAGGATATATACAACTAAAAGCACAAATCAATGATTTATTGGCTAATATATACAGTAGATACAAGGACTTACAAGCTACCATTACATGAATTAATTTGCTCACCACCCTCTTTGAGACACCTGTTGAAACTTTGCTAGCCAGGCAAACACCAAGTCTAGCAAGGAAACCTTCAGTGCTCCTTGAATCCTTGATGCTACTGAGTCATCATCTCTTCCTCCTGAATCCTTCAGCTGTTTCAGCAATTTTACCTTGTCTCTGAATTTACCTTTCGTACCTCATGATTCTACAGACTTTCTCAAAGCTCCTTCTCACAACTTGGTTTTCACATAAGTCTGAGCCAATGTGACAGAACTGTGCTGTATAAAAATATGCCTTCAATCACTGAAAGATGAACCCCTGGCAGAAGAATTACAAGAATATGCTGCAGAAGTATACCTTAGTCAACAATATTGCTAAAGAAGAGAATTAATAGATTCATAAGACTGCTACCCTCCCCTCTAACTGGTCCGTTAAGTTACCAGCTAAGAATTGCCCTTTTCTTGTATAATGATTTATAATAGCCACATCTTGAAAAATAAACTTCATTTTTCCTAATAAGCCACCAGCTACTATTATTACTCTTGCAAACAATGTACTGTTTTATTTTCTTGAAAGAACTATGTATTTATCAAAAATGCCATCCAAAACCATATATAAACCTCTAAGTGTAGATGACAACCATATTTACTTTCTTCGCTCCATATGATAGTTTATAATTATTTTAAGGTAGTTTCTGAAATAGAGATTTTCTCTTTTCCAGACAAACCGTCCTTCCCCAGAGATGTTTACTTTCCTTCCTTTTACATTTTACTTTATTTTTTATCTGGCATATGATTTAATTTCTCTGTCTACAATGTATTTGTCCTTGATATACATCTACAGAGCAAGTCACACGAGTTTCACATTGTCTTTTTTTCTTGTATTATAATTTCAAAACCATTATTTCATCTAGCTTAAATACAGCGCTACTTTACAAAGGCTCCCTTTCATGGGTAATTATTCTAGAGATTACAGTAGTACCATCATTGTGCACTTCCACCAAGCCATTTGCATTCTTTCTTTTTTTTTTAAAGGTAGATGCATTGTTTCTGGCAATTAAATTAAGGTCATGCAATGTATATTCAGAGCTATATAGAACTGTCTATAGATTTTCCAGCATAACAATAATTAGCTAATGTTTTTACAGCACTTTGAAATTGTAAATTGCTGTGTAAGTGCTCAGTATTCTTATCATGGCTTCAGCAGGATTTGGGCCAATTAATATTATAAAACTGCTGGTCATCCAAATACGATTACTTGCTGTGAGCAGGTGGTTTAAATACAATGCACAGGTAATGACTGACCTTTACAATACAATGGTACAGTCGACACCAGAGAGCAGAGTACATTAGCCAAACACAGCTGGCTTTACTGAGGGATGTTAAAGTATTCACGGTTTCTAGAACACCTCTTGTCAATTGAATCAGGAGGACTTTCCCTCTGGTAATAACCGTAATGCAAATCTGCTTAAATGCTGTGTACACTAACAACCTTTACTGTTATAAAAGCCCTAATATGAATACCACATAGGAGATTTATTTCTACTAAACTGATACCTCATAAAGTTCTATTGACTAGTAACTTGTGTGTGTGTCACACACATTACTTAGTTTCTTCATAGTGTTGCTAGAGGTAAAGAAAACAAAACAAATGAGAGAAGAGTTTACAAAATTACTCAACACAGGAGTGGGCTATTTGCCTGAGGTTTAAAAGTATGTGTTTAGAAGTAGTGATTAGTTTGGTCCTCCTTGTTATCAGATGGCAGTAACCAAAAGTTGTGTCTGAATTATATCAATATCGGTATCTTACAGTCTGGCAAGTAGAATTCTTGAATGACCAATGTAAAACACCATGCTTATGCATCATGTAGCTATAAATGTATGTCATATATGACTTGAAATGTGTTGCAACTCTACAATATCTTTACATATATTTAAAAAGGAAAAAAAACCTGAAGGAAAGTCAAGGAACACTGCTGCACAGGATTTTCGGTTTCACTACGCACTGACACCTGCGTTCAACCATATCCACAGGAAAGAAGGATGCCATTTATCTTTTATAATAATATGGAGTTCTCTGTCAGAGTAGGGTCACTGAAATGAGTAATAATCCCACCACTGTCTAAGGTACAACCAGCAGGGTCCAGGTCAACAGGCAAGCAGACAATAATTTGCCCAACAACACTGAATTTCATCTGCCCACAGCCTCTATCTACTGATTATACAATCAATACACCTCAGATGAGAAGAGCTAACAACTGACCGGGGCAGATCAATGCTAGCAAATAAGCGCTTCATGACAAAAAGTTTGATAATTACCATTCTGAAGCCGTGTAAATGTTGTTTCTATTGTAACGACATTCATGATGATACTGCTATGATTGCACTGTTATTATAGGTTTAATGTTAGGCAATCAAGCTGCAGTGGTCTAGATATCAACAAACAGCATCAAAAGAAAACATCAAATTGTCCCTATTCTTCTGACATTGTAGCTGCAACATTTTTCTATCTTAGTGGCCACAAGTGAACAATAATAAGTGACAATTTAGTGAAAAATACTATTTTCACAGCTTACAAAAGTCATACAATATAGATTGATACGAGTATGATTATTTCTAGACCCAGAAGTAGAAGGCACACCCACTTAAACCAGAGGATTAAAATGAATTCAGCTTTGTGCTCTTTGTTTCACGTGCATCGGTTCAGAGCTCTTAATCTGCACTTCAACTTGTCATAACCCAAAAGTATATGCAGCTTTGCTCGATTTATTTATTATCACTTTTGATACTGCACATTTCATTTTTTTTCATTCCTGAAGCACTGGTTCATTCTCAATACATTAACTTTTAAGAGAACTAGTCCTGACTGACTGTCAATGGCTATACTGACTCTGGTTAGGCTCTCGCACCCTCAGCACAGAGAAATGCTACTGGGACACACTACCGAAATGTGAAGAAAATCAGGACTTCATAAAACAAGAGCATGTAGACCTGTGGCAGCCTCAACTCTGAAACTACGTAAGATAAATACTATGTTTAATTTTTTATGTTTAAGCCTGCAAGAAGACATCTCAGTAGCAAAACATGTTCTCCCAATGGCCACTTTAAAGGTAGAAGCACACTCAGCTGCATAGCTCTTCAAAAACATTTCAGTCAGAGTAAATCATAACTATGATATCTGCAAAGATATCTCTCGTGTTGGCATTTCATGAATTAAAGTTTTAATCAGGTCTTTCACAGACAAAACACAGATGCCTCCAAAAGCCTGCAAGTTACCTGCCTAAAACTTTTAAATCAGTGATTGGCCAGATTTGCTGTAGCCTAAGGGAATCACCTGTCTATCCAAGGAACTAGAGATACCAAACAATAAGGATAAACCCAAACCTTTCACAGTCTGCAATACATGTGTGATTTGAACCAGCTTGAACTAAGATTTCGCTTTCAGCATTTCCTCCTCAGAACATCTTCTACTTCACAAGAGATTCAAAGAATTTGATGTATATTAAAATCCTTTCCCTCTCAGATAGGCTCATTTTTATTCAGGGACAATTTTGCTGACTGACAGGTAAGCATTTGGTGCTGAAATTGGACCTGTACAAGAGCTTTGCATTTCATTTGCTCCATTACACCAGTGCATGGATTACTGGGCTTTTACTTTGGCATCTTTCCATTATTTTCAGATATCTGACATGAACAAAATGACTCATCTGACATTCTGTGTAACAAATTCATTCCAAAAAGAATAGAACATTATTATACTATTTTGTACATGTGGGTACCACAACCTTCCACAGTAATCTGGCCAGAAATTCTAAGTGTATAAATAGTAGCTGATATTGTTAAAAAAAATAAAAAAAGGCAGCCGTGACAGCAGAGAAATAGCATACTGAAGAAATGAGATTTAGTTTTAACACTACAGCCTTCAGTGTCATTTCAATTTCTGTATCACTTCAGACATGATACCAAATTTAATTTTATTTCTGTTAGGAAAAGAAATGTATAAAAATTGCCATAAGCCTTCTAAATTATCTGATATAACACAGCTCTTGACAAACAAGCGTTGGCAATTCTGGCACCAAAGAGTTAATAGTCCTCATACTTGCTCCTTTCGGTTAGTTAATTAATACTGTTATTTCTTCTGTCTTACCTCAACCTCAGATCTGCTTTTACCCGTCACTTTCTCAATTTGATTTGCAGAATGAAAAAGGAAGTTTGTTTCGCCTGCCACTCATGTAACATGGATGAGTACTTTTCTCCATATCCCTTGATCATCCATCATAGAAGCATACCCAAATACCATATTTAGCTGACTTTCTCAAGAAGTTTTTCAGTCTTTTTCTGGTAGCTGTTGTCATCATAGCACCTTACTTCCAGCTGGAAGAGTAGGTAAAAAAGTCTTTCCTGAGCACCGTGATTTGCCCAATGCCTGTACAGCATCACCATGCCAGAAATGAAAACTCAGCTTCTTCGCGAGATGTGCAGCAGTCCCTCATCTTGAGTTTAGGATACAAGGTCTGCTCTCTAACCATGCTGATTAACAGACTTAACAAGCTAACTTACCTTAGAGGCAGACTGTGCTTAGTTTTTTTCTATTAACACATTCACAGAGAAAGGGCTGAAATTATACTCTCTATGTAAAGTAGAAACATTTTTTAAAAACAAAAGAAAAATCTTTATGGGAGAGGAAAAAATGAATTACACGTTAAAACTATGACTTTAATAAGCCTAACTATAAACTGCATTTCCATCTGAACACAAGGCATATTTTGATCACTACTTTGCAGATAAAACCACCTTTCTTTGCGCTTTCTTCTACTTTAAAAAGCTTTGTTAATGAAGACACCTTTAAAAGTAAATCAAGTGGCAGTTCTACATCATTATGCAAATCCACCTTTCTACACATTCAGATTTTATCTCTTAAGTATCTTTACATATGTAAAAGAGACTAATGATTTTAAATCTTAAAACTGGTCTTCAGGAAAGGACCATATGGTCATCCCAATTCGGTCAAGTAACAAAAGGAAGATGCAACTAAAGCTTTAACCTTTTTTCTGTTCTTAAGTCTGGAGTCACATGGGCCCTCCCTAGCTCTAGATTTCTAGAGGCTGATAGTCTAATTGCTTCCCCAGTAAAGAAGCTCAAAGATAGTCTGAAGGCATCCAAAACCTTCTCATCCCTTCTCACCTCTCAGTACCGAACACAACCTGACCACTGCATTGTTTGATTCATTTTGTCTGTGTTCATTTCGTGTCTTTTTGTGAACAACTGCCACGTGAGGAATGTTATGTCAGCGAGACACTTGGCTCAGTCCAAAAAAGCTAAAGCTTTTGGGGCAAAAGCTATTTACAGTCATATGTTCTTACTGGCACAGGCTCTTCTTTTATTAGTTTATTTGGGCTTGGTCTATATTAATGACCTTTCACAACTAAAGATTTGTTAGCTTTTCCATGGACTCTTTCATATATATGAAAGAGATTTTAAAAAAAAAAAAAAACTTGCTTTTGGTTTTGATAGGAAAAACTCCCAGGCTAAATCCCAAAAGGCTAAAAGACACTATAATATGTCCTTTAACGAGTGAACAAGATTTCTAATGTGCATTAAAATACCTACATTTGTTTAACGAATTTAAATCTAAATGATCTAACTTCATGTGACCTATATTGGGTAAAAGGTTAATTGCTAGGATAACTTTTTTTTTAGGAGGACATAAAACGAAAAAGGTGTTAAAATCTTTAAAAGTCAGATGCAATGAAATGGAAATAAGAAAACATTCCATTTTAAAATATTAGTGCTTTACTACCATACAAGTATGTCCACTTATTTCTTATGAATATTTCCATTATTACATGACATGGATATAAATCCTTTTAACGTATCTTTGAAAAAAAATTAATTGAAACTATTCCTCTAAAAGGCTTATTGCTATCAAAGAAAAGAGAATGGCATCATGCTTTGTCATAAATTATCAGCCCAGAAGATTTATTCATCTGTAACTTTCCTGTAACAAGTCCGACCATGATTGTAATTTACTTCTCTATTTGGCACACAAATTTTATTCATTTAACAGGATTATTCATTAATCAAGTATTTATCAGTCAGGGTCTTACAGAACTCTGAGAGACTGGTGTAGAGTTCATTTGTTCAGTTTTAACAGGATTATTTTTACATCAGGTATTTATTTAAATGGGCTTCATTATACTGGGGAAACAAACATTGCTTATAAGGCTGATACTTGTTTCTAAATGCATTGACTTTTACCAAATACCTCATACGGGAGTAATCTAGTTAAAAAAAATAACAACCATGAAGCATCTCTGTGATTTTACAGCACAATCCATCAGAATGAATACTTTATAAAGGAATAATCCTGAACAAACTAAAATCCCCAGATAAACAGTGACCTATAATAAAAAAGGAAAATTTTCATTACACAGAGAAACTCAGTGAGCAAAGACAAAAATTATCAATTATTTGGTAGGCTAGTATAGCTATGAATTAGGATATTTTATTAATTTATCTTTTTATTAAAACTTAACTTTTTTAAAAAAACCTTTTTTGCTTCCTTTCTTTCAACAGTAGTTCCTCGCTAGCAACTTCAGTGAGTTTGCAGAATGAAAGCTGACCAGTACTTGCAAATTTTGTAGATAACAAGTGAATCTCTAACAGTCCCTGTTATCTTTATAGTGGTACATGAAAACTAGAGCAGCCAAACTTCTACCACAAATTATGGAAAAAACAATTATGGTAATTCTAAATTTTAGGTTTATTCGTACCAAACAGTCAAGCCAACTAGGCAGGTACTCAAGACCTTTTACAGCTCTGACAAGAAGCAGACCTACCAACAGGAGGACACATCTTATTTTATTTTAATTTTCATTGTCCTCTACTGTTTGGAAGGGAGGTGAGAAGCCTTGATGATTTGTGAGCTTGAACAAAATTTCCACTGATTTATAGAGTGTAACTTTTCACGTTCAACTTCTACACAAAATCAGTTTTGTTCCAAACATACAGTTGGAAAAAATTTCTCAGCAACTGATATAATACAGAACATGAGCCAGTGATGTGCCCTTGTAGCAAAGCTGGCTAATGGTATCCCGGGCTGCATTAGGAGGAGTCTTGTCAGCAGGTCAAGGCAAGTGATCCTTCTCCTCTACTCAACACTGGTGAGGCCACAGCTGGAGTACTGTTCTGGGCTCCCCAGTATGAGAGAGACATGAACATACTGGAGGGAGTGCAGCAAAAGGCCACTAAGACCATTAAGGGACTGGAGCATCTCTCCTATGAGGAAAGGCTGAGAGAGGTGGGACTGTTTAGCCTGGAGAAGAAAAGGCTCGGGGGGGGGAATCTCATCAATGTATACAAATCTCTGAAGAGAGGGTACAAAGAAGATGGAACCAGGCTCTTTTCAGTGGTGCCCAGTAACAGGACAAGAGGTAATGGGTGCAAACTGAAACACAGGAGGTTCCTCCTGAACATCAGGAAATACTTTTTTACTGTGAGGGAGACCAAGCACTGGAACAGGTTGCCAGGGAGGTTGTGGAGTCTCCATCCTTGAAGATATGCAAAAGCCATCTGGACATGGTCCTGGGCAACTGGCTCTAGGTGGCCCTGATGGGTGAACAATGGCTGACAGGTCAGGCTCAAAGAGTTATGGTTAATGGGGTTACATCCAGCTGGTGGCTAGTCACCAGTGGGGTTTCCCCAGGGCCTAATTTTAGGGCCAGTGCTCTTTAATGTTTTTATAAATTATCTAGATGCAGGAATCAAATGTACATTAAGTAAGTTTCCCAATGATACTAAATTAGGAGGTGTTGTGGACTCCCTCAAGGGTAGAGAGGCCTTACAGAGAGATCTGGATAGACTAGAGAGCCTGGCAGTCACCAACCATATAAAATTTAACAAGACCAAGTGCTGGATTCTCCACCTGGGACAGGGTAATCCTGGTTATACACACAAATTGGCAGACAAGAGGCTGGAGAGCAGCCCTGCAGAAAGAAATCTGGGGGTTTGGGTTGATGGCAAGTTGAATATGAGTCAACAGTGCCCTGGCAGCCAAAAGGGCCAACCGTCTCCTGGGGTACAGCATAGCTAGCCAGGTGAGGGAGGTGATTGTCTCACTCTGCACTGCAATGGTGCGGCCCCATCTCAACTACTGTGTGCAGTTTTGGGCACCTCAAAATAAGAAGGACATCAAACTATTAGAGTTCGTCCGGAGGAGGGCAACCAAGATGGTGAAAGGTTTCGAGGGCAAGACTTATAAGGAGCGGCTGAGGTCACTTGGTTTGTTCACCTTGGAGAATAGAAGGCTGAGGGGTGACCTCATCACAGTCTACAACTTTCTCAAGGGGGGCAGCAGAGGGGGAGGTGCTGATCTCCTCTCTCTGGTGTCCAGCATTAGGACACGAGGAAATGGAATGACGCTGTGTCAGCCAAAGTTCAGATTGGACATTAGGAAAAGGTTCTTCACTGAGAGGGTGGTCGGTCACCGGAACAGGCTCCCCAGGGAAGTGGTCATGGCACCAAGCCTGTCAGAGTTCAAGGAGTGTCTGTATGACACTCTTGGTTATATGGTTTAGTTTTAGGGATTGCTGCAAGAAGCAGGGAGTTGGACTTGATGATCCTTATGGGTCCCTTCCATTCTATAATGAGCAGGGGGGTTTGATCAGATGACCTCCAGAGGTCCCTTCCAACCTTAACCATTCTGTGACTTTCTGATTCTACCACAATGCCCAATTAATCTAATCCATACTACTTAAAAATGCAATTCTGTAATGAGGGAAATATTTTAACCTAATCCACACATTTACTTCCCCTCAAGAAGGACCGTATCTTCTCCAACACAAAAATTACTATGTGGCACTTATATATCCTGCTTTGTAGCTGAGAGTCATGTTTCATTTCATTTTTTAATGGTTTTAATATACATACATATATATAAATTCATATTAAAATATACACACAGCCTTCAGTATAGAAAAATACATGGTTTCATGGAAAATGATAAAGTGATCAACACCTGTGCTTTTCAGACACACAGAGAAGCAGGATAGAGTGAGACAGTTGTCTTGTTGAACAAAGGCTAACATGACTGCCTTCATACACCTTTCTGCTGGATGCAGATATCTACAGCTCATTACAACCACCACGTGATATTACAGACAGAGACAGCATAAAGGTCCCAACTCCTCCATCAAGTTCAGCAGAAAAGAGATTACTTTATCTGCGCTGGTCTTTGGAAAAGGCTCAGCTCTAGGTGTAGAATAAAGAAAAAGGCCAAATTAATGCTGGCTATGGTGATAGAATGAATAAGACAAGAAGATACATGAGGCAAGTACTTGCAACAGTGGAACACAAATATATTTTTAGTGAAATCTATAAGGTCTCAAGAGACCTTTCTATTTAACTTGCTGTACAGCCTAAACCTAAATGAAAAACAAACAAACAAACAAGCCCCCACAACAAAAAGCAAAACCATTTCTTAATCTACCTCTGTAGGGCAACAAGTATTACAGAGTCTGAATACGTGAAACTCCATGTGACTACACAGGCAAACCTGTTTTCTTGGATGAAAATCTAGTAATGGAATTTAGCAAACATCAAGGAAGCAGGGAATAAGCAATGTAATAATGGACTTTTTCAAACTGAAAACAGACATGAGAGAATTGATTCAAGTGGAACAGAAAAGATGTATTAAAATATGCTCAATTTGTATTTAATCTGATTTTCTTATTGTTTGGCTCATTTTAAGTAATTTAAAATAGTTACAAAAACCTAATTAGTTTTAACAATTGTAAATACAATTTTTTAATATTTCCAAAAACAATTCTGAGAAATGTACATTTGATTATACCATTCATTAAACTCAACAAGAATAATCTAATAGGTCCCTTAGAAACCTAATTTTTCCATGGGATTCATATTTATCAGAAACAAAAAATCATTGAACTTCATGCAAAATTATGATATACCAAGTATCTTTCTGCCCTTTCTGAAATGAAGATGATCAAAGTCTCTCACACCCAAGAAAGTTACAAGAAATGTTCTTTGACACAATGCTCTTTAGAAGAAATAAGCATTTGTCAGAGCAACTATTTTCAGTTTGGGATCAATCACATTCAATCTGTTTTAATACAGACAGCTGCCACCATTCACAAAAGTCAGTATTTTCTAGGAAATGCCATATTGCTGTATTCATGTATGTCTTTTATATATATATGCACAGACACTTGCTTGTTGGGAAACGTGTAATTTTTCAGATATCGCCAAATGGAATCATGGCATTAAGGAAAAAAGTGGTCATGAATATGGCCAAATAAACAGAAGTGGTTGGGAACTTAGTACACAGAGACTTTAACAGAGGAGTGAGAAATGGAGATTTCAGATCAATGGGTTGATTGATTAGGCAGATTCCTAATCAGTAGCTTGCACTGGCATTGAATCTTAGCCACCTGACAAATTTAAGATTAACACAATCCATAAGTAAGGAATCCAGAGAGAACAGACCTCGCTCCTAGAGCTGACATATACGAAACTCACTGAAGGAATCATTATAGAAGTTTTCAACATAATGGTCTCTATAGATCTGCGCATGAGAAGGGGCATGATAATAGTAAATACTTATCTTTGAAGGTTGATTAATATATTTCACAGCCACTATCATCCATGAGTTGCTTCATAATTCTATATACACTAAAGTATTTTGATGTTCCATGTTTTCAAAAAAGGCTTCCAAACATACAATGTAAAGCTTCCACGTTTCCTGATAAAACTGTAGGTATCATGGATGCTCAGACATTTCAGCTGTTCAGGTATTCAAATTTTATTATTGTGTATCAAAAATGTGATTAACACATGGAAGTTCAGTGTGGCAATCCTGTCACAGAATAAGGGAAATTTTACAGAACAGATGGTATTTTCAGCATTATGCTAGTTCCTTATTTAAATATTGTTTGGCATCTATATCCTATTGAAACTGGCATAGTACCTAGTGAGGGAGGCATGCTGCCATCTCAACATATGGGTACAAATGTTGGTTGGTAAGAGAGGGTAAACAAATCCTATGGGCTTACTGAGGGCAGGATTCCTAAAAGAAATGTTACAATTACTCTTCTTTGATCATTCATATTATGGTGACAGCAGTGAGATTTTTTTTTTTTCCCAGAAATTGAATAAACAGCCTTTAATAATGATAATGAAATTTGGAGGTTTGGATTTACATTAAAATGAAGCTTGAACTTAACTAACTGAAAAACATCACACAAAAAAGATTAAAGCTACTAGAGCTGTACAAGTCTTTTTGCTCTCTTTCTCTTAAAAATTAAGTACTAAAATTAGTCCTATTCTGATTTCAATTCTACTGTAAATTAAAAGCAAGATCAAAAGAAAGGTAGATTAGTACTGACTCACAAAATTATAATGAAATTTCATCAATTTAAGAAAATCAACCGAAATGAACCAACTTTAATTCTTCAGAAAGTATGGGTCACCCCTTGCAACAGATCCCTATACAGATGCTGTTGTCCTGTATGGAACAGAACAAAATCTGAAGCACAAAATACTAAGGAACAGTTGCAGCCTATGAAGACAGTTACCAATTCTAGCCTGGTGAATTCACAGGCCTGGGGAGAAAATGAATTTGAAGTACTCTTCACAAAATTCATTCTTTAATGCCTATTAATTTTTGCATGTAAGAAGACACAGCTTCAAAGGAGCAAATCTTATGCAAAATTATGCTATCATGAATTGTGAACTTCCAAGGGATTAAAATATTTGAGGTTATTTAAGGTGTAGTTATACATGGCACAATTCTAAAACTTTACAAAGCCAGTGGTCTGAGTGTCAGCTTGGAAATATTTCCTAGTAAAAAGGCAAGAAATGAATAATGTTTAGTAATGTTAGAGTTCTCTAAAATTAATGTATTGAAATATTGCCAGTATAATGTATGTAAGAGATATGGGTGAAACTGCTAATGAAATACTAAGATTATTCATAAAGTTGATGTAAGCTATCTTTTCCTGTATGAGCATTAAAGTTAGATGCAGGCTTCCTATCATTTTAAGCTACAAAAGCCTTGTTCACACATTTTAATGTAATTTATTACATCATATTTAATCCTTTCAGAATAATTTTATTCCTGAACAATTCAGAACCCTGATGTACTGTCAGATGCATGGAGCTGATGAAGTAATATGTTTTTTCTACCTCTAATTTCTCATACTTCTATTAGCAGTTCTATTTCATGTTATAACTGCAGGGTGGCATTCAGGGAGGCATTCTGTATAGCAATGCATCATCTCAATCCAGAAGGAAAAAAGAAAAAAAAAGACAAAGACAAAGGTTCATCCCATCTTGTCATTCATCCATGTAGCAAGACGTAGCTGTGAAATACAATTCCAATCATGTATTTGTAACTTAAAAAAAAAAATCTAATCACGCAATACTCTGAACAAAAGCAAGACACGTCTTGAAGTTAATGGGTAATACTGTATACAATACAGATCTTTCTAGAGGGTTAGATTTCTGGATGTATTTTTTAAGAAGTCAGTTATCTGTGTATTAGCCTCATGTCACAGCCATTCCAGTTACTAGAGAAAGCTTTAAATAAGGATTTCATGTACTACCTACCCATGTAACCTTCCAGGTCATTCAGTCAACTGCGTGTCAGGTGTCAACTGCTGCATTGGTCAATTACAGGCACTTGAATATCGTGTCTGCCACTTGCTGAAGATGTCAGAATTCTCAGAGACTTCAGAATGTCATAAAGTTCACAATTTCAGCATATATCTAATGTTTTCTTTCCATAAAAATTATCACACACAAAGACACTCTTTCTTTACAAAGATTTCTTAAGTGGCACATGGGTTTTAGCTGCTCTGGGAATGGATGTTACATTACGCTAAATTAGCAAGGAGAGTATATTTTGATTTTTTTTTGAAGAAAGGTGCTCCAAATAATAATGAGATGAAATTGTAAAATACTTTACAGATGAAGTAAGGATGAAGGAGGAGCAGTACATTGTTGAAAATGTATGTTTCATTTTAATTTTTCTGATTTTCACCACCTTGTTTGCGCCATAGTATTTTAACACTTGACCCCACTCGCCTTTTCCATGACTGCTCCATCTCGTCTCTGTATTTCACATCTAAGATCAGTGAATATATTCGGCAAAATTACTGCCTAGGATTTCCTTCCTTTGACACTTTCCAAATCACAGTCTTCCATCTTGACCACACTGAAGTGATTCACACCAGTTTCCAGCAACCTTCCTGCCAAACCTTAAAGCCAACACTCTTTTCTCAACCTTTTTAACTTGCCAGTCACACTCAACACCAAACACCACAATCCTTTAATCTTTTTCCCTGCCAGCTTTTGCGAGTTAGCTCTCTACCACTCCTTTTCTTACCACACTAATTACTCTTTTATGTCAAGTATCCTCCTCAGTGTCCTCCTAACTTTTGGAGGAATTTAACAGTAGTCCATCTCAGCCTCTCATTTTACTCCTATGTGCTTAGAACCTGTACAACAACATACATTGACACAAACTTAATTATCATCCCTATGCAGCTATACCACATGCCTATTTGTCTACTTCCCTCCCTTTTTTCCAAGTACATTTCTGGATTTGTCTTTGTTGAGCAGTCAGTTATAGGTAGAATAACCTCATGTCACAGCCACTACAAATCTATTTTTGGCCAGCCATTCCAGTATCTTGCTATGGTTATAAACCCACATGGCCTAGACAAAGACCTGGGTCTTCCTCTCCAAGCCCATTCAATCTCCCTTCCTCAGTCATGATGGACAGCACTGCCATCCTCCTGGTCTCTCGCTATTAGTAATGGGGTATCATCTCTGATTTAACTTCTCACGACTCTCAGAATCAAGGAGCACCTAACTCCTACAGATTAAGTCTTTATAACTTCTCTTTCAAGTGAGCTTTTCCCATGTCTCTAACACATTCTGAATTCCTTTCATATAGTGTAAGGTTTCACAATGTTTTCCTTCCATGAAAATTGCCACAAAAAAGACACTTCCTGCCAACATTTCTTGTGAAGCTAGATTTTTTCTTTAGCTGCATGAGTAGCAAATGCCACCTTATCCTAAATTAACACAGAGTCATAGTATACTTCAATTACTCTGTAAGTGAAAGAGTTCAAAGGAATAATTAGGCCAAAACACAAGAACCTCACAGTGCACGTTGTTCCTCTAGTATTACATTCATTATGGTGGGAAGGGTTCACAAAGACCCTCTTCAGGGTTTACAATTTACTTGCAATTTCTGTATATCCTCTGTGCGAATTTCATGCGACTAATTGATTTTCTTATTATGTTTAAAAAACTTGCATTCTTATCGAAATTGTGTAAACATATGAAAACAAGGCAAAACTACAGGATTAGCTCTTAAAGCTACAGGAGCTTTAAGAGTACCTATAAAATATATTATGTTGTGAAGAATGAACCAATCAGAAGGCCTGAGTAAGATTTATAAAGAGGTAGTTATCACCTCACAAAAATAGCAATGAAAAGTATAAAAAATGCAAAACCTAAAACGGCTACCAAGTGCAAACAGTGGGTATTATAATGCAATTTAAGAATTTCTTACTTCGCTTTCACTTGGTTTTTATTCAGACAGAATTCCCCTGAAATCAATGGGAAAATATTATCATAAATGCCAGATGAATAATCCATGCTCAATAATTTTGCTTGCAATTCTGTTCATCCTCATTCTAGTATATCTCATTCTCAAACATAACTAGTTTTCAAAAAATACATAAATATTTGGGGACTGACATCATTATCTTCCTCCCATCTGCTCAAAATAAACTTGGAATTAAAAAATATCTATGACAACATTGTGATAACTAATGACACTCACAATCTTAAGGGAAAAGCTTCCTGTTTCTTCTGTTAACCAAATAAAATCTTATTACTAAATAGGTACTATTAAAAAATATCTCATCATAAAGAAGAGCATTACAGAATATTATACTTGCAAAACAAAGCAACATTTTATTAAATTATTGAAAGGTTTGAAATCAGAGTGCAACTTTTAGTGCTCATTATTTTACCATGAAACCCTCGCAATATTTGCTGGGCAAAATGATTTCTGTGGCTGTATGATGCTAAACTTAAAATATCACATGAAATCATGAACTGATGTCTACTTATGTTTGTCTTTGACAGCAGATTTTGTAATTACAAACACCTTACTTTGGTATGATACAATAAGTTAAGGAAGTCTGTAATTCTAAAAATAATACGCAAAATTGAGTACTTCAATGAATACTCAGATTTTGCCACCAAATGAGCGATGAAATGAATATAGCCTTCCTGAACCATGCGATTGTAGTCAATCTACATAAGGACATGTCTGTATAGGAACTTAATTCAAACTAACTGAAGGTGTGAAATTAAGGTACGTTACTTAAAACACATTTAGGCCCCTCTGCAGACACTATTCCTAAGATGCTGAATGACCTTAACTTACAATCAAAAGCAAACTACAACTAGTCCATTTCTGAATACAAGTAAGTACATGGAATTTAGTACACTGTAACTAATGCAGTTCAAATCTACATCTTCATTTGACTGACTTGCTGCAGGGACAATCCATAATGTTCAACACTTCTTTAGAGAGAGTAATATACAGAGTTTTTTCATGGGACAAAAAAAAAAAAAAGAATGTTGGATTGCATTAGCAAGAACTCTCACTGGGAACAGGAAGTAATTTTTAATTTTGATTTTTTGGCAACACAGTGCAAGATTTCTGCCTCTTCTTGCAAGCAGATGCACACTTGATACGTACCACAAGGCTGGCAAAGACATAAGAACATACCTATGAAGAATGCTGCACTCACAAAGATGCAGCACATGAAGAAAATGTTTTAAATTGCTAAAGATGCTTGATCACTTAGAGAGTACTAGAATTGTCCTGGAGATAAGCAAGTCTCTAGTCTAAGTTTATGGGCTACTGAACTTCTACCTTTAGCAGGAAATGTTTAATGAAAAAAGTTACAACATGCCAAAAAAGAAATTACATGCTCCAGATACTAATACATTAATATAATTCTAAAAATGTTTCCTGTGAAACAGAATTAGCAGTAAATCACAGTATTTGGCATGACTAACAAGAAAATTCAAAATACAATCAAATAGACACTGAGTATGTACAAGGACACATGCAAAAGTGCACTTCTTAATTGCATCTTCTTAAACCCATCTATAAGCAGAACAACTCAAAAACTGGAAGGGAAAATGTATAATAGACCAAAAGAAAAGCCAAGGCATAGCAACTCTAAATTTAAGAAGGAAAACTAGTCTGTATGCTCCAAAATCAGACATTTTGCCCAGAGCAGCAAAAGTAAACATCTTTAAATTCTGAAAGTAACACAAACCCTCATCTCAATCAAGCATTCAAGTTTAGAAAGATTTGCTATGCATAAGTACTGTTGATCCACAGCATTATAAAGTTAAGTGCAATTGAGACTCCTACTGACTTCAAGAACCATTAGAACAGTTTATACATTACCAAAGAATGACTACTAAAATTTAGTTCATATCTTACAGCTTGCGAACATGCATCATCTGCTGAAGTTTGTCTCTAATTCACAAAAGAGAAAGCAGGATTCCGATGTTAATATTGACAACAGCTTTTACTCCTATGAAATGAGTAAATATCAATTATAAATTAACAAAGTTGTCTGAATAGGGAACATCTCAGCACTTGATATAACGAGACAGCCTCTAGCTTTCCTGTTGCTTAAGGGTTCAAAGAAATAACTCCAGAATTAAAAGTCTGAGCTGTTACAGTTTTAGCTTAGGAAAGATACCTCTGTGCAGCAACTACAGCATTTGCATCTCCAGAAGATGAGACACGAGTGTGACACGTAATACTAACTAGCAGCAGAATTACCCTGTAAATAACATCCACTAAATTTAGTGTTCTGTAAAGAACGCTCTGGTAAATCTAGCATATCCATCTGAGAGGGCCTGTTTCCAGTGATCAGTTCTTGAAAAGGTAACAGGCAGAGAGCACTTTACTCATCTAGAAAAAGTAAAGAATAAATTGCTATTGTTGACTCCTAGATACTAATAGAAGCATCTTCACACTGATAGACATTTGAAAAAAATCCTTTGTTATGATTAACTACACAGTGACTAGCGAGTTAATTGGAATTGCCTGAAAAGGCTTTTCCCCATCATAAGACGCCTTGGTCAGATGGTCAGATTCATCAACACTCAGTTTTTCTGCAATGTATTGATTTTGAAACTTTTTTTAACCAAGTTGCAATCCCCTATCCCTTCACCAGGCCCTGATCCTGATGATTATTACTGCTAGTAGAAAATTTGTATGCAATACTGACTGTAACATTTGGAAACATACCATGCAAAAACAATATTCTACCATAAAGGAGCAGATACTCTACACAAGGGGAATGCACAACATCTATCTGGTTATATGGGGAATAAGCTTGTAAATGTGCTTTAACATATCCCAGGACAAAGCTGCTCATAAACCAGCTTTCTTCATCTTAAATTACTGACAGAATCAGTGCACATCTTGGAGCTATATTATAAATAAACTTCACACAACCATTCTGAAAGTCAAACCTCAGCCTCACTATTACATATGAGGAAACAGCTATTACAGAACAGAAAAGAACATCAGCTTTGCTCCTTAAAGCACTGCAAAGATTGACTGGGAAGTACTACTGGAGAAGCAGTCTTCAGAAAAGGACAGGATGGTGACACAAACTCTTACATTATGAAATGCCTCAGGATATTGTAAGATGGACACAAGGAAACTCGGAGATAAACACAGTGAAATTTTCTACCAATTGTTCACAGTACTTGTAGATAAAAGTGAAAGAGAAAAGGGAAATTTCATATTGAAGCAAGCTTGTTTGTACTTCTCACACTGAAGACGTTTTTCCAGACCAGATCACCTACTGACATGAAAATGCAAGTGTTATAATGCTGCCAAGTTCAGCAGACCTGTGGTGAACTCCTCTGGTAAAGCAGTGTGGTGGTGCATCCTCCCCCCCCACCCCCCCTTTTTTTTCTTTCTTTGACCGCTTTATGATTTCAAGAATTCCAGACCATGGCCTTTGGGTAGTGAGTTGGTCAGTTAAGCGCCCCTTAATTGTACCACAAACTCGTACATGGTTGAAATGGAGAGCGGTCCTGTCCTTATCAGAAACTCTGTATTATGGCTAATGAGGGGAGCAAGAACAAACAGCTACCCCTGACAGCCTTGAAACAGAGCAGTATCATCGTTACTGGAATTCCGGCAATTACCGACCCAAACTGTGGCTCGAATGGAAATTTACTGATGACAAAAGCCAATCATCTCACAATCCATAAACAGCAGTCCTAAGGGAGGCCCTTTGAGCTCTCCTGGACCGCAGCCGCCTGCACCAGCATCTTCCTCCGAGCAAGATGCCTCTCAGAGCTAGCAAACTCTCAAAGTTTGCTAAAGTCAGAATTCCATCACTGAAGACCAATGGTGGAGCCTGGGCCAAAACCCTTCACTCTTCCTCAGAGGCTCAACCCTCGCCCACTGAGAAATTCGATATGAGTATTTCATTGAACTCAAGGGGAATTTTTAACAGGTATACCTTTATATGCGCATTCATGTCTGCATGTGTGAATCACTTCAAGTAGTCTGTAGATACATGATTTAATTACAAAGTGAATCTTATACCGCTGCATTATCCTTATTCCTATAAACCGTTGACCAAGTCTGAGACTAAGATTGGACACAGCCGCACCTAGACTCTTCTCTGAGAAGGAGTTTAGAAAGCACGGGGGTCTATTCTCAACCTCATGACTCAACAGGAGGGTCCCCCTTATCTGCTGCATACATAATCTCTCTGTGAATCATTCCAACTCAGTGTAACTTAATTTCCCTGTATGCACTTCCATGCAGTAATAGAGTGAACCTTGCCATCTTTGAATCTTTAACTAAGTTGCTGTTTTGATTGATTTTGTCTAATCACTGTGTTAATCACTGATGATTGAGTGCTATTAAAAATCACAATCAAATCCTGTGATTTGCCACAAGTAAATTCTAAACTGCTACTAAATCAGCCTGTGTAAAGTCACTCATTGACGATAAACTAACATAATCAGCAGGATTCACAAACCTGCATTCGCAACAAGCAGTCACCGAAAACTAAGCTGCCCAGAGACAGACTCTATTTACCACGTCCGTATTTTCAATGTTTCTAAAAGATTAGAAGATAAGGTCTGGGACAGTTCCTCCTCCTTTTCAAACATGTGGAAACGCTTCATCCCCACACAATGTTCTCATAGCAGTATAGTCACCGTGGTCAAGTGGAAGGGGTCTTGAGACAAAGAAATTATGGAATACCATTTTCTTCTTCAACATCACCACACTCACCTCCCATAAAAACCCTACACTCAGACACAGGGGAGTAAGACAGAAGAGGAAAAAGATCTTTAAACATGGACCTTTTACTTCCTCAGCCTTCTAGTGTACCATATCAACTTCAGAGAAAATTAAATGAAGAAAACATTGCAACAGCCCAGGGACACTTCTTAAATTTTGTGATTACATTTTAAGTGCTCTTTGTCACAGATATCATAAACTGATTAAATCATTTCATGGCTGACCCCTACTGACTATGCTAAGCGAAAAGAGAGGGCTATTAATAACTACCCATTTCTGACAGCTGCCCAGGGGCAATGTAGCCTTTTGCAGCAATAAAATGACTCCCCAGCTCACTTACTGAATGCTAAATATTGATTCATATTATGAGTGTTGTCAAACACAGACTGCAGTTCTGAAGATCCGTACTGGCAGGTCATCAGGAATAGCATTAGCAAATGTCAGGTCAGGAATCAAAGGGCTGCTGGACTCTTTAGGGATGAGATTTATCGATTCCATAAAACGTGAAACAGATCAAGTACTTGTGATGATGGAAACAGTCATGGCAGAATGAGGCTGACCTAGCACGATGTATATCTCAGAAGAGAAGCATAACACAAAAATGTTGACCATTGAAAATAAGTTTTAAAGGTTGGGATGTCCATGACAAGGACAACTGAAGCTGCGGACCCACAAAAGACCTTTTTAGGGCTAAAAGTCAGACTTTGAACACGTATTTGGCCAAAGCCATATATCTAGCTTGCACATACAGGAGATCACACTGCTGGTCTTAAGGATCTGTTTAAATTAATATTGGTGTTGTTCAGACCATATAAGAAGCTAATGAATACTACAATCAAAAGTTAAAAAACAATAAAACTTTAAGAGGTATATAGCAATTAGATGTTCTGAATAAGATAAGGTAATATTCTGTGTCTACGATTGCTAGAAACACATCTTGAATTCCAAATAATGCAAAAATTATTTAAATTCTTTTATTTCACACTTTGCCACCACCAGCAGCATTTTGTTTAATGAAAATATATTTCAGGACTTTATTTCATAAGGCTGTGATTTCACACAGGCTAACATTTTAAAATTTTCCCTCAGCTAGGAAAAAATCTGGCATCAAGGCATGGAAAGATGACTGTGGAATGTTGCAAGTGGATTGAGGAGAGAAAAGGCAAGAAGCTTCAAGTTAAATTAAATACTGACATTTCTTCCCTCTTCCTTTCACAGCACTTTGCCTTAAGTGAAACACTAGTACTAGGTAATGATTATATCAGTTCAAAATTTGATAGAATGACTTTTAACAGAAAATCTAACTAAAAGGACAAACAATGATATATTCCATGTTGCCAGGAATCTTGCTAAGGAACCATTTGTATTCAGGGAATCCCAGTCACTGAATATTCAAAGCAATTAAGCCTATTCTAAAATTGAACACTATGATTTGGATGGAGGAAATACTGTACCAAATTCTAATCAAGTAATATCAAATTTTATATTTTCTTAATGTTGCTTTGGCCACCTTGGTCAAACAGAATATTTTAAAATGAATGAATAAACATTCAAATAAGTATTCAATAATTTGAAACTACTTCACCTCAACTATACATGATTTTTTCTGTAGGTTACAAATTTTTTTGTTGTAAAGTTAGAATAGACAATTTATCAATACCCAGGACACTATTAAAATAATCTCTATAAAGAAAAATCTCCATTTAACTTTTACTTTGGATATTTGAAGGGTAATTAGGATGTCTGTAAAGAGAAAAGTCTTCCTAGCTACCTAGGGAAGATAATATCCCAGTATACTCTATTCCCTGCATTGTATGTTCTCTTTTAGAAAATCAGAAATCAAATCACAAATCTGAATATACCATTTGATGCTTACATAGGACACACGAACTCAGTAAAAGATGATAATTACAAATAATAGACTTGAAAATGAATGGCTTCAACAAACCACAATTTCATATAAAAAAGATAAACACTGATAATTTAAAATTATAAAGAAACTACTTGGGAACCTAAGATACAGCTATTAATGGACAAATAGTTTCAAAAGAAGGCACAGAAATACACAAACCATGCAAGACAATATCCCCCTTTTGGAATTGCTTAAAATCTAAATAGGATGGCAATGTAAATCCATTTTAAAATTAATTACTTAATTGAACCCATAAAATCGAAGGGTAGAAACAAGCCTTAAATAAATTCATCAAAAACTGTTGAGCGCAATTGTAGCTTCTATGATACCTATGGACATTTTCACACTAAATTCAACAGAGACAAGTTTTTACCTGCTGTGTCCTGCAATTCTGACTACAATGGATATATAAGAATTGTATAAAGAAAAAATTAAGAAACGTCTAGAATGGATTTCTGACAGAAAAATAATTTCAATATTTTCATAAGAAGACTCTAATGAGAATGTCTTCTCTAAGAGATATGTATCCCCTAATTAGAATGCCCTACCATCAAGAAAGCTCTTGAGGAAGTAAATTTAGTCTAGTGACAGTAACTATTCTGGAAAATATCCAGTGTTTAATTTCACCATTGACTTCAACTAATCCAAGACTATATACCACCACACAAACAGCAGTGCTGGTTCTCTCTCCTTTCCAACAGACATTTCTGCCCATGCAGCTTGCATATGCAGCTAGGGCAGGCTGAAGGCTGTAGTGGTGTTGGGACTAATTCCTTCTTCTGCACATCGAGCTCCCTGAACTTACTCACTTTGGTTTATATCAGGAAGGAAGGGAGGGAGGGAGAGAGGGTGCATGCTGACAGTATGAGGAGCAGCAACAACACCCTTTTAGGAGAAACCCACAGAGCAGTTGAGTTGTAGTATGAAATAGGCTTCTCAGAGTGCAGTTCTGTAATACAGGGTTGAGTAGTAGCAGATCACTGCTACTTATGAAGGGAGGTCCTCGCCCTTCCCAACCCATCCTTCAGCTTTTCTCCTTCCCTCCTCCCAGCTGCATGACCTTATGCTGGCTCTGGAGCTCATCACGTTCATCCCACTGTAAACCAAATCAATTCACTAACAGAGAGCAAATCCATAGGAAAAAAAGCCAGGTAATTTAATTGGCTCACAGAAGGATCCAGCCAGCACAGAGATGGCACAGAGGAGGGACTACTGTAGAGGATCAGGGTGTGGAAAAGCAGGAGGTGGCAAGCCTTAGATCAGATCTGTTCTCAAGGAACTGCAGTCTCAGATTACTGCAGTACTAGACATATAGGACAGGACAGAAAATCTACTGAAGACCTGGAGATATTTGGGGGATGACTTAGCAACAAGCTCCTTATGGCTGTAAGGCTATCATTTCCTAAGTTAGCCAGTCAGTGCTGTACTTCCACAGTCCAGGTAAGCATAAGAAGCTATGCAATAACTCTCAGGGGCAAAGAACCTGCCTCTGTTGTGCACTGAAGTAGACCAAGCATAAATACAGATGAGGCAAAAATCCCTGGTCTATATTTCAGCACATTAGCCACTTAAACTTCATAGAAATATTTATGTTCCTCTCTTCAAGCTCAGAAGTCTTATCTAAAAGGTTTCCAAGGTGCTTCCAGGTACATTCAGGAAATCTTACTTGTTTTCAGTTGAGTAAGCAAGCTTTTGGCAAGCACTACCTTGAAGACATTATAATCTGAAAAACAGAAATCTGTAGACAGATTTCAGCCACTTAATTAATCCATCCCTTCAACTGTATAAAAATAATAATAATAATAATGATGATGTACTGGGCTTGAAGCAAACCTTAGAAACTGAAGTGAAATATTCTAATGTGAAGCTGTTCACCAACATTACCTGCTGATTTATGTTAAAAACATGACTCGCATCCTGACAAGAGCTTGAACTTTCAGAATACAGTATCTGTGAAACTGGCAAACAGAAAAAAAAGTATGCATATGCTGATTTTATCATAGATCTGATTCAACAGGGAGAAACACATACTGTCCCAATTTAGTGATATATTTAACAATTCATTTGAAATATTTGCACATTTAACATTTACCTCATTATATCCAGCCTATTTTTTATTTAAGATCAAAAATTGATAAGCTTAATAAAGTATGAATGCCTATTAAAAGATGTAACTGGTAACGTATATTTGGTTTGCAAAAATGGATGTCTACTAAAATACCACATCTTTATTTAGACTTACTTTATATACTTGCAATATTAATTCAAATTGATGTTTCCCATGAAATAATTTATTCAGAAATGCGTTCTAGTTTTTTTATTTTCATAAGCAGAATTTTTTTAACAACTCTCATAATCATAAAAGAATTCTGTGTTTTCCATTTTGCCCATAAGTTTTTTGGGGGGGTATTTTTATATTCTGTGAATATGAGGAAAGACATACAATCTGCTCTGGCATATTCTTTGACACTGGTTCATGCATTTTCCCATTTCTTGGACATTTTCAAGTTGCATGCAACATCCTAGAGAAGAAAGGTATCAAAACCATTTTTTCCTTCTACGTGGCTCAAAGAATGTGTAAGTTAAATCACACAGGCTGAATTTTGACATGAAGATACAGCTGTCAAGCTTTAATTCATACAGAACACCTACATTAACATTTTTTAAGAATTAAGTATGACCCAAGTTCAAAAAGCAAGGAATTTTGCTCAATCGACTCTTATTTGTGAAATAATTAAAATAATAAGAAATTCTGTAATACAATGAAAGCCCTTTAACTGCTGCATAGACTCAGGCATGTCTTTTGTTCATTCTATCTAGACAGTAAGTAAAATATGAGTAACTTCGCCTACAGTTTGGGGTTTTTTTTAGTTTAGAAGCTGAAAAATAAGCTCATATATATTCACTGTTTACTCTATAAAGGCAAAATACACCATTTCTTTTCCCAATTATAAGAACGACTTTATTTTTAAGAAAATAAAAAAATACTTTCATATTCTCTGAATTCTGATCTCTGGCAATCATGGAGCAGTACATGCAAGCACACTGTGTAAAAAGTAGTGCAGTAACAAATCATCATTCAGGTTTAACTTTTTAAGTAACATTTAACATAGCAATTTTACATGATCAATTTTCAGATAATGGAAAGCTAGGCAATAACGAATATTTCCTCTCTGGGTTCAACTACTTTATATCAACAGAATAAATATTTTTATTTCAAAACACTGGCCACATTCAGATGGTTTTGGATTTGCATGAGAGAAGCAAACAAGAAATAAAGAGGCTACAACTGTGTTTGCGTTGTCAGACAACCTTCAAAAATATAAAGGCTAAACCCACCATTTTAATAATTCTTTACAAAGACAAAAATCCATTAATAAGCAAAACATGCCAACAACTTAATTAAATATTTCATAGCCAATGTAAAGTTATGCAGTGTTAAATTTTATTTTTTATGGTATCACATTCACTACTGATATGCTACACAACAGATAATACATTCTGAATTTTTCTTTGTTTATTAACAAGCCCTTGTAATTAACTTCCTTTTAAATCATAAGTATGATACTATTTTAATTTCCCTCACATTCTCTACCCTATCATTTGGAATCACATTAAGCTGACTCTTAGCAGGCCACCTGGTGTAATTCTATGACATTGAAGTGAGCTGTTCTGGTATGCAGGAAACACTGATAGTCTTCTGTGCTGAAATCCATTTTTCTAACTGATGACAGAACTGTGGAAAATTAATTTTTGCTATTCATAAATACCTGACAGGTTTAATGTAAATGTTTTGAAAAAGACCTCAGCATATGCTGCACATACATTATATATGCAGCAGTGCACTGGAATATTGTATTTCCACCCATTCAATTTCTAGATCACTATTGCTGAAACTGTTGAAATTTCTCAAATTACTTCCATATTGTAATTTTATCCATATAGATATAAACAACAACAGAGGCCTCCATGAAGCCTTTCAGTCACTAAAAATGGTTAGACATTTAGGACAATTTGTTTGATAGAAATGCTACAAAGAAATATGTATGGTACTTTGCCCAATAAATTAATGAGGAATGACTTGCTTATGCATATGTGATCAGAGACCAGAGGGTATTCTATTACAAACCTGCATGACCAAGAACACTTTCTCATGAAATATAGAGTATTTCATATTCCTAAAGCCATATCAGCAGCCTTAACATTATTTGCCAACCCCCCATCCCTACCCCAGTCTACAAAAAGAACAAAAATTAATCTTACTAGCAAAAGCAGATTTGCAAAGGTCTCCTCAACATACAAATTTATTTGAATGTTTGGAATCTAAACAAAGACCTGCTACACAGAACAGCTGGGAAAACTGAGACTTCTTGTTTTTCATATATATGCAAACAACATGGACATTGATGAAAATAAAGGATCTAGAAGTCAGGAAAGAACAAAACGGGGCATTATTATAGGAGAGGGACTCAACTACTTAACTGATTTTATATCAAAATATGTATTTTTTCACTATACATTGTGAGACCTACTGGATTTCCTTTTAAACTCTGTAAGTCAAAATACCATTATTTACAAATACTGAATACAAGACACTGAAATTTTCAGGTTTTTTTAATGATACAAACTTTGATTCTAATTTTGTACAGGAAAAAAAAAAATTACTGAGTGTGATAATTCATTACCTGTCTATCTTTGTGGGGATGCCTGTATGTCAGTGTTTATTTTAAATTTGGACACATCGGCTACCTGGTACCAAACAAAACAGCAGCAGTGCCCAAAAAATCAATACACGACCATGATCAACAAATTATAGTCACACAAAAATAAGAACTATATTAATTGGCCAGCAAATAGGATTTATGACTAGAGACCTAAAAATCTAATGCAATTCTGATTTTAAGGTGAAGACTCCATACGTATTAAGTGTTAAAAAAAAAAAAATTACAAATCACCCCATTTCTGTATTTTGTCTAAACTCTAAATAACTGCTTGATATATCCAAAACCCTGAAACAGCAAATAGCAGTACAACTAAAGATAAGATGGAAGATAAGAATACATAGATAAAAACCACGTATTTTGATTGAATAGAAAGAAAAGTCCTATAAGCAAGATCAAGTATTGCTTTACAGAATAATTTCTCAAAATAACATCCAGTACATGGAGTATCTTAAAATCTACTTCAGTGGTCTATTTTAATAGACTACAGCCTAACAGTCCCACAGTATTAAAGCATAATGAGAATATAAGATTCTTAGTTTTCTATCACATTACTGTTGTGAACACTCTTCCTCTTACAACTGAAGTTGTAAAATACTTCAACAAGGAAAGCTATCAAATACTTCAGGATTTGAAGAAAATTCTGGATTATTTCACAAGTGCTCTATCTGGAGGAATCAATGCCTCTGAAGATGAAGATGCTGCTTTCCTAATTCAGACCCTATGAAAATGCTATTAAACCTGTAAACCAATTTACATTTATGTTAAGCAAGTACAACTGAAGTAACTGAAGTACAATTTCAGACCAAGAGTTTTTTTGAGAAAATAATATAGCTTCCCTTCAGTGCAATTTATAGCCATACTTTCAGTAGGAGATAAAATAATGTCATTTCACTCACTCCACAGCAGTTTTGTGATACTTGCAATTGCTTGTCAGTCAGACAGAGTCTAAAGACAGGACAGTTTCTGGTGATAATAATCTGTGTAAGTGGCTTAATAAAGGTTTGTGTTACACAGAGTATACTTTGAATCACTCACCCAAAGCCAAATGCTATTTTATAACACATTTTGTACAACTTTTTAATTACTTAAACATAGGCACATGTCATTTTAATAATATTTTTTCTCTGCTTCACTTGCAAAAACATGAAAAAATATTCAATACCTAAGTATTCAAATATTTAGAATAAACATAGAGAAACCAATTTTATTGTATCATATTTGTACCACATAGCTTGAAGAATTTGGCTCTAAAGCAATTAAATCAGGTCAAGGAGAATCAGCCCACACTCTTCAACAGACAGAACTGCAACTAAGGCTAACAATGGCTGAAAAAAAAGTCAGCAACTTGCTCTTATCATTGGAAAATGAGTTGTTGGCCAGGCAAAAGGAGGCAGAACCTGGCTTCCCTTGAAGGGATTTGTCCTAAGCTATTTGTGCAAAATTGCCCTATTGCCTGTGGTGTATTTGGAAGTCCAATGCTTCTCAGAAAAGTCGGACTTTTATGCCTGCACACTAACTAGGTGCAGTCAGAGCAGGCAGAAGGAACATGCCCAGCAATTCCAGGAAAAGCCTGATATTCTCAGGTTTTACTAAAATCTCTCTCCTAGGCAGAAAAAGAGGATGTGTTCTGAGGAAAGCTAGAATATCCCAGCAATCCACATTCTCAGGAATATGTATACCTGCAGTAAACTAACAGTCCCCACTACCTGCTGTAGGGCAATGGTGCAAAAATGCCATTCTTGTGCAAAGGTTGCGCTAGAACACAGCGTGCTAGTGGGAAACCAGAAGTCAAACTGGCACATACATTTCTGATTTTGACTGAGGAAAGGTCATCTTCAGCCTGGGAATATCTTTTCATAACCATGTAAATAATACAGTGAACTTTTTTTACCGTATTATTTTAATAAGTATTTTGAAATTTTATTAATTACTCATGAAGAAGAAAATTAGCAAAGAACTGCACAACTGTCATCAAGGCAGGTAAGCATTATCAGATCTACTCTATGGGACAGTTAACTGAACTATACAAACGATTGTAAAAAAAGGAAAAGCTACCTTTCAGGAAGAAGATTTCTTTTTAACTTAGATTTTTTTTTTTCCCTGCACACAAACATTATATCTGAACTAGTGCTATTGTACAATAAATGAACTCAACTCACTAAACCTGCAGAAATCTATTACTAAACTGTTTCAGTTTATCAGGGTCAAGAGAACAGTAGAATACTACTCAGTTTTTGAAGTAAAAGCAAGGTCTTACTGAATTTTGCACACAGTTATTAAATCTTCAACAGGTTTGACAGCCAAAGTTCATTTAGATTTCACTCTGATCTCAGAAGCCGAGAAGTCCTTAGTGTTTCCCCCCCTCTGCCCCCAACAATCAAAAAGAGTTTTCATGTGTATCTTTTCCACTTGTAACACCCACACCGTTTTTCTTGGCTCTGTTTTCTCTTTTGGTTTGTCACTTGGCTTGGAACCACCAGGCTCCTTTGAAGCCCACCCCCTAGGGAAGGATAAATACTCCATTGCTTAACAATTATATCCACTGGCTTATCTGATTCAGATTAATAATGTGGCATGAATGTCTACAAGCTTTCAGCCAGCTGATTTAAATCACAGACAACTTAATCATCCTAACTATTTAATACCATTAAAAGTTTTTCATGCTCATCCATGTTAAATTATCAATAAAACTACTACACAGAGGAAAAAATAGCATACTGTTATATAAAAAAATATCCAGAACAATAATAAAACATTCATCTTAAACAAAACAAAAATGCTAATAACACTGCATTTCCCCAAGTATTATATATCACTACTTGTACTTCCATTCAGTGTTCCACACAAAAAAACTCCAGGTTTGTCTTCTGAGCTACCACATGTTCTAGGACTGTACTTCCACTTGCACAGTCTCTGTATAGACTTACTTGATACATTTCCTCTGAGCATATTTGAGGTAGCTAACTGTTATACATCAAAAATAAAACAACCCAGTCAAGACAGCTGAAGATACATGTCCCTTACATTTTTTTGTATTATATGTTACTGTTAAAAGAAAAAAAAAACAACCCCAAATCCACACCTTACTGAAGTCTATGAGATTATGAAAAGGAACCTCATTGCATTTTTTTAAGATTGTTTTAAACACAAGATCATCAATGTTAGTAATGTTTATAATTAAAGCACTAGTGGAGAACCTGATTTCTGATATTGTAACAGCCATTCTGGAAATAACCTTCAACCACTATAATGTGTTTTTCAAGAATTTCTGAAAATAGTAGGATCATTTCTGCAAAGCATGTCATATAGTGACTACAGAGAAGACTTATATGCAATAAATTTCAAAAGAGCGATGCAAAGAAATGCATGCCCTGACCAAGTTTGAGGGGAAAAAACAAATTAAAAAGAAACAAAAAATAAAAATCAACTGGTAGTATGTAGACAAATTATTAAAATAACTCCAGTTTAAAAACAAATTAGCATAACTATGTTCATGTTTTATGACAAACATCGTATTTTCATAATCAAATTAATCCCATCAATTTATTAACTCCTAGGCAAGTCACAAGAGATACCTTTTCTTTTTAGTTGATTGAGGTATTCTATCACAACAGTGTTCTTCAGAAAAGGTGTGTTGAAATTAAGATTTATATTCTGTTTTTCCCACCAACTGATTCAACAACATGTAGAATCATGGTCCTCAGACAAGAGATAAGAAAGCAACATCACTGACTTCTCTAGAAATCATACAGCAATGCAAGGAGTAAGCATCACACCGTTCTTATTAACTTGCACCTGTCTGCAGACAGAGGCCAGAAGTGTTTACTGAAAACTGATTTCAGCCCATGCTTGTACAGCTAAGAGTCCGGAGTAAAGTGAGTTGTGCCTCTTTGTATTCCACATGACTCTTGATCCCCAATTTGCTTTGGAAGCTCCCTTCTCTTAAGAGACTGATCATAGTCCATTTGGGCTTTCAAAAGCCATCCAGCATGGGCCCTTATCAAACAAGATAACTTATAATCATAAAAGAGGAAATGCCCTCATATACATTGTACCTGGTGAAAATAAGAAAGAAAGGCTATGAACTCATAATAAATGTTAACAATGGAAAGTTACTATTGGCATTCAAGAAGGACCTGAGTTATGGTTAGGCAGTCCAAGATCCTCATGATACAAAGTTTCAGTACATCAATGAACCACATACCGTGAAATACCTTAGGGTCTCTCCCAAAAACGCCTTCATGCTATATCCCTGGAGAGGTACCCTACACAACTCTCAGATACCTCTCCAGTATTAATCAAAATATCTGCTTAGTCAGACAAATACACTCCACCTAACTCAAGTGTTCTCCATGCTATTTATTTTTCAAGCCAATTCTTTCCATCAATGTGAATTGCATCTTCAACTCTTGGACAACTGCAAAGACCTGATGACTGTCCATCACAGGATTTTGAACTGATCTTCTGGGAAGGCCGGTTTCCTGGCTCTGCCTTTAACCTCTGCGCCTGATAGTCATCACGCAGACATGTAATAACTAATCATTTCAGGTAACTGTTTTTGACTGTTTCTTTTCCCAAGCATGATCAGACTTTCTTAACAGAAGCTTTGCTGTAGACTCCCCAGGAGAAGCACCTGCCTACTTGTATGTCACATGCTTGAACCACCATCCATTAGCTCACCTGAGCCTCCCCTTCCTCTGTGCATTTCAGTTTCGAGCTCTCAAAACTGAGGATCAATAGTGACTTTCTAGGATGATTTGACAACTCACAGTGGACCAACTGCCCAACCTTTTGCCTGCACATAAACACCCTCAACGTTTGTGATTCATTCACATGATTCTAAAGGACTAAATAAATACAAACCAGAGGTGGGCTCCCTACTCTAGTATGGGTATGGAAATACTACATTTAACTGCTCTGGATGGTCATCGAACATAACATAAGCAGATGGAATGCCCTCTTACCACCACGCCTCAACATTGCAGGCCCATTGAATATTTTCTACATTTAGCCAGAAACATATACTTTCTACTTAGTCAAATAAAAGTTAGTATATTGGAGATTTCATGGAACAAAACCAGTATAAATTACATAAAAGCCTACACAGTAACTCTTACTTTTGTCTGAGGTTTGGCAGCACCTTTCCAATACAAATAATAATACACCCAGTACCTTTTTCATTCCCATATATTACAAAGAATTGTTATGTAACTTCAAAAACCTGCTCACAAAACCACAGAAGAGTGTTTCTGCCTTATCATTGGCCATAAATAACAGAGGGGTAAAAAAAAAGACAACCTATGGAAAAAAACACAGAAAATCTAGAGGAAGGAAAAAGATTACATTCTTCTCATAATGGACTCTTAAACTGTGTATTTTTTTAAAACCTTGCTAGAAAAGCATGAACCTTTCACCTGGAAAGAACATGAGACTCTCCTCTTCTCTCTTACTCATACATATGCACTGACACAGAGAAACAGGTGAAACCCTAACTCTAGATGTAGCTAATCAGGTGTGGAAGTTTATTTGAATGCAACTATTACGTAATCTCCATAATAGCAAAAATTCAAAAGCAAGACCTCCTTAAATTCATACAACGTATGAAAATTCATGGATTAACATTTCTCTAATGTTTTATTGCTCTATCTGGTTTAGAACACTAGAGCTATAGTATCTCATTATTGCAATACCAGGATCCCAAAGAAGGTTCCATAGTAAGATAATAGCATTGTTCGTATAATAAAATAGATAATATCCAATCAAATTTGCTTGCATTACTGAATAGCTCTTAAATGACTGATTACGTTATAATAAAAGGTATACCTGCTTCTCAGTAGCTATGTACGTTTACCCTCACAAAACAGATTTTTTTTTGAGAATTGACTGTGCTGTGTGTTGGTGCCTTGAACAAAACAAGCAGAAGGGATGTTCTGTATTGCTGTAGAACAGGGGAGGATCAATTCACTTAGGCAACAGAATTACTCTTCCACGAAAGAGAAACTGCACTCTCTTTTTGAGAAGAAAAGTGGTTCTAAGATGTTTTACCAAAAACTTGCAAACTATCGCTTCTAAAAATGTTTGACATAAAAGGCATATTGGAAACATGATGCTAGAGAGATGAGACAATTGGTCTCATTAACACTAGAGTACAAGCTATACAGGAACACTAAAGTAGGCTATGCCAGTATTGGACAAACTGTAAAAGGAAAGCAAAAAATTTTAAACGTATCAGAAGCTTTGCCAAGAGATTGCAACACGAAAAGAAAACCAGTATAGAAAACCATTAGTAAAGGGAAATAAAGACCATATGCAAGAACTGCTACAGAATACATAGGCAACACCAACAGTAAGAAGTCCCAAGGATCAAATGGTATTCACTCAGGAGTACTAACGGAGTTCAAGGATGAAACAGCGGAACTGTGGTGTGCAACTTTTCACTTAAATCTGTCTTTATATGTGAGGAGTGGTAATATGGACATGTGCCATGGACATGTGCCATGGACATGACATTAAGAAAGAAACAGCGCTCTTCTACAAAGAGCAGTCCTGCCTCACAAACCTCTAGTGGAGACAAGAAGCCTGGGAATAAGAGAAATTCAGTTGATACAGTCTAGCTGCACTTCTAAAAGATATTTGATAATATTTTTGAAATAAGAGCTACAGTTCTCATGTAGATTCAAAGACAGAGTATTATAAGATACAAAATACAAAATGAAGTAAATGGTCAGTTTCCAGAGTGATGGGAAGTCACCAAAACAATACTTCAAGAGTTTGCCCTAGGACACTGGAAAAGTTGTTGAAAAGGCAGGTGAAGCTAGGTTACTTCACCATGTATTTATATACACCATGTATTTATATACATCACCATGTATTTATCATGGTGATAAATACAACGTCCAACTGAAAAATAGTGGAATGACTAGAGGGGACTGATGAAACTAAGACATTACTGGACATTAAAACGAAAGTCAAAAATACAACACAGATAAATGTAAAGCAACCCACAAAGCAAGAGCAGTCCTAAATTCAGAAATAAACAATTGGCACAGAGCTGGCCATTGCAAGATCATGAGGTTAAGATGGCTAGTTCTGTGAAAGACTTGGTACAACACTGAGTATCAGGCAAAAAAGCAAACAGAAAAGAAAGAATTATTAGGAAAGGGAAAGAGAAAATACAGAGTATCATTGCATAAATCCATAATGAGCACACATCTTGATAACTACATGCAATTCTGAGCAACCCTTTCAAAAAAGTATATAGCAGAATCAGAAAAACATACAAGGGCAACAAGAATGACCAAAGGTCTTGATATGAGAAAGAAATCAGTCGACTATGACAGTTATTGTGATGTTCACACAGTTATATTCTAGGGTACTAGAACAGTGTTGCTACAACTAACTTAGTGTTACTGTGTTGCTGTAAATATTTTACACTGTTAGAAACAGCTTAGTCAGAAGAATGGGTTTAGAGTACCAAAATACCATGCTCTATTTGATAGGAAGATGAGAAAGAAATTGTAGACTCATGAAAAATACATGAAGTTTTGATATCATAAATAGAAAATCCAAACTGGGTCCTAGTACTTGAATTTTTTTCTTTAAGGAAATTTAGATATTTGTGATGTGGATGATAGATAATTGATCAATTATCAAAACATGATTGATCAAAAAATTATTTTTTATTTTCTCCTTGCAGTACCACAAAGGCATTTCAAAAATTAACCAGTGCCTACACCAGGTGTTTTACACACACATGACAAAAAGACAGGTCATACCCAAGGAGCTAAATTCACAGTGTGCTACTATTAAAGAAGCCCAAAGAGCCAACCTATATCAATAGCCACACTACAGACTTTAAAGGTATTCATATAAAACATGAAAACCTACTTCTGGATAAAAAGAAAAGACTTAAAGATTTCATCTCTTTTACCAGATTTGGTCTATCCAACTCCTTTTTATTTGGTTAAAAAAAGAAAAGATTCTGTGTTAAACAAGCTCAGTAACTGGTTTTGGATCACTCACCCTGTAATTCAGATAGATAATTTTACATATTCTAGAATGAAGAATACTGGCAAAACACGGAATTCTCCAGGTCACATCCTTTTTTAAGGTATGTATTATTCTATCTGATTTACTGCCTCTAAGCTATTTTTAACAAGGACCCAAGAGCAGGAATGGCAGTGGCAGTGATAGTCTGCAGGATTGTATTTGTGGTACAGTTAGACATAAGGATAAAACAAAACAAAACCGCATATCTGAACAGCTTATACATTGTTTTGTGGCCAAGATCAAAACAATACCCACAAGTCATTTGCTTGCTAACTGATTTGCACTTTTCCTTGCCAAAGCAATGATGCTAATATATCAGCAGTAACAAAATGTTTTTATTGCTCTTTCAGCTATATGTATCTAGCTGCAATCCTTAGATTTTTATAATCTTGCACAGTAACTAAATACCTGTTTGCCCAATGAACTTCTGGTCACAGCCAGGTAGTATAGCGTGTGCTGAACTGGGATATAGTAAAGGAAAACAAACAAACAAACAAACAATTCCAAAATCTACAAGTAAGAAGAAAAGCATGTCCATACCTGTGTCCTAAGCCTAATATCAAAAAAACCTCACCTAATTACACATCCAGGATTTCAAAGAAACAGAGAACACCACCACATGTGACTGAAAGTTTACATTTTTATGACCTATTCTTGTTGTGCACAACACCTCTTGCTCACACTACTGACATCCAGGAATGAGCCCTAAGGGAGTTGTTCTAAGTGAGGGTTTCTGTATGTCTCATTCAATAGGAATACAAACTGACAGAAAAATAACTCAAAATTGCTATAAAATGACTGGTACCTCCAAATGCACAAGCAAATGACATGCACTTTAATGTAACACATTTCTTCTCATTTTGTAGTAAGTTAAAACATACTTAAGGTTTGTATAAAATGTATGAAAAAATGCTACTTGTGTTAAGAATGAAATGAAATGATAAATTTTAAAATCCTTGATCTTTATTAATCAAATGCTGCTAGTCCTAAACCATGTCATTTGGCTTGTTAAAAATTTTTGATTGAAGCAATTTTTTTTTTTTTATTGAAGTAATGGATGAAAATATTAAAATTCTTTGTTTAGGACTTGTGTCTTCTTGGCACAGAATTGCACTGGAAAGCTGTCACAATGGGATTTGACTACTCCACATAATCCCTCATGTGGAATGCAATTTTCTACATGGTAGCTGCTATGCAGAGAGCTAGACCCAGAGTCCATCCACCACGACTTCACCAGTAGCTACACATTCTTTGCAAGGTAAAAAACACTGCACAGCTCCAAGACACAGGAACTCTTCTACTCTCCAGTGCATACGGTGGGGTGGGGTGGGGTGAAAAAGTAGAGCAGTCCTTCTCCAGGAAAACGTGCCATCTGCAATTGTAGGCAATCGTTTGAAAACTAGCAAGATTCCACCCTTTGTTTCTACAATGCCACCCATCTTCTCTAAAGTGTTACAAAAATTACAGATATTTGTTCTAAAAAATCAAGTACTACCTCTATTTTAATATAAATTGATTTTTCCTATACAGTCAAGGACTGCCAGCCAGCCAGATGACTGGTGAGTAGTCACACCATAGCACTGTAAATGGAGAACATATAGGGCTAGCAGCACAGGAGCATAAGAAGAAAGCCAACTACCTGAAACTTGGCAAGTATGTACCTCATTGGGAGACAACATAGGACTAATGCATCCCACTGACTACAAGCCAAAAAAGTTTTGATGTAGCAATGATCTTCTAAGCATAGAACAGAAAAGCACACAGATCATGCCATACGGGAATATCAATGAATGATGGCACAGACATGCAGCCTAGTTATCTCCTTCTCTCATGTTTTCTCAAACAGAAGTGACTGCCTCGTGTTAGAGGCTCTCTGAGTCTATTTAAACCAATTTATTCCTGTTAGCCCCTGGTTTAAGTTTCTGAAAACACTTCCAACTCACTTGCATGGGGCAATTGATCCAGAAAAAGTAGAAGCAGAGGCAGAGGAAGGTAACAATCTTCTAGAATAAAGGAAAGACTATAGACACAAGGCAGGAAGCAGCTTAGGTTGACCCAGTGTAAATAATATTTATTTTGTAAGAGTAGCATCAAGAGAGATGATCTTTCAGCAGTGAGTGCATGGTTTTTGCCCAAGGGGAGCGAGCGTTTCATTTGATTCCAGGCTTGTGACCAGCCCTGTCAATAGAACTTCTGCCTCCTCCAATTTTATAATTTAATTCCCTCCTAAATTTAACCCCAGAGAATTCTGTCACAATGAAATTCACTTCTTAGTGGAATAACTGGACTGTTACAGATGGGCATCTTCAGCTGTAACTAAGTTTTCCACAAATCACCACTGCTTTCCATCTCATATTTGCCTAACAACCAGGAAAAGGATGCCATATAGGCTCTGGAAACACACATTTACAGTTATTAAATCATTCACAGTTATTGCATGCAGAAACAAAAATGCCATTTACTGAACCACCAGCAACACAGCTACAGCACCCACTGGAACTTTGCTGGACCATCATCCAATATATGCCAGCCTCTTCTAAGTCCCTCCTAAGGAAGAGACTCTTGAAAATTGTAAATAGCATGGGTGCTTCTACTGTATTTTATATACACGAATTTTCACCATCTATATTTGCACCACAAATCATTTACAGACAGCTCCTTTGAAAGCCTAAAACTACAATCCGTGTTGCAATGTCTTTAGAGAAATTGTATGTGTTAGATACTGAAAGTTTCTCAATGCATTATACCCCTGTACACAGCTAAGTAGAATTCAAGATGTGGCTTGTGTTAGTCAATAATATAGGTGTATATATGACCTTTATTGTAGGCACAGATTGGTTAAACTAACAATTAAATAATTTAGGATAAGGAAAATTCATATCATGTGAACTACAGTATGCAAAATGGAATGAAAAATTAATGAGAAAGGCTATGAAAAGTTCTGTTAGAAAAGCCTTGCACATGCACAAGCTGATCAGTAGCAAAACGGTGAAATACATACAGAAGATTATCAGATTGCAACATGGGAATGAAAGAGAAGATGTAGAAGACAGAAAACATCCCTTCCTTCAGAGCCACCAGATGATTCATCGGTTGTTTAACAGCAAAGGAATTAACTCCACTGCAGGCTGAATAAACCCACAACTTCCAGAACATTTCTACCCCAATTTAAACTTTACAGACCCTATGATCAACCTATAATTGGCAACCTTCAGTTCATTATATATGGGAATTCTGGAAACCAACACCTCTCCGTCTTCAAAACTTGGCATTCTTCAAAATAAAGCAAAAGGTCTATGACACATAGCCCCAGGAGATCACTAAATTTGCTCAGAGGATTGAATTCAGCTAACCTAAAGAGAATTTATACCCAAAATGGATGCTTCTTTGAAAGCAGATCACTTCTTTGATCAAGCCACCAAGTGTCAGCATCTTTCTTACCACAAAAAGAAAATCTCACCAAACGTAGACTCTTCCTTGTCCTGTGTGGTATCTATTGAAACCTGTTTGGAAAATCATTTAAAAATAAGAACTTAAACTGGAGGAAGACAACATTTTCCAAATTTTTCCAGTATTAACTGCAAAACTTTACATAGAGTGATAGATTTTCCCTACAACAGAATCATCAGAAGTCACGTATTCTTCACCATACTTCTTGCAATGCACCAAACTCCAGTAACAACTGATTCAAATGTAAAATATGTCAAAGAAATTACAGCATATCAGAGTAAACTCACACTGACAACTGATAAAACCCATTTACCATCAGGAAAACATTTTTCACTGTCGTGGTTTAGTCCCAGCCAGCAACTCAGTACCACGCAGCCGCTCGCTCACTCCCCCTACCCCGATGGGATGGGGGAGAGAATCGGAGGAGTAAGAGTGAGAAACACTCCTGGGTTGAGATAAGAATAGTTTAATAATTAAAATAAAATAAAGTAAAATAATAATAACAACAATATAATAATAATAACAGTAATAATAATATACAAAGCAAGTGATGCACAATGCAATTGCTCACCACCCGACAACCGATACCCAGACAGTTCCCGAGCAGCGGTCACTGCTCCCCGGCTAACCCCCCCCAGTATATATACTGAGCATGACGTCATATGGTATGGAATAGCCCTTTGGTCAGTTTGGATCAACTATTCTGGCTGTGCCCCCTCCCAGTTTCTTGTGCGCCTGGCAGAGCATGGGAAGCTGAAAAAGTCCTTGACTAGCATAAGCAGTACTCAGCAACAACTAAAAACATCAGCATGTTATCAACATTCTTCTCCTACTAAATCCAAAACACAGCACTATGCCTGCTGCTAGGAAGAAAATTAACTCTATCCCAGCCGAAACCAGGACATTCACCAAGAAAAAAATAAATCTCTCCTCTCAGTCTTGATTATCAAGGAATTCCTGTACATTATCTTGGAAGAAGAGGCTAAGATCTAAAGTTCATAACTTTCCTGGGTAATAGAAATCAGGAATTTGCTAAAGACACTGATTTTATAGTATATTGCAGTTTTCCTTATGTCTGATTTCCTCCAAATCCCTCAGCATTTCAGAGACATAATTACCAGTCTATCTCTGTATCCCAAAGGTCTAATGACCCTTTCACCTTGCAAAGTTCTCCCTCCCGTTTTTACTTTGTCCTTTCAGATTGCCCCACTGATTTACATAATTATGTTAAATTCAGTGTAACCATTTATTCTAATTTGTATCTGTTTGAATTTTGCTGCTGCTTCTTTTTCAGAAGAAGGCTTTTCTTCCTAAAAGCTTGTCCTTTTTCTCCAAATGCATCAGTTGGTCTAATTAAAGTTACTACCTTAGACCCACAAACCTTTTGGTAAGCATGTTAGGAAGATTATATTGTGACATAATAATAGATTTCATAACAATGTTATACACATACGCCTGCCTGCCTCCCTCCCAACTGATTAAAACACGGCTGCCACTCAGAGGGACCTAGACAAGCTGGAAGAATGGGTCACCAGGAACCTCGTGACATTCAGTGAGGACAAGTGCCAAGTCCAGCACCCAGGAAGGAAGAGCCCCCTGCAACAACACAGGCAGGGGACTGAGAGGCTGGCAAGCAGCTCTGCTGAAAAGGACCTAAAGGGTGTTGGTGAACAGCAAGCTGGATGTGAGCCAGCAGTGTGCCCTCACAGCAAAGGAGGCCAAATGTATCCTGACCTGTATGACCAGAAACATAGGCAGTAGATCGAGAGAAGTGATTGTCCACTTTTTCTTGGAATTTGTTAGACTACATCTGGCATACTGCATCCAGTGTTGGGCAATGCCAGAAAGAGACCAAGGAACAGGAGCGAGTTCAGTGGAGAGCCACAAAGCTGGTCAGGCCGCTGGAGCGCAAACCCTGTGAGGAGAGGCTGAGAAAATGGGAGTTGTTCAGCCTGGAGAAGACAAGGGCAAGGGGCTGCCCAGTACCTACAAGATCATTATCAAGAAGATGGAACCAGGCTTTTTACAGCAGTGCATGGCAGGAAGACAAGAGACAATGGACATAAATTGAAACAAGAACAGCTTCAAATGGAAGGAAAGGAAAAGCTTTTTCACCTTGATGACAGTCAAGCACAGGACCAAGTTGCCCTGAGAAGCTATGTAGTCTTCATCCTTGGATGTTTTCAAGACCAGACAGGATAAAGCCAAGAGTAACCTGGTCTGCCCTCCATAGCCAGACCCTGCTTTGAGAAAATGACTGGGCTACCTTTATCTCCTGTCTGATAGAATATAAGTACATAAAACAGTATGCCTTTTGGGTATGCACCTTGAAAGCCCCTAATTTCCAGATTTGCAGAAACACTGAATACAATGTCACACAACTGAGCTTAAACTGGTGTTAAAGAGAGCACAGAGTGCTGGATGATCAGAAAAAACGTGTTAGAAAGAGGACAGCCAATATGACAAGGAACTTTGGATTTTAATCTCTCTCTGCCTAAGTTTCGAAGCTTTTTTTTTTTTTTAAAAAAAAAAGGAGTGTCACTGTCTACCAAAATACTGTGAAACAAATGAATGTAATTTTATAAAGTACTCAGAAGACCGAGTGTCTGTATTAAGCCCATTTAAAATTAACAAATTTATGTATGGAGGAGAGTCTGAATAACTATCAATAAACAAAGCATGAGCCCATGCTCCAGAAAATAGTGTTTTATCAAGTGTTTTGCTTCATAAGCAAACAAAACGTCAAAACAAAGAAAACAAAGCAACAGTAATGCTTCATGATTTAAGAAAAGCTAAAAAGTGAATACCATAAAACTAAACCAATACAAGCTATCACAACATCCCAAGCTGCAAAAAAAATATTCACAGCACAGCAATCCATTTGGTACAGGCAAAGGAAACAAAAACTCTGAGCATTTCCTTTCTGCTTAAAATGCAAGAGTAAGCTACCACTGTACTTTTAAAATACTATTGAGGATAGAAAATTAGAGATGAAAAAAAATACAAATATTATGCTTGATCCTCAAATGTAGTACAAAATAATATCCTTGGAGTACAAGTTTAACAAGCTATTTTGGTTTTGCATTTTTTACAAGGCAGTTCTGAAAAAGATTAGACTACAGAGTGAATAGTTGAAGGGTTATTAACCCCAGAGAGAATTTACTCTAAATACCCTTTAACAGTATGTAGATCACTATTCCAGTTCAGGCAGAGATCACAAGTACACTCTTGTGTACACGGCTTTTGAGGGATAAGAGTATTCAATAAGCAAGCCACTTCACCTCAGGCTGGAGGGAAGGAAAGTAGACAGTCACTTTTCCAAACCAATTTACATCCTAAAATAGGCAATAGAACAGTTCTGTAACCACTATTGCTGGCACTCAGAGATTTAATACAGACTAAAAGTTAAGATGTCCCAGTGTACATCTTCCAGTTTTTGGAAATGTTATATAATGTCTCAAGCTAGAGCACCATCTTTAACTGCAGTATCAACATTCATTAAAAAGCAGAGGCCCCATCTACACCCTGCTGTGTTTTAAATTATAAAAACATATAGCAAAGAGCAGTCCCTACAACAGAGTTTAGAGTTGAATATGAAAAATGAGAGGGGAGAGAGAAAGGAATGCAACTCTCAAAGAGATTAGAAAATGGAGCACAACAAAAAGAATAAAGTGCTCACATAAACCCAGTCTAACACAAATAGAAGTCCTACTACTAACCTCATTGGCCTCTGGATCTGCCTCCAAGTGACTTAAAGTTGCAAAAACATGCAATAGCAGAGCCAAGAAACAAACTCCAGTCTTCAGAGTCTCATGCCAATGCTTCACTTATAAGACCTATCATCCCTGTTAATCTTCCTGCTGGAAAATGTTTGGAGTCAGGGGAAAGCAACCTACAGAGACTCAGTCATTGCCAGACCCAAAGACTCTGCCTAGAGAAGAGCAAATATTGATAAAGCATCCCCTTTATGTTTGTGTACTATGAGGCAAATCAATTACTTTGAGAGATTTCAGACTTAGAGTCCTTCCTCAGAAGAAGACAATTACATGAGACAAAGATGTACATATTCTTAATTTTGCAAAGAGTAATTTTACTTCTGTCAAGTCACACAGCACTTACTTTTTCTGAGTTTATTTATGTCTACTTTATATACAACTACTAGCCCTGGGGTCACTTGATTTCCCATGCCATATTGTTGAATTTTATACTTACTTACGTAGTTCTGATGGTTCGTATCTAGTATATAGACTTCAATAATTTTAGAATTAGTGTCTACTCCAGCATAACAACTAACCCAGATCAACCCAAATCAATAGTTTTAATATTTTAATATTGATAATGCTATATCTAACCATCAGATAACACTGTTCATATCTAATGCCTGTTTAAAACTGATCCTTCTGCTTTCAATGACAAAAGGGAAATACTAACTTTTCCATTTGTTGCCAGTTGTTCTAGTTGCAAAAGACAGGTTTCTAAAACAGAAAATTATTGGTACGGTCTAATGAAAAAAAGGAGAAATATTAAGTGGAAATCAAATTCAGAGGATGACTCATTATAGCATATGGATTGGTATAATCATTGAGGAACCACCAACTGAAACAGGAGGGAGATATATTTGCCCTTAATCTACTGCACACTACCCTTCATCTGTCAGAAATTTTCCATTTTTTAGTATGGACACAACAAAGAAAAGACATGCATACAAAAAAATTGTTACAGCAATAAATTATAATAAATTGATAAAGTTGTGCAACATTTAGCTGGTCAAAGCTTTACTGAAGTTAAGACAACAATGTTCGTTGTCAGTGGCAATGAGCAGGTTCTACATTCATTTATGTTCTGATTATACTGACTATAACCTTAATTACAAAAAAAAAAAAGCGCCATACAATACATTTTCCTTGGGAACGTATTAAAGGGGCCTTAGCTTTTACTTAATACTGTTACTATAGCATGTGCTCCTATCTCCTGTGATATGGTCACAGCCCCCTCATTGCAGTGTCTTCCTAAAGAGAACATGACTGATGACTGTCCACTGCTAAATCCAACTCTGTTCAGGAAAACTCATGACTGGAGTGCTGCACTGGATGGCTATAAGCTCTTCAGAAGGGACAGGCATGGAAGGAGGGGTGGTGGGGTGGCTCTGTATCTTAGGGAGTGTTTTGAGTGTATAGAGCTCGACAGTGGTGGTGATAAGGTTGAGTGCTTATGGGTAAGGATGAGGGGGAAGGCCAACAAGGCAGATGTCCTGTTGGGAGTCTGCTATCAACCACCCAACCAGGATATAGAGGTAGATGAAGCGTTCTACAAGTGGCTGGCAGAAGTGTTGCAATTGCTAGCCCTTGTTCTTGTGGGGGACTTCAACTTGCCAGACATCTGCTGGAAATACAACACAGCAGGGAGGCAACAGTCTAGGAAGTTCCTAGAGTGTGTGGAGGATAACTTCCTGATGCATCTGGTAAGTGAGCCTACCAGGGGAGGTGCCTCGCTTGACCTGCTGTTTACAAACAGAGAAGGACTCGTGCGAGATGTCGTGGTGGGAGGCCGTCTTGGGCTTAGCGACCACAATATGATAGAGTTCTCGATTCTTGGTGATGTAAGGAGGACGGGCAGCAAAACTGTTACCATGAACTTCTGGAGGGCAGACTTTGGCCTATTCAGGACACTGGTTGGGAAAGTCCCTTGGGAGGCAGTCCTGAAGGGCAAAGTGGTCCAGGAAGGCTGGGCCTTCTTCAAGAAGGAAGTCTTAAGGGAGCAGGAGCGGGCTATGGGGGAAGACGACTGGCCTGGCTGAACAGGGAGCTTTTGCTGGGACTCAGGGAAAAAAGGAGAGTCTACCACCTTTGGAAGAAGGGGCGGACAACTCAGGAAGAATACAGGGATCTTGTTAGGTCATGCAGGGAGGAAATTAGAAAGGCAAAAGCCCAGCTAGAACTCAATCTGGCCACTGTTGTAAAATATAATAAAAAATGTTTTTATAAGTACATCAACAATAAAAGGAGAGCCAAGGAGAATCTCCATCCTTTGCTGGATGTGGGGGGGAACATTGTGACTAAGGATGAAGAAAAGGCTGAGGTACTTAATGCCTTCTTTGCCTCAGTCTTTAATAGCCAGACCAGTCATCCCCAGGGTACTCGGCCCCCTGAGCTGGAAGACAGGGACGGGGAACAGAATGGAGCCCTCATAGTCCAGGAGGAAGCAGTTAATGACCTGCTACGCCACCTGGACACTCACAAGTCTGTGGGGCCAGATGGGATCCACCCGAGAGTACTGAGGGAGCTGGCAGAGGAGCTTGCCAAGCCACTTTCCATCATCTGTCAGCAGTCCTGGTTAACAGGGGAGGTCCCTGATGACTGGAGGCTTGCCAATGTGATGCCCATCTACAAGAAGGGCCGGAAAGAGGACCCGGGGAACTACAGGCCTGTCAGCCCGACCTCGGTGCCGGGAAAGATTATGGAGCGGTTCATATTGAGTGCGCTCAACAGCCATGTGCAGGTCAACCAGGGGATCAGGCCCAGCCAGCATGGGTTCATGAAAGGCAGGTCCTGCTTGACCAACCTCGGTTTTGGGCCCCTCAGTACAAGAAGGACATTGAGTTGCTGGAGCGTGTTCAGAGAAGGACAACAAAGCTGGTGAAGGGTCTGGAGCACAAGCCTTATGAGGAATGGCTGAGGGAACTGGGGTTCTTTAGTCTGGAGAAAAGGAGGCTGAGGGGAGACCTTATCGCTCTCTACAACCACCTGAAAGGAGGTTGTAGCAAGGTGGGTGTTGGTCTCTTCTCCCAAGTAGCTAGCAATAGGACAAGAGGAAATGGGCTCAAGCTGCGCCAGGAGAGATTTCGATTGGATATTAGGAAAAATTTCTTCACGGAAAGGGTAGTGAAGCATTGGAACAGGCTGCCCAGAGAGGTGGTGGAGTCACCATCCCTGGAAGTGTTCAAAAAAAGGGGAGACGTGGCACTTTGGGACATGGTTTAGTGGGCATGGTGGTGTTGGGTTGATGGTTGGACTGATGATCTTAGAGGTGCTTTCCAATCTTAATGATTCCTAGTTTTTACTTTCATTATAAATAATCCAGCCACTAAGCCAGGAAACATGAAATTGCTACTCTCCCCTTAATTGGTTTAGTGGTGGACTTGGTAATGTTAGGTTAATGGTTGGACTGGATGATCTTAAAGGTCTTTTCCAACCTAAACGATTCTATGATTCTATGAAAATTAGAAGGTAACAAAGAAAATCACCATTAAAGATACATCTATGAAGTTCCATGATAAACCTGATAAAGTTGTATCATGGCAGATTTTAAGAGAAAAACACATCTTCTCAGTCTACTAGGACTCTTTAGGTAGTTTAGCAAGAATGTGTAAAAGAAAAATGATAGACCTATCTGGACTTTTAAAGCCCATAAACAAAGTTAAAAAGATAAATTTAAAGATTAAGTTAATCACAGCAAGCAATGACTAGCAATGGTGTAATAGATAAAAGTCACATTAAGAACTTAAGATTTCAAACTATACAGAGCCAATTCCATGAAAAGGATAATAGGCTACAGAATTATAACACATCATTTGTTTTACAATGTGGAAGATACAACGCAGCCAGCTTCCCAATTTTTATAACAATTATTATTGTCATAGATTTGTTCATTCTATGGAAAACAGAAGAAACATTGCATATTTGCAAGCAGCAGAGTCGTTCAGATCAGACTGAGCTAGGAAAAACTTTGAAAAACCCCAAAAGAATCCAACAACAAAAACCTCATGTTGGCACATACATACTATAAAAAAAGTTGTGCTGAGATATACATAGTAAGTATATTAACAATGCTATTTTCAGGAAAAACTTTCTTTTTGTATATAGCTCCATAAAAATACCTATTTAACACAAAACAGTGGTCAAAAGAACAAATGGAATGTTATTTTTTAATAACAGTAATATATGATGAAGTAAATTCTCAAATACTCTCTCTACTTGAACACGAGTAACTCACACTACTGATAGGAGAAGTCCACAAGGGCAATGCAAGTTCTAAGAGAAAAGGAATGGGATCTGGACCAGAGGTGTTAAAGCATTTCCAGTGTCTGGAAAGGGAAAAAAACCGAGAAATGATGTACATAAAGCAATCAGAAATACAGAGGTTTGTTTGGGGAACTTATATTTGAAAAAACATGGAAAAAAGGGGAAAAAATGGAAAAAATTAAAACCAACAGAAATATCTTAAAATGAAATAAAGTGAAAAATCTTTGTAAGTTAAGAGTACCAATGTATTATTAGGATGCATAGAGAGTATTTTTTACAAAATAAGAAATAGATCTACATCTTATGTATAGGTGCCAAATGAAATAAAAACATAAACAGCATAAACACCCTTATATTTCTTTTCGGACATTCCCGAATTAGTAGCCTCTACCTTAACCAATGTCAATTTGGGATGAACCCTACGAAACAATCCTTTCAGAACCTGCTGCGCTGCAGGAGGAAGAAGAAAAGGAAAGAGTAAAGCAGAGCAGCACTTACTGGAATTCTGAAAGGCAGATCCCCACCCATCCTGGGATCTGTTTGTGGTACAAAGAGAAGATAATAAGCACCGAGTTCTGGGGGATGCTGCTGCTGTGTCCCAGTAATTGCAATTTACAGGACTGAAGAAACACAATACTCTCGGGCAAATTAATGTTTCTTTCTGTGGTCATACACAGTGTCTCAGCACAGTGAGAAATAAATACTCGTGATTGTAAGAATTTCTCATCTGAGTAAGGTGCGCACAAGCGTGATATTTCTTTGTAGGACTTCACTTTAGTATGATTCAATTATTAATCTGTATTTCAGGAACATACTTATATAGCAGCAATGTAAAACAAACATGGAAAACTACTCTTTTACATAATTCATGGTTAAAGGAGGAACACTCTGCCACTGGATGTGTAAATAAGTCCAGCAAACGTTTGGACAATTTATGGAATATACATCATTAAAACTATTTAAAAAAATAACATAGGCACCATCTTTAACTGAAGTAGTTCCTAAATCACAGATTCACATCAGGCCAGGGGAATGCCTCACAGGAACAGTACTCTGTACCTGTTCTCCTTCCTGGAGAATCACAAATAACCTCTCTAGAAAAGGAGACTGTTTCCAATCTTTGATCTGATACAGTACGGAGTTTCTTACATTCTTATACTGGCCACTGTCCAAACAAATATGAAGACACAGGGTCCACATTACAGGCATTAATGGGTATATAGCATTAACTATAAAGGTAGAGGAAGAGAGGCATAAAAACTTGTATTTTAGTGAAATATATTCTTCCAAATAAACAAATATTGCAATTTTATTCCTTAGTCTAATTAAGCTAATTTCTTATGAGCAGAACTGAAAGAAAAGATCATTCAAGAGACATCCCTTCTGGGTGACAATGTAGAAGCTGCTATACGAGGACAAGAAGCTGTTACTTTTTCACAGTAAAAGCACTAACACTAGAGAACTGTCTTACTATTGGAAACAAGATACAGTTACTGGAGCATAGTTCAGAGAAACTATGCTCATACCTCTTTGCTGATGGCCTTGTCCAGCTTTCTATTTCCACCAGCATTCTATGCAAGATAATAATTCACATCAGCTCTCTTGCAATAAAAGCACCTTTGGTGCATGAAGATAGAGTCAAAGACAACGAAGGATGCATGAAACCCACGAAAGGTGTTGACGGTGAAAAAGCAAGGGGTGGGAGAGGAAGGGGCCTTATGAAATCACAACAGAAGCAGTGAAAAGTTGCTCAATTAACTTACAGTGATATTCCAAATAGTATTGTATGCATTCTTGCAAAGTGCTTGGAGCCTTCCCTGCATTTATACATTAAAAATATATCAAATGCAATCATAGTGCTTAAACCTAATTATGTAACATCCCCGCAATGGCACTCTGTACAAAGTTTCAGAAATTCAAGAGTAATGTTAACATCTTGGGCTTTTTCTCCAAAATATATCTTAATTTCGATGATCACTTAGCAGAGGTAACAATTCTTTCCTTTCAACACTTTTCAAAGTACCAAGTCTTTCCGTCCTCTGAAGCACTGTGAAGCCATTAGGAATTCTGAGGCTGCAGCTACACACACTCTCTGGTTTGAGTGAACTGAACTTCCCAGCTGTCCTCACTCAGCACATTTGTGTCACCTTTACAGAGGAGTTTTGGTGCCTCAGCCTGGGTTCTTTTCGGAGGATACTCAGTCGGAAGTTCCACTCTCACTGTGCATCAAAGGTACTGTAATAGGGACACAGGGGACCGAAGCAATGACTGGTCCCTTGAACAACTTCAAATCACACCTATGGTGAGAGCATTTCATCCAGCGGTCCAAACTGAAACTAGTCTGAGGTGGAATCCCTAAACTGCCACAGTGTAAACACATAAGCCTTAGCACCAACTGCTTTGATCTAATGATCTGCTTCCACTTGCCAAATTGCTTGCTTACACTGACATAAGCTGAGTGTTCATCACCTCTCAGAAATGTTTTTAATGCTCTACAGAATTCAAGTCATATGCTACAGTTCTCAAAACTAAAACTCTCCTAGGTGCAGAGAAGCAAGTGATTGACATTCACATAAAGAACAAAGCACACAGCAACAACTATTTTGTTTCCTGTCACTGATTACACTGAAGAATTAAAAGAAAAATATATCAGATTTTTGTGGGAAATTGTGAATCAATTTCTTATTAACATAATGTTGTTTACTTGGGTAATTACTGGATAATATTTAGCAAAGAACAATTGACAACATGAAGAGGAAGAATTAAGAAAATAATCAATGAGAATTAAGAAAATAATCCTAAAATGTTGTCACTTATAGTCACTGTCAACATGGGAGAAAAGCTGTGCAGCTTTTTTTTAATGTTTTGAGTATTTGGAAAGTTTTATTCGCCATTTCAAACATTTAAAACTGTATTTTTCTTTTGTCTCTCAGTAAGAGAGGAATGCTACGTATGCACAGCTACAGTTTGTAAAAAGACAAAAATGATGGAGAGGTCCTGATCCTGCTCACCTGATTCATGCAGCAGGCCCATAGAAGTCTGCCAAACAGAGCTACTGCCACAAATATGTCAAACAAGATCTGACTAATAAATTGCTTTGGTGCTGTCTCATTCTGTAAAACATTTTTCAGAGGTTTTAAGGACTATTTCAAAGCTATGTATTAATTCTGCCCCTGATTGATGAATGATTCTATTTAGACAGTTCACTGAAAACAGTTGAACTTCAAAGACCACGTGAAATCATTTATTACCTCACTTGTGATTTAGAAACACACCAGCTGAGCGTCTCAGTGCATACGGTAATAAGCAGTACTTCCCTACTAAAACACTCACTTTTTTCTAAAGACAAAAAAAAAATTCCTTTCTATAGACTTAACATAGGACTATCAGACATACAAAAACAAACCTCAAAATCTGCAGTTACATTTTAAGCTGTTAATTTTATTACATTTCAAGCATTCATCAAAGCACAGGAAGACTGTTAAACATAGGAAAAAAGAGGGTTTGGGGCTTTTTTTTTTTTTTTTTTTTGCTTCCTTACCTGTAAAAGGGATTTAACGATACATGTGTTTGAAATTTTATAATCTGGTGATATTGCACAAACTACAAATATGGATAAGTTTCCAACATTATATAGCACCTACATGAAAGTATGTCCTAGAGAACAAGTGAAGGCTTTAACAGTGAAAAATGCCAGCTAGGCAAATGCTCCATCTAAGGAGTATGTATTTATATATGTAAGACAGTACAATAATGCGTTCACCCAGAAAAGAGAGATCTGCACTGATACAGGAGTAAACAGTTTTTATTTATTGTTTCATTGTCATATTAGAAAGCCCACTTCTTACCACTTTATTTGAAATGATACAATCAGTGAGGTGATTACACTCTTCTTCATAAAACAAGTAAGAGATGAGCTTCAATGATTTTCAACACATTCGAAAAAATTACTAGGTAAAATACTTAACATGATAAAAACATAAAAAAAAAATCCTAGTTATTCAGCAGCAGGGCATGACATTTCTTGTGCTGTGGTACTTCTTCTCAAGAAAAGAGATCAAATTCTATTCACCTGTCACTTATAAAAGGTAGGGGTTTTAGGTTAAAAATGAAAACAGCCCAGCTACTTGCCCAATGGCATATAAAATAAAATATATTTACAAGCAACACGTATTAATTCAGCTGGGGTAATTTAACTAAGCTCTTATGTTTATGAAGTTCAAATGGCAAGCTTCTCTCCTCCACTCTAGAGAGCACAAATGATTCAGTAAATATGCTACCTCAGTTCTGAGGCTTCTTCATGCAGAGAATTTGAAGTACAGGAACTGTGTTATTAAAGATTGTACCAAATATGCATTTAGTTTAGAAAAACAACCTGGCTTCAGCCAGGCTTCTCAAAAGTAAAGCAATATTGTTTCCTTTGCACCATTAAATCTTCTGATTATCAGACAAAAGCTTACACAGTAACATAGAATTTGTAATCCCAGCACCAGAATTAACAAGAGTTTGTTCTTTTTTAAAATTCCCATCAGGTCGTTCCCTCTGGCTGTTCAAAGAACTATATTTCATAGCATGGCACTATAAAATTCTGGCTCCCTTAAAACCGGTCTAGGAACAATATTAAAAATATAACTTACAAAGAACTAGTCAAACCTTAAAAGCAAACTAAAAATTAAGTGGCATTCTTCTCACTTATCATATTTCAAAGAGCAGCACTTTTGCTTAGAAAGGTCCCATTAGCTTAGCTATGACATCTTTATTCTCTTAGCTAGAAATCATTCCATTGTTAACCTCCTAAATTGCAGCGACTGCTGCCACCTATAGGATCTCAACAAGAGTGGTCAGGATTTTACTCAGCGGTTCCCTCTACCGGGGATGTAAGTCTGATGAATGTGCAGGCACTTCTATTAACAGCAGGTGTCCCCACTTTTGCTGATGTTTTACCTCAAAGTCATTACTTTAAAAGCTTTTTCATGTTGCCTAAAACAAACTCCAACTTCTGCCTGGAGTCTAAGTAGTAGCAAGGCGATTTGGGATAGAAAATTGCAGCCCCTGAACTCTTAATTCAGTTCAATAAGCGCAATTTTGCAGAAAAACAAAAATTCCCTTGCTGTTAACACAATGTTATCTGCTGTGATGTACCAGCGGGCCCACAGCTAAACAAATTTCCGTCTAACACGTAAGTTGAAATAAAACCAAGAAACTTTAAGTACGATAAGATCAGTTCTATGTAGGCAATAGTTTCATCAAACACACCAGTATTGCATCAGAATAACCTTACAAAGATGATGATGAAAAATATTAAAATACATTCATCTTCAAAGTCAGAATATCAGACTGAGTAACATATGCATGAACACAAGCACATACATACCCATGGAAAAGCACTAACGTTTGCTCTTTAGATTTTCCAAATCAATATCTGACTTAATTAAAAAGCAAGCAATTGTGCAGAAAGTGTGGTTTTGCTGACGAATCAAGAAAAAGAGTAAGAAAACTTAGTTTTGTCAAGTAGAAAGACTAGAAATACCTAATTTTACAAAAATGGCACCTTCCTCTCTCCAGCCTCTACCCCCTCTACATTTAATCCTATGGATCATAATTCTATTTGAATACATAAAGGCATTCTTTAATGTCTGAGAAACTGGCATGTGTAACAAAATGATGCTAGAGCAAAAGGGCAAATTTAAACTAGACAATCTATTTAGAAGGCTAGGTAAAGCAACATTACAGCAAAGAGACTCTCATAACAGAGATTCACTGTCAAGTAGCATACATTATCAAAATAAATAAAATACTGGGCACAGTTCTCCAAGAGCAATAGCATTAATGGGGAGATTAAAGCTAAGCAGACATTGAATACCATATACCACCCTGCTATTCGTTTGATTAGAGCAAATTAAAAAGAACATAATGTAAGAGCAAGGTCTTAAAACAGGGACATCATTAAAGGCAGTTTTGCAACGCATAGCTGTATTTATTGAGGTTTGATATAGAAATAAATATTATTCAGAACACTCAGTACCCAAAAGAAATTACAAAAGCAGGAAAGAAACTTGAGAAAATATTCGAGAGACATGCCTAAGACACCAGTATCTCTTTGACTGGGCACAAACAATAGCACAGTTTGTTCTCTACATATCCCCTCCAGGTCTTAATGATGACAGAGTTACAAGGAAACTGAAATATTGTAAAAAGGCAGACATGAGCATATATGTGGCCATTCACCACTGCTTGAAAATCAAGGAGCAGTATTAAAAATACTCAGACTTTCTTCCAGTGGTGGGGGAAAGCTGTCCTTCAATTCCCTCCATAGGGAATGGCTCCATAGGCTGACACTACCCCCCTCCACTTTGGAAGAAAACAAAACACAAAGGCATGCCATGAATGACTCTCCTCTGACTAGGTTTAGAACATTAGACCTACCAAAAAATTAACAGTCTGGGGACTGCTGCACATAGTTCTGCACATAGTTCCATGTGGACTCAGAACAGTGACCGTGCTGGGTGGCTAGGGATGTGGTGGCAATGCAGTCAGGATGGGGGTTTGTAGAAAGGAGTGCAGAAGCTCCCTTTGTGCACAGTTAGGTATTAGATTGGCTTAACTGTACTCTCAAAATCTCACCAGCTTTGAGTCTTTTCTCTATCTGAGTCAGAGCAAATATGAACCTGGGTCTGCTGTCTTCAGTAGGCCTTCTACTTTCAGGGATATAAACTATTTTGAGATGCAATTTTATGTGAAGTAATCCAATCTAACGGTGGTTCACTGCCCAAAGAAAAGGCCTCTCTCCTCTTCTTACCCACCTTGCTCCTGGTCCCAATAACACATTCCCACTCCCACTCCTGCACTGGATTTGGTGATACTGGGTTGTAGAGCAAGATCAATGGAAGGTTAATCCACCAAAAAGAAATATTATTTTTCGTTTAGACTAATATACTGACTCCAGAGACACACAGCTGTTTTACCCAACACAAGACAGAGGCCAGCAGCACAAGGCCAGCAAAGGGAGCAGGAGTGCAGTGGGCAGTTAGATCAAGCGCCACATGAAGCTGATTATGTATGCTACCACTGAAAGGGGAGATGCTGCTCATCTCTCCTATCCTCCACTAGGCTAACATAATGGAATCACTCCCTTGGCCTCTCCTGGGGGAGATGTTCCAGCTTGCAGTAAAACACACACACCCACACAGCCCCCACCCCCCCAAAAATGAATAATGTAACTCACTTGGTCAAATAAATAAAAAAAAATAGAAAAAGAAAGAAAGGCTGAGACAACTACAGCTTCATGGTCTCTCCTCTTCCACAGGTGTTTTGTTTTGTTGCAATTATCATTATCAGATTAATTCCCTATCAGGCTGGAAAATAAACAAATTGAAAACTCTGGTTTTAAATTTAATTTTCAAAGGAAAGGAAATCTGTTCCCCAACCTGCTACCTATTTAGGCAGAGCAGAGAAATCTAGCAAATAAATAAAGGCTTTTCTACAAGTAATACCCGTAATTTTACAAAAGCGTCTATTTGCCTGTGTTTTAGGAATGGAGATTGCTTTAAAATATTATATTACTGTAGTAACTCATGGTTTGGACCTGTCATCCTGATGTCTCTCTAATTTTGGAGACCAAAAACCCATTCCAGATATTACTAAATCAAAACCAAGTGTTTTGTAAGAACAATCTCACAAGCCTTAAAAACAGGTATTCCTACCAATTTGAAACACCTTTCTAGAATCATATATGGACTAGGAAATTTCTTTCCTTTTAAAAACCAGATGGTTATGCTTAACGATATAGGAAGTGTTCCTATTTCTGATAAGCCTGTATTAAGTCACCCAATCACATTCAGCCTTTTTAGTTTCTCTAGTCATTTTGATCATCTAAATCTTCTTCATACCTGCCCTACGTGTTTTCCCTGGGATGTTTCTTACAGAGATCAGTAGGTTTACTATAAGATCATCTCCAGCTTGCTGTTCACTGTCTGCAACTTATGGTAGTCGAGTAAGTAGGTAAGTAATTATATTATTGTACTTACTGCTGCTGTACAAGCAAGAAAAGAAAAAAAAAAAAAAAAAAAGAGATAAAGCGCACACTGAAGAGATTACTACCAAAATCAAAGGATCCTAAACATGATTTGCCTGGGTACTGGGTACCTAACCAGTGAAAGTGGGGAAGCTGCAAAAGCAGCAGCTCTCTGCTCCATTCTAGTCTGCTCATGCCCAGGAAAAATGTTTGATTATGTAGATAATGCCCTGTATTTTAAAGTAGCTTCCATATCACTAATCATACATAGCTCAAAGCATGGGGGACCTGGCACTTAAGCATTCAGCAACAGGGTATATCATGAACATTATAACCTATAATATGATTTCTATGCCCTTAAGTGACTTATCATATTTCATAGGTATGAACTACTAATTATCTTCAGCATAGTCAGAATAATCTATCTCACTCTCAAAATCTTTACTGTCTCGCTTTTCTAGTCGAGGCAAATCAAACCTCGACCTCTTCAAATCAAACTTAACAATTCTGCAAAATTACATAACAGTTCTGCATATGTCTTAAAATCCTGTCAACCTGATATGTTAAAACATTAATTTTTTTTCTGATTGAACTTGATTTGAATCTAGCCTTCAAGAAACAGAAAGCTATTGTATTTCCCTTCGTGCTATACATCTCCCATAGCCACTGTAGTCTCTTATTTTCCTATTCAAATCATGTAATTAAATAATGTGGATATGATTACTTGACTTACTTCACAAGAATAGGTCATTGCTAATACTTTGATGTGATTATGAAGCCTTGTATCTTCAAAGGGACAAAACAATAAAAAAAAATACAATATGCAAAGTCAATTATTTCCTATAATCTCTCCATTTAGTTAACATAAGGACATTACACAAAGCACATTAAAAGTAAACTACATCTATTAACATACCACACAAAATTATTAAAAGAATAAATGGGTTGAAAATACACATTGTTAACATTATACTCAAATGCTGCAGGTCCCTTCAACTGACTTTAGAATATAAATAGCTGAATGAGAACCACATTGACCATGATGTATGTAATTTCAATTTTCAAAACTCTTGACCTTCACAGAATTATTAAAACCCTGTACTTCCACTTCATAGCAATATAATTCCAGAATCTTGTAGTGTCATCACTTTAAACGTACTTGGTATAAACAGTTTTAAAACTGTATTTTTCTTTGAAGGTAGAGTATTACATTACAATATTGACACAGGCACTGAAGATCTGTAGTACTATTTTAAAAAGAAAGAACATTTTGAATGTCTTATGAAGATACTTTTTCATAAAAATATAATGAATTGTAAACTTGCACTATTTTTAAATCCCATTTTAAACATCAATTACATGCCACAATTCATATTTAATATATCTTGTCCTCCTCTTCAGAAATACTCTCTCCCAAAGAGAAAGAGCAACTAATTTCCCAAATTTTTACCGAAATATTCCAAATTCTTGTTAAATAAAAAAGTTCTGAATTTATGATGTATTGTTTCTATGTAAGAATTCACAAGTTTCAATTAATAATTGTTTCCCCATCACAATTTGTAGTAGCCACTTTTATTATCTCTCTCTGTATTACAGATGGTCTAAATTATTCCCCCCACCCCTTTTATTTTTTTAAATTCAAACAAAGTGAAAGTGGAAAAAGCCTGCATTTAACCTGGGTTTCCTATAAGTATGTAGAGGTCCCAGAGGAAAACTTTCACTCCTCCCAAAACCACTCTCATTTTTGGTAAAACCAAATTGTTTGGAAGTCATAGACATCAGAGCAAATGGTGGGAATTAATCTGCATTTCCTTGCACAATTTCAAAATCTGTTAATACTGCAGGTCAACGTAAAAAAACCTAACACCTTAATGAAAGCTCTTCCTATTCTCTAACCTCTTTTCTTCCACAGCAACATCCAAAGCATTCTCACTTTCTTTTCCTTTCTGTGGGCAATTCAGGATGCAATTTCCAAAGTTCTATGTCACTCCTAAAAGTCTTAGTCGCCTTTGAGTCTGCTCCCAGCCAATCACCAAGACAACAGGTCATGATAATGAATGAGAGATCTGACCCAGAGTCAATTCACTCAGTCACCAATTTATATTGGAATGACAAGTTAGGTATATGCCTGGAATTCCCCATCAGGACATATAATCTTAATAAGCTTTGTCACCTGTAGCATCTCAGCCCTTTTCCTAGGCAAGTTGTCCCCTGCTCAAGTTTATAAGAACTGATATCATTAGCAGTTTTAGCTCACCCACTATCATCTCCCCCTTAGAAAGACTGCATCTCTCTTTATAGCGGATGTTTCATAGTCCTATTCCACAAAGGGTCTGATTTTAATTCTTTTTAAGTTGATTCCTTACTCAGAAATAAAATGTGAATATGACTTCACAGATCTGACCTGAGCCAGGGAAAGCATCTTTGTTCAGAGCAATTTCTTCCTTAATTTTCAAATAGTTCCAGGAAATGTTTGGGACCTACCCAAATGAGGAGAGAGTGGGCTTCCAGTCTCTCTGTTTCTTGCGATGGCAGTTCTCACCCTTAAAGTCTATCAATTCTACAACATGGCTGCAGTATCGGTGGTTACTTAAGACAGCAGAGTAGGTAGGTAATTCTCCAACATTGCGGACAGTAAGTTCAGGCTCACCTAAATTTATGTCGTCTTGAGTAGATGGTCCTGTGCTTAGTATGCTGATTTTGCTCACTACTGTCAAGGTAGCTGACTTAAGCTGAAAAGTCAAGCCAAAAAGTCAATCCATCAGGGACTAAGTGAAGAAGTATAAGCACAACCTGAGTGGAGAAAGGAGCATTTGAAGGTTCTGCCGACAAGTCTCCTGAGATGCTAAACAGTCCAAAATGGTCTTCTCCCTTTTCGCTATAGGCTTCTTCAAAGATTAACACAGTTTGCCAAGCTGCTTTAGTTAGAAAGGGACAAAGCCAATAATCTATGCTTTCTCCTTTTGCTAAAATCTCACAGAAATCTACTCAAGACTGATGCTCTCTTCTGATGCTAATTTGGACAGGAAATACTGAGGTCTGACCTTGCCTTTAGTTAAATGGGCATGAAACATTTTCTGAAACTGTTCCTTGCTGCTGTTATGCTGCAGAAAATGCAAAAAGACCTACAGTTGTGATACAGACCAATCCCTCATGCAAATGCCTTTCATCTTCATCCTTTATCTAAGACTCACTGAATTTTTTCCACTAATAATAGATTAGATCCTCCATAAAAAACATCTGTAGATCTTGCAATATCAAAGACAGACTGTCCAACTCTTCAGTATATATTATTCTTTCACCTTCCTTTAGTACCCTAGAAGTAATAGGAAATCATAAGCTTTAGGGTTTTTTCTTAAAATTTTGTCAAAGTATCTCATTTCTGGACTTCTACTCCCATTCTGTAATGAGTTGCTCTCACCCTTCTGTACATAGCATAAGAGTATCACCCTGCTACAAGAAGGCATCAGCACTTGACAGGCATCTATTGCAGTATACTATTTTTTCCTTTAATGCCCCAAAACAGAACCCCTGCCACTACCCTTTTATGTTCTCTATTCTGTGAATTGGGGTGTGGTTTATAACTCTTATTTTTTTACAAATATTCTTCTAATTAAGTGGAAGCTAAATGATAAATGCCTATTTTCCTTGTCAGGGAAGTAAACACATTTCAATCAATGAGATTATGCTACACCAAACCAACTTCTAACAATGCCTCTACATAAAACATCAAGGCTAGCCAGGCACTGAAGGAAAAAAACTCCAAACATAAACTTTGCCTGGAGTAAAAGAAATATTGCTGGTTTAAGTTTATCTTTTCAATATGTGCTGAATTTCAAACAAGTTTATGACACAACCAGAACTAATTCACACACAAAAGCATCATGAAGAAAAAAGCTGTTCAACTTAATCATAATATGTAAAAACTAGAAAAAAATTGCTAAAGGAAAGTCTAACAGTCCAAAGGACATTTTAAGTGAGATACGCTTACAGCTAAAAAAAAACCCAACACAAGTAGTTCTCATGTAAGTGGAAAGGAAAACAAATCAGCCTTGCTTGCACTCTGTTTATGTCCCTACACCTTAAATAATCTGTTACAGGTTTTGGCAATATCATAACTGATGACTGAACTAGGAAATTTTTATTTCTAGATCTAAGATAGGAAACAGCTATTATTTATGTATTACGCAGATAATGTGAAGGTGATTTGAAGGCCAGATAATCTGGAACCATGTCTTCTTACTCAGATACATTAAAAATTCCCCTATCTCCAACCCACATATTTCTTTAGCCATCATTTGAGTTATCCAGTGGACTAGGCAATATTACAGTATTTCTGTTATGTGAGAGGGCTCCCTAGTTTCTGACAAGCAAAAGGAGCCTCCTAAATTTACAGAGGGTGTTACTGTAACAGACCACGTCATCTTCCCCCACTAAGCTGTGCTGTACTAGCAAGGAGGAAAAATATTTTCCCAACAGAAGACAGACTAAACCCCATATGCACCACAAACTGTGGCCCTGACAGCATATATTGTGAATAGGCCTTGACAAAGCTAAGTTGAGGGTGTCTAAGACCACACCACTGAAGAAAAAAGATCAAAGCCTAAACCAACTACAGCCTCGTTTCTCAGTATACCTTTGAAATGTAATAGTTATATACCTTATTTAGCACATTATATTGATTTTTGTTAATATTCATCAGCATTGCCAACGTGATTTTGTTTATCAAAAGCTCTACATACAGCAGCTCTACACATGCAATAAAATCTGAAAAAAATTGTAAATAAAAATATTTTCAAGAACAGAGGGAAAACAAATAACTCTTCTAAATTTAGATGTATGTTCAGCTAAATCTGGCCACTGTATCTGTATCTGAGGCAACAGTGCCTAGGTATAAGCAAAACAGAATAAAGATAATGCTTTATTATCATCTTGTGATGTCAAGGACAAAATTCTCTTCAGAGTCAGACCTACATAAGTAGTGGTATTTTTTCTAATTTACCTTCAGAATATTTCTATAACTCAGTCATTTGACTTGTATTTTAATATTTTCAGAGCTATAAGGAAAACTTAGGAACAATGAATTCTATTTAATTTGAAATAAAATAATACATCATGGTTTTCAATTATGCAATATTATACTATGAGAAATTCCTTACATTTTTTGAAAATCGTATGCAATGCTTTGATGTTCTGTAACATACAACAATACATTAACTGTGTCCAAAAGAACTGCTCAATGCTTTATTCATGTTTGCATCTTAATGTTTTTTTTCAAAATGAATCGAGTATACAAAAGGAAATTAAACAAAGAAGTATTATCCTTTCTCTGATCTTTGTTCTGATCATGAAGACTTTAAACAATATTAGTCTCACACATAGCAAATTACTGCTTGTTAACTACTGTTGCCAACCGTTAGGGTACGTCTGCCTTACTATATCAGTTTGACCCAGCTTCTAGTGCTTAATGGTCCTCTAGGCTAAAAGCGAAAGCTGATCCATCAGGCTTACATTAGCATAGAATAACACTCAATGCTTATTGATGTGCATGCAGTGTAACTATCACCCCCGGCACCTAGCTCAGTCCATTATTTTCATTTTATCTCAAGTCATTTGTATGGTTGTCTGCCCCAGTTAAAGCTATGGCAAGACTGGTACTTAAATGAATTTGTGAGAAAGGAGACAAATGCCCCCTGAACTTCAAGCACTTTTCTATCATGACTTGCTAACATAAAATATACTAGTACTGCTAGGTCCACTTAGCGAGCATATCTAGAATGGCCTTAAGTAGGAAAGAAAAATCACTTAGGACTCTATCAGCTAAAAAGACTGATGATTAAATATTGGGGGTGGCGGAGAGCAGGCTGTTAATCTTTTGGGTGTTATTTTTTCAGTGAGATCTTTTTAAAATGCTGTTTTGATTCTATTCAGAAGCTGTTCAGGGAAACTTCAGCATCGGAACATTCAAAACATACTGGTTTAAGTATCTTGCTTTAATTGAACACTATGCATTAAGGTTAAAAATACAGCATCATTGCAACAAACATACGTGAATATTCAACATTCACAAAGTAGTATAAAGACAACTACAAAACAGTTTCTAAAGTTTCACTTCACATTATATCACAAAATGTGGATAAATAATTGTCTCAATTTTTGCATTTTCCAAGAAACTTATAGTTGAGCATAAGAAAGTACAAAGAGCCATTGAAGATGTTAAAGAGAAGCACAGTGCTCTTCTGAGCATGGATTTAAACATTTTATAATTAAGGCATTAATCAGCCTCTCTTTCTGCATGAACAGGAAAGCACAGGAATTCAAGAGAAAAATTTTGGTCAAGCAACCACATAAAATGTCAACCATTTTATAAAATATGGTCAGTCAGTTAGACTGGCCAAAGAGTCTACCATATTTCCACTTCCATCAAAAAAGAGCGCATTTATATCCATACTTGTAATACGCACCTAAATACATACTGTCCTGGTTTTGGCTGGGATAGAGTTAATTTTTCTCCCTAGTAGCTGGCATAGTGCTGTGTTTTGGATTTAGCGTGCGAATAATGGTGATAATACACTGATGTTTTAGTTGTTGCTAAGTACTGCTTACATCAGTCAAGGACTTTTCAGCTTCCCATGCCCTGCCAGTGAGGAGGCGCACAAGAAGCTGGGAAGGAGCACAGCCAGGACAGCTGACCCAACTGGCCAAAGGGCTATTCCATACCATATGACATTATGCTCGGTATAGAAAGTGGGGGGAGCTGGCAGGGGAGCAGCGATCGCTGCTTGGGGACTGGCTGGGCATCGTTCAGCAGGTGGTGAGCAATTGCATGGTCCATCACTTGCTTTGTATATTATTATTATTATTATTACTACTACTATTTTATTTTATTTCAATTATTAAACTGTTCTTATCACAACCCACGAGTTTTCTCACTTTCACTCTTCTGATTTTCTCCCCCATCCCACTGGGCCAGGGCAAGTGAGTGAGCAGCTATGTGGTACTTAGTTGCTGGCTAGGGTTAAACCATGACACATACATAATTTTACAGTTTTAAAAAGAATCAGCCCCAAAAATAAATATGCTATGATGCCAAAAATTATCAAAGAACAATCCTCAGAATAATGCCCCAGCTCTTCTACCCTCCCATCCAATATTGATGAATGGCAGAATCATTACCCAAAAGCCCAGCTGAAATCTAAATAGGTTGTTATTTCTTACTAAAAAGACAGACAGTTGATGCACTGGTAACTGTCTCAGTGACAAGGAAGAAAAGGTAAGTGTGAGGAAATGGCAGTAAGCTTTAAAAACGTATGTACATTAGAAGAACATTCATGCTGAGGAGAGGACATCTTCCTTTTTGTAGTGCTCCTGCAGTACAGGGAAACCTGTGGAGCTGGCTAGTCTCCAACCAAATGGGGTGATCCTCCTTTTACTCCAGTGAGTCTCCAGGACATGTATATAAGCAGGACATTCACCAATGCTCCTTCTCTCAGGCAGTCAGAGTAGAAATATGAGAATTATATTTTGTTCTTTGAGTTTGAAACCTGATGTGTTATGAGCAGCTCTAAGTTAGTGTCTTTATCAGTGTAAGGACATTTAAGAAATTTTTCTAACTTACACAGAGATGAGAGCATGAGGAAACCCAAGACTGCTAGTGACTTACAATGCTGTTGGAAGGGTTCCCTCACTCCTCTCTTTTGGGTAAAACTAAAATATATGTATGTAGTCAGGGTAACTAAAATAACTGTTCCTCATAAGTTCATGGTATTTCAAGACATACAAACTGCTTTCAAAGTGTTTCATGAATGTTGTTATTCGTGGATAACAAAAGAAGAGGAAGTAATAACAAAATGAAAAGCAGAAAAGAACTGAACTACACCAGGCCAAATGCATGTCTGTAAGCGCTCCTTACGGCAAAACTCCATTGTAACTACACATATAAAGTATTTTGTGAATAAGGAATTCCCTGTACTGACAGTATTTGCTTCAGAATATGACACTGTTCTGAATAACTACAATCAGCCACAGTTTTTTTAATAATTTTCTTAACAGAATGCAGACACTTTTTACTTTTGCAGAGTAACAACTACACTTGGTCTACAAACTAGAAAAGCCAAATGAAGCAGTAAAGTTACTTTATGGTAGACTGGTAGAAATACAGCGTAAGGCAGACTGACAGCAGTCCTCCAGCACAACTGTTTGTTGAGCTATCAAGCAGTGTTGGTATTTGCTCTTTAGAGAGAGACAGAAAGCGAGTTATGTGCCCATCATAATAGGGATTTGTGCTATGATTACAGTGGATGCTGAAAAGAATGATTGAGAAGCTGTTTCACAAGAGCAGACATAACCAGAGTATTAGTTTTTGAAGAGTAACAGCACAGGCTCCACTTAGAAAGGCAGAGTTCACAAGAAAGAAGAAAGAAGGTCCAAAAATGCTTTTGCACGTTTGATAGCTTAGTAGATATTATACCACCAACCTAATTAATTTAGGAGCTTTTGTTTCCAATTCTTTATTCATTTGTCCTTTGCTTTAGATTCTTCCCTTCACACACCAACACTTGAGAGTAAATTACTACTCTGCCATTCACACCCTGAGATGGACTCCATGAACGTATTGGTGCTTGGCATGGAAGGGTGGAGGGGAAGAGCTAGGCCACTCAGTTAAAGTAGTGCCTATTAAGGAGTACAGAATTCAGTGGCTAAGTTCCTCTGATCACAGCCTCTTAAAGGCACATGGTGTTACTACACATTGTCTCAGATGAGAGGGCAGAACTAAAATGTGGTCAGAACACTTTCAGTCATTGACCATGAGGCATTGCTGCTCAGCACCATGAAAACACCCCATTGTCTTGTTCTAAGAGTTGACCACATCATCCATTCCTCACTCTTGGTCAATCTTTGTTGGCTTTGAAAGAAAGATATACTTGTTTAAGTCATACTAACAAAACCTTAAGAAACTGTTTATGTAGTTTACTTTAAGGACATACTTAAGAATTCTACTCACTACGAGCCACAGCATGTGAGGTATTTGACTAGGTGGCCTGTAAACCCTAAATAAGGTATAACATTCAAGACCAAAACCTCTGCAGTTCTCCAGTGGAAAGGGTTCAGCAGGATTAACAGGTATGTAGAACTACCTCCCCCACATTGTCATCTAAACTCTGATGAAACAAAGAATCATTTTAAGAACGAGGTTCAGTGCACCACCTATTCAGCCAGATATTGAAATAGTTCTGCACTGATGAATCTCTCAGAGATAAAGTAGTTTCATTCCCAGGTAGCCTGTTCTATACATTCCTGACTAAACACTGTATATTCATGTCTTTGAACAGAAAAGGGAGGAGTATATGTTTCATTCCCCTGAGAACCTCAGACAAATGCAGGAAGTCAACAGAGCCTTCCAGTTAACTATTCTTTTTAAAGATTTTCTTCAGGGAGGTTGCAATTTGGTTCTTAATCCTTGCTCTTTCAATTGAGGTTATCAACAAGGGTGCCAATTAGTACACACTGCAGTACTCCACATGATGTAGAAACCTAACCCACAGAGAACCACAGGGAGATGCACTGCAAATACGCCTTTCACTTTTTTTTTCAAGCACTAACATGGGGATTTCATTATATTATGGGATCAGAGATCTCGCCAAATATTTAAAAGAAAAATGAGTATGAGCTCTAGTGCTTAAAATAGACAGAGTCAAGGAAGGAAAACTATCACATTTGTTTTGTCTTGTCATCATTTCTACATAATAACTCCCTTGGGTCAGCCAACCTGCACACACAAATAAATGAGAAATTAAAATCTGGCCTTCCTTGAATTTCAGATTATTCAAAACATTTCAAAACAAATTTATATTAAAAAAAAAAGGAATACCGACTATGTGGTGATTATTGGGCATTTCACAGAAGGATAATTTAAATGACAATCCTATTAAATCATCCCCACATGCCACCTTAATTATTATATAGCTCTATAACAGTCTGCCCTTTCTTCCCAAACCCTGTGGGAACTGATAAACTGTAACTCTGCAGAATGAGCCTTCTGGCTGTGTCACAGGCCCCTTCTCACCAAGCATTCCTCAGCATTTTTTTCCAACAAACCATGTGGGGGTTTCTCATGGAAGGTAATGTTGGACAAATGAACGGTCTTCTGTAGGTTTGTCACAGCAGGGTGAAAACACTACAAGACCAGCAGGCAAAATTGCATATGAAAAAAACCATACCAGCACCTCTCAAAATAACTTAAATGGAGTTGCATGGTATGTTGGAAAATCATTGGGAACTCTGTATCTTGATATTACTGCTTCACCTCATGTAAGTATTACCGAGCTCTTCAAAATAAGGAAAGACCAGATACATCCCATTCATTCTGAAAGGAGGTGGCACATGCGGAATGATAATAAACAAAAATAAATAAGTAGGGATAATAATCCATAAACTAAAACACCATTAGCATTTCCAAGCCCCAATTTGGTCAAGGATACTTTGGCATTCATACAAGCTATCCACTTGCACCAGAGAACTTGCTACTTCACAGAGTATTAATGGACTTGAATCAGGTATGCCAGAGAGAGAGATATATACAGATATCATCCTAACAGGATATAGTCATGCCACATTTATAAACAAGCCTCTTAAAACCAAATAACATGAAAAACAGCAGACCCAAACATGAAAATGCAGTATATTGTGTGTTCACCAGGATACAGAGGCAGACCCCAGGCAGAAATAGGAAGATGGAAAACAAGGGTCATAGCATGTAGCAAGAATTGTTTCAGGATGAGGATTGATTTGAGAAAGGGATTATTCCAGAGGGATTGGATGTAATGTGGAATGCAGAAAGAAAAGTGTTAACAAGGCATAAGAATTGGGACCAGAGATTACCGGGAACAGAGAAATGGATTTAACGGTTGAAAGTGAGATGAAGTCAGCAGCAAGAGAGTCGTTTAGAAGATTCACTTCACTTGAGGTAGCAGAGGAGGATTTATTTCTGTTTACTGCAATTATTTTGGAAAGGAAGCAAGACATGAGATGATTTTTAGAACTAGTTAGAATCAGAGTTATGTATATCCCACAGGTATGATTAAAATCACTGAATGTGGGATCATATCTTTTCTCCTAAAAACCTGCAGTGAAGAGAATTATTCTTTACGTCAGTGTACTTACAAAACATGGAAGAGAAATACAGCTCCTAAAGAGAAATCTGTATGGTGCTCTGGAAAGATAGCTAATGGGTATGGGAAGAAGCTGGAGGGAAAAAGGTGAATGGTGACATTGACATGGCGTTCAGTCCAGTACGGTTTGAGTAAGCCTGAGAGGAAAGGAGGAGGGGGCTGGTCAGAGTTGCTAGGTGTGACAAGAATCACAGAACAGCACTGCTGGATCCCATCAGTCCAGCAGGAAGGAACAGCAGGAGCACAAAAGTTAGTCCCTGCAAAAGGAGTGTCTTCCTCCTTGCCATAAAGCTTACTCGCTAATGATCCCAAGAGGTACCATTTGGATTTTTTTTTTTCTTTCTGTTAACCTCAACTGAGAAGAGTCAGAAACAGATAGGCTTTAAACTTGTGTCTTGCTGTAATAGCATAGAGAAGTCCGGGCAAGGCAGACCAGGCCAGAAGAGTCCCTTTCCTTTTCTCAAGCACAAGAACAGGGGACGGGGGGTGGGATGGCTGCAAAATCACTGTTTAGTTTTCCTAGTCCATCTGTCAGTGTTGGCTTAGTGCTGTTACCACAGGGTGTTTAAGAAAGCCCTGAGCAAACACCACTTCACACATACAGAAAGAAACCAGAATCTTATTCGTTTCCCAATGCAGTAGCCAACTGAGATAAGGAAAATGATAGATGGGAGCCTGGCCTGAATTTATAGATTTCTACCACAAAATACGTGCAAATTGACAGCTACTTTCTCTGTCCCTTCTCTTAGTTTCATATTGACTCATACTTAAATCCCTCTTGAAGGGCTTACAGACCTACAGTTTTCACTTACTAAACTAAAAGCTAAAAAAGTGACTTTGTGATTATAAATTCAGTTCCAGTACATTATCTTCCTTAAGATTTCAACCTATTTTTATTAATCACTGAGAGTGTCTTCTACCCTGACAGGAGTGCAGGTTTCAGGATTTGACAAAATGCAGCTTTAGTTCAAGCACTTCAAAAAGTATTTAGTAAACCGAAGCAAAAAAATGCTTGCTCCATAAAGTCCATGATACAAATTCCTTTAAACTAAACTGAAATCCACTCTCTATACTGAAGACGACAAAAATTATGCCACTAGCTGAATTTCATTGCCAAGCTGTCAACTTGAATTTCTTCTGTTTAAAAATAGCTGTTCATTACATTCAGTAATGGGCTGTCAAAGCATTACAGCACTGAACCTATATCATATACAGAAGCAATTGGGCAATGTGCATTATTATGTTTAGATTACTAGCATTTTTACAAGACCCCTGGGCTAATTTTAAATGAGATGGTTGACTTGAACTAAATCAAACCCAATTTTATTTTACTTTAAAGCTACTACAGATTTTCCATTTGTACCTCACTAATTTGGGCCTTAATGTAAGTAAAACAAAAGATTTACCACATGTGAACATACAGTATATTCATCCTTGTGTTTGCTTTCATGGATATATTTACTCTAAACAACATATGAATAATAAAAATACTCTATTTGCCAAATTAAATAATATTCCCAATGGTATGAATTGGTATTGTTGCTCCTATGAATACGTAATAGGTTGTTAGCAAAAAAATCATGCCTGAAGCATATATGCAGTAATATTTTAGCACAGTGGAATAATTAGAGATGTTTTTAAATTAACAAATGCATAACCTGTCTTAATAGGTCATGATATAATTTAGCATACTATAAAAAAAACCAACTATAAAAAGGTATCTAGTAACCACAGTTGAAACATCCTTACACAGCAGGATGCCATAAACCTAAAGGCATGCCAGAATGGCTCACAGCTACGAAAAAAAAGAGACTAAAACAAGATCTGATGACTTACAAATATAAATAATGAATTCTAGGGCCAGATTACCTATTTCTTTATTTTCATTAAAAAAACAGCGGAACAAAGGAAAAAAATAACCCACAGAACGTGTAAAAAGCTCTGTGGCTTCCTTGTTTTGTGGGAAAACAAATTATTTTTCTAGATTAGGAAGACAAGAACACCACTGAGGCAACTCAGTGGTTACGTAGCAACATTGGGCTTTATGCTTCCTCTTTTTCCAGTACAATACTTTATTTTCCAGAGTTTGTAGTTCAGCTGCAAAACATTTGCTATGTGATGAAGTTTGTCAGGCTGGGTTTCAGCATCAGAGAAAAAGAACACCATTTATTAATTTTAGTTATGACCATATTTAGTATCTTCATCAATGACCAGACAGTGAGATCAAATGCACCCTCAGCAAGTTTGCAGTCAATACCAAGCTGAGCCGTGCAGTTGACATGCCAGAAGGATGGGATGTCATCCAGAGGGACCTGGACAAGCTGGAGGGGGGCACCTGTGTGAACCTCATGAGGTTCAACAAGGCCAAGTGCAAGGTCCTGCACCTGGGACAGGACAACCCCCAATATCAGTACAGGGTGGGGGATGAAGGGATTGAGAGCAGCCCTGCGGAGAAGGACTTGGGGGTACTGGTGGGTGAAAAGCTGGACATGAGCCAGCAATGTGCACTTGCAGCCCAGAAAGCCAACCGTATCCTGGGCTGCATCAAAAGAAGCGTGGCCAGCAGGTCGAGGGAGGTGATTCTGCCTCTCTACTCTGCTCTGGTGAGACCTCACCTGCAGTACTGCGTCCAGCTCTGGAGCCCTCAGCACAAGAAGGACATGGACCTGTTGGAGAGGGTCCAGAGGAGGGCCACAAAAATGATCCGAGGGATGGAGCACTTCTCCTATGAGGAAAGGCTGAGAGAGTTGGGGTTGTTCAGCCTGGAGAAGAGAAGGCTGCGGGGAGACCTGATTGCAGCCTTTCAGCACTTAAAGGAGGCCTATAGGAAGGATGGGGACAAACTTTTTAGCAGGACCTGTTGCAATAGGACAGGGGGTAATGGTTTTAAACTGAAGAAGAATAGATTTAGACTGGATATGAGGAAGAAATTTTTTACAATGAGGGTGCTGAAACACTGGAACAGGTTGCCCAGAGAGGTGGTAGAGGCCCCATCCCTGGAAACATTCCAGGTCAGACTGGACGGGGCTCTGAGCAACCTGATCTGGTTGAAGATGTCCCTGCTCACGGCAGGGGGGTTGGACTAGGTGACCTTTAAAGATCCCTTCCAACCCAAACTATTCTATGATTCTATATAAATAAGGAGGTCTGCTAGTAAAAGACTTTAGAGATTTTCAGTGCCAAGACAATCAAGAACAAGCAAAAGCAGTGCAGATGTACTAGTAAATGTCCACACAAAAAGCACTATGCAAAACCATTATAATTCTTTGGATAAAACTAACTAGTAATAGAATTTTTAGTTAATAATAGAGACTTACAGCCTGAAGACGATATCCTACAGAACATAAATGAGGATCAGGCCTACTCAGTTGCAGTGAGTTGCACAAGTACAGACACCAGTACATCCACAATCCTCCCCATTGTGCCAGTGTCAGTAAAATAATCTTTGCAACACTTAGTGCGATAAAGTGACCTTTGGATAGCACTAATCCCTAGTTTTCACTTTATTTTTCTCTTCAAATTAAATTAACATAAAATTATAATGGACTTAAATTTTCTTTGTATACATGGTTTAAATATGCTTCTGCACTGTCCTTGGCAGTGGTTTTTCGTGCCAAGCCTCTGAATAAAGCCAAAAATGAGTTAGAATTTTTTTCAAAGATAGGATTGTAATACAGAAGGATCAGCAAGGTAAAATGTTGAACAAACCCTTCTTTCTCCAGATGAGAAAGAAATGCAGAAAGAAGTCATCTTTCCAAACAAGAGGTACTCTATGGCAGCAACAGCACTTCCCTGCTTTGTAGCTCAAACAGCAAAAATTCTCTGAAGAGTCTGCTAGAGGCAACAGTGTAAATACTGAAGCTATGAGAAGCAGTATCACTCAAAGACAATTGGGTTTGGCCTAAGTTGAATCCCCTAGGTTGGGTCCCTACCCCTCATTTGTTTTACTGTTTGTTTTTAGTTCAAATGCCTGCCAAAAATTATAAAGTAATCTTTTCAAAGAATAATTTTAAATCAAAATGTACAGTGAACAATAAATTCTACATGAGAACCATTACTACTAACTTTTATCACATTGCAAATAATCAACTCTTACCTCAATTATTTACCATAAATGACAATTCCCCTTCCTCTGAAAACCTGTTCCTGGCCAATTCATATGCACGCTATGTGCCCTTCCTCACTGAGTACTTAAGAAGTGTCACAACTTTTGAACACTGGAATGACTATTTCAAATAAATTCAATTAATAAAGCACCACCACCTTCTCAAGAAAGAAGGCATTTAGACAACGATATCAACAAATAAGAATTCCATGGAAAGAAATTTGGAGGGTTTTTTCCCATTCACTACCACAGGTAATGTAGGATTCCTACGTTCATCAATAACCTGAAAGTTCAGTTGGAGAGCTCCATGCATTTTGTACATCCTTCCATGTCTACTATGTGTTTGTTTATGAGCTGCCTAGACTTACAGTCAAGAAAAAAGAACAAAAGCCAAGCCCATAAAAACAAGAGCTATACACACAGCCTAGCACCCAACAGAGGTTAGGAGCACTACCTGAAGGACAGAAGGGTGCACTCAGCAGAATTCAGGACACTAAAATTTGTTTGAGCAGCACAGAAGACACAAAACTCTCTTTTCCAGTAGCTGGGCTTTTCTTACTCACTGATGAAATTCCTCATTGGAATTTTGTTGACAATTTGTTGAGACCTTGTGAAATGTCTTATATTTTACTTCTATAACACTGTTACTTTTACTTGAAACAAATGTAATGTCTTTATTCCTGATTCACCTGAAAGAATTTACAAAGCCAAATATATCCATTACCTACTTTTACTGTATTACATTTACTATTATTTGTTTATTCCAATCAAAGTTTAATAATATTTGAAATATACAGTAATTTCAGTCTGACAGTTTTAGAAGTTTCTCATTCAGACCCTTTTCTTTTCACCGTTTACCAAATACCTGGCAAAACCCAGTATGTTCATTAAAGGACTGCAGAATAAAGCAGAGATTCAGTTTTGACTATTTCACAGTTTAAAAAAAAATATAATTAAGTACATATGCTTATAAAACCTATTTGTCACTAGTCAAGTCTGTGCTGTTTAAGGGTTGCCTAATGTTTGCCATATTTTTCTTCTGGAAAAACAAATTTCTAACAACACAAGGGACATCACTACTCATCCCTTCTTACTTGATACTATCACTCAATGGTGACAGAGCTATCTAAAATATATGTCAAATTTACTAACTTTTGTAAAAATACTTTCAGTGTTCTTGGTAAGAAGCATTAACAAGCACAACAGACTGCACTGGTCTTTTTATGTCAAAATTACGCAAATTCCCTTAAATACTCATGATAATCAGTCTAGAATCCACTATGATATTGAAGGTATAAAACTAAAATTCTCATCTGCCTTAACATAAGGATTATATGATAGCAAATATTTCTGTACTATGTGGTATATCATCAGCTGAGAATCCTAGAGTATCTAGTGTCAAATATCTGTTAACAGCTTCACAGTAAAATATGACACAATATATTATAACAACTCCAAAGAGGCAGCTGTGATCTAGTGTGTCAAAAACTCCATTCAAGTAGGCTGTCAAGGTGTACAAGGCCTCTGATCTTTGAGACATCTGAAAGCATTATCAAAGCTCCTCATCTATGAAGATGGAAATTAGCTTAAACAGAAACAACAGAAAACTTTTACTACGTTGTTAAATCACTATGCTGAATAAACGATGGAAGAAGAAATTAATATCCAAAATTTGCAGAAAAATAATACAGAAAGGTATGACTATAAAAAAATGTAATGGTATGTGCAATGAAAGTATTTTTGTGATACTTTCAATGCATCTTCTTTAGTCATTTTGGAAAAAGCAGAAAATGAGGAAAACAAAAGATGAAGTTGCCATAAAGTCAAGGCATCCTCAAACACAAAAATTACTTTTCTCCCACATAATCTGTAGTTTAGGAAGGTAAGTGATGTCTAAAGCTGTCATACTGTACAGTGTAACCATTCTTGAGTGACTGATAAGGAAAGGGATTTCTGATGGATTAGCTAGGTATGCTGTGCCTTGATAGAATGAAAGATAAAATGAAAGATTATATAATGTGGTACATAGCACTGAGTGAGAAGATTTACTAAGAACAAGGTAACACAGAAAAGCACTTACATTTGTAGAACACAGAGTAAAATTGTTTATGAATTATTTCCAGTTCTCTTTTTTGACATTTAAAAGAACACCATATATGATTCTATCTTAAGTTGGTCTTCATCTTTTAGTAAATGCTGTCTTTCAATTATATTAACATTTTTGCACAGAAGAGTTGTTAATAAGAAAATTCAAGGATTTATCTTAATTCTAACATTATCAGTTCATGACATGAAGACAAAAATTTTTAATACCTCCTCCTTCTTTCCAGTATACCCCAGAGATGGACTGCATCCATACATACCTCTCAGGATCCTACGTCCATTTACTTGCTGTAATATTTTCTGTGATTACATACAGCTCCTTCCAAAAGAGCAGCACATGTTCACTGGGGGATTCTATTCGCTATTGAAAACACTGTGAACACATCTGTTCTCACAGTGTACTCAGTGAAATAACACAGAAGCCTTTGGAAACTGATACTAAGATATTTCAAATTACAACCAGCAAAAATAAACAAACACCAAGTGTGGAAAGGAAAGAACATAGTGAGAAAAAGAAAAAAGAGCCAAATTTTAAATACACACAGAAGTTAGAAAGAGATCTAAGTATTGGCAAATATGAGCAAAGAAAGAGAAAAAATACTTAAATGGAAAGAGGAAAAAGAGGAGGGAATAGTCAAGTAAAGGGACATTTTGTAATTTAAGATTTGAGTTTCTCAAACACAGCAAATATAAGCACAACTACTACTCTTGCTCTGTGCCCTACCATACCACTCTACTTGCCCCATCTCTTGCTACGGCTCTGCTCGTCTTCTTTTTTGGCTCAGGTCACTCTGTTTATCCTATTCAAACTACTTTCGTTTCTTCATCAATTACCTCTTTCCAGTATTTTCCATACTACACGAATAGCAATTACCAAGATGCTAATAACTTTCTTTTACTTACATTGAAAAGAATTTTGTCTTCTTTTCACCCTTTGATCTCTCCATAGACTTTTGTACCATAGGTCATGCCTTCTCTCTCTCTTTTCTGACTTCATAAGAACCTTTACAAAAAAATGCTCTTCCCTGTAGTGAAGTAGTCTTCATTTCTCTGTACATTACCAGGTTCTTTTTGGAGATTTCCATGGAACCCTTCATGTCCTTCTCGTCAATATTCTCTAAAGTCTTTGCCAAATTTCTCTCTCAATATTTCCATCTGCAAACTCATATGAACTTCTCTATCAGCACACTCTAAGCTCTTTTCATCTTTTAAGTCCTGCTTTGTCATTTACTTACTCTCCCCCATGCCGGCTAGCACATTAACACAAAAAAAAAGCTTTTTGCCCATTATTTCTGCACTCTCTTACACTTGATAAATTTGTTACCGACTCAGTTGCTAAACACCACAATCTCAGTGTCCAATTTGTAATCCTGACACTGGTTTTCACTCATCACCCAGGATTTTTAAAATTCTACCAGCTGATAAATTTCTTCCTCATATCTTAGTATTCTCCCATTTTCAGTATTAATACTTATACTGTTTTTATTGCTAATTCTTTTAGCACTGTATTTCCTCATTTCTGAGCACAGATATTGTGATGTTCAGTGATCCCACAACAACTTGAAAGTAGATCCATCTTTCTCATCATTACACAGAAAAGTCATACACTACACAAATGCTGGCTTTGTTTCACACCAACAGACAGTAGCACTACAAAACCAAAAGTTAAAATGGTATATAAGATACAACAGCATACAGAAAAATACTCCCATTTTGTCAAATAGGGACATTTATGCTATTAGTTGAATAGTTAAGAACAAGGAAGAGGTTGTTAGCCATAATTCTCCTGGTTTTGCCAGCTAACATTACATTAAAATGTTCTTAATATATGAAGGATGATGCATAAGCACTAATATTTTAACATGTTCTCAAAACACCAGAGAACTGTCATAATAGCCAAAATCTGCAATTTTTTTTTTTTTTAATTATTGAAGCAGTGTGCTCTGGTTCTGTTCAGAAACGGTATTTTTTTCAAATGTCATTTGTAGAAAATATACAAGAAAAGTGATTTGATTACTTAATTTTCGTAATTGAATATTGATATCCCCCAGAAAAGCAGCTGCAGAGACACAGCAAGAGGATAAAGTAATAGAGCACAATGAAGTGAAATCGTATGATGAGGACATCCTATTACAGTTATGTGAGATTTCCACAATGTTTATCTGCAATTTAATTACAATATTGCTTCCTTTAATACACATAGCAAGGATATAAACTAATTCCATATTTGATTCTGACTGTTTCCTGTTAATGTGAAAAGGAGACTTGCCAAGAATATTCAAGGTCTGTGTTTGCTAAACAACCGTAAATCTACTTAAAAGGTTCTGTGACTTTTTGAACTAAACTTGAATCCTGCAAATTAGGAGTTCCATTCAACAGCATGAAGCTCTATATAGGTATACAGCTGCATAGAAGTGGGAACAAATTTGCATATAGGTATTTTAGTAAATGCCAAGCACATCAGTTTTGTAAAGTTTTAATCTTGTATACGAGACTATCATCCAGTCCTACTGTTCTAACTCATACTGGTAAGAATGTGGTCACTTCCTTACTGTCTAAAGGGAGGGCTTTGAGGAAAACAAAGGTTGTATAGGAAGGTCATAGCAATCCATTTTCCTTATGCAAATCATACTATTTACATCAAATGATGGAATCAAGCTTTTTTCTGTCTTAAAAATAATTATGGTAAATACCTGATTGCTAATCCCTTCCTAGATGAAGAAGATTCACATACATTCACACAGTACAGAAGATAAATAGTTTGCTTCAAAAATTAATAATGTAACATTCTATTATTATTTTCAGGCCACATTCTGAAGGAAAGCACATATTTGTACATACTAATTCACACGTGCACATATATATATGTATAAAAATATACACAAGTACATAGAATTAAATGATTGTACTTAAACACTCCTAGAAGTTCAAGTCAAAAAATTATTTTATATGAGTGCCATCATTATTAGATGTTAAATGCTAAGGCCAAAAACATGTTAACTCTTTTTTTTTTTTTACTTATAAGGATCACTGAACACATGTCCATGCTCATAGACAATGCTGAATAGCCCTTCTGTTGAATTTTATCTAAAAATTATTAACAAAGTTGGTTTTAAACTACTTAATTACTATTAAGATTAAAGAAAACACTCTCAGCAAAGGCTTAACAATCATAAATCAAATTAGTTTTTCCTCTCCCATCCAAAAAAGGGAATTAGAATTACTGTAGCATTCCTTAATTGATTGTAAATTTAAAAGGACCTCTGCACACTTTATTTTGTACTCACAGTAGACAAAGAATTAGTAAACATTTATCAAAAACAAAAGAAAGTGTTTCACATGAGAAGCAATGTACCACTAGCAGGGAAGGGAGATATGACTGAGATGCCCACTATTTAATTTCTTAAATAACGTTAGAGCAATTTTTCAGCTTGTGAATTTGCCATGTCATATAAAAATCGGTTTACTCAACTAATGTTTTCAAAGGGAATATGAAATTAATGAGAAGTAAAAGCTAAGAAATGGAAAGTTATAATTGGGATACTTTTGATCACCAAAAATATCAGTTCCCTCTCTCTTCTCTAACATTTCTAGTTTGTTGATGAACCAGCCGTGTTTGGCATAATTAACACCAAGATCTTCAGAACTCAATGACTGAAAATAATTGCTTCTCTCCTTTCTTTCCTGAGTACGCTGAAGCCCAACCTAAAGATTTAGAGCTGACTGGACAAATATAAAGGATGTCAGAAACAGTGACCGCTGACATGCCATTCAAGGCACATGGAAGAGAGTTCAGGCTTGAATGCCTCTAAACTGCTCATTGGTAAGATCAGCTATCAGTGAGACACAGTGTAAGTCAGCACAATTCACTGAGCCTGCTATGACCTTAAAATCATTGCTCCTGGGGCATGTTCATCCACCAATTAGTTTATACGCTCACTGGAAATCCATTGCTCAGTAAATGCACTGGTCTCTCATTCCACGGTGTTGATGAAGTGTGTGTGATGGCTTTCTCTTCACAACTTGACCCCTAAAGCTGACCCATCTGGAACTGAAGTATTCATGCCACTTGAGTACATCCTTGGTTATCACAGAGTCTGATATTTTCTTTAAAAACACCATTACTCACATTTTTTTCCTCTTAGTTAAAAATGTTTTGCAACCAATAAAACACAGAAAACTTTTCAGGGGGAAGAAATTTAGTACATAGTATGCTGAAATACATCTGTAAAGGGAAATTAACCTATGTAAAACATGATTTCTGATAAAACTGGTATGAAAACTGTAAATATTGTTCTGCTCAGAGAACAGCTGTTAAGCCCAAATATTAATTCATTGTAGTATATGTCTTTTGCTATGAATGCCATGAAAATTTAAAAAAAAAAAAAAAAAAACAAACAAAAAGCCCACATGCACAGCAGGGTAATAGCTATCATCACTGCATGGTAAGAGAGAATTTTCTCTTAGGCATTTAAACAAAAGACCTATGACATCTATTTAAATTTTACATAGTTAAAAGTACAGTGTATATTGTGGGCTTCTCTCTACAGAATACTCTTACTTTACTCCAGGTCTCCAAATGCACTATGACCCCACTTCCACCAAATTTCAAACTAGAAACTAACAAACAAATTTGTAAAACATAAACAAATAAAACTTGGCAAATTCCTTCACTAGGCTTATTCTGCAATCTGGGATTAATTTTCATATCAGGTACTAACAGTACTTATTACTAATAATAGTAAGAATAGCAGCTCATCTAATAGAACACAGTTAAAAAAAAGCTACTGGGTTTCTCACTATGTTCCTTATGGATGTTCTCCAGTCAAAGAAAAAAAAAAAAAGATTATGTATCTATTTTGTCAAAAAGTGACTGTACTGACATTTTTTAAAAAAAAGGTTACATTTTTCAGCTTTTGATGAAATTCAGAAATCATTCGGCCATCTCTTCTATTAGCGTGGTTTTTTTGTGGGTGGAGGTAAGGATCTCTCTTCTTTCCTTCTACATATCCCCTACTTCTTTTAGTGACACAATGGAAAAGGAAGAAAAGAAGAGACAAACCAAATCCTGTACTTACAAATATTTTTTTAAAAAGAAAAATAAAACCAAAGCTGTTAGTTAACTTATTTTCTGGGAAATGAGAACAATTAGCAGTAAGACTTGTTAAGCAACCTGAATTTTCTCTTGTTGTTCTTAATAAGAGTTTTAGTTCAGCTGCAAGACGAATCTCTGCTGTTGTAATACAAAGTGCTATGAGACTTAGCAAAAATTATATCTCAACTTTTAAACTATATTTATAAAACAAAAAGAACTAACGATGGATATATTATATACGTGAAGCTTAAGCTATCTTGCTAAGTTTCAAATGCTAAGTATAAAGAGAATCAGCTATGACAGAAAAGGTCTGTAACAGCATCTATTCTTACTTAAATATCTGACAAAAATACAAAATGATTAATGGTAAAAGTATGCCAATGAAACCCAAAAAAAGTAAAACAATCTCTAATCCAGAAACAAAGTAATAAAAAGTCCAAAGGCAAAAGACAGAGTTATAAAAATTCAGATTAGAAACAAGATGCTCATTTTAATTAGATAATTAACTATTTGAAAGAGTTGTATGGCAAGATAGCTGATTATCCATTTCTTTGAGCCTTTAAATAAAAATTATGCATCTTTCTAAAAGCTATATGCCAATTCATCGAGTCATGTATTTAATAAAGGCATTATTAAGGGCTCAAACTCTCAGTCAAATTACTGCATCACAGCCAGTTACCTAACATCACCTGAGTCACAGTAACTTAGCCTGTGACAAAGTAAAACTTGTCTGATCATAGTATCATGGGTTATCACAGGTTTGAAACTTAAGTCAAATTCTCTGACTTGTGTAAGAAAAGTGAGAATGGCCGATCATGATGGTCTTCAATACTTTAGGTGAAATTTTGGTCCTACAGAGACAAGAGAAATGTTGCTATGAATATATGAGAAATTGTACAGCTGTAAACTTAGTCCTTCACTTGCTACCAATGTCATGCCAAATAAAGCTTTATAACTCTTTTATAGCCCCTTCCGATATTTAGAGGCAAAGAATGTTTGCTTTGTCTCGCATCTCTTCTGGATACGGTAAATAATAAACAGTAATATATTTTAAAGATGTAAAACCTGAATTTTGAATATAATTTGTCATAACTTTTTTTTTAAGGAAAAACTTTTCACATACTTTTCCATAAAAGGGAGTGATTGGAACCCTCTCAAGTAGTTTTCTAACTATAAATTAAGATTATTATTTACTTCAAAATAACTACAATACATTGCAGTTATTCATGAGACATATTCATAGGTTTTGTACCGGTTTATTGCAGTAGAGAGGAAGGGTAAAATACCTGATCTTTAGGAAAAGACAACACAGGGAACACCCAGAATACTGCAACACACCACAAACTAAGCGTTCTGAATTAACAACAATCACAGTGGTCTGATTCAGTGAGCTGATTAAATAACACAGCACCATCAAAGAGAGAAGGTCCATCCTTCCCTTTGCCCCCTACCCTTCTCCTGGCCACGTGGCCCTTCAAGACACACACACTGTTCATGCAAGCTGGTACTTGTTGGACACCTCCTTTAGTTAATTTATTAAATTTGCAGAAAACTACAGAGTTTTCTACTGTGTTAGTAAATTGCATCAACTCGTGAAAGAACATCTTTCAGCACGTGAGTTGCTGTGCTGCTGGAAACAGGAAAAGAACTGAAGACCAGGGTGCTCAGAAGACGAGATATGCAACATGAGAGCCTTCAGCAGCAGCAAGTTATTAAATAGTCTCAGCTGTTCATAAACGTATTAAACCTGAAAAAGTGGGCTGGCTTATTTCTTTCTTCCAGAAAGAAGAGGTATCATAACGATAGCCACTAAAAGATTATGGATTCAAGATCATTCTGAGAGGAAGAAAGCTGATTCACAATGAAAATGTAGCCAAAATACTATGAACAAATAAATTACATAAGCATGAAGTATACTGCTGCAATCAAGTAATTTGTATCTCAATGATATAAGTACATAAGGGAATTTTGTGCAGAGATTAAGTGCATTAAAAAAATGTAAATACTGAGTTTGGGTTCATCTGCTTTTTAAAAAAAAAACAGCAAAACTTTAATAAAAGATTTACAATTAAAGCAGTAAACACACATCTGAAGAACAAGTAATGGCACAAACTGCATCCCACTCAAAAATTTCAGGTCCAGATTATGTGTTATCTACAGAATTTTCCACAACTAAGAATGGAATTTCAGAGCTTTATTTATACTTGATTTGAGCTAACCATGGCCTGATCTTAAAATGGGGCAGTCCTGTTCTTTCCCTCTCCTGGCATACTTCAGCATTTCCCATGCAACTGCACAGCAAGTTGGATTAGGAAGCTGATTCAGCTGAAAACTAACCCTACCAAAACAAAAATCAGATCAGCCAGATCATCTGGCACTAACTGTGCAGTCTCATAGTTACTATATTTGACATCAAGATTAGGGTGAAGCCATAAAACAGCTGAAGGTGGAAAATGAGCCATCTGAATCAGCTGCGGTCCAGACTTACAGGAGGTTTAGCATACAGTGAAGTAGTTTATATCTCTACCTATACTTATATGCTGCAGTACTTACATCTAGTTTTTAAGTTTTATTTCCATTTTCCAGTTTAAGTCATACTGCTGTTTTCTTAGTTTGGGTTTTGGGGGTTTTTTTCTGTTGTTCTTCTGTCTTTCATGGGCATGTGATTTCTTGTCTTTAGTCACTGTTGATAGGTGATTGCAAAAGCTGACGCCCGTATACACTGAAGAATCATTTCTCTTAAAATTAGCTTCTTCCATTGTTAAAGAACCATGCAGCACAAATGCTTCATTTCAAGCTTGTGCAAGTTTTATCCTGAAAACTATGTGCTTCATTGTCCCAGAGAAATAGAGCTGTCTTTGGTTGTTATGAACAAGGGCAGGCTCAGAAGCATTGACACTTGAACCAGTGAAGATCTTGCAGTGTAACAGGTTGACAAATGGGAAAACGATTTGTGAAAATAAATGTCAAAACTGCACCTGCTTCAGCAGGTTTGAAATTCTGACCAATTTAAAATTATTATAAGTACTCAGCTAGATTTTCCCACTGAAAACCAGTTAAAAATTTTCCAAAGATCATGAAATTTTTCATATTAAAATTGCTTAGATTTTATTCAGTCATTCTTGTAAAGCAAAATAGAAAAACTATTTTTTGGGATACCTCAATCACATATTCCTCAGTAATAACTGAAAATCTTGAGGAAAGGACTGAAATGTAGTTCTTAGCGCAAGTGTGATGTTCAATTCACACTAAGGTACATATATATATATGAAAAATAGATAGGTAAGATATATATATATTAAAAAATATATATATAGATATATATGCATCTATATATAAGATATATATATAGAAAGAAAGGTAAGATTTTGCATCTCCATCAAAACACTCTTCATGCAAATTCACCCTCAAGTGCTGGAGATATTGTCCAACCTTACATAAATGCAGTCCTTAAACTTAACAAAATGCTAAGCATTGGACTTCAGTTCCAGCAAGGTGGAGCTCTGAACAGAGAGATCCAATGGGGCATTTCAGAATATCAACAATTCACCATTCATTACCTCTCATAAAACAAATTCCTCTACAATGGTAGGTACAGAGAACGTGACACAGAAGAGGAAAGAATGCTGAACCTCAGGATATTCACAGGCCAGGATTACAATAGGCTTTTATTTAGTACTGGGCAGGAAGTCACTGCTATGACAAAGAAAAAAAAAAGTTTTAAGATGTAGCAGTACTAAATTACCAAATATTATTTTCCAAGTAGTAGCTACTGTAAGTTCAGTTTTGATATGCAATGGAGACTCAAAATGAGGACATTCTGTCTGTAAAAGTAAGTTATTAGACAAGATATGCCCTAGTAACTGGTTTCTTTAATTAGATTTCTAACATACAGCTGCACAGAAACTTTTTATTATAAAAAGTTAGAAGTAGGCCACAGTGCTTAACACTGATGAGACAGTTATAATAGAATTATAATGCCAGAATCAAACATGAGTTTCCTTTATAATTTTATAGAATTATATTGAAAAGTATGTAGCTTTTCAAACACAAAACTCTTCCTGACCCATGAGAAACAACTGAGTATCATTCTGCTGTCCATGCTATATGCCTGCTTACTGTGCGTTCAACAAATCGTATTATCTTATGCTAGCTTAAACATGGTTTTCTTCTTTTAAACTTGTGTCTGTAATTTTACTGTGTAATACAAAATTCACAAAGTAATAATTTTGCTGTCATTTGCATAATCTGTGGGCCTATGCTGGAGATTAGCCATTATAAAATTTTTTTGTGGCAAATTTGTTCTACGTATCTAAGAAAATATTACCGGAAAGTAAATATAGGCTCTAAGAATTAAACTGAACAGCAAACTAGCAAGTTTCATTGTTCACTGTCATAGCCAGCCTGCTCTGCATGAGCAACCTTTTATTCTTATCTGACCTCAGTGCAAAGGTGATGTCTTCCAAGTGTGGTGACTAAACCTGTTAAACTACAAATCAAGAGATGTACAGAATTGTTATAGAAGTAACAAAGAGCAGTTTAATGCAAAACCTACAATTAAATTCCCAAACTAAGAACCTCACTCCAGGAAAATGTTAAATTGCTCTTCTTCAATAATGCTGATTTACATAATCAGAAAGAGACTGCACCTACATGCTTATACATTTGCTATCCTTTTAAGCATTTCCTTCCCACATTCAGTTTATAAGAAAGTACTGCAAACCAATATACTGTAGTATCGAGCTTATGCACTTTAAAGTGTCCCTTAGGTTTTAATGATTAATGTTGTGCCAATTTTACATAAGTTCAAACTTAGAAGAGTTATAGTATGCATCCATATAACTCATCGAATCTTCCAATCTAGAGTTTAATAGACATGACAGTTCTGGGGAACATTTGGAGCCCTAATAAATGTCAAAAGGTTTAGTTTCACCAGAAGTTTTGGGGAAGATTTCATATTTTCTTCTCTAACAGACACTTCCACTTAATTCTGGATCTAGTCATTATGAGGAGAACAAAACCTGCAACATAACAACACAGCTTGTAGAAAATCTCCCATTGCAAGTCATTAACAAGCAGAAAGAACGGGTGCTAAGCCAAGAGCTGCTCAATAGATCTTCAAGAGTCAGTTGTTAGAGTTACAGAAGGCAATCCTCTTCCCTACAAAAAAGAAACATCACTTTTACTTGACAAGATCCCTGCTAGAACTTTACATTCCCAATCTTGGTCCTACATGTTAATTTTTGCAATTCAAGTAAAACTTAGAGGTAGAATCTTCATAAACAACAGCTCCAACACTGTCCCTAGAGTGCTTGCTTTGGTAGTTTATCTCAAGTAACTCTTCCATTTCTTGTTCATTAACTCCCATATAAACAAAGCCAACATAGTAATAAAAATGAAATTTCAACAAGTAAGTCAAGGTAAAATATTCACAAAGTATTACAAAGCAGCTCACATTCATCATATTGCAAGACAGCAAAGAAAGAAAAAAGTGCGAGTACAGTCCAACAGGTCAGAGGAGATGACAAAGCAAGTAAGATATTCACTTAGCCTGTTTCCCAAAGATACATGAGAGATTGGGAAGGGAGGAGCTTGCTTTGTTTCATTTGAGCTTTTTGCATATTGCTCCCTGAGAGTGTGTCAACTAAGGAATCTGCCTAGAATAATTGTAGCGATTTTGTACTAGCACTCTGTATAGACAGATTTACCTACTGCTAAGCATTCATATTGTAGATTAACTTAACTCCCAACTCAATTTTCTATGGAACAGTAATGTCCACAGAAACAGTTATTGTAAAATTATTATTTCATTTTTAATTCTGTAATAACATATTCAAAGAAACAAGCTCTAAACTTGTTAATTAGAGGCCAAAAAAGCATCAGAAATGACAAAAGGAAGGAAGTGGGCTCAAATATTTTGGTGGTAGTCAGCCTTACTGTTGAAATTCATCCTCAAAGTGCAGGCATTATGGTTTTAAAGTGATGCTTTGAGCACAATCAGTAAGTGATAGCTGACTAAAAATAAACACAATCTGAAACTGGACACTTGGAAAGCCTACATTAGTTCACACTTCTCAAAAGACTCTACTTACCAGAGGTATGAATCCTCTAAAACAACCCAAGAAGGGCATATATGCAGCAGATGTAACCTTGCTGCTGTCACCCCTTCTACCGGGGGAAAGGAACTTCATTTGCTGTTGCTTCAGCGGGTACCAGTGGGACAGGCCTTGAGGCTTGCTTTGACTGTGTGGGAGCACAAGAAACCTGCTTCAACCAGTGACTGCTCAAGTGGAAGATGGTTCATACAGAAGAGGAGACGGTACTACAGCAAACTGGAGAAGATGTGAACGCCCCAGAGCCTAAAAGCTTTTGTTTTTCTTTTTTGTAGACACCAAAAAAAAAAAAATTCTTCCAGTCACAAAACTGAGATCTGCAGGCAAAAATCCATAGGCTTTACTAGAGATCTAAGAACTACTTGTGCCATTAGTTAATATTTTTGTTACTTCATATTCCTTCTATTCATGTCTTTTTGGTTCACCCATCTAAAAGGCAGCTATTTCTGTCTTAAAATGTAATATATATATTTATCTATGCTGAACTGACATTTTCTCCAAGACGACAATGGAAAAATTTTATTTGATATGTTTAAAATCATAAATATTTCAGTCTAAGAATAAAATTTTATAAAGAGCTCACCCTCGGCTAGAACATCCTTTTAATCCACAGTGACACTGTGACATTGAATTATGTGCAGTACTGCACCTACATCAGTGAGAAATATTTAATATCATAATAGTGCTTAAAATATTATAAGCTCTAGTCCTAGTTTTAAAATAGTCTCAAAGACAAAATGTAGCAAATTGAAATATTAAATGTCCCAAAACCCATTCTTAGAAGATTAACCATTTGGAGGACATTTTTAGCTATAAAAATTTGTAAGTGGCTTCATTAGTCAATCCTCTCATTACAGAGAACTGAAAAGGAGGTGTCAATATTTTTAATTAAAAAAAAAAAAAAGATAATGTACAGGCGTTACAAAAAGCACATTTAATTCTTTTCTTTTTAAAGAAGATCTAGCTGCTCTAATATACAGGTACTATTGCCAAGTGCATGTATTCCCAGACCTGGGTTAATTTTGTTGGCATTTTGAATGACTAGGATTTTACTCAAACACAAAATTTACAAATCATTGTTGTCATATTTTAGAAAATGTGTACAATCCTTAAGCCTGAACCTTGTAAGATTATTATAATTTTTCTTATATTATTTCAGTACTGCTGATGTAATTGTCTGAATGTTTTAAATAAACATGGAACTTACTCTCCACTTGAAACCTGAAGTCTGCTGTGTCCCTCACATAAAAACTTAAATGGTAAATCTTCCTTTAATGATAAAAAGTCTTCTTGCTTCAAGTCTATATAAACTTAGTTTTGCTATATATCTTTTGCAGAATATGGCAGGTTTTGTTTTCAGTATGGAAATAGAACAGTGACTGAAAAATTTTTCCTTTTTATCCACCAAGCCATTCTGTTTTCAGAGTTCACTTGTTCTACTGATAAAGACATTACGACTGTTCTTCTGTTGAAACAAATTCACCTAAAAACTTTAAAAAGTGTATTTCTTCTTGTGTAACAACATCACCAATTATTATTTTCTAAATTTATTCTCTTTAAAGCAGCCCTCGGAATCCCACGAGGTTGCACAACTACTGCTGAATGCAATCAGATTTCATGCCTCTACCAAAGGTATTAGAGCAGACATAAATGGGGGTCCTTTTTAACAGACTTCACATTAGGAAAACAGAACCCCCCTACTGTCTAGCAATTTTAAAAAGCACTACAATCTGATCTGATGTTGAACACTGTAGTTCTAACAGCAGTGATTAGAAAATACCAAGTAGTCATGAATTCACTACAGGTGAAAAGTTGCAGGTTTTTTCCAACGCATTTTCACAAGGACACACACAAAATTTGTATTCTTGTTAGTTGTTTCTTGTGGGTGTTCAAGATGACCTGAAGTCATCTGTTAACAGGAAAGCCACAGCCAACTTCAGGGTTCAGAATAAGGGGGTCTGCAGCTGTACGGTGGTTAGTGCTGCTGGCAAAATGCGTCTTGTGGTGACCAACACACTTCAATAATGACAGGATTTAGGATACACTAAGCTCATTTTATTATATTATGCTCTTAAAATGCATCAAAGAACAACAGAATTTCTAAGCTCTGAATTATTATCAGTGAGCTGCAGTTAAGGATAAGAAGTGTTGCTAAGTTTTGCATAATGCTTGCCATTACAAGTAAGCACTGCTTTTCCATTCTTCTAAAAATGCCATTTAAGGGTTTCAACAGTTCTGCTAAACCTAGACTGTAAGTGCCATGCTTGAATCTATTTTTTTGGATGTATGCCCAACAATAAATGATCCACAATGATCAGAGGACAGCACTCTCATCCAAGAACTTAATCAGATTAATGATGTATTTGTTTTATAAAAAATGAATAACATTAAGCTTGAGAATACCTAATTTACATATTAAATGGTTGAAGGGGACAAAAAAATACTAGTGGTTTTATAAAATTAAGATTACAAAATTGACTATTGTCTTGAAAATCTGTTACTAAATTGCAGAGATGCAAAATAATAAATAAGTGTTCATTAGCAGTGTTTATGTAAATTCATGAGTCGATGTTTAGTTGTTCAAAAGACTTAATGATGTTTACATTTACGAAGAATTTATTAAGAGCAATGTTGATATCACAACATAGCAATGGCAATAACGCCAACATTACATACAGAACTTTCCAGCTCTTTTGACCTCAAGAACATAATTAATACTTTAAAAAGTTTTACTATAGACTTAAGATGCTGAAGGGAGTGCTGAGAAGGAGAGGTGAAAGCAGCAGTGGCACTGTGTGCATCGGGTTTAGTTTTATATAAAGTAAACAGAGAGACCTAATAGAATGAATTATACAAAACTGGCAGACTTTATAGGGTTAAGGAGGGGGAAAAAAGAAGTTAGTTAACATTCCGTATTGATTTCTTCCACATTCCAGATACTTAGTGTTTCTCTACCAACTTCATTATTCCATAAAAATGTTACAATTATTAACCAAATTTTCAAGAAATAGAAAACTAGCTCCCATAACAACGGATTAGTCTGCAAGTGAGTAAGTTACTAAGTAAATTATTGGAGAACATGATTTATAAGCACCAAATATAGCATTTTTGTTTTGTCACATCAAGAATAAGTTAACTCTTTAAATCATATACTGGTAGAGCCTGTCTATTTCCAAATCCCAATGGGTTAAACTCTGCGCATGGAAAAACAATGAGAAAAACAAAATAAGCAGTAGATGGAACAGTGAAGATCAGGCTGGCATTTGCCATCTGGCATGGAAAATCTAGGTTCTATCATGATACAACAGTTCAACAAGTATTATGTCCCATTCCAAAGACTTCAAGAGAAATTCCATCTGCTTTTATGCAATAAATACTTTCATTTGATAAAACAGACTCTTGCCTGGACAAACAGAGTTTTTGTAATGAACCAAGATGGTCCATAAGCATACATATGATTCAGGACACCCCTGGAAACATACCTAGACCAAGCAAAGGACATAGTAGATATGCAACTGCAACCCAATCTGAAGTATAAGGCAGTAGTTTCTAATAGACTCTGTTAGTAGAGCAAGAAACATCATCTTCCTCTTGGCAACAACATCACCCAGAACACTTTAATATGCCTCATTAAAGATATTAGAATAGGAATGCTTCTGAGTACCACCTCCAAAAAGCAGGACCTCAGAGAGACAATAGAACAACCTTCCTTCCTTCTTTCGCTGGGAGGGAATGAGGGGAATATTCACAAAAGATGATGCTAGTAAAATAGCTCTTCCAATAACAGACTATATCTTCAAACCCAGAAGAAGAAAACAAGATGAAAGCTGAGTTTCTCCAGAAGATGGGAAGACGGGGGTGGGAAATCTGCAACTTAAGTGAAGATATCAACAAACTTGCTTCCCCACTGATGTACAAAACTCAAATTGTTTGGCACTTCTATTGAAAATCCAGGCCTACAACTGAGTAGTATAGGAACAGCAGTTGCTGGCAGACTTGTATCAACAGAGCCCAGCAGTTGGCTCTATTTCAGCTCCTATCTAATCCTTATATTATACTGCGCTCATCACCACAGTATGTGAATTCCCACTAATGCAATGTTATAGCTAAAAAACAAAGCCCACAGCAAAATACTTGCAACTCAGGAAATCTGCAATTAATATTCCAGCACAGACTTAACTGTGTTCCAACACCCCCTGCCATTCTTCATCTGTAAGTGAGTTCATGCTAGTTATATTTCTGATGTAGGCCACAATGTGATATTAATCCATATGTTCTGACTGATAAATTGACAGCCTACCACAAATGGGACGCAAACTTCACCATAGCTTCTACATGTCAGAGTAACATTTGTACATGTTTGTCAGTTAATGTGTTTGTTGTACAGCACTCTCAGCCTACGAAAATTTTTCACAGTAAGATTAAAAAACATTGTATGTAGTTTCTAACTTAATACTGCCTACAATACTGTCTATGACACAGTCCTGTGTTCTTTTATCTAGATTTTCATTTCCCTCTTCAGATATGAAAAATTAATCCAACTTGCTAAGGCAAAAATTTGACATCAACCTCATAATGATTTATATCAATAGATAACACAAGTCTATTGCAAATGCAGCTGTTCAGTAAAATGTGCAAATACATAAAAAAGAAAAACGTGGCAATTACACAAGCACTTGTCCCAGTAATAGATGTTTTTCAAACTATTTTCACTGTACCAGTTTTGTATCACAATCCTGTGATGCAACTACCACTGAAAGAGGTAGATGACACACGGCAATCTTGAATAATTTTTGCTTTCACCTCCCCCCTGGCTAGATAATATCCTCCAGAACCTCTTTCCCTGGAAGTGATGGAAAACCCACTATGCGTACTGTACTGGAATAGTGCCATGTCCTGGGCACGAAGGGCAGGGTCTGGTAACAGGGGGCTCTGGGAAAGAACTGTGTGGGACAAGGCCATGAACTGTCCTGTGCCAGGCAGTTAGAGCCGCCTCTGAAACCAGTGGGAGCAAACCATTCCCCCAAAAAAATTCAACCAGTCAAAGGAGGAGACAGCACTTCTGCTCAGACATCTTTTAAGAAAAAGAGTGGCAGCCACTGGAGGAGGGGAAATGGAAGAGACACATGGAAGATGATGTTGTTGGAGACGTGCTTGGAAGAAAGCCAGAGGCGGTACACCCCCAGAAGGAGGATGGTGCGTGGGTAAGCCACACTGAAGCCAGTACACCCCCATAGTAGTAGACATTATTAATAAAGCTGTTAAAACTTAACTTCCAAAGTGAGAACAACATACATGGCATGTCTAAAAAGCAGCAGTAATCTTGCTTCTTGATGCGGTCTTCATTTGCTTTACTTATTTGCACATATAACTGGACTCCAGTGAAAAGCACTGAACCCAAAACATTAACTCATGATGATAAGTGAGTATCTTGGTTCAATTTGATCACAATGTGAATTACTCACTGAGGACCTACATCCATGTTTCTGTCTTGAATTTTCAAAAAAAATCCTAATATTCTGAAGTTACAACAATTCATGTTAAATGTTCTATTTGTTTTGTACGTGGGATGAACAATAAAGCAATAAATAGCAGAATTTTATCTATTATTTTGACTGATATAATAAAGAATGTTTTCTTTTTAGTGAAGACATACTTACTAGAAATTCTGAGGAGAAAAAAAAAAACCTATCCATTTTTCTTTTTGGTAGGTTCATGCCATTTAACAATGCTCTAGTACCAAGCTTTAGGGTGCTGTTCAGATTAGCCATGACTTGAATAGAAATTCATTCTTTTTCTTTGTTGAATGAATGCCATTATCTGGCTGTGGGTTATAAGTACAGTTATATTTCTAAGAATTTTATTTCTGTCTATAACAGCTCAGGAACAGGAATATTACTTATGTTCCATTTCATAGTTCTGAAAGTGTTTTGACCCCACATAGAAATTCGAAGACCTTTCCTGAATAGGGCCTTCTATTCACATAATGATTTTTTTCTACTTTATTAATATAAATACACTTCACCTAGTGAAAGCAGGTCTTACATAATATACAAGAGGCATCTTATTACATTGTGATGACTTTAAATAGAGCCTTTTTACTATGAAACTTATTTTTTCTACTTAAGTGGATATAAACTATGTGGACAATGAGAAACAACATCTTTTAAAATGACCATCTGGTGATATTTTAATAAAAAAGAAATTATGTAAATATTTTCAAATCCAAGTAAAATACTGACAAAAAATAGGCTTGAATAACAAAGCAGTGAAATAGATTATCTTGTTTCACAGGATTTCCTAAGTGTTTGATAGCTGAAGTTTTTTTTGTGAGCGTCCATTTAGAGTTAAGTCCGGGGCTGATACTCTTCTATCAGAAAGATGAGTGCTATCATCTTACTATGGCTAGAATACATTTGTGACTCAGCATCTCTGTTTTTTCCAGTGGTTTCAGAAAAGCATTAAATTTGTGACAGCCTTACAATTCCTGTAACAGCAGCAGCTGTTTGCCAAGATTTGGGACAACTTTTCCAAACCAAAATATTAGTTTGCAATCAGTGAGATGATGAAATTAATAAGTGAGATGCTGTGCTTTAGGTTAGCCTTTGGTTAGTTTTGCTATTTAGCATTCATTTTCCCAGGCCTTCAATAGCAGAATTCTCCTTCAAATCTGCTTGCATCCAGGTTCATTGTTTCACACTGACTTTGCCATGAATTCCCCTGACCCTCGCCTATTTCAGCCCTGCTAGTGACAGGATGCTGAGGCAAATTTGTTTGATTTAGCAACTGTTAACAATCTGCTCTCCATTTTCTCTCCATGGAAGTTGCAAGCACAGGCTGATGGCTTAGCCATACCAACACATACCATGCTCAAGAATAAAATAACTTTGCACATGGGAAACGTAATGTACCATTAAAAAAAGGACAACTCCTTATGAGTATCATTGAAATGCCCAGCACCACCAGAAGGAACAGTTCCACTCATAACATTGTGGAAGCAGGTCCACCCTCCAGCTTGTACGGTCTGTCCAGAAACAGCTCCCTGAGTGGCCTCATCATGGGATGAGACGTGAGTGAGAGCATGAAACACTCAGCCAAAAAAGGAGGACGTGAGCCTACATGAGCAGTGCTGCCCAAAATGTCTCGTTCTGCCATCCCCCTTGATCTAAACTTTCAGTCCTGCCTCATTGTTTGCTGTTCATATTCTTTCACCGCCTGAGCCTGGTGACAGGACAGGATGGAAATGAGAGTCTGGGGGGAAGGACAGAAAGGGCGGTCTTCACCTTCAGCAGCAGAGCCATTTTAGGTAGGCTTAAAATGTTTGTGAAACCGAACTCAAACTACCATGGAGTTTCATTCTTTTCCACCAGCTATTCTCAGTGATCCTGTGATACTAATGCCTATACAGCCAGGTGCGTTAATAAGCCATGTCCCATATGTCTGTTCTCAAGAGAGAAAGCAAAGCCTGAATAAAGACAGAAGCACTAGGGATGATACGATGACTTTTGTCTAAGCACTGTGGGAAGGAAAAAAGACCACTTGGATGCAGGAGTGCTTAAATGCTGAAAATGAAGATGCTGATAAATGTAAAATTTTTAAAGTTATCTTTAGGACAGTAGCAGAGGGACTTTCACAATATAAACTGTTCAGGCTATTTGCCATCTCTAAACAATGAAATACACTGCATATGCACTTACATACAGATAACATGTTAGTTGCAAATAGAATAAAACATCCTCTTCAAAGAAAGCATTTAAATATTGTAGTTTTTTAAATAAAAAATGGAATAATATAATTATCCAGACCAAATATGATATTATTGTCAGTTAGAAAAACATGTTAAATATTTTCCTAAGGTCAATTTTTGCTACCTGATGCATTTGTTATTTAAAACTTTACCTTACATTAATAAAAATACATGAGCAATTTAATCATAAACTTTGAAAAAGTAACCGACAAAATATATTAGTGCACCAATAGCAATCCTATTAATTGAAGCATCATTTAAAAGTGTCAATGGCTCTTACACCACCAGTTGCAATCCCTTACTAATTTAACCTTACAGCTTCATTTCTTGTTCTAATCTCATCTAATTTACCCTTCTTATTTCCTTGCTTCTGGATATGCTAGGTTTGCCACCCAATGAGTTTATTTCGCTAGTCATTCACTTTTAACAGTAAAACCAAACTATTTGAGGGGAATAATCTCCCTGCAAATCCAACACAGGATAAAGAGCTCTTATTTATCGAGCATTTTGTGCCTTGAATTGAAGCATTATTGCGAAGAGTGAGCAATAAACAAAAACACCTCAGGGGCCTGGGAGGAGCAATGTAACCAATTACATTTAATTAAATCAAAGGATGGGAGCCCTAGGGTTGAATGAGCTGAAGAACAAATTTGCATTAACACCTAGCAGCCAAACAAGTAGTTCTTGGTTTAGTCTGGAAGTACAATTGTTGCCATCTATTCTCTGCACTGAAGGGGGGCCATTAGCTAAATTCTTAGGAATTGTTTGTCCACTGATGAGGGGCTGCCTTCTCAACATTTCACCTTGTCACACATGAAAATTGCCTACTAAAATAAACAGCTTCTTCTGAAACCCAGCAAACAAACATTAGTACCTGACTCACAAGTTTGCAATTCTGTAACACCTTTGTTCAGAGTCAACAAAGAGAACAATGCCAGGGCTCACACACCTGAGAGAAGTGGAGACCCTCCAAGCCCTATTTGGGTGAGTGGGGGGAGAAGAAGTGGGAAGAATTAAAGTTAATCTGACCACAATGAATTCTATAAATTGAAACATACAGGATAATGATTACCTACAGCACTTTAAGAATGGATGCAAACATTGAGCCTTCGGTATAATGAGAAGACTTCCTAACACCAAAGTAATTACCAGTGCAATGCACCTCAAGCCTTCCTCTCCACTGTTCAGTGGCAGGGCAAAAGATCACGGAAGACTGAGAAGAGCAGGGAATGGAAATGAATAAACACGAGTATGAAAATGATAGAGAAATTAAGAGCGATGAAATACAGAAATGTCAAGAGTCCACAACTCTGCATTTTCCAAACTATCATTCTGTGGGGGAAAGCAGGAGGGAAAAACTACAAATGTTTAATCAGTTATAAACTACTTTCTTAAATGTTCATTTCATGGTCATGCTAAAAGAGAGAGTTTACATGTAAAAAGGGTGATTTTTTGAAGGTGTCTATGAGGCATTTGATAGAGTAGCAATGGCCAGAATTTTTTTAATTATTTTAAAGACATATTTTCATGGATTTATAAGTATAATAATTTCAAATAATTAGAGATTTTAACTTATTGTCCTATACCTCATCCCAGACACAAAGTATACCTTAATCTACATCCCCCAAAAGCGTAAATTAGTTTATCCATTTTAGGTTATACAACAAATGAAAAGGAACGTAATGGTTTCAAAACACTTTGCCGTAAACCTCAAGCTAAAAGGTTGAATTATTAAAATAATTTTTTAGGCAATCAGTGTTCATTGTGCCCTAAAACTGCAACAGCCAAGATTCTCATTTTGAAAAATACTGAACATGCGTACATAATATTTGCTTAGCTCTTGTTCCTTGAATATTAAGATGGGGAGTACAGAGAACAATAAAAGACTTTTGTAGAGGCCCACATGCTCTGATCTCAGTCTTTTCAGGAAGTTAGCTGCTCCCTTCTTGACCTATTAATTTTCTTGCTTTGGAAGAAATTAAACTGCAGTCTTAGTCTGCAAAGTGACCATATAAAAATATAATTTTATTCTTACCACACAAACTTGCTGCCTTTATTTACTTATAGCTACATTTACTCTCATAATGACAAATAAGAATATGTTTTAGTGCCCTTTTATACACCGTTAGAACCAAAAAGCTAAAAGAGATCTAATAGTTGGCTTTTAACGAGATAAGGAATTAGCTAATGTTTTCATCTTGTTAACTGAGGTAGTATCCAGCCTAAAGTAAATCAGAAAACTCTGTTCCAGAGCAAACATCTATCTATAGATGTGCTTGCAGACTACACCTACTTTAGTCTAACCAATTCAACAACTGACATAAGCGGTTCCTCCCTCTTCTGGACATAAACAGTGACCTTCTTTGTGTCAGATCTTGAGATAAAAAGGATATATGGAGCGTGAGATAGGTTTGTTAATCTGGAAAAAACCCCAAACCAAACACAACAATCATTCTCAAGGTGGGCTAGTTTTTCCATTAGATCAACCAACTGATGCAACTGACTGATCAGTATCAAAAGCTTTAGAGCCAAAATAAGGCACAGCAAGGGAAGTCAAGCATTGGGAACGACATCAGAGATAAAACAGGACTACCTTCTTTAAGCAGCAGCAAGCTGCTAGATTAGCATAGTATATGGTGGAACAATACCAGTAAGCGTCTAGCTTACCATTTACAAGCACCTTAACTTAGACATGTTTCTCAACAGATCAGAAGTCAATTATCTCAAAGCTTAAGTTAATTGAGTAGAGAAGCACTAATATTTTCTGGAGGTTGCCTTCCTATTTTGTTTTAGAATGCGCTTAGCTAACAAATTTTAAAACCATGCCCAAACCATTCTATGATTCTATGCCAAGACAAATCACAGACTCTAGTCTGACTTCCAGATTTGTCATGTATAGTCCTCACCTGCAGTAATCCACATTCCTTAAAAAAAAAACCCCTCTTACTCCAAATATGTACTTGCACCTTTATGGATAAGCTGCTCTGAACATCGCTGTTACTGCTTTCTCCTTCTCAAGGTAACTACAGACCTGATACATTTCCCAGCTCTTGGCCATGACCCCTGCGACAAGGGTAAGGGGAGGCAGACTATTGCGGAACAGCAAGCAGACTATAGGACAGCAGAGGCAATGGGGCAATGAAAGAGGGTGCTCTTGAATAAAATCCCCTAGGTTACATACTACTTATACCTTCCAGTGTGTTCAAAAAGAAAAAGATCAAACAATGCTGTACACACATGAAAACAGTTGTGTTTGTGTTGGGGTTTTTTTAAAGCTCACGGATGGCATGTTAATCAAAATTAATACAGCCAGGTTTGAGGTGTGACATTTAGAACAAAATCCTTTACTAGTAAATTCTCTAATTATGGCAACTTTATTTATGAATGAAACCACACAATGGTAAGAACATGTGAAATTACGAACCACTTCTTGATGTTCAAAAGTTTGACATGGAGCCTACTGCAACCATCCTCTACTGCAGTGTTGAATCTTTGGATTTAGCTACACACAGAAAGCACTCTTCTGGAACTAAGTCTCCATACATATATAACAGTGAGTACATGTTTTCTAGGTGACTATAGTGCACTGTCTCTGAACATGGCTCTTGCTCAGCTAAGAAATTTTCTGGAGTGTGAGGCAAGTTAGGATTCCTTTTAGACTGAAGGAATGAAAGCAGAACAGCAAAGCAGATAGAAGTGCAGCAAAAACACTGTGAGAAGTGATTGCAGGCATAAGAAATGGTGGAACAAAGGAAGAAGGTGATACATGGTCTACATGAAAAACAGATCGTAAATATGACACACCAGACATAACAATTCACCTCCAGCATTACTCTGCCATGTAAACCACAAAACAAGAAGTCCTCACAGTGGTCAATCTGATGATGCAATAGCTCTATAAGTTCACACCACAGAGCATAAACATACCAACTACCTTTCTAAATACTTACTTTCTCACAAGATCTGAAAGGAACCACACTGTGACAGAACATTCCAGATACACGGAGTAATTAACTTACCTGCTGACGAGCAGTACAAATTCAATCTGCATCCTGAATCCCTACATATCAGAGAGCTACTGCTAGCAGCACAATTAAGGTTTTATATTAGTCCAGACACAAGGCTGGGAGGGGTGATGCCAAGACTGTTTCCAAACAATTGCTAACTACCCTTGAAGATCTGCTATAAAAAATATTTTCTAAAACCAATACATGTTAAATTTGAAGCATGCTCTTGAAGGCAAGATTAGTTTCACAATTTCAAATGTTAATCCCATTTCTCTTCTTTGAAGACACACTACTTGTTTTAGTGTACTTCCATTTATTAAAAATACATTTTTCTCAAAAGCATCCAATACTGGGGGGGCTTTTTCACTCTGTTTTTGAGGTCAACATACTTCTCATTTGCAGTGACATTTTGTGTTTTTCCTGTCTCAATCTTACCCATTCTATACTATTTTCAAATCTGTTGTGCTCAAATGTTCTCAAAACCCAGTTATTTCAATTTGAATTCATTATGTCCTTTTTGATATGCTTCTGTTTACCTCAGTGGAAAACTGAAACGTGCCGCCTAATTACATGTTTGCTTTATCATTCTAATTAAATTGTTAATTAATTGATCTCAGCGTCCTTTAAAAAAAGATTCATAGCAGTGACATAAGTAACACAGAAAGGCATTTTACACAGAGCGAGAGACAATAATCTGAAATTCCACTGTGCAAAATATAGTTGGAATGGATAACTAAAATTTTGCACTCCAAACCACTTTGTACTGGTATTCAACTATGTCTACCACTGCATATTTGATGCTACACTCTTGATGTATTTAAATCAGAAAAAAATAAATTTAACAGTTCAATTTCAAAACAATATACAGATCTTGAGTTAAGTGAATATAAATTTTCTATGTCTTTACACATGGTAAGTGATAGTGAGTAGTGACAAACTCAAATAAAGCAGTTTAATTCAAAATAACTAAAAAACATCCATTTAAAAAGATGTTAATTAACCCTGCAGGGTACATGCAGGATTTGAAATGAGTCCACACAATGTCCAGCTTAATGCTAAGAACTTATAAAATGAGCTATCAGGGCCTATTAGTGCATTGTAATGGCTTAGATACTTGAAGAAGTGACCCTAAAATCTCTATCTGACCCGACTTTCAGAAATGGGGCAGAAGATTGACCTTCGCACAATATAATCAGCAAAGGATCTAAAAAATGTATCTCTCTGTTATGTGAAACCACAGTTTTATTTACTCAGGCATGTTCACTTAGGAGTTAAGGTCCACTCAAGCATCATTTCAGGGTTAAAGGTTATAGTATAAAGCCATTATGTTTTCAAGCAGAGTAGCATGCTACCATTTGTCTTGCAGTAATATCACAATCAGACATTACCTTTTTAGCTTGGCCCAGCGGTGAGTTTAAGACCCTGGCATATACATTGTAAAACAGACTCGTACTTTCCACAAGTCATTCAAACTGCGTTTGCTAAACTTTAGTTTGGTGTATATTTTGTCTATGCTATTATCTATAGACACACACAGAGTTTTGAAAAGGTTTATGATCTGTGGTCTGTAGAAGGTCTGTTTATATAATAATTAGGTTGATTCTATGTTCAATACACAATCAATGTACACACACACAAAACAAATCACTACTTAGGCTTTCAGGTTCAGTTTCACAGCGGGGTCAATGTTTTTGTGTCAGAAAACTGAATAAAGTAACTTTAAAAGTAGCTACCAGGACAATAAAGATTTCTAAATTTCTCATTCAATGCTTGTTTAAAATTCCTTGCTATTGCTTACCAGTTCCTAGTACTCATTACATACCTATTCCAAATTAAGAACATTTCTTACTAAATTAAGGCTCTGTGCAACAATAAAGTCTAAGTTTGATCATGAGAGAAGCAGTGTTTACAAGACTATTCACAACAACAAGCTGAAACTTTGTTAAACTGACTACTAGATACAATAAATCAGAAAATGCTTACAGTGCCAGCAACACGTACCAAATGTGCTAACAAGGTGGGGGTTTAAATATCTGTATTTCATGCCTCTTAGAGAGATGGTATAGGTTGTACATATATTTCTTTTCTCAAGTGTGATACACAACCTATGCATGCTTTGAGGTTAGGTAGGTCTTGAGGAAAATAGATAGCAACACTACATTTTGCTGCTCTTCAGAATTTGATTCTTACATGAATAAGACAAAAGTTAGAAGAGCGACAATTTTTTTTTAACCATAAGTTTTTTGTAACTTTGTTACAAAGGTACAAAACCTAGATGCTTCCTAAAACAACAGAATCTTGATTTTATGTATTCTTTGGACTCACACAGGGATACTGAAATCTACCACCAACTGCTATATTCCTGTATGCAATTTGACCACCATACACTAGTAATGTCTATCAAAATATAAATACATATATATTTTAAAACATAACAGCATTATGAATCATAGGATGATTCAGAGTGTAAGGGTTAGACATACATATGAAGATGCGGAGTACTTTCAAAAAATAGGATTGTTTCTGGGTACGTTTTCTGCAAAAGCATGCCAGCTATCTCAGCGAGTGCTACTTCACGACATGAAGGATCCTTGGTTTTGTCATGTGAAGTCTCTGCATAAAATTGTTACAGCACAATTTGTATACAAAATTACAAGAAGCATTTCCATTAAAGTAAGACCAAGGTTGTCAAATAAAACAGTCGATATAGGAAATGACAAAATTAGTTAGGAAATGCCACTATACCCTTAGCACAGCTGTCTTGCACCTATGGCTTAGGAAGCAACATGTAACTAAACACTGCAACGTGCTGTACTTCACAGAGGACCACTGCTTCCTTTTAGTTCACAGAACTGAAGGCCAGTGTTCATTTAATGATAAAATAATCAATATTTACACTTGAATTAAATATAGCCCCATTTCTTACTTTCTGAATTTTCCTTTTAATAGAGGAGGCTTCTCTAGCCTTTGGCTTGAAAGATGTATGCAGCCTACCAGAATTCACTGCCTGCTTTTCAGTGTCTCACTCGCTCTGAAAGATATCCAGCCAGTTACCCCTAACAGAACAATTCTTCCACCTCACAGTCCTTGCTGACCATGTCCCTTTCAGTACGTGGTGGTGTCCCTGAGGACAGTCAGAAAGAGACTTTCTTTATATTAAACCCTGAGGCAGAGAAAGAGGAAAAATGTCCACTAACTCTTGAGAGTCCAAAGCACCTAGAACCTCATTTTTGGGGTATTTGACATTTCTGCTTTAGCTGTTGAAATCACCATTTCAGCTGCGATTTGCTTCTGCAGATCAGACCCTAGGCTTTCAGAAAAGCAACATACTACCCCACCATCACAGAGAACCCTCTGGCAGACGGAGGAAGCAAATCTGCTCTCCAAGCAACAAGCAACCCCACAAACCATGAAATCCCCATTTACACGGGCAACCCTAAAATAATGTTGCATTTTGTAGAGCCAAGGACTCAAAGTTAAAACATGCTTTCGTGGGTATTTTTTGAGGCAAAAAATAAACATCAAAAATCCCATCATCTGGAACATCAGCTCCTCCATAGGTTGTTAGCAGGATGGCAACTTTCAGAGTAGCTCAACTTCTTCATGCAAATACAGTAAATGAAAACATTGCAGCATTCTACAAAGAGCAGCAGTTAAAAGGAATTAAAGATGTATTTCACCTGAGCAGTCACAGGAAGGTGATGCACACGGAAACCCCTGGAAAAGTAGTTCTGTTGCTGGCCCTGTGGGAAACATTTTCTGGTGCACCCACGATTTCTTTCCAGCCCTCTCGAAGCTGAGCTAGCATAGCCTCCTTTCCACCTTTGACTTCTTGTCTAGGTCCAGTTACTCTTAGGCCACATTCATTTCATTCATTGCGAGTTCATCCCAGGCTCCTCTCTGGCCAATCTGGTTTCTCTCTTGGAAAAAACCTCATAAAATACGTCTTTATTTCTAATTCCCCTTCCTGCCCAGCCACTACTGTTTTACTCATTCTTCTCCCTGACCTGCTCCTTGTTTTATGACTCTTTCTGACTAGGCTTACTCTTTGTCCCACTCCCTCCTCTGATCATCTGCTCTTAGCATCAGAAACCAATATGCATCCTTTCTCCATATTTAGGCTGTGAAGTCTTGAGGTAGAAAAAAAGAATGATTTAAAGATTAAGAGCAAACAATCGTAGCAGTATCTGCCACTGTCCTTCAAATTGTTAAATATATATGAATGAAATTTACAAAATCTACAAATTATTTTATATATATCTACAAGTTATGAAATATGTATCTACAAAATCTACAAAATATGGAATATATTAATATGAAAGCGGTAATATAAAGTGTTAACTGTAACTTAAGTATTCTTTTTTGGAATGGTACTTTTGGAATATCAAGTACTAAATTTGTTTTGTTGTCTACTTTTGTGCTATCCAATGTTCAAATTCCCAATTTAAAAAGAGGAGGAAGAGTAAAATTTGCTACTCATTTTTATTCCAAGTTTCAATTATCATGCTCCTTATTATTCAGCACTGAAAACATTTCAATAGTTACCAGATTCTCACCTCATTCAAATTAAAATAATTTTTTTTAATCAATTTTAGAGAGAAGACAATGTTTCTTATTCATCTGACAAGCCCTGCTGAAGACAATGAGATTCTTTATATTACTAAGGCAAGTCAAGTTTGACTTGTACTAAAAACAATTGAAAAAGTATGACACTAATTCAAAAGCTGACAATGCTTTCAAACATTTGGGGAAAGATGGCACATTGCAGTTCTAGTTTCATCATCTTACAATATTTATGTCATCAATAAGATCCTATTTCAGGCAGGGTCAAAGTAAACTGTCAGCTAAAATAAGTCTTCAACAATATCTTACTAAAAAAAAAACCCTGTTAAAAATCCAGGTTTTCTTCTTCTATATATATATACATATAATGTGGGGGAAAAAAAGTAATTACATATGTAATAATTATATGTGTAATAATTAAATATACCTATATATACACACACATAAAAAAGCCCATGCCAGTTAGACTGATTTACTTAAAAATCATAGGATAATCTCTTCAGAGCAGTACATGCATATTTCTCATTTTGGAATAAGAAACATTTTGCAATTACAAATCAAATCGCTATATTGAAATGCTCAGATTTGTAAAAGGATCTTAAAGGTTATAATTGGACTCTGCCTATTTCTTTTTCACAGTTCACACTCAACTGTTCCAACAGTCATGCAGAGACCTTTAAATGCCAAACCTAGACAATTCTGTCTATTCTAAAAAAAAAAAAAAGCAAAGAAATAACTCATATATGAAAACACAGAATTTTCATTAATTCCTCTCATTCATCAGCAGTTCAGTCTGATTCTAGATCAGCCTTGCAGAATTACCTGGCATAATATCTTCCCTTTCTGTTAGGCTGTCACTTACCCTAACAAACAGTAAAACATGTGGCTGTGTACTTTAATACCAAATATTTGCCATATCATTTTCTGAAGAGCACATAAATAGAATCCTCAAAAGAAAACGCTATAGTAATTATGAGGACATACATATTGGAAATAATGAGAATCATAACAAATTTAAAGCACTTAGATTATTTCTACCGACTTTTATTTGTCTGAAATCATCTATATTGTTGTGTTGTTTGTACTGTCAACAACACTAAATATTTGGAAATCTGTATTATATATGTTGATTGTTATCATAATTACTTTTGCCTTCCAAAGGAAAGTGTGAGGTGTAACTTCTGGAGGTTAACACAGGAGATATGCAACTGGCTGCTACATTATGCAAACATTTACATTGTAAAGCATTTATCAGTTAGAAAAAAGATTGCAATGAACGACGTCTCTGCTAAGTAGTTGACCTTGAATATGTATTTAATACCACCACTATAATTTAAGTTTTTTTCAATGCTAGGTATGACAGCGTGTTTCTAATTCTGGAACTGGAAAATTCAATGGTAATGGGAAGCATAAATACTTCTTTTTAACAGGTGCTTTGAAAATAAGGGAAAGAATTCAACAGGAAGCTTATCTGAGCAAACAGTTAGCAGGTATTGTTTGGAGAGCTTCCAAAAAGCTGTCCATCTCTCCCTTGATTCATAGGGCTCTAGTTTCTTAGTGCATACCTGCTTTTTTTCCTTAAAATTATGATAAATTCAAAGACAGTATATTTTACTGTCCATTTAGAAACTAGTGTAGAGATCTTTGCTTTTAAATGCGAAACCAGTTATGACCATTTTATTCCTGTGTATCTTCAAGCATTTTCTTGGTCCTACTGCCTTTTTGAGTAGCTATACAACTTTAAAAGGCAGCTTAAAATCATTGGAGAATGTTACCTTTTGCTACTACTACCATTTAAATGTAATTACTTTTAAGTCAAGGCTTACAAAGCTGTTCTCATTTTAATGCTCAACTTTTGTACTAAGTAAAAACTCTGCTTCTTCATGAGAAAAATCTCAAAATTCTTTAAGAGTGTGCTTACATACAACAAAGGATAATTAAATTACTGTGTGCGTTTGTTCCTAAACATTAAAAGTCCTTTAACTTAATGGCTATATGTCAGAGTTTCTTTATGAAAAAAAAAAAAATAAATTGTGTTTTACCAAATCTAAATACAGATCAAGAAAGTGACAAATGTCTTAGAACCAAAAAAACCCCTCCGCCCCCCCGTTTAAAAGCAATGCCTACTAATCTCAGCTGGCAAAAAAAGAAACATTACCATTTATAAATACTGATAGTTCACTGCTGCTTACTAAATAACTGCACTAATCCAATCAAAACCAACCAGACAAAAGCCACCCACGTAAAAATATTTTCTGAGACAATCTACGACTAAAACATCTTCCTCTGTTACTTTAACGTAGGAAATAATATTAGAACCGACTCAGATTCATCTGTCAGTAACTAAGCCTCTCCCACAGGACATGTGTAGCTGAACACCCCTTCCTCATAGGGAATTTATATTGGTTAGTTTTCAACAGAAACTATAACGCATGATTTTAAAAGCAGATTATGGTCGTGGACAAAATTATCAAATTAACTCTCAGTAGTAAAAAAAGACCTCAGTTTATCTGGCTAGGCTCATTTTTAGCAGAGTCTTTAACCACACAAAGAAAAGGAAGTAATATTTTCTACTTTGGGAATGTCCAATTAAATAATAAATAAATCTACAAATAGCCTCAAATTGCCACAATTTCAAAATGAGAACCAATATACAGCAAAGATAAGGACCCTGTACACAAGCTGCTTGGCTGTATTACGTTTTATTATGAAGACATTCCAGTATTTTTAGCCTGACAGAATTTATACTACAGTGCTGATTCGTAAAATGGCTTAAGAGTGTACAGTGTTTTAGCTGTGTGAATAGGTAAATTTCACGGAACTGGGCATGTGCTTACAGTGAGGCACACATAAAGCTGCTGTTTTCACATTCTAAATTCATGTCTACTGGCAGATTGCAGTGGGTTTTTTTCCTGACATACTGTCATGAGGGATTACCCAATACATTTACTAATATTGTTTCTTGTCTTACCGTCGAAAAGGAGCTCCAGTAAGTGAGCACATAAAAGCTCTGAGACCCATTCCCTTTGCTAATTCAGGTGTCTTGGCCTCCCCTACTTTCATGAAACCAACTGGTGAGTGTTATAACCATTAGACTCATGTCTGAAATCAGTAATTCTACATAAAATCTGCAGCTGCCATGTGGGAGGTTAAAAAAAAAAAAAAAAGCGACTCCTTCCATACTTTTTGGCAGACATGGTTGAAGCATCTAAATAAAGGAAAGGATTTAAGTCTGTGAATGCATCAGGTTAGGAACTGAAACTCCAAAGAGAGGGAGAATTAATGGCACACGAATGTTGGAGTGCCACCTGTGGTGAATTCCAGCCCATGCAACTATGTTTGTACAAATGCAGCCCTACCTGAAGGAGGATTAAATTTTATTGTCACAGCATCTGAAGTTCAGTTCAGCAATGCCCAAGTCTCTTTTCTGACACAGCTCTAAGTCCTTCACTTTAGATAACCCAAATGGATGGCATTTAAAATGAGCAGGCACTCCTGAAAATGTAGTACTACACAATTTAACAAAGAGCCTACAATAAACCTTGAAGTGGGAGAGGTTAGAAGTCAGGCATGCTAGTGGCCCTCAGCATAACACCACTGCAATTTGTCTTGGTTCTGTCTCCTGTTTCTACCCCATGAACAGCTCTGTAACAAATCTAGAGGCTTATGAGACTTCCTACCTGTAAAATGGATCTAGCATTTATTTCACAGCTGTGACATTGTACAGTTAGTTAATACCAAAAAAGTGCTTTTGGGAGTATAGTGTATACTTAACCCTCTTCTGAGCTGATATAAAACACAAATTTAAACAAGACAAGAAAACATTCCCTCAAAATATTGGAATTGGCCTGAATATAAAGGGAAATCTAAAAATTAAATTGGAAAAAAAAATATCTAGATAGTGAAAAGCACATTCAGCCAGCATCAGTGTAGATGGAAAGAAAGTAAATTTAATTCACAAAGCACAGGTCACAGTTCAACAACAAATATCAACAGACAAGGAGTTGGTGTTAAAAGGTATAACAGGCTCAAATTACTTTCTTTTTAGTCCTGAATATGACCTGCAGAATTCTATTTCTCAGGTGCAAGAAGCACACACACATTTGAGTACTCCCAAATTACCAAAAAAACCCAACCAACCAAACAAAACCATCTTGCATTATTTTACATTCTATCACATTTACAGAATGTTGGGAGATGGGAGGTAGAGGGTATTAGGGTAGAGGACTATTACAATCCTATTCTAATTTTTGCTATACTACCAAACACATCACAAAACCAGTACACATCTCGGTGTAGCTGGAGCTCTCCTTCAGGACACCAAAGGATTATAAGACAAAACTATGCATAGAAGCTTAGATAGGATACATCTGTAGTACAAATTATTAAAACAATGGCTTTCAAGAAGTGAATGAAATTATAAGACAGAAAATCATCAGGTGACTTTCAGTGCAGTAGACAATAATGCATTCTATAATTAAGTATAATGTTTCATTCAATTCATCCTCTCCCTCATCTTCACATAATTAAAAGCTCAAAATAGATTCAAGTTTTTCATTCTTTTGTTGCATATTCCATGATAAAGTATAACAACAAAAAATAAATTACAGATTTTAATTAAAAAAACATTCACCAGAGCAACAAGATAAGAGGCTTGTGAATAGGGCAGAAGCAGTAGATGTCTTCTATCAAAACTTTAGAAAGTCTTTTGACAATTTCATGAGAAACACAATCTAAATAAAATTTGGTTAAGATAGGTGCAGAGCTGATCAAGAAAACTGACTCTGGAGAATAATTCTCAATGCTTTACTGTAAAAGCAGGTGATTTTATCAGGCGGAGTTACCATAAATGCCTACACCAGATTGTGCTCTGTTCAGTGTTTTCATGATGGATGACAGAAGGAATATGCTTATTAAATTAGCAATATATCAATTTAGGAAGTCCAGTATGTTGAAAGACAGGCATCAAAGGACAAAAGTTATGAATTGGGGGAAGTCTGGAAACAGAGGAGAAAGTTCAGTTGGGACAAGTACCAAGTATTGCACTTGGGTAAGAATAATCTGCTACATAAATATGCAATCAGGAATAACTGATCTATTTTGAAGAGGACCAGGATCTTACGGCAGGTCAAAAGCTCAACAGGAGTCAAAGTCATGCTGTTGTAAGAGAGGAAAATACAATATTGGGATTACAGGCTGTAAAATACAAAAGGACCTGGTTTACTTAGCATTATGAAGGTGTCAACTGGACTACTGTGCCCACTTTTAACAAACACTCTTCAAGAAAGATACAAACCAAATGTACAGAGTCTAAAGAAAAGCCAGAACCTAGCAAAAAATCTAGCTTAAGAAAAAATGATAGAATTTGGCTTGCTCAACATAAGGAAAAGAAAATATAGGCAAGGCCATGTGATGACTTAAAATACCTAAAAAGCTATTACAAAAGAAAATTTCATTTTTGCCAATGAGCAAAACAATAGTAAGTTTAAGCTTTAGTAAAAAAGACTACCATTAGATATCAGGAGATATTTTCTACCAGTAAGGAGAGTAGATGTGAAATCACCATCGCTAGGACCAGTATATTCTGAATCTTTGTTTTATGGGCTAGTCACTCAAGTCTTTTGCAGGTGGGCTGCAGTGTTAATTAAAAACTGCAAGGCTTGGCCTCCAGTAATTAGTACAAACATGCAGTTGTACACATTCCTCATACATTTTCCATTTACCAAACCACGTGTATAGGGGGATCTTTTAATCCACCAGGTTTACCAAAAATTAGTTCTTTAGATTTCTGGAATAATGCCTTGTCCATTTCTTTCCACATTATTGAAGATACTTTGAAAAATTATGGAAAAACATAGAATTTTATTTAACTGTACTGAGACTCAATAAGAGTATTTAACTTGTCAAGCTAAGTACATGAATAATAGTTTTACACTGGATTTTCATCTGGTCACTGCTATGTAGATTAGTTTTCATCATACTTTTCAGTCAGAACTATCATCAGACAAAAAATTTCAAATGGATGTATTATTCACCAAAGGTTTCAAAATCTCTTTTCCAGAAACATTTTACTCAAAATAGTTTTGTTTGAATGCAATTCTGTGAATTGATGCTGAATTAAGTTGAAACCTTTCACCCCAACATGTCAAAAGACGAGTTCACCCATTTGAACATGATTTTTTAAATGAAATACAATGCAACTTTTGAAACGTTCCCTAAAAAGACCTGAAACAAAACCAAAACAAGGTGCAAATTATGCATAACATTTCAGTTATATTTGCATGGAGAAAAAGAACAGGGACTGTCCTTGCTACCTCCACAATACAGGCACTGATGAGACTATATTACAATATAAAGAAATGCCCCATCTGACGTGTAAGTCAGATCCCATCAGCAACTTTGTGTGGTATTGAACAGCAGGTAGCAGCTATTCAAGGATACACTCCAAGCATGGCATTTCCTGAGCATGTTTTGCACCTCATGCCTGTACTTTTGTGAAGAGCAGCACTGAAAGCACGGTTAGAACATGGCAAGGAAAAGGAATGGTGAAAACAAAAAACGATTACAAAGAAACATGCAAGTTCCACCCAAACTGCAACAACCTACTGCACATCAAGCTAAATGAAACTAATTTGAAACTATTTATTTCAATTATGTTCAAATTTGAAATATTTCAAGGGAAGACTCTACAATGCATTAAAGACTAAGCGTAATTAATAACACAGTACATCTTAAAGGGATGCTTACCATTGTTATCCTACCCTATCTCAATTAAAAAGGTGATTAAGATGAGTTATTTAATGTAAAAGTAAAACCCATGAAATTAATTAAAATAATTCATACTCTTCTCCTTCTACCAATCTCATTTAAGGTGTTATACCCTATCTTCAAGTTCTTTTAATTCAATTAAATCGAAAGATCCAACTTCTCATAATAATCCATTTAGAATACACGGAATACTTTAAAAAATATTTCAGATTATAGAAGTCACCTGTGCATAAAGTCAGACTAGCATGAGTAGTACAATTAGAAACATACTTACACCAACAATTTTTGTAAAGATCAAGACAACAGATCTGATGCAAAATCCCAGCTAATCAGAGTGCCAATGTACAAAACACTGCTCAGCAATACAGAAAAGGAACTGCAGTTGCTCTAATAGATTCGTATATTTTTACCAGAAGGTTCTCACTGGACTATCCTGAACAGGAGAACTAATTATTACAAGAACTTCAAACTGACCAAGGAAGAAAGAGGGTATGCAGAAGAGCTCAGCTGGGCTGCTTCACCTCCCACTTCTCTGAGCTGGTGCCATGTTTGAAAGTATAGGCATAGAGGCAGGTTATGTTGGAATATGAAGAGAAAAAAAAATATGCAGAGGAAACAGATCCCTGATCACAGTTATGACTATTCTTTTCACATACAGGCTCCTAATAAACAGGAGATTTTAGCGAGTGGGAAAAAGCAAAGATTGCAGGGACAGTACTTAAAACAGACAAATCACTGACGTTCCATCAGAGAACAGTTTCATAAAAACAATTCTGGTAGCAAGAGTAATTTAAAAGGTACCTGCTTCTCCCCATATACTTATTTTCTTCTCTATTCCATAAGCTTTATGCCAGTTATGTCAATGTGACTGCTTGGGATGATGCTGTAAACTGAATCAGTGAAGTGAATTGGATGGGGGTGGGGAGGGAGGAAACAGCTGGTTTTTCTTAACCCTGATCATGAAATGTTTTATTTAAAAGGAAGCTGCATAGTGAATAGTAAATTGTAGGTATCATAAATATGATATTTCATTCAAAATGACATGTATCGTTGCTATCCAAACACTCTTCCAGTCAATTTATTTTTTGTTGAAGACTTTTTCAACAGGGTGTGAGGTTCTGACATGGTAAACAATTTCAAACTGCCACACTGGTGGAATGAGAGAAGGCTCAGAAGATAATGAGTGGCAGTTTCTTCAGGTGAGAATACCTACTGAGGCACTGAGAGGCAGGAAGCATATTCAAGCCTGTATGCTTTTCACCACAGAAAACAAGATGTTTCCTCTAAAAAAAGGGGGGAACTCCCACAGCAGTACCTGAAAAATGCAATCTGCTCCCTTGTTGATTCCAGGTAATGTTATATGAAATACAGGGGCACCTCTGCTGCCATAAAGGATGCCATCCTATGCTCTTCCCCAGGTAGCTTGACGGCATCTATCCTTCCAGGCATGACAAATCAGTAGCTGCCACGATCTCTCCATAGAGGAGCTCAGATACCTTTGAGTCGTGCAGTGAGAGCTCTGAAAAAACAAGTAGCTCTCTGAACATATCCTCATATACTACTACCAGGAAAGAAGACACCCCTCTCATTCTAGTTATTTCAGAGGAAGGAAGAAAGAAGGGAAGGTTCTTTGTTTTAAAGCACTTTTTTTTTTTTTTTAAGTAAAAAGAAAAAGAAGTTACACAATTACCAGTTATAAATAAACATAATTTTAAAATTAATACAATCTGAAAAAAAGAAGTGAAAACTAAAAGGAAAAAATTATTCCCCCCCCCCCCCCCCCAATATGCATTTCCAAAAAAACCTGATATGGACTTGCAATTTAAGAAGAATCCCTCTCTCCTCTTATTTTCATGAAAAATATTATATGAAGGGGCAAAAGTATTCTCCAATTTAGCTAGCTCATTTGGGGGTGGGGGGGCACACATTAAACAAACCCCCAAATTTTTCCAATATAAAACTTGTTGCAGAGACTGGAATTTCAAAACGTAAAATTAGCACAAACAAAAACAGTTCTAAAGATGGTGAGTAGGTGTTTTGTAACTAGCTATATGCAGGCACTATGTTTTCAGGAAACTATGCAACATTTTCCAGCAATAAACCACTTTTTAAAAAAAAATTCAAGAAAACAAGTGACTATGTAATTCTACTTTTTCTGGATTTCACATAGATTACCTGTTTTCCTGTATAAACACAGGCAACAGAATTTAAAGCTATCCTATTTACATCTACCCCAAACTGAAAGCTTAAGTCTCTGCAGGCTCTACTTGCCTACAGGAGCAACAACTTTGGAATATGTCCCTAGGTAGCTCTGTAACTGTAGCACCCTCTGCTGCTTTTTTACTTCCAAAACATGTAATCGTACACACAACCAAGTAGAAAATAAAATTAATATGTATTGAACATGTTGCTTCTTGAAAATGGTTACATTATTAACTAATGCTATGTGCAGTTTACAAGAAAATGTTGTGCTATTACATATAGTATATTTGCAATTTTGTACTACTTGTGCACTTGGGAGTATCTTGTTTCTGTGTTAACATCAGGTAGATACTAGACGAAAATCCCAAAACATGCTGTATTTCACTGCTTACAATTCTCATTTACAGATACTGTTGCTTGCTTGGACTGGTGGCAATTAGTAAAGAGGTTTCTATTTTGGCCCTTGATCATTTCACTTTATTTAAATGTATAAATAATTTGAAATGATTACTGCAGGGATATTATTATACAAGCATTTCAGTCATAACTGCTTTCTGCCACTAGGAAAGGCTGGGGAAGGTGATAAAGCTCATTCTTGCAGAATTTTCTTTGCTTTTTGGACAGTCTGTTGCAGAAGAGACTTTTCTTCTGCAAGGATGAGCATGGCATGTGGCTCCTGGAGCCAGCTGATGCTATCCCATAATGCCACCACTGAACCTTCTGCCTGGAATCCATCAGTTCTTTTAAAGGACTATCTTAGGACTAGACATGGTGTCAGGATGCACCATGCTTTTAACAGATGGCATACTGTTGTCTGAAACGAACAGACTGATCCTTTCCTTCATTGCAGTCCTCTTTTCCCTGCCTCCTGTTTATGCACAGAATTAAAGCTGAATGAAGTGCATTTAGCATTGCATCCTGTCTGTGTGGTGAATTCATTTAGTTTCCACGTGGAAACTGCTCTCTCACAAAGGATGAAGAGAAGAGAAAAAATTTTCACATTCTTCTGGGAAAGTGAAAACCAATTGTAATTTGTAGTGTGAATTTTCATTCACAGTAGCAATCCTACAATGAAAATGCATCTTCAGAAATCTTTTTGAAAAAGACAGAATACAAGTGTAGATACCGAGTTTGAACAAGACATCGTGCAGAGGCAATTTCCAGAGTTAACACTTGGGACCCTGCAATATGCCATTTACAGCTACTGCAGTTGGCTCCACTTTTGTCCTGAAGTCTTGCTGGTATAAGGCAGCACTTTTGGAAGCAGTCACAAGTGTTCCTCAAAAGCTGCGTATTGATACTTTATATAATGCTGCCAGCTAGTGGCACATCTTGTACTGAGTTATCTACCAGGAGTGCAGAGAAAGTGGTAGTAACTAGAGTCTGCTCTACCACTCTTCTTTTGATGGTATATGGTGATGTGGCTGTTAAAGACCATAAGCAGAAAGATCAAAAAGTGAAACAAAAAGACCATAGAAATGCACCCTGAAAGAGCTTGTTTTAACACAAGGTACTGGAAGAAACAGAAAAAACTCGCCTCAAAACCACACAAACCATGTTATTTGAACAAATTATTATGTTTATGTGATATGCAACATGCTTCAGTTTTTACAAAATCTAATGTGTTTAATACACAATTATTTCATAACCCAATAAACTCTAGCAAAGCATTAATCTTCCTGATAAATACTCAGTATGGCAGCCAAACCAAACACACAGAACACTAAAATATTTAACTGTTTTCTGATAACTTGGTCCAAATCGTTTAAGTGAAGTTTAGTGCTCAGTAAATAAACTCTGACTATGCAGTGTGTCCTAAAAGAGCATTAAAGTCTACAATTATTCAATGGGTCCTCTCACAGAGCACGCTACTGTAGATGGGACTGGTAGTGTGTTCAATACTGGCTAGATGCATTAGTATTAGATATTAGAAGAAATAATCTAATACTGTTAAAGACCATTTTAGAAACATTTAGGGTTTTTTTAGGATAGGCTATCATTTGATAATATGAAGTTCTTGAAGAACACCAATTGTAAGAACAGCAATTGTAAGAAACAGCCGACCTAATTTTAGAAATACTACAATGGTAGTTACCTTTGGGGGTAAAAGGAGGCAGGATTACTACCTACCATTTCCACTGTGGGTTAACACAAAGAAAGCCAAGAAATACACAGAAAAAGGTCAAAGAAAGAGCCAATTCAAATCAAGGGATAATGGGAGTGCACACAAATTCAGTCAGGTATGATCCAAATAGAGCAGCTCAGTAAACACATGCTTGGGGGAACTTTACTATGATTGTGTGACAGACACGTAGTTTCTCTGGCTTGGACACTGGGGACATTTACTCCATACAGGTGGTAGCAAAAAAGTATGATTATTACACTCCAAGCCAGTACGGCATGCTGACAGAAGATAACTATTTTACAATTACCCTAACAGAGTGAAATCTAGAGTGCTTCGTAAAATGGGCATAAATCAGCAATATGTACATCAATACAGACAGACACTTACAGACACAGCCATTTAAAAATGGGGAAGCACTGAATCTGGAAATGACTTGGCAAACACTGTATATAATAGCACAGCATGAACCCTCAAAGCAATACTGAATCAAAAAGGACAAATGTGAATCTTTGTATATACAGAGAAACAGTAAGAAGAACTACAAATGTCATATTACGTCTGTGTTAGCACTGGTGGTGTGCCTATTAGAGTATAAGCCTTGTTCTACCACCTGCAATCAATAAGAAAGTAGCTGAAATACTGGAAAAAGTTAACAGAAGAGCTGACAGCACATCTATCAATAGGAAAGCATATGAAAACTTTAGCAGAGTAAATTATTTCTGTTAACGAGGAAATTTGTGTAGATTGATCACAATCTAAGTACTCACACAAAGAACAAAGATTAAGAAATCATGCTGCCATGTTTAACAGAGTAAGGTACACTGTCTTGATCCACTATGTGAAGCACTTTTAGACAAAAAAAAAAAAAAAAAGAAAAGGATTTTCTCTGCTGTTCAAAATAAATACCCAAGTTATTATCTAACGAACTAATATAATAATATTTTTTCTGGATCCAAAACCCCAGTTTGGAATTTTTTCCTAATTTTTTCCCTCATTGAGAACACTTTATGTGAATAAAGTAACTTGTTATAGAAGTCCCTCTAGCTTCCTATTCTGAGGATCTACAACATCAACTCTCTCTAAATGCCTCCCGTAATTTAAGCAAAGCATTTTCTTCCAAATCCTAAGTGTCTTAAATATAAATATTTTTGTCATCCAGCACATGATGCCTACACCTGTAGCTGATGTCAACTGTAAGTACAAATGTGAATTTTCCTTCTCAGCCTTAATATTACTAATTTGGATATTCATATATCCCTTAGATACAATATTCATTCAGAAATCAGAGAACAAATTTCTCTTTGGCAACCGTTAAAGAATATATCCTGAAGTATTTTGTGGCAAGACCACACAACTATCTTCAGTGTTCAGAACTGAATGAAAGCTAGCAAATTTTAAAAAGGAGAGCACATAGTTTATGATTATTTTTTCCTTTTGAAGGCAAAAGTTTATTAAATACATTTACCTTTTTGGTAATGAAATGCCAACGTTTACTGAAACATGGATTTGGAATACTAAGACTGGAGTTCTGAGATGAAACATGTATATCTCAGAACAGTTTCTGTATCATTGCTTTGATAAGGAGGAAGAGATACATGCACATTTCTTGAGTGTCTGGCAAACTTACAGAGACCGCTCTAACTTTATTCTATCAGTTTGCTTGTTTGAAAACAAACCAACCAATCTGATAAATAAGGCAGAATAGTCAAACAAGAATTATATGTATATCTGTAAATGTTAATTATATAATAGCAACTACTCATTACATCAAAAATATTCAAATATTTTTGCTCAGCTTCTTTTCCATGATCTACCACAATTTTATAATTCAAGTCCATTAATAGCATAGATAATTTTATTAGTAAGTATACTGAAGCACAGCCATACTGGGTCAGACATTGAAGGTCCGCTTATGGCTCATCCTGTCTCAGGTTAATGCGGCCAGTGACTGATGCTTAGACAAGAGTGAAAGATCAGGACAAACATATCATCCTACTGCCCCATTAATTCTCCTAACATCCAGCGCTTCCTAAGCCAAAAGTGATGTCTTTATACTTAATAGCCACAGTGCAATTTTCTGGCATATTTTTTTCCCCTTTGCTTTTTGAATTCATGGCATGTTCTAGGATCCAAAACATTCTGTGGGGAGGAGTTTCACAACCTGACTCTGTGCTTTCTTTTGTGTTGCTCTGGTTTGAGTTTGCCCTCTCCAAGCTAGAAGTATCGTTTGCTTCCTATGTTCTTGCACTGTTGTTCCTCAGATAGCCACTGCTGGCCACTGGCCAATACAAATCAATGGGCTAAACTAATTTTTTGTCCAACCCTGTTCCTGCTGCAGTCACAGAACCAAAAATAACCTGCACTGGGATGACTTAAGGGTGTATCCACACAAACAGCTGTGCTACTTAAAACAGTGTAACACATAAAACACTATGGTAGGTAGCTCTGTATCTCTGACCACAGTAATGGTGTTTCTCAGCTAAATGAAATGGTTATTGAGGGCTCATACAGAAATATTTTATATTGATACAATTAGACTTTTATCAACACAGTACTGTATTTAAATCAACAATGACTTACAGACGTTCCCCGTGTTGTCAAAACTTGTAAGAACATCTTTAACATTTAAGAGTCCATTGTGAAATCTGGAAGAAAACATAAATAGTGACTTTACCAACATATCAACAATCAAAAAAACCCCCATCCTGCCTCTTCAGAAAAGAGGTTCACTGCACACGTTCACTTCTCACAAACCCCTTTCACGGCCAAGTGTAGCAAACAGGTACTAGTGTAGCCACCAGGGGGAAAACAAGGGGACAATCACTGGTCTTCAAAGTTCCATCACTGACATGCATGAACCAGGAACATGTTTCTCGGAAACTAATACTTTATCAAAATGAAAACATTTCCAAAAAACATCCATTTTTGTCTAGTTGTGGAAGTCACATACAGGAAAGTAAGAGTTTTAGTAAAGTGATTTCTTTGAAGGGGAAAAACAAAAGACTGTTTTTGAACAGCAGCTGTACACACACTCCTATTTTCTCCCACAAAATCAAGAACAGTTCATTTAATTAATGTGAACAATGAAACTGATTAATGTGTTTAGTGAACTGCATTTTCCTTGGTTTTACATTTGCATAACCCAAGTGAAATAAACGTTCAAAACTGGGGATAATAAATTCATTAACTGAATTTCACATACCAACTGCAAATTTTAGAACACAGTGAGCAAAACACTGACAGCAGCAGAAAGGACATGCAACAAAGTTGAATAAAAATTTGCCTAACAAACTTCCTCTAAATGTTACAGATGTCAGGCTAGCTGGATTCACACACAAAGAAGCAACTAAAAATGTTTTAACTATTCCAAGCTAATTTAGGCCCAGAATGAACAAAATTATGCTTACGCTTTACAACAATTGGATCACATAGCTGTTTTGCAAATGTATTTAAAAAAAAATCTAAAAAGAATTCACCATGGCAGTAAAATACAAAAATACAGTCTTTTAATAATGTTTCAAATATAGTTCCTAAGGCTGTTTAGGAACATGCTAATTTGAAACACTGCAACAATAGAAGAAATCCAACAATTCTGGCACTTACAAAATTAATTCTCATTCTCTCAGCTCTTCCTTCCTGAAGGAAGTTTTTTGTAAGAATGAAAAAAAAAAAAAAGAATCAACCTTTTTGCAAATATGAAATTGTATATTTCTAGTGCAAAAAAAGCTATTTATAGTTTCTGATAAGCATAAGCATTAAATAAAGAAACATTTAAAGGTTAAATTTTGAGAAGCACCAAACAGCAACTAGACTGTCTTAAAAAAAAAATGAAAATCAAATGGAAATCAAGTTAACAAACTGAAATGAGCTCATAAACAGGGGCAATGAAATATATGAAAGATGTTACAAAATATTCCACTGGACATTAGAGCTCTTCTCCCAGCTACATATAAACAAACCAAAAATACATTCCTTAGCTGCAGCGGAAGCCTACAAGAATTCTGATGGATCATGTGAACTTAAAATGCACTTCTTTTTTTTTGGCAAGTTTGTTTTCAATCAGATTGGACAACTGATGCAACAGGGTTAATTCAAGGGAAGTGACAAGAAAGTGGACAGGATCAGTAGTTCTGCCAACCACAGAGCTGCCCTTTAAGCTGTCCCCTGCTGACTCCTTAGCATCCTACAAACTCTGTAACTGTGCATATGTCTGACACAGTTAGGGTCTCTCAGCCAGCTCTGAATGTCTCATCTTCTACATGAATGCAAGACAGGTGGGAGGGTGGGGGGAGATGCTGAGACAGTAAAGAAACATTTTAATCTTTGTTGGTATGTAGATTAGTCCTAGGATAACATGTTTTGGTTTGGTTTTTTCTCCCCTCAATTTCTTTATGCACATAGTCCATATATAAAGGAGATTTATCATGCAAATCTCCAAGTGAAGCAGACAAAGGTAAGGATGAACAGTTTAGCAATCCACTACCTGTAGTTCAACAGAACGCTATGAAGAAAGAAAAACAGAAGTAAGTGGAGTATCCTGGTCTAGAAAAGAATACAGTTTATATACTTCAGGGTCAAAAGGTAGAAAAGGCAAAAAAGAGAAATGATACAACCACAGCACTGGCCTTACAATTATCACTAAACTAAATTTCAGGCTGTTTCCAAAATAATGGTTTATAATTGCAGATAAGAAGTGGACAGCTCCGAGTACCTCAGCCTGAAGAATAAGCCAAGATTCTACAACAGATGCATGCCTCACACCTAGTGTTTTTAAGATTGTCCTGAAATTTTGGTGACGTTTCATTTAACTCAATTAATGTTCTTCATCTACATTATTATTTTGCTGCACCCAGTTTTCGTTAAGGATCAGTTCTTCCTCTGATTATAAAACATTCTTTCCATAACTAAAATCAACACACACAAATTTCAAACATATTCTTAAATTTATTATCCAGTGGCCAAAAGCTTGTGTCCGAGTACAAACCCAACACACCCTACCACTCGCTCTCTTGGCCAGCAGAGGCATGTTGCACAGGCACCCTTTTCTGGCTGCCTGCAACATTCAAAGTCTCTAACCCTCTTGTCTCAGCAATCTCTTTCTCGCTTTCACAAATATTGCTCGTGGCAACCACAGAAGTGAGCCATAATGCAATGATGAGAAGCATTTAGCTTTGCTATGAGGGACCTCCCCCTTCTCCTCACTCTTTCAGATACCCAATCCACGCTCATCATGAAACAGGACAGGATCTAAGTTTAACATCTGCTTCCTTTAGTCGGATCAGCTTATGAAACCTTCACTGAACAGAAGCAGGGAGCGAGCTCAATCTCCTAGAATGAGAGGAGTAGCCATTATCTCAATAGTGATATATGGCAAAGCCGCTCTCATTTACTCCAGAAATCAGATCTCGGGTCTTAACTATGTTACCATTATGGACTATTTTAAGACTACTCCACATTAGTAACAATGAATCTTCCAAAGCCAATTAGCATGATAGGAAAATACCTCTTCCTGCTGGTAAAGCTTTTTCTCCCTGCAGCAGGCTAAAGAAGCAGCACCTAAATTCCACGGGTAACCACTTAACAGTTACGGAAAGCAAACAGTGAAGAACTGAGTATAACTTCTATTTCAGACAAGTTTTAGGACGGAAGAAAGTAATGCGCCAACAGCTGATCTACTTGTGAAAGGCAGAGCTCAGGTAGACGCTTCGAAACAGCAATAGCCACATTTCTCCGTTCGGACGACTGTATTTGTAGAGCCTGCAGACAAACTCTGCACCAGCTACTCCCTGACTCTCTTCCACCACAGATCTGACTCGCAGATTAAAAGCTACACGTACATGTAAATACAGGCATTCTCTAACCCCAAATTCTGCCATAAATATCACGCTACTCAGTCCTGCACCTAAAAACAACAGCTCCTAGTTTGGGATCCACTGCTCTGCATATACCTCCCTAGCAGTTCTGTAACAGCTGCTGCTTCACTGTCCCATCCCACCAGCCGCTCCTCCATTACCGAGCCGAGAGAAAACTGCCAATACACGTCAAATCTTGTTTCTATGACTGCCTGTCATGATTGCAGCTTTCCACAGCACGTCTTACAAACTGCCCATAAAGACTTTGTAAGTGTCATGTGCACTGAATTATGAAAGTCAAGGAAAGGACTCACAGAAGCTTGTGGTTAAATCCCAACCCCCAAATTCCCATAAATTTCCACAGGCATCTCAAAATACAGAAGAACACTGGTATTTAGTGCTTTGGAATATGTCATGAATGTTGTACAGTTCAAAGAAGTTGAAAGCTGTGATTCCTGAGATCAACAAAATAATTCAAACAAATATAGGTAAGCAACACAGAGAAAGTGAATTTGAGGCCAGAGTAGTTAATCTGATCTACAGCGTTCTTATTAAGTCTTTAAGGAATGGCATGCAAAAATTTCTGTGGCTGAGGCAGTAAGTTATAGAAGACCAATCTATGAATGATAAACTAATTTAACTCATGTTTCTCCTGATACGAAACAAAGCAAAATTCCTTACTCTGGACTATGAATAAATCAACTCTGGATGTATAAAGTCAGAGAGAGAGACAGAGAAAGATCTTTAAAATATATTAACGTTCCTTCCTCTCCAATTCAGGCAACACAAGTGGCAGACTTTTACATGTATTTATAAATAGCTGTAGACAGTAGAATAAAAATAATCCTTCAGTAACTCCCTATTAATGTACGCCTTTCATCAACCATAATGAAACAAAACTATGTTCCTTCTCCTCTTTTATATTATTCTTCAACTGAATGAGGAAAAATAACTCAAATAACTAAATACATACAGTAAAAAAAAAATTACAAAAAACCTAAGATAGACTACATTTCCGTATAATACTCAAAAGAAAAGAAACCCACAATACATCACCATACATTATTAAGCTGGATACAAAATAAAACTACAATATTTGTGGAAAATGAAAGACAGGATAAGGGTGAAAAAGTTACGGCTAGGGGTACTTTACAAAAAGGCTTGGTGAGTATCACCACCTATTGTCATTGTGGCCCAGTAAGAATCTCACAGTTATCCGCAAACTTTGTTACTTGATCAAATGTGTTTTTCTGGGCCAGAGTATAGCAAAACAAGATAACTCCTCTTTCACTCCAGTTCAATATCTCCAGCTTAATATGGTAAGAAACCAAAACAATGTCTTCTTTGACTACCAATTCTTTTTACAAATACACACATCTTGGGCAACAAGAACAGTCTTAGTTTCATCAGTGAATGAAAGCAGTATGTTACCAAATCACTTTTTATCTCTTTCCTCAATTTCCTCCTTCTGTGGCCAAGCCTTTAGGCTGCCAAATCCCCACGTTGTCTCTTAGCACGCAATAAATGCAAGAATGCGAATTTATCACATGCGTATAAATTGTCCATAAGGAGTAGGCAATATTCCTTGAAATATGCTTCCCTTCATTTTTTTATGTCTACCCCTAAAAGAAAATTTCATTAAAACTTCAAAATGTTATTAGCAGAAATATCCTATAGGAATAGCCAATGGAATTCACTCCTAAACCTTCTAACATACAACTTGCCACAGACAAATAACATGCCTCTCATTTCTAAACCAAAGATCTAGAATCATCTAATAATTTCTTTCATGTTTTTATCAAAAGGTTCATTCACATTCAGAATAAGGCATGACACCTTGCAAAGAACACTTACCGAAGATTTAACCCTTCCTGTAAGCTGCTAACATTGTTCTTTTCAGTTCTGCATTTTAGTATTTGAAACACCAAATGACTGATCAATGGAAAATATTTTACCACAGAAATATCTTATTTCTTCTCTAATTGCTTAAAATGAGCCTACAATTTTAAAGCAAATCCATATCCTGAAATAAAAAAATTTGAAGATATTGATTGCTCCTTTTTTAACTCTAATAAAAGAATAATTTTCCTGTCTAAAAGACAGGCACCATCTCCACAGTGAGACACTGCATCTTTATGATCTATAATCACTTCATTGCTAGAACTATTCATACAAAATTTAAATTTAAAAGCATATTCCTGACTAAGAATAGAAGGATTTAGAAATGCAATATTAAATAACGGTTTTAAAATGTCTCTACTTACTCTATATCATCCTGTCACCAAGAGAACAAGTATTTAGCACGTGCATAATTTTTAACAGCAAAGTGAAATACCCCCAAAGTTAAAAAGAACTTGAACAAAGCTAACAAATAAACATGAAAGTTTTATGAATAAAAACGTATTTTTAATGGAGAAAAGATCCATAAGGACAGATAATATCTGTAATAAAGGTATCTTTTTCCACTTCAAGCTTGCAAGAAATTTCACTCAAACCGAGGTTTATATTTTTCACCTGCAGACTAGATTACTCAGTGTGCTGTATGCAAACCTGAATGTGAAAACTGCAGCAAGATTCCAGCTTGGACTGAACATGTCTACGTTCTCCATGTTAGACTGTCATAAACAGTCAGCCCAATTCCCAGGCTGAATTCCTGTCAGTTTAGGGATTTATTTTTTAACTAACATTAATTGCAAGCAACACTAGAGAGCAATTTCATGTATGTAGCCACCCAATTCATATCATCAAGACAAGGATGTAGTGTGTAGGAGCATCAAATATGGTACAAATCCAAATAAGACTAGACTAACCAAATGAGATTATAACACAAGAAATTTCATTCTGACACATCTTTCACTGCTAACAAAAATCACACTCATCAGACACTCATTTTCATACCCCAGAGCTACCGTGAAGCACCTTAGTACCCATACAAACTTCAAGTGACCACCATCCACCACGTACTGTGAATCTACATTTCATTAAGCACACTAGAGAGCACTGTTTAACTGGAATAGTTATGGGGATTTTTAAAATGAGTCAATGATGTTGTCACCTCAAGGATCTAGTCAAAATGACACATAAATCCAGCTTAAATTTCTTATGCAAAAAACGGCCTTATATGCAATTTGGTGCTTCTGGCTTCCTGCTTTGGAAGATTTGTTTTTAAGAATGATTCTACAATAAACTAGTGACAAAAAACATGGCATAAGCTCTTCTTTCCCAAATGTGAATCCAACCTGATTTTCATTAGAAAAATAGGAGCTTATTAAAACAAGCTGCATTGAGAAGTTCAGAAAAGCATGCACCAAACTGGTCCCCAAGTCCCTCTAGAGCAGTAATTCCAGCTAGGTCATAGCATATCTGAATATACAATTTGATCAGTTTTGATAGCCCTTGAACTGATATAGCTTGACCTTTATACTCTTTGCCAAAAGCCACTAACAACCTTATGAACTTTCTTAAGTATTTAGTCTTGTCAAGATACTAGCTGACAACCCTTTTAACATCCAACATATGCAATGAGCTTTCCCAAGAAGATCTTAATGCATAAGGAAAACATATGGAGATGAAAATTCAAAAGCACTTTTGTCAAGATTTTAGAGGGGCTATAGCAATGTTTTTTTTCCTGACAAAAAGATGTATAAAAAGGCTCTCCTACTCAAGCACATTGCTCTAGGTTTACCTGACTGATGTGATTGTTAATAATATGCTAATAATATGTTCTTGTTATCTTGTTAAAATTGTTTCTAATGATGAAAATGATGATGATTAATATTTTGCCAATGGGAGGAGGAAAATGAAGGGAAGACTGTCAGACATACAGAGGATCCTTAAGTTTCCAAGACGTGATCAGTTCTCAAAGATCCAGGGACTCCAAGATTTCTTATCTTGTAGGTACGCAAGTTTCAGTGAGGAGAACTGTTACTCTGTTATGTATGTTAAAACTGTTATGTTAACCCTCTTAAATCACTGCTTCTACAAAAGCAGAGAAGAAACTGTATTTAATACAGACTTAAGGTAAAGCAGATTTTCTTGCAGGGTTTATACTTTGTCCCTGGCAAAATATACAGCGAGTATTTTCTCCTTCCCTTCTTCACCATCCTGCAATATTCTGAAATAATAAGTATATGCTATCTATTGCCACTACGTCAACACAGAGAGAAAACATTTTAATATAGAAGTGTAAGTAAGTTCTGATCATTATTCCTAAAATTATCAGTGATTACCATTTTTATAGATCACCGAGTATCTTCTAGAACGTAACAAAATATGGGGAAAAAATAAAAACAAAAATCCCCACCAGGAGACAATCTCCCTATTCTCCTCAATATACAGTTTTTGAAACCCAGTGTGAGCCTGCTCCAGCACAGGAACTGTACATTTCCATTGGCCAAGCTCAGAGGAACATAAAAGGTTAAAACTAAATCCCCATACTTAGAATACTATACAATGATCACCAATAATAAAATCATGCATGAACAAACATGCTTGTTCACAGTCTACAGTTTGAGCTGTGTCCTATTATCAGTGAAGCTACTATTAGCCAAATAAAAATGCCAAATAAAATGATGACATGGAAAGTGATGGAAACAGAAGTGCACAAATATCAAATGTCAGAGCAAGATCAGCCTGACATTCCCTTGGCTTTTGTACTGCCGACACAGGTGAGCCTTAGCTCGCCTACCTTAAAACTCGCGTAACTCATAAATCAAGTAAGTGACACCAAGCATTGCAAACCATGGTAGTGAACGAAGGAGACTGAATGAAGTAGTTCAGGACTGCAGCATAAATGATTGCAGACTTGCTCAGCCTAAATTCCACCTAAACACCTTACATTTCCCATTACCAGTGTGCCTCTGAAGACCTAAAACCAGGGAATAGAGACACTGCACAAAGAGATTAGGTAGACTGTGAGCATCTGGATTAATCTGTAGCATTCCCCAGCAGTTCACTGGAAAAGTAAATATGCAGAAAAAACACCGTACCTACTTCTATTACAAATAGGCATCATTTTCAAATAGAAAAGCTTCCTTTTGAAGCCTTTTAGTGTCAGTAAGTATAAGTTTGGAAAATGGAAAATTAAGGGTTTATAAAGGTCTAAACAATTTTGTATTTGACTTTTTACCTAGCTGCAAATTTAAGGCAACCTGCATGTAGTGTCGTGGGGTTGGGGTGGGTTTTTTTTGGGGGGGGGTGGTGGTGTGGTGTGTGTGTGTGTGTTTCGTTTTTTTCTTTTGGTTGTTTTGTTTTATAACCTTGCAAAAATGTCACAGTTAATGATGGTCGCTTGTTTGTGTTAGATCTTGGTTTCTAAGATTGACTTTAATTTCAAGGTTCCAGTTAAATAAAAATGCGCTTTACAATTTCAATGACTCGGGCTCTCCAGAATATCCTCTACTGTGCACAGAACGCAAAATCCTACACCCTCAGCAGGGCTAATTAGAGGCTGCAAAACAAGTATTGACTCAGGGATGCTTAAGTTACTGTTGCAATGATAACCTGTTGAGGCAAAACCAACTTATAGATATGCACAAAACTGAACAAGGAAAAGGAGACCAAAGCAGGAGAAAAGGAAAAAAAACCCCAAACACACATAGTAATGAATGGGAGCTATAAACTTTTCTATTTTGCTAAAGCTACTGAGAATTCATTACACTCCTTCAGAGGGTTTCTGGGGCGTTTTCGGGGTTTTTTAGGTTTGTGTGGGTTTGGAGGGGGGAGGGTTGTGTGTGGGTTTGGGGTTTTTTTAATACAGATATCTTCATTTGTTTTACCTGTTCTATTATAAAATAGATTTCTTCATTAGGTACAAACCACTTCTGTAGGAAGAGGAAATTTTTTATTCTTTTGTTTTGCAAATTGGCTTCCAAATTATCATTGAGTTTTACAGGAACTATTAAGAAGAAAATTGAATAAAATATAGATCACTACCAAAAAGCTTTTAGAACTTTATGAATAACATCATGTCATTAACATTTTTATTAAGTTTACAAGTAAATGTGTTCAGTTTTTTACATCCTGTTTATATCAGAAGAATGTCAAAACAGAAAGCTATTAGAAATATAAAATAAATGCTTATATTTGCATTCTGCTATAGGTACAATCATCAGTATTTTCATTCAAGCTCTGGCACTTCAGTGAAATGTACCGAAAAAAAATCAGACAAGCTGCTTACTGTAACAAACAACTAAAAATAACACCTAACAGTTTATTTGTAAACTATGCTCTAGTTACACAAAACACTGGAAGAATGACTAATGAGTTTCATATTTGAGGTCTGTACAAGACCATAGGAAGTACTTAAATGATTATTACCTTAAGGACACACTATACTCAGGATAAAAGATGCTTTTATACTGAACCCAGGTCCCAGCTTCCTCTTCTGTGTTCTGGTCTTCTATTGAAAAGAGTTTGAACGATGCGAACCTTCTTACAGACACTTGTTGGAGATGCACATCTTTCAAGTGCTTTTTCTTCAGAACCTTTGAAATGAAGAACAAATTAAACATTAAGAATAAAACTTTCATGAAAAGAACAAACACAGGCTTATTTAGGTGAAGAGACAAGTCTGGAATCAACCATAATAGCTATGCCATTAACTAATAGTTATGAATAACTAGTCCAAGTATGTCAAGCCTGAAAAACGTAACAGTGGTATTGATGGTAGGGGTCAAGAGAATGGGTTATGAATTTGTTATGTCTCAATAACTGTAAGGCAAATGTACTGTGTTCACAAGTACATAAAGTTGCTTTTTTAATTCCCGCTCCAGCAAACCCATGCCAGAGTTAAAGGCAGACTAAGTTCTCCCCTATCCTCCCATCGCCACCACAATGAAAGTTTCACAGACCAAGCAGTGCCCTCACCAAGCAATTTCTGTGCCACTCACTGTCCCTATAGATGAAAAAGAGAAGAAAAAAAAAAAAAAAAAAAAAAGGGTACTTTCCATAGAACTTAAATGACCCAAAACATGATCTTCAGGTACCCAAGTGGTAAGTGTTTGCCTGGTAGGCTACTTCCTAGCCTAAAAGTCTACTGCTGCACACTTGCAGAACTGCTGCCAAACTTCTGAGTTGAGAAACTTGCTACCTGTCCCAGGCCCCAGACTTTCAGATGCCACAACTGCGTATTCCCCTACCAAGGGCCCCATAAGGGGACTGACACATTAGCCAACCTTTACATGAGCCCCAAAATACACTGACACCACCAAGTTCAGCATTAAGAGACTGAAGAATTCAAGGCAGTGGCAGAGACAGAACATGGCCATTCACATTTTTTAAATGATTAAAACACTTGTTCAGGAAAGTGAAAACATGGGCTCGCTGTCCTGCATAGTTCGCTACACTCAGCTGTCTTCGGGGAGTGAGGTATCAACTCCTCCGTACAAGAAAACCCAGGACCCAGCCCATTTGAGCTGTACCATTGCACAGGACAACTAGCATTTCCCTGCCAGACAAAAAGGCTTATTCTTTAGGTCAGTGATGTGGAAGGAGAGGTGCCCTAGGTTTAACTTCTTTCTCCTAACATTGGACAGAATACATAAATAATTGCCATTGCATTTTTAAAATGAAGGTGCGTAAGTAAGCCAGAGTGATGAAAAAAACCAGAGCATAAAATAAACTCATCACTATAAACAGATAGAGCTACAAGGAACAGCTCTATTGAGTAGGAGAGCACCACAATGTAGGTTTTTTTGCCAACCAGAGACAAATCTGAAGTCAAATGAGAAACAGCTCTCCAGAATTATGAAACTTGAAATGGAAGCTTTGCATATGGGATGTGTACAAGAAAATAACAGGTCAGAGATTTTTTTTTTGCTGCACCCAACCTTTGTTGACCGTGCTTTAAGTGGAGATGCACTCACATCCAACAGTCTTACAATTTGGTCCCATGGCCTATTATTTTCCAGGATACTTGGAAGTAGTACATATGTGAGCAGAGCAATTGTATTTGCTATGCTGTTAGTTTCTAACAGCAGGTCTTATGCATCAGGTTTATTGCTTTTGGATCTGTTTTCATCGGCGGATCTCAGCATATGAAAGGCACAGGCATTTTCATCAAAGTATTAAAAATGGCTGTGTGCTGTCCACACTATTCCTTCTACTTTTGTAACACATGGGGAAAATACACAGGAAGGAAATTGCAAAAACACCAAAACAGGAGAACCAAATTAAAAGACTAGCAGAATTAAGACCTTCATATAATAGTGACATGCCTGGAAACAAAACGGACCAACTTGACAACTAAAGAAAACGACCAAGATCTAATTTTCAGAAAAGCATGTTGTTTTGGGGTTTTTTTTTTAAAGCAAAGGCAAGCCATTACTAACAGGAAAAAAAATCCAGCAGTGACAACACCTTTCTGTTTTCAGTTTTTTGTTCTACAGAGGCATCTTCTAGCCACTCTGTAAAATGTAATCTCTGGGTTAGCAGAAAATCTCAGGAGGATTCCAGTACTCAAAATAAACATTTCTCCCACAGCCTCCAACTCAAATCAAGAGGTCTAAGATCTGAAAATTACAATAGCAGGTCAAATCTTTTAAAAACCTAACCATAACTGAGAAAACAGAGCACAAAGGAAGACTATGTTACATTATTTGTATCTAACTCTGTATTTTTACATAAGGATCAAAATATTTTTTTTCCTCAAGTCATTTTCTGAAAGCACCACAATTGTGTTACAAGCTGCAAAGATATGCTACTGCTATAGGATAATCCACTGACAAAACACAAAAGGTGACAAACCTATTTAAACTCATAATAATGTTTTGAAGCTGTTGAAAGACAGTATTCTCTATTTTCATGATACCCTTCCAATGAAGGTGAAGCTCCCTAATTTCCTGCACACTGCCATAATAAATGAACATGCCCCGGGGACCTATAAAACCAGTAACCAATATCAAAGCAAGCTAAAGGCTTCTCAGCAGAATAGACACAATTCTTGGTTTTAGTGATGGCAGAGAGAAAGAACTATATTGGCAAAGGAATCACCAGACATCACCGCTCACAGCAACTTTCAGCTAAGTTTCCCTGCATATTTTTATTTTTAAAAATTCCAGAAGCCTTGTTTCACTCTCTTCAAAATCTTCTTTCGGTACTGAAAAGCCCCGTCTTCTGCACAAGATTTTTACAGGTGTACACAAGTGTTAGGCTTGTACACATGTCATACGTACAAATATTATCTAAATAAATAATATTTTAGGTTCTGTAATGAAAGATTCTTTTCCAAAAATTAGGTTCCTTAGAAGAAAAAAAAACACCAAGATTGACGACCAAAAAAACCCCAAACAATGCAAGCTCACACTTTTACCTTGCGGTTTTCCTTCTCTCAAACTTGCATTTTCTTTCCTCTCAAACTTCACTTAGCGATATGGAATTCTAAGGCAATTCTTTCCTCCTTAACAGACAAGACATTTAAAAAAAAGCACCACTAAACTGTCTCCTGTTTTAGAAAGATTCTAGTAAAATATTACCACAGATCTCAACTGCAAGGCCCTCAGTACTTAATGACAATATTAGGACAATATTTAGGACTCCCTATAAAACCTAAAGATTTTTGACCGCTCTTAAAAACACAAACAAATGGGAAAAAAAAAACCAAACCCATACGGAGAAAGGCAGTCACCTGAAATTCCCTGTATTTCTTTGTGTATCTCATAGTGTGTGGCCTAGTTGCACTAAAAGCCAAATTCAGTAATAGCTATGGCACTGACCGGAACACGTTATTTTGTACATGCAAGAAAGTTTCTACATAATCGGTACATAACTACACAATCTCTAAATATCATCAGTAGGACTGTGCATTATTTATTTTTACAAATAGTTTGTTTACCAAATTGTTTTATTCAACTGTAGCAATTTACAAAGTCACGACCAACAAAACAGGCACAGGTGCCCTTCACAGAGAAAGGAGCAGGAAGAGAAGAAAAACTGTTTTAGAAGTTTCTTCTGTTTGGAGTGTGGGGGGAAGCCACTTCCCTGACCTCACTTTAGCTTTTACTTTTCAATTCTGGAAGCTAAAGCACATTAGCAGGTAAGCAAGACTTCTGTGAGAAGAAAAGCAAGAGGAGGGTAACAGGCAGGATAAACATATAAAGCTTACAGATTTCAGGAAAGTTTTCATTAAACTTTCTATAGGGAGCAAGTGTACATACAGGGAGCAATGCCTATTCCTTTAACTTCCCTGCTAAAGGCTACAGACTGGATAATGCCACCAATTGCAGACTGGTAGGGCTCAAAACACAGCCTTAGAGAATATACTCCAGTCATTTATAAATGCACACTACAAGTGAAACTTACCTTAGCTTTTTTTTTTTAAGCAAAAAATATTTTCCTTGATTCTGACAAGCTAAGTTTAAAAATATTGCCAAACTTCAAACTCAGTACATACATAAAACATTTTATTGATAAATAACACATAGGCAATTACGCAAACCCCTGGTTCTTTATGCTAGCTTCATAGGATACCTGATAAAAGGGCTTTTTTCTTAATTAAATCAGCAAGCGCGCACTCAAGCATCCTTACCATAGCAAATCAATTTGTGTATGCATTGAATGAAAGCAAATTCAATACATAAACACACCAAAGAACTGATTTCATGTAAGGCGTTATTATAAGCAGTATGAAAAGCGTTTTTAGAAGCGCTGTAAGAAACACTTTGACAGTGCTCCTTTAAAGATGGATATGAAGGGAGGTTGATACCTTCTCCCAATCCATAGATAGATCCAAGCATCACTGCAGTAAAGAGTGCAGAACTGATTTTTACTTCAGATGTACTAGTAAGATTAAATTGATCCTTGCTCATCGTACCATATAAAAATCAACAGAAAAGCTAAAGAACATGGAAAAACCCAGGGAATCTGCGGAGAAAAAGGTCACAGATACATGTAGTTTGAGGAAAAAACAGAAGCCTTCTCCCCAAACACTTACATGCACCCCTCATGCCCCCATTCGATGGTTATGAAAAGTTCCTTCTGATTTTAAGAGACCGGAATATGCCAAAGGCAGTATGTTGAAAAGAAGTAACAGCTAGCACAGCCGCAGAGCGCAGCTTCCGTAGTCTGCTAGAACAGAAACCTACAAGGACAAACCTGATATTCCTACCAACAACTTTGCCGTTTCCTGCTTTAGAGTATAACACCACAGACATTTGTCCTGTTGAACTGGCACATTTACAAACCAAAAACACACCCAAAGAAAAGGTCAACGTTAACCTCCCCACACCTCCCGCTCTGTCACCCGACTGCGGCCGGGTGCGCCTTCCAACCCAGCTGCCGCCATCGGACCCACGGCCGCCACTCTGCCTGCTCAGAGAGAGCTCGCGCTGGGCAGCTCCGGGCACCCATTTCCACAAAACTAAACATTCAAGTTCGGACTCCAAAAATATCATGTCCGATAACAGTAACAACTAAGGAAACCGATTCCGGTTGTCAAGCCTTTACGCATATGTTCAGCAGCAGAGGAATCCTTTCCAACCTCGCACCGCTCCTAGAAGGTCCAAAAAAGTACGGAAGGCCGGAGCTGACAAGGCGCTCACCCGGGCCGCAGGTGTAAACTTGCTGGTTCTTCCTCCTCGCCCTCTTCCAGGCCTGGCCCCACCGCTCACCAGACCGCCAGCAGCTGCAGGTAAAGCGCAGTGGTCGCTGCCAGGCGAGTGGGGGCTCACCCCAGCTCCCCATGAAAGGCAGTTTGGAGGGGGTCAAAGGGTGGGAACTGGGTAGCAGCTACGATGACCGGCTCACACGGCTTCGACAGAAGGTGCCGAACCACGGCCTGAAAAGAAACACGGCCTGAAAATACCAAGCTAGTGCCCTCAGGCTGCAGGGGTGCAAGGGGTGCCGGCCCGCCTCCCATTAACGCTGCTGACAAGACCACAGACAGCTTTTGGGACCTACAGAAGGCACACTTAAAAGAGCCATCTATGCGTGTGTGTCCATACATACGTATATATTTTTATTATTACTATTTCTCCGGGAAGAGGACTGCAAACCCCTCTGCAAGCCCCGGCGTACTATTCCTCACAATCCTCCTGTCAGGGCTGCGGGCAGCTCTTCGCAGCTCGGCTTTCCGCACGCCGCCAGCGCCCGCAGCGTTCCCCGCCGCCCCCGGCACCCCCGCCCGGGCAGCGCCCGGCCCCTCCGGCGCTGCGAGCTACCGGCCACACGGCCCCACGACCGCCCGCCGGCCCCGGGGGCGCAGCAGCCCAGCGTGGAGGGGCGGGAGGGGCCACGAACCACCCCGGCCCACGGCGCCGCCGCCTCAGGGGACGGGAGCGCCCGTCCGTTCAGGGGGGACGCGCTCCCCTCGGGCTGCGCCGCCGGCCCGCCCCGCCATCCCGGCAGCCCCTCCCGCCCGCGGGCTCCCCCTACCTGCCCCAGCAGCCGCCAGCGGGCTCTCGCCGCTCCCGCACCGCTCGCCTCGCACCTGCCCGCGGCGGGGCGGCGCGGAGAGCCGGCAGCCTCGGCCATGCGGCGGCGGGGAGCGCTCAGACCTCCCTCCGGGCGCGGGGAGCGCTGCCCTGGCCGGCGGGGGCTTGCCGCCGAGCCTACAGCTTGAGGGGGAGGAAGTGGGTGGCCATCTTTAGTAAGGGCAGCGCTGAGGCGAGAGCCTGCCGACGAGGCGCGCGCTGCCGCCGCGCTGCGCCCGGTTCTTCGGGAGCACCGGAGGGGCGGGAGCGCGCCTCAAACCGGGTCGCCTGTGGGGCGAAACTGTGCGTGAAACGGGAGCGACCCTGAGGAAGCGGCCCTCGGCACCGTGCCAGCCCGCCCGGCGTGCGGCCGCCCGCCGCGGCTCCGCGCCCCCGCCTTGACATCAGCGGTGCTCGCCGGCCGCGGCTGGCTGAAGCGCCCTGCCGCCATCTTGGCTACGGGCAGTCCCGCGAAGGGGCCGGGAGCTGCTCCTGCTCGCTGCCATCTTATGCCGGGCAGCCCCGCCGGAGGGAGAGCGGGTCCAGCCCCGTCTGCGACGGCGAGTCCTTGCGCGGGCCGCGGGCGCTGCCCGGCGCTGGCACGGCCTTGCCGCGGCGGTGAGGGGCAGGGCTGGCGGGCAGCGGGGCCGGGCAGGGGCCGGGCCGGCTTCTCTGGCCCTCGCCCAGGCGGGACGGGGGAACGGGGCCGCGGGCGGGGAAACGCGTGGGCCTCTTCCCCCCGCAGAGCTGCAGACCCGTCAGTTGTCCTGCGAGGGGGGTTCAGCCCGTGCTGTCAAGTTACCCTCTTGAGAGAAAGTGATTTCATTGTTATATGATACTCGTAAAGGGGGAAAGAACTTCCCAAAATCTTCCCCGTTTTTGGTTTTTCAACATTTAAACATGCACAGTTGCACCTTACTTTCTCTTCGTTGATACTTTCACCAGAGTTAAACTTTCAACTGCCAGGAACCATGTTTTGGAGTAACATAGCGGGTTAATATGCAAGCTTAGCTGTGTGTACCAGTTGTTAAGAAAGACCTTAAGTTTTACAGTTTCTTCTTAACCTGATTTACCTAATGAATCAGCCTCATTTCTTTGAAAGTCATGGAGTTTTACCTTCAGTTTATGTTACGTATATTTCACATACACAGTGTAAATGATCAGTAGTTTGGGATTTTCAGAAATTTCAGGTTGACTATCAAGAAATGAAGGTTAAGACGTCTTGTGTTGGACTGCAAAATCTTCTCCAAGGGCTGAGCTTCAGTGTCAGATACTACTCTAAGCATAACCGTCTTCAAACAACATGTCTTTATAGTAAAATAAAACCAAAAAAATGCCATATCCTGGACTGTTCAGGAAGTACGTGCACACACAGGACTGTGCCACCTGGAAGCATCCTGCCGTGGAGATTCTTTTCCTGCAAGGTATGCTGCTTAAGTATAGACTTAATGGCCGTAACCACCTTGGCACATCTGTTAATGAAGCCAGCCATATTTTTGAAATGTCGAGGAAGCACATTTTTCCTAAAGAGTTTGAAGCAGGGGGATAAATACTAGGATTTCAGTTATGTTCAAAGACGTACACTGTTGTTTAACTTTCCTATACCATTTTGATGTAAAGCTGCATTTTGGTTGATTTTTCTGCTGTAGCAATTTTTAAAAAAAAATAGTTATCTTCTAGAAAGATTCAGATGAAGTGTCAAGAGAAAACTGCAGGGAGAGATCAGCTACTGTAGAGGTATGGTGTCCAAACTGATGACACCAGCCTTAACCACTGTGAGCAGTCTCAACAAAACTTGACCTTTTCTGTGCTGACCAGTAAGTCATGGTTTGCACCATATTGAATACTAAAGTACGCTATTGACTTCTCATAATTGTATTCACATGTGATAAACTATACTTAAAAAGGTACTTGGATTTATTTCTGGAAGTAAATGTTGCGTAAATCGGTGGCAATGTATCATGCACAGTCAGAAAATGGTCTGAAATAATTTCAGCCTTCTGTTCCTGTGTTTCTAATACAGAGTTTGCTAAAGGTATTATAAAAACTTACTGCAGTATGACAGCCTGCAAACCGATTTACATGCATAATGCATAAATGCTGTTTAAAAAGATTGGTGTTTTGGATTATTTTGTCTTAAACATGTTTTCAGATGGATGTGTGGTCATTCTAAAATGGTTTCAAGTTGACAATATTTCTTCAAAGGTGACCCAAAGATCATCTTGTTGTAACCCTCTTATTTCTAACCATAATGTAAACAGTTCCTAAGTGTGTGTCTGAAATGTAAACAAATGTTGCAAGGAGAACATACTTGATGGTATGAGAATGTGTGGTTCTGTAAGTCTTGATGGATGAGAATGTGTGGTTCTGTTTATTTATTGGCCTTTCGCTAACACAGTTAGAAAAGCTGGTCTACAGCACTAGGTCCAGGATACAAACAAGTGGTTTTTACCTGAAAGGAAGCTGCGCCTGTTTGCTTTGGAGCAAACATTTGCAAACTGATTGTCACTGAGATCCTCTGGTACCCTCAAAATCTTTCTAGATGCTCTTCTAGATGACTCGTTTTTCCCCAGACAGGGAGGTGTACAGTAACTCTAATATATACCTACACTGTGGCCACCAGCTCTATGTAATATTTCCAAATAAATACAATGGAAACTGTCAAAAACAAAAGGAGGAGAATCATCAAAAGATTCGTAAAGTGTGGAAGTTGCCAAAATAAGTTGTGGATGCTAAAGTTTTACATAGGTACAAGGGGAGATGATACACGTACATGAAACAGACTTTTTAAATATCCAGAAACCGTATTCAGCTCAGGAAATTCCTGAGCTAAAATCGTTGAAGGCTGGGGGGATATCATCTCTGTTTGTCCCATTCTTATGCTTCCCTAAATATCCACTTGTGGCCACTGTGGGGTTTTTGTTTGTTTGCTTCTGGTTTGGGGAATGGTGTTTTCTTACAGCAGTTTTTCCAGTGACTGTGGTACAACTAACACATCCCGCAATTTCTTTGCCTTGACCAATTACACTTCTCTTGAGGGCTTTCACAGTTTCTTTGACTTGTGCTTACGAATTGATATACTAGGCTAGAGGGACTGTTGGTCTGAACCAGTAATGAACACTAATATGGTCTCATGAATTATATGGTATGCATTCATAGGGAGTTTGGTAACTGGAGCAGATAGTTTCTCCTCCTTTCAAAGTCTGCTTATAACATTCACATTTTAGATCGCATGCATTTGTGAAGACAAACCAGGAACAAATCACCAGTTCTTGATGCAAAGTGAAGATGGGGTAAAAAGTATATGCTGCTTTTTAAGTTTAGACACATTCACATGATACATCGAATGTTATAAAATGCTACTTTGTGTGGTCGGTGCAGCACATGCAATGATACATGTTGTTAAGCTTATTATTTGATCAAACAAGATTTTACAGTAAGCAAAAAGAAGTAGCATTGTGCTAGCAATTTTAACACACTTTTAACGTTTTTACAAGAGTAGACAGCTTTTTTTGGGGATGAGGTAGCAGTACTCTACTCATGGATCATGGAAAACTAGATCCTCAAACTTATTTCTGACAAAACTGTTGCAGAACCCATTCAGTTTATTCTGCACCTTATGAACATTTATACTAACACTTTTAAGGAGGTGGAGCAAGAACCTGAACAAGCTGCTAGGACTCCTAGGTATAGTGCAGAGGTGTGGGTGGCATTGTTGTCTAGGAAAGGAAATGAGAAATGATACTCTTAAGACAGGAAAATTATGAGAAAACACCTCTGAAGAAGGAAAAATAACAGAATTCCATAAAGTTAACTAAAAACTAGTTCTAGAACCAGAACAAACATATTTACATATAATCAATTAAGAGCATACATTAATAGCACCCTAACTTTTGAACAGAAGACTGCAATAACTGTGTCAAGTAAAGCCACATTTGACAATGCCTCCCTAAAAGACCAGGAAGAATTGAAAAGAAAAACTTATTCTGGCTGTGGTTTTTCTTTTTAATGGCACGTACTATTGTAATAATGCAAAGTTGGTTTGGGGTCTGTATCTCAGGAAATATCATTATTGCCTCAATATATTCGTATTGGAGTACAGAGTGCTGGCTTGTAGCCATTGTTGTCTTTACTTACTTAGCAGGAAGGAACAAAAATCCTTTCCAAAAGGAAACAAAATACATCCATAGTAACATCAGAGCTTTTGTACAAGAATCTTCTGAAATCAGAGCAGGAAAACTGGAATGACATTTCAGCAAGATACAAAGCTATGACAAAAAGAATCAAGGAAAACTTGGAAGAATTGCACAAGTATACATTCAATTCAGGAAGCCCAAGGGTGAGTGGCAAAAAAACCAAACATTACTCATCATTGTATACAAATAAAAGGTAGTGAAGCCATTCCTGCTATAAGATGCTGTTTAACTGATTGGTTTATGTTGGCAGTTTTGAATATTTTAATAATTGTGGATAGTAACAGCATGTGTTTAGAACAGATTATACCTGATAAGATATTTACGTTAATTTCTCCATAGGCAAAAGCAAGTAAAGAGACAATAATCATCTGACTTTCTGATAAAGAATACAAGACATTGTAAGTTACAAGAGCAACTGCAGGTGATCTGAGCCTTTTGTTAAATTTAGAGCAGGTATAGGTAGCTTACGTACCCTAACTTTGAAAGAACTTTTCTGATGCATGCAATTCGTTCTTCAGTATCAAATGTATATGTGGTGTTCCATCATTTGTGTCTGTACAATTGTGTGGTACAGAACAATGACTGAATATAGAGATTCTGAGGAAATAGTCTAACTATATGTTGGACTTGAAACATGTTTGTTTTGTATTGAACAGATCAGGTTTGGAGAGAATGTGTACTTTGAAGAGAATGGCTGCATATTTCTTTCAAAAGCAGATGATGGTAAGGGACTTCTCTTCCTAACATGGTACAATTGTTAAAAATGTTGTGCATGTATCATTTGGCGTACTTTTCTTACATTAAAGCTTAATTGCTCTGTTTCTTAAAATAACTAAAAATAATTCTATAAAATTCTTTAATGATTGATTAATAATTCTGGAATCCTGAATCTGAACAGGTGAGGTGAAGAGAGTTAGGGAGTAGTACATATTGATACTAAGGCAAGTTTCTGGAGAGGAAAGAGAGAAGTCATTTCTCTCCAGTGCCCTAACTTAACACTTTAAAAAGAAAAAGCACATTCATGTTTTTTTTATTTCTGAAGGGGTGGAAAAATTTTACTAATTGTATTTAGTAAAACCAACTGTGCCTTAGGTTTCTGAACTTTAAAATTTAATACATTTACTAGAAGCCAAGAACTACACTTTTAATATATTTTTAATAATAAGACTGTAATTACATAACTAATTTTTTGTTTATTTTTACAAAGTGCATTTGCAAATATCTTGCAAGACAAATATTTGGTGTTCATAAATTCCAGTAGTATGCCTGTGAGTATTACAGGCAGACTTGTTAAATACAGGTATTAACAACCACTGTTGATTTTGACAGTGCCTTAATTACAGGATTTTTTTGCTATCTCTTGTTTTTAATGTAGTAGATGAAGGAAATGTTGACATTCTATTCAGTACTGAAGATCTTGGCTTTTCTGATGCCTTTATTCAACGGATCAGAATTTCACCACATCAGAGATACATGGCTATCAACTTAAAAAGTGAAAATTCTGAAGAGGCAACCTGCGTTATTATGAAACTTGGTCGTTTTCCTGTCATAGAAAAAGTAATTCCAAATGTATTTAGTTTTGGTAAGTTGTTTATAAATATGCTGTGGATCACACCAGCTTTCAACACAACATTTTTGTTTGTCTACAAATAATATTAAAGTATTTAATTAAAAAAAAAGCAAGATTTTTAGATCTAATCCTTATAGCTGTTTAATTTTTTCTTATTTAAGATTTCCTCCACACTGCACAATTACAAGTTATCTGATGTGGATGAAAGTGACTGCTTTCATGATACAGGTTTTCCTTCATTGTAAAAGCACGCATTTATACATGTTTGAACAGTCATACATATCATTCTCTTTATTTAATTCAATACGCCTCTTTAAAAATATACTGACATAACGGTTTGCAATATAAAGATCTTTTTGAGAACTGTTTTAGTTATTAAACCCTTACAGCTGTTACTGAAGTCACCGATAGCTATAGGCACTTAGCTTTGCTGAAAAGTGTGCAAGTGCTACCTACTATTAAGTATTGGCTGGAATTTCAGCTGGACGCTAGGATGTGGGTCACAATTCAGAGCCCAAAGTAGTCAGTCAGGCCTTAAGTCAATTCTTTCAGAATAGATTACAGAACTTTACATTGCTGCTAAAATAAGCAGAGGTAAACTGAAGTGAATGGGAAATCTTTATTTTTTTTATAGTATGTTAAAGAATAATAGCAAAAAGAGTGCAATAGTATGTATACAATGTTCCACATCTTGTATTTTGGATTACATTGTTAGATGTCATCAAGTATATATAGTGCCATAAGCAATTTACTAGGTAAAAATTCCTAGTTAGAGAAATGAACAGTAGCAAGAATTTAATGTTGTGTTTGCACAATTGAAGTTTATAATGCCTGTTGAAAACCAGGCCTGAAAATTTGCCAGTGACATCTTTCACTATGCCTGATTTGAACATGTATCTAGGTTTGTCTGGAAGAATCAGTACATTTAAGAAGCCAACTCCCTGTTGCCTACATAGGTGTGACAGAGTACAAAAAATGACTGTCAGAATGGTAGAGATTACACCCATTTTGTAAACTTACTCAGATGTAAGTGAGGTACAGACATACCATGAAGTACAGAGGTACCTCAGTCATGACCAAGAAAATTAGGTCTTACGACCACTTGCAAAGTACATGTTTGTATTGCATGATATGCAATAGCAGGCAGACAAATGAATGTTCTTGAAAATTTACATCTGTGGTTTTTTAAATTCTAGGCTACAGAAGAACTTGGATTTCCCTTCTAAAGGCTTGCCTTTGTAGTGAACCCTCAGCCACCTGTACACTTTGGAGCCACGTTGCTGTTCAGATAGCAAATTGTTTGCATTACTTCAGTGTGGTACTTTGAGTTTTGTACTGAAAATTAGTATTTATTCATAACACAGCATACAGTAACCTTTTAAAGCATATGTACTAAACATCATTCTGGTGGCTGTAGGAGCAGCAGAGATAGCACTAATTTGGCTGCATCAGACTACTGAACTTCAGAACAGCAAGATTCCTATATTTATACGTTTCTAATGTTGGTGAACACATGTACAAGCATAGAAAAATGGAAAATTTTTATCTCAGCAGCACCCATGGGGCACACGCATCATATCTTTTCTCTAAATGGCTTGCATGCAGTCACATGCAGCGGTGCAGAGCACATACCCTCTTTCCTATCTTGCTGACTCCATGTAAACCTGTTTCTCTGCTCTGTTTTAAACTGCCACACATCATCTATTTTCCTGTTACCCGCCAGGACCCCCACAGGTTCAAGAGTTTTCTCTTCCTGGGGCCTGGAATATTGTCCTCTGCCCCTTTTTTTTTTTTTTTTTTTTTTTAAATATATTATGAGATTCTTATTGTGTGGGATTCAGAGAAAACATGGAAAAATCTTTTTGTGGCTTACCCGAGCCTCTGGGGTGTAGAAGTGCTGTCCTCAGTTCCATGTCAGCTGCAACCCACCTTTTTCAGCATTGGGTCCAGTGTTCACAGAGCTCCATTTTCTCTCAGTAATAGTATATACTGTTCCAAATTTGATATGCATTTGTCTTTTTTCCAGAATGGGCTACAAATGATGTTCTGTATTACACAAGTCAGAAGAACCTAAAATGCCAGAATGTGTTTATGACCACTTTCACTAATCAGAAACATACTAAGTTAGTTTATACAGAACAAGATGCAAGGTAATACCTAAAATATAACAAGTCCTTTACATACACTAGAGTATTTTATATGTAAAATATAACTGCTTTGGAAAACAAATTCTTCCATATAGTATTCCATATAGTAAAAGGCATTTTTAAGTTGTGTTCTGCTGTCAGTAGTGCCTTATGCAGTCTGAGAATGTGCTCTGTTCTCCTCTTGATATGCGATCAACAGGGATTTGACTTTCTTCTCTTACCTCACGAGTTCAGTTGAGTTTATAAATGTCAAGGTCAGTCTCGGGTCAGGGTGTCCTTTAATGAATGTGTGACAGTTTCATACAGGGTAAATCAGATTGTGGATTTCATTTTGTTTTCTCTGCTATTGATGTCTGATACATCTTTTAAAAAACATAGACGTTCAGGCTAATCCTTGCTCTGGGTAATGGATGAGCAAAATCATTACAGCATTCCCCGAGATAGAACTATTGTTGACTGAATACCCTCTCAATAACCTTTCTTTAAGTAGTGGTTTAGGAAGACTAGAAGGCTCTTGCTAAATGGAATGCAGAACTAGTTTTTCAGCCATATAGCATGTAGTAGATTTAGACAGCATTCCATAAATGTTTGTGATTATTCTTATTTCAAGTTACATATTCAATAAAGAAATTTCAATTATACTTTCATCTAAAAAACCAGAAAATATCTGCATTTGAGATGGAGTAAATAAGATCCTTTTGTTCCAGCTGCATTTGATACATACTTTTGGAAAATCAAGTTGCACTGACCTGACACTTCCCCATAGGGAAACTGTTGGCATAATTCTGAAGGTCATAGTCATTACAGTAAATCTACTAGAAACTTACTCTAAAGGTTCGTGTGCTATTGCAGCTCATAACTGAACTCAGTTGTCATCAGAGATGGCAAGACATTCTTTTGTATTGCCATTGAGCAGTTCCATTCTACATCTTACCAGCTCTTTTAGGTGCAATCAAATATTTTTTTTTTTTAGAAGCTGAAAATTTCTTGACTTCGTTAAAAAAAAAGCTACAAAGACAAAAAAAAATTGTAATATCAAGGTCAGAGTCCTTGGGGAGAAGTGTAACTGCATTTCAGCTTGACTGTCTTAGAGGTAAGGTCAGCAGAGCTGAACTGTTGGAATCTCTACTGAATGCAGTGCTGCGCTCTTGCCAAATTTGCGTGTAGTAGAGAGGCAGGAGGCCGATTCCTTGCAGACTTTAGATCCCCTGCTGTGCCTGTCCTCCTAAAGATGTCAAGAGGGTGCAATTAGAAAAAACAATAGTACCAAAAAAATTGGAGTTCCTCCACCTGCAAATAATTAAAGGCACTGAAAATGCTATATAAAGCATCCTTTCCTTCACTAGTCAAATATTTTGAAGCCTAGAGGGATCATTACTGTAGTCATGTATCTGATCTGTATTATGCAGATTACAGTACTCAACCCTGCAATTTCTTGATGAAATCTTCTGCATCTTTGTGTTGGCCAGTTTTGCTTTTAGAGACATCCAGTCTTAAAGATTCAAAATGGCAAAGAAACTCCTATGTCCCAAGATGTGACATTCCAGTTAATTAGGATGACTCAGAAATTTGAATCTGAATTTCAGCCTGAACTTGTCTCGTATTAGCATCCAGCCACTGGTTATCATTCTGTTTTCTGTTTCTAGATTTTAGAAGTATATAAAACCAGTAGATAGTTTCTAGTTTCTTAGATAGTTCCAAAACCAGTTCCTAGTTTCCAGCTTTATCACTGCAACACTGTCTATCTTGTCTCATATAGGCCTCTGTGCTTCTTTAAAAAATTATCTTTTTTGTCTTACTTGCTTCAGACAATGTTAGGTCAGTAACACTTAGGCTTTTTATCAATTTATAATAGCTCCTACTTTTGTTATTGCTGTTCGCACATGATGTCCTTTATTAATTTAACTTTCATTATCTGTCACTACTTTTTTTTTTTTAAAAAAAAAAAAAAGGGTTACGAGCTCAATAAGGAGTTCTACATTTTGCCTGAATTTTAAATCCTATATACATCAATGAGCTTCCAGTCTGAGTGATGCAAAAACCTGGATTCAGTTGGGCAGCAACTGAACTGCTTTCCTTGCAGATTTCAGGTTCCACACACAAGAGTGTGGGTTTTTGAATCCCAGGATAAATGCAGCAGGAGTGGGTTTGGGAACCGTAGTCTGGAATTTCTCCAGTCTGCTTACAGGCATGCTGTTTCTTACTGTGCAGATGGAAGCCCATGATTCTGAAACAACTGATGTATTTTTCAAATACTAATCAAATTTAAGCTTTTTTTTTTTTTTAAATTATTCCTTACAGATTCTTTGTGGACATATATTGCACAAAAGATAGGCGTTTTCTCACTATCAACAGCAACAGCAAGACAACCTCAGAAGTTTGGCTGGTTGACTGTAGACATCCTTTTAAGTTACCTGCTCTTGTACAAGCACGAACAAAAGGAGTCATTTACCACATTGAGCACAGAAACGACGAGTTATATATTCTTACTACATACGGAGAACCTGCAGAATATAAGGTAATTTATACTGATGATAAGATTTATACAATTCATTCAGATACCTGTTGCGGATCATACAGAAATAGTAAGGCTGGCTTTTAATTCTGTGCTTCACAGCTTACTGAAATAATCTAAGAGAATAATTACAGAGAGCACTGCATGGATGGAAATACTGATAGTAGTACATGGAGTCTTACCTGTAGCATGCCAATTTGATTCTAACTCCTTGGCAACATCAAGAAATGAGTATGCGTTAACAGTCATTTCCCTTATATTAAAATTTAAGTTAGTGATCTCAGTCTATATAATTAAACCACCTACAGTTATGCTGGCCACACTGAAAGCACTTATTGCATGAAAATCTTCTATAGATTAATCTATGAGAATTGAACTTACTTTTCCAAATGTTACTGAATTGTTCTTCCATTCTGCCCAAGTCAGGAGAGTTTAAAAAGCTCAAGTTTCAGTCAGGCAACCCCCCCCAGTACAAACCAATAATTTTTTTCAATAAAAATGTTGCATGAGATCACCTATATGTCTGTACATCTCATTTGTAACTCTTACTACATTTTAGTAATGCAGGGTTGGTTTTTGTTTTTACAGTTGATGAAGGCACCAGTAGCTTCCAGTGGCATGGAGAACTGGCAGTTAGTTTATGCATTGGAGGAGAAAACCAAGCTAGTAGACTTGGAGATGTTCCGTGATCACTGTATAATGTTCCTGAAGAACGCTGGTCATCTTTACTTAAGTGTGATTTCTTTTGTTTCAAATACAGTTCAGTCAATAAAGGTATGTTTTAGCTTGTCTTAAGCAGCATAATATTTTTCCAGCACTATTTCTTTTTTTTTAACATAATACAATGAAAGCAAAGATAAATTCCAAGAGTAGAAATGGTTTGGAAACAGTAATACTGCCAAGTTTGTCATTATGACTAATTGTATTACCTGTGGCTGTTCTTCAGGATTTCATGTGGTGACTTACTGTAGCACTTAAAAAGTTAGAGAGCAGCTATCCTATGAGTCAGTTCTTTCTTCAACTTATTTCTGTCAAGCTCTTTACAATACAGCTGATTTCTAATGTAAAATAGGACTTAATTCCATAAACAGTCTGCTTAGTTTTATTGGGCCTATTTTTGGTTATGCCCATCAGTGTGAGCAAGGAAATAAGCCTAGCCCTCCCACAGAAGAAAGATTAGAACATGTCAGAAGACAAATATGGGCACTGTCCCATAATAAATGGAAAGAGTTGATAGTGCAGTCCAATTTGTGCAAGTATTCCTTCCCTTCTCTAGTTGCTAAGTACTTGTGGATTAAAAACAAAGCGACTCAATTGAAAACCATGATTTCTGGAGACCATTCAGATGAAATAATTGATTTGTTCGTCTGAAAAATACAATCCGAACTACTCGCAAGTTTATTGCAACAAGCTACCAATGCTGCATTCTATAAAACTGCTACAGAAAAAGGTTTTCAAAGTATGCTGTATGGTCTCCAAAAGCTATATTTTTTAAAATGGCTGTAGTTTGTTTATTCAGAAAGGGTCTGCAGCTACTCTGGAGAACTTTGACTTTTGCTGCCATTTCAGAAGTCTCTAGCAACCTAACCCAAGTAAGCAGTGGCCTGGCAGAGGGTTTGACTATGTCCCTGCTGCTCTCAAAGAATGAATCTTGATTTCTTTTATTCTTAGCAGAGTTAAAAAATCTTAAATATAATAGCAGTAAGTGTCTGAGGGTGAATGTGCCAGGAAAAGGTTTTGTTCTTCACAATGGCTGGCACTAGGAACAAAGTTAAGAGGCAGGGGTTTTCAGTGGCTTAGCATTACTGAGCTAACTCACAGCAAAAGCATAACAACTGACATGGACTTGGCTGTGTAACATGTTGAAGTAGGACTGGAAATTGGAGGGGAAATAGGATCTAAAAAAGAAAAACAATGCAGAATCGTTTCAAAGAATGTTTCAGTTTTTAAAAAAAATCTGCACTAATGCCCATTTTAAACTGAATTTGGATTTATTTTTCTTTCTTATTTCATTGTTGAACTTGATCCAGTGGCCTTAGGGGAAAAGTTTGCCAAAGCCTTTGACTTTTTGACTGTTTCATTACTGAATTTAAAAGAAATACAGATTGTGCTACATACAAACTGAAGATAATTAGTTTTATATTCAAAATCTTTTCCTCTGAAGGACACACTAGGCAAAATTTACAGAAGCAGTGTAAGGTTCTCACTTGAAATGCCGTGTTTTCTCAGCTACCTACGTGGGCCTGTGAATTTGAATTGGAATCTCATCCTGAACATACCACCAGCACTTGCTATTTTCAGCTCACCTCCCCAGTACACCCCCCTAAGCGTTTTGCATATTCATTTAAAGAAAATAATCTCATTGAACAAGCTGTGCAAGAGGTACCAATTATTACGAATTGTCACACTACACGTTTACTAGCTAAAAGCAAGGTAAGATCTTTCAGTCCTTTTCCCATTCCCTTTATTCTTCCCTTCCTCCCCACCCATTTAAAGCAAATGTATTTGGCAGGGAGTAGAGATTAAAAAATATAAAGAGCAGTTGGTGCTATAGTTACTAAACAGTGGGTGTTTTCTTCAGTGCTATAGAGAAAAAACAAGAAAGAGTCGTGATAAGTTTTTTTTCCCATTAACCTGGGTATGCTAGAGGAGATAACAGTACACAATGAGTCAAGAATCTTAGTATAGTATACCTTAGAATTGCTAGTTGATGTATGGTATCATACTCTCCATGATAAATGAAAAAGATGCCGGCTGTTGAAAAGAACACCGCACAACCAGCTGCACAGTATAGATCAAGAAAGGAAAGTTTTAACAGCCTGAGTTTAAAAAATTGGAGATGTTAATAAAGAGTTTGTGCTGCAGTAAGTGGTAAACTATTTTGTTAATAATAATATTCTTGGTGTTAAAGGGGGAAGGAAGACTTGGGTGCTTTGGTAGTTTAAAAACTCCTCAGGTGTTGCACTTAAATGAATTCTATACTCTGCTTCCGTAAGCCTGCACAGCAGAGGTTCGGTCTCTCCCTTTATTTTTCAAGAGCGCTTTGTACATTCTAAGTGAAAAAAAATTACTGTAATCAAAAAAACACATTTTAAAATAAATAATTGACGTTTTCATTGCCATGTGTCATTGAGATTTCTGAAATGTCCTTTATTGTAAAATACTCCTTCATTTCCAGGATGAAACTTTGGTGCCAATTACAGTTTTTCATAATATGAATTCTAAAGAGCTACACAGGAAACCACTTCTAGTTCATGTATATGGAGCTTATGGCATAGATTTGAACATGAGCTTCAAAGAAGAGAAGCTAATGTTAATTGAAGAGGGTTGGATATTAGCATATTGCCATGTTAGGTAAGTCAAGTATAAAATGGAATTAAGAGTTTAATCTGTGGGATATATAGAGATATTTCTTGATCTGCAGCTGAAGAGGTACAGAAATAATTTTTTCATGTAGCTATACCTAATTCTTCATGCTTTTCACTTCCATCTCGTTTTAGATCTTTTTTTAAAGCAGTTTTTTAGCAAAAAAATAAATTTACCTCAGAAAAAAAAAACATTCAAGACCATGTACTGCATTTAGATTTCTTAAATCAACAGGATGGTTGTATGTTACTTTTAATCTTTGGAAGTCTCATTACTTCTTGTCTAATCTTTGCTCAAGAAAGATTTTGATAACATTTTCAAATTGCAATGACATGCTACCTCCCTCTGTTTCTGAGGGCACTGTGTACTAATGTTCAGTCTGTGTCTTCTGAAAGCCATTTGCCTTCAACAGCAACAACTAAGCATTTAACCTGCATCTCTTGTTCTTTTGTTGGCGAAATCCTCTGTCTCCAGTTTCGCTACAAATCTACTAGTTTTATAAAACCGCTGTATACAACAGGCTTCACATTTTCATTGAGATAATAATTCAGTAGGTAAAGAAGATAACAAAAGAACCGCTTTAGGGAGGGGAAGGAAGGGGGAGAATGAGCACTCGTTTGAAATGCCAGTTCCAAAACATATTCAGCATACAAATATATTCGGTCTGCTATATTCAGTGGCAAGCATTGTGCTGTTCTTCCTCCCACCCCTCTAAGTATCTTAAGATGCAAGTCAGTCCTAGATGAGGATGGATTCTTCATCCAAAGATGAAGAATTTTGGCAGACTAATCAGTTAATTTTAAACTTGAAACCTGAATAAGGAAGCTTCAGGTGGCTTAGAACCAAAATTGTGGTTGCATAGAAAGGAATATAAATAAATTTTAAAATTCTGTATTACAAAATGTAACATTTCAAGTAGTATTTGAAATTCACAAACTAGAAAAAACAACAACTTTCTAACAGTCTCAGAATTTAAGCTACACAGAAGAAAAATCCTGAGAGTCTCAATGTGCAGCTGAGAAATACTATTTTATTGTTTAATAAATGCTAGTGTTAGTGATACAAGTATGGAAAATGTTCTAGATATTTTAATAGTTTCCTGTATAAAAAGATAATATTAGTGTCTGATTTTGTATTGCCTACAATGATGGTGTCATATCCTAAAGTGGTGCTTTTCCACAGAGTACCCTTATGCAGTTAGGACTTTCACAAGTCATCATGCATGGATTTTTTTGTTTGCATATTGTGTATTTTAGCTATAAAGGAGGGTAAAGACAAGAATAGAAAAAAAGAAGAGTTAATTGGGAAGGCAAACTATGGTTTTGCAATTTTGCGGCTGCTGCTGTCCTTTCATTTTCTGAAGCTTTGCCATGTAATGTTTTCCAAAGAGACTCCAACTTGAATTGCTTTAACTTTCAGGGGTGGAGGAGAGCTAGGCCTTAGCTGGCACAAAGATGGATGTCAGCATAATAAACTCAAAGGTCTCCACGACCTTAAGGCTTGCATCATGCTGCTGCATGAACTAGGATTTTCTCAGCCAAAATACACAGCACTAGCAGCTGCCAGTGCTGGAGGAGTTCTTGCAGGAGCCCTGTGCAACACTGATCCAGAACTTATCAGAGCCATGGTTTTACAGGTGAGGTGCTGGAGACCTTTTACGGATTACGACTTTAAACTATTTTCTGTTTCATTCTACCAGTTTCAGAATTGGAAACATTCCAATTCAGAATTCACTTTCCGCATTTGTTTGAGAAAACCTTGACCTAGGCGTTTGAGGTCCTGTGTCCTATTTGCCAACCTTTTTTTTTTTTTTTTAATAACTTCTAAGGCTCCTTTCGTAGATGTTCTAAATACAATGATGAAAACTCATCTCCCACTGACAATTGAAGAACAGGAAGAATGGGGAAATCCATTAGCAGATGAAAAATGTATGCAGTATATCAAAAGCTATTGTCCATACGAGAATATTAAGACACAGGTAAAACTATGCTTTTTGTGTGGCATACTACAGTAATAAAGTGTAGCACTTTATAAGAAAACAAAAATGGATCACTGGAATTTAAAAAAAAAAAAGTCTGTTTTACCTTTTCAGTGCCTTAAACCCCAGTATTTTAGAATTGTCTTTGCTGCTTTGTGTTAAAATGGATCATCAATACAAATATAAACTATTTCAGTAATAATCTTAGCAATATTTGGAGTCCTAAGTGACTACTGAAATTAACCAAACACCTTCTCCTAAATAATCAATAGATTTCAAAAACTGTTTTTTTTACAGAACTGCCAGGAAGTAATAGATTATGCTATCGTGTAACAAACCTCAACATGTAAAATACTTTCTCCTTTTGGGAGGGTTCTGTTGTTCTACTGGGTTTTGCAGAGTTTGTCACAGGAGGAAGGAGGTATTTTCCACTGATTAAATGCCTTTTCAGTGGGAAACAATGAAATGGAATAGGAGCTATAGCTTTGACATTGTCATCTCAGGGGAAATCTTTATTTGAAGTAAGGTGCTAGCTGAGTTGCATAGCTTCATTAAGTAAAATCTTACTATATGAAACAACTACTTTTTATGTGTAGAAAGATTGCAAGAGTAAACCTGAACTACTGTTTTAAGGTGAACCATTCCATGATTATTACTCCCCTTTTTTTGTAATCGTCAACAAGCGAACACGTATTAGACCTTTACCAGTAGGGAGAGGATGTTTTTGATTACCTTTTGCAAGTAGATGATCCCCTAATATGAAGTAATTTTTCAGACCAAAATACTTACTTCAGTTAGAGTGATAAAAGTGCTTTTCTAAGAGCAGGTAGTTATGTAATACATATGTTTTTAGATAAACCATAGCAAGTAGCACAGTAAGATAAATAGAGAAGAATTTGTTACTCACTTTACGAGAAAAATCAGTTGTCAAGTATTTAACTGGTTTTGGTTTTTAATCTCAGTGTTATCCTTCAGTTTTTATCACGGCATATGAAAATGATCAACGGATACCACTAACAGGAATTTTACGATATGTCCAGAAACTTAGGAAGGCTGCACTAGACCATGCCAGCAGAACAAGTAAGAAAGGTAAGAATATCACAGATACATGGAGTTAACTAAACCAGAATATTGATAGTCATGTAATTAAACATCACAGAGATTGACAACGCCTTAAATACATTCATTTGTACAATACAATCCAGTATCTAAAGCTCTGAAGTAATTTCTGTTATCTGCAAAGGTGAGATGTTCGGTCATACTGACAAATAGATAAACCTCAGCTTCTAAGATCTACTCTCCAGAGCCTTAAGAGGGATCAGATGTCTCTGTATTGTAGACCTGCCTGAAAACAGTTAAATTCATATGTGTTAAATAGTAATAGTAACAAACCACAAAAGGCTCAGGCAAGCCTCTGAGATGAAAGAAAATGGAAGACTGGGAGAATATGAGTTGGGCGCAGTCTTTCCTAGGCTTTAACGTATGGCAACTGTTGGACAGGGCTAGGTGAACCCATACTGTCTAGTCCAGCTACTGATATGGTCAGACTGCCGTTTCCAACAACACATGGATAAAAATCTTATTTTTGCTGCTCTGTAAAAACCTACTTTTCCCAGTTTGCTAGAACTGCAGGTGTTAAGTCCAAGTTAGAACGACAACAGTGCCAAGGCGTAGATGCTTTTATATCTGAAACTTCACACTAGCTTTGGAACCGTTTCCAGCAAAAGGTACATTCAAGCCTTATTATTTTCTAGTACCATCTAATCTGGGGAAAGGCTTTCACTATCAGTACCAAAACAGATCTTGATTTAGCTTTTCTGAATTTCATTATGCCCCTTCTCTGCTAGCAGTGCAACTGCAGTGGTTGAGAAAGGATAGCAGATACCGCAATTGCTGTTGCAGTCTTTGCTCAGAAAGAAAAAAAAAGCACGTCTTTGAAAAAAGACTTGAAGAGAGAACAAACACACTAAGTATATACACAATTTTCAAATACATAGTTAATAGAAATACAAAGAGTTCATCCAGCAAGCCCCTATATGATTCTTCTTTTTTTCTTAAGGAAGAACAGAAATTCTGTCAGGAAAGAAGGCAGGATTATCTATCCCTAAACAACTTACATCCCCACTTACCTTTTTGCTTGTTCATTCAATGTCAAGTGATCACTAGCTTCATTGTTCCAGGAAATTGGACCCCTAATATCATCTTAGACATCCAGGCAAATGGCAGTCATTGTGATTCATCTTGGGAGCATTCACTGAATGAGGTATGTTCCCTTTATCGCACACATCCATAACGTGTTGGAGGGATGTGTCCCCTCAATTGATACTTCAACCTTAGTATTTCATGCAGTCATTGAATGTATGTTAAAAGTATTAAAAACCCCACCTGCTGAAATTAAGGTTGCTCTTGCAACCTTTTATACATATTGCAAGAGCAACTGCTGGGTTTAGATACATATATATATAAAAAACAACAGTTTTTTATATATATATAAAATATATATTGGTATATAATTTTATATAAAATATATATGGGTATATAATTATATATAAAAATATACAATATGTATAAAATATGTAATGATGTATATTTAGATATTAAAAAATATATATATCTATAAAAAAGGCAGTGACAGAGCCAGATGATTGAACCTTATTGTGCCTTAAGCCTCAAAATAGTATTAAACTCCCACTGTAATGTGCTGAGAGCTTTGAATGAAAGGTTCCAAGTTGTGCAAAACAGTGTTCCGGTAGGAAAAGTCTTGCACTGTAGAGTATTAAGTGCTTAAAATTGTCATACTGGCTATTTACTTCCATCTTCCTCATGAGTAAAATATATGATGGGTTTGATCTTTACATTTTGAAATGCATGATCTGTACTATCAAAGGACGCTGCTACAATTAGGTTTCAACATTTTGCACTTTGTGCAAGTGTGCATGCTGAAAGCAACATACTGCCAGGACCTGCCATATTGTTACTGATGTCTCAGACTAACACAGTTGGATACAAATTGTATTGCTGTTAATTTTAACAAATCCTAGCAAACGTTATTTGGTGTTGTGGCAGTTATTCCCAAAACGAATTCTTTCAGGAAAAGCCTCATTCTGTCTTAGGGCAAGGTACTGCTTAGGTACTGCTTTCCCATTAGGATGGGAAAGGAAGATCAGAATAGCAGTACAAAGAACCTGAAGGTTTATAGTGCAAAGAATTTCTTTATTTTGAAATAAAATATTTTTATTATTTTAGGTTGCAAGACACCTTGCTTTTCTGCACAAAGAACTTGAGGAAGTATGCCATCTCCGACATGATACGAAATCCTGCAAGTAGCTAATAAACACATTGAACAGCTGAAGAACTTCGGGTCAGATTTTTATTCATATGAAAAGTGAACAGCTTCTCCAGAGGATCTCTCGTCTTGGCTCCCCGCTTTGTGGGCATAAGCAGACAAGAAATTCAAAGTTGGGTGTGGCACTGGCTTATAAACATACAAACAGAGCTGAATTTCTCCCCTGCCAGATAGTACAGAAGTAGTCGCCTGCATTAATCAATTTGTTCAGTACAGTTCTGTTCACATAAGCGAGCAGCGCAGCACTGCACAGGTGGAGCTGAAGCGCAGTGGTTGGTGCTTAAAGCCTAGCATGTGAAGACATGCACTTTGTACAGGCAGCCTTTCCAGTCTAAGACCTCTCTTCCAAGACCACATCTTACACAAGGCAGTAAAACTCCCAAGAAGTATTTGATTTACAAGTCTCACTGGGGTCTTCTAAAACTAATTCCCATACATGTGTGATGATGACTAGCCTTTCCTAGCTACACAGCAGCAACAGTGTACCGATCATATGGTGGGATCGAACAACTGGCAAAGAAGAAATGGACTCAAGAACAGGAATTTTAGCAGAACTCTTTCATCTGAGTAGATTCAAAGTCTTGTAGTTGTCTTAACTACCATGGTAATCTTAAAAGGGAGGTGCCAAAGTCCCTCCAGAAGACAAATGCCCCAGAAGGAGATGCCAGAGACTCTCCAGAGGATAAAACAGAAGGAATGCCCCTGCTAAAGCAGCCTGATTCATAGCTTAGCTGACCTCTGAGCAAGGCACAAAACTGCTACACATTGCTTGTTAAGATAGATGCATGGTGCACACCTAGGAACAGCAACTGGTACGAGCAGTTGGTGGAAAATACACTATGTGGCCTTAAGGTCCTCAGACCAAACCACAGTTCCCCAGATCACCCCCCACCGTGCCCCAGACATCAAATGCTTATCCTTCCTTTGTATCACATAAGCTGCTGTAGGTGCACCAAATTCAAACCAAAGCAGGTGAACAAGCATGACATTCAGTAGAGTTGTTTCAGTTGCTTACTCTGAACTAATGTATGCACACCTCACCTCAGCCTTAGGGCAGAAAAAGAAGAGAATGCAAATGTGTTCTAACTGAGCGGGGGGGCGGGGAGGGGGGGAGAATCCATTGGAAATACAGTCCTGAGTGTAGCATTAGACATGTTAGCTATATTTTGTAACTTTGAGGATAATCAGAGCTGTTAGAGTTGAGAGGAGAGGTAAGCCATCACAACTTTATATATTAGTCATGCTTGCTTTTACCTATTATAACAAATATAGGGCCACCCCTTTAGAATAAGCTTTACAAATCTACAGACTTTTAAAAAGTTACTATGAACTGCCACAGGCTTTGGATTCCACAGGACCTCTTAATGACTAGCAAATGTAAGGGGCAGTACCCGGAAAGCAACTGTTCTCTTCCCTCACAAAAATACACACACTTAAACAGGACAGATTTTTAGGACAGGTTTACTTTTCTTCTCCACAGATCCTAAGGGAGAGTTCATACCATACTTTTTCCTTTTCATCACCAACAGAGATGCAAGACAATTAGGTACCTGTTTTATTTTTCAGGATGTTTATTTTGTACACGAATTTTTAAAAGCCAAAGAAAACTGAAAATTTTTAGCATTTCCCTGAAACCAACGTTTTCTAAATTAACATGAAAGCTTGGTTATTCTAATCCTGCACTTAACAGTTCACGTAGAGTAAGTTGAAGGCACTGGAATAACACGCTTTTTCTGCTACAAAACAATTTCCTTGGAAAGCTTTCATAGTATGAACAGGCTCTGCTGTTTTATATTCGAGGACAAGGCCTTCTCCCCTTTCAGTTTTAATTAGTTTGGTATTGACAGCTTTACCAGCATTGCTAAAATTAGTACTTAGTCTTATAATAGCTTCAGATGGAAGGCTAGGAACTATAGTTTTCAGGTCTATTGTCGATTCCTGCCCAAAATTGAGAACCATCATAAAGACTCTGTCTAACCCATCCAGTTCCCTCACATACACAAAAACATTACTGTCATTCCAGATGTAGCACATCCACCCCCGATGAATGGGTAGCTCACTGTTGCGAAGTAAAGTTAGCTCTCTGTACAAATTCAGGGTTGAGTTGGACCAGGTCATCTGCATCTGCAACAGTCAGCATGAACAGGGTCATTTCTTTGCACTGAATATAGAAAATACTACTCACCTCTCACACCCACGCAGTCTGCTGAGAACACACCTATTAGCAAGCGTTTTGCTTTGACAAGTATCCCTCTTCAAATTTGTCTGCAAATTCCACTGAAAAACTGCTTTTGCTCATGCACTTCCTTGACACTTGTGGAGCAGCAGAGACAGAGGTTATTAGGCAGGATGGAATTTCCCCAGCACTGACACTATTTCTTCCTCCCACAGTATCCTTATAGTACTGTTCATTCAGGGGAAAGCCACAGCCATTCAAAGCTTGATACTGAACTTCTTTCACTGAGTCTAATCTACTGAAGTCATGGGGTTTGTTTTGTGTTTTATTTTTCCTGTCTTCAATGCTGGTCAGCACTGTAGATGAGCAAAATCTGTTTGATTCACTGCTCAACTGCCTTGAAAAAAAAGTCTTCTGTATGTTATAGATGGTCTATGTTAAGTTCTTGTTACAAGGCCAGTGCTTTCTATAGTAACAGAAGTGAAAAAAGCCCAGATTTCAATTTAATATTAACAACCTTTTAATAATTTTAAAGAGCCAAATTGCCACATCTACATTATAATTGCAGTTGCCCTGCTTAAATGAATGTAGATGAAGTAGACTCCTTGCTCGTGCAAGGATTTCTTTTTCTAATAAAGTTTGTTAGGTTTCAATGCCTTTTTATTTTCCTCCCTTGAGTTTGTTCTTACTAGCTACACTACCAGTTCCCACCAAGTAAAAGGAGTCAGAGCAAAACAGATATATTAAAATATTTTTAAACCATTAGTCACACATATAGATACCTACTTCAACATTTACGCTTTGGAAGTCGGAGTTAACAGGTAGCCAGCTACTGTTGCCTTCAGTAAAACCAGCATTATCTTTGCCATCCCACTGCATGGGGGATTTCTCTGGAAAGGTCACCTAGAAAATAAAGTCATGTCAGAGCCATTACCAAGAAGTGACTCGTTTTGCTTAGCATATTAAAAAGTTATCCCTTGAATAGCATGTTCTCAGATCTTCCAAACGAGCACCATTTCAGTATTACTTTCTTTGGTTTAAGTGAAAATTCCGTAAGGAGGATTTAGTCCTGCTCCAAATTTAAAGAGAAAATAGGAATTGAGAGAGTTCCTGAAATGGAGAACGGTCGGTCTCATGGATACAGCATCACCGGGTAAAATGTGGAATTCCCAAATGACTCTACTAGTTGTCTCCCCTGGTGACAGGTAGTTGGATGAAAGTTTACTAATGACAGCTAGGATATTCTGATAAACATCTAGACATGCAGTGAGTGAATACATGAAGTAAGGAGTCTTTAAGAAGAGATGCTGTTGCAACAACAGTAAACAACTAGTAAATGCTATTCAGTGTCCTTTCTTTTGTAACCATCACACTTTTCACCTTAGAACTCTTCAAGCTTATGCAAGAGGTACAATTTGGACAGGATTATTTGTGTTAGAAAGATAAAAGTATTTCCAAGTGCAAAAACTTTACTGAAAACCAGCTTTTAGCTGATTAAAAAGTGTCGATGTAAGAAGTCTGAAGTTCTCATTTTGAAGGATTCAGAAAAATTCTGAAAAAGCTTCCTCATTGTTATTGAGGAGCTTGCCAAAAGATCTGACAGTTAAATTTAATGATATAAGAGGGCATAAAATATTTTGCACATACTTTAAGTGTTTGTTTTCCATGAAAACTGTTTTTCATATAAAGGGCACTTTTCAATACAGTCTGTCAGAACAGCAGCTCAACAAAAGAAATTGTCACTTTGCTTTGTGACATTATAAATAACGGGTTTCTCCTTTTAGCATGTTCTGAAAAGCAGGGGAAAAAAAAAAATCCTAAGTTTTCAACACTGGTAACACTCCCTTTCATCTTTACCTCTTTCAGCTTCTCCTGAAGCATTTCAGATGCTGGGGCTAAAAACTATACCCTGAGCAAATACTCTCCATCTTTCTAAGACACCCATTAACCAGGGATTCTTCCTCTCCAGACTGAACGAACAGTGATTTGCGTCGCTACAAATCTGTGAGCTACAGGGTAGCCACTAAGAGAGTAAACCCTGAGGAGCCAAGGGCAAGCCATTTTTCAGAAGAGTATCATCCTGTCAGCAGTAATCAGCAGCAGGAAGAAAACGCAGGAGGTATTTTGACCTAGGTTGTTTCCGAGAGGAAATGAGGTTTCCTTTTAAATCAGAGAATCGTTTCCCCACATCTGAATCAGACAAACCTGGTGACGGTCCTATGCTTCTTCAAGTACCTCTTTCCCTTTGGAAACAAGCCAACACCACTGGTAACATCAGCAGAGGCCGTCTCATTCCCTAGCAGAGGCTTTCCGCAGTGAAAGCAACATCTGCCATAGGACCATGGATCTGCCATAGGATCATGGCCCTCAAAAGTGGTCATAAGAGGCAGAGCCAAGCTGTTCCCTTTTGGGCATGATCTTTTCCAGTCATGCCCACACATCTCGGACAACGAGGCACAACCAAAGTCAGGTATGATGATAAAAGAGACAAGAAATTACAGGGGCTTGTAAGGAACACTTTTAGGTCAGCACAGCGTGAAAGGCACAGACATTTTGTTTTAATCTCTTGACCTTGAATAAACTTACTGCTGAAAATTTCTGTAATCTAAATAACACAAAGATCCTGGCATGTGTTACTTGTAACTGATCAAGTGGGCTAGGCACCTGGTTTTTAGGCTCAGGTACCTAAATCCTTTATAAAAAGGGATCTAAAAGACAAATCAAAAAACCCTGCGTGATAAACAAAAGCCATTTCTGCTTGCCCCCTGGCAATGCTGAGCAGGGGCTGGTCTGTACACCCACCACTTTCTGGAGATCCCCTCTTCACAGCTTGGGCACATTGTAGAGGGCTGTGGCTTAGGTGCCTTTTGCATAGTCGGGGCAAAGCAGTCTGCAGGAGACAGTGACTGTAGCTATGCTCTCTCATGAACTCTGATTTCCTTTAAAAAGCAGCCAGGAAATAATGGACTTTGACATAGCAATTAGGGTACTTCTGCGGGAGGAAAGAGATAGTGACTCTGTTCCTCTTGCTTGGATGACTGCAATGCACCTCTCATAACCACTAGCCCAGGCCCGGTGTTGGCGCTTGCTGCCCCTTCTGCTGAAGCCAAACGAAGCAACAGCGCTGCAAACCATGCAAGACTGATCTGGCAGAGGACAGAAATCGGGGACCATGATTGCGGTCTAGCACTTCAGACACACATCAAGGCCTTGGTTCTGCTCTCTGGCCTGGCCATTTCTGCCTGCTGCCCAATGGTTTTGCCATGGGGAACACAGAAAGCCATCTAAACAGTGAGAAAGACTGGGTTTTGTTAACAAAAGTTCTTGTATTTTTGAAAGCTCTATTACTCGGAACTAAACAACAGGATAAGAGTTTATACGCTCTTCACTTACATTTTTTGATGCAATGTTCTCCATGCCTATTTCTTCACCATAGTAAGTTACAGGAGTACCAGGGAGGGTTAAAAGCAGCATGTTTATAACATTGACATACTCCTTCCCAATCCGAGATGAAATCCGAGCAGCGTTAGGGCTTCCAACCTAAAGAAAATATCATTCTGTTAAACACACATTATAAAATTCCATGTATATGTGAAATTGGTTAACAAATTTAACCTAGTAGGGTTTTTTTTTCTTTTCTTTTTTTTCTTTCCCCTCATGGCCTGTGAGGGCAATTGCCTTAATCTTGGTGCCAGTACAAACTTCTGCACCAAATAATGCAGCACACAGAAGCCCTGCCAGCAGCACATGAGGCAGAACTGAGGAGAGATGACAAATAACAACTCTCCACGATCACAGTTCCCTCAGATTTCTGCCATTTTTTCTGCTGTGTGAAGGTGGTGCTTGTTTTGAAAAGATCTTTTGCACATCCCGATCAAGCTTCCTAGCAAAGATGAGCAAGGTTTTAAGTTAACTGCCCTCTGCTGCCTGCTATGTTCCTCCCTGGCCCTGGGAGGTTTCCAGAATCCATTGCATTGAGTCAGTTTATGGCCAAAGATAATCCCATCCTCACTGGTGGTTTAACCCAGTGCCCCATACTACATTGGAGGCACTGAGGGAAAGGCATGATCATAAATTTTCTTCTGTCACCCTTGCACCGGGAGTGTAACTGTTATCAAAGGGCAGGAACAGCCAGCCGGCTGGCCAGTGCCAACAACTGCGATGACTGCAGCTGAGAGTTTTGTGTGGATATCTACTGTAGCTCAGCCATGGGCTCAGGCTGCTGCTGATCCCACCAAAATCAGTGTATACGTTTGTGGGAGTTTTCTGTTGCCGTAAGAGGAACTATCACCTACAGGTTTCTATCACCTATAGAAACAGGCCCTTCCTATAAGAGTAGGTCTAGAACTCTTACCGCCCAGTTTGGCCATTTTCCTGCAGGCATCTTTTTCATCCACAAGTTGACAGCTTCAAAAATACTGTTGCCTGATAGATTTTTCATGTTAATTAGGTTGAAGTTGAAGGGAAAGTCTGCTTCTTGGATAAAAGATGTTCCATAATACATCATTGTTGCTTCCATGTCTTCCTTTTCATCACCATCAGAACACATAAATCTACAAAGTATGCAAGTACCTTTTTTGGCTCATTCTTGATTTGCACAGAGCAGAAGAAAGCTAGGAATAGTGCTGAACATGCTTAGAAAATAACACAGCATTAAGGATTATGTTCGCTTCCCCCCTCCCCTTCAAAAAAGATCAATGCAGAGAAACAGTATTTTGTAAAGGAGACAAGGAGAATATTTCTTGGAAGTTTCTGGAGAAAAAATATATAAGAGTCAACAAAAGGCAGTAAGTATCTGACCGAAGTCTTACCTTTCTGAATCCACATAAGTCCATTCCAGCAATTTCCATGCTTTCCTTTACAGAAAGGGACCTGGGGGTCCCCCAAGTTGAACATGAGCTAGCAATGTGCCCTTGCAGCAAAAAAGGCTAATGGTATCCTGGGCTGCATTAGGAGGACCATTATCAGCAGCTTGAGGGAGGCGATCCTTCTCCTCTACTCAACACTGGTGAGGCCACACCTGGAGTGTGGTGTCCAGTTCTGGGCTCCCCAGTACAAGAGAGAGATGGACCTGCTGGAGGGAGTCCAGCAAAAGGCCACGAAGACCATGAAGGGACTCAACATCCCTCCTATGAGGAGCGGCTGAGAGAGGTGGGACTGGAGAAGAGAAGTCTCAGGGAGGGAATCTCATCAATGTATATAAATATCTGAAGGGAGGGTGGAAAGACAACTGAGCTAGGTTCTTTTCAGTGGTGCCCAGTTACAGGACAAGAGGCGATGGGTGCAAATGGAAACACAGAAGGTTCCCTCTGAACATCGGGAAACACGTTTTCACTGTGAGGGTGACTGGGCACTGGAGCAGGTTGCCCAGGGAGGTCATGGACTCTCCATCCTTGGAGATGTTCAAAAGCCATCTAGACAATGTCCTGAGCAACCAGCTCTAGGTGGCCCCGATGAGCAGGGGGGTTGGACCAGATGACCTCCAGAGGTCCCTTCCAAACTCAGCCATTCTGTGATTTTAGCAATCTCTGACGATGTGTCTGACATGAACGGTCCTATTAATACTATACAATAAATCAGCCACAGGGCTGATTAGTTACAGTGTCTCTGGTCCGAATGGTTGCCCATTCTGCTTACTTTTGTACAGTCCATAGACACAGCAGAACTACCAGGGCAAATTAATTTCCTTTCCCTCACACACTGGGAAAGAGGTAATATAGCCTATTCACCACTATTTGCATTTGAGGAAGAAAACTTTTTATGTTATTAAAAAAACCATTTTATCGCTAGCAACAGGGTGACAAATATTAGAGAAAAACTAACTAGCTGTAATAATGATTACCTGTATCGGCCAGGTTCACTGCTGAACTGATTCATGGTTTGACGGAAGCTACGGATGATATCATGCATACCAACTTGCGTGGTCGTGTAGTCATGGTAGAGCTGGGAATAGGCTGTGATACTCTCCTTAAAGAAAAAAGCAATATTTCCCACTAGTTCACCAGTATTTTAGATGTCAGAACTCTCCAAATTCTTCCCATCCTTTCCTGAGATAATGCACCAGTCCAGGTAAATTTTAACTGAAATGAGTTTAGCATACTAACACTAACAGCACAGAGCTGAACTGCGCTTGGGGCACTCCAAAGATATGATAGCAGAGGGCTGATTATTTTGGGTCCCATCCTTCAAGAGGGAGAGTCCACTCACAGCACTAACCAACCGAGCCCATCTGCAGCAGCGAGCACAGCAGGCACTGTGGCCACACACCAGGTGCAAAGATGGACAATGTTGTTGTCGTAACTTATAAAGGCAACGATACTTGCAGAGCTCATCAGTTTTATGCGATCCCAGACTCCACAGGGCAACAGTGCCTTAGTGCTGGAACTATCTGGGAACGTCACTAACTTCACAGCAAAAGCAAATAGCATAAATAACAGGGTGCATGCTTCTAAATGCGTGTGGCCACCTCTCACTGGGACATATTGCCAATAAAAGGTTTTTTTTGTTTTACTGTGATTCCTACTAGCAATGTAGAAGACATACACACTAGCGACTGCTATGGGATCCCAACTAGGCAAGAGCTCAGAGCTTACCTCCTGTAGTGGGCTCACCAAAGACAAGAAATCAACTATTAAAACACAAGACTGGTCTTTTTAGAATATATATTGAAAATAAAATTATTTTAAACAGAAAATTCAAACAACACTGTCAGAACAGAACTATGAAGTGCTTATGGACAATTCTCTTCCCACCCACAGCACTCCTGCTTGCAGGTATCTCACTGACCTACACCCCTTTCTTGTATGTGCTCTTTCTGCAGAGCGCCCAGGAGCCACCTGCCTTCCAAGGGACACAACTGACTATCTTTCTAAAGCCATAATCAAGACCCAAAAGAGTAAAAACATACACTCTCTATCCGCAGCAGGAAATACAGGGAAAAAAAGCAAAGACAGAACATATACGTTACTGGATTCTGGGACTTGTTCACTTGAGGCTCATCTCGGAGATGTGTTGCTTCTAAAAGAAATTTAACAGCGCTGAAACTAAATCCATCAATTCCTTTGCCGAGCCAAAATTTAATAATATCCTAGACAAAGGTAAAAGTTGAGAATTCCAAGTGAGCCCACCCTGTTCAAAATAGTACATACTTAAAAAGAAAACTAAGCCTGTTGGTAGGTATTAATATGTAACAGTTTATTTTTTAGTTTGTACTTCAAGTTTTACTAGAAGTTAATCACATCGATCTAAGATCAAACTAAGATCTAAATAGAGCATGTCTTATTATTTCATCCAGTATAGAAAAGAAAAAGCCTGGTCGGTAACTTCTCCCGTAATTCATGAGACCAAAGCCAGGGTGTGCCTCACTAAAAGCTGTTTCTAATCTCATCCATCAAAACAATTGGGCTCATGCTAAGCGCTGTTGTTGGTGAACACCCATCATGGCTGCACACAATTAGAACACACTGATTCAAATATGCAAGAATATGTCCTTCTGCACAGACCTTGTGCCACCACTTTTCTTTTTATACAACACAGCTCTTAAAACATTTGTTGTCTTATTTGACTGATGTGAAATTTTTTATTTTATTTTCAGGCTTATTTTGTTGATTTTGCAGGAACGTGAAAAATTATTATTCAAGTTAACTGCTATCAATTTGTAATTTCACTATCAAATTCAGAAGTTAGTCACTATTAGCAAAAGTATATCCTACTTGAGTACCTATTATATTCCACAGTTTTAATTGCTCTAGTTTTAACAAACAGCTCTAAAGTTCAGTCTTCCTTGAGTGTTTTCGCAAACATTCTTTTAGACCAGATACTCTTCTTCATCTGAGGACAAAAACTTTTAAGACAGCTATCAAATTACCTTTTTTAAATGCATGAAGTAGACTTGCCTGAATAGGCTGGAGTAGAACTACTCCACACTCTGCTTTACGGATTTTTGTTTGTCAAATAAAGACTCCACCTTACCGAGCTGTACTTGTAGAGCCATTCTGAAAGCAGCAGCTCTCGATATGGTGTCTGCCCAATACTGAGTCCACCAAAATTTAATTTGTGTTTATGCATGTGCTCATCACAAAAGCAACACCAGGTATCAGCAGTGCAAATATCAAGCACTGATATGGTACTCACTGAGACTGATCTACTTTTACTTACGCAAGGAAGCTACAGCACAGTGGCTGCTAAGTTTCATTGCTCCCACATACCTTTTGGCTAAACCAAGGACTTGAGCTTCTCTGGAAGCATAAGTTTGCTTCCTGCTCAGTCCCACAGACCTAACCTTCTGAAACAGGATTTTGAATTAAAATACTAGACAAGGATTATTCTTTAACATGCTCGAGCAATTAATGATGTTCATAAGCATTTGCCAAGGTTGGTGTTATCAGGCCAAACTTACCAGTTTTCATTGCGTTTCTTTGCATAGGAAATGCAGCATCTATTTGCTACTGGAGTTTCAGTAATGTATCAGGTACCATTAAAAAAAAATTAGCCAGGACCACTGAAAAGTATGTGCGATGCTAGGAAAAAAGGTGTGAGTGGAAAGACGTGGCATTAAGGGAAGTACCAAGATGGAGCGAGATTACTAGCGGAGTTCTGCAGGAATCAGTGTCGAGAGCAGTCTCACGTCATGCTTTAGTTAACAGGTACAACCAAAGGTGCTTTGTTTCGTCATGCACATGCAGTACCCGCGGTGAGGGGAGAGGCCCCAGAGAGACAGTGAGACAATCACAGTAGAACTGGGCAGCTGTGAAGACTACTGCCAAAGAAATGCACCAAAATTCAACAGTACAAAGTAGCAAACACTGAAGGACTAAATCAAAACGCTTGAGGTAGCTGTACTACCTGATGGGGTATTTTTTTTTTTTAAAGGAAAAAAGAAAAGCAATTGTCAGACTCCCCATGTTCAGGCCCACTTCCCCATATTTTCATGAATTCTACATTATCTGGTGGGAGACCTGATGCAGACAGGCATGAGGTTTCATCAGGGCACCACCTTGCTGTGGTGAAGCACTCTCGCTGTGAGGGCTGTCCAGCTCTCTCCCCAGTAAAGGCATCAGAGATGTAGACAGATTGAAACTCACTATCTCCCCCTTATCCACAAGCCCAGGCATTCCTTGTAATTCAAATCAGCATTGCCTCACTTCCTTGAAAATGCAAACATCTCTTTGCTAAAACAAGGTGCCTTCCCCACATCTGACTGGCTAATTAACAGCTCCTTGTATCAGAGATAAAAACTTGAGTGATTCAGCTCTGCTTCAGCACGGGCTTCAGTGCAAAGAGCCGCTTTTCCTTCCAGGCAAATCCTTCCATTAATTGTTGTCCTTGATACAACATCCAAAGGCGCTAAGTGCCTTCATCCTTGGCTCCTGAGGCAGACTGGAGCTGATAGCAGTTAACTGCTTCCAGACAGCAGTCATGTTGGATTATTTGACTACTAGCACCAACTTCAAAGCAATCTTAGGACACAGAGGGAGAAGTACCTATGCCGCTGTACAAGATTCTGTCCAGATAGCTTTTCTGTTAAGTTTGTTTACTTCTGGCCATCTGCATTTGAGAAAAACCTCAGGCTGGAAGCGCTCAGTGGAATAAGTAGCAGCTAAACAAAGGGATGGAGAGTCTTTCACTTCAGGGAAGACTGGAAAAGCCCACCCCATTTAACCTAGCTTAACAAAAGCTGAAGCGGGATGTTGTCAGAGCTGAAAAACAAATAAGCATAAACAAGGGTGGGAAAAGCTATTCCAGCTGAAGGACAGGTTTGGTTCATAGAGAGCTAAGTATGAACAGTTTGCACATAAGGTTGGCCTGAAAAGTAGAAGGGTCCTGAAGCATCAAAGCAATTTTAAGATAGTGTTTAGTGGGAAGAGAAAGGGAAAGGAAGCTCCTTTTAAAGTGCAATAGCCTGTTCCAAAAACCCATCAAGATCTTGCCAGGCACTTGTGAGAGAAGGGGACTTAAGCCAGCAAAAAAGCAATAGTCACACCTTCTTAAAATCCAGAGGACCGCAACACCACCCACTGCCAGTACTTCCACTAAAGGACAATTTTATTTGGATTTTTTTTTGGTTGCTTGTTTGCTTTTAAATTAAAAAGCAAAGTAGCTCCAATACTGGAAGCATTACGGCATAAAGCTTGAATTTTGCTTATGAACTTAATGTTGGTCTACACACCTTCTTGCTTCAATTGCTTACATACACTGCAATCCTTGATTTACTTCCAACTAGACTGTAAATTGTGTAGCACAAATAATCAGAGAAGTTAAGTGTAGAAATAGCTGCTTTGCTGTTGGCGCAGCAGCAGGTTACATACTTACATGGATTTCTTGTTGGACAGCAAGGTTGCGAAAATTTAAGTCTGGCTGTTCTTTCCCAAACTGATGAAAATAACACTGCTTTCTCACATCATCAAACTGCCAGCTGGAATTCCCAAAGACACTCACCTGCTCATATACAGGAGGGGGGAAATAATCAGAACTCTTAATTTAACAAACACTCACCCCTACGCATACTTTAAGATGTGGTGCATTACAAGCATATACTAACGCACAAAATGCCTAATCAATGGACTAAATTTTGGTACTTATGTTTTATATTTCCTTCTCCTGCTAGTTGCTCTCCCTTTACTTACACTTCGCCACATATATTTCTTGTTCAATGTTCTGTTTCATTCTTTTTTGGTGGTTTGTTTGGTTTTTTTTTTTTTGAGTAGACTTTCACTGGGAATTATTCAGAACAGAGGGGAAAACATGGGTGGGAACATTTCTTTTGGAATTGTTTTTCCTAAAACTTATTAAAAATAGCTTTAGTTAACTTAGAGCTTTCTGCAATCTGGTATTATCCCTTTGAAGTGCCAACAAGAGTCAACATGTCAAAATGTTAACTTTATCATCTCTGTAATAAAAGATTCCAAAAGCTAAGATAGCTCTTAAGGCTCTAAGTTTAAAGAGAAATGACACTAGCTGGTACTAAATATTAATTCCACCTTGAGATTTTAGAATATACAAGTTCCTAATCATGCACCCATCTGTTTAAATTTCAAATACATAATATTTGAAATAGCTGACCCACTTTCTGGCCTGATCACCTGTCCTAGTTTCGGCTGGGATAGAGTTAATTTTCTTCCTAGTAGCTGGCATAGCACTGTGTTTTGGATTTAATATGAGAAGAATGCTGATAACACACTGATGTTTCAGTTGTTGCTGAGTACTGCTTATGCTAGTCAAGGACTTTTCAGCTTCCCATGCTCTGCCAGGTGCACAAGAAACTGGGAGGGGGCACAGCCAGAATAGTTGATCCAAACTGGCCAAAGGGCTATTCCATACCATATGATGTCATGCTCAGTACAGAAACTGGGGGGAGTTGGCCGGGGGGCAGCGATCGCTGCTTGGGGACAGGCTGGGTATCGGTCAGCGGGTGGTGAGCAATTGCATCACTTCCCCCCCCCCCGCCCCCGGGTTTTGTTTCTCTCTCTCATTGTTCTCCATTACAATTATTATTATTATTATTATTATATTTCAATTATTAAACTGTTCTTATCTCAACCCACGAGTTTTCTTACTTTTGCCCTTCTGATTCTCTCCCCCATCCCACCAGGGGTGAGGGTGAGCAAGCAGCTGTGTGGTGCTTGGTTGCTGACAGGGGCTAAACCATGACATCACCCACCAGAAAAAGGGGAAAAAAACCCCAAGAACACACTGTTTTGTTTCCCTCCCCTATGATTTCAGAGGAGCTGGTTTAAATCTTAATCTCATTTAGTAACACCAGTTTGTGCCTCTGCACAGGCACTTATAACCAACCCAGTATACATTGGGATAATTATGTTACAGCTGCTTTTGCTATGTGGCAACCTGCATCCAGCTTGGGATTTGCATGTGTCCCTTCCCATGTTTACCCAGTTGTTTGGAGGAGTGACCAAACCGGCAGCCTGCGTGCAGTCCTGCCAGATGTAGTAGTCCGTGTACTTCCCGGTCCGATTGCGACTCAGCTGAAACCATCGGTGTTTGTCACTTGTGTGGTTTGGTATTAAATCCATTATCACCTTTAACCCTTGCCAAAAAAAAAAAAAAAATCAAACCATAAAAAAATATTACACTCAACCTTTTAAGACAAAGCTCACATTTTTTTCTTAATGCAGCATCAGAAGTGTTTCGGCTTTTTCCTTTCCAGAGGCAAAGGAGAAGGGCTCCTGCTGGAAGGGTTTAGGCTTGAGGGCCTGGTGAGCACATTACATTTTGAGCTGGCACAGGCCCACTGGCTGCTGATATGGGAATGCACAAGCGCAAACAAAAAGCCCCAGACTACTGGTGCAGTTAGTCTAACGGAAGTATGCAAGTAGCCGCACTACATCTTGCTGGTACTGTTCTCCCCTCCCCAGCAGGGAGGGAAAGGAGGGTGAAGAAAAAAAAAAAATCAGAACAGATTTCTGCTGTTATGAACCACTTCCACTAACCCTGACTTCAACACCTGTCTCCCACCTCCCAGCTGGGAAAGGACTTCGCCAGTCTAGCATCAGTGAACACACGTTCTTCGTCACCCTTCTGAAAGACTAGACATTTTTTGAAATCCCAAATGTTTTTGGGACTGGCAGACCATTTTCCATTCAGCCCAACATCTGTAAGGGGAAACACCTGAGCAAACATTTGGTCTAAGGCATAAACACACCAACCAAGAATGCAATTTTGTGAAGGAAGCAATTGTGTGAAGGAAGTAATTGTTTTCCTGCTTTCTCCAGAAAGCAGCCATCAGTCATGAAATTCCAAGTCAGAAACAACTGCATCTCAGCCTTGATCCCATTGGACTATTGACGCCCATACCCATGTGCACCAGGGAGCACAGAGAGTATGTCAGCCCTGCCACCCACGAACATCCTCGGAGGGGACCGTGCCTTGTGGAGGACGTACCGCAGCCTGCGGCTGCTGTTGTAACTCCCCGCGCCTTCGGTCCTGCTCCCAGCGCTCCCCCGGCACCCAAGGGCGGGAAACGGCAACCACAGAGCTCGCATTGCTGTGGAGCTACCGCGTACCCTTCACTGGCACCTCCATCTGCTTCTGCTCAACGCCACCATGGGGGAAGTGCCAGACGCACAAATTGAAATCTCAGATCATAACCTAGCGCTACAAGATACACCTGTATAATACGAGTGAACGACTTGTTAATAGAGTTATTTTGCTCGGAGTTGCAGCTTACCTCTATCGTGTATGGCTGCAACCAGATTCTCAAAATCGCTCATTGATCCAAACATGGGATCAATATCATAGAAGTCTTCAGCTCCATATCCAAGGTCTTTTAAGGGGGACTTATAGAAAGAGGTGATCCAGATGGTTTTTATATTCAAATACATGATATGGTCCAGTTTTTCTTGGATACCTGTTCAAAAGAAAAGGGCATCATCTGTTTAGAAAAGACAAAATATTTCTGTTGAAATGTACTTGCTGTGGTCTCTCAAAGATGGTGCACAGATCCCTTTGATATATAACTGTCCGGTTTTCACTTGACATTTCTTCAGGGATAGCACGAGACCACAGAACAGAAAACATTCAAAGCCACTTTTATAAGGAAGATAAAGAAGGAATTTCAAAAAAACATCAGATCAAAGCAAATTTCTCCTCTGTATTGTAAAAAAGATTTACTATTTCATTTAATAAATTTAACACTCACTTCTGAAAACAAACTCCCATATTTTGTTAAAATGCAGCAACAGCTTTACTTCCCCATTTCAAGGAACGTCAATTAATGCTCAAACCACCCAAAGGGAAGCACAATTTTAATGCAAAGATCCCAGGTTTTCCTTGCCATTAGGAAAGAACTCTTATGGGGTTTTGCTGCTGTTTCCTTTAAGGACACCTCACTCCAGCCTCCCCTAGTATTTTTAAACCCCAAACTCTCCTGTCTTCCTGACATGTTATTACTGGCATGCAACTACAGAAACGGTTTCTTCTCTTCACTTGCCAATAGATTACATTATTATTCTTGTTTAGAGATTTATTGTCTATTATGGTGTTGAGCCTTCCCCTTCTGAAACTTAAGTCTCAGCTAAGCTACCAATAAGTGACATTGCCACCCCTTCTCACTCAATGCATTCATAAGAGCTCAAAAACACCCAGACCACAAACAAAAAGTAATGCATCTTTCTCTCCTCTTTGGCGCTTTTTCTTATGGAGAGGCAGCCAACCTAATATGACAAAGTGCTCAGCACCACCCGTCCTCCTGACTGACCTCAGTTTTGTGGAGATATTTTATTCTGATGGAAGTTGTGCTGCTGGTCACTCTCAGCCCCACCTCTAAACATCCATTCTAACTCCAGGCTTAGATTTAGCAACCTGAGCAAGAAGGTCCTAGATCTATTAATGACAACATGAGCTGCCATTAATGACTAACCAGACAACTTTTATTCCCCTCTCCAGTAGGGTGGCTTTCTCTACTGGGAGATTTCTCTATTTTTTAAGTGTATATACACATGTATGCACACACAGACTACTTCTACACAGCTTTGCACGTACCAAGAACGGAAATTCACCCACCTTTCAGATCCCCATTCCCATCCATGTTGCTGTCCTTGAAGGAACGAGGATAGATCTGATAAATAGGACTAGCCTGCCACCAGTCAAGGCACTTTGGAGAGAGAGCAATAATTGCAATCGTAGCGCACACAAGCATGACAGAAGCGGCAATTATGAGCCAGAAGAGAATCTCCCTGGTGACTCTGTACCGGGCTTGGCTGGAGAACTTCAGCAAGACTTCCTTTGGCATCCCCGCATAGGGCTTCAGCGCCAGCTCCTCTGTAGCCACTGGGTCCATGTCAACAATGTGCGTTTTTGGCATTTCTTCTTGGCTACTGGTATCGCTCTCCTTGTCATCAAAAGCCTCATTTTGAACAAATCCATTGTTCTCCACACCTCCTTTCTCGCCCAGCTCCATAGGTAAGCTCTTAGCTTCCTCCTCAACCATTTTGCTTCATGGGTCTTGTCCTGGAGACTCCGGCCACAGCAAGGAAGCGTGCCGACACACCTTTGTTCAGTGAAATGAAAAGCAGTGTAATTAGCATCTGGGTTTATAATCAATCCTGACCAACTGGTCAAAGTTCAAAAAGAGACAAAAAGGGCAAAGTGCTCCTGCTCTTCCGTATAATAAGCATCTTCAGCAAGATAACAAAATGCTACAAGAAAGCGCAGTCTTTCAGGGAGGCAAGCTTGTACCAGAGTTATGTTTACTGTTACTCTCTCCAGTACACCAAACTTCTCTTCCTTTTGACAGCAGGGGAAAATTTGAGGGTTTTGACCAGCAAAAGATTTAGTAAATATGCAGCTTTCCAGACTGGTCATGGTCTCCCTTGCCTAAAGCAGTCAGAGCGTGAGTAATTTAAACATGGACAGCAAGAACGAGGTGTTGACAACTTCTGGCCCAAAAGCAACAATACAAACCAACTAAGAAGAAAAGATACAAAGGCCGGTTGCACTTTGTTTCTCACAGCTTAGAAAAACAAACCCCTCAAACTAACTCAACCCAGCCCACCCACAACTCTTAAGCAGTAACCATGATAAGGCACATACCGATCCTGCGATTCACGGCATGTGACAGGTTGCTACACCCGGGGCCATCCCCAGGTCAGGACAGGATAGCTCTGCACAGGCACAAGCAGGACTCAAGAGAGAAAAACCCACTGCCCACTATTAAAATATTTCTTTTTTTCTTTTTTTTTTTTTCTTAAATTTGTTTGAAGGAAAGTGACTTTTTCCTTTCTCCCTTCCCCCCCCCCCCCACCTTTCTACTACTCTAGCCAGGAAAAAGCACTGCCCAATGCCCAAACTCTGCACAAGCATGCACAGATTTACACATCTGTGTGCCCTAGGGCCCAGCTGCCCTGAAGCCAGCGAGCCTGCATCCCCCAAGACAGCCCCTCCAGCCAGCGCCCTCTGCCCAGGCATACTGAAGGAAACACAAAGCAATCTACATTTGCCAAGGAGCTGCCTTATCACATGTAAAAGCAAACGCTTGCCCACAACCATAGTGTCAGGGTCCCAGGGAAACTCCCATGGGCAGCTGCTGTGGAGAAAAAGTTGGGTTTGGGCTCAAAAAAGTATTTATTATGTTTGCCTCAAACCATGAAAGAAGTTTATAAACTAATGGCTGAAAAAAAATCCCACATGCAATATTCAGTTGATTCAAAACCATGTTATTTCTTCCGTAACTGAGCTAAGAAGAGGTCTTGTTCTCCGACAGATTTAATCCTTCCCCTTCCTTACAGCAGTGCCTAGCAGCAACCTCAGCCTGTGCAGAGTCAGGCAGTTGCCGGAGCATGCGAGATAGCAGCAGTAGTTTCAGTGCCTGTAATTCAGTATTGTCAGGAAATTATTTGAAACAGTCTCCCTTCTAATGACTCTGCAGTCTTAACATCATGGTATCAGGAAGTTGTAAAAGTTTCCAGGCAGGCACGGGCACTCAGGGCATAAGCTTGTACTTGGTACCTGGTTTGAATGCGTCAGTCTCTGTTTGCTGTATACTTCGTCTTTGCCACAACACCAGCTGCTCCCCCCACCCCTTTAAATCACCTCATTTCAATAACTTCATTTCAGATTAAAATAGCAAATGTGTAAATACAGAAAATATTTAGATTGCGTCACGTACACCTCAAGACCTCAGTACTCCCTGCCTTGCTGTGTACCCAAACTCGGAGTTTTAAACACACCTGTGGCTTCCTTCCCAAAAGCTCCTTCAAGCACCCAAGCGAAGCGGGAAGCAAAGGCAAGAGCAAAGGATGACCAAAACGCAGCCGCCTGCCGTGGACATGCGGGTCAGCCGAGCCAACGGGACTCGGGACGGTCAGGTGCACACAGAGGGCTCAGCGCTGGCGCTGGGAGAGTGCAGGACCAGACGCACAGCACCCTCAGTTGTGGGTTCTTGGGTTGTGTTTGTTTGGGGTTTTTTGGTTGTTTGGTGTGCCCTTTTTTCCCCCCTAGACCATAAGCACATTTCTAAATCATGTGGCTGCCACAATACAGAATCAGAGCTGAGAATATGGATCTATATATGAAGAGATATAAGAAACATAGGCACAGAATATGTATGTACATGCACCCCCCAGCAATGCATATGACCCTCCAAAAACCCCATCACTCACCACAAGAACAAAGCCAAGTCTCCCAGATGACAACACTGTGCAAAGCCAACACCTACAAGAATGCAGCCCAAGTTCAAGGACCCTCATGTTTCCTATTTTGCAGCATGGGCATACAACAAGAGAAGGCAGGTGTCAACGCATTTACATACTCCACATGCAGATCAGCACTTCTGCAAGTCCCAGAAAGCATCTCTGGCATATCGCTGGGACACAGACATGTAATTTATCATAACAAATAGCTGCTCAATAGGCAATGCTACATGACCACGACTTAAGATGCAGGTTTACAACTAATTCACCAGCATTAACACTCATTTAATCAACTCTTATCCCTGACTGCTTGTTCCTGCCTTGCATTGCCCACTGCTTCGTGCCAGGTGAAGTGCTGAGGCAGCTGCACAGTGAACCAGATTGGGAACCAGATTTGGCTGGGGGGAAAAAAAAAAAAAAAATTCATTCTTCAGACAGCTCTATTCCTAATCCACCTGGTCCCCATGAGACCACACAAATGCTTCTACCAGCACAGCACAAGGAGGAGGACAGGCAGGGAGAGGGGCCAGGACACAAAGCACAACTACTCGACGGAGCAACTCTTCCAGCAAATCATAGCCTGCACATCTAACATTCGTTTTAGCACACTCATGCCTGAGTCAGGGAGTCAGAGAAAGTCAGGGAGTAGAAAGCAGCTAATTGTCACACCCACAAACGCTCCTGGAATCAAAACCAGGGAGAGGGCTTAAATTCTGTTAACGGCTTACCCACAGTCACGCATGAAAACCGTGGGGGATCAGGGACTTAACCCCACTTCACCCAAGTACCACATCACTGCTACCCAAAACACTGTTGAAACTCCGGTTCCAAGGCAGTATTTCAGCTCCACCCTTTTCTTTAAGCCACTAAAATTAATGGTGCTAATTGCCTGCATGGACATGTGCGCTTGATCTAAAGATACAGGGTGGGTTAAAGATACAGGGGGGGTTGCCCTTCGTATGCATACTTCTAACAACTGATAAAGGCCAACTTGATATTTCGGTAGTCAGAAGCTGCCACTGCTCTCTGTACATGTGGTTGGGAAGCCGTTACTTTCCCCTCATTCAAAGGTCTTGCAGGGGCGCAGCGGCCAAGGACTGCTCCGCGAACCCCGCCGCACAGGAACCGCGTCTTCAAAAGAGCCCCTCTTGTCCTAATGTAATCCCCAAGTAACATTAAAGGCTTATTTATACCTTAAGTAGGACAGATCGTGTCTCAATTGCCAAGTGTCTGGCTGAAAAGAGGAGGATTACGCTGCTGCGGCAGATAAACAGCGTGCACGAACCAGAGGCTGTGTACGGATGAATCCGTGTGCACCCCTTCAACCTCCCTCCGGTGGCTACGGGGCATGCAAAGATACAGGGACCCACTCAATTCTTGTAAGGTTAAAACAGAATATAAAGCATCCTGGAAACAAAACAGGTCGCTGTCTTGGTGAACGTATGGTTTTTACAGCCAGACTGACTGTGCTTACAGCAGACTTCAATCGTATTTCAGATCAACTCCACATTGTTACGTGCACACACGAGCTGCAGCACAAGCAGGTACTAGCAGAGCACAGGTATGCTCAGGCTGGACATCCGGACCTTGAATACTAAAAATTCTTCTAGAAAACCTGGAGGGAAAATACAGCCACAGAACTTAAAATAGGTCTGGACGATCACCTACCATGGACCCTGCAGAACAAGCCCAAGAATGCAGTACCCCCTCCAATGTTTTTTCCTCATAGACTAAAAATAAAACCACAGAGCTATTTTGTTTTTATTACAGACCTATTTTTTTTTCTCTCCTCAACTTGAGAAGTTGCTCGCCTGAAAATTATTTGATAAAGGGAAACAGTAAACTTCATCTTAAGAGAGGCAGATCACCAACAATTCCCACCGAGCTTTAACTTTTTCCTTTTAAAATATATTTTATGTATGCAGGCATTATGCTTCTGGCTTGCTCTCAAGCAATTCTGAAACAGTTCCCTCCTGAGCAATTTTATAGTTTAGCAGGAGTAACTAAGCCAATGCAACTGCGTTAGCAGAATCCACTGAAAAGCATTAAATAGTAAAGAAAACACTTCACATTCTGTGCCAGTTATTCTGTTTACCTCAGGGTTAGATAGGGAAACAAAACCAGTCGCTATGTGGGCAGTAATAGCTGCTATCTCCACACAGATTGCCATGGTTATTTCTGTAAGATGGAGGGGTTAATTTCCACAAGTATTTCTTATATATAATTATTTAGATGCACAGGCTGACTAAGTAGTCTGCTGTTTGATGCTATACAAATGCCAAGTAGCTTGCCAGTTATTCGATACCATACATATTACACTGAAAACCACACAGAGGGGTGATTAAGCACCCTAATGTGCTACACATAGGAAGATGTTTATTGTTAAAAAGTTCTCTTGCCTAATGCTTTTTCATTAAATGGTTTCTTACCACTGGAACTAGTCTGACATAATGCACTTTACCTCTAAATATAACCTCATTATTTACAGAATCAGGGCCAGTTTTACACCCACGTAAAGAGGCAAACACTATAGTTGTCAGTTTTTCCTCAGTGGCTCCCACAAGACTGATGGATAATCCGACCTTTAAAGCTACATTTCATTCAGCAGTAAGAAAATCCTCCCTTGACGCGGAGAGCAGCCGTCCAGAGACACGCTCTCAAGGAACAAGTTTCTGATGCGGTATCTTCCACACTGGGCATCCCGGACCATGCATGAGGTTTCTGCCATCAGCCTGAAGTCCTGGAGGGTGGCAAAAAGTAATTGCGTGGGATGCTGACATGGTTTGGTGTGGTTTTTTTTTTTTTTTTTTTTAAAATGCTCTTAGTCCGCTAATGGACTATGCGATTAAAGGTTAATGGTGTTATAAATGCTGTAATTAGCTACTGCTTGGCTCACGTGACATTTCAGGGGCAGGTTTCGGGGGAAGGAGGAGGCACCTGGCCCCTGCCCCCCATGGGTGATGAGCATGGCTGGCTTCTCCCACTACTTTTAATGAAAACAATTATCCTCTAGTTCTTGCTGTTAGCATAGCTGCAAGAACAGCAACATGCAGAGTTGACTCCTTCTGGATGCCCTCCCCTGCAGAGGGTCAAGCACTATACAGTCACACATCCGTAGAAAAACTTCCTTTAGAGTAAACTCCAGATTTGTTGCCTCTCCAGGAGGAAGCTCACTCACATAACTGCAACCTTCTCAATTTACACTGTTACCACTCTTCCCTTTATGGCATTTGTCCATCGCATTTCTGTCCTAGAGGATGACAACTTTTGAAGAGTTTTCTTTTCCTTCTTTTCCAGCTGAGTCCTTAAAAGCTTTGCCAGTGAGAGACCCAGACCTCAATTTTACCTTGCCTGAGCTGGGGATGGTCAGCACAGTATTAAACCCTGAAAGACTGCTGCTGAACTTCCGATGGCTATACGCTCAAGAGTGACTTGGTGTTAATGAAAGACCTCCAGAATGGGAAACTGATAATACAGACAGCACAGCTAGGCAGCCCCACAGGAAGAGAAGCTCAAAAATAAAATGGCATTGCACTGCATCACTACCACATCCATCCTTTGGGTTCCTAAGGGACAGCACCCCATAGCAAGCTACTACATCTACCTATGCTAAAACTTATCTCTTACAACAATTTACATTCAGTGAATAGTAACTGAGGAGCAAGTTTTGGTCTGTTGAGCACTAGTCACTTCCTCATGTGAAAGGATGAAAGGATTTTCAGCGAAGAGCTGTCAGGCAAGGAATACTGTGTTCTGCAGGCGGACACTGCACGACTACAACTATCACCACACTATACAAGCTGTACTGCTTTTCACAGTGCCTCAGTTTCCCCACTTGCAGAATCACACATGTAGTATCACACAGTTATATATACCACTCCACTGAGCCTCACCAGAGCTTAGAATAATGAGTTTACTCATTCCCTGTCTGTATTGGTGCATATTGATAGGCCTTCCTGCAACTAATTTGCTTTTTTAACATATATTGAATTGGTAGCAGGCATTTCATGGTCAAACCTACTCGGGTTGTGCTCCCCTGAAATAATTTCCTGCTGAAAGAGCTCAGTTTAGATCAGAAATCTTCAATCTTTGCACAGACAGCTTCACACTCTACTGCTGAACTGCATCCCAAGGCTTTTACAATGCCCATCTGTGACCAACAGTTCATCGACTCCACATCAGACCATAACAGTCCAGCAACAGGAACGTGAGCGAGGGAGCGTGTAAAATCAGTGTGAACATTGGGAGTGAAACCGAAGAACTGGAAGTACACATTTCTGTAAGAAACCCAAAACCAACAAAAAACCACTTCTTCAACTCAGGTGGACTGACCTAGCATGCTGCACGGCAAGAGCTGGCACATGCAAGGTTCTATAGTCAAGGAAGGTGCTCTGGCCAGCACAAATTAGACCTCTGCAGAGAAAAATTTCACAACTCTAGGAAGCCATCTCCAGATACACGTACCATGTCAATGTAATAGGTGGCAGAACTTAATTTTAAATTTCACATTAGTCTGAACATATAAAGACTGAAATTGAAGACAATCCTTACTTTCCAGAAGTTAGAACAACTGCTAAAAACCTGATTTTAAGTATTAACTTCTAAACACCACCCTACAAATCTCCCCATGGCCCCTTCTTTAGCCACATAGCACAACTTCCCTCCAGTTCCTATGCAGGCATGCTGCTTTACTACTCTACCCTTAACTGTTTTAGTGGTGGACTTGGTAGTGTTAGGTTAATGGTTGGACTGGATGATCTTAAAGGTCTTTTCCAACCTAAACGATTCTATGATTCTACATACGACCAACCACAGCACATTCACTCCTCTGACTTGCAGCCTTCTCTTCCCTCTCCCACACCACCTTGCAGACATTAACTCCAGTTTCTGTACTATCCCACAGCTGCTCTACCCCTGCCTTCTGTACGTGTATAAAGCACCTCTCAATTGCCCACTTATTGTACCAAAGTGCAACACCAAAGGGAATACAAGCAGCACACTTGCCACCACCGCCAGGAAAACATTGTCAATGCACGCAGTACGTAAGCAAGCAGCATTCACATGGTAAGCATGTCGACAAGACTGCTGTTTGAAAAGCGCTAGACAGCAGCACACAAAAAAACCTTCCAAGAGGCATATGTGTGATCCATACATTCTAGGGTCTTACTACTATAAAAACCCCCTGTGCTTAGTTCATAAAAAAAAATATTCTTGCAATGTAGTGACAGTCACTAGCCATACTTAGTTTTCTATATTGCCTTCTTTAGGATTAATTTTTTGGGGGCTTATTTTTCTTAACTATATGGTATGTATATGTAACAATACATATGTATAACTATACATATGTACTAAAAATATACAGTATTTACTGTGCTTAGCATGGGAGGGTTGGTCCGTGGTCTCACAAGAAATGGCCTAACAAGGCACAAAATTCGGGGCAGATTCTCATTTCCGCCCAGATAATCCTACAGCTCTCCCTAGATCCGTCTCCCTTTATGAATGGCACCCTTCCCACTGAACAACCCAGTCCATGTCAGATGCCTCAGCCATCCTATCACCTATATAAAGGTGCTTATAGTACAAGACAAGCCATTGTATGCGACTCCATTTCGGCAAGACCAAACCGAATCTGCAGCGTCGTGTGCCAGAACTGTAATCCTCTACAGCTTTCCAATACCATCACAGACACTACTGCCAGAGGAAGGAAAAGAACACCAAAATACCAGACTTTTCGTTTTAAGGTATTTCTCCTCTCGCTGCTTCTGGAAAGGAGGATGGCACCACTCCTGATTAACAGATGGGGAATGGGAGTCCAGGGGCCAGAAATACTCATGAAAACGTTCCTAAGTTTCAATTTGAAAATTGACTCCACTTTCCCTGGACAATTTTATTTACTTGGCCCAAGCCATACTGACTACCTCCCAACGACTACCTTTTTCTACGGAACTGTCTCAAAACCCATTCAATATGACATTTCATAGAATCATAGAACGGTTTGGGTTGGAAGGGACCTTTAAAGGTCATCCTATAGCAAACCCCTATGAAATGAGCCTGCCTCTTCCGATGCTGGTTTAAAGGGACCCTGTTCTAAAAATAGTGATAAACAAATGCAGTCAAAGCAGGTTTTTTCAAGGGTGGGTTTGGGTTTGGGTTTTGGCTTTTTTTAGATTGTTGGAGTCAGTTTTCCTACAGCAAGAGGAATTTCAGCTAGGTCTTCACCATGGTATATACCATTAGTTTTAGGAATTGTACTATGATCCTTTGCCTCGAAGGGAAATCTTGAAGTGAAACCAAGAAACTTTTATCTGACAACAGAGCTGTAACATTATATGCCATTTGAACGCATAAACACTCCTAACAGTTTGAAGTTTTGTTTCGGAATCGCCTGGCATTCAAGGATCCAGTTATCAGGGTGAAAGCAGTTTGGTGAAAGGTGAGGAAAGCATCGCCTGCAGCGAATACCAGGCCTTCCGTTTTGAACTTAATCAATCCACTGAATTGCGTGGGCTTTTCAAGTGCCATATCTCACATTATGCATAAAATAGTTTCAGGCACCTAACATCTATGCTAGTGAACCAGAGAAAACGTAATCCCACATTCAGCAAGTACTCACGCAGCGCATTTAGATCCCCCTCACCCCCGTGACTCAAATAGTGGAGTGACAACTACCACACGTATCCATTCCCCACACCCCCCAGTGAGGATAATTAAAGCAAATGTCTGTCTGTCATTACACAGAATCATAGAATCATTCAGGTTGGAAAAGACCTTTACGCTCATTGATGCACTCTCACAGTTCTCATGCTTTTAGCTCTGCCATGCTGTCTAAGAGTCTGTAGTACCAAGCCCAGTGGGACTCTAACCCACTCAGAACAAAACCAGTTTGCATTTCAAAGACAGATCTTCCAAATATTTCAGTACTGAAGGCTGAATAGAAAGACAGACATACATACATCATCTTTAAGTCAGTGACAATACAATACTCATTTTGTACATTTTTTCCTCCTTTTCCTTAATTTAATCCCAAACCTTTTATTTAATGCAGTTCAAAGCATAGGGGCTACTAAGACCATATTAGAAGTTATATCTGCATATATCTGTAATATTATATATCTGTATCTTATATATCTGTATATATATAATATTATAAAAATATATATAGATATATTATATATCTGTATATTATATATCTGTAAGATATAACTTTTGTTTTCTTTTCATTCAGTTCACAGAAGCAGCACTTGAAATATGGTAACCGCATATAAAAAAAAGTTGCTGCAATTAGTCACCTACCTGGATCTCTGCATTTTTTCCCCTCTAATATGTTGAGTGAGAAGTTAAATGCAACAGTTGTAATCTGTGAAGCAACGGCATGGAGCTTGCTAAATGTTTTTAAGGTGAGGATGAGTAGGAATGAAAAGATGAATGCAAAATATATTTCACCATTTTAAAATTTGTTACCCAGTACAATGAAGAAAGGTGTCCACGACTAAAAGTGTAGATTGAGAAATTGTTGTAAAGCCCCACACTTCTAATCACCTTGCACGTTGTTTGCATTAGCAGACTATTTCCTACAACCATATCATACCAAATTAAATGCAGATTTAGGAGAGCTGGAAAAAGTATGTTTGATTTCACACATTCTTTGCTCCCAAAACCGAAACATTATTATTTTAAACACACTAGAAAAAAACACATCTGCTTTACATACCCAGGCCAAAATCCTTATTGCACCATTAAACTTAGATGCGTTAATGAACTGACGAGGACCATTGGATAAAGGATCAAAAAATAAAAAAATCTCAGAGCACATTCTCCAGTTTCTAAGAACAACAAATTAAATACTGCAGATAATTTGTCCAAGATTAAGCAGATATTCACCTTTTTGCATGCAAATAACCTGCCAAAACTAAAACAATATTCACAGAATGAATTTGATAGGTATGGTGTTAAGAAATTTCCTTACAAAAATAATGGGAAGTATCTTTTAATTAATGCAGTCAGACTTTAACATGTACAAACTTACTTCAAAGTTTCCACCTAACTTCCAAATGTAGGATATTTACTAAACTACATGTTCCCTGCCTGCCTGCCCCCCCCCCCCCCCCCCCCCCCCCCCAAAAAAAAAGTAGCTAAAATACGTCAGTGTAGAGAGGTGTTAGAGAGGTCTGTTTTCACCACCGTTGCTCTTGTAGCCCATTTTTTAAAAAGACAATTCAGATTTTTGGGGTACCCTTTTTAAGTTCTGGACAGTAACTCCTGAAAGTAGTGTTTTATCTCACAAGACATAGAATTTTCATTCTCTTAATTTCTGTCCAATTTCTTTCCTTTAAGGTTTGCAGCTCTTTCAAAGTGATAAAAGCAGATCCCATGTGGTCATTTTCTGACATAAGTTTGCATAGAAGTTCTCTGAAATATACTGGTTTGAAAACATCCCATAACTACCCAACAGAATCCAGAAGCTGCCTGAAAAAGGCCAGAAAAAACCACTACATTTACAGACCAGATGAGCTTCCAAGATTGACATGAGGGGACTCATGAATTGGATTGTTTCCAATTTTTTAAAGGCCAAAGGCAGGGTCCTTACAACACCAAATACTATTACAACATAGCCTCAACTTTCCCAAAACTCACCTGAAATTCCAAAAGTCTGAGAAAGCAGAAAACCAGGGTAACAGTAATTTCCAAAACAGACCTGACACAACAGGTAAGAAAATTATTTCCAAGAACACTGTTTCAATTAGTTGCCACAAGTCTTCAGAATGCATCTTCCTACTACACAGTGTTTTTCTTCCTTTATTAGCAAGGGCAACTGCGTTCACCAAAAGATGACCAAATTGATGGAAAATGGCAGTGGGTCCCCCCCCCCCTCCCCAAAGCCCATCCCCATGGCTTGAATCCATATTAGTCTTTGGTAAGTTTGAAAAGTGGGTGCTGAGGCAATCATTAGCTGATGTTAATTCACAGTTGCTAACCCCAGTAACAGCACAGCAAAGCCTTCGCTGTTGGAAATTGCTAGTCAAGGTGCATATGGACAAATAAGGACAGCCAAGGACAGAAGCAGGAAGTACTCATCAATAGAGAAGGAAGTTCTCAATAATCCAAATCAGTCTTTAAATCCAGGCATCACAGCAAAGGAGAGCTTTAAGAAGGTTTTAGAAGAAGGAAAAATAAGTTTTTTTGGGGGAACATGACCTTTCAGATGTAAAAAGAGCAAAGCAGAGCAGCACTGATTAAGCACGTAACAAAGTCAATGATGGAAATGAGAGATGGCCTCAAGCAGTGAGCTAAACACAAAAAGGAGGTGCAGTCATGCTAAAATGCAAAAGCTACTTGTCTTTGGCTCAGAGCAAAGCATAGCTAAGTCAGATCTATACAGCCACAGTCCAAATAAAGACAAGCAGGACAAGATCAGCTTGGCACACAGAGAAAGGGGTTACAAAGATGCAGGAGACCCCAGGGGCATTTCAACTGCGTAAAGTGCATACTTACCTGGATTATACTGCAAAAGTTCAGTGGACTGGGTACTTTCTTGTGGTTTGTCAAACTGCCTTCATCTCTGGGAGCATCCCATGCAGTTGCTCACCTGCACCAGTGGAGCTACCTCCCCCTCCGACAGAATTTTTATTTTAGAGCTAAAAACCAGCCTTCAGCAGACAATCTGTAAATCTAAAATTTGCTTTTTAGCCCAACAAAACCCAAATTAGTTGATAGATTAAAAACTGCTTGGTACTGTGGCTTTTTTGCCAGAATTAACCCGATACCTAGTGTTAGGCAGTATTGTTTTTTGCTTCATCTTCCAGAAATGGAAATTGCCCACTGAAGCTTGGTTCAATGCTGTAACTAATCTCGAGTTCCTATTGATTTTGATTTCCACTATGAACCTTTAAAGTGCCAAAGAAAAATGACTGATTTTCTGGGGCTAATTTTACTTTTCGTTTAAGATTTAAGCCAGTGATTACAGCTGACAGTATAAGAAAGCTCACAGATGAAGTGGCTGACTTAACTCCACTTTATACATGATACCAAGAAGCTACCTAGCCACTAACAGCTAGCCTGTGATGTGTTAAGAGAATTGACATCTTAACTATTTCGAGTGTACAGTTTGACTGTGGTGGTGTTTTGTCTTTATTTTTTTTTTTTCCTCCACTCCTTCACCTAAATAGCAACATCAGCCTTAGTTCACACAAGGAGCATGAAAAGTATGGACGTTTTGGCCAAGTCCTGCAAAGGTTTGCATGCAGGCTCAAAGATGCACATGACGATCCAGTGTATTAAGAGAAGACTTTCATTGTAGCTAACCTCTCATACAAGCCTCTTCAGAAGGTCAGGATGACACCACTTATATTTGCATCTATTTCTTTATTCTCTATTCCATTTACATGTTAATGAGGATTGGTTAAAACAAATCCTTATTTTGCTCAAGATTATCACAGAGCAGACCTGAGAACCAATACAGACTACTTTGTTTCTGTTACAGAAGTCATAAAAATGAAGAGAAGAAAAGAATCAAGCTGAATTTGACATGTCAAAAAGACCTGAGGTGGAAGAGACACTCCCCGCTCTCAGCATTCTACAGAAGTATCTGTATGTTAGTTTACCAGGAGGCAATATAACTAAGAGAACATAATTTGAAAACAAATGTTAAAGTTGTCAAGTTATGGCAAATACACTGAACAAATTTTTATCAAACATTCAGACTTCTCACACTACAAAGTCAAAAAGCATAGGGTTTTTTTTTTCCCAGGCTGCTGAAATCTGAACAGTATTTTGATTAAACTAAAAACATGATTAGAATTTTGGAACCTAGTGGGTGCATGAATGGAAAGTAGTGCTTATCTGGGGGGGGGGGGGGGGGGGGGGGGGGGGGGGGGGGGGGGGGGGTGGGGGGGGCGGGGAAGAGGTCTTGATTTACATTTTGTTATAGCTGTGCAAGCTATGGTCCATCTCTTTGAAAAACCTATGTGCATGCTTCACTTCTATACAATAAAAGCATAAACCGTTTTATTTCAGGGAGACTATCTACATGATGTAAAAAAACCCTACACATATAAGGGTTCACAGGACTGAAGCCTATGGAGAACAAAGACTCTTACCAGTGGAACAAGGTGTTAAAATTGCAGTTCATGAGGAAAACATGCAGGGGTTATGCTGTACGAGCAGATCCAACAAAAAAGTTCAAAGAACTTACAGAGCTTATAGACTCAAAAATCTACAGGTTGTTCATAAATACACTTGTTTCCACAGTAACACTAAGTATTCAGACAGGTTATTACCATGCAGTACTAATAACATAGAGGATTTTGGTCCTTTCCCATACAGCTGAACAACTTCATTAATAAGTTAAAAAAAAAAATCAGTAGAAGTTTTAACATGCAAGCGTTAAGATTGGAGAAATTTCTATCCAAAACACTGTACGGAAGTAAAACTTTATAGGTCTAACCTCAGATCTTTAAGAAACATCAAGAAATGAGTTGACTAAAAAGTCAAGTTTAATCTGAATTTTTAGATTTTAAATGAATGCTCTCCCATAGCTGGAATAAGACTCATTCCAGCTGAACTTGGGATGGATTTGCCCTAGGAGCTCTAAGTGTTGTTTGTGCTCTTCTGTCTCCCACAGAGAAGCCCCCTTTGAGGCTTCTGGCTTATTGTGACACAGAGCCACATTTGCTATAGAACGAACACAAATCCATCACTAAGAGACACCTCATAAATTCTGTTTGGTTATCTTTTTCTATAGAACACTTGCATCTTCTTGATAAATCCTTCTCAAGAAAATATAAAGCATATCACACTGTTTTAGCAATCCTTTATTGAAGATAACAAGTTGGTTATGTTCACTGTATTGTATGAAACATCACAATATCATACTGGGAAGGTACTATCAGTACAGGGTTGGACCAGAGCGGACAGTCTGAACAATAAACCATTTTGCATTCTTCATTCCCTATCTTTTAACAACCCCAAAAAAACCAGTAAAGGGACAAATACCTGTTAACATCATCATTTAGAACACTTTAACTTACAAGGCTAAAATCTAATGAATAAATAAAATATACTGTGGCAATAATCCTCTCCAGACAAAAAAAAAAATCAGGTACACAGTGAATCAAAATGATTGGGAAAGCTGGCCTTTGGCACCAGTATGAAAGAGCGTGTGGTTTTTACAGACTCACCATGGGGATAAAGTTACAGAAAAATACCATGAATTCCATTTCACACAAAACCAGTTGATGACTGTCATTAGCTTAAAACTACACACAAGGGCAATTACATCCTCGCTGAAACACAGTTTGAACAAATAGGAAAATGTCTACAAGGCATCCACAGCATGTAAATCATGTACAGATGGATACATTCATTGTTTCCCCTCCCCAATAGCTTTTATTTCAGATAAATACTTTACTCTTCCCCATTTTCAGCATTTACTGGACTCATTACATGCACAACGCAAAGAAGTCAGAAAAAAAGTCAAGGTTATTGCAAAAATAGAATTAAACTAAGAATCTTCAAGTACCTTACATGACAGCCACTCTGTACCATGCCCATTGCTTATAAAATGAAAGGTCATTGAACCATGAAAATATCTCTAATATTTTCTTAATTTAAAATAGATAACTTTAAGTGTATTTATAGTAATCTCAAAGTGATAACTTGAACTTTGAAAATAATGCAAACAATTAAAAATTATACCCATATTACACAAGACTTTTGTCTGTATCTTAAGCTGAAAAAAAATCAAAAAACTATAGAAAACCACATAGAACAAAAAAATAATCACAATTTACATTATAATAAAGGCAAATTTTCAGCATTTTTTAAAAAACCTGCAGCTGTGAGAGATGTCAAAGCAAGTCACTACTAACTATAAATTCATCAGTTTGGTTTTAAAATATTTTCTCTAGCAATAGTTTAAGGGTGTGTTGTACACATGCGTAAAATTCTTACTGTTTTTAGATGCCTAGAGTCTTCATATATTATTGCCAAATACACTTATCTTCAAGCAAGCAGTAGGCAACATATCACAATTTGGACACCGCAGGGAAACCTAACGGTCTGGTAATACAGGTAAAACTGGAAAATTAAAAAAAAAAAATCTGATAGCATATTGCCCAATTGAAATTACTTCCAAGCCACAGAGCTGCAAAGCCTTCCAACTCGGTAAAGTGAAATAAGTAATGTCTCAAACAATTACTTGTACTCTCTCACGCTTGTGTGTGGCACATTTCATTTAGCCATAGTGTATCTTCAGAGTACACCTACAATCCCATGCACCTCAGGTACATATACCAATCTGCTGAGAGAATCATTCCTTCCTTCCTAGGACCAAAGTTCCTTACAGATGTAATCAGTATGCCTGAGGCTGGTAAAAATACTGTAGTACAGGCAATGCTAAGAGTGGCAATAATAGAAAACACAAAAATGAACAAATGATGGTAAATTTTAATATCTTTCTGCCCATTCCACAAAATGTTGGAAATCCACCAGAATTTTTCCCTTGTATTGAAGAAAACAGATTTAAAAGTTTTTTTCCCCCTTTCAGAATCAAAAGCATTTCAGTAGATTTGTAAGGCTACCACGGATCTTCTAGATCTCCAGCACCCTACAGGAAAAGAAGAGGAGAAGTATTACTACTCACCAATACAAATGAAAACATTTTGTTGCACTTTGGATTTAAGTGGCATAATTAAGTAGAATACTAGCATAAAACAGACATTTTCCTTTTTTTCCATTCCTGCCCACTTCCACACACACACATTCTCTGTTCTTCAACCTCATGAGGGAATTCACTTTTGTAACACATGAACCCAGAAAAGCTATAAGCACAAAGACTTAAAAAATTAAGTATTATCTAAAATTGTACTAAAACATAGCTATCAATAGATACTACATCTATGGACTACAAAAAAAGGTCTATAAAATACTAAGGAACTCAGCTCTTCAGGTATCCCTGGGCCTCAAGAAACTCCCACAGGCTCTTTTTCATTAAGGCAGTGAAATTTGTACCTATTTTGAACAGATATTTTTGTGCAAGTGTTATATTATGAACTGACCACTGACACAAGAATTCCGGATTTAACTTATTAGCAGATTAGTTACCACCACTGCAAATTCCCACCATTATCACTGATCTACCCACATGCACATACATACATGTGTCAAACACCAAAAGACATGGAAAAGATTTGGTAGAAGGTAAACGTACGTAGAATAGCCAGTTTATTCATTTATATGGCTGATGTTAAACTTGAACCTGAGAAATTTTGCCCAAGTAGAGGATTATGATGAATAAGCCAAACCCAAATTACTCAAATATTTGTAGGAACCAATGAACATCATGAGTTAATATCAGAAGCTATAAAAGTTTCAAGTCATGTCAGAAGACAGCATTTCAAAGGAAGTTTATTACTTGCTTAAAAGAGTCAATATGCATACAGACGTTATTCCACAGCATATTCTTTATTTTCACTTAAACACAAATTCTTAGAACTTGACACTAGGTACTAAATCTAAGTACATTTTCATTTCTGAATATATGTTATGCTACAACCTGGGAAGTAATAATACAGCAGTCTAGAAAATAGATATTTATGATGAACAGTGGATACAATCTAAATTGGAAAAAAATCAAACATTTCATGAAGAATAAGTGACAACCTAAAATGTAATTAGCTTTTGTAATTTAGTTGTAATATAAACTATACACAATTCAAATACAAACATGCAGTATATGAAGTTGGGGGAAAAAAAAGAAGACTGAAGAATTTGTATAATTCAATTAATTTGCACAAAAGGTACAATTAAGATATGAATTACTTTACAATTAGCGAACACACACCATGAAAATTATTATTTAAGAATGTACTTAAAAGAAAAAGTTTTAAAATTTATTTTTGCATTAGCATGTTAGATTCCTATTGTTGGTGCCACAGGATTTTTAAAAAAATCAAAATCTCAAATGGGAAGTTAACTGCTTTGCTACACAATGTAAAATGCAATTACTATAATATACCATAGTAGTTGAATTTCTAAGGAAAAAAAAGCTTTGTATAAACAATCTGTACAAATAACTAAAGTAAAAACAAACAGACTTCTAGGATAAATGTAACAAACATTGAGATATAAACAAAGGAAAATACACCAAGTGAAGCGAAGCATTAAATCCACTATATTAAACATTACGTCTGTTTATCACTCATCTCATGCATCCCTGAATCTCCATTTGAGCTCTGTACTTCAGCAAGGTGATCCCCAGATTCTGTGTGGGTGGCTGGTACGGGGTCCCCGGGTCCAGCATGAGTATCTGAAGTAGATGCTGCAGCTGATTCAGCAGTGCACTCTTCTCCCTGCATCTTAGCTAGCCTGTAACTAGTCAGCATCTCTTCCAGAAGATGGCGGTAGTTCCCCCTATGATTAATTCTCATTTGCCTGAGTGCTTCCACCAATTTTCCCTGCGTTCCACTTTCCTCGGCTTCGCCAGGGTCCTTTTTTTAAGATTCAAGACCCCAAAAAAATCAGTAGTTAAACTAGGATATTTTCTAACAACATTAAAAGAAAAAAAAAACAACACAATTTTTCTGACTCAGAAAACATCAGCTTTGCTCTATTTGAATCTAAACCACCTTATTAGCAACATACACCTTAGAACAATATCATCCGTGTTTGTCTATTTTATACAACATAATAATTTAAGAAACGATACCTATTACAACAGCATTTTTAAGCATTTCAATTTATTTTGAGCCAGACAGTGTCAACATGGTACCTCTTCCCAATTAACTCCATCTTGGTTCAAATTGTCTTTTGATGAATGAGTACAGCTGACATTCCCCACAACTGTGGTCAGTTGTCAGTGAAGAAATTGAAAATTTAAACTTCTTTAGCCAACAGGTCAATATTTTTACTTGTGAATTTCTGCACAGCCAATAGCAACACAGTCCTGTGAAAAACTTACTAAAGAGAATAGATAACTCTACTGCTAGCAGTTTAGTTGAAGCATTGCATCAAAATAAATGCTCACAGTGTTTTAGAAAACAGTTCCCCTGCATTAAAGACTGATTTTCGCATGCATGATGTTGCCATGAAAGAAACGCGCAGCTACCTATCAGCACCAGGAGTGGTGGTGTTTGAACAATGTAAACCACTATTTTTGGCAGATGTGCATATTGGCTAGAAAAATTAACAGGTAGAATTCAAAGTAAAATCTAGCAACCTACAGCACAAAACCTGAGTAATAAGCACTGATTAAGGAATGGAGGTCTCCTCTGCAAATGACTTACTTGGCTACAAGCCTTCATTTGAAAAAAATTATGGGGTTTTGGTTTTTTTTTTTTTTTTGCAATAGACGTGCACACCTATTGTAGTGCTGAGACTGATACTAGATATTTTAGCTTTCAAGTACTAAAGCTGTACTGTTGCTTTAAGGGAATACTACATCTTAAATTACTAATATCTAGTAAGTTATCAAGCTATACAAATGGAACTGTATCTCTGGAAGCTGGCAGATTTTGCAATACATTAGAAGCAAAATCCAGACTGCCTTTTTCTCATGCTGACCTCATTTTATTGTCATCTAGTCCAAAAGCTTCATAAACTACAAGTATTGCAGTCACTCACTCACAAGCTTAATAGCAGCATTAAGACAATGTCTTGGGTTCAGTAGGGTTTTGGATGTTGTAATGTTCCTGGAATAGAAGCCCCAAAACTGATTAGCACAGTCTAAGTTAAAAAGGGGACAATTTTACCACAAAAATGAATGTCACTGCATATAATGCTATGCTGTAAGCTTAATTTGTTGCATAAATAGATACATACTTCCACTGTGGTTTGCTGGTCTTAGTTCAAGGTGTTTTGACTCCCGTGTACTAGCATTTTCATATACAGATAGCTTTTCAAAAGCCCAGTGAGAAGTTAAAGGAGTCAGTTTTAATGCATGAAACAGGACTGTTTTAATGCCTCATGAGCACAACATCAGTGAAAACTCAGGGCATCAAGATGAGGTTATAGATGTATCCTATTTCTTAGGTTTTGACAAAAAAACCCCTATTTATGTATTTATCTAGCTAGTATTAAACAAGGCAGCATAACTGAAGAATTCCAGTTTTTTAAAGTTCAGAGAACATCTAAATTCCATAGTTTCTCCAGCCCATCAGTTTTTCTCCGAGGCTGACATTAGCAAACATACACCCTGAATCTCCCCATTTCACAATATTCACATCTTTAAAAATTCTCCTGGCAGACTGAAGCGAATACTTTTGCTCCCATGCAACACTGAAGAGTAAAAGCAATAAGCAATATAATAGCAGCTCTGAGACTCCTAAACAATTCAAATGCTAGTAGGAGTTGAAGTAACAGTTCTGTTAGTGTTTGATGTTCAAACTCACATCCTGCTTTGCACCCTGTTTGATGGCAGGCTATTTTGTGCTTCCCTCGTCTCCCTCAGTGCTAGTAGACAAGAAACCCCACAAACAGTAGGACAGAAACAGCCTCTTTCACATACTATACACTTTGTATACACTATAATGCAGATTTCTCCCTAATGATGTGTGGCTAGAAGAGGTTCCTGAAAACTAATGTTATTGTGCAAGTTAGCATTTGTCTTCCTTCATGTGCTAATTCAACTTAGTGCTACTGACCATAAAAAGAAGAATAAATTTTTGCTAGCTATATTTAACATGATCATTCACAATTCTTACACATTTTGCTCTGTTAAATTATGTATATAAAAAGGGCTACTACATATTAGGGACAGGATTTACAATATTTAAGGGTGTAAGAATTTTGTCCATTTACATTTTTAAAATTATCTGTAGCAGCCCTTAATGACATATGATTTGATTTACCAAAGTGCCAGAGTACAATATTAGTAAAAAAAAGAGAGAATTATGGTTAGTTTCAAACAAAATACTCAAACATGGCTTTAAACAAATGCCACTGGAACTATTAACACAGCCACTGTAATTTTAACATTGTTCCTTGTGTTTAAGGATACATATACACCCAAGTAGCCTAATTGGATAGTAGCCTCCTAGCCTTAGGAACACATAAAAAAAAATGGTGGAAGAAGTAGATGCATTAGAGAAAGAATAATACTTTAACATGTTAACTAGAACACCGACTCGGTGGTATCGTAACATTACAGTGGCAACAATTATTTAGCTATGAAGAAGTTCTTTTAAATTCCCTTTAAAGATCTGAAAACACCAAGCACCAGTACGTAACAGATTTCTATGATTTCACTCGCAGTTGTAAAGGCACAAGCCACCACATTTACAGCAGAATTCTCTCTGCTGAAACACTGGCAAAGCTGCTCTTTGTGAGCCCAATGCAGGGCTCTCTCCAGCCCTGGTTTTACAAAACACTTGTACTCTGCTGAGATGCCTAAAAGATAAAGCTTATGACTGCTATACCCTGAAGCCACACCAGTGATCTCTGGATACTGCTGTAGTAAAGATCCTTTCACTCCTCAGTCTCTCACTCTACACAACATCTCCTTATCTAGGCTATATGTTGAAGATTCTCAGAAAATGCACATGTGAAGAATTAGAAGAAGTTACTCTACAATCACTAGCTTGGATGACAAAAAAATTCTAAGCACAGCACTAACTGAAATCTTTACAGTGCTGAATAAAAACAGAGCTAATCTAGAAAAAGATACCGCCTTGATTTTGATTTATATACTAAGAACTTATCTGCAAAGCTTATGATCCAGCTCACAGTAACTCAGGGTAACTAGTTTAAATTGTTCAACGCTAAGAAGCATAGTCTTTAGAAGGATGTCATTCTCAATTGCAAAAGTTAATCTGGTTGGTTTGGGTTGTTTTTGTGGGGTTTGTGTTTGTGCTTTTTGGTGGTTTTTAAAATTTTTACTGATGTGCATTATATTTTAGCAATGAATTACATTATTATTTTGTCAAGGTAAAAAATGTTTCTAGCCTTACATAAAATCATTAGGTGAAGATGACTGCCACAGGCAGACTTTCTAGTTAGTAACAGCAGTATTCTGCACTACGCCCAGGCTCTAACAGACACATGTACGCTGTTTACACATGGGGAAAGATTCTCAAGTGCAAGTCAGTGCACCTTCATGCTCTGTGGACTCAGCATCTGTGTCTGTAGCTCATAATTTTTAGTATAAAGATCCGCTCTAGCTTCATACTAGTTAGTAACAGGGGCATTATTAGCTAGATTTCAGTCTCACTTGGAAATGGCATCACTGGGATGTACTGTATGTTTCCTTCCTACCTTTGCTTCCTGTTTAAATGCGAGATGTGTAGCAACATTATCAAGTGTTTAGAGTCTGATGTTGAGTAACTGAACAAACAGCTTGCTTCCCTTTTACTCCCCTCCCCGCCTTGCACTAGAGTATTCAGTTCAAAAGACTAAGAGATCACTACATATATACCTGGAACTGAGTAAGACTAGCAAGGAAGTCATGCTTCCATCACCTCAGAGATGAGGTCCACTAAATTCATCCATTTCAAGGACAGTAAGATAACAATTCCTACTTGCTAGGAAAGTGCAAACAGGAATTGCATCCTTCACCCAGTGGCACATCCTCCTCTCAAACTGCTCTGGGTTAGAATCACTTAGGATGGAAAGAAGAAAAGGTATTGACTAGCAAATAACATCTTACCACAAGACCAAACTAAAATTTAATCCACTGTATTTAAAACACGTCATCCAAATCATTATTGAGATTTGCACTAACTACCAACAGAAGGCAAAGTTTACAAACTAGACTGGAGTGTACTGCTCATGTTTCATATTAAAGAAGCCAAATTAAAAGGACTCAAAACAACTATCCAGGGATTTTAATGGCAATAAAGGTCAAAGCTATTAATGGTAATAAGGGTTAAAGCTATATTCTTTTATGAGTAACTTGCATATTTAGTTCAGTTACCTCATTTTATGAAATCATAATAGATGACATACAAAAAATTCCTGGAAGGGGCAATACACAAAAGGATGCTGTACTGTATGTTAGGACTTTCAGCAAGCTTGCATGGCTATTGAAAAGTAAATTTTGACTTAGAAAACATGCATCATAATTGCAACTATAGCATATGATATTCATAGAAAATTACCATTAGACAACCTTTTTTTTTTCCTTAAAAAAAACCAATCAACTTACAAAACCTATGCCATAATCTTCAAATAAACCACGTTCACCAATAACTTTACCCCAAAAGCAGGAACAAAATTATGGCTAAACACAAAAAGTAGTAGCAGGCTGACAGAGGTGCAGAGTTTCCTGAAGGACCAAAGAAGCTGAAAAGAGGAAAATTTTTTCTAGCCTGTTTTGGGGTCCTGTTGCACAATTCATTGAAAATTAAATGAAAAAATGGATACTCTTTCACTTTCGAACTAAAAAAATTAAACAAATCCTAAAAAGTGAAGTTAGACATTTCTTCTCTATTTGTAGTCTAACAGAATAGTGGCCCCTTCCACCTACACAAGCTTTCTAACTTAAGAGAATAAACTAAATACAGGAAGCCAAGAGAAGAAAAACAGTAGGAAAAACCACAATAATAATTGTGGTGAGGCTGCATATTCACAATCTCAAGGTGCACAACTGATCATTTCAAAATATTTAAAATAAAAGTTGACAGCTCCCCAACACTATTCATTGTAATGACTACTTGACTGAGGACCTTGTAGCCATCTCAGAAGAGGAAAAGATATGACAAAGTATTTACTAGAAGATGAATGGTACCTTCACAGATTAGTTCACATAAACTGTACAGGGAATGACAACATGTGTACGAAGAGTGATGTTTTTATCAGTTCTTCAGTTTTCCAAAGTTTTTTTTTTTAAACAAATTTAACCACAACTGAGATAACATTAGTATAAAAAGTAATAACTGGTGTTTAAGAACCACCTAATAACCAGGTTTAAAGTTACAGTAAACCATATTTCAACATACTATTTAAAATTCAACTTATTAGGAACTGGGCAGAAGAACGTAAGCCATTTTAGAAATCAGAACTAAAATAACTTTACACGTTCCTTAGACCACTGCCCATGGGATATTTAAAGATAGTGTAAACTCTAAAAAAGTTGTCAATATTAGCCTCGTTATCTTTTATGTTCAGTGTGCCAAGGTCTTCCACACTTACAGAAGACAATAGGAAGTGTGTTTGCTCCCTCTTCTACTAGACTTCTGGACAGCAGACATAATAGCTAGTTAAGTAATGAATATGCTGACCATAATTTTTGACAATAATAAACTACCATTTAGAAAAACCCTGCATTGTTGTCTCACAGGTTTGATTGAAAAAAGAGTAGTCAATCAAATGTTCAAAAAGTCTTTCAAAATTGGGTGTCAGTTTGCTGTCTTTGAGGATGACATTCTATATCAGATCCATCCAAAACAAGGTCAAAATGGACTGTATGCTACAATACATATTTCATGTTCATAATGCTTTATTGGCAGTGATGTACACTTTTGCTTAATGTATGACACTACTTTCATGTTCTCATTAACAGAGAGGTGTAGTCATCAAAATGGGAACTTACCCCCTCATTCTCTCTGTGTGGATTCAGCCTACTATACACAGCTTCAATAATATTACGCCTAAAAAGAGAAGTTTTAAAAAAATTAAGCACAAAGGATTTCAAAACATTGAGAACTTAAGTTTAAACACAGTAATAATTTCAAAGTGTTTAAGATGTCTTGCCTTTAACTTGCCTCTTAAAAAGATGAAGCCCACTCCCAGTGTCTTTACTCACTTTCAATATGATGTCTGGGGATTTATCTGTAAGTCAGGATTTGTAAAGACTAAGCAAGGCAAAACATTTTCTTACCTTACCCTGCCCTTTACATATTTAGAAGTTCCAGCTGCAGACTGTTGACTCTTCCAAACAAAGAGAACAAGGGCATCGAATGAAAATGGCAGCAAATGTCTCAAAAATACACACTGATGGTTCTTGATACAACAAGAACTTTCTGCCCCAGAATACTGAGGATGCTAAAAGTTTTATAAGGCTCCTTCTGAACATATTTAACTTCATGGAAGAGAAATTCTAAGTCACTATGTACATAAACTACCTCAAGATCAGGAAGCACCTCAGCTGTAAGAAGCTGAAAACTGAAATAATAATGATAAGGGAAGTATTTTACATATTTTCGTGGTTTTATGTTCTTCCCTAGGCATCTACTTTCAGCTATCCTGTGGAGAGGACACAGAGCTAGAATGATCCTTGGTCTGATGTAGTATGATGAGGTTCTTATGTTCACACCATGGAAGCAAAGCACATTCAAAACAGAAGAGTTCGGTTTTTGAATGGAATGTTGCAAGTATGTTGACTTGTGAGACAAAGCAATAAATCAGGTAGTCTCAGTATCTAGTGTCCAGCATCAGAATACATTTTTCCAGTCATGATCCAGCATTTAAAACACTACCTACTAAAATACTCAGACCTCTGGGAGATGGTTTGCAGACCAGTGAATGCAAGGGACAGCACATCAAATCTCAGGATGACCACTAGCCTACAACACTGAAAAGACATCGTGCTATCATGTGTTCAGAGGCAATATATGTCAATGATGAAATCAGCATTTATCTAGACACACCAGACCAAGACAAGCAGAAGACAGACAAAATAGATACACCTGACAACTCGAAGCCTCAAGACACCAGTGTATATGCAATTTGTGCTTGTTCACACATGAAAGTTTTGGGCTGTGTCTGAATGAGCTCCAGGAAAGAAGTTCAGAATTAAATGGATAGCAGCCCTTTCAAAAATAATGTCCAATATGAGAAGTCCACTGAAGAACACAACTTCTCCAAGGGCACATCAGTTAAGTCGATGCTTTAAGAATTCTGGGGTTGCACAGCTGAGTTAGCATGGGATCCATCAGCACCAGTGGAAGATTTTCCTAGAGAAAAGAAACTGACTCTTTATGCAGATGATACAGGAAAGGGTTCTCTCCCTTCAGTTCCACATTTAGTGATGGTGGAATGGCACAATTCTGACCAAACGCCTGTACAACAGAGAGCAATGGTACCTCACACTAAAGTAACAGCAAACACCTAGACAGTCCAAGCAAGGCTGCCAGAGAAGCAGCAGATAGCCATTGCAGAGGGTTGAAATCAGACTTAAAACTCAAGCCTTTGGGAATTTTCCTACCTTTGCAATTCACTTTTCTTTCTTTGAACAGCATATTTCTTTGTACTTTCCTTTGAAGGGAAAATTCAGGAGCAAGATGTTGAGTGGAAGTACTAACGCCCAAGTGACAGGGTGTCTCAGAACTTTTTTCTTCAGCAGCAAGTGACCATTCTTTTGGCAGCATTTGAAGCTCTGAGTCAAGCCAGAAGCCAGTCTTTGAAGACTAAGATTTTAAAGGATAAAACACCACCACCAAGTGACCACAGCAGAGTTGACACCTTTAGATCTCCTGTCTCAAAGAATGAGCCAGTACGGGCTTCTACACAAGCGGGATGCTCGAAGGAAGTATACAATGCCAGTAGAAGTGGAGCTACTTCAGAGGCTCCTAAGGTTTGCAAACATAGGCTAGTCAAGGTAACATTGCATTGCATTTCTCCAGCTCAGACATACTAAAAACCAGGAACAACTATAACTGATGCTAAAACAAAGGATGTCAGCCACAGGCAAGCTCTTTCTGCAACCTGTTTGAGCCAGGTCTTGGAGTTCAAACAGAAGGACAAAGTGTGAATTCTTCATGTCCTGGTAACATCACAGGATAAGGATCTCAAGACAAAGAATATTCTCTTGTTAAGGTCAAAAGTTTTAAGTTACATGGTATGTGGTTTTGGGTTGTGCAGTCGTACTTTTTCAAAACTTCCATTCAGGAGCTCAATCCTGCAAGTAAATTTAACTAAATATGTCACTGCCTGTCTTTGTCCTAAGCTTGAAGGCCAAGAAAAAGTTACTCAGTACTGTATGATATTCTCTTACAAGAAGCTGCAGGTACACCTCCTGAAGCCAGTTTTCTGTAACACAGGACTTCAAAAGTCAAAATGGAGACAAAGGCATCAATAGGCAAATTCTGAACCTAAACCCATTAAAAATGTAACTTGGGTCACAGCAAATTAAAATAGAATTTATATGAAAAGGTTCCAGAATAATGAAGCAGTACATGATGCAGTTATTAATGAGCAAAACAACAAAACACACCAATTGATTCAGCAGTTGGGAGGCATTAAGAACAGACACACCACAACCTCTCCGAATGTCTGGAATGCACACAAGTGGAGAAAAAGGCCCAGAACATACAGATACTTTCAAGGCTAGCAAAAAATAATCATGGCAAACAATGATCATTACTAGGTACACACAATGAAAATAGATGTATAGACAAATGGTCAGAGGACAGGACTTCATATTTTGAAACATACAAAGGTTCCAGAAGCACCATGACCTATGCCAGGACACAATAATGGGTCCCACTGTTTGGGGAATTCTAGATTAACAATTGTTTATGCAATCCTAAATTCTGTCATTAAAATCCTTAAATTATAGGTTATCAGAACATCATCATTAGCCTCCCCAGAAAACCAATGTAACTTCTCAATGTTTATTCCAACTGAGTTTTAAAACACATATCCTAGTTCAGTATTCTTGCTTATCTAACATTCAGTTTAAGACTGAGCAAAGAAAAACAATTCTCTTACAAGAATGTTTACTGAGCAAACAAGCATTGACCCAAACTTATAATGGACACTAGGAGGTGGAAGGAACATGGCGTCAGGAAAATTAGGCTGGTATTTTGATATTCTAGTTACATGATTGATAGTTCTTAACAAATGTAAAGCAGTAAAAAGCTAAGAATTTTTTTTTTTTTAAATGACCATATGGAAACAGTAAACCAGTATGTTATGTACCAGAATATGATCAACCTGTTTCCTCTTACCATTCTGAAATGGGAACAGTGACACAAAAGGTAAACTAGCTTAAAATATAAAAAAACCCCTTTTTTCTTTAATTTGAGTATAGCTATTACAATAAGAAAACTTTAAAACATTTAAATAAAAGTATTTGTTTCAGTGAACTAAACAGTTCAAGAAATTCCAGTACTGTACTCACTTTCCAGCTAAACCACCTCCTGGTGGTAAATTAGGGATATTCTCCGCAGTTAAAATACGAATAACATGAGCAAGGTCAGGCATTCCTTCTTCACCCGATTTTTCCATAATTTCTAATTTAGAAACAGAAGAAATCCTTAGATTATTGAATTAATACCACCCATTCCTTAAGACATTAAAATACAAGATACTATCACTTTTTAACACAGACATTATGAAGAAGTTACATGTAACCAGGAAAACATTCTATACGTTTTAGGTAAACAGTCTTTACATGGTGGAACAGAGCTATTCAAATCCATAGCCTGCCTTTCCAGTGTGCTTCTAGCCATTCTCTCTCAGAGAAACTCAGAAGTAGACTGTGAAATGGATGAAATATCCTGGAGACAGCAGCCTGTTCTCTTTCAAAAAGACGACAGCTGGAAGTCTGTTTCAGTTACCTTCCCATTGCATTGCAACACATACTCAGAAATTCCATGCCATAAAGCCAGTGCTTCCCAGGAATTCAGTCATACTTCTTCGTGAGTAACACCTTGAATTCTCAAAGGCTTTAATTCTCAAAGGCCTGAATCTCCAGTGCATAAACACTAAGACCATCACGCAATAAAGAGGCACACATAATGGCCCATTATCACTCAAGTGGCCAAAACAGAATATAGAACTGACAACAAATAATTAATAATATGGTATTCCATTTTCAAAGCAGAAGTATCACACAAGTCCAATGCTAGTAAGTTATTCTGCCTTGGAAAAGAACTGCCTAAACTGAAGTAAATCTTCACATGTTCTTATTCATCAAAGCTGCTGTATGACAAACATGTAATAGCTGCATATACATTCACACAGGCATAACACTACCAGCTTCCAGTCATCAGCCTTTAGTCATTCAACTACTACCATGGCAGAAAAAGTTCACTAAGTTATCTACAAATTGTAGTTCTATGCATGTGTCATGTATTTTTAAGAAAGATTTTTTTCTAAAATCAACTAAATTAAGGAATGAAAGGCCATTTCCTGTTGACATTGTTCTAGATAAAAATTCTTTGTTCAAGCCACAAAACAGAAGAATTAAGAAGAATGAATCCTCTCAAATATCATCCTAAAAAAACTTCAGTCAGTCTGTATCTTGGCTACTATCCAAAGATAAACAAACCACTTAAGCATCTTACAATCAATTGATTATATTCTGTATGCCTGATTTGGAGCCTGCAACTAAAGCCAGAAGCAGCTACAATTTGAGTTTCTGAAGTTAGTAGAACAGCATATCACTTACCTACTTTAAACACTGTATCCCAAGTTTCCTGGTGTTTAAACCTCTCTTGATGTCTATCACCTATCTAGAAAGCAAGCAGTATGCAGGCTTCTCTCAGGACTGTTAAAAACAACAAGTGCTTACAAGGTACTTGCTTACTCTGTATGAGGGAGATCTGTAGGAAAGCCCCCTAAAAGCAACTCTACTTTTAGAATAGTTTTACTGCCCTGTACCAAATAAGGCACTATGCTTCTAAGCCCCATTTTAAGTCAGCACCATACAATCTCTGTAATGAATAAGTTAGGCATACTATTACTAGAAGTGATTAAAACATTCTTCCATGAAACTTTACGTATATTATCATACATCCATCCATTAAGAATGAATCACGGCTAGCAAAGGAAATGACAGCTGAATACATACGCCTGAATCTTAGGCTTTTGATGACTTCTTCCATACACATTCACACAAATCAGCCACAAGTCCTCCTATACATTGCATCCCTTTGTGCAGTTCTACCTACCTAGAAGTAGGCTGTACCACTATAACATAATTTTGCTGAGTCACATCTGATAGGAAACATGTCTTATGCATACACTGCTTTTTATAGACAAACAGCAAGAATTAATAAGAAAGGCTACAGAAGTAAGCACTAAATATTAATGCAAGCATAAGATTTTTATATCTTCTTAAAAGCTAATTAAAGCAATCACAACTAAGGATTGCTGTATAATTTTTGGTACTGAAAACTTTTACTTTATACTGTATAACCACTTCTCAGGGAGTGCTGAAGAGAACCACAAGCATCTTTTCTCCATTTCTAGAAGGTGCCAACTCAGGAATTCTGGTGAAACTGACCATCTCCGTTTTCTTTTCCTGATATCAGAGTGAATAATTTCATCCAGAACATGTCCCCTCTCTTCAAATAAAAGCCTCCTAATAGAAAATCCGAGACTAAAGCAAATGACCAAGCATGACCTTTTTTCATTACACATCAGTTAGCAGATACACACTGTGGATTTGTTTGACAAAAGGCCACTAGAGAAAGAAACCAAATGTTTTCAGAAACAGATTTATAGGCATTTATAAGGTTTTCACTTTCATCTCTATAATGTTAAGAATAACCCTGCAATTAAATTTTTTCCCTGAATGTGCAAAACATGATTGCAGAAACTTTTGCATCTGCATTGCTAATACAATTCAGACACTGGAAGAATCATTTCCTGATATTATCATATATGCAAATCCATGAAAGTCCACTATAAAGTCTACTACTATACTCCTAAAATACTTCTCACTAAAAGCCTAACACTTAACTCAGAGATCTGAATTTTGAAAATTCAGACAAAATTTTATTTCAATTTTATATAATGCAAGTCCCCAACCAGACAGCGTTACAAGTTTTCTATGTTCCAGCATCTCCTTTGATTTCCAGCTGTAAGATCATGACAAATCAGTTTTACATAGTATATATTCCACATATGTAAAATGCACCATCCAACTCACTGTGTTAACTGAGTATTCATCTACTATTAAAACTGTTTAAGCCCCTACTTATGATTTGGGGGGCTAGTGTGGGTTTTTTTGGCGGGTTGTTTGTTTTTTTTTCTTTTTAACAGCATGCCTGATACACACTTTCAAATAAACTGAAACATATCAGAGTATTGAATTGACTTCTGTGCCTAGTTTTCTCTTCCTGTGACCAAACTTCAGATCTCTAAAAAACAGAGAGAAACAGAGAACAGGAAGCAGCATTTGAAAGTGACAGTAAGAAGAGACTGACCTAGCATAATTTAACTACTGTCCAACACCTGTATTACTTTGGAAATTAACCAATTAAGTGACTCAAAACAGAACCACAGCTGTCCTCACCATCATAAATGACTATCACAAGCTACTGACTACAGCCTCACAAGTATTTCAGAATACTCTTGAATGGGCAGCTTTGGAATGCAGTTATACACATTCTGTCAACCTCAAGACCCAAACTAGAAAAAGAGCTTTGGTATACAGTTCTTCCACTAGAAATGTCTGTAAACTATCACTTGCTGAGTTTGTTTTTTTTAAATAACTGTTAAAAAACCCACACCTCTGTTTTAGTAAAAAACAGTAATTCTCTTTTGTTTCAGTAACTCTGGAAAGATCTTATGGAACTGCTAACTCAACTCATTATACAAACACACATTCTACTTAGGAATGTACAAGACAGACTACAAATGTTAAATGTGTAAGTATTAAACTGCTTTTGAACATTTTTTTATTTTTTTTTGAAACAAACAAAAGCATGCCTCAAACAATGCCTTTCTCTCCAAGCCAGAGCTTAAAATGCCCAAGCATAGCAGTGAAAAGAACCTGTTGTCTAAAAGGTTTGATGGGTTAGTCCAGTCAGCTTGAAATTTAAGGCCCACAAGAAAACAGAAAAATATTCCATATTGAATAGTGTACATTCATTAGAAACAAATACCACTGATCAAACTAACATTGCTTCAGGAAGTCCAAAGGATTTTATACTAAGTGCCAATGTTGCCCTGATTTAAACTAGTCACTTCCCGAAAGACGAGAGTATGTAAGAACTCATAGCTTGTATTTTTGACATCTCCATCTTTGTAGCTTAGTAATTCTATGACAAGCTGATTTTTTTCAGAATGTTTCTACTACAGGTATAAATGTATAAATAAAATTGTTATTGGCTATCAAACAAGTGCACATAACTTGTGAGCTGTTAATTCTTTAACAGATAAAGAAACATTGTTGCACACTAATTTAACATGAACAAAGGCCATTATTTGCCTTTTGAAAGGAAGTCATCATCTAGCGTGGTATTTTAAACATTAGTAAATCTACTACAGATTCTCACTATATACAATCACTTGCTGCAACTGAACATAGATTCTTGGACTTAGCTGCCAAGCTTACCACGTTCAGAGCCTCAAAACACATCAGAACTGCAAGTATAATTAATACACTTCCCTGAAGAAGAGTATCCTAAGGTGTAAACTGTATTTAGAATAACATCTAAAGAAATACAACTTCTGTCTTTTGAAAATAACTAGAAGAGATGATCAAATCCATATTATCAACATCACAACTTACCAGGCTTTAAGTTTTTAGAATTAAAAGCAGTTTCAACCTTTCAGGCACAGTTCTTTTTATGCACTGTTTTCCAGACTACACTTAGTCTAAAGATGAATGCAAAACTGATTATGGCATTTGTCCTTTCCTGATCAAAAAATATTCCCACCTTCCAAAGCTTTTCCTTACTACTCCAACACTTGAGATCATATCCCCCCCACATTTTTTTTTAAAGTCTTTCTGCTCATTCCTTAAACCTTTAAATCGGACTACTTTTTTAAAAGAATCCAAAATATTTCCAAACAATTCTCCTCATGCTGCTTACTGGTTTGAAACATTTTGTTAAAGCTTTGCTGTATCACTTCTGAACTAGTAATACTCAAGGCATAAATGTAAGGTAAAAAATGCAGTCCAACAACTCTTTTTTAAGTTAAGGAGACTCTGTCAAAATGACAATTTCATAGAATTTATTATGAATGCAAAAATTTCTTAGAAAACAGGTAAGCATTTCAAGTTCTTCTGAAGTCCGTTTCCTTTATTTTCTCCACTTCTTGAAAGAATTTCCTCAAATATGCTAACTCTCATTCCTTGCTAAATGCTTGACATTTAAAGGCCTTGCACTCTGTCCAATTAGCAGAACACAGAATGACACAGGGAACTCATGCGGGGGGGGTGCGGGGCAAGGGATCGAGAAGAGCTGAAGCAACAGAAGTCCAAGCTTTGGAGCAACTCATTTCTCTGGAGCACTTCAGCTTAACAATTGAGTTACATTCGGAATGGCTCTGCATCAGTTCAGACTCCAAACTCTCCACTTGTTTTTTGTGCATGTAGTGTTTGTTAAATACGGCAATACAGTTAAAATACATTTTTGCTAAGAAGCTATTTTGATATGTTAAAACAGTAACTCAATTATGCTACAACACTGCGTTGTTACTAGCGAATAGTGCTTCCTACGTCATTCTCAGTGAATCCAGTCACTCTGATCAGAAGTTATTTGCCAGCTTTTCTATTAATCTTCTTAACATTCACTCATGAAAACAATAAAACACACTGCAGTTCCATACATTTTTCACCCATTTGCTAATTGAGAGAGGAGCCACGAAGAAGCAGGGAATACTAACCAGTACCCACTGTGTGCACACCTGACTGCTGTCAGTGAAGATAACTGCTCCTGGCTCTCTCCCAGAGCCCATTAACAGCTCATGTACTCTATTCAGACATAGGAAGATAATATGTATTTATCTTAACTAGTGTCATCTAGGAAGCCTGGGATGTAAGCCAAGTTCTGAGAAACATGCTTAGAGTTAGCATTTGAAGTGACCATTAGCTCTCTCTAATCTCAACAGAAACTACAAATATGCAAGCCATTTCAATTTAGATCCCATTTAAACAAGAGGGAAAGACAACCACACAAGACACACACATTCAGAGAAAACCCCTATCATGGCCTGAAGGCCTTCTTATATATATTTAAAAAATAAGGTTTGTTACATCAACCATCTAGATTACTGGGACACTGACACAAACACAAAAAACTTCCTAAGTTTACCTCATTTGCTTAAGTAAGAATGCAATAAAAAAAGATATCTAGACAAAGAACATGAGTGATTTTCACAGCTGTTTCACACAAATGAAAAATTAAATATCTACAGTAAGTGTAATTTCTAGCATTAAAATAAGTTTGAGAATTTTTGATACTAAAGTGACAAAACTAACAGTTGTCCACAACAACCAGGTCACAGAGGTAGCATGTACATTTCCACGTCACTGTTGTATTTTACACTGAATTAGTGTTAAGAAAAATTACAAATGGTTAGCTGTGGGATTTTTGCTGTTGTATACGCTCAGAAGATTCCTGATCTCCTTGGTTCTACTGATTACTTCTCATTTATACCTAATGCTACTTATTTGGATATTAACTACTTTCTAATAAAAGCACATCCAATCAGTCCTTTCAGTATCCATTACAGCATGTTAAAAAGCCAGAGCGTGTCTCAGATGTTCAAATAAACCAAAACCAACAAGAAAAACAGAAGTGGCATTTATCTCATATGTGATAGTGCTAGAGTCCTGTATTAGTAAATCTCATCAAATAGTCGTAAGAAAGGCAATTAAGTATTTCACCTCTACAGATTATACACACCATGCTTGGGCACCTCAAAAATTTCTGGATCCATGTTGAGAAAGTTAGGTCAGTCACAACTTCTTTCACTATAAATGCTCAAGCTCAGGCAATCAGTGGCCAGAGCTGATGTTATTGAGACCTTGTTACAGTCTCAAGATGTTGGCATCATGCTGGTTCTGACCTGCAAAGCCCCAAACACCTTGGCACCCAAATTTAAAATTACTTTCATGGAACTCTGCTGAACAGTCTGGTAGACTGCCAATATCACATTTTTCAATATGAACACAGAAAAGTACCATCAGGACAGAAATACTATAGTATAAAGCTAAACCACTGGTCTCAGCACCTGGAACAAACACATCTAAGAAGGCTACACAACTCATTATCCATCTGCGAAGGGACCACCTCTTCATGAAGCACAGTTAAACTTAGATCTAGTGATCAGAATATTCTAGTCCAGGCCTGAAACAAGTCAAAAAAGTATACAAATTCTCTCAGCCAGCTTTCTCTTCAGTAAACCCTTTGCTCCTTGAATACTGTTGCTATAACCAATAGCTCCAACAAATGGGTTAATAAGTTGCATCACCATAAGTGGATGACAGTGCTTCAGTACTCTTCTGATGAGATTACAGAAGTTTAAAGAATCCAAACAACAAGTCTTTCAAAACCTCTGATTACTGCTTCTCTCCAATGATGCTACTTCACAGTATTATCCTAGCAACATTTGTAACACCAAGACAAACTGTTCCAAGAATTCAGTTATTTTCATGCCCGGGTTGCTGCTGCAAAAACCTGTGCCAACGTAAGAACAGTATTATAAAAAAGGCAAACTTTCAAAATCAGCCCTGAGCTTCAGTCAATTCTACCAAAACTGAGCTATACCTGGATCACTAGAATAATTGAGAAGACTGAAGAGACCAGAAGGCCACTACATACAGCTGTCATCAGACCTTAGAACAGCCTTAACCAGTGATGAAAGATTTTAAATTAGAAGCAACAGCTTGAAAGCCTGCTTCAAATGTCAGTTTTTCTGACATTAAGAATGCTGCAGAAAAGCAATAAATATACAAGGGCAAGTCTTTCAGTCTTAGTCAAGCTAACTTTCCTTTCGCTGTTTCTGTTTAAGGGAAGAGGTTGCATTCAGCCTTTTGGATAAGCAGAGTTATAAAATCAGCGACTAAATGAAACTGGTTAGGAATTAAGTGTAGTTGTCAATGAAAGGTCTAGATGATTATATTGTTTTTATTCACACCTACACAGACACTTGGTAAGCATTCAGAATCCAAAAGGATGATTTAAGGCTCTTGTATTCATAGTTATTTTGATAATTTATACTCTGTTAAGTTTTCACAAAAGTGCATTTAAAAAAAGTTGTCCATGTGAAAAAAAATAACTCACAGCTGTGTTTAAATAGAAGTAGTTAAAAAACCTTGGGTAATTACGTAAGTTGTCCCTTCATGAAAACCCAGTACAGCATTTTCTTTTTGTCAAAAACTTTCACAAAAAAAATAAGGGAGCAAGTATCACAAGTATCCCTTTTAATGGTATTTTATAAGCAAGACATTAAACTGTCACAATTTACTTAGCTGATACAACACTCTGAAAGGCCAGTGCTTGCATTTTGACCTGTAAAGACAGGAGTAAAAACCTAAAGCTCACATTAAGAAAATGTTTGTGGAATAGCAGGATAAACTAACCACATGACTTAAAACATTTTTTCCTGACACACAAAAATTCAGAGTTGTAACCAGGCCTGAATTTGACCCAATATATAGTGGCATCATGGCTTTCGGGGGTTTTGTTTTCATGCTGAAGAAGGCTGTGATAGCATTTCTAATGAACAAAACTGATTTCTTACCTTCAACCCGTGATTCCAAGTACTTATCCAACTCGGCATCTTTTTTCACTGCTTCATCTGAGACCTTAGGAGCATTTGAAAAACAAACTAGTACGATACTCATGTTATCACGACTCCCCTATATGACAAAGAAAAAAGAAGAGTTAGGATCTTTAGTCTTATTTTTCATTTTTCTATTCTCATGATATTATTATTACTTGTTCCAAATACAGTATTAAAGGTATACCTGGGAAAAAAGAAACCTTGCAATAAAACTGTATTTTGATTAATAAGAACCTCTAAGTTTCCCAACTAAACTGCTTGCTAGAATTAATTTTACTGATTTTTATTGTAGATTTAGTCTTAAAGTTTAAAATATTTAATGGACTTATTTACATGTCAACCATTTAAAAATAATATCAAGAAAACAGGTCAGAGACTAGGCAGTCATTTAATGTTACCTTAAGCCAAGTTAAAAAACAACTCATGTTGCAAAATGATATGCAGAACACTTATCCTATACTACTAGAATAGCTAGCTCCAGCTACTTCTTTATTTCAGTTCGAGAGAGTTTATGTAAGGCATTACGTTCATTGTAAGTCTCCTTATCAGAATGCACCTGTGTCATACATAGCAACTTGAAGAAGTACAAAATATGAATTCATTTAGGATGGCCAAGCTGACCTTACAGACTATCATCTGTAACAGCAACATTAGCCATAAGGTTTTTTTCAGATACTAACTTTAATGCCAGTTCTTCACTAGTAAGCTCTGATATCACTTTCTTGCTCATATTTAATTTTCAGAATTATAATCCACAGCCAAATTTAAAAACACAGTGTCTAAGTATTTTACAAGGAGATCCAGTAGAACCATAATTTAAACCCCTGGTTTGAAATAAAGATCTTAATTTTTGGGGGGCAGAAATTTAAGAATGTTTAGTCTCCGCATATTGTTTCTGTGTAAACCCAACCTACCAGATAGTTCCTATCATCTATCACAACTGTTCCTCCTCCTGAAGGAGTTAAGTAGGAATTTGACATTAGAATAAATTCCTTCAGCAGTGCTCAGGAGTTATTCCACATTCCCTTTTGTACCAATCACATGGGGACACCTATCTTTTACAGCAGTTAATACTATGTGGTACAATTCACATCCTGAAGACAGAGAACAACATTCTAATATTGTTACAAACTGCAGAGATCCAGGATCTGACTTCATAAAATAAACATGAGGTCAGAGCTCAGTTTTACTCAAAGTATACTAGAGTCAGTATCCTTTAACAAGGCTGGTCAAGTGCTTGGTCAGAAAAGCCACAGCATTTAAACCAATCGTACAGTGTATGGTATAACCTGGAATCCAACCCTATTTCTGAAGAAAATCACTTACCCTTTTAGTATTAGAATTCTGAATTTTAATATTTTCTTCAAAATTGCATGTTTGTTCTGTGACCTAATGAAGGAACTCTATTTGCACTAGTACAAGTTACACTTTTCAAGGAATGCTGGAAATGGTATACCGATGAAACATCTGTAGACTGACATGTAGTTGCTCCGAACAAACTCTAAATTTGAGGAGTACAACCAAGCTCAGATGCTAAAGTAGTGCTTCTCCATCTAAGCTACAAAAGAGTGGAGAACACCACTTCAGATGACAGACAAACCATACCTTGAAGAGGAGACAGCGCAAACACTGGTTTTATGCAAAGGATATGAACACTGCCCAACTTGAAAGAACAAAAAAAAACCCCAAAACACCTTGCACAGAATTTATGCTTTTTAAAAATTTTTTATTTGGAAACTAAGTTGGAACTATATGCAAGCGCTATTTGAGAAAATAATAAACCTTTATTTTTGCAATTGTTATCACCTCTCCAGGCACAAAGGAAGATGGTTGTATATTCTTCAGCAAGGATATATAGTCAAATGGGTACAGAGGTTTGAGGGAAGAAAGAGGGAGAAGGGGAAGAATAGGCCAGGAACTGCTGTTAACACTGTACCCATCTAAACAGAAGATCATTTTAGAACAGCTGCTTGGAGAAAACAGTTACATACCTTATGTAAACAAGTGTCCACTACCCAATTGCACACTTTTTCCAGGTCATCTGATACTTCAAGTCTAGACTTAACAAATTCACAGAGCTCTTCATTGCTCATTACATCCCAGATTCCATCACAAGCCAAGATGATAAATTCATCTTCTTCTGCCCTTAAAATTTCACAAACCTCAGGCTCTGGAGAAACAAGTTGTTCTGTGGGGCCTTTACCATCAACACATTTGTAGTCATAGTCCCCCAGAGCTCGAGAAACTGCCAGTGAACCATTAACACGTTGAATCATTACACTGCCTCCTGCGTTCTGGATTCGCTCTTTCTCCCTTGGGTTGCAAGGTTTGTGATCCTGTGTTGAAAAACAGACTTGTCCATTCCTATAGAGAACAGCACGTGAATCACCACAATTGATAAAGTATACATGCTCAGGTGAAATCATAACTCCCACTGCTGTTGAGCCACTTCTGTCCATCCCATTTCTGAGGTCTGAGAAATTGCGCATATACTCATCGATTTTCAAAAAGCCAGTTCTGATTCCACTTTTGACATTTTCCACTGAAGGTTCAAGAGCAGATCCAGGTTTTTCCGTCGCCCTGAAGTCTTCATTGTTAGTGATGTGTTCTAATAAGTGCGTGGAGCAATAATTTGCAACACGAGATCCCGCGTGACCATCATAGACAGCAAAAAAGGACCAGTCCTCTAAGCCATGGGGAATACCTACAACAGCTGTGTGAGCATCTTCCATTTCCACTCTCCATCCCTGCATACTGCTGAGGCCGTAACGCAAACCATTCCCTGCACCATGAGCATTATGTTTTTCAGTTTTTGGTTTATCCAAAAATGCACCCATGTTTATGCAATATTGAATCTGGAAAACAGAGAAGAAAAGTCTTGTTTATAAACCCACCACTCCATATAAGCTTTGTTGTCCCTTTCCTGTGTTTCTTCTTTATAAAACAAGTGATAAAGCATGCATGTGTGCAGAAGTCAACAACTACAATCGGGGGGAAAAGTAATTAATAAATTACATGAATGACGTGAACATAACAGACCCCTGATTGCATTTTTGGTGGGGGTTTTTTTGGTGGGGCATTCTGTCTTTTGAAGAGCTCCTTCATCAAAATTAAAGGCTCTCCATATGAAAGCAGAGTAGTTCACATACCTTTGCAGCCCTGCCAATTTTGTCATTCTCTGCAGAAACTAATTCATGATGGAAAAATAACAACCATATGACTTCTATTCTCTTTCCAGTTTTATCATGGCATGAAGAAAAGCTAATACTTCATAAATAAGAACTGACTGGTCTCACTAGCTTTGCACGCACTGTGCTGCTACTGTATTCTTGTAAAGCACAACAAACGCAACAATAGGGGAATGTAGACCATCTGCCAAAGGAAACAAGAAGGCAAATCCCACTTTGATCCAAGAAAACTACTCACAGGATTCTCTTAATAAATTATACTTAGTTCTTTGTAAAACAACATTTCCATTTTTACCATCCCTAAAAGGCACTCACGTGTTTACATGTGATTTTAAGTTCAAAAATGCATTGATCTTGATTTTAAAATGTAGCCAGTTCCAAGAGATATGAGCTATTTAAGGGAAGAAAATAATCCACAGAAAGTTAGAAGTTCTTCAGTATCTGGAGACCTACTTCAAAATATGAGGAAGAACCATCTCCAGAGAGCAAGCTTGCAGAGTAAAATGTGAGTAATCTATGTTGAAGCTTTAGAAGACTTCTGACTTCCTCTCCTTGCACTTTACGAAGTCAGCAGAGAATACATTCTCTAATCCACAGGTCCCATTGTATTTTTCTGAAAACTTCAGAAACTCAGATACCACAACATCTGATCATGCTAAAAATGACTGCCCCATGAAACCCTTACTGACTGGATGTTAAAATTATAGCAACCTTCATCGAAAAAGAATTTGAGAGAATTCTGCCGTGACTGATCCTGAGCAGTGAGTTACTAGGTCTCTGACACACTAGTACCCACCAAGCCTGCAGAGCCATGATAATCTAGTTCTGGTTTAAGAGTTTGTTACCAGGTCAGAAAAAGAGGTTAAGAAATCCTTACTTCTATCATTCCCCTCATCTAAACACATTTTCAGCATACACAATTTACTCGACCAGGAGAGATAAAAATAGCACAATGCAATGAGGAAAAGATTGCAGTTAGATTCTGCACTCCACCTCCCTTTTTAGGATAAACTTTAAGACTTCCCTCCAGATAATCCAAACTTCTGCTACAGTGACCTACACGAAGTGCCAAGGATCTCCAACATTCCACAAACACCGACAGTTTGCTCACCAGTTATGCCTCTTTTGAAATGTATCTCCCACTCTTACTTTAATACTAATTTAGACAAACTTCCCCAAATACTGCAGCAACTCCTTATCTGGTTTACTTTTTAGTCTAATTTTACTGTCTGTCTTAATTCAGGTTTAATGACCTTTGTTTCAGGTACTACTAACGTTATGCAAAAGGAGCAATGTGGTTCTGTAAGAGACTGACCATCATATAACTTGATGTACTTTTTCTTTCAAAAAAAACAAGTAGAGAGAAAGCACCTGGCTAAGTAAAATCAACTGAGAAATGCCAGAATTTAAACATCTCTTATGTTGGAGTACTACCCTATGTTCTAATTACAAGTCTTCAAACTATCTGTTCTGACATGTGATAAAACACTAATGAGACTCCAGGTTTAGAAAGATTTGCTAAAGATGATAACTTCTTAAACATTCATCTAGAAATTGAGGTTTTGCATGGACAGTATAAATGCTAACACTGTGCAATTACCCCCTCTAGTTCAGCTATGAGATACTAGCATGATTTTTGATCATTTCCCATTTATTAGGGAACGTTACACTTGCGTAACAGTTGTCTGTACGTACCAATCTTCTGCTCTCAAGAAGTCTGATGTTATAACAGAAGTCTTGTATGTAGTAAATTATCTTAAGTAGCCATTTAAAAAAAAAAGGAATTGTGTGACAAAGAAAGTGTCCTGAGCCTTTTATGCTCTCCAAAATGGGCATTCCATGTACAAGGTACACATGCTCAGCTGCAGAATCTATAGTAAAGCCAAATTAGGAGACAAGGTGCACAAGAAGTTGGGAGGGGACAGAGCTGGGACAGCTGACCCCAACTGACCAAAGGGATATTCCACACCATGTGACATCATGAGCAGCATATAAAGCTGGGGGAAGAAGGAGGAAAGGGTAGGTAGATGTTCAGAGTTACAGCATTTGTCTTCCCAAGTCACCTTTACACATGATAGAGCCCTGCTTTCTTGGAGATGGCTGAACACCTGCCTGCCAATAGGAAGTAATGAATGAATTCCTTGTTTTGCTTTGCTTGTGTGTGCAGCTTTTGCTTTACTTATTAAACTGTATTTATCTCAACCCACAAGTTTTCTCACTTTTACCTTTCCAATTCTCTCCCCCATCCCACCATGGGGGGAGTGAGTGACCAGCTGTGTGGTGCTTAGTTGCCAGCTGGGGTTAAACCACAACAACCGTGAATCAGTGGAAGCAACACACAGCAACAGAAATAAGGTATTCATTACTTACTGAGATACACAGCCAAAATGCTTTTCACAACCCTTTCTCTTGAAAGATCTGATTTTGCTTTGAAAAAGCAAGAGAATCAGTGTCAAATAGTGTCATAAAAGCAAAGCAAGGCAGTGCTACACACCACCACAAACAAGTGCTCTTAGTGCTCTGAGGAACTGATGTTCTCAGTTGAGCTGAACAGGTTCTACATAGTTTTATAGTTCAACTGACATCAGTAAAGGAGATCCGTGAAAGGATTTTAATAGCTGATGACCACTCATTCACAAGTTACACACAATATAAAGCTATTTCGAAAGCACGCAAAAACATTCTTATCAGTAAAATGTAATACACAACTGAAATGTTGCCAAAATGACAGATGTCCTCCAACACTTCAGACCTTGTATGAGATTCCTTTAATTGATTATGTCCTTATGTTCTTAAAAATCAAAAGGGTGGAAGAAATCATATGACTAAGGAAAAAGATCAAAACCTATCTAATTGCAAAAGCCTGTGAGCTCAGTATTGAGCGTTGTATTTTATGTATGTAAAATAAAAAATACTGTTTAAAGAAAAACCCCAAAATCACAAATTTCATATCTTAGCATTACCAATTTCATAAGTAGCTTCAGTTCTTATAGCACAGAAGGAGTGAGAACCTGAAAAGATGATACTATTCAAGATTACATTCTTGGGATTCTAAATATCCTATTTTAATATTACAAATCTTTATTAAAGGATGCAGAGATTAACTTGCAATGAATAAAACCAGTAAGTTTAGGAATCAACTTATGGCTGGTCCTATAACAGGCACCAAACACATAGACGAAATCTTTCTATCGCTGTGCACGTTACATAGACTATATAAGGCAGCAACTGGTTTGAAGACAAGCTGAAAAAGTCAAGCCATTTCAGTGAGCATGGAAGAAAGAAACAGTGATTTCACTGACTTGAAACTCAGGTTTTCAATCAAAATTATCAGTGATAGTGAGGTACAAAGACAACTTAAAATGGATTAACACCTGTTCAGTTCAAAATTTCATTTTTAACAGTAACAGCTTTTAGCATTTTAAAAATACTAGGAAGTTACAGGAAATAACAAGCAAATAACATGGCATACAGGTGAGTACAGTATATCCTTATCAGGTGTTATGCACAAATGTAATGTGAACTTCACATCTACAGTGCCAATACACACAACTATCTCATCTCTAGCAGTAAACTCAGCTGTGTATTTACCTATGTACAAATTAAAGTAAATCAGAAATATTTTAATGAAATTTGTGGTATCATACCAAACTTTATTTTTTTAGCAAAGCAGCCTAAAAAGAACCCAAAACCACCAAAAAACCTAAACAAAACCCACAACAAACAAAACACTACTTGTTTTTTCCAAAAAGAAAACAGTTCCACTAGAAAAACAGTACCCTGGTACTCACATCTACCTTTGTCCCTCAACACCTCAGGCTAGATCAGTAAACAGACTTGAGCACCTAAAAGTGGGACTCAGCCAAGCTGACCTGCAAAAATCCTACAGAAGGCAAAGCCTATCATAGGTCTAACCTGGTGTTTCCATCTCTTTTTTTTTTTTTTTTTTTAAGCACACTAGCCTAGGTACAAGTCAATCTTAACACAAGCACCTAGATAACATTTAAGTCAGGTCAGAATTCACAAGTTACAGAATCACAGAATGATTTAAGTTGGAAGAGACCTCTAGAGCTTATCTAGTCCAAACCCCTACTCAAAGTTCAATCAATATGATATCCGACATCAAAGATGCCTCAGGCTGTTCAGATCCTTGTCAAGTTTTGAACATCTCCAAGGATGGAGATTCCATAGCCTCTGAGCAACCAGTTCATGTCTGACCACATTCATAATGAAAACAGAACTCCCATCAGTGCAACTTGTGTCCTTTGCCTCTTAGTCTTTCATTACACATCTCTGGGAAGAGCATAGCCCTACCTTCTCTATACCCTCCCATTACATAGTTGGAAGACAGCAACTGGATCCACCCGATGGCCCAAGAAAACAATTTAATTTCCTTCTGGTGAAAATATTTACCCCACATAAGATTATTAGCTGAAACTTTCAAAATCTACAAGAGCATGTCCACTGTAATTCCCAAAGCTTCCCTGGAAATGGAAAAGGCCTTGGTCCTCATCAATGCTCCACAGACTATTCTCTAAAACAGTATATATTCTTCAGACCAAGAATGGAAACCTAGGATTCCTTTCTTCCAGTAGCCTTCCCATCTCTGGGAGAAATAAGAGAACAATAATTAAAAAAAAAAAATCAATCACCTGGTAGGTGGCAATAATCACCAAGTCTCAAAGGCTTTTGGAAGGCCTTTAGAGGAAGAAAATACTAGCCTTTCCCCCTCTCTGGCAATGGAAGAAACTGAGTCTGAGCAATACAGTGCTAAAGCAGCAGCTCTAGCTACTGCTCTACTGTACACTCTTCATCTCTGGTTTTACATCAATAGCTAAGCCATTTCCAGTTCAGGGCTGTGAGTCTCTAACAAAAGCCGACATCCCTTTACCAGGGCAAAAACCTAACCCAAGGCTTACTTCTCTGAATTCCTAACATATTTTTCTTTGATGCTTCCTACCTGAAACAAATCCTACGTGAGGTCCTTATCTCATTTACAGGGAACATAAGCAATAATTCAGCCTCAGGAAACGAAAGACATCAATCCATTTGAGGTATGGAAGTATGAAGACAAAAGCCATGTCCTCTGACATGGAAGACAAATTTATGGTAAGCATCCTTTTCCCCACAGCTACACAGTGAAGACTTTCTTTGGTATTAGATCAGCCATATAGTAAAGGGTCTTAAAAATCAAGTCTGTGAGTAATTTTAAATTTCTTTGTTTAAAAGAAAAACAACCACAACCACCAATTTTCTCCCAAGATCTACTTATAAAATAGCAAATGGTTCTGGCTCAGTTACAGATATCCATGATTTTCTGAAGGAGAAATAGGCAGCTACTTTAAATGAAAAGCATGCTCCTTTCCATATAGATCTATATTTAACAGGCAGAAATATTTACTTGCTGGCTGTCAGAAAGGTAGCCAAAATGTAATTAGATTATAAAGGTCTAAAAGTCATAATCAAAGTTTTTGTAGATACTATAAAATAATTTTCAGATCACATGTCAGTTTCAAAGAGAACATCAGAACTAGACTAATACCTTGACAGCCAACAGTCCCAAAAGCAATAACGTATCTTTTCATATAATGAGAATAGTCCAACATCAATCTTTTGGGCTTAGGTCATAAAAGTATACTGTAAAATGTCTCTTCCTCAGAAGGATTCACTCAACAGGCCAATAATTTTTAATAAGTCAGTGCAGTGGAAAAGAAACAGTGCCAGAGTTTCCTGTTACAAAACACATGTGCTCCTGCTATTACAAAAAAGTTTCAACAGAGAAAATGCTGCACTAGATATTAAAGATGTTAAGTGACAAATAAATAATCAAAATATCTGTGACAAACAATTTCAAAGCTTATTGAAAGTGCAGGAAGAAATAACTTTTCTGGTTTAAGTAAAAAAAATTCAAACTTAGCCTTGGTAGACAGCCCCTCTGTCTCCATCTTACACTCTCTCTCCTGTGTGTATGTGCATACACACACTCTACACATTACATGTGTCTACACAGACTGTTGATAGTTTTGACATTCATCAAGATTCCCTGCACCCTTCAGCTTAAACAAGAAGTAGTGACAGAATATTGTAAGCAATCTTTTACTAATCTTGTGTTTACTTACAATATACTATCATTATACTATCACCATATTTTACTATTGCTATCTATTTATACTGTATGTATACCAAATACAAGTCCATTTGATGAGTGAAACCCGCTTTAAAGATCTTTATTTTTGATCTCAGAAAACTTGGGATTGCTTTTGACTTACTAACCTTGAAAATGCTGGCACTATAAAAATTTACATTAGGGAAATAGTTATTTAATTTTTGAGCAAGAGCTCCACTTGAAGCTTGGCTGTAACAGCTACTCTTAAATACATAGCCACAAGTACTGGCAGAGTCAAAGAGCAATTATTGGAATCTAGGAATGAGATTTGGGTATTTTACTTTCACTCAAAACCAAAATATATAAAAGGACAGTGATTACCATTCATGTCCACTTGCTAAGGGGTTTATTTCTTTTGAGGTTTGTTTTGGTTTTGTTTTTAAATAATCTGTTGCCAAATGGAGTCACCATCAGGAAGGATCTCAGCTGACCAAAGGTACTGACACAAAGAAATTAAGTATCAATATAAACCTTTAATATAGAGCCCGATATAAAAAACTTTTCCTGCCAGGATGACATGAAAGCAGCCCAACAGGCTTCTAAACCCAGAATTTCAAAAATTTTGCAAGTCATCCCCATCACCAGGTAGAATACATGCCTAGGAGCTATAGCTGTAACTTTGAAATTAATTTCTCCATCTCTACTGTTACAACAGTTGGGGGAAAAGAAACAATAACAAATACAAACAAAACACACAGCATCCCCCCACCACACTATTGTTAAACCACCAAGTTAAAAAGGAGATGAAGATCTGAGAATGTGCTTCAGCCATTTTAAACTGGTCTGGAGGTACAAAACAATCACAGGCGTAATTTAACACTGTGAATTCACATCTATTTTCAATGGCAGTAGCAATACCTGAAAATGTTATCGCTTCTGCTCTGCCTCAGCTACTCACCAACTACATTGTACCAGCAATATCTTTTCTTTCAGAACTGCTGGCTGAGACATTTTTGCCCTTACTCTTTGAACTGTTTCACTGAAGAGGTGTAAAGTTAGCTTTAGTATTTTGAAACTGTGACTTTGACTGCAGTGGGTTTAGAAGCCAGCAGCTTAGACAGAAGATCCAAGGGGGCAGTAACCTTCAACAGAGAAGACAGTGGGGAAAAAACAGAAAGGAGCACCAGGAGCTAGGTTAAGAGCTATAACCTTTTCAGCTAGGTTAAGACCAGAAAAAACATACATGCTTGTGGTCTTTTCAGAGGTTCATTTCATATTCTGCTTTCTTGCACCTTATTAAAACATGGATGAAGCTAGTTAACTGCATATCTTCAAGTGCAGCTTATATGGCAACCGTCTGTGTCTCACGGACAAGTTGCACACTTCTGTGCTGTGGCTTCTTATTTTTCTGGAATGCAGTTTGGTAGGTGCAAAGTTAGAGATCATACCTCAGATATTCAAGATGAACTCCACAGAAAACTTGAAAGCGGACTCTGAATCTAGCTTTGCAATCACAGCATGTAGTACAAAGCCATCAGTGCCCAGGTTGATGCATTTTTACAGTCACCAAGCCTTTATCATGCAGCTTCACCCTTACATAAGTTGCAGAAGTCAACTTCACACAGTTTTGTGGACAAATGAAAGCTTAAATAAAATATGCAGTGTCCTTCCTAGTTAGCCACACGTAATTCTGTGCTTGCCAGCATGACTTCTGACAGCAAGCAGCCCTTAGTTCACTTTGGCACCACGGCTAGGGACTTACTGAAGAAGAGGAATGCAGTGTCATTCTCAGTAGGAAACACTACCATAGTCAATCTCTTCATTAATGTCACTCATCTTAATTTTCCAGGTAACAACGTCAGGTTTTCTTTACCAACATTTCCTCCAAACACTATGAAAGTCTGGGAAATTCAATTGCCTTTGTTATCTGCAAACAGTTTATCCGAGTTACAGATTAACCATACAAAAAGTGATATGTAAGATACATAAATACCCAGGCTAGTTCACCAAGTACAACACCACTGGGCCCAGACAGTACAAAGCAAACAGGCTACTGCTTTTAGCACCTCCATGGGAACAGAATGAAGGCTAAAGTCTGTAAGAGCCAAGACAGCTCTGCGTAAGCCAGTATTTATGCTCTTGTACCATTTTCTTGAAGTAGGAGTTTGGTATGCTGGCACCCAAGTGAAATGGGCCTACTTGTTTAAACCAAGTATTACCTGTTCAGGCTGATTAACCCTGAAGCAACATTTTTGTCCTTAAACTCTGCAACGAGATGTGGCTTTATTATACCACCCAGAAGACAGCACTGTATTCTTGTTTATCCCTACTGACCATACTATGACAAGATTTATATCCCATGATATTAACTGAAATTCCTTGTTTGCCTGTATCCGCTCACACTTCCTGTAGCCAATAAGCATGTTCTCACTTCTTTACTGGGCTACTAAAAACAGATGCATGAGGCACTTTGATACTACAAAGCAATGATTCTTCCCTAATAAAGTTTATAGTTATTTCTATGCAAAATCATTTTTCTTGTTCTCTAAATTCAGTAAGAGACCAACTGTTTTGAGTTAAATTCAGTTTGCTCCTTTTCAATCAATCTAACCACCAGCAGCCAGGTTTTTATTCAAGAAATAGCACCTAAGATTTTGAAGAGCAAGCGCCAATTTTAGCCAATACATTATTGGTATTAAAAATTGAAGAATGTTTTTTACTCATTAGCATGAAGCAGTATGTCACCGAGTTCTTCCTTATTCTATATTTAGGCATTTAAGACAACTTCTTTTCTTACCTTTTCCAATGTTTGTTTACCAAAAGCTTCAGGCACATTTTTGCGAGAATAGGGCAGCAATGAATCACCAATTCATATGATCAATAAATTGTTCCTATACAGGTCTGAAAGACCAGAGTAAGTGTTCTGCAGCAGGTCTGCAGAACCACAGCAAAACACTAAACCATTTATTTACATAATTGAGGGGTGACTTGTTGATTCACACACAAATCTAAGTCAGACACAAGGGTTGGGCTCAATGAGTGCTAGAGGTCCATTCCAACATAAATTAGTCTATGACTTGCACAGCATAAGAGTCGTCATGCCTTTTTTTCAACCTGTTACATCACTGCAAATTAAGTACAAACATTCAATCAAGACCACAGTTACAAAAAAACACCAAACCCCCAAACACATCTGATCCCTTCTTTCATCGTAGCAGTAGAACAATCAATGCCACCTCCTTGGCACACACTTGTCACTGACCTATGCATCATCCAACTTCAGAGTAAGACAGACTAGACTGCTTGATACCAACAGTCCAGGCTCTTGTCCTGCCATTATTGACAAGTGCAGCCTAAGGCAAGCAACTCTTCCTGTCAAAGATACCAAAATGTGAAATCAAGACTGAAAGGCCTTAACTTGATCATAATACTGCAGATTCAGCATATGCAATAAAGCTATTTCATGTATAGTCTTCAAAACACATACTCCCTGTTTAAAAACAGAAACAAATTATTCAGAAACATACAAACAAAAACATGCAATCTCTATGACAGGTATTTGTGGTGGTGTGGGATGGGTGGGTTTTTTTTTTTTCATTAATATAGTTTTGTAGCATGGAATTTTTTTCTTTTTTAAAAGAAGTCAGAGTAAAAAAACAACCATGGCCTTTTAGCTCCCTACACATGAGTGCAGAAGATACTGATTGAGTAGTGGGACAAGAGTTATCTCCATCATTGTCCAATAAAATTATGATACAAAACCAGCAGCCAAAACATTTTCACTGACCTGGAAGAAGACATCAACCTTTACCCTTGAAAAGGTGATTCAAGAGTTGAAGCTACAGTGGACTTGTAACAAAAATTTAGAGATTTTCTGTAACTGATTAAAAAAAAGTTAACTTAAGTAGTACTGCTGCTATTAGCGCATTTAAGGAAATACACACCTTGAGGGGAAAAAAGCCACACAGACAGTACACTGATCTCACCACACAGTGGCAAAACACTTCATGGCTCTTCCTGACTTACACTGTACAGTCTTGTGTGAGAAAGAGAAAATACCTTCCTCAAAATCTGGGTCACCACACATTTAAGTGTGAAAGATTACATTTTTTTTTTTCGATTTATTAACAGTGTTTTGTACTATAGCAGAGAGAAGCTATACTTTCAGTTATATTTCTTCCCTATTAAAACTAAGATTAAGCAAAATTCAAATGCATTTAAAGAAGAAAAAACACATCCTTTTATCCAATCTGTTCTGAAATTCCTGTTAAATTCTTGGTCAATTGCAAATTAAAACACAGTCAAAATAAGAGCAATTATACTTTCCCATAAACTTCCAAGTGGCAGAATTTGTTCTTACCTGTAATTGCAACCTTGTCAAGGTTCTAGTTCAGTGCCGAGAGAATTAGTTTACATTCCTGCTGCCAAGAAGCACATAACAGAATGACTTGCAAAACCTTGAGATAACAGTACAGGACACAACATCTGCTTTATTTTGGTATTTCCTAGAAAGAAACAGAGAAAGTAGTTAGGTATTCCAAATGGTTTGCAACAGATTAGTACATGAATTTTTTCATGAATACAAGTTTTTCCTAAATAGAAGTGCTTGAACTAAAGCTACACCTGGATGTCAAAAGACCTTTCAGTACACTCTCTAAACACCACATTAAAGGTTCATGCTAACAAAGAATCAGATTTTTTTTTTTTCTTATTTCCTTCACCAGCACAGATTAGCACTTAAAAAGTCATCTAGCCTACTACCTGGCATTCAAGTCCCTAAATTCAGTAACAGAAGGAATAGGTTTTGCACACCTGCTAACATAACAGTGCTATTTGCTTAATTTTATTCACCTGCTCACATGGCAGTACACTGGAGTGTTTGACAGGACCCACCAAGTGCAGCATGTATAATTTGTAAGCTTTTTATTCTGCTTGTTTAGACATAAAATTGCACAAGAGTTTAAAACAAAAGCATAAGCTTCAGTTGCAGAAGTATTTCAGCTCCTCTGAAATAAGAATCATTACGTTTCTTTAAAAGTAGTTTCTATAAAATTAACCATAAATTCAGCTTAAAATGTAAAAGCAGCAGATAACTAACAATTCAGATACAAAAGCATTTACACATCAACTCATTGTTTTGAACAGGATGCAAATACCCAAATTCCTTCATGGATCAGGCACTACATATTTAATCTTACAAACCACTGCATCTTACAAAAGTTGCCATGACAAGGAACTATCCTAGTAGAAGGACAGTAGGAGGTAGAAGGAACTATCACAGGAAGAATTCTCGATAACAGCCAGCTTTGCAGCATGAGGGAAATACAAGCCTTAGTGTAACACTGATGATTTTAAACTGATTACAGCACTCTGATGAGTCTGAATGAGTGATAAAGTGGACATACTGCAGACCTTAACTTTAAGGCCACTGATCAACGAATGGAGAGCTATGACAACATGTCATTATGGCTTGTCTCTTCCAAATGCTAAATAGTGCTTTTCAACTACCAAAAAGTGTCACAAGCAAGAAATTCCTCAAAAGAAGGAACACTTTGCTACCGTTTGAAGAACAACTGTAGGGGTTCAGCAAGTTTTATGCCTGTAACGTCCCTCTGCTGCAAGCTCTGTATTTTCCCCAACATTCTCTCTTCTTAGGCACCACAACAGGATAGATGGTTCAAGCAATCAAACTAAGCCAGAAAAAGTCAATTATTTTCTGCCACTTGAGCTGTCTGACCCAGCTTAGGAAATGCAGGATCAGACAAGTGCCAATGCCAGAAATGCAAAACCAGCAGCTGCTGCCGATTCAGATTTGCTCAGGGTATTGTAAAACTACACCTTAAGCAGCATCCATTATATCATTAATGAACTCTGAAAAAGTATTTTGAAAGAACTAGACAGCAAGTATCCTAAATCATTGTATTGGACTACATGGCAAAAGCCCTCCCAAAAAAAAGTTAAAAAGTTGATCAGTAAAAAAAAACTTGTTTCCACATCCAAGAACTTCAGGAAAAAAAAACCAAAACACCAGTAGTGCAGATTCACAAAGTTGCACAAAGTAGCTTAATTCCCTCTTCTTAAATACAACAGTGACTAGGGCACAAACACAAAATGCGTGACCAGAACACAGCTCCCTTCGAGCACTGTCTCCCATCTTCAGAAGATACCCTTAACTATGAGGGTACTGGGTGCTTGCATGATGAAGTGCTGAAGAGCCTCAGTTCTGATGCTACTCCAGTAGTCTTCAGAAGTGCCTGACTCTCAAAAGCAGACCAGAAGATGAGCGTTATGCTTCCCAGAAGCAAGAGGCTTGACCCCTCCCAAAGTCTTCTACTCTACAGAGGATGCAAGAGCATTCATGAGACAAGGGTGACTTTCAGCCCGGAGACAGGTTGCTTTCAGTAGGGCAGATTCAAAGGTAGGTATTTTGGGCTAAGAGCATCTTACCCCAGAATATGCTCCTATTCACCCAAATTCTATCTACACTAATTCTCAGAAGAAATGCAGGTATTTAGCATCTCAAAACACAAAAATATCTTAAGATATATACTCTACTACTGAACACTGCACAAAGAGGGGACATTACTTCTACTTACTTCTGCATAGTAGTGACTCCAAATAAGCTGCACAACTTTTTTCCATAGGAAAAGACACTCAGATTCATGATACAGCTTTGGGATAACAAGCTATTATATCTGGCCCCCGGTAATTTGTGTGTAGAAAATGCTCACATACACAGGTTTTATCCAGATTGGTAATCATGCATTACATCACAAGAATAAAGCTGAATGCTTCCTATTAAAGGCTTAATGAAATTAGAAGATGTATTAAGCATTTTATTTTGGCTCCTTAAATCTTTCGGGTACATAAACACTTAATATTTCAGTAGGACTAAGTTAGTTCAGTAAACTTTTATAGTTTTTTGCTAAGATACCAGTACTCTACAGTCGAATAGTTTTTAATTGAGCACAACTTACATATTCATAGGCTAATAAAGAATTTGAATTTCACCATGTTTACAGTATTTTCTTCAGAAGGGAAAGACTATGCAGCCAAAGCCATCATAAGTAAATCACTGCTAAAGAACTAAAACCAGTATTCAATAGTAAGCACATGAAAAAAATTATGCGGTCTAGAGAAACGTGAAGAACTTCTCGTGTTATTTCACAGAAGGATAGCCATTAAATGCTGTTCTTCCTGATGATTAAATCCATACCTAATGACGCCAGTGGCAAAGCACTAATGATCCTCAAGCTGAATCCTAATGTTTAAAACAAACAAAACCCACTACCATACCCAGTCCTTTGCAAGTTTCCAGACTCTGGTCAGAGGAGCACCAGAAAAACACTGGCTTTATTCTGCTCTACAACAAGGTATGACTCTGAGCTTTTACGGCTAACCAAACCAGTGCTGCTTTAAAACAAGTAAACAAACCAACCAACCTGCTCCCTGAACATCAACAGAATGAGCTATAATCTAATATGTCATAACTGACCTTATGACATCATAACGCCACCACTGCCGACATCACCCCCCAGAACTGTAAACAGGTTCACACAGAAGACAGTAAAAGATTTTGCAGAAGTAAAAGATACTAGGAGGGAGAAGGAAAAGAGCAATAGTGTAAGCTTACCACAGGTTAGCTAGTATACTGCAATCTCCCAATTGCATGTTCCCAACATATGCTAAACTAAGATAACATCCCTCTCCTAAAAGATGCATTCATTAGGTTACCTGATTTTACCAGGAATGTAAGAGCATGTGCCAAGGGAGCACACTAGTTGTGCTGCAAGTTCATGCAGTAGTTCTTCCTTAGTCTATATATATGACAAAGCCCAAACTAAAAAAGCAGTTAATTTCTGTGTAATTACTTGAGACAATATACAACTTTTACCCTAAAGAGAAAGTTGCTCATCCTTTGTAATAAAAGGATAATGAATTCTCTCTGCATTTGCTAAGTGGTTCTTGGTTCTATACAAAAACCTTGTGAATCAACCAAGACTGGGCAAAGCCTTGATTTGTGTTTTTGTTGGTGTGGGGGTTTTTTTGTTGGTTTTTGCCCCTCTTCAAATGTGGAAGCTGCATTAAAATGTTCACTATTACAACAGTTAAAGGAAGGAGAATAAACAAAAGTTTGAAACTAAAAACTCTATGAAGTAATTTAAATGCTTTATCCTTTTTGAAGCATTATGGTTTTGTAAAAAGTGCAATGGTATCTTTCCACTGTATTTTAGAACTAACACCCAGGGTTTCTTAAAAAGGCAAATGCCTTAAAATAAATTTACCTGGGGTTCTGGTGAGAATTTAGTTCAGCAGTTTGAACTTTGCAGTTCAAATTTTTATTGCAAGTTAGTAATTTGAACTATTCAAGGCTGAATTTCCAACAGGAATACACTATTAGACTAGTATTTTACCCTAGCCCTAAAGCTTGGTAATACTATGGGCTTAGCATCTTGGTTAGGTCCATACTTTTAAGTATCACCTCACAGTGGTGGACTTAAACTGCAGCATCAGAAAGCTGCCTTTTGATACATCTAGAAAGCAGTTAGAAAAGCTATTCTGAACTTTTTTCTTGCAGACCTATCTTTAATACGTATTTGTAAGGCACCTCCTATTCCTAAATTCTCTGTAATTCTCTTTTAAGTAAGCTTTAGATCAGCAAATTTGCATTATGGCTACATAGATGTCTTGGCAGTAGCGGTAGCTTAAGCAATATTTGCTCTCAGCAGCTTGTTCCTGTTTCCATGCTAATGTCTGCTGCTCAGCCACACAGATAGCTATGCTGGTACAAGTGAATGCCTGAAGCAGAGACTGCTCATCTAGCTGATGAGTAACTCAAACTCTCTTGAATTATACAAGCAAAACATGAAGGAATACCAAAAGCCAGCCTTACTAGAATTCAGAATGTACGTATGCAATCTACATTTGCCTACTGGGAGATTCCTGGCAAGCACTTACTCCTCTGTTCTCCTGTAAGAGATCAGAGTTATGCTTAGCATAACTCAAGCACAGAAATACAGAATCGTCTCTCCACCAGTTACGCTGGACAGCTTTTCAAACACCCAGTTTCAGGAACGGTGAAGAGAAAGGCCATCTAACACACTTCAGTAAAAATATCCAAGCACAAAACTTCTTCTTCAGTTACCTGATCTTTAGTTGAATTAAGGAGAAGAGAGTATCCTTAAGAGTTAAAGTATACTGCATTTATGTGTTAGTGTTCTCTCACAAAAAAAATCTCAATTAAAACTACAAAGAAGAATTGTAAGCAGAGGACTTCTGCTTTGAACAAACACATTTACTGGGGCTGCTAGGACTTTCTAGAGAATAGCTTGCAAAAGTCTCTTAACTAGCTTTTATCATAGCTTACATTATGGCTATAGTGTAAGTGAAGTTCTAGATATGCCTTCCACTGCAATCCAGGAGTCGCAGATTGAGGAAGATGTATTCATATTCTGCATGGGTTTCTGTTTCTTGTTTCTTAAAGCAAAGGGCAGAGTCTGCAAACATCCATCTTCCTGATGGGGATTCGAAATTCCAGCTCAGACACACCAGAGTGATTTGCATGGGCAACATCAGACTGTGTTTACTATTACTGAAGTACTTATCTTTTCAGCACGTTCCTATGGCTTTTCCCCATGAGGTTAAGTTTATTATCATCTTACGAGCTAGAACACCTATATAGCAATAGCTAATGAGTCAGTTTGCACCATCTGTCCATGTGTTGTCTCTGAACATCTGGCCTTCAAATCAATGTTTAAAAAAAAAAACAAAAAACACACACCACAGTCACTCCAGGTAGATTACTTAGATTTTGTAAATATCCATCTGCTTAAAACAAGTAGAAATCACAGCCTGAACACTGGTGAAATGTTCTGAGAAAGAATCCACCACACCTGTCATCTGATAACATTACAGGGCACATCTACTCAGAAGTCCTCTGGGCCAAAACAGCATGTCCCTAAACCACACCTCACTTCACACAGAAGTGAACTGTCTCATCCACCCTAGCTACTATAGCACTATTAAAGAGCATCCAGAGTTTCTCATTCCTTTCCCCGGGAAAAAGAGCAAGGTGTTAGGAAACTATGGTATTATTCAAATTCAGAAGTAATCACACAAATAAAAACTTTCTCAGTTGATTACGCAGCAGAAAGGGCTTAGCCCTTTCTTGCTAAGCCTTTCAAGAAAACATCTTAAGTGTAAGACCACAAAAAGCTCTTAACAGAAGCAGTTGTCAGGAAAAATCAGAGAAAGCAACAGATTTCAGATCGGTTAATTCTGTAGCAAGTATGTGCATTTGGATAATAAAGCAACTCCATTGTTACAGACTTCAAAACACTGTAGGACAGAGGTAAGAAACCTGACATAATTGGCTACTTTCATTGCTAAGACAGCAAAGGTGACTGAGCTCCAAAATTTTAAGATGCTCTAGCTGTAGGATATAGTCAGGAAGTTTGACAGTTCTCAAAGGATTTATATCATTGTGAGTCTCTCATAGGAAATGCTAACAAAGGACGAGAACAGATTCTCTGCAAAAGGCTATCTTGACTAATTCTTCTCTGAACAGTGTTCAGTGATTTTTAAGCCAGCTAACAGCTAGAGTTCCCAAAAATTAATTTTTATCTGGGTAGAGAATCTCACCCTAGCATCAAGTGGCTAGCATTGCATTTAGGACAAGTCAGCAGCTTTTGAATGAAGTCTTGCTACTACCGTTGAAGCCAATAAGGAGGTTTTTTTATCTTCAATACCACATCTTGTATTTCTGCTGCTCCTGACAGAAAAAAGCTTAAATCCTGTTTCTACAACATATCTTTATGTACCGAACCTGTCTTTAGAGCAAATATCCCACGCAGAATTCTCAAAAGCATCCCATTTTGTCTATCAGGGGAATTAAGCCATTACAATGTATGCATGTGAACTAATCACATTTTTCCCTATCTTACATGTATAATACACACAACCCTAAGCAGGACCATGAATATATAAAAAATTTAGAAGGAATTTAAACTCCACAAAGTGGAGTGGAAAACGAGCAAAAAGATCAAAATTACAGTATTTCAGTTAACACCAGTAACACTTCCCTAACATTGATATGTTTGACAATGACAAAAATCAAGTTTTATCAAGTTTATAAGGGATAGCAAGAGTGGGGTTTTATTTCCTTATATATGATACTGATGACTAGGGGAAGGACTTCCCTGCTGCCCAAGAATGCAAGTAGGGTTCTTATTCTACCCTCATCTTCTAAGAGTAAGCCTTCAGATACAAATGAACTAAAACTGAGCCATCACAGCAGATTAAAAAAACCAAAAAACACACTTTGACATTGCTGATGTACCTGTGCAGACATTTACAGGAGGCATAAATTCTCTGCCACACTACTTAACCACTTGGATCTATTTGTGGCTTTTTTAGCTATGTTAACCACTTGCTAGGTTTATACACAAAAGGAGTTAAATTAAATCCAAAAAAAAGGTCATTCAACACCACAATAAAGTCACCAGCACATTCAAATTGTTAACAGAAGAACACCAGTACTACAAGCTGCCAAATATTAACACTTACTATGCTACAGACATTTTAATGTTTACTGCAAAGCACACAACTTGGAAAGAGATAATTCAAGCATCTGTTATGTCAACAGCCTACACACATGCAATCTTCCAAAAGAACTAATTTAAATAATACAGGAACTGAAGCCTCCAAATAGGAATTGTTAAAATACGTAGCTATTTTTATACCTCAGTTACAGTTTTAGAACACCTTTTTATCTTTTCCTTAGTCTCTTCTATATTAAGACATTTTTTCTACCTATTAGCAAAGTTACATCAGTAACAGTACTGTATTAGTATGAAGAGAATCAGCACTTAAAAATGTAAGGACATAGTAAAATTTCTAAGAGGGTCTACTTGCTTAGAAAGTCACTCCCCTATTGCTAACACAGATTTATCGTCTTCCTAAATCAACCCAGTCGAACTGATTTGGTTTATTTCAAGTAAGGCATATCTCAAAGCATATAAGGCAGTTACAAACAAATGCTTAAGAGAAACAGCTGATCCTACATGATATGTAATGATACACTGCCATACTGTAACAGAATGAATATACCTGTAATCACATGATACATACTATTCAATCCACAGTATGCTATAGAAAGTTAGGTTTCAGATCACAGATGGCTTGTCAGACTATTTCAGAGAACACAGTACTGCCCCCTGCACTTTTATAGCATGCTCTACTTTTTCCATCAGGCTAGAGAAATGTTTTAAGAAGAAGTCTGAAGTCTAAAAAAATTACTATCTCTAGGAACTGCAGAGGGAAGCAAATTTCCATTACCTTTTTTTCTGGCAGCAGTCTCCAGTATCGTTGCCTGGACACATGGAATCTTTTTCAGGTGTCTGCATTGAGGCTATCTGAACTGCTTCACTTGTCATCTAAACAGAGGAGTACTTGGCAAGAAGCAGCCATATGGCAACTCACAAGCTTAAATACTCAAAGTTTTGTCCAATTAGTAGTGCAAATTCAGTTTCACAATAAATCAGTTTGACTCACTTTTAATCAATAGAGTTTAAACTCTCTTGATTTGCAATATATATTTCAGTGTTGAAGTTTCAAAAGGATCTATGAGGTAAAAACTGTTTTAATTTTGCCACTATGCAAGTATCACAATACATGTCGAATACCTGCAAAAATTCAAAGGGCAATTTTATCAATAAGAATGTTAAAACTACCATGCAAGACGACCATGCCAGTTTTCAGAAATCAATATTAGAGAGGGTGCTTAAGGGCATTACAGGCAGTCAATGCAGTAACGATAGGTCTACATGGACTTGACAGCAAAAAGGATTCCGGGAAGCAAGCATGTTAATAATTCAACATTCATTTTACGCTATTCATCAGGTCAGACATCAGCTGCAGGCACTTTTGGATAACACGGATTAAGACACCATCTCCAGCTTCACCAAAGGTTACTGCTCCTGTACACTGTTGGCTGCAAGACATGCCCTTGCTGGACTGAATGGTGACAGGAACATCTTAGCACAGAGATGCATAAAAGAACACATTAATTGTAGCAAGGGGGCAGACACCCTACTCTGTTATCCCATTTATAGAGGCAACATGTCAAGATACTTTAAAATGGTTATCTCCCAAAGCTTGCATCTCAGCCTTACCACTTTACTACATGTAAAGCTTAACCTGCATGTATTCTATATTAGGTTTAACAAACTGCCTGGATTAAACTAGGTATCCATTAAAAAAAAAAAAAATCAAGGCTCACAGAGGAATACTCAAGTATTCAGGCTTTTGCAGAATGACAACTGAAAGAATCTGATGAATTTAGCAGTTTAAAAAGAAAAGTAGACATTCAGCTTGGGGATTACACAGATAATTCAGTAAAACCTACTATATGAAAAACAGAACCGCACAGTCACAACAAATTAGAAATAGGTATGTGAATAGAAGACTGCTGATCTGAGCCTTCAAATAGGTGCTGAACTCAGCACAATGAGTGCCAGTTTCAGTAGGTCTCCACCCCCGCAAAACTGAAGAGCTAGCATTAGGCAATCAGCTGCCTACATTAAATGCTACTTGTACTTTCCAGTCCCCTAAACATCTCCTACGTCCTTCTGAGTGACTCCATATGAATGCCTTTACCATCTGTTCTATGGCTGGATACTATGGCCTTGTATTCCCCTTCTTACACAAACTACCATCTCTGCAAGGGATAGCTACGTGCCTCTCCATTCTTCTGAACCACTTTTTCAGTTCCTCCCTTTGAGTGCCATGAACATGATGCTAGCCCAGTCCATTGACATACTCCCCAAGACTGGTCCCCCTGGAGGAAATTCCACTTTGTCTGCTACAGGCTTTATCCCCTTAGTCCTTGTTATATCCTCCACTCTTCCCTGGGGACGGTGTGGGAATGACACAACAAATATTATTAAACATTTTGTTAAACTGTGCATGGAAGCTGAAGGCAATGGTATCACTCTGCTGAATGATGTCAATGGCTCCTACCAGTTGATCAGTGCTCTAGCTTGCAGACAGATGACAACTGCATAGGTGCTTGAAGCTATAGCTTTATTGAAAGACATGTATCTACCTTTCCTTCCAAAATGCAGCAAACCTGCCCTCCAACTTGCAATTATTTCCCGATATTTTGAGATTGACTGGAAATGTCACTCAAGAGCTATAATACTGCATTCACAGAGACATTACAACAAGCTTAGCACAGGACCTTAAGTAAGCCAAAAAGGGTTACTAAGACACTGCCAATTTAGCAAGACATTCCATTTTAAATCATGCAGCTTAGTGTATCAGTTTTAGAAGTAGGAACACTTATGCTACCCAAAAGACAGCTCTGCATAACAAACATTAGTTACATGTAGCAACCTACTTAATTGTTTTAGTTAAGGAACATAGCCACAGCTAGCTTATATGTCTCTGCTCATTAGTGTATTTCCACAGAATTATGCAGAAGTATTTAATACTAATAAATATTAATAATATTCTGTAGGAATAGTATAATATGCAAGAAGCCAAGAAGACAGAAATAGTACCATTTTGCAAGCCTCAGTATTCATGCTTTTTGTCATCTGATCATGGACAATTTTGAAAGTCTTACCTTGAATGTAGTACAAAAGTCAAACTTCTTCCAGATCTTTGTCCTTCTGATAAAGATTCACTTTAGAGACTCTTCCTTGTATATTAGGAGTGAATAAAGCAGAAGAGCCTGTGAGTCTGAAAGTAGTAAGATGGAAGAATTGACCAATTTCTCCCCAAGTTCAACACAATATTCAATAAAATCTATAGCTCAAGAACTGCTTAACAGCAACTTCTACACTGGAACTAATAAAATACATGAACCACTCGAAGCGGCCAAAGTAGGCAAGAATTTCCTGCTTGTCTAAGGCAATGCAGCAAAAGATCATGTGAATGCCTTTCACTTGTTAGAGATGAAAGCATGAAGTGATCTAAGCTACACCACTCAATGGCCACTACTTGCCAAAAAGCTACCACTATCAATACATACCACCTTCACAGAGGTGTAAGCAAATCCATCTCCAAACCAGGAATATGTACAACTATGTGACAGAGAAAGAGCCTGCATATACTTATGCATGTGCATACACATTTAAGTGGAGAGAGGATGGAAAAGTCTGGCATACTAATGCAATAATTTACAAGAATATATCCAGATCCTGGACTCAAAGGAAAAGACTAAAAATTGAGATTCAAACTTATTCTAAAGCACAGAAACTATGACTAAGAAGCCTGTTACCAGCCACTACAGATTTCTTTAAAAGCAAAAGCAGAAACACACCTGACTATTCACCAAAGTTATCTTGGTTACCAGAAAGAAACAAAGTAGCTTTTCACACAAACACATGAGAAGAGCTATCACAGCTAAACCCACCATGCAATTTCTGCAGCATGAATCTGACTACAGTCTTCTCCGCTTTGGAGATGTCTACATGTAGCATCCAGGATAACAGATTCTTTTTATAGGCCTGGGCAAAGAGGGAAGTGAACCAGTATCAAAGAAGCTGAGATTTAGTTTCCTTTTCCAGTAACTATCCTTCCCAGTATCTTTCTTTTCCCCCCCAGTAACTTCAAACAACAAGTACTCTACAAACTGTTTTGTTTTACAACATGGTTCAGAATAATGGGTGAAGGCAAGCGAGAGACAAGACATACAGATCCCTATAAAGTTCTAAAACTTCTTTTTCAACACTGAGAAAGAATATTTTTCCTTTCTTAGATGAAATGAGCTTATTCAATGAAGGTACCTTGCTTATTCAATGTTTACTCAATAGGTAGATTTCAAGTAACTAACACTTAATATCAAAAATAGTCAACAAGAGTAAATAACTATGTTCAAGCTATTTTATTTATCAGCACTAGAAATAAATGCCACTCACACAAGGAAACAGGTTTCCAAATAAAACAAAATGTATTGATTATTTTGGCTACTTAGGACCCTGCCATGGGTAATTCTTCAAAGAATGATTCTGAGTGGAGGGGACTTAGGAGGTCATCCAGTTCAATTTCCTTCTTAAAGTGTAGTCAATATTGAACTCTGTCCCAGTTGCTTAGAGCTTTATCCACTCGGGTCTTGAAAACCTCCAGAGGCTTACAGGTTACCTCCTATAACCTCTTAACAATCATCCCTCCAGTAAAATTTTTTCAACATATGTCCACCCATTTCAATTTATGACCACTGTATCTTGTTTTTGCACTGTGCATCTCAGTAAAGAGACTGGCTCCATCTTCTTGGTATCTGTCCTTGTATGTGCCAGATGGTTGCTATTGGGTCCCTCCTAAGCATCTCTTCTCCAGCGTAAACAAGGCCATGAAAGGCTCTCAGCACGCCCTCACAGGTCATACACTCCAGCTCCCTGACCATCTTGGTGGACCTGCCCCAAGTTTATCAATGTTGTTCTTGTTGGGGTTAGGGAGAAGGGGAGCAAAACTGGACACAGTATTACAGATGCAGTCTGTGAACATCTGGAACAAATGCCAACTAAAGGGGAATAAAGCTGTTTTCATCACTACCAGCATGAACCGCTGACTTGTATTCAGCCTACTGTTCACCAGAACCAGGTCCTTCTACGTAGAGCTACAATCCAATCAGTCTGTGGCACTGCAGGAGGGTTACCAATCCTGGAAGCAGGAGTTGGTATGCGCCCTTGTTGAATTTCGTAAGATTCCTGCAGGCTCACTCCTCTAGCCTTTCCAGGGGCAGCCACCCTGCCTTTGAGCCACCCAGTTCTATGTCTACCACATACCTGATGAAGGTGCATTCCACCTCCTCCTCCAGGTCATTGATAAAGACATTTAAAAAAAAAAAAAAAAAAAAAAAGAGTGGGTCACAGCAGACCCTTGAGGAGCTCCAGTTGTCACTGCTGTCCAGGCAGAGTATGAACCATCAGCTACCCTTTGAGATGACTCTTCAACCATTTTTTACTTGTCTAGTCATCCTCCCATTCAGACTGTAAACAGGAGTACGCTGCGGGACACTGTAGAAAGCCTTGCTAAGGTCAAAGTAAAAAAACATCACCTGCTCTCCCCTCAGCTGAAGACCTGGTCATTTGACAGGAGTCAGTCAGGTTGGTCAATTATGACTGACCCTTCGTAGAGCCATGCTGACTATTTCCAGTCACCTTTTTCAAAGGCCCCAGAAATGTTTTGCTACAGGTTGATATAAACTATTTATTGATAGTACTATCCAAGTAAAGCTATATGTAATGCTTTTAGCAAGTGAAATAGAAAGTTTTCTTTATTATATAACATAGCAAGGGTGCCTGAAACAGGGAACAGGAACCATCTCTAGGCTTCAACAATTTGCAGAATTCAAATGTTCTAAAGCCTGCGTACAAGAACTCCGTACATGAAAATAAGCAGGTCTCAACAAGTGAACACAGCCATCAAACAATTGCATTTCTGGCTAATTTTCACGGTATCTGGCAACAAAACAGTAATAGCAGAGGTTGTAAAAGGAAAAACATGGTTATAAAAGGAAAAACTCATAACTCCACTTAAAATTTATTATAGAAACTGGTGGTAGAGAAAGGAGTGGGAAGGAATAGCAAATGGCCAAGAAAACTTAAACATGTTTCATTATGCACATTAGAAAGAATTTCTGAAATTCAGATTGCTTACATCTTTTCAGAGGGTTTCATTTTCTCCTGGACTGTATTGAAAGAAAATCCACTTTATGAGACCTCTGAACTGGAACAAATTCAGGAGCTCCTGGACACAAAAACAGCCAGTACCTGACAAACAACTGCAAATTCTAGTCTCTACCGGTGATGAGATTACTCATGTTTCACCCAAAATACTTCAGTACCTCCGCAGTTCCCCAAAACTTATGCTTGAAGCAGGGAGCAGATAAGATACTCTAGCTCCACATTAAGTAGTGAACAATGCCAACACCACAGCAGATGAGCAGAGGCAGTCCTCTTATCCCCTAAGGAAATTTGCAAACGTGTCAAGAAGCACAGAAAAACAGCTTGACTCGCTCAGGAACTTTGTGACAAACTCACACGACGACCTTTGCCATGTAAAGTTTTGGTTTCTGCTATATTCTCATGTGCCTACAAAATAAAGATATTCTTGTCAGCAAGTGCTGATATTTAATTAAACTGGAATGACTGCTGCGAAGGGACTCATATCAACATCTGTAGCAGGCTACGCATTTGGGGAAAATCCAAAAGAAGAGATGGGCATCTTTAATTTAGTTGTAATAGAGGTTTTAACATCAACATTTAATTGCATGGGGTTCTTTTACTTTAGGATTGCAACATGGCTGGTGACACTGCTAACACTGTCAGAGTTATGTGATTTCCAGTATGGTCTTCTCTTCATCAGCAGTAACATTCCAAGCAAATTTAGGACTTCCACTCACAAGACAGGTCATCAGGTATCCAAACCATTAGTGTTAAGAACTAATGTTAACAGCTACACCTTGAAAGAACCTCCTTTGAAACATCTCAGGGTGCAGTCTTAAAAGAAGTTAGGCTAAGCTAAACTGGTAACTGCTGTAAGCCCACCTCCTGCCATGTGTACTTTCTAGTCCAACTTTTACATCAGTAGTTGCTCTCACATCCTCATGTAGCAAGCTGATTGAAGAAGCTAAACTAAAAGAAAAATTAACCTCCACAACAGATAACCAAGATACACACATCACATAACTCTCTCACCGTAAAATGAGACACAGCCAAGTATGAGCTTGAGGAGGAAGAGGAGCACATGGTCAGAGGCAGAAGACTGCAGAAATACAGCAGCACTAACAGACTTGGGTAATTATACGAGAACCTCTTCCTTAATGAAACAGTCAGGATTATGAGTGGGTTCCAGAAGCAAATGCCCAAGTGCATGCAGAGGCCTAACAAGAACTCTCTTTTCTGTACTGTATCAACATTGAAAAGTGGTGAAAAAACAAACAATTCTAAGGACTTTTAACTCAGAAGAGGAATACCAGATGTTCATCAACTAGGCAGCATGTAGCAGAAAGCTGTTTGGGTAGAGAGAATGAACTCCCCATAATGAAGAGACAAAACCAAAGCTATACTGTGTACATTAAAGTGAGCCAACTTCCAAGATGTTACATCCATTGTTTTTCAACAGCTGCAAAGAAATAACAACAGTGCCTGGCTGACAAAGGAAGCAGATGTATCTAGTGCCCAGCACTCTCACTGAGGTAGCATAAGCTTAATGACTAGAAACCAACACAGAAGACATTCAGAATTAAAAACTCAGATTCAACTGAATTACATGCTAGCTAATTCTTCAACTGTACTGGGTTTACCTTTGTCCTGTCTCTAGGGTTTTGAAGGCACTACCCTTTGCCAGTTGAACCAAACAAGCTTCATTAATTTTTCCCTCTTAATGGAAAAATTATTCTGGGTCACATCAGCCCACTCTCAATTTTCCTTCCCTTCTCTGAACATGGCAGTTTCGTCCACATACATCCTTTGAGTCATCCGAAGACCTTGTAGGAATGTTTGCTTCCTCAGCAACAGTGATAGGAGTCTACCAATTCCACGACACCTTAAAACCATAGTAACACTAGATCATGCCATGCGTTATGTTTTCCTCTATCTGCAGGACTTTTTACACAGATCAGGGTGAAAAACATTTTTACAAAAGTTCAAGAAAAAGCACTACAGACTAAAGCTTCTCCCATTCACCCCCAACTGTTCTCAAGAAGGGACACAACAGGAGAAAATGACCTCAAAGAAACCACACATCAACAAAAATAAGGAGAGAGAATGAACACTAATATAAAGAAGCTCCTCCCCATCTCATCCAGCAATACAGATGTCAGTGGTCAACTTATACTTGTTGGGTTTTACCCATGCCAGTATCCAAGAGTCATGATACCCCTGAAAAGCAAATAGTTCCAGTAGGCTAATGGCAGACAGCAGAACTTGGTAATAAAAGGTTGCATATCTCCTGATAAAAATCTTTCACATGATCAACAGATGAATGTACAGAAAACAGAACGCTGTGATCAGAGAATAAGGAAAAATACTCCTCAATGAATAGTGTGCTCTGCCTACTCAAGTATTCTCTGGATTAGCTCAGTGAAGTTCTCAGTGAATTTATGACTTCAGCTCTTTAGAAAGCATCGTAGTTTTCTTCCTCACTAAGAACACTACTTTTCCTTTCCTCTCCTGCCTCATTTCAGTTTCTCTCCTGCAGCAACAGTATCAGACTTTGACCCAAGGAAAGGAGAGAATAAACATTAAGTGGAACGAATCAACAGTTCTGAAATTGGAACAATATACACTGTGCAGAAGAAAGCTTACTCACAGGTAGTCCAGGTTCACTGATTCTTTTTGTACTAGTGATAGCTTAAGATGATTACTAAGAAAAATATAAATAGCAGAAAAGGATGATGGAGATTCCAATACAGTGTTCCAGGACCATTACTTACTTTAGAAAGGCTTCAAGCACAAATTTGACAATTCATGACAGATCTAAGCTGTCATGTCTGCTTTGTATGCAAGAGCTTCTGCTTTAATCAGTGCTTCAATAAACTAACAAACAAGACCTATGGAGGAAGGGACAACATGGAGAGACACATTAACAAGTTTTCCACAGTAGCTTCATATTCTGTGTAAAACTGACAACCTAATCAGGTTTCAAGTCTGGACAACCCTTAGGACACCTTTCAAAAAAATTAATTACTTCAGTTATGGAACTGTTACCCCAAATTTTTGTTTATACAAAACATTTGAATCTGGTAACCCTGAACAAAACAAAACAGTGAAAAAAGATCACTTAAAGTAGCAACTGACTAGTACTTTTCCTACATGGAGCCTTACTTTCACTCTGTACAGATTCAGAAGTATGGAAAACTTTAGATTGAAAATAGCATGGTCATTAAATATAGCTGAGAATACACAGTATTTTCCAAGGAAAATATTTTCCAAATATAAATTAATAAAAGGTTTAAAAAATACAATTTCAGAGTACTTTCCCCAGCAACATGTTTCTGACTATGTTAAATTCTATTCCCTGACACTGGCAACAGCAGTGCACAAGCTCATTTCACAAACTCTGAACTATACTGGAATTTCATTTCTTCCCCTCTGACTCCATAAGTCAAGCCCCATTTCACTTCATGTAAAAAAAAAAAAAAAAAAAAACAGCAATTGTTCTGACAGTCTGCAACCTTATCCCCTTCACTCCAAAAGTCAGATATTCTAAGTTGACAGCATTCCTTTTTTTCTTTAAATTAAAACAATACTGCAACAACAGTCAAAAATCACATAGCAAGCTGTTATAATTAACAGCAGTTACGATTCTGAGTTCATTAAATACTTTAGAGAAATTCTTCTCTGGCCTAGAATTGCTTGTGTTTGGTGCATTCTAGTTAAGAAAGTGAGAAGTCATCCTACTGGATTTAATGTTACAAGCTAGATACTGATCTTCAACAGCTCTTAACCTCCATCACTCTTAGTAATAAAACATATAAAAGCATAGACATGGTTCAGCATAAGGCAAACCAAGGGGAAACAGAAGTGAAATAAATTCTATTGTCTACTATGATATCAAAGTAGGATACAAAACACCAATGCCACTACAGCCGAGTCCTAACAATGCTTTTCTTCCACATCAAACATTATTTCAATCATTATTTCAATTTTAAAACACAGGAAAACATTAAACTGTAGCTTTTACCATTTATAAAAAACAGATGAGCTCTCAAGGCCTGCCTGCAGAGGCGACTGCACAGCTATTTGACTCTAGCAAACATTGTGAAACATTTTTTCCAATGTAATCGTCCGCAAAGGTGGTATGCTTGTCTTTCCTTGATCCCACAAATGACTATTAAAAGACAGTCACCTTAAGCTGTTTCCTTACATTGTAAGAGATGCACAGAATATAAAGGAGGGTTGGTTGGAAAACCTCCCACAAAACAAGCAATTGCTATTATTAAAGCATCTCCTAAATGACTGAATGCCTATCAACTTCTAGGTTACCTTTTAAACAGCAGTTAGATTGTGGTGCACTTAGGAGGATTTACACAACAAGTTCCACACACCCTCTTCCTCCCAGTATTAGCTCTAGCTATTGTTTTCACAAGATTGTTTTCATTTTGCTTATGTATAAAACCCCTACTATTTGAAGTTTTATGCACAACCTTCTACTAGTTCAGAAAAAGTGCTCCTCAGAAACATAATCAGCCACAACCTACACTTGGGATGATTCCAATAAATTCAGCCACCAGCCTAAGCAATCAGTAAGGGAAAGAGCATGAAATAACAAATCCAGATCAAGGACTGGATATATCATTAGTAGTACAATAGTATTTTTCACACTTATACCCCATAAAAGAACATTAAAAAAAGACATCATCTCAGAGAAGAGGAAAAGTGAAACAAAAAATCCCTTGCTCCTGGAAAAGTTGGTAAAGATGCAGAAGATGTGACAAGCTAGCAAATGGATAAACATCACATCTGAGGAGTCAGTTTGATACACCTATAGGTAGTAGTCCCACAATTACTGGATAACACTCACTAAAGATGCCTGTAAATCCCACCTGTAATTAGACTTTGCTAATAACCTCCTCAGAGGTATCACTTCAGTTCTTACTGACAACACCCAAAGCGAGATATGTTTGCAAGCCTTAACAGACTGTATTGTGCACTGGGGCTCTATTGAGACAGATGCAGCTTCTGCATTCCGAGATGTAGGACTGATCACTGCCTAGGGGAGTTGATGGACTACCTCTGTTGGGTCTGGATTCAAGTTTTACAATAGCTCATAAGAAAAAGAAAAGCACTTCATGTTTGTCTTGAATACGCACACTAAAGAAGAGTGCCCGTTTCTTGAAAAATTAGCTATAAACAATTTTTCTCAAATGCCCCACAGAGAATCAAACTTAATGTTAGACAGTAGAAACCAGTGTCTGCAACTAGTACCATATCTGAAGTGAGGTCTTGTGCACAAACTGGTATGCAGAGTACCTTTTGACCAGGATGAGATTTTCGTGTTGGGAACTAGAACAAATTAAGTATTTTATTACTACAGTAGGGAAATGGAGAGCAGGAACAGAAAGGACACAGAAAGAAACTGAGTAACATCTGTGCTAGATCCACCTTTCATACCTTTACACAAGCTCTCTGAAGTCAGCGCTTTGAGTATAGGCTCACTTAAAATAGAAGCAAAAGAAACAATTTCTTTAGCTTTATACACTGAAGACGGAACTCTCAGAACTCAGCCTGCAGTACCACATAGCTTCAGTACAGTACTTCTCAAAGTTTCAAAGCACATTAGAGTTTCAGCAGCTTTTCAAGGTCACAAGGGCAATCACAAACACAAGTCCCTGCCCCCTCCAATTCTTAATCCACCACCCTCAAAGTCCAATCTAGCTGTACTCCAGAGGCTTCAATACATCATTCATTTTCAAAACCTTCAGTAACTTCTCTCCTAGAATCATGATCCAATGACCATATGTGGTACCAGTGTGTATTACAAAATGTTGCAATATACAGCAAAGGCAACTTTAGACCTGTTCATATTTATTTGGAAGTGGTTTGATAAGCATGTTGGATACTCTCAAGAATTTTATCTATCCTATGGAGAAGACATTTTTAGCATTCCTTAGGAAGCTGCCATTAGGAACATCATTTCCTACTTCTAGATATGTTGCCTGAAATGTTGGGGGGGTGGGCGGGCAACTTTTAACTCTTTTTGAAGAAATTCAAAATAGTGGCAAATATAAAAAGACAGTAAAACAAAAGATAGCATTAGTGGAAAACAAATAAAATACAACCTCAGGAAGCCAAGCTACAGTGTGTGTTATTCCCCCCCCCTCAAGTTTTATTGAAACTGGCCACAATTCAGAAGTTAACACAAGGGTAAATATTTCAGAGGTTATCAGTTTTGTGGAAATAAACAGTCAGATCAAGGAGAGACACCCAAACTAATGCCCCTTGAGGACAAGTGCCACAGGAGCTCAGCTACGTTATCAAAACCAACTTCCCATACAGGACAGCAGGACATTTAGTGCCCCAAACGCATGAAAACACTTTCAGATCTCACAATACAGTATACCCAGAAAAATCCAACCACAAGACACAAAGCCACAGGAAGTCAGGCTTCATAACCTGTTGCTCACACAGCTAGTTTCATTCTTGATTAACTGAAGTAAAACCATGAAAGAACTACTTTCCAGAATTTGTTGTAGTTTTAACACCAGCCATTTTCACACACAATTTCAAAACTAGGGACAATAATTTGGGAACAAAGATTCAGTTACCAGTCAAGACAAACAAACAATCCTTACTCAGAGAGCAGCAGGAAAATTCCTGCAGTCCTGACAACAGCACTTAGGAGGCAGAAGGCAGAATCCAGTCCCCCGCATAGCTCAGCACCCTCTGCAATGCTCCAAGGTGCCTTTTAGAAACCCAGTTGGTATATCTACATCAGCACTTTAGTTCTGATCAGGAGTGCACTTTTGAAGTAAATCTGTGTCACCCCACTTACTGTCCTTTGGTTCACATCTCAAAGAAGTTTCTGAACACATGATCCAGACATCTCTCAGACTGACCTAAACCAAAATTCTGGGAAAACACCCAATACCCAGTAATGTTTGGAGTATACTCGGTCCACAGAACCAGACTACAACTAGTCTAAATAAAGCCCCATGAAGTAAATACGCAGTGGACAGTGGGTCTGCCTAACTTTTGCTTCACTCTATAATCTTCTTGAATTGCAGCACACTGCTTGCTAATGTAAATATAATCAATGTGGCAGATACTGCCCATTCATTTAAGAGAGCCTCAAGCAGCGGTAACTAAACCTACAGAGTTAAGCTGCCAAGGCACACCTCATTAGCCCTAAAAAGGAGGGCTGCGTTGTGAATCTGAGTGTTCCTTTTCCTGGAGTAACTATAGCAGCAGTGTCTCACCACTCACCCACTTTTGCTTCCACCCCTTTACAGTTAGGAGTATCAAAAGCTAGTGGAATACATCTAGGAAAGTTCTCTGAATAAAGTTAAAAACCCCCAAGATCTATGCACTTCATGCATCACCTACATTTACTGTTTTATAAAACTTATTTAAATAACACTAAAACCACAACCAAATAACCCAAATAACCCACATCAACGGCTCCACTGTAGCTGGCGATGGGAAAGGAAGAACAGCATGTGCTCGATAATGCTTTATATTACTTGCACATCAGCTTAACCAACAAAGCTGCTCAGAAAAAGAGGGATTTTTTTTGTTTTTGAATAAGCTGACCAACACAATTTTCATTGTTTCAGTTTTCCACTTGACTCAAAATATCAGTTCTTTACAAATAGTTTCATCATTTGATATTTGTTCTCTCCAGTCACCAATTTTTCTTTTGCTATACAAAATTTTAAATACAAAATCATGAGTTTTGAACAAATAATACCTGCCTTTAGCAGAACAGATGAACTGGTGAGAACAGGCCAAAGCATTATTGTATGAATAAACCGCAATCAAGCATTACCTCCTCTACTCAACAAATCATCATCGTACTTCATTACCTCCTCGATAAAAACAATTAATTCATATACTAACAATGCAGAGCCATGTTTGCTCTATATTCAGTAAAGGTCAACTTCCTACACTGTGGTACAGACACAGAAGTAGGATGAACACAACATTTTCTGTTAACACACCAATCCCCTGAAAACTGCAAAGGAAGACCAATGCTTTCCTTTTGTGACTTGACTGGAAGTTTTGACTTGTCATTACTATACACACTAGAGAGCCATCTTAAGCTCTCCAGTAGCCTAACCTGAAACATCCTTAAGTGACGTTTTTCTGAGCTGAATTCCTGTTAACTCTTGTGAAAATAGACTTAAATACCCAGTTGTACTACTTATTTGAAAGAAAACTCAATGAAAAGGTTATTCCCATCAAAGATGCAGGGAACCTACGCTGTGAGGCAGTAACATAGTAACATCATAAAATGACACACTGAAGTAACATTAACCAGAAACCAACGGTGCATGGGGAAAAAGAGTTGTGGGTGGCTTATTTTTCCTAGCAGAACAATACCTGGGCCTGAATAATTTCCTCCAAAATTATAAGAAAGGCCGTTGTCCACTGAGATACGGGGTTTTCCCTTCTATCATTTTCTACTTTAAAATATCTTTGTGCCTTCTCTCCCAGTGTATTTTTTTCTAAGAGCCAGGAGACTAATTTAACCTACACTCATTGGCAACCCTTATGTTTCATCATGCCAGTAACGTCTCAAGAAGTTGAGATGCGCTGAACTGCTCATCTCAAGAAACTGAGATGAGCTACACCAGCTCAGTTATTTCTTACCATCTCACACAAAGCTTTTCAGACCAGTTTTCTTTTGGAGTTACACTCATTAATTCTTCAGAATTTTTATTTGGCTTTAGCACATGATACAGATATAAAGCAGTTTGACCAAAGTTTCCCATGCCCAAGACTGAAAGATGTCAGCCAAATAGCTGAGGAGTTTGCAAGGTTGTCTGTTAAACAGTTTTGATGATTTTTTTGGAAACTCAGCACCCTTGTTCTTGCATCAGGGACACATCTTGCATTGTCCATGCAAACAATTTCTGTTTTCTGGACTTTTATAGTCCGATGTTATTTGAATTTGGGTGGCCTTTTTTAAAAAAAAAAAATTAAGAACCTGCAATGACTTGTCCAGACTTTGAAATTAAATTCCCTGAAGATTATATGCATACTAGATATGCTGAAGACTAGGGCTAAACCAAACCCTTCTTGAAGTTCCATTAAACATTTATCCTGCATTCACACTGCTAACAGACAGTGAGAAGTACAGTTCACACCATGTACATCTATAAGCCAAATCTTGAAGATGATCACGCATGAACAACTGAAGCACAGAATGTAAAAAGTGACAAACAGGGAAGGAGCCAAGAGAGCAAAAATTTTTATTTTAGCAGTTTTCCAAAGGAATCACCATTGTTCTCCTCCAATTTACTGAGGAGACCAACATTCAGATCAAATCACTTGGGTTGCTAAAAGGCCCAAGATCTGAAGGATGCTTCTTCATTTTCCCAGAGAAGTGAAAACACTAGTGAATTCAGAGAGATGAGAAAACTTGTTGGACAAGGTGGCAAGAATAAAAAAAAAAAGAGCATACTTGATACAATTAAGATGTTGGGCAGAAAGAATTGATATTAGAGAAAAAAAACAATTATGGACACAAAGATATGCATGACCTGTTACAGTAATCACTCTCCACAATCCACACATGGAGTCTAGAGCTAGGATTCTTTCACCAAGGCCTTCCCATTCAGTTGGAAGAGACTGTGCTTGCAAAAAATCAATGGTTAGCTAGCTATCTTCCAGTGCTGACTGGAAAAGAACAGCTATTTACCACTTACTACGCTACAGCAGTAGGCCTACGTGGCAGATTCAAGCATTCCTACTGGACTGATGATTCAAGACACTACCAAATGATTAATTTCAATTTTCAGTCTTTTGGAAAACAAAACAACCCCCAAACCAACAAAAACCGCACCAACAAGAAAACTACACACACACCACTAGGAATGTTATGGTAACATTTAGCTAGGTGTGCTGCAGTTTGCTTCATTCAAGATGCACGGTATTCTCTGAACATTGTTCTAGGTACAGCCCCATCCCTTGCTGCAGTCTAAATAAACTCTGCTCCAAAGAGTGATATTCATTATTTTAATACAAATACTTCACAGACACAGATTTTTACATCCAATATTAAGAGTGGATTTTTACTGCCTTTCCCTTTTTGTAGTATGGAGGCAACACATTCATGTAAGAAATACTCGCTACTCTCAGTCGCTCCCTCTGAGGAGTAGTCCTTGACACTGAGCACCTTAAAAGACTATGTTCAACACACAGATTTCACAAGCTTTAATTTCAATTGTGATGGCTTTATATTTCTGCAAGACAGGCTCTCAAGTTTAGTAAGCCAGAAGCACACATTAGCGATCACTGTTGGAAAAGTTTAAGTGAACAATGATAATTCCACACCAGAGACAAGAAGGGAACTGGATTATCCAGGATAACTACTATGAGACTACTCTTTTCCTTCTCTAGTTCCCTACCTAACCGACCACCTCACAGCTACTGCAATGAAAGAATACAGCCCTCTGCATACTCTATTAATTCCACTTCCCTCATCTTGATGTTATGTGCCTTAATTAAATCACTATCCTATATAACAGCCTCCTCTAAATATCTGTGCAGAACAAGAGATGAGGGGCTGTGTTAACAAATAATACATACTATCACAAACCTGCATAATATGGGATACACATGTGCAATTTTTCCTCATTTCCACATGAACCAAACAGCTTTCCATTCTAAACAGATCATCTTTTCACAGGTCTCTGACCCTCAAATATTTATGCATCAACCCTCTTTCAAACACAAACATACATCCAGTACAAAAGACTTCACACCATCTGGACACATGCACTCAGTTCAGGTGTTAAGGTATATTATATATATTTATTACGTGCATTATATAGACACATTTGAGCCCCTGAACCCACACATACACGGGGCTTGTCTACACCACATTAATTGCTTTTAGTTAGCTGCTGACCTGTCAGCACTGTTATGAGCACTAGTTTCAGCAAAAGTTTACCCTTAAAGCTAATGGACAATTTACCCAGTGGAACAGACAGAACAAAATAAACAAAAAAGCACATTTAAAAGAAAGCCCTTGACTACTCTGTAGCCTCCTTCAATCTGATAATATTCATAACAGTCACAAATTGCCTCATCTCCATTCACTTTTTTTAGTTTCCACTGGCTGTCGCAACTATAAAATACTTGTCTCCATACTGAGAGGAGCAAAGAATCCCCTCAGCCTCCCATGTGCTTGGGACAGACCTGGGACCACTTCATCATTCCTGCCCCACACCATTTCAAATTTTCATAGCCTCAGCTAAAAATGCCTGCCTCCTCTCTCCATACACAGACTAGAGTTCCCACTAACTCAGCAAAACGAAAACTCCAGTTTCCCTTTTGCACAAATACCATTCCCATAATACACACATGTATACATAGTCTAACACAGTCTTCACCCTGTATATGCATAATCCCCGCAAATTCATCCTACCCCCCCCCTTTTCAAATGTACACCAACCTTTCAGAGACTCCACCATTCACTTCTACTTCTAAATATCCACCCAAGCCCCCTCACTTTCCTATAATCCATGGTAATCCCTGGAAATTTACCCACAAGAAGAGTGCATCGATGCCCTTATAGACAGAAATTCACACTGCCTGACACCTGTCACAGACAGAGATACCTACAGTTCTACAACCCCCCAGGACATGCATAGACTTTTCTTCAAACAGCACTACCATGACATCAACACATGGCATTTACTACATGTTTTCCTTGTATCCCATGGCTCAAACAACAAACACTCAGCCTTGCAATTTCATCCCAGCCAAGACACCAATTCACAGCTCCTCTCATGTTCCCAGGACACAGACCACGTTGCTCGCTGCCCCAGCCCATCTCAACACACAAGAAACAGGGCTCACTGAGCTGGCGACAGCCAGGCATCTCTCTCAACTCTCAGCGTGAGCAGCAGACAAACCAACTTACATGCAATAAGAACATGCGTGCCTTTCTGTCCACATACCGTCTCATATTACACATGAAGGTCTCACACATTAAGTCTAACCACGCTGGCCATCAAACGAAACAAGTTCAGAACCTTGCAGCAACCTGTTACCACTGTGCCTGTAAGTTGTACACAGGCTTACCACCCAAAGCCTCCCTCCTCCACAACACTTAGAAACCAGCCAACTTATCACTTAGTTCTCACAATACACACAAGATTGTTTACCTATCACTCTTAAATTCATATGCCCTCATGCACCACTATTCCTAAATACATGTGGTTTCACCCACCATCTGCATCCCCATGGTATAAACATACCCCTCAACCTCCCACAGCGTGTACAACACATCATACATACAGATTTTTCCAGCTGCCTCCAGTCCATCAAAATGACTCCCTCCCTTCGATTAGCTACAGATTATAGTAAAAATATATCCACATTTATATCCACTGGGTTCGCAGAGCCAGCACGCTCCAAACTACAAGAAAGCACTGCCTTCAACTCCTTTCCCCTTCCACGGTAAAGGCTCCCCGGCACTGCCCATCTGCCTGTGACTTCATCCCCTCCGCACACCACCAGCTCGTCACAAGCACCCAGGCCTCACGACAGCTTCTCCGTCCAACACCAGGGCCGTACCCGCAGCTCGCCACCTCCCCCCACCCCGTCGGTAAACACCGGGCCCCGCCGGCCCCCGGCCCCAGCCAATACACGTGCACAGCCCCGGCCCGCCGGCCGCCCCCCAACCCCGCTCCCCACGCAGCTACCGGCACGCCGGCCCCCTTCGGCCCCTTCCCCGCCCCTCACACAGCCCGGCCACGCCGGCTCCCCCACCCCACACGCAGCGGCCGGCGGCCGGGGTCTGGGCCGCCGGCCCCCCTGCCGCTGCCGCCGCCCCGGCCCGGCCCGCCCTACCGTGGCGCACAGAGGGCGGGCCCACCGGCCCCCATCCCCGGCTACACCGTGGGGCTCGGCTTCCCCGCCACTTCCTCGCCGTCCCTCCCCCGTGCGCCTGCCCCGGCCCCCCCGCCGGCAGGCCGTGTCAGTGTGGCCCCCGGCCCTCTTGTCTCCCCCCCAGCGGGAAGAGGCGGAGGCCGGGCCTGCGCGGCGCCTGCCCGCTCCCCGGGGACGCACACGCAGCAGGCCTTGCCCGCCGCCCCTCCGGCCCCACGGAGCAGGCCGGCGCTGCCTGCCCCCGCTTCCCACGGCACGCGCGCAGGCCCTGCCGCTCGGCAACACGCGCGCCCGGGCCCGGCCCGGCCCCTCGGCCCCTTCCCCCTCTCCGCCCGCCTCAGCCCAGCCCGGCCCAGCCCGGCCCGGCGCGGAGACGACCCGCTCGCCCGTGCCCCACGGCCGGCCCTGACCCCTCTACCTGTCGGCAGACGAGCGCCGGCGTGCCCCGGCGTCCGGGCCCCAGGCGGCCCGGCAGGGCAGGGCCCGGCCCGAGTGCGTGTGGGGCCTGGCTCGGCCTCAGGCGCGGGCCGCCCCGCGCTGGCCGCCACCGGCCGCAGTTGCCGCCCGCTCGCGCACTCCGAGCGCCGCCAGCAGCGCGGACATGTTGGAAGCCCCTGTCCCAAAGGCCGCCGCTAGGCCCGCCCTCCCCGCCGCCAACGTCAGAGCGCTCGGGGAAGGGCGGGCGGGGCACGGCCCCCGGCTCCGCCCCCACCGCCCCACCGCCCTTCCCGGCCGGGCCGCCCCGCGTCCTTCCCAGCCTACTGGCTGCCGCCGCCGTCGCTCAGCTCGTCCCGCCCCCTCCCGGTCGCCATTGGCCGTCCGCCCCGCCGGCTCCACCCTTCCTCAGTGTCACTGGTCGATCCGTTCGCCGCTCACCCGCAAGCCCCGCCCACAAGCTTTTTCCTGATTGGGCATTTCCCCCCTGCTTTGGAAACTATTGGCTGCGGCTCTTGTCAGTCAAGGGGCTAGCGCACGGCCTCTTGTCTTTCTCCGCACTTTGTTTTTTTTAATCCGGCCTCGTAGCCTGGGCAGGACTGACGGAAGCGGCTGTCAGCGAGCGCCCTCGCCCCTCCCAGCCTCCCTCCCCCGCCACATCGGGGCGGTTTGCTTGCAGGCCATTGGCTCTCAGCGCCGCCAGTCCCGCAACCTCTCTCGCCCCGGCCGCCGCTGCGCGAAATGGGCGTGAATTGGCCTCTGGGTGCCTTCTTCTGATTGGCCCACGCCCCTGCCAGTAAAGCGAGGCCGGCGTGCGCTGGGGAAGGGCCGGCGGGCCCCGGCGGAGCCGCAGAGCGCCTCCCGGCCCGCGCGCCGCTCCGCACGGCGATTGGTCGCGGGGCGGGCGGGGAGGGGAGGGAAAGGTGCGAGGCCTCCCGCGGGGGGCGGCAAGGAGTACCCGTATGCTCGCGCGATTACATCACCGCCAGCCAATGAGGGAGCCCGGGGGCCGCTCTGCCCGTCGCGGGGAGGGCGGGGCCTCGCGCGCCCGGGTGGGAGCGAGGCGGGCGGTGGAGCCGCCGGCTGGGTGGGCGGAGCTGCCGTTTTTACCACAGTAAAGAAGGAGGCTGGAGGCCTCTCGGTCCTCGGCATTCCCTTCCGCCGGCGGGACGCCGTGCGTGGGCTCGCCTACCCTTTAACTTCTTTCTCGCCCCAAACCAAAAATGTGTATTCAGGAAGGAAGATGAAAAGCTGCCCGATGCCTCGTAACCCCTCGCTATTCCCATCTTTCTCAATCAACGGGCTGAAGCCATCTGGGGTTCATCCCTCTGGAGAGGGACCCATCTCCTGCCTCGCTCTGCAGCTCTATGCAGTGGTTCTGCTGGCTGCAGTTAGACACCGAAGTCTTTCCTCGTAAGCTAAATGGCGTAGAGGTGATGTCCTTGCCTTACACTCCCGAGAGCCTGAAGTTTAACGTACCATCCGTACAAATGGCATACAAAATCCCACAGGATAGTCTACCGCTGCCCTTGCCCACTTACGTTGAGGCGTTCCCTCCCCACACACTATAGGCATCAGGGTGAATGAACACTTGTCATACTCAGGACTTGAGATCATAGGTCAAAACACAGTTTATGTAGCAATTGTATTTATCCACCTGTAATTTCTGGATTGTTTACGAGGGAGCTGGCCCTGAAAAAGATGGGAACTTCCCCTTCTGGAGTTGGCATTCTCTCCCCGTCTTCCACATAGGCACATTATAGGATTATTTTTCCAGGCTCTCCAGAGTTATGTCCACAGTACAGAATATACTACACAGCTTTTAGCTTGAAGGTCATCAGCACCACCACTCACATAAGAATAATCCTCGCAGAGAGCTCTGGAGGCACTTTGAGCTCAGGTAACCAATGCGACTGCACGTGCTCTGCAACGAGAAGGTGGGAAAGGTCACTCCAGCGTGACAGTGCTGCTTCCTCACACCTCCCTACCAGTTGATAGAGTTGATTGAGAATGAAACCTCGATTGCCTCAGCACAGGCACTCGCGAGCAAGTTCAGAAACGGCCACAACACTGAGACCGCAGTTAGTGCTCTGCCACAGAAAACTTGCTCGTAGACAAGCTAATTTGAGTGCCCAGACCCAGCTGCCAATCAACCTAGTTAACTTTGCAGCGTCCACATGATCTGGGACTCAAGATACTTTTATATATCTAGCTAGGTATTTGGGGGAGTGGGGGGGGTTGCCTTTCCTCAGGCTTATATCTAGTAGTCATTTAAACACAATTCATGTATTATTAAAGTGATGACAAATCTGGCTAAAAATTGCTATATCTTCAGGTTGATGAATGTAAAATTCAGTCAGCCTAGATACTTCTTGGGCTTTTGAAATACTTTTTATTCCAAGTGATTCACCACAAATTTTTTGAGAGCCTGTCACTCTATAAAGTAATGGTAAATCTTGCACAGATTTCAGCAGGTACAGAACCAGGCTGTAATTTTATCAGGTCTCTGTTTACACCCTCTACTTTGCTTCTTGGCTACCTGCCAGACAGATACCATAGGTAGCATTAGATAATTTTTTCTCAGTATGACCAAGGTATACTCAGCTGCTACTGAGTCTTCCATCTAATTTACTGTAGCAGCCGTTCTTCCCACAGTGACTACTAAAACAAAAACATACAGAAATCCTGAAGGAAATCACGAGTTTAGTCTTTTGGTTGTCATTCAAAGCTTCTGGCCCTACTTTTCTCCTCGCTTCTAGGTTTGACACTTTTGTTCTTATCCCCTTCATTTCATCTTTAGCTCTAACTGCACATACCATTTTATAACAAATTTAGAAAAAATAAAATACTTCCTTATCATATCACCTCACTACCATTACAACCTTTACAGAATTGACTTCCCAAAATAATAAATATTACCCTACATTATCTCTAACATAATAAATCACGTCCCCTATTGCTTCTCAAACATGACCTGCTTAAATGTTAGAGATTAACTAAAAATCTACACCCTGCACACGAGTCCTTAACCCAGCATAAACAGCACATTCCTAATCACTAGAAAATGTGCATATCTGGCAGCTTTATGTGGGCTAAAACTAAACGCTGGCATTGCTCAAGAGGTGTGTGTGGCAAGAGGCGAGTAGCACAGTGACAGGCAGCAGGGGCAGCGGGTGAAGTAATAAGTAGGTGAAATAATGGTTGTGTGTGGCAATGTGGAGTTAATGGCTAATCTAGGGATTTTGTGCCCTTTCGTGGCTGGGCCCGGTTAAGCTTTGTGTAAGATTACTAAAGCAGGACATTTGTTTGTGAGAATATATGTGTGTCAGATCGATGGTAATGTGTGCATGCCTGGAAGTGTGTACATTTTTTAATAAATGCAATGTCCATCTGATTCTTAGCGGCAATGAAAATAACTATGAACTGTAGAAATGTTAACCAATAAATGGGAAATAGATTGTAGAGGATAAAGGTAATTTGCAAATAACTTTACTTGATACTGCACTTAAGAGGAATGACAGTGAGTTCTTACCATATAGAGTTTTTAAAATTCCCATTTTTTAAATGTTCTATTGTTACTGGTGAACAGATTTGTCCTTTTAGGAGTAGCGGTTGATGAATCTTAAAAATTAAATGCTTCATGTTCAAATGAATGAGCTGTAGGACAGGTCTTGACAAAATAGCAGTAACTTTAGGAAGGTACTCTATCTGACAGTGTTTTTACATTGTTATCTCAACTTTTACCTCTGTTTTTGAGCTTTAAAACAGCTTTTCATCTGAAGCATGTATCCATCTAGTGTTTTAACTGGCCTTCACATTGGTCTGACCACAAGTGGCAACTGCTTTCTTGTGAAACTAGAGCATTCTCAGACACAGCATATTCATGGTACATAAGTACTTTTTTATCTGCAAAGCAAACAAGCTCTTTCATTTTCAGCTGAGTAACTTCCCATGGAAATTAATTCACTAAACAACAGTTCTTCACCACTTCCCTGCGTACCCCTTCTAGATTACACCATCTGTGAAGAAAGGAAGGAAGTCACCACAGATAATAAGGTCATCTTCACATTAAGAAATGAGTAGAGAAAATTTGGAAAGATTCATGTAATATTTCACCTTTGTTTTGCTCAACAAGAGGAAGATTAAATGCCAATACAGCAATGGGAAATAGGAAGAATATGGGATGGGTAGCAAAGAAAATGGCACAGGTACAGACAAAGGCAAAAAACAAGTAATGTTAATGTGTCAAAACAAAATAACTGAAAAGTGGATATACCATTTCCAGCATTTTGGGGAAAAAAAAAAAATGGAGGAATTTCATAAACCAGTTCAGGACATCCCCCTTGTGATAAAAGAAAACTCGTGGAGTTCTTAACTGGAACACGTGGATTAGAGGGGACTTGCAAGTTGAGGAAACGCAGAAGTAAAAATAAAGATGGGCAGTAACATTCTACATTAGGGAAACAATGTTCTGCAAATAAAATGTAGGGAATAAAACAGCTCATAATTTGTTTCCAGTTTATTTTTGGAAAAGATGGTTACAGAGTATATTAAGAGGAGAGGGCTGTGAGATCATTACAGACCCCTGGGTGGAAGTTTTGGAGAATAGCTAGAAAACTCCATATTATTAAAGAGATGGTACTGACTGGATGCAAAGAACCAGTCAGTGATATTTCAAATTCCCAGTTAATAGTTTGGGGAATATATGCTGCTTCTTATTGCGGCCAGACATTCTGGACCGTGGAGGTCAATTAATTCCTCCTCCAGCCACCAAGCCTGTGAGAAATAAAGCTTTTGGATGGTTCAAGAATATGACCTCAAAGGCCTGACTGTAGATAATAAGCCTGGAGTAGGTGATCACAAGTTGTGTAATGAGAGGTGGGGGTGAAATAAAGTAGATCATTCTCAATTTCAGAAAGGCAAACTGTGATAAAGGAAGGTACCTGGCAATAAAATCAGCTTGTATAATGAAATTAGAAATTCAAACGTGGAAGAAGCCTTAGGTATCTTAAAACAAAAATTGCTAACTCCATTGGGATTCTGTATCTTGTACAAGGCAAAAAGGTTTACAGGTAGACGCTTCAAGGCATAACTGGGAGAGAAGTAGCATGAAGAGAGAAATAAGAATTATAAGCAGAGAGCATATAATAAAACAGAAAAAAGGTCTATTTCAGGAAAGATCTCAAACATCAATAAATGTGAGAATGAAGGCAGAATTTATCTGTAAAATCAGGTTAATTCAGACCTTGCATACGATACCTGGAAAACCAGCAAGTTGTCCAGCTGTAACTTAATATTTTAAGAAAGAAGTGATGTCGCATTCCAGTGAAGAAGTGGACATCAGCAATACTCTACCTCTGATTCTAAAACTAAACACATATTTTGTCTCAATTTTCAGTAAAGATGGTGATGCTGAGCGCAGGGTTAGAGGGCAGGATGGCTAATAGCTAGGAGGGAAAGGAAATCGCTAGTATCATGTGTAAGGTAAAAATAACACAGAGCCTACAGCCTCTGGGCAGAAAGAACGGATAGATAATGCCAGTTCCAGAAGTCAGAAAACAGCATCAAATGAAATCACTTGTCTCATAGTAAGCTTTTTAAAGTAATTATAACAAAAAGTTATGAAGAGTACTGTTTGTCTACAAAAGGTGGACCTTACCAGATTAACCTAATATCTTTCTTTGATAAGATCATTCAACTTCTAGATGAAGGAGGAGGTGATAGGAATTAACAGAGCAGTATCAGAGTAATGGAGGTGATGGACTACCCATAGAGGGTAAAGCAAAAATCTAATGATCAGAGGTGAAGTATCTCACTAAAGGTTGTTCTCTCTTTTTTTCCTCTCCACCCGCTCCCCCCCCCCCCCCCCCAATCAGTTTTGCATTTAAACCTAGGAGATATTATCCGTAATGACACTGACACAAGAAGGTGGTGGGGAGATAAATTTGTAAATGACCCAGTGCTTAGAGGAACCAACACTAAGGAGAAGTAGGAAACCATACACAATTAAATTGATGGAGAAATAGAAATGCAGTTAACTTCAAGAGTATAAAAGCAAGACCTCTGGGGACTAATATCAGAAATTTCCTCTAGCAGCTGAGAGCTCATCACTTCAAAAAGATGACAAAGAAGGACAGAATATTCTGTTTTATCACAGCATGATATGAAAAGCCATTCAGTTTCAACATTAGAATGACAAATGCAATCTTAAGCATGGCTGGGCAACAGGTTAAGTGCCTTCGCACAGGCACTTAATTGGCAGTGTGGAAGTACTTATTCAGAGCTCCACACAGGCAGCCATGAGCTGGCTTTGAGATGTAACAAACTGAAGGGGTTGATGTGCCATGATTATTTCTGTTGCCTTCATCTGAGCTTTGTCCACGTTGTTAAATTGGGTAGGGACAGACAGCCACAAGCTGTCAAGCCAGTTTGTAATTAGCCATGACTTAGCATGGCTTAATAAGTTACTACTCCACAGACAAGCTGTAATAACTGCCTGTGCGCATGCTCCCAGCTTGTCCAGCTGCTGAAGTAAAATGTGTTAGTTTAAGCTATTATACACTGCTATAGCATCCTAGCTGATAAGCAGTAATTTGCCTTGATAACCCAATCACTTGTAAGCATAGAATCATAGAATGCTTTGGGTTGGAAGGGACCTTTAGAGATCATCTAGCCCAACCCCCCTGCAGTGAGCAGGGACAGCTTTAACCAGATCAGGTTGCTCAGAACCTGACCTTGAACATTTCCAGGGATGGGGCATCCAGTACCTCTCTGGGCAACCTGTTCCAGTGCTTCACCACCTTCATTGTAAAAAATTTTTTCCTTATAGCCAGTCTAAATCTATTCTTCTTTAGTTTAAAACCATTACTCCTTGTCCTGCCACAACAGGCCTTGCTAAAAAGATTGTCCCCATCTTTCCTGTAGGCCCCCTTTAAGTGCTGAAAGGCTGCAATAAGGTCTCCCCGCAGCCTTCTCTTCTCCAGGCTGAACGACCCCAACTCTCTCAGCCTGGCCTCATAGGAGAGGTGCTCCAGCCCTCGGATCATTTTTGTGGCCCTCCTCTGGACCCGCTCCAGCAGGTCCATGTCCTTCTTGTGCTGAGGGCCTGGGAGCTGGACACAGTACTCCAGGTGAGCTCTCACCAGAGCAGAGCAGAGGGGCAGTCTGGATGATCTTAAAGGTCTTTTCCAACCTAAACGATTCTAAGATTCTATGATTCTAAAGAAGTTGTTGAGTACCTCAGCTGCCTTCTCGTCTCTTGATACTAGGTCGGCATTCTTGTTCATCTGGGGCATATGCTTACTTTAACCTTCCTTTTCTGGTTGACATACCTGTAGAAACCCTTCTTGTTATTCTTTACATCCCTTGCCAAATTCAGCTCCAGCCATGCCTTGGCCTTCCTGACCCCATCCCTACACAACCAGGCAGCTTCCCTGTACTTTTCCCAGGATACCTGCCCCTGCTTCCACTGCCTGTGCAGTTCCCTCTTACTCTTTAGTTTGACCAGCATGTCTCGACTCAGCCATGCTGGTCTCTTCCCTTCCTTGCCTGATTTCTTACACCTGGGGACTGAGAGCTCTTGCACTCTATGGAAGGTGTCCTTAAAGATCTGCCAGCTGTTCCATTCCCCTGTCCCTGAGGACCGTTTCCCAGGGCGAATATGTTCATGCTTTTCCTCCGTGCTACTGGGAAGCTCAGAACTCAATGCAGTATTGTAGGTAGCATGAGAGATAGACTAGAAGTGTTAGTTTTGTTAACTTCTTGCCAAGCTGTCTCCTCTTGCACTCTAAAATCCTGCTAAACATTTTACTTTGATGTTAGAATACCAATTTTTGCCTAGTCTACTCTCACCTGTCATCCCTAATGTGTCTTCATCATTATTACTGCCCTGGTTTGTTCTTCACTGTCTAGACTTTAGATTACTTTTTCTACCCTTTGACTAAAGTATTTTAAGAGAGCTTACAATGTTTTAAGAGAGCTTAAAATGCTTTAAGAGAGTTCAAAAGCTTAAACATAATCAACTGTAAAGTACTTATGTTCTTATCTTTTAAGCTTATGTTATTGAAGAAGTCAATCAAATTTGACTAGTAAGCTTGCTTTTAGGCTCCATAAAATAGACAAATTTGGTAACAATAACCCCTCAATTTTCAAATATCTTTCAAATGCTATATAGATGCAATGTTATATAGTACAGACCATTCTAGTGAAAATTCAAAAATAAGCATGAGATTAAAAAAAATTTAAATCTGAAGTGACTTTCATTGAAATACACAGCTTTTAACCGAGATATATTACTGTCAATGCAATTCCATTGCTACGTTTTCCTGCCCACTTACACTTCTGTCCTAAGCATATCTCTAGTAGTAATCTAACAATTACTTAACAGGTTCCTACTTAATCTTTCTGATATTTTCCTAATTCATATGGAATCACTATTGCTGTTAATTCACTATTTTATCCTTCTTTACTGTAACTATAAGTAAATGCCTGGGAGGTTGCTTCATAAAAATCAGTGATGCTTTAAAAAAATTCTTTCCCACATTTCCATTCACCATCATCTCTTTTTCTCCCCATTGTTGAGAAAGAACAGCAGCTTGAGAGCCCCAGTGAGAGAGGGGGGCTTGTAATGCACGCTGTTCTCATCTACCCATGGGTAAGAGAACTAGAATGGGCAACATATCAGGCAGAAGCAATCTGATCTATGTGACTGGTTTGTATTATTCGAGGACATTTCTGGTAAGGGCATTCTGTTAAGATCAGCCAAGCTGTTAAACTGGAATGGATGTGACTCATCATCCTTCTGAGGGGAGAAACACCAGCAACCAAACTGTGCAGCACAGCGTGAAGTGTTGCCCTAACACACACTTGGAACATTAACGATGAGCAAAGCGGGTCTTGAGAAGATTTTTTTTCCTTTTTTTTTTTTTTTAAAAAGACTAAGGGGGAAAAATGTCACCTTCTGACAAAAACTTCATGCATGTCCAGGAGGTCACTGAGCCTTTTCCTTAAGAACTGAACTGCAGCGGGGCTGTTGAGTAATTTATAGCTGCATGCAACTGATGAATACCAGTTTAGGTAGAAAGGAAAGGTGGCAAGAAATCAAACAAACCAAGAAAAGTAAGCCCACATCAAGGGAAGGGCCTCTGTTTCTCTAAAGTCTTGTACAGTCTAAGCAGTGCTCTCTGGTATCCATCCCCAGTAGCACACCACCCCAGAAGAAGTGGACCAGCAGGCCAGAGCTGCAGACGTGACTGGCTGTGAACTTGCTAATGGAAACACTTGGTGGTGACTCAGTTAAAGAGTCACCAATAGCAAAACCATCCAGTAAGACCAACAGGCTGCATGCTGGCTTGCTGGGAGGCAAAGCTAATAAGCATGATTGGCAAGAGGGATAACACTGACTCCAAATGGAGCCCCTCCCTACGCTTTTACAAAAAAAAAGAGTTAATTCTTCCTTTTCTGCATTTCTATAGGGTGGTTTGATAGGTGCTATCCCAGACCATCAAAGTGACCCATGTCAGACATCCTCACATTGCAGCCATTTCAATTTTGAGCTCTGAGCAAATTGCTTAGCCTTCTGCATGCTAAATCCAGGTACATCGCCTGCATCGTCTTGCAGTATCCACAGTTCAAAAATTAACATTTTTAATGTTAAAACATACAAGCCTGGAATGAATCTTCACAAAGAAAAACAAAGCAGAATGTAGGCCAGGTTCCGTGCTGTTATTTATTAAGGTTTTTTTCAATTAACAGTGGGGTTTTTTATTCCAATCATGTACTAACAGACAGAACAACTGTTTTAAGGTAAATACACTGTATTTAATTTCTAAAGTATTGTTAACTCCTCCTTTGTCTAGTTATTAAATCCTTCCTAAAAAAGAAAATGTGTCTATTTCTTACTAGCATATCCACATGGAGATTATTCGTGGCAAGGGTATTAATTTATATAAGCATTCTTCTGGCTTCTAGAAGTTATATTAGTGTCTGGACAGAAAGAAGAAAACCCACTCAGATACATTCTCACCATAGTGACCTATGAGAGAACTGTCACAACAGAAGCTGCTGTTGCCACTACAATTTCCAGAGCTCCTGCTGTTCACGTTGCTGCTGAAGAGAAAATCCACTGCCCTTCGCTGCACTTAAAGCTCAGTAAGATCAGATTGCAGCTTAAAGATAGTGTTCACACTTTACTGTACATCAGTATCAAAGAGAAAATGAGATGATCAAAATATGCCAACCATAATAATAGTGTCAACATTAAGTATGCTGTGTACTTCCTTGGAGGTACCGAGTGCTCCGACTCCCTCCTGTTTCAGCAAAGGGAAACTAGCATCATGATCACAGCCTTCGGGTTCAGCTCTGCTCAAGCCAGAGTGCCACTAATCTTGGTAAGAATACAAGCCAGGTAAGAAGTAGAGGATTGATCCCCCTTAAAGGAAAAATAAAATCTAGTGGTGTTTTTGAAACACAAAAATAAATTAGTACTTGCAGTTATCTGAGAGAAAATACAAAATAAGAATAGGCATGCTGTCTCTCTGCACAATAATTATAATGAACTCTGTTCCCGCACTCCACCAAAAGACTGCCAGTTAAAATAAGTGTATTGCAAACCCTTTTTGCCAACAGAACAACTAAGTGAAATGTGTAAAGCATACATTTTTAACAGACTACCTGCTACCCAACTAATTAAGTGTATTTCAAATGATTAGAAAAAGATTTTCTAATTTCAAAGATAATCTAAAGCAAGTGACAAGAGGACATCGGATTTTAAATGTGAATGTTCAACTCCAGAGAAATGAGCAGTTTCATGAATTTCACACTCTGCAGTACAAAAATGAAACCAACCCAACAAAGTCTTGGTGATAGGACTTGACATTTTAAAAGCAGTATTTCTGGAAGGGGAAGGGCCCCCAGAAGACCTCTGATGAGCCTGCTCACTATCAAGAAACTGGAATAAATGAGAGAAACTGCTGGGATATCTATAATTAGCTATGGCTAAGGGGATTAGAGTTGGAAGTTACTATGATAGTTGTAAAGCCTCCGACATGATAAAGTGAGGAAGAAGAATGAAAATTATTTGAGAAAATGCTCCAAACCCTAAACTGATCATCATTATTAGTGACATCTCATATGTGAACCCTATGAATAAAGTAATCAATTTTTCACAAGCTGCAAGGTTAAGGTCTGATGTACAGTTGATAGTTTTATTATATGTAATTTGTAAGATCTTAAAAAGCCATGAAAAAAGGGTTCATAATAGAAGTTATGCTGCCTGGGAAATAGAGACCCAAATCAAATTATAATTCAACTGACTTTCTAAGCAAGAAGGTATATTTAAGTTTGGAAATCAAAGGATCACTACATATCAGAGATGAATCAGTTTGAGACAAGCGTAAACAGATTTGCATTCATCTAAATAGCTCAGGTTGACCAAAACTACCATACACTATATGAGAATTTTCTCTAAATTGGAGAAAGCAAGGGAAGGGAGATGGTCTAAAGAAGTGTTCTGAGGTTTACCCTCCCTTGCAGTGAGGGAAGTCCCTCATACTTTGGGCAGAGGCAGGCAAAAACCCAACCAAGAAGTATATCCTGAAGTGAAGTTGTACTGGCTCCTTGGCTCCCGGAGGCAAGCTGTGAGTGACTGCCAGAACAAGGTACATGTTGAAATTGGATTTTCTTGTTTCTGTGCTTTTTGTTTGTGTGTTTAAGTTTGTTTCCATTTTGTAATCAGAAACTTAACCCTTTCTTTGCTAGTATAATATTTTTTCTTCATTTAACTTTGCCTGGTAATAACAGTGATTTCAAGTAACTATGGCAAGCACATGGCACATTATTTCTGAAGAAACGTCAAGTCTAAATAAATGAGTTGGCACGCATACCTTTAGGATACCCACAGCCTCGGAGAAACTGGAGAAACCAAGGCATTTCTTAACAAATAGCAAGAGTCAGTGTTACACTATGGTCTTTCCAGTGGGGCATTCATTGAACACATGAGAGTGCACAATTGCAGTGCCCAATTGAGACTAAATCTTCTGGAGGTTACACAGTGCTCTGGCACTACCAAGGATGCAACGTATCTCAGGGAAGGAGGGGTGAAGCAGAAGAATAGGTGGAACTCCAAGACAGGCAAGGTAGAGTGACGCAGGGAACCGCAGAGTGTATGACTGCCAGAATAAGCCAAGTGAATATCTTACATCTAGAAACAGATTCAAGAAATGAAAATATTACACTCCATTGCAAAAGGGTACAAGAACAACAAAATTCTGAAAGCTGGGGAAAAAAAGAATGACAACAGATACTGGAGAGCACTACTGTGCAAAGCTCTTCAATGGTAACAAGCTCAGCTTTTTCATAAAGTGTTTGGGGAAAAAAAAAAAACCAACAAACTTGAGAGGCTCCACAAGTGAAATGTAGTTAAGTGCAAAGGTAAGTACATAGTGGACACTGCCAAACACACTGCTGGCACTGGCATATCACAGTAGGACACTTAAAACTGGATGCCAGCAGCATATAAGCTATAGAGGTACAGAAAACCTCAGTGCCAGTTTATTCAGATAGAACCTTTGGATACAGGCTTTGCAATGGTGTGTGTTTACCCAAGATAGGCCAGTGTTAGCTGAAACACCATAAACCGATTATTTGCATTGCTAGATGGGGCTTGGGAATTTTCACTCCTTGAAAAAAAATGTTACTTTTTTCTAATTACTAGCACCTTGTTATTACATTATCATTATATTTTTTGCAAATCAGGAGTAAAAGAAAGGAAGATACAATATTTGCAGAGACATCAAAGAGAGAAGGGGCATTCAGTCTCCAGTGGTTATGACTTCCAGGTTTATTTATTCAGTCTGTGACCGTCTGGAATAGGTTGTAGGCAAGATGACTAGCTCTGGTAGTGGCAGTAGCCTGCTTCTAACCACCATTACTTCCAGAGGTCCTTTCCCTGCCCAGCAATAAAACATGGGAAGGACCAGAGCCCCTTGAGAAAGAAGGCTTTTAGAAATAAGCTACTGTCAGAACAATTAATCCACAATTACTCTTTTCTCCTCACAAGTCTGTGGCACTGCTTGGAGAGAAGGAGACCAACAGTGAGCTGTCTGAATTACTTGGTGAAACTAATCTACTCTCAGCTGCTATGTTTCTTGGGCACTCATCTCTTCAGCATGGGAAATTTGCTGCAAGCAACCTGTTGTATATATTCAGTAATTACGACACTTTCAGCAAATTGCCGTGTCCTGCAGCAAAGGATGGATTGCAGTATATGGCCCTCTCCTGTCACTAGAGAAAGGTGTAGCATCTCAACAGTGGGCGTCTCTACTACCGAGCGTCTGACAGGAGTTCAGCAGAGCATGAACTGTGCATGCCTGCTTGATAGAAACCATGGATGGTCTCAGATAAAATGTAGACTGTGACTGGCAGTGCAACAGCAAGAGAAGGAAAGTTAATAGGCAGAACATACAGGGACTGAGATAGAAACATGTATTTCAACTTCTATTCAAACCTTGTCATACAGCTGTGTGGTTCTCCTTGTATCATGCCCCATTACATACAGAATCTTAATGACCGCTGAGGGTTGAAGTAACAAAAAGAAGAAGTTATACTCTATTTTCAAACACATTTAACTCAAACCACAAAACCAACAACTTCTGAATTCTAGTGACAGAATTACAAGAAAGCCCTGTCTGAACAAGGATGCAGGCAGGAAGGTGTGACTAAAGACTTAAAGGCTGGGATTTTTGTTTTCCAAAAGCAAAACAAAGGACTGCATACCCAAAGTACAAGGAACTCTGTGAAGCAGAAACCACAAGGGATGAAGTGTCCACTCATCCGGTACTTTCAGGTTTAGAGGACAGGGCAATTTAGTGAATCCCAGAGATGAGAAGACAGAATCATAGACGAACTCATGCAGATTAGGAATCATGCCTGACTGACTGCAGGAGCAAGAGAAGTAAAACACACAGCCCCAAAACACTGTCAAAGCTGACATGCTTTTGAGAAATGAGATAAATTCCTGGAGAAAGAGGGAAGGGCATGTGGCTTGGGGGCATCAACTGTCCTTTCAGAACATTGGAAAGGTGGAGAAAAGTCTAGAGACCTCAATCAATTTACTGAAGCATTTCATCGTGTTTCTTTTGGGGCAAGATACATGCATCTCATTTTCTATTGCTTGAACACTCATTAGTCATTTGTCAGAAGAGTTTAAAACCAAATCATGCAGGAGTAGTCCAAGGAAAATATTTTTTTCCTCTCCCTTAGTCTTTGTGTGGAAGGGAAAGAATCCTGGGGTGAGGATGAGACTATCATAAATCCTGATTTAACAAATATGTGAGTCTGTATCAAAGAGTATGAGACTGAAGAGAAGTCTTTATTTGGTTCCAAGAGAGAATCTCACTGGCATACATCTCTTCAGTCACTGCAGCTTGTACTGTAACAACAAGAATTACTTTTCAGGCTGCTACATCACACTGGATTTTAACCAGAACTCGGAGACAGACAAGTAATTGGACCGATTGTGTTCCCACTGAAGTCTGCCATACAATTCCTATTTCAGAAAAAGCAAAATCAGTCTGAAGATATTTGTAGTAGCCTTTAAAGAATTGCTTTCATACCTAGTTTTATACCATTTAATTCTGTTTAATTCAGTGGGGTAATATATGATTTTCAGTCTTAAAAATAAAACCAGAATCAGGTCAATTTGTCTTTTTTATTAATTACTTATTGCCTAAGCCTAGGGACTTATTGCAGTTAAGGCCCATATGCGCTGCTGCTAAAGCCATAGCAAAGAGGCAGTGATCATGTATTAGGCCTTTAGGTCCATAGCATCAGTAAATTATCACTGCTTCTATATACCTGCAATGTTTTCAGACAGACCTTCATATTTGGGAAGTACAGTTGCACTTACCCACATTATTTTAAAAATTGATTTCAAAGGATTCTGCAAAACATAATCTGAACACACATTTAATAAGACATAAATACAAATGAAGGCAACCATTGAAGAAGCGCATCTGTCTCTGTAGTTAAAGCCTACTAAATTAAATTTTAAAGAATTCACTCAGACTGGAAATCATATCACTGTGTGTGGGCATAGAAGAAGGCTCAGTAAATTCTGGCTGGCTGTGTGAGTCAGCATGAGTCATCAGCAGACATACCATCCTACGGTTATATGAATCCGCAAGGTACATTTAGAAACATTTCACAGTAACAAAATAATGCTGTCCTCCTGCTTTTTGTCTAGATGACATTAATGACAGCCCCAACTTTCCTAAAATATTGTAGGCGTTCTCAGCTCAACACGGGAGGTTAAAAAAAAAACCCCTCTTTATTTTGGTATTTTCATTAAGCAAAGCTAACACAAATATGAGAAGCCCTTAGGAAAGCCTCAGGTTGTAAATAAAATTATTTACACAGTTGCAATACACTGACAGACAACTGAGCAACATCTACTTTTCAAGTGGATTTCTGATTACTTGATTGAAACCTGAGGAGTTTCTTTTTCTCTCTTCCAATTTTAATTGTTTCCATCACTCAAAATTTCAAGTAGGTAATAAGATGCTATGACAAATGAAGTTATTTAGCTGACATCACCAACTGTGTCATAAGCAAAATAGTGTCAGTTTGGAAAGACTTTTTAATTGTGGCATCTTATTGAAAGACTCTGAATGCAATATAGATGAGCACTTGTAAAGCTGAAACTATTCCTGTTTTCTCCTCTTCCACTTTTCTTAATTTCCACGGAAAAGTTAAATTGTTTACTTCTTATATTTAATTTTCCTCTAAAACAGATTTCATTCTCTTCCAGCATGTGTTCCATGTACGATATACAATTGCCCAGCATAGCCCAGTTTGTACAGCTACATAGGAAATGCATTTTTCACTCCTCCTCATGTTAATTTTGGGAGCTCTAATATTTACTTTTTCTTCAGTTTTGTTAAAGGTTAGGAAAATTTCACAAGTAATATGGCTGCACTTAATCTAGTGCACAGACTAGGACTGTCCGTTGTCATACGGATACACAGCTACTTGGCCAACTGACCACCTCACAACCCAGACTGGTAACCAAATCCACTGCCACCATTAGTCATCCACCTGGATCCCACTTATTACAGTGATGCCACACAGATGCAGCCAGATCCACATCAGCTAATCTAGTTACAAAACAGAGGCCCTGTTTCTATCAGATATGTTAAAATCTGTGTAAATAGAAATGGCTTAACTTCTTATTTTAGGCCGCAGACTCTTGTTTCCCACTCCCCCAATAGCTTGGCAAATGCATCCTGAATTTGTTTTCTCATTACTCTCAAGGGGAGGATGTTTCCTGGATTTACTCCTAGCTATTATGTTTTGGTTTACTAACTAATTCCTTTCCCAGGATAGTTGTCTCTATACCACCTACTTAGTATTTCAGGCAATTAATATTGCCTTTCACTCACTATTGCTTTGTGCTAGCAGTCTTAATAAAAACTTGTTCTTTTTTTTTTTTTAATTCTGTGAATTACACATTAACAGTTCTACACTGAGTAGAGAGGGTACACTTACTTGTGCTGCTGCCTCTGCCTGTTTTTGTAAGGCATTAACCATAGCTGGAACTTGTCTACTCGATGGGGCCCTTTGGCTGGATGACAAAACACCAGTTTTGTGAATCTTGTTAAATTTAGGAGTGAACTACTGTCATTAGGACAGGTAGCCTTTGGCACACCGTGCAGGAGAACGTAGGCCTCTTGAAGGCTTTGCAAGTGTCAGAGGCACCTTAATGCTGGATTTGGGATTCCAGTTTTTAAGCGCAACCACAAGGACAAACCCAAAGCCACATTTACCAAACATCTATGCTGTTTACTCGCTTGGCAGTCAGGGTTGCCAATTCCCCACACACAGACCAAAGATTTCAGCACTTAACCCAAGTTGTGAATAAAATCAGTTAGCAACATGTCTATTTCTAATAGCTAGCATATGGCAAAAAACGCACACAAAGAAAATCCAAAATACTTTTCTTCAACCACATTCACTCAATAATACTATTCAGTAACAGTGTTACTTCAAATATTTTACTCAGAGACAAATCTTGTAGGACATTGCTGCTTTTTGACTATAAACAGTGGAGAATGGAAAACATTTTCTGCAGAACTCATTATTGTAGAGTTACACATATATGCAATATACACTTACGTACATACACATACTTATGTTTTTAGAATATATTCTCAGCATGTAGTCATTCCACAGGAAGTCAACATTCAATACACTTTGTATATTTTAAGCTGTGTTTTATACAAAAATGTAAAGTAGTGTCTATTTTAGTAAACTCATCATCAAATGCTACTGGAAACAACACTCAGTCTTCTGATATATTGCTCTTTCTTCAGCATTCCCTACAATTAAAGTAGGTTGATGAACACCAATTTAAATTATCAAAAATGAGGCAAATTCCCCATGTCCTTATGCTTTTTATCAGCTACTGAATTTCACATTTTCTGTAATTCTGGGGGAGTTCATTTCCAGTCTCACTCTAAGTAGGGGAAATCCACTCTGGTAACCATACAACAGATTCAGAACAAAGGATTAGTCAAAGATGATTTAATATCTGGCTGCAGCAGATGACATAATGAAAATAATCCTTGAGTTACCTTTGAGGGAAGATCCCCCTTCCAACAGAGGCCATCAGAGCCTGGAGGAGGTGCATGGAATTTCCTTTTCTTTCACCACAAGTCCTTCCAGAAGGAACCTCAAAACTGAAGTTCACAGACTCATACCTAAAAACTTCCAGTCAGGCCTACAGAGATGGAGACCTTGTGAGTAATCCAGCAAGTAGGCCTACAAGAGGGAAAACCACAGGTATATTTACCTCCTTTCCTCCCTTAAATGCTTTCAGGTGCTTTTAAAAGCAGATTCCTCTGCCATGTGAAAGAGGTGCAGTCCCTGTTCAGCAGCTCACCTGCCTGGGTAGTGGAAGCTGGAGGTTCCTGAATGTTCTGGCAGTTTCTTCTCAGTCCTATTCAGGTTGCCTGAAACTGTGGGATGGGTTCATGTCCAGGTCTTTGTGTATCTTGGCATTAGGGCCGCTCCGCGCTTCAGCTACGCAGCTATTGAATGGATATCCAAGAAAGCATTTAGGTACCTCAGTCTGCTTGAGACCTCACGTAGGACTCTGAATGAGGAAATTCCAGCTCCTATGACTGTGTAACAAGATGATATTGTAAGTCTTCAGGTGGGCTTACTCCAAGGGTTTGTGACACTTATTCTTAAAATTCTGCATAGCCCCTGAAGTATTTCACGTAGTACCAATTTTCTGATTTAAGTTGTTCCTGAATGCACTTATGATATCACTCTCTGTCTAAATAGACAGTGGATGAATTCAGCTAAGGAAATATGCCATCATTCTGTGTCCTTGCTGGAAAGGGACTAGTAAAGGCTTTTTCTATTCTAGCAACAGGAGGATTTCCTAAGATGAAACTGCTGAGTAATCTTGGTCATTTTCCAGTATGCTGCTTCATTTAATGTAATTTAGAGCATCATTTTCATGCCTGTAGCATTTAGGTAATCACTAGCTAGGAGTTGCTGATAGTATCAAACATTCAGCTCTGCCATGCAGACCTACTGCTGCATTTTCCAGTTTTGATAAATTGGATGTCAAGATCAGGTACAAGTGTTGATGATTCAAATAAAAAAAGAGAGAAAGTGAGAGAGAGAATGAATGAAAGAGGGAAAAAAAGGAATGAAGGAAGCAAGCTCTGGAGAAAAAGACTAGACTAAAGTTTTTCATTAACTAATTTGTTATGTTAAATATCTGTTTTAACACACAGAAATATGTTAAATTATTTTTTAGCGTCCTTTAATTTTCCTACTTGTTTGATAAAAGGTCAAATAAAATTTCTACAAGTAAAAATGAAGCATGACAGAATCAAACTAAGCTTTTTCATTGACAATGACCCTTATACTTTGGCAATATTTACTATCACTTCAAGTTTTTTGCACAAATATAATGACTATAGAAAACGCAGGGCAGTGGGGAATCTGACAGTATTTTACAGGTCTATATGTATATTTGTGGACTGTATGCATACACATATATTTGTGTAATTCTGGTAAAAAATAAACTTCATAGCTTTGACTTAAAACTAGCCAATGCTACCTGACTTAATTCACAAGCATAATTTTCCTCCATAAACCTATGAAAGTAGCCACTGCTTAGCTCAGGCTACTGCAGCTACAGGCAGAGAGAGTTGAGGGCTGGAGTTGGCAGGGTACTGGGGACATGGACATGGGGGACAGAAGGGCTGGAGATGCGTGGGTGATGATGAGGTCCATAGAGCACAGCTGTAAATAAAATACAGCTAAATAAATGCCAGTTGTTTCATTTTCTCTTTTTGCACACCAATATGTTTATGTAGACTGACTGTGGGCAGTGCTAGTGTCTGAAAAAAAAAAAAACCTTATGCAAGTGGCTGAGCTAGCTTTTACTGGGTGGGAAAGTGGGAGGCAGTGAGGAGGCAGCGGTAGAAATTGCAGATTTTACATGCTTAGGAAAAACATCAAACATGAGCATGTAGAAGCTGCTGGGTGTCACAGTGCATAGTGCTGAGCCAACATTGTTCTGCTCTCTGAACTGATTGATGAGCAGATCTTACATGTAGCAATGCCAGTCATGGCACATGGTGAGCAATTTTGGAGCAAAAAAAATCCAGTGGGGGCAGGGGAAGAGAGAATACTGTCAAAGCCACATCTCTGGTCTTTTCTCAGTGAGGGTCTGACATGGAATTGCTCTGTGGTATAAGCACCATCCTTCCTTATATGTTACTCATGGTGCAGACCAGTTAATGAAAGGCTTGTGTGTGCTGCGATTTTTGTGCAGAAAGTGTGAGGGCACGGGAAAACGGAGTAAGAGTATGTTTGTGCTGCTTGTGGACAATGGGTAGATTGGGACAACAAGGTGAGTAGGATGGCAGAACTGCTTGCAGGACTGTCCTGCACAGCGCTGCTGGGGCTGAGCAACCCTGGGGCTTCCCGGAGCGTGCTGATGCACATACTCTCCTGCTGACAGCTGCTTTGCTTCGAGGCCAGGACGGAGTGGGCAGCCAGGAGCAGACCTGGGGATAAGGACTCTTAAGGAAGTGCTGCCAGAAGACAGTGCAGTGGAAACCAATGCATGTAAAACTGCTTAATTATACAGTGTTTAATTACATATATTATGTCTAAGTGTAGAGAACAATGAGTAGGAGTAGCCCATATAAGTTAGTTGCCTGCAAAGTAAAAAATTCCGTAGGTACTGCAGTTGGGTAAGTGAATTTCATGTTACACGTTTGTTTCTTCTTTTTCTTTTTTTGGAAATCCAAAAAGCTTCTCTTATAAATTTGCATAGCTGTCAACTTGCTGAGGGTAATGCTACTAACTATGTTGCTGGAGAAGTCCTCCCAAAAGACTAAAACCTGTGGGCTTTATTTCTTTTCACATCACTGATTCATCACTTGCTCTCCTCCCTCAAGATTTACAGTACGTCAGGACCTGACTGGAGGAGCTGTCTGTCATACTTCCAGTTAATCAATGACCTACTTTATTATATTTAAAGCATGGGCTCAAAGAGAGGCTTTTTGCATCGAGTGAAGATCTGATCAATAACTGGCATGAAGTACACGGCAGGAAACAGGGCTTTGGAAGAGTGAATAGTCTTTACTAAATGTCATTTCATGACACCTCCCCTTGGTAGTCCAGTCTATTTTAGGTACAACAGGATGTCATCATTCCAGTTACTCTTTCAAATACAGTTGTGTAGATTGTGGAAATATACTGAGCACTGAACTGGAAGACTTTCATATAAATATTAGCACATCAGAAGGAAACAAACCAAATTTTATTTTTGTTCCCCATCAGTTAATTGTACGCATCTTCTCTGATATAATGGCAAGTACAATCCAGCTCAAAGTTAAGTGGAACAGCATGCCGAAAAAAATTATTTTCTACTGGACTAACAAAGGGCAACTGTGGTATGAAACTTATTTTGTAAGACAGCTACCGTTTTTGGGGACAGACCTGTTCCTTTGTGTCTTCTGTATCACAAACACTTCATTTCATTGCAAAAGTAACCACTTGTTACTTTTACACACCTCTGCAAAACTGCCACGAGTAGGAGGGAAATGAATTGGGTTCTCCTTCGTCTCATGTACCACCAAGAGGATTACTATTATGTTTCTACTACTTATACTATATATAACTAATATATGCATATACAGTTATGCTTCTGCAACCTCATTTAGCCAGTAGAGTCAGTGGATGTATATTGGTCTCACCAAAGACCAAAACCACCCATGCACAGGCGCAGCTGAAGAATGATTTGACAGAGCCTCTGTTGTCACTGCCAGGACAAGAGTTGGAAAGATCTTGAGTTTGAGATCTGGGCTGAGTTTGCATGTTTCATAACTGAATAATGTCTTAGGTCTGGATTCATCTCACGTAGCTGTAGGCAAATGTTTGAGTCTCTCAGAAGGGTAAGTAGTAACCCTCACGTCTTCATAGGTTTAGTCATGAGTGACGGACTGAGTCAGTCCACCTAAGGTCTGATGCATTTTCTAAAGGTGTCTACCTTTCTCCATGAGTCAACATAGGAAGCCCAGTATGATCCTGTCCCTAACTGGACAGCTCGGGAAGTGTTAGCACTAGCTGTTATCAGTCAAGGCCTTCATGCGCTCAAGGAATGGTCCTGACCTGGGAGGAGAGGACTGATAGATCCTCTCTCTGTTGTAAGAAAAACAGGAATTCCCTAAAACCTTGCACCAGTGGTAACTTCCCCAGCGATTCTGAAAAAACCTCCAAACTCTTACACTTGAAATGTGTGGGGTTTTCAACAGACAAAGCTGGTTCCAGCAGTAAGCTCTTTCCAGTGATAGCAAACGCTATTCAGGAGAATGGAATCTTGTGGAGCCAGAAGAGGTACATGCTAATGAAATTGGGGTGAAACCGTGTTGCTCTTACGATTTTGGTTCCTGCCCATCTTTGCATAAAAGGAGGAGTTCCAATGCTTGCAATTTATACTCTCTGCAGTGCAAAACCTCCTTACATTGTCTACCTGACCTGTTATTATGCAGCTTGGAGTAAAGCAGCCATTCAGCAGTGCTACAGAACAGACGTCCGCTCCTCCTTCTGCAAAGTCAGAGTAGTTTTGGGATAGGTGAAAGGATGAAAAGGAGCTGAAAGTACCCATCATCTGCTGTTCTCTCCTCTTACTATCAATATTTAGGCAGGGTAACATGCAATCCTATCACAGGTGACAGAAAAATACAGGTAATACCTTTAAAACAGGGCTTTAATAAGAGTAATGTCAGGGCTGGTCTCTGCTCTTTGGATTCATTATACGGAGAGAAGAATTGCTGTCAAGGCATCAAAAGCTTTGTATATTAAGACAAATGCCAGTACCTGAAGCTAAGTACCTAAATAAGCATCTCAGTTTCAGGTTCTTGCCAACCAAGTGGCTTTGGCATTTTGCAAAATAATATTTCACAAAAATGTATTGGTCTATAAGCAAACTACGGTTTTAAAATGCCACGTTAAGCTAAGTGATAACAGTGTGGTGGCACCTGGCATCCAGCCAAAGTCAACCCACCTCAGGCATGCCAGAAGTTGGTATATCTTAACTGTTGTAGCTCAAAGGGCTCCAAAGATCAGACAGGCCATGAATGCTGATTATTATGAAATTTGTATGATAAGATTATGCAGAATGAAAGCCCATTTATTTAGTTGCAGACTGAATAATTAGATATGGAAATTAGTAGCCATGGGTCACATAATGCCATCATTTTGAGAATAACCTCATTGTAAGAGCTGATCTGAACTGAAAACCACAAGGAACAACTGAACAGAATATCACACATTTAACGAAAGAATAAAATGATATTTAAATGACCACATTCCAGGGAAATGAAAATCTGCTCCCCAAATCTGTCTATATTTGTTCAGGGTCTCATATGCTAAATCTCCCTGAAGGGTGATTTTTCTTGGGCAGCTCAGACAGATGCACTTCCATATTGCAAGCCCCTCTCCAATCACTGCTGCACAGAGCAGAGCTACTGATGGTCTGCTTCACACCGAGTGTGGAGACACTTGCCAGGAATACATGGTTCCCTCCAAAGAAAGCAAACTTAGTAGTTGGTTGTTCAGTTAAGTGCAAGCTACTAGGCCTTTTGGCTCCCTTTTTGTTCCTTCTACAACTGCTCTGTGAATGAGATGTTTTGCCGCTGAAGTCATGCAAGTAATAAAAAGGGTGATGGTGTTTCCTGTCCCTCTTCCCTATATCAGCATGACACCGGCCCTGCAAGCTCCAAGCACCTCTGAAGCCTTTCAGTCTGATGTTGGTAGAGCATGGCTTCCAACAGCCTGTGGTATAAGGTGTCCCTGAATCTCAACCTCCTCCCTTTTGGACTTCTTGCTCTTTAAATTATTCTCACCTCTGCAAGCAAAAAAAGAGCATGTGCCTGAAAGTCCTGTATTAGTAACTGAACCTTCAAGTTTTTAACAGCTCCTAAAGTGCTGAGTACCCTGAGCACTCACTGGAAATTTAAGCCCCTCCACATTTTCTGCAGCTAGCACCCGTGAGCACCATAGGGAACCGAGATCTGTACCCATGCAGAAGAGGGAGGAATGGAGCTGCCTTCTGCACTGCGGCTGGCTCAGGCCAGAATTTCCCAGCTTCCTCAGACCCAAGCGACCTCCCCTGTACAAGGAGCCTCCGTGATCAGTCCAGAGCAGGGTTTGTGCAGCCTCTGGATAACTCACCTGTGCACAAAGAACAGCAAGAACAGGTAGCCCTGGAGCAATAGGGAAAACATCCTGGCAGAGTGAGGAGTATGAGGGGGTATCTCAGAGCACTCACCAGGGCTCTTCTGGACCAAGGCATCCAGAATCCCACACCAGAGATATGGCCACAGCTGACCTAGTCCAAGTTGAAAACCTGTCAAAAATTTAGGAAAGACACCATCTTTTCTCAGTGTTTGTATCAGATTCTGCATGAGCCGAGGGGCTGAATCTCCACCCTGAGGGTTTATCTCCATTTTCCATGGCAGCGATAGTAATCCAAGTGGTTACTTTGATTTACACAGAGCTTCTGAGTTACTCTGTTCTAATGTTAAGCAAAAAAATCCACTGGAAATGCACCAATAAAAATTACAACAAAGGCCAACTAGGTTCTTTTTTCTTTGACTTATTCACACAAAGAACACTTTAAAAGGTGAATTGCTGACTGAGGCACCACTCCAGCTGGGATGAGGATAATTTGGGGTTGGTAACTGTAATAGTTTCTAAGTGGAATTCATTTGCTGCCAGTAGTGCAGCTCTAACTGATTTTCATCTGCACTTTTAATAAAGCAATTACAAAACAGCGTCGTTTCCAGTATGTGAAAGTGTCCAAAGCTGGGACAAAAATTAATAACGTAATAGGGTAAGGTACCTAGGGTCTGGATAAAGTCTCCCAGAATTAGAAATGCTAATGGCTTGTTTTGCAGATAACTGGGTTGGTATAACAGTGGGCACAGTGGCCTGCCACAATGCCCACTCTGCGCTTAAATCACTCCAGAGCTTGGGAGACGGCTCTGCCGCACGTCCAGGTCTTCCCAGCACCACTCACGCCTTTACAGAAATACTGAAAGAAGGACTGCTGCAGCTATTTCACAGCACTGATACTCCTGATGTCTCTCACCAAAAAGACTAGGGTTGTGATAAGGAAAATCTTTTCTGCCTGCTTTTGAAAGGATTTGTTGATTCAGGACTAGACCTAACATTTGTGCTGAGACTTCCAGTGTCTCAGAAAGGCAGAAAAATCTGATTATAGTTGAGATGAATGGAGGAAGATTTCAAAAAACCTTGCAAATTTCAGGAGTGTTTTGTTCATCAGAAGAAAATATTTCAGCAGGCCACAATTCCATGCAAGATAGTCATTTGTAAGGAGGAAGAACAGGTCAGAAGGAAGGCATAAATGAATTGTCGCTTAGGAAGTTTCCACTGTGACTAAATCTTTCTAGAGAGATCTTTAACTTAACTTCTAATAAACTTAAGTTCTTGGAATACCCTTCCACTGTTTCAAAGAACAAACATTCACTTGTTCAGAAATGCTGGGCAAGTCTTTTAATTTTGCTGTGCTACAGAGTATTTATTTGTACAAGCATCCTACTTGCCTTACATGAAGTTTGCAACTAAATCCACTGGTGTTTGTGGAGCATTTAACATACTTGGATGTCAGTGAGTCAGACATCAAGAGCATTTGGTATTAGTTATTTGCTACGTTCTTTCTCCACATATTTTAGTCATATAATATACATGTAAAAGAACAAAAGCGACTAGCATTGCTTTCCTTAAGACAAGTAAGTCTTCCTTCTAGCAGCTCACAATCTGGCCCTGCAGTTTTGGCTGTCTGCCAGACAAGTTAGTGCTGGTATCATGTAGGCTAATGTAACTCTTGAATCACTTGACTAAATTTAGACACTTGCCTCAGAATTGCCTCCAAACATTTAAACAGACCTCACAAAGATGCTTTTCAGGTTTTGTGGGGTTTTGTTCTTTAAGTCAGACACACACTTGTAACTAGCTTTTTGTGTTTCTTCAGTAAAAATAAGTTATTATTCATAGTTACCCATTCAAAAATATTAATTCTAAATAGCTGAGAGGTGCTTTCCTAGCACGGTGTATGTTCAGCAGTGCCGGATGCCTGAGTGCCTAGGTGCAGGAGCAATGTGTAGAGCGGCTGGTTTGTTTTCTCTTCTGGCAGCCCCTGGGAGAAGTGCACAGGACGAAAACCGTGCAACTCAGCATTGTATAACCCAAAACACAATGGCTGCCCAGAGATACTCATCGGGGGACTGACTTCAGACCTAAGGGCAATCGAAGGGACCCATCTGGGTTATCTCCCCTCTATCCTTCCTTCCCTGAAGGTGCAGGAGTTGTGGGAAGGGGAAAGAGTCCAGCAAAGCGGGTTTGCAGTCATGCCTCACCACCCCATTTTACCCACCCCACATTTTGTCTTTGAGGTGCCTTTCTGATGGTATGGTTATGTTATGATGAACTATAACTGTGGGCAGCGTAAAATCAAGCAAGTTGGCCGTTATGAGTGGATCCCTGGCAGATACATGCCAATTCACTTTTGGGTGGTGGTTAGGCCCAGTGACACATCTGATGAGCAGTCAGAGACTGAAGCTTGGTCAGCACGACCCACTCTTTGGTGTGGAACCGTAAGCTCACAGAAAGTCTCACAGATTCACATGAACCACTGGGGAAAAGACATGACTCCAGGGCATTTCTGAGCCTCTGGGAAGGAAACCCCATTTTCTGAGCTAAGCCTCATACCATCAATTTTTCTTTAAGGGATATTAAACAAAAGCTGTCCAACAGAGGATAAGCTCATGGATGTTTTGGAGTTCATTATACACTGTATATATTGGTATCTGGTTGTTGGTGTATAGAAACTTCCCTGCTGCAGAGTTTCAGAAACTGAAAGTAAAGGCTATGCCCTGGTTTTGGCTGGGATAGAGTTCATTTTCTTCCTAGTAGCTGGCATAGTGCTGTGTTTTCGGTTTAGCATGAGAATAATGTGATAACACACTGATGTTTTAGTTGTTGCTAATCAGTGCTTATACTAAGGGCTTTTCAGCTTCCCATGCTCTGCCAGTGAGGAGGTGCACAAGAAGCTGGGAGGGAGCACAGCCAGAACAGCTGACCCAACTGGCCAAAGGGCTATTCCATACCATATGATGTCATGCTTAGTATATAAAGTGGGGGGAGTTGGCCGGGGGGCAGCAGTCGCTGCTCGGGAACTGACTTGGTATCGGTCAGTGGGTGGTGAGCAGTTGCATCACTTGTTTTTCCTGGGTTTTGTTTCTCTCTCTTTTTGTTGTTTTCCTTTTCATTACAATTTTTTATTTTTTCTTTTCTTTTCTTTTCTTTCAGTCATTAGACTGTTCTTATCTCAACGCACGAGTCTTCTTACTTTTGCTCTTCTGATTCTCTCCCCCATCCCACCAGTGCGGGGGAGGCTGAGCAAGCGGCTGTGTGGTGCCTGGTTGCTGACTGGGGTTAAACCACGGCAGGCTATATAACTGGTGTGTTTGAGAAACACCACAGAGAAGAATTGGGTGAGCAACCAGCAGAACAAGATTTATGAGAATATATATGAATGCTTCAGTTGTAAACAGCTAGCTATACCACAACCACACAGAGACAAACAACCCTGCAGTTTAATTAGTGACAGGGATGTGCAGTCCCTGCTGCTCTACTGAGGCAAAAGATATGTCTGTGTGAGAAGCAGAAGCAGAAAGTTTGGAGTGAGCTGGAGACTGCGTTGACCTCCTCAAACTCCATACATCACTCAGGGTGGTAACAGCTGACCCCACTCATGTTTTCTGTTCTTACAATGCACGGTTAATATTCACTCACTAACTGTGGCAGCTACATTTGGTTTACGCTGTATAATTAACGAGTTTATTCCAGAAATACGTACTGTAGCATCCCTTACATTTTTCTCTGAAGCATCTGATACTGGCCAGGACCAGATCCTAGGTTTTTTTGGACCAGCTTGGAAATTCTTCCTTGTTTTACTAAACAAAGTCATAACATTTTCCTTGCATATGGCAAATAGCCACACTTGAAGCTTAGAAAACAGTATGTTAGCAACATTTACCCCAAAAGAATCTGAACAAGCTGTAACATATATTTATACATATACATACAGATGTGTATGTACATAAAGTTATATCTATATGTACAAAAATATGTATCTATAGGAAGCACTGTCTGAAATACCACCCTCCCTAAGGAAAAGCATAGCAATCAGCTGGTGCTGACTTCATCCCATAACAGCAGAAGGAAGGGGAATTTTGGCCTGTGTCTACAAAGGCAAACTTCTACAAAAATGGAGTTCACACTTGTACCATTCATGCACAGCATCTCCCTGCATCAGGCCTCAGCTGAGAGGGTGCAGCACCCCATAGAGCAGCACTCCTCAGTGAGTGCCTTGGAGTTGAGAAGGACTGAATTTACACCAAAAGACTGACATGTTCATTCATAGCCAGAAGCCACAGAAAGTTTGCAATGAAAGGCGTGCAATGGAAGGCATGGCTACAGAAGCAGGGAGTTAGTGAGTACAACAAGACAAAACTAAGCCCAGAGATGTCTGAGAAAATGATCTCTCAAATCTGCTGATGTCCATCAGTGTAGTGCCTGGGCTTTCTGGGTAGTAAGAAAGTCTCAGTGATGTGGTGTGTTTGGGGAAAGAGAGGTGAAATGGATTACTCCAGATAAATACTGGGTTTGTCAGTGACCCACTGAGGCTTCAAGCATGTTGCCCAAAACCAGCCACAACTTCAAAGACAATCACAGTCATTGGCTTTCTCTGTTTAACTCTATTAATTCTTTAATTACATAATTCACTAATCTTCCTCCTTTCAAGAAGAGAAGGTAGAGTATTTAGCTAGAGATGAATGTGAACTTGGACCTCATTTTGAACACACACATTTTACTGAAATGTGTTAATATCAGTTTGGATCTGGATTTCACTTCTGATCACCTGTAGCATTTAAAAATACTTAGCTGGAAGAAAGACCTTTACAACTGGCAATGTTTACATGTGAATCTGAATTTAAAACCATAGTTGACATGAATCCATAGTCTATGCATACACTGTACAATTACACTTTCAGGGATGTAGACTTTAATTTCCCCATGTGGTCTGTGGCCCTGACTAGAACATAGTGTTTTCCACATGCCAGGGCTGAATTGTCAGCTTTAATAGTAATTTCACCAGCAAAGTCATCGAACTGTCCAATGTCATTCATGGTTACTTTCTACCATGACATTCTGTCTGAGATTGAATTTGATTACCTAAAGCTTTATTGCCAAAGCGAAACAAATCACTCTAATTAATACTGCAAGCTGAATGCTAGCTGAAGCATAGTCATTTTTTTGTTCTTTCAGTAAAGCCTATCTCTTTTGGTACCATAACTATCCTTACAGCATGGTTTGCGATCATCTATACCAGCTGAAGTCACTATTAAAATTATCCTTTATTCAGTCAGTTTCATGGGGCACCCAACTGTAACTTCAATACACTTCATCTTTATGCCATGGAGAGGGACAAAAGAGTCCAAAGGAAGACCTAAAAATCCTTGTTCCAGAGGTGAGAAGGATTCCTGCTGAGCAGGAACTGGAGAGAAATCTGTAGGGTGTTGTTTGATGACCTTTCACAAAGTCAACAGCAGAAGGCATAGTATGGCATTGCTGATGATTGGAGACAGGCGTATTAGGCTAATTAAGCTGCACTGCTGGCAGCAGCCCAAAGTTAAGAGGGCATAAAGTTGGAATTCCTGCAAAGCAAGGTAGAAATGAGGCAAAAAATCCTTTACGCTATACCTACCCATCAAGAGCAATTGCAATTAACTAAAGATGAGAGCAAGGGACTAAAAATAATCTTGTAAATTTGAGTTAATTTTCTCACAGTATTTTTTCTATTGAACTTCATTCTCCACTAGTCATAATCTGGGAAGTGATGTTCTCCCTATAGATCTTTCTTAGTATCAGTTTCCAGGTAGTGGCTCGGCATAAGAGCTATTATTCCCTTCTGCACTGCCATTTGCTATCCTTTCCTTGAAGACTAGTCAAAACATCTGCCCTAACAGTTTGGATTACCTGACTTTGGAAGATATTGCTGTGTATACAGCATCAAGTATGCACATATCCTTTACAGAGCACATTGAGAATGAACAACTCACTATCTCACTTGCAGAATGTGAGGCACAGGCCAGTTATTGTTGGTGAAGAGATCTCACAATTTTTCTTTTCAATGGTAGAGTGTTTTAAGGGAAGATTGAAAGAGATGAATGGTGCTTATAATCTGCAAAGTAGTGGCCTGTTCTAAGTAGAGGTGTGATATGAAAAGAAGTGCAAGTCACAAGTGGGAGAAGATGACAAAAGGAGTAGGCAGCAGAAAATGCATGGAACAGATCAGGGTTGACTCATACGGCTTTCAAGTCTATTTATTTCTTTGGAGGACTACACAGAAATCTATTTGTCTTGTGGACAATTGACTCCTGCATGCAACCTTGCTTTCTGGTTTTCTGCCATTCTCTAGGTATAGACCTTCTTCCTCATACACAGGCCCTATAAACAATCTGGGAATGTGTGAGGAAGGAGTAGGGTATTAAAAGACTTCTGTTACTTCCCCCATGTGCAGGAAATTGGAATTAACCACTTCATCCTTGTGCTTCTCTATCCTTTAACCGTATCGATGTCAGTGTTCTCCTCACCTTTACAATATCTGAGTACCCCTAGAGTACCCAGTACTGGCAGGATCCATGTACAAGGAGCAGGGAAACGATAATTCTCTGCATTTTATGGCCTTTCAGGGACAACTCCTCATCAACCACATGCTGGGAAACGAGACAATTCAGATGCCTTTAAGATATCACATGGAGAGAGTGTGGGTAAAGTTTGGGGCTGAGGTAGCCAAAACCAAAAAGAGCTTTCAGGAGAGTGCTTAGACTAAACTTTTTACAGCCTGGAAACTTTGACATCTGCAGAATGCAATGCTTAGTTATTCAGCCTCTGTTTACATCTCCTTCAGATCTAGCCATCTGCTACACTTCAGCTGTTGTGTTTTGATGCCAACCTTCCTGTAAGCAGACTTGCATTGATTAGATTCCATCTAGCAGTGTAGCTGCTTCTCCGTGAAAGCCTAGCTTAGTGGCTCCTTTCTTACTTCTGCTTGGACATGTGAATATTGCTTTCTCATCAGAACCAAACTGACATATCATACATCTATTAGTTGCCCACATCCATTCTTGTAAGTCCATTCATTCACCGGAAATTCCTACTGTGTTACTTCATGTTGCACTGCGGCAGAGTGTGAAAGTAGGCGCATTCCATACATGCATGGATATGACAGTTTTAGCAATTAGAAGTTCAGTTTCTTGCACCTTTCACTGGCATCTATTATATTGTAAGCAAAAGGAACTGTTCAATATATTAAGGGAGTGGGTCATTTGTAGAGGCTGTACTCTGAGTTGGCTGAGATGCAAAGATTTACTTAGACTTATTTTTTTCCTCTGCTTTTCTACTTCTTGTTGTCTTAAATCTGGGAATAATTTTAGATAATATTTACCAAATGCGTAGCTAGTAGAGGAACCATTCAGTAAGCTACTAAATCATAGCCATGCAATGAAGTCTAAGGAATGGGAACAGGAAGGATAGAAAATCTGCAAAAAAGGATAGAAGTATAATAGATATAAATCAGTGGGAGTGAAAATTTTGTTATTCTTTCTAAGATAGTAATGATGCCTTCAGAAAGTAATTTTTTTAGCTGAGGTTCTGAGTCTCTTGTTGCATACCTTGAAATTGTTATTCATTCACACAGTCAGAAACGTACTGCAATAGTTTCCCTAGCTTGCCAGAGCAAAAGGAACAGCAGGTGTGGGAAGACTGGAAGCGTGTCTAGCTTTATTTTTGTGTTTCATCTGCCTTCCTCCTTTACCCTTCATCCCTTGTTTCATACCTTTTCAGCCCATTGCACTTTGTAGGCGGGGCTGTGCCTTCTAAGGCCAGGATTTAGGACACCGTGAGCACACCAATAACCTAAGCAGTCAATGATAATGGGACAGATTCTACCACTCTACACCATGGACCAGCTAATCAGCAAAGTAGGTCCTGCAGCTCAGCCATAGTAGATGTAGGGTCTTAATTCTGAAAACAGTTCCGCAAAGTTGTCTTACATAAATCAGTCAGAAGGTCCATGGTTGTGAAGTGTAGCACATGCATATGTGCTTTTGGGATTAAGGCCCAGTAAACAACAGGGTACTGTTTGTTTTAAGGCTGCTCATTGCATTCAGCAAGTAGCAAGACACCATGATTTTACTTTGCTTTGTTTTTTGTCATGACAGCAGCTTCCAAGAGTTCAGGAATGAACCGCTGGTGCTGTTGAATAAACTGCAAGCTTTTATTGACTTCAGCTAGACCTTTTAATCAGAGTGTTTCTTACCACTATTGCTCAGAAATACTGAACTTTTCCACACAAGGAAGAAGACAAAAGGATCTGTTCAGGTAATTTCCTTTACTGAAAAAAAAACGCAGAAATTACAATGTGTATTTTTACATTGTGATTGAAGTCTGGGCTTTTGTTATAAAGCAAATGCAGCTCACTATGCACTTCTCCCCCCATCCTCCGAAAGCTGGTTAGATGTACCAATCAACCTTTCTGTTGAACATACAATGGTCAATACCCACTTGTTCACAAATACTTGATCAGGTTCTGAAAATACAACCTTTTATTACGTGGAGAGAGAAAACCACAATATTAATTTGGGGATTTGAAGTAATAATCAGTAATTCTCAGTGAGTACAACGCTTAACCCACCAGCTTCCTGGGTAGCAGTCCCTTGCCATGGATTCCCTCAGGTATCATTGTTTAAGGCACAGGTCCCACATGCCGTCTTCGTATTACCTCCTTCAACTGTTCTGTCAGAGCTCATGCTAAATTATTGTTTTTCAGCATGACACCATTTGCAAATATATCCAGGGCTGTCTAAGGAACCTTTATTTAAGTCAGCCATTTCAGCTCAGGGTATGCTAGGCAAAACTAGCCCCTGTTCACCTGCAGCGAACAGTTTTGGCTGTCTTGTGTTGCAACGTCACGTACAGTCATGAAGCTCCTTTCATAAGTAATTTGAGATCTCTGTAATTGCAGCTGTGGGAAGGCAACATTTTTGAGGGAGAGGTGATGTACCTTATCAAACCAGCTGACAGAGTTGCAAGAAAAAAGCAGACCAGCTTTTGGTCCCACAGGGCCTGATCCCAGAAATCTCATTCGGATGGAACAAATTTTGTGCTAAGCAGAGACTCAGCTGCGTCCGTGCCACATAACAGGGAGGTCTCACACAAGTCTATTCATTTCTTGTAGATTGCTACAACTTCAAAAAAAAAAAAGAATCAGCTTTTGTAAGCGTAAAAATCTAGGATTTCAACTACCCTTAAAAAATGGAGGAGACATTTAAAATTTACAAAGCATTAGCTATTTTGAACAGAGTCTGTGCTTATGATGCTACTGATCTTTCACAGTGTATCAACCTTTTCCTAGTTCTGTGTTGTTCAGGTCATTTCATATTATTCTTAGGTGCACAGATGAGGTTTTCCTATGATGAATCAGTTACTCAAGGCATAGCATAGTTTCAGCATAGCATAGCAAGGTTCTTTAGTCCTACAATGAGGATAATTTCATTTAATCTTCTCCAACACTTGGATGAAGCACAACCAGATTCTTTCCAGTGGTTTATAAGGTGACTGCTAATGCAAACAATAACTCAGTTTCTTCTCAGTTCATTGATACAGACCAGCAAGGTTTTCCTCGATGTGTTATCCCAAACTATGTAGAAATTCTCTGTAGAACTCTCTACAGAAAAGTATTTCTTTACAATATTATTCAAGAGAGCTGCCTTGTCAGAGAGATGGATTTTGAGAACAGCTGTCAGAAAAGGAAAGATGAAAAAAAGCATTTGTTTTCTAAGGATTGCCTCTACTGATCATAGTCCAGATTTTCTTTGTAATGAAGCTCCCAGTCTGGAAGTCTCTGTGTGTGTGTGTGCGCGCAAAGGTCAGGGCAGCATGTGGGAAGTTTAGCATGTATTTCTTGCAAAGCTTGAGATGAGAGAAGGAGTAATGACATCGCTCCAGACCTTTCACCTCTAGATACTGTATGACCTCCGATTTCTACACAGTGTTTCAGAAGGCTCTATCTAGTAGGATGGTGGAAATGCAAGAGTCTTCCTGCTTAAGAGTGGAGATAGATAGCTGCATGCAGGGGCTCTCCCTATTCACAGATACAAAAAAAAAAAAAAAATTCTTCCCATTCTCCCCCTTACTTTGTGTCATCCTTTTCAATTCACATGTTAGGGCAAAGATCCTGAGTCTCAGCCAATATGAAAAGAGGCCTGCAAATCTGATGTACACAAATCTGTGTAGCAGATTTCAGAGGGGTTTGTGGTTTCTAAGGCAAATCGAAAAGTATAATCCTGACTATTTTTTAACAAGTATTCCCTGACTACAAGACTATTGGCAGAGCCTGCACAAAAATATTGCATTTAAATGTCTGTGTGTAGACATGAAGAAGGCATTTTGCCCAAATGAAAATGAAAATCATTGGCCAAATTAGCATCGTGTGATCTTAGCTTTAAAGTGACCCTGATGCTGTATAAACAAGATTATATAAGGGTTCAGAGGTATGTGAAGCAGTTCAGTAGTGCCATCTTGAGGGAAGCTCCTAGATGTTATGTACAATTCCAGATTTCAGATCATCAGCATTTGCCTGGTTTATTAGTTGGAAATAAGTCAATGAACTACTGCAGAAGAACGAGGTACAGTAGATTCAGAAATGCATTAAAACATGCCCTTATTTAGCAGAAGAGAAGTCAAAGCCAGCACTAATGCATTTCTATTGCTGCAGAAAATTATAGTCTGGGAAATAGAATTGTAATGTTTTGCACTTTTAGCTGTTTATCACAAAGCCACTTAGTAATATGAATTAAGCCCTGCAAAACATTAACACTAATTTAGACCATAAATACCTTTGTGTCAGAAGGGAGCCAGTGGAGGCAAAGAGCTGATGCCAGAGTCTCACAAAATTCTGTTTATTTTCTGTAATCTTTATTTTCATCTGAGATGCAGAACAGGATCCATTTATCCTAGTCTGATTTTCAGTAGAATTATAACTATACATTGGAAATCAGATTGATTAATTTATGAAGTGACAAATGGTCAGAATTACAAAAGAGGATGCTTACAATTATGATCTGCTTTGCTTTCCATCAGTTCCTATCTTCCCCATCACATTGGTCTGGAAGTGCCATACACCATCTGGTAGACTAAGATCGGTAAATGTCAAAAGTGGTTTTCATTTTTCAGATCTGTCAGCTGGTGACAAGTAGGGTAGTTTAGCGATCATGCAGATTACTGGGGAGGGCCGTCTCCTTATTCATAAACATTTCTGCATTTCCTGACCAGAGCCAGAAATGGCAGCAAGTGATGGTTTGTATATGGAGTTTCTTTCCGCCACCGCCCCCCCCCCCCCCCCCCCCCGTTTTCTCCTTTTAGTGAGAACAGATTTGCAGCTCTTAAACCAACACAAAAATAGGGCACCATCTTTAATAGCTTGGATGTTGATGACTTGTCGCTTGACATGCACAATAACCAGAGGTGACGTATGATTTATTGATTATCTATGAAAGGACAGACAGCTGCGAACTTCGATGCTTCTGTAAATATCAACATCACCCTAGTGCGAATGCATGCAGTGTGTGATCTTACAGCCAGGCACAACTCCTCTGGACCCTGAAGGTGGAACAGAACATACAAATTCAAATCACCTCTTCACAGGATCCAAGAACCTTCATTTATTGCTGAGTTTACCAGGATCAAGGGCACTTTGCACCTTTAGGAAGCTCTGACAAGGCATAAGACTGTCTTTGGAAGAAGCAGGAAGGGGGAGGGAAGGAAGACACCTCTCCTTTCCAGGAAAAAGTAAAGGGAGAAATGAACACCACCTTGAATGTAAGTGCAGATAGCCTCAGAGCAATTGCAGACTGAGATCCTGATACACTAGTGTGATATTCATTTCACAAAAATGGCTCTTTGAAAAAAGAAGAAAAATTGTGGCAAGGTAAATGCCATCGTACTGTTGTGATAAGATACCTTGCTGTGACTTTTTTGTATCTTGTCATTCCTCAGAGCTGGCAGAGTAGTCAGTGCCTGTATGATACTGTACGTGATTATGTTTTATCCATGTTCTGCTGCTAAGTAAATGGTTAATCACCTGAAAAAATAACAAAGACATAGAAAACAGCTGTTCATAAGTCTCCTTGAATCAACTCCTGAAAAAGTGCTGAAGACCAATACTTTGGCATGTATCCTTTTGAAGTACAATTTGCTTGAAAGTTATGCAGCAAATGCATATTTTTGATTAAACAGGTCCTATATATTGACTCTGTCCAGGGTACCAGTACATGCCTTCCTTTTTTTGGCTTCCTCATCCTATCTTACATCTTTTTTGCTCTTCACTCTGAGTTAGATTCTTGGGAATAAAATGTCATTGGTAGCCACTGAACTATAGCAGTTATGAAGCTGAGGGCCTGCCTTCTGTCTTCATTGTCTTTTATACCTTATTGTTAATCATTCTAGTATTTGAAGTTAAATTTTCAAATCAATATTACCATAATAGTATGAAACTGAAACTTAGGTGAAAGAAATAAAAATGCTAGTGCTTCTTAGAAGTGGCTACACTTTTCATTGAAAGATATTTTCCCCATTTTATGAACTTATTAATAAATCTAATTTTCTTTATTAATTGTTTCTCTGGGAAGCTGTCAGGAAAGATGAAAGGAAAAATGTGAAAAATATCCAGGACTATGTATCTAAGTCCGTGGTATACGATGATCGCATATAAGTATCGAATGACTATGAATTGAATAGGTAATAGCCTTTTTGCTAGAATTCAGATAATGCCTTACTTGTTTCTCTGTGGAGCTAAAAATTATTTCCATCATGTACTTCTCCATCAATACAGCATGCGGATAAACAACGCAATTACTATGTAGTGTTGCTCTTTCACACGGTCCTCATTATGATTAAAAACTCTACCTAATCCTGCTCTGGGAAGAAAGTTTGAGTGCATATACCCCGCCGCACACATGAAAAGAGGAAATCTATGGGAAGGCTCTGTATGTCTGTACTTGTTTCTAGCTTCCCTATACACACACACTTGTGGAAGGAGGCAATGGATGCGAAGGCTCTGTATTTATGCACTTGTTTGTAGCCTCCCCATTTCTTTCAGAAGACTGAAAATAATGTTCAGAAGATCTTTTGCGCTGCACTGGACTGCTGGCCCATCCTTTGGAAGAAGGAAATTTATTGATGGGGATAGTATGGCAAATTAATATGGTTTATTATGCATATTTGGGAAACAAGTTCATGGATTACAGCAGGATTTCTAGCCCTCCTTATGCACCCAGCGCATCCAGAAAAGGCTTTCGAGAGAGATGAATAGGGAGGCATGGTGTATGGTGTGGTGTGTGATGGAGCTGGCCTTCTGTCCTTCTGTGCCCATGGGGGTAAGGCTCTTATTTACGTCTGGAAACAGAGGCAATGATTTGCCATTAATGAATAAATTGCCTCTGTTGTGTTTATACTGGTCTTCTTTTTCTTGTATGAGCAAAGCAAAAAGACCTACAATCCAGGTGTGAATAGTGGCTGTATGTATTTATTCTATTTCTTTTTTAAACTTGCTCTCTTTTCCTTAATCAGATCCAGTTCTACAGCCAGATCTTACCAAAGCCTGATGCTAGATCTGTGGTGGCCAAGAAAGTATCACAGAGCAGCGGCCACTCATTTCCAGTGGAGCTGTGGAAAATACTTGTGGTGAAACCTCTCGAAGGCTTTTCCTGTTTATAATTTTCCTGTTTGTTTGGTTTTTTTCCTGTTTGTGGTTTTGTGCTTCCATGTAGATGTGTCTGTAAATGGTCATGAATGAACCCAATCTGCATGCAGAAATGGCTTGTGTCTTGAAAATATGTGAAAAATTACATTTTCAATTTATCCTTTCCATAGAAATTACCAAAAAAAAAAGCAAAGCTTGGGCTGTGAAGTTGACACTAAATGCAACAGAAATACTTTTAAGAAAAATACACAGGACAAAGAAGGAGCTTTTCTTCAGTTAAGTGTCTTTATGTGTATCCCCCACTGCATTTCCCATTATATGCTATCCAACTAGATTGCTACGAAATTGATATCAAAGAAGTATTTGTATCATCTGAGTTTTCTTTAGAATTTCTTTCTCTTCTTTTCCAAATAACTGGTTTGCAATTTGGCCGTTTCATTTAACTGCAGTTCTTAACCTTGCCAGCCAAGCTAGTAGGTGAAATGATTTTTCTAAAGTATAAAACAAACTCCCAGTTGTAGGGAGTTCTCTTTATGTTTCTCTTGCCATTTATTTTTTATTTTAAATGTCCACCCTCAAAGGAATTGGGAAAATGATGACTGTACCAATGTGTTTCCTTGTCTTGCAGTCCAACATCACTGCCTGAAAACTGAGAATTATCTGCTTTACAATGTTAATTGCTTCTCCCATAGCCTTGTTTCCCAAAAGCAAATTCTGTCACAGGTTTACTGTTTCAAGCAGCAGTAGGTGTGTCACTGCATCAGTAAAATATCTGAACAAAAATCAAACTTGCACCGATTTTACTCCCAAGAAAATCATTCTGCAGTACTGCATTAATTCAGGAAAAACATTTCTTGATGGATTTGTCCTTTTGAATCTGTGCTTTTCACTCCCCTTCTACAGAACTCCTGTGAAACTTAGGGCATTGCTTGTGACACTCCTTCACATCATCTCTCCTCATCCTGACATAGATATTTTTTAGATTCAATAGCACAACAAACGCTAAGATCCTAATGCAGGCAAGAGAGCAGAGTACAGATGCTGGACTAGGTAACATGTATGCATACTGCTTTTTTTTTCAAAAGGGAGCTACAGACCAGCTTATCCTGTTGCTAGGTCATCCTTTATCTTAAGTGGTCTTACTGTGGGAGGATCATCTCTGTTGTTGATGTGATGTTCTTATATTGTGCATTCAGCACCTGTGCAGTTCTATAACAGCTGGATACCATGAGGTCTCTTCAAGTTTACTTCAACCAACCTCCTAAACACTTTTGGCAACACAGAAAGATAACAGCTAGATGTTACTCATAATTTGCAAAAGAAAAAAAATCCAAACCTTCTTTCAATTTCTACTTTAACTTCCAGGACTTACTTTCCCCCAAAAGGAAAAAAAATCAGGTTGCCATTTCATCTTATTCATATACTTATGCTACCGTCAGAATTTCATATACATGGTGGTGATATCTATTTTGTTGATGTGTAAGTATGACTTGCCCTTGCAGCCAAGAAGCTATTTCCCTGAGACAGGATCCTATTCCAGCAAATGTGCCATGCCAGTACTGTGCTTTGGAGCCATTCAGAAAAGGTGCTGAACGATGTGAGAACAGAGACAGAAAAGCACAGGGACAAGAACATACATAGAGCATATTTATAGAAGTACAATATGATAAATACACCATTTTTCTTGGTGAAATATACAGCTTTTGAATAACCCAGAAAACTTCTTAGGACTTTGTTTATATCTGACTATATCTGCAAAACATAAAATTCGAGATTTCCTTTACCAAATGGCAAGATACAAACAGGCACCATGATTCACTGCAGGGAACAGTCTACAAGGCGGTACATAAATCTGAACAACAAAATTACACACATGTTTAAATGAAGACTTAATTAGACATAATGTTTTAACTGTCTCCATGAAATACTGTATTTGATTTGCGATTGTATTTTAACATCAGTTATTTCTGACTCTACATACATTAAAGCCTTATTCATTCATGACTGGTTGCAGACAATAATCTGATAAATATCAGCTTAACCCCTTGCATGACAGCCTAAGAAAATAAGACCCTCATCTTGACTAAGGTCTTAGTAGGCTATAATAAGACAAAATGATACAAGTTTCTCCTATAATTTTTGTCAGAGGTCATCAATCTGTATTCAACAAAACCATTATTGATATTTGATGCCGATGAGTTCCTAGTTCAGTGGCTCAAAAAACCCATATGACACATTAGGCCTATTCTTTTTCTTATGCGAGACCCATAATTAATAGGGCCAAATCATTCTCCACAGATAATTAATTCTCATATAATTCCACAGGGTGACTGACATTTCATGTAAATACTTCTTTGGATAGGAGGATACAAAGAAAAAGGGCTTAACTGCTGAACACAGTGTATTTTGCATCCAGCTAAAGCTCCCCATCGGTGTGCTGTTGCAGAGCTGCATCAGCACACAATTCCCTATTACGTCCTCCCCCAGTCCCTTTGCAACTGGCTGGAGAAACAGTCTGTAATTTGAAAGAGGAAAGGGATTAAAAACCCTTAAAGAATCAGAATGACCAAAAGCCAAGATTATTGCCGTTTTGAAACCATATCACAAAGTCTGTGTAACCCTTCCGCGGTGATAACATCTCAACACAGTCTGTTGGTGTCTTTAAGCAAGATGGCTGAGCCAACCCAATACACCAGTGCTACCAAAATGCGCAATCCCATTCCCTCTTCCTCTTCTCTGGAGGAAGCTCTGGTATGCTTCGGACTATTCACTGAGGTGACTTCGTTCACCAAAGCTGTGAAAAGTAACAAAACACACCTAAAATGCCATGTTAATCAGTTAAAACAGCCCACTGCGGGAGCAGAGGAGCACCAGTTTGCCACAGACATGGTGAGTGTGAGGAGAAGGGGATGAGGGCTTCCCCTCCTGCCAGCTGTGACCTGGCTGCAGAGCCCACCTCCTCCAAACCTGCCCACCAGAGTCTAAGACCCAGGGAACACCCTGACAACCTCCTTTCCCAGCCACGGAGAAGAAAAGGAGGGTAGAGAGGACACAAAGCACTCACATGCTTTCATGTCCCACCTATCTTCAGAAGCAGACGGCAGCTGCTTTTTCTGCACAGCAGCTTCAAGTTGAAGTCCTAAAAACTGTGGGAGCATCCCCTGTGAGGTAGTTTGTATCAGCTACTCTTGCAGCAGGAGAGAGTTACTCTGCCTTATCTCCTAGTCATCTGGGGACAGACACCTCGTAGGTGCAAATTGCTTTTACTACAGGACCTGCAATGAAATCGAAGCACATGAAAGCTGAGGATCCGATCCCATTTTAGCCAGTTCTCCTGAAGAAACAATGCTGGTGAGATCACGCAGTATGTGTGCCTGCACGTCTATCTGTATTTCTTATTACTTTTTTTTAATGACTTTCAACAACATTTAGGCAAGGGACAGAGGTCTCCACGATGTTACGTTCCCACAACCTCTGGCTAGCAAGAAAAGACAGTGTGGCTGTTAACCAAAAGAAGGGCTGAAGAGTGAACTAACCATTGTTAGTTGGTTCTACTGACCCCACAGAACCAGCATCAATAGAAGTCTTGATAGAGGCTGACTATTTAAGGCCAAGTGCAATATAAGTCAGCTTTTCAGCTCTATAGACCAAGAGGTTTAGTTCCCTCCTTACGGGAAGACAGGCAAACAAAGTAATAAATTATAATATTGTTCACCTTTGTAGACAGGTTCCTTCTTTTCCTAGAAGATATATGAATAAAATACCTCACAGATAAAATACAAAAGCTTTATCTCAATTGTGCTTTTATAGAGCCCCCAGGATTAATGCAAAATTATAGGAAAACCCAAGCATAAATCAGAGGTTTTGTGATAAGGCTGCCTTCTACTTAACATGTAGATTTTTGGTAACAAAAAATGCTGGATTTAGCACCTTCCTGGTCAATATAGAGCTTTACAGTTTTACTCACTGCCTTTTGGAAACTATTTAAAAATCAATGTGAAGGTATGGGAGTAAAAATGTAAAAATACAACAGACCTATTAGGTCACCAGATCCATCTATGTGACAGACCAGGACAGTTCTCTGTGACAAATCCACCCAGCTGAGTTTAGCAGTCTTAGGCAATTGGACAACTAGCACTTTCCCTTACATTATAATTTTTTCAGACCGTATGTTGTGTGCTTCATTTCATTAATTCAACCATATTTTTTCCTCTTCCTTTTAAATAAAGATTGCAGCACTCACATGTCAAGCTGAGGAAGACATTATTCTAAGAGTAACATCTAACATCTGTTTTTGGCAGGCACTATGGGCAGTTGGCAGCAGCTCTGCACTTCCCTCCTTATGTAAATGATCATGTGCTGCTGGCTGTCTAAGCTAACATTGCTGGAAGACAAAGGAAGAAAAAGTCCTTTTCCTTTTACTTGATGCTTACTGTTTAGCTAGAACATAAGGAGTTTTGCATGTTGAGCAGACAGCCTCATTTTCACTGTATGTGGGCCAGATCTGGCTTCAGGGGAACCAAACAGAGCCTTGTGCAAGCAGGAATATTCACTAAAATATTTATCAAAGAGAAATGATTTTTAGGGTCTTATTTATGCACGGATTTATTTACTGGAAAGAAGGAATGCTAGGGAACGCTGCCTGACACGGAGGCAGGGAAGAAATTACCGTGTGCACCCTCCAGTCCACACAGCAGACTGGAATGCATTTGTAAAAGGTAGGTTCATTGGATGCACACTGGTTGCTCAGACCTGTTTTAATACGCCTGTGACAGATAGCAAATATAGAGCCCACTTACTGTGAAAATCTGGCCTTTGCTGGACATCACATAGGAAGTACATTATTTACAATTCTCCCTCTCATTTTGTGTGTTGACCACATGATATCTGGAATAAAAATGGGATAACTGGAGAAATTCTGCCCTGTGTTGTACAGGACAAACCAGAGGGTCCCTTTAACTTAGCTCTATAGATCTCTGACATCCACCCTGTGAGATCTCAGCAATTTTAGCTCCTGCAGAGATACAGTTCCTGAAGATACCACTTCTCTGAGATGCTTTGGAGATTCTTGCAATGCCTCTGCTCCCAGCCATTGGGACAGTACTGCCCAGCCATAATTCAACTGAAATTTTATCGCTGCTGTGGCGGGTTGACCCTGGCTGGACACCAGGTGCCACCAAAGCTACTCTATTGCTCCTCTCCTCAGCTGGACAGGGGAGAGAAAATATAACAAAAAGCTCGTGGTTCGAGATAAGGACAGGGAGAGATCACTCAACAAGTACCATCATGGGCAAAACAGACTCAACTTGGGGAAAATTAATTTATTATCAATCAAATCAGAGTACGATAATGAGAACTAAACCCAAATCTTAAAACACCTTTCCCCCCACCCCTCCCTTCTTCCCGGTTACAACTTCACTCCTGATCTCTCTACCTCCTCCCCCCAAGCAGCACAGGGGGACAGGGAATGGGGGTTGCGATCAGTTCATAACACGTTGTCTATGCCGCTCCTTCCTCCTCACACTCTTCCTCTGTTCCAGCATGGGGTCCCTCCCACAGGAGACAGTCCTCCATGAACTTCTCCAACATCAGTCCTTTCCCACGGGCTGCAGTCCTCCATGAACTGCTCCAGCATGGGTCCCTTCCAAGGGGTGCAGTCCTTCAGGAGCAGACTGCTCCAGTGTGGGTCCCCCATGGGGTCACAAGCCCTGCCAGCAAACCTGCTCCAGCCTGGGCTCCTCTCTCTCCATGGGTCCACAGGTCCTGCCAGGAGCCTGCTCCAGTGCAGGCTTCCCATGGGGTCAGAGCCTCCTTCAGGCACATCCACCTGCCCCGGCGTGGGGTCCTCCCCGGGCTGCAGGTGGATATCTGCTCCAGCGTGGACCTGCATGGGCTGCAGGGGGACAGCTGCCTCACCGTGGGCTTCACCACAGGCTGTAGGGAAATCTCTGCTCCAGCAGCTGGAACACCTCATCCCCCTCCTTCTCCACTGACCGTGGTGTCTGCAGAGTCGTTCCTCTCACATATTCTCACTCCTCTCTCTGGCTGCAGTTGTGCAGGTTTTTTTCCCCCTTCTTAAGTATGTTATCCCAGAGGCACTACCACCATCACTGATGGGCTCAGCCTTGGCCAGAGGTGGGTCTGTCTTGGAGCAGGCTGGCATTGGCTCTATCGGACATAGGGGAAGCTTCTAGCAGCTTCTCACAGAAGCCACCCCTGTGGCCCCCCCGCTACCAAAAACTTGCCACGCAAACCCAATACAGCTGGCTGCAGTGGGAGCATGAGTAGACCTAAGGGACTACCAGGACTGCACAGTGCAGTTGTAAATGAGGTCTTCAGGTCCAAGGAGCAGGTGTTGGCCTGAGAGCATAATTCCATGTTAATTAGCCCAAGGTGTTCTGAGATGATACTTCCATGGTCCTGCCTTCCCTTCTGTCCTGCTGCATCCTACCACCTTCTGTTTCTGTACCTGCACTGGTACTTCTTCAGGTGCATTTTAAACTGGGGCAGGTAGCTCAGATGGCCAAACATCGATTCTACAAGAAACATGGGCTTTATAAGCCTGAGCAGAGCTCTGTGCTAATGTAGAAATACAGCTGATCCTTAAGTAATTTTTAGCAGCTCACATTTCTTGCCTCAGAAGTGCATTGTGCCATGCTGATGTACCTTACATGTATTGAGGCATGGTTGACAAGGCTTCCAGACTACCACTTTGCAGCTTCAGACTCGGGTTAAATACTTCTAATTGAGACTGTGCTGTCAGCTACAGGAGTTTTTCTCCACTTCTCAGCATACAGCCTTGCCATCACGAAAAGAACTCAAAGCTGTTACAACCATGGCTCTGGGTAGCTATGTGTAAGTGCTGCCATGCAGTTCAACCAATCTTGTTTTAAACAAAACCAAGCAATCCTAGTGTTTGATATCTGAGTGACATAAATGCCAGTATGAGGAGACAGTTGTGATGCTATGTAGTAGTAAAAGCCCCAAAAGAAAGAGAAAACCATGGAGCTTGAAAAAGTGGATGAAGATCTGTTTAGATTTGAGTCTTCCTATGATGCTGCTCTTTGAAAAAGAGAATAAAAACATTTTACAATCTAGCAAAGTTCATACTTCACCATGTTCATACATGGAAATGTAATCTAATGGTTAAAAAGATAAATTTGACGTAGCTTTAGAGTTGAGGTCTGGGTTCTGTTTTGGCCCAGGTCTAATCTTCAAGTTAATTTTCAACCCCGAATATTCTACAAAGCAGGAAACAGCGTTTCTTTGGTTAAGTGGTCAAATTTAAGAGATATAGCTGCTGAGTATGCTCCATTCCCTCAGACTTCACTGGTACAGTAAGAATGCCCAGCCACTTGTAGGACTGGGCTTTAACCAATTTGCAGCAATTACTTCATCTCTTTGGTAAAACACTGCTAATTTCTCTGCTTTCTTCAGGGATGTTAGGAAGCTGTTGCTGTGTGTGCATTGGAGAAGCCTGGACATTTCACTGGGAACTTTTTCCGCATGTTTACACCAATCTTTCTATCTTAATGCCATCTTAAACTGTGCTGAACAATGGTGGGGACATGCTGTGCACACTGCTGCGAAAAAAGAGAAAAGAATGAGCGGAAGGACAGTAGGAAGCTGAATAGTGTGTGAAAACGAGAATATGACTAAGTGACTTACCATTCAAATTGTCTTTCACCAAATGTGTGTAATCAATTCCAGCGCAGTAGGGATGGTTAACATTACAAAGGCTCTAATCATGGATTTGTCCAGTATCATCTTTCCCAAGAAGTAGTCTCAGATGCCTGAAAAGCATATGCATGAATTTAGTAACAAAGACTTGAGGTTGGACGACTTTGCATTTATCAAATGATTTGTATTCCAGATTTTAGGTGTCCCTGCTGTAGTGATTTTATTCTCAGGGAGCAAGTGACTTCTCAGTACTTGAAAAACTATGCCTACAAATTTGACTGAAGACAGTACTTTGCAACAACTGAGATAACAGTACTAAAAGAATTTTGTATTTTATTGCATTTGAGTTTTATACAGAACATAAAACAATAACACTCACAAGTATGCCTCACAAAGAAATAAAACGGTATTTGGAAAAGTCACTGGGAAAATGATCCATTGCTTTCCAAATTAATTCATATCCTCTGAAAGAACAGAAGACAAGCATTTTAGATTTTTTGAGTAAAGAGGAAAAAAACCTCCTGTATTCCAGGTTCCATTTGTTTGATAAATGCAAATTGATAAATTTGTTTGATAAGCCAAACATTTGTGGCATTTATCTTCAATTTAACAGGGACAGAAGATTTGTGAGATCTTCACTGAAACCAGTCTAAAATAATGTAGCTATGTTAAATCAGCAATGACTTTTATTCATTTATAGTTTTATGACTATGTATTCTCCCTTTTATGGAATTTTGTGCTCCCTCAGAAATCCAATTCTGCATTAGTTGTTTCAGCAGAAAAATTCCCACGAGCTCTAGTTCACATCCAGAAATCACAAACCAGCTCTGAATCTCTAAAATAGGAAGCTTTTTGTGTAATTTCTTATTAAATGTATTTGCATTTCTATCTTGAACTGGAATACTGGTGAAAAAAGGCTTGGAGACATCTGATCTGTCCCAGCTTGTTCCAAGCAAGGAGAAGATCTATATGAGCCTTCAGCTTGCATACAAAATAGTCCATAGAAATGAAAGATGTTTAGAAAATATGCTAGTTTTCCGAAAAACTGTAAAATAGAGGCTCTCAGCACTGAACAACTACAGGTATTTGATAATGATCTAGAACAATTTCTTTGAAATTAATGGAGTTTCTCCCTATTTATCACACTACAAAGTAACATCAGAACCTGGCCTAATTTCTTAATTTACTTCCAGTACTCATTGCAGAGGGAAAAATCTGTCATTACAGCTCTCTTAAATGAGTTCAATATAATTACATCACAACCTTAACAGCATGTGTCTCAATAACCTTTAAGATTAGTGAAAAACATGGGCACAGAAAAAGAAACCTGAGTTTCCTTACATAACTCTTCTATTGCCATTTTTTCTATTTTCATAAGTAGCTCCTTTTCGTTGGTGTACTACAAAAGAAACCTCTTTGGACAGCTTTCTGCTGACTACTTCTTTTATCTGTAAATGCTTTCAGTGACTTGTTCACGTATCTTTTTTTTTTTCTCCAAGCAAAATAATCTTCTATAGCCTCAATGAACCTGACAGTGAAAAGCACTAAAGTTGGACTACACAGGGTCGTATCACAGCTTACTGAGAAACACGGGGCCACCAAAAGGAGATAACTGTAGACAGCACAAGGGTCCAGGATGGCTCCTGCTTCAGTCCTGCCTCAAGGTAGCATCTCATGAGTACCCACTTTCCATTTCAGTATTTCATCTTTGTATAATATACTTATTGTTTATGGCCATCAAGTAAGGCAGGCAGCCCTCATCCCATTACTATTTTAGCTCCAGGGTAAGGCTTATTTTTCTTATCTACAAAGAGGATATTAAGGAGTGGTATACATACACATAGTTCTCCATAGGTTTATTGTGTTCAGCCTACTACCCTGTCAATCATGCCATTTTTCTTTTGTTATCACTTTTCTTAGTTTAGTGCCATAACCTCAGGCTCTGATCTCATCAGATCTCACAAGCTAAATAGGGTCAGGCCAGGTCAGTATTCAGATGGGAAACTTCCAAGAAAACTTGAATGTCTGCAGGAAGGAGTACTTTTCCACCCATGCTGCATTTTTCAGGCTCAGTCAGTACCCAACCGTACTGAATCAGCACCAGTGAATGAAGTTAGGAAGTTACAATGAAAGATTTCAAGACAATTTCAATGTTGACAGACTTATGTCTGGAGTGAAGCCCAGCCTGAGTACATTCAGTCTAAAACAACAACTATTATTTCAGTGAGATAGTTCATTTTTCACTTACCCGACAAGTCTGTGGTTGCCTTCATTACCCATCCACAGATCTTTCTGCCAACACTGTATTTTTCCCTTCATTAATAACGCTTACTGAGAGCTTCTAGCTTTGACCCAGTATTGTCCCTCCTTCTTCTCTAGGTCTACCGTAACTCCTAATGCCACAAGATCAGGTTTGTCTTCCAATTACCTAGCAACGACTGCCTCCCTCTCAGGACATTGGCATTTCCCTACATGTACTATATGTACACTTATTCCAGTAGCATATTTTGGTTCTCATTTTATGTCATTAATTGGTGTTCTGTTACTCTGAACTGCTAAAAGCTTTTTGTCCCATTTCTGAGTTGGCTAGATTTATGTGGCAAATAAAATAATTTCCACAGAAGTAACTGTTAAGCTAAATTGAGACCCTTCTGAATGGAAGTAAATTACTTTAGTTATTAGTTTAATTGTAGATCTTTTTATTGTTAGTAGCTTTTTAACCAGCTTCATGTTTTATTAGCTTAGGGGACCATCCCATGACCATGTATGGTCAGTAAAACCGTCACAAGATAAGAAGGTATGGAGTGACATCATCTGCCCTCAGTTTTTGTGTCACTCATTGTCTTTCACTGCCACTCTGAATATTAAGGTCTACATTTCATGATCCTGGCTATGACCTTTCCACCTCATCAGCACTAATGCTTGTCCTATTGTCATGTAAGATTGTATTTTTTCCCCAAAGGAGAACTGTAAGTCAAGCACATCATGACTTGCTGAGGAAACTTGTGCAACTCTGTGTGTTTCTCTTAAAGTAGCGGATAAGTCAGTTGGCCCTTCAGTAATTTATTTAAAAGTTAAAGCCATTGTTGATAATTTGGAAAGCATATGCCACCTTTATTCACAAAGGGTGGTACTGTCTTCTACATGGGAGTCATGGGAATATTCAGTCACATATACTTAATCTAGTAAGAATAGAACCTGCACTTCTGATGGCTTGATGCTAGTTATGTACATTATTCTCAGTGTGTATTTTCAAAGGGCAAACAGATGTATGAGAACTTTATTTTTATTGTTGAGATGTTGCTTTCACTATAGTTATAAGGCAGGAGGCAACACGGTCTCATAACTAGAACAGGAAACTGGGAATTGGGATACCTGGATATTTTTATCCTGACTTTGTCACAGCTGTCATTGTTATCTTGGACAAATCACTGTTTCAGACTGTGACTTCCAGCTTCCAGAGCTTCAATTACTCACAAGTAGCTAGTCATAGAGCTGGGGCAACAAACGGGCTCATAGGCCCTGCTCTTAGACATATCAGCCTCAACCAACATCCTCACAACCCTCCTTCAATTACATTTAGACCATCACAAGAGAAGCTGTTATGCAGTGACATCATCTGCCCTCAGTTTTTATGTCACTTGGTACCCTGTCTATAAAATGAGGCTAATTATATAAACAAATACACATTGGAAAAACCTTTGAAAACCTTAAATCAACAGTTCTGTGTAATGTAGTTTACAAGTACATAATACATCCCTTATAGATAGATATGACGTGTTCATGTGCTTATTAGCATCTTACCCTTTGGAAAGCATCACCAATTCAAAATAAGAGAGTGGGGCCAAATGCAGAGGAAACTGCTTCTTAAATAGGCCTGAGTTTGGATCACAGATGTTAAACTATTTGCCAAGGATTGCAAATAATTTTTAAAAAACAAGCAGGACTGCATTAATTTATTTTAAAGTTCATTCTTTGCTTGAATTAGATTCTTTCTCTTGAGTACACAGTAAAACCATGATATTAAAATGTTACATATATTTAGAAGTTTCTGCAGCTATAAACAATGAATTGTGAATGCATCATTTGAAAACAAAGGGGGAAAATGGACAAAGTACAAAAACCTTTGTAAAGTGGTTGCATAGACATTATGCAACATTTACTTTAAAGAAGCTGCATGTGATTTCTTAATTCAAGTTTTCTCATTATATAAATCTTTCTAGAGAACTTACTGCTTGTTTACATCAAACTTTTGACCCAGTAATGGAACTTTACACAATGCCACAAGCAGAAATAATACTGAAAGGCATGAAAAGAATGGGTCCATTGGGATTTATATTTATTCTAAACAGTTCTATATGTCAGCATCTGTCTAAAGTTACCAGTTCTTATCCACTAATAACCACTGACTGTTAAAATGTGTCACAGATTCTGATAGCTTCCACACTGCAAGCACGCTGCCTTCTTTTGTCAAGAACCACTTTTAGATAAGGGTATGTGGCAGATTACTGTTTCTACTGTTCCTTCCTCACCATTATGAATCTCAGCATGTAGTCGTCATGCCTTACAGAATTTCACAAGATCCTCTATGTGATGCAAAATTTTCACTTTACATGGACTAAACTACCATACAACAATTCCCAAGGGACAAACCCTCATCAACTGACAACACTTAAATGTGAGATACAGAATGGAGAAAACTAATACAGCTCCCATCTTATTTTCACAGCTGGACTTCTATGAATTTTTGACCCCAGCATGTTAGACATTAACAGGACTGATTTTTGGTTCAGCGTTTAAGCTTCACTTTGACTTTTTATTCCCACTGCCAGATGATTACTATCTCTGATGACACTATGAAAGTTTACCAGTCACAAATCCCTATAATGTGTAACCTTTATACTGCCTTGATTTACGTTAATCTGATCTACCAACAAATGGACTCATCTGTTTCATTCTGACAAAGTTGATTTATGTTGACATGTTGACTTTTGTACTTTCCAATGCTGCATTCCCTTTATTAGGTTTCTGACTTTGTGTCAGCTAGACAGGGCTGCTGTTCCTGTGTTTTTTTTATCCAGCTGGGAGATATTTCAGTGATTCTAAAAGTTAGGATGTTGAACTACTAAAATCAATAGATTTGTTATTAATGTTGACAGTAGAATAAGGTCCCTTTTCACTTCCTAAGATTTCAGCAGTTTGATTTTCTTCTCACTTTGGTTGGTGTAAATCATTAATAATGCAAGTAAAATAATTTAAATTACAGTGGTGGAAAGGGAGAAATTTAGAAAGAATTTATGTCTAATTCTTTCAAAACATTTAGCATGAACATTGGTACTGAGTGGTACCAGAGTGCAAAAAAATAGCTTTCCACTCTGTTCAATGCCTGCATTTGCCAAGACAGGAATCCCAGCTTCCGACAGAAAGCCGGGCTTTGTGTTCTGATTCCCCTTCTTCAGGAAGAAGAAATATCTGAGCCAAGGCTCTCACCAGGGAGACCATACCCTGAAAATAATCCCAGTTAAGTAGAGAAGGTTTGTAACAGAACAGTAGAGGTCTGTACTCGGATATTATCAATGCAGCATCACAATTGTGTGGCCAGGCCTCCCATGATGGAAAAGGATGAGGCACAAATACCACAGAGATATATGCATTTTCACACAAAAGTGAGGTAAAGAACAGCTAAAAATACTTTAGTGAGACAAGGACTTCATGTAAGCTTTTATTCCTGGTAGAAAAGCGAGATGCATTTTTCTACAGCTGAGCAATGGAGAGAAATACAGAGAAACCCAGCTATTTGTGCAGTGTGTTGATGGCATCAAAAGCAATATTTTAATTTCTAAGAACTTCTAAGTACTATACAAGGAAAAGATAGTACGTGTTTTTCAGGCATAACAAAAACAGGCTTTGAAAAAGATTTTGAAATACTGTGACCTGGAAAGCATCTCAAGAGAGCATCAAGGCCGATGCAATTAAACCAGAGGTTGAGCCCCAAGACCTTGCTTGATATATGGGTATTGAGCCCACAGAAGCAGATTAGAGCTAGTCGAAGTAACCTCCCTGAAACTCATTTCGCGTGGACACTGGATCCTTAGCTCCATCAATTTTGATCTTTAATCTGAATCCTATTATGTCCCACTAGTTCCTGACATAGGCACAGGCTAAGTGTATCACTTTGCCTTAGGGATATTGAAATTATGGATTTTTGGTTCAACGATCAAATCAAGAATTGTCATAAAACAAAGTAAAATTTTGATTTGGATCAAACTGACACAAAGCAGTTTATTTTTCTCTTATGTAACCATTTTTAATCTGCCAGTATAAGAATAATAGATGATGGAGATGGAATGGAGGAGGAGGAAAATGCCTGTTGAACATAGTTTTGCATCTCCTTTCTCCTTTTCTTTGATTAAAGACTGTTTGCTTAAAAAATGGTACTATTCTTAGTACTCTACTATTTTCATTCCTGTTTCTCCTCTAATTTTACTATTTCAGTGATATTTTCTTTCCATATTAAGGGATTTTTTGAAATTTTTCAAAATCTGTAGAAAGAAGCAGCTTGGGGAGGATCACAGGAGAGAGGTTTCAAAACTACTGTACTAGTGTGGCCCAGGTGTGCTCTGTAACATCACCTACATTTCTTATTTTAAAATTACGGAAAAGAAAGACCAAAACGTGAGGATACTTGGGCAACGCGGGGACATGCAGAAGTGGCTGTGATCCTGAGGCCAAGCGTGCCATCTAGTGTTGGATATTGTTTGTCGAAGAGGAAGCGTTAATTAATTTCCGCAATGTTTACAATATTCGTAATATATCCTTCATCACTTACTGGACAGGCTATTGATACCACACATTAAATGTAAGGCTCGACAATAATAATAATTTTTCACCTCCACGATGTTTGGGCAGTATGTGTGAACAATTCGTGAACATCTTTTGTTTGAAAGCTGCCAATCAACAACTGATAACGAGCACATCCAAAGAGTAATGAGTCTTCTGCAGAAACAGAGCTGCCCATCATTACAATAAAATACCTTGAATATAAAGTGGTCATTGCGGTGATCACTTATTTCAGTAAACTGCTGGAACTGATAGCCCAGCTTGCAGTGCAACAGATTGTGATGACATACTTCTCCTGAAACTCCAGTAACGAGGACAATATAACCCAATTACCACCCTCATACAATAGCAAAATGGGTAATGAAAGTTGAAGACATGCAGACTGCCATTTTTTTTTTGTTCTCTTGGTTCTTGTCAGCTACTCCATATTCAGTGATGAGATAGCAGCAGCAACACGGATATCAACAGCCAAACCCACAGCACCACTTTCATTCTGGCAGTTCTCTTAGCACAAATACGCTCTTATCACTGAGGAGCACAACCTTCTAACATATGTTACCATAAAGTTCTCCTAAGCAATTGCTAGAACATCTCATGGCACAGTAAGGACAAGTATGAACACCTGGTATTTGGTGCGTGCCTACAAATATCAAAATGTAAATTCTCTGGTGTAAGGTGTCACTGTTTCTTCAGTTGTTCCATCCTGGGCCCTTCAGATAGAGGTGCCAGAAACACTGTGGGTGAGCAGGGTTGGAAGGAAGAAGCTGTATGACAGTCAGAGAGATGTAAAAAAGACTGCCTGTGAAAATCTATGAAAACAGTTATTTTAAGCATCTCACGTCTTCTTGATGTATTGCTAAAATTAAGGCTGGTGTGAATGCAGGCACTACACTGGTGGGCAGAGTAAGGGGAGAAAAAGGAAGGTAATTCAGAGATATTGAGTCACATTTCCCGTGTTTGTTCAGTGTAATAAAACAGCACTGTTATTAACTGCAAAGTGACTTCATGATACATCTTATCCTGTGTAACTCAGACTGTTGCCAAAAAAAGTCACTCAGATTGCCCTCCTGTGGTGCCGTGCTCCCACCACTGTGCTCATGTCAGCACCAGTGATCCTGCAGCATCAGATTTTGCCAGGTCAGTGAGTTGATCCAACAGAAAACTAACCAGGAAAAAAAAGTTTTCTATCAGATAGCCACTAAAAATGACACCCTGCAGTCCTGCTATAGCAGATGCTGGGGCAGGAACAGCAGCCGGATCTTTCAAGGAAAATCACCCCTTTTAGCAGCAGCCCACAGTTCAACTGGTTTAAGAACAAATGAAACCACATCCAAGACCGCAGTACTACAGACCAAAGTATTCATGGATAGGCATAAAGTGTAGCCCTTCAAGAAGCGTAAAATATCAAGGCAGGGGAGTAAAGTTTATTTTAATACATCAATACTCAAATCAGAATTATTTATGATACAGAGAAAGCGGTATTTTTACATGTTTAAGCTGCTTCCTTTGAAGAAAAAAGCATGCTGCTTTACAGTAAGATCAAATCAAAAGACAAAGTGTGTGTTTCTTCTCAACACGTGCATTTTTTAATTTCATTGTGTGCCTAAAGGTTTTCTTGGTTGTGAAAATGCATAGAATATTGAAAACATGGACATTTAGAAGATTTCTTCAGTAAGGGACACCAGATTTGTTATCTTCAGTTCCATGTTGTTCATAAATAATCACTCAAGACTCTGAGTCTGAAGCTGAAAGCAAGCAGAAACATTGGGAGACAACTGAATTTGCAGTGATGTTCTCTGATTTAAAGAAAACATACCTCCGTACAGCTAGGAGAGCACCCACACTAACAATAGCCCTACCCTCCTTCAGGAATAGGCTGGGAACCCTGATCACTCCTGGAGCAGATTGGAAATTTCTGTGTATCCTTTTCCCAGCAGTGATCCAGTTCAGAGTTAGTACTTGTAGTAAGCCTGCATGCCAAGGTCGAGTAGGCAATGCACAGCAATTTGTAACATTCCTCCCAGCAGCTATTTTTGAAGCACGTTACAGCAGGACAACTCTGAGAGCAGCAGATCTCCTGTAGGAAGCACTGTTTCAGACTTTGATGTGCAGCAAAGATAGAGGAGAAACATCATATCCTCTCTCAGTTTCATCACTGATGATCACAGTAGTAATTCAAAGACCAAACCGAGGACTCATTTGCACTGAATATTAATGTAGGTGTAATAGATAAAAAAAACCTGGCAGGACTAGTTTTCAGAACAATGCATCTGCCAGCCACAATCTTTGAAACAAATCCAAGTCTAACAGAGCAGCTTCTTTCCCTTTCTTGAAAAAGGGACTCAATATGATCAGCTACATCTTCTCAAAGGAAAACATTTGGACTCTTTTCTTTTATAGACTTTGGTCCAACACCAGAATGGCAATGATTTCAGTGGAAGTAAGCTCTTAAATAAGGCTTGGACACTTAACTGTCTTTGAAGCTAGGTCTTCGCTTTTGTGAAGGGACTTACTTGACAGTATGAAGACGAAAGCCTCTTTTCATGCCAAAAATAGAATAAACGCGCCATTTTGGAAAACTGCTCCCATGGCCCTGGCAGCTTGCCTTGACATTTTGGTGCAGGAATCACCTTTGAGTTTCACAAAGAAGCTATTTCCTATGTCGTCTGGCTCCTCGTCGCTGCTAAAAAGGCTAGTGCAGGTGCTTAAATTATAGCAGGGGGGTTTGCTATATATTTTCAGATCTAACTGTCTGCTGGACAGAAAACAGGCCAGTGAACCATTTGTTAAATATCAACAGTCACTATCGGCTTATAAGCAGATCCTGCACAGATGTAACTCCACTGAGGTAAGTGGAGTTCTGCAAGCAGAACACTTGACCTGAGGACTGATTTCATCAATGATTTTAAAGTAGCCTAGTATCAGTCTTCTGAGTCATTTAATCCACCTGCAAAAAACTGCTTTTAACCCAAAGAAACTATGGAACTAAACATGCTTACAATCTCAATTTTCATGCGAACATACATGTTCAAAAGTGACAATGTTAAAATGTGCAATTTGGATGGTAAAATAGTGAGAATTAAATTGCCGTTTTTATGCACGGATCCTTTAAGATGATCTTGCTAGCAAAACAAGACACCTTTTCCTGTCAATAACCTGAAGTACCCTTTCTCTCTCTCTCATTACACTTTGGTGAAAGAATACTTCATGTCCTCTCCATTACTTTCATGCTTAATGGCATTGCAATGAAAGAAATGACACCTTACAGAATTAGGACCCAGACTAGCATCCCTTGGAGGCTGAGTTTCAGATCATTATTTCTGCTGACACTGTGCAGCTGTTGCAGAGGGTTTTTTTACTAGGAGCAACTTCGGGTGTTTTTTCATCTTTTTTTTTCTTTCTTTTTTTTTTTTTTTTTTTGCCACAGAAGTCTTTAGCGGGAAGAAGAAGGCACGGCTTGTTGGATCAGTGATGTAACACCAGCTGACAGGTGGGTTTCAGGGAACTCTCTGGGGCCATGGCCTCTTTAGTGGTTTTACCACTCTAAACTCAATTACAGTGGAGTTTCATGCTCCACAGCAAACTCCAGTCCTTTTTTGATAAAAACTCTACAAAGTAAATAAGTCATGATGATGATATGGGTCTACCATTTAATATTCATTGAAGTACATATGTTTGAAAATTGGAAGGAGAGTTTAATCCATTTTCATATTTATATCAACATGAAGCTTTAAAAAAGATACCTTTCCTTTTCTCGGAGAATCTTGACAATTTCTGGTCTGACAAGATAAATAAAGATGTACAAAACTCACTTTGAATATAAGGAAGAAGACCCAAGGACATTTAAAATGCAAATCCTAAAGTATATATCCTGAATCTATTCACTTTCAAGAGGGAGCATGTCTCCCTTCTGTGTGATTTTCAGTTTGACTGAAATGACATAAAATACTTTAAAGGATCCATAATTCTTGATGCTGTGTGCATAATTTGATCACAATCTACTTATATGTTATTGCACAGTGCACTGATGGTATAACAGGTAATATATTTTATAAAGGGATTTTCACATTTATGACCAATTTCTTCTCTCATTTAGATATATTAGCTTGAAGTAACTTCTGTGTCTTTGATATATTTAAAGTTACAGCAATCATCAGAACTCAGTTGTGTATAGCTATGACAGTTAAATCAAAACATACCGAATGAGTAGTCTGTATGAGAACTACATATAAAACTGACAAAATAAACAAGACATCAGTCTCAAATAACTTAAAAAATTCTAATTTGCAAAAAACCACCTCATACAGCATTAAGTTTAATCATTATTTTATAACATCAGACAGGTTTTCCTGCCCACGTTTATGCACTTTCAAGAGAAATTAAAAGAAAGATGTAGCATAGCTTTCTTTGTCTTAGCATTTTATTTCAGACCACTGAAAGATAAATGAGGCTGGTGAAAAAAGAGTTAACATAATGATGTCGTCTTTTATTTGACTGAATGTTTAAGCATGGTGCTACAGCTGATGGCACCTTGTTTAATAATGCAGTACATAGCTTCCTAAGGGGACAGGGCTTGATCTGAAAACTGAATATGGTGCACTCTAAATTCTCTTCCCTGAGGAAGGCTGACTAACTGATAAGTGCCATGAGCTAGCGCGGGGACTGATTCTGTCAAATCAAGCTCAAATGGGAGGCACAATGTAGACTCTTCTCAAGTCTTAGTGAAGTAATTTGAGCAGACATTTGTGACATTAGACAGTGCATCAACTATGGAATGCTGTAAAAGTTCACTGTCTTACTACAAGGTGGTCTTTAGATGACAGGATAAAGAAATCAGTGCAAATTTGTTAATGTAACAACTTGGAAAAGCATGCTAAAAATGTCACTCTATTGGGATATGTGATAAAATGTATAGGGAAGTGACTGCCAGTTGGGTTTCCTTGTGAATCCTTCATTAGAACTCATGTAAAAGGCATAAAATAGGGAAATGCAATAAATATAAAATTTGTATTAGTTGCTATCAGCTAAACTTCTGTTTTTCCTGAGCTAAAAAATTCCAGCTGACAGCTGAGGTAAGCAAGCAAGAAAACCCATTGTTCAGCTGTTTATTTCTCACTTTGGGATTATGTAGTGATTCTTTTAGTTAAGTCATTCAGTTCAAGCTTCCAGTACTGAAGTCCTTGAACACCTCGTCTAAAAGGGGACTGAAGAACAACAGTCTTTAAAGTCAGGAAGCAAATTGTACAGGTTGAGAAGGAGAGAAAATGTGTTAATCAGACATAAATAATATGACAGCATGCAAGGGCTAACTTTCAGCAAATCAGCAAGAAAGACTGGAAATGAATGGAAAATCCTCAATAAATAGAATGGAAAATGGCAGAAAAAAATTAATTTTTCACTGGTCATTCATGTTTGCCTAACCTTGTTTTTTTCTTCAAGTAAATAATGGGTTTTGGTTATAAGAAATGAGGAAAATCTCTGCCAGGTTTCCAGTGAAAAATGTGACAAATTGCTACCTGGGAAAATTGAAGATGAAATTAGTAAATGAAAACATGGTACATAAGGAACTGATCAAAGAGGATATAATAGCAAACAATGTTGAAAATAAGCATTTCAAGTTGGAGAGAGGTTATTAGTGGGTATCTTCCAGGATAATTTTAAAACCAAACTTTGTCAAAAGTTCTGTGACCTTAACAGAGAAATGACAGTGTGCTGATGAGATGGGCTGACAATGCTCAGCTAAAAGGTACAGCAGTACAAAAAGAGTCAGCATGTCTCAGAGAAAGACCTGATGACTGGAATAAAGAAACTGTGAAGAAATGGTATACCACAAAACACAAGATTGTGCATTTGGAGACTAATAACAAAATCTTTGTTGCAAGCTGGGAATCCATCAGCTGGATAAGGAGAAAGATTCTGGTGTAATGAGTGATCACAGGAGGAGTTGCAGATGACAATCTGATGTCAGCATGAGAAAGGTAAATGATACCAAGCTGGTGTCAGATGAGATTTTTCTGTTGAAGAACTACTAATATCATTGCACAACACAGCTGGTGATACCCTACGTGGAAGCTTTAGGTGACACCTTACTAGGAAGCTTTCAGATCACCTGGTTCAGGAGAGAACTCCTCAAACTGCAACACTCCTGCAAGAAGAGGCTATCTAAAGAGGTAATATGAGAAGAGAGTGACCTGTTGAGGCTGATTACAGATATCACGTTCTTTTAAGAAATATATCAATTGAGTTTAGAAGGAAAAGAATTTCCATTTAACCACCCCGACAGGCAGATGAATGACTGGCTGTACGCAAGCCGAGGGGCTGCTGGAGGAAGCTCCTGTGGCAGTCCAGTTCTGGAACGCAGCTTCTCATCCGAGTGGTGGAAGCAAAAGGGCTGCTCCCCAGCACGATGAATTTTGACAAGGTCAGGAAAAGAGTTACGTGATGTGGTACATGCGGTCATGTTTGATGTGAAGACCTAGGAGGTCCTTTGCTTACATTATCTTGGGCTGTATGGAGGTCTATAACACCATTTTTATCAGTAGTATGCTCAAAGGTACAATTTAGGCCATTATCTGAGAAGTGTCCTCAGCCCAAAGTACTATACAAGTAAAACCATTAATAATCTTGTATTAATGGACCATGGGGAGAATTTTCAAAGGCATTTAGCACCTGTAGACTTTACAACTGGTGATATTAATGGTATTAAATAAAAAAAAAATTTGAATGAGGGATCCTAAGTCACCTTGTTCTGCAGAGATGGAGTAAAGATCCAAGTATACTTCCAGTGCAGGTGACACTAACAACTTTTGTAACAAACTCATATTCAAGCTTTAAATCTTGGAATTCTACATCTTTGGTGTGCAAAAATGTCTGTTTTTCACCACTCTGGTGATCTTGACCACTTTTAATCCAGGGAAGAGTCAGTAAATCATACAACCTTTTAGAATCAAGACAGATCTATATTAAATCTAGCCTTTCCATTTATAGTAGATATTATCTTACCATAGAGCCATGTGAGTACAGATACACTGAGAGGTGGGGAGAGAGGCTGAGGGAGGGATGATGCGCTAGTTGAGTCTAATTACTAAAGGTCTAACTCAAAGCACCTACAAGGAGTGATGCTTGTAAATGGTAAACTGGAATGCAATAGCTTAATAAATATAGATAGCAGGTCACATGATATAGGGAAATCTTTGTTTCTGCATTGTATTGCAGAACAGTTACTAATATATATTTCATAAATTAATGGAATACATATACACTCATTACACTAATTTTATTTTGTGAAAACAGTTCAACTATACAGCACTTTCAAGATTTCCATAGATTCACCAGGTAGTATGATCAGATTAGCCTGGCTAATCTTTTGAAGGGAGTTGCCCTACAAAAAACTTTAAATCATTATTTTCAGAATAAGCACTTACATTAAAATTGATTGAGTTTTCATTGTACTCAAAGCCTTCCCATCACTGAGTCTTAAGGGACAAACATTGAGATCCAATAGCCTTTAAAAACACCCCACCAAAACTCTTCTATCAAGCATTCTTGTGAACATCTGAAAAACAATTTGATTAAATAACTGTATTATAGGGCTCAAACTGCTGCTCAACTTTTACTTTAATGCCTTCCTCTTCTTAGACCATCAACCCAAGGGAACTGAGTCCTCTCCAGCCAGAATGGAGGATACCCAGCAATAGCTTACTTAGGAAGCTAACAGAAAAAAACCACAAGCAGCTTTCTAGTTAAGTAGGAAAAGAGGAGAAAATTGCAGTACTCTCCAGTCAGAGGAATAACAAGCGGGGGAAAAAACATTCTGATTTTTCAAGGACTGAGGTGGTCTCTGTGAAGCAATATAAACCAGCTTTTATTCAACATCTTGAGGTTCTGGAGCAGGATTTGCTGGAACTGGTTTCACTGCTTTATGGGTAACATCTGTCCTGCAAGCCCCACTAGCATTTGCAGCACGGTATCAATATGAAAAGAATAAAATAGTTCTCAGAGGCTTAATATTTAAGTTAGTAAGATTTCCTACCTGAAAAGCTGACAGACCAACTAATTACATTGACACAGAGCTATTTTTAAGACCACTGATAGACACAAGATTCAAATAAATCAGAATCAGTTGTATACAGACCCCTGCTTTCCATTTTCTTTAATTCATTTACTCACTTAATTCTGTTCATTCCTTGAGACACAGCATATGAGTGCTAATGCTCAACTCAAAAGTTACACCTGCAACAAGGTGCTCTAGGGTGTTGCAAAATGAACTGTAAGTTACCCTGTTACCTAGTGTCAGGATTTCCAAGGTAATTACATTTGGAAGTACCTACATGGCAACTGATATTAGCTAGGGTCCCATTTTGGAATTTGATGTGTGATCATTCTACTGCCAACTAATCTATTTAACTTACTTGGACATAAATTGTTAAATAGCTGAAATAAAGGTAATATTATAAATAATGAAACAACACTAATTACTAGATGATAAAATAAGCATGCTCTTTCCAGCTAATCTGAAGTGATTTTCTTTGAAATCCTGACCATCCTCCTAGACTACCACTCATCTTCCAAGGAAAAACAGTGCAGAAGTGATGACAGCACCATAAAACTTTTTCCTTACACTTTCACCAGTTTGGTAGTGTAGTGTTTGATAATGTAGTGTCATTTTCTTTCACTGAAGAAAATGGAAGCATCCCAAAGTAATGCCAGTAGCTACCCTTGAGGCATTTTGCGTTACTATCTCTATGCCTCAGTTTTCCTATTTTAAAAAACGTTCATAATATTCACTCACACCACCAGGGTGTTGTAAAGCTAAATTTATTATTGTTTGTAAAATGCTTTTAGAGCATCCAACTGGAACAATGATAGATATGCAAAACAGAACCTCTTGTAGCTATTATTCTCAGACAATTTCTGTTGAATTTATATAAAAGGAATACCGATTATTCTCAATCATTCTCAAACAATTTGTGTTGAATTTATATAAAATGGAATACTATTTTTTTTCACAATACAAAGGAAACTTGGCCATTACTTATTAAAATAGTATGATGCCCTCAGTTTTTTTGCGAATAAACAATAATAAATTAAATTGAAAATACATCAGATAGATACACTCAGCCTCTGTTAAGATGTAGATGTACTGAACATCTATGTCATACTGACATGTGTTACATGAACACAGGCCTACAGTCATCCTTGCCTCTTCTTGTCAGTAAAACATGTACAAAGCTTTCTAAGTGTGTGTTTGCTTTTGATGTGCAGATTTCAGCTAAGGAGAAATACAAGACACTGCCCACCTTTTTTTATTTCTGGTACTTGCCTGTGAATCCTGTCAAATTCACACTTTAAAAGGAGCATCTTAGCATAGTTTTCAGAGCATGAGGAGACCCTCACTTGCTCATGCTAGTCAATTCAAATCAAATAAAAAGAGGCAAGAAGTGCTCTGGTATACGAGACTGGAAGTCAAACCAAGTCTGTGCTTAGTGCTGCTATCCATTCACTTTGCAACTTTAGCTAAAAACCTCTGAATTTTCATTCCAGTGACCATAAATTTACTGCTACAGTTCCCATAAGACAGCTCAACCTCCTCCCATACAAAATAAGAGTCCATCCCTCTCCTCAGATGTTGATATTTAGGGTACTTTGAATTAGCCAACACCTGGGTTCTGCTTTTTAATCCCTTGCATTCTTACCACTCCCAGTTCTGCATAGGCCCAGAATGGCTGCACTTTGATCAAAACTGAAATTTATATTGAAGTTTTTTGTTCCTTGTAGGCCAATGTGTAAACAGGACAGACCAATATACAGTATAAACTATTACTGGCATTCAGAGTAGCACATGAGTTTCTGTAAGGTCTGACCTGGATCAGAGCTACTCACTACTGTAACACACATGAAGAAAAGGAAATGGCCAGAATGAATATATGCACTCCCAATATTATGAGTAAAAGTTAGTGATCCAAAGGAAAATACCAGAAAATACTCAAGACCAGAATAAGGAGTTGCGACATTTTAAAGAAATCTAGGTTTAGAAACATCTGAGTAGCATTATATTTATCCATAAATGTAATAATGAATGTAAAAATAAATGGGTTAACAGGACTGATTTTTTTTAACCGCCACACCATGATCTCACTACCTGCAGGTCTTAAGATCTGGATCAGCTTCATCTAAACCCCAGCCCTTCTGGGACACTTCATACACTTCATGAGCAAGAGATTCAGTTCTATAAAGCACCAAATCAGCCGGGCAGTAGTAATTACAATGTGATCCAGGATTATCCCTTCCATTCAAGCTCTCACGCTAAGCCATCACCAGGCTGGGTACAAGATGGCAGACACGTGCGTGTGGGCACACGTGCCCAGTTGACCCTTCCCGCTCTTCTCTGAAAGACCCCGTGTCTGACGCTGGCGGCAGGAGTGGGCAGGAACCTGTGCCAGAGGGACCCTCTCTGCTTGGAGCTGGAGAGAATAATCCCCTGTAGGGTGCTTAACTTAAAGACGTTTAGGGGGAAACCAACAATGAATCAGAAGAAAAGTAAGAGAGAAACCGCATTTCTCGGTCCCCAGTCCTTTTATATATTTACACAGTGGAGATAGGCAGTGACGGCTGTGAAACCTTGTGGGCTAACCCCGGGCACTATTGACTTGGCACCATACTACCTAGCTTTCCCTAAGACCAAATGCAATGCCTAAAAATAGCGACACTTGCCAAAATATTTATCTCTTTAGCTTTGCTCGGTTGTCTTCACATTCAGACCTCTTTTCTTCTTCTGCCCTATCCCTCTGATTAGATTACAGTCCTCTTAGTTGTGGGAGTCAGGATTACGCCTGAGCCCGGAACTGGAGGGAATACAGTAAAGCAGTCTAAAAGGGAAGGGGGAATATTTCTGACATTCCTCCCAGTGAAAGCAAGCCGTAATTGACCAAACACGCTGTACATCCACACTCGGCACTTACACACTGGGTAAAAGGGACGGCCCTTGATCTCTCTGTGTTGCCTTATTGCATTTCCCGCAAGGCATTACCTTTGTTGACAGATTCCGTCCTTCTCGTCAATGAGGACTGTCATCTGGTCCCTCAGGCTACGCTCTCGACTGTTTCAATTGATCCTTCATTTTGCTCTTATTTCTGGATGCCATGTTATCACTGTTGCCGGGATTTTGTATGTGCAACTGAGTATTATTGTACGTCTAAATCATAGTGTCTCAATTTTAAAAAATAAATACAAATAATTAAAAAAATTAAGATTGTCCAAAATCCTCTACTTTGCTTTTGATTGCGTTAAACGTTTCTAAACGTTACATCCCTCATTGTCTTCATTTCCACCCCCTGCCATGTAGCTCTGAATGACTTTCAACCTCACTGCCAACTACTGCAAAAAGAATAAATCAGGTAGCAACTGGTTTCAGATGAAGTCTATAGTGATTCTTACTGGCATTGCAAAGCTTACTTGAATTCACAAGGGGCTTAAAAAGCACTGAGATGGCAGAGATTGTTGTGGCAGAAGCAACTGGAAAATGTCCTGAGATTGAAACACAGACATATTAACATCACCCTTGTGGACACTAATGACTTGCACTTCAAAATGCCAGAGGCTCATACTGCCAGCTAAAACAAAGAAAAAACACATTTTTAGTCTCCAAAGACTTTAGATCTTTCCAAACTCTGAGGGCAAATTCAGCCATAATGTATTTTTGCAGTAGAGCAGGGCAGCTCATGCATGCCACTGGGGGAATCATTGCCTGGAGTTGCTGTAGGCAGTGTAGTCGGTATAGCTAAATAAAACAGCAGCTGAAAACCTTTGAGAGGTTAAACTAGTAATGAAGCATTCTATAATGCAATGCAATCAAACCTAAACAGTTTGAAGGCATATCTTGCTGACACTCGCAACCCTTGTCTTTCTCACTGAAATGTATTTAAGGAAACGACCACCAAACACAAGAATTTCTGCAAGAGCTTTACAATTTAAATTGACACATAATTAGAAAAATATTTTAATCTTTTGATGAGGTAACAATATCCTACTCAGACATTTCTAGATGAGGACTTCTTTTAAGAGCTTAGTAGTAACGGCAGATTGGAAACTTTCTGAAACTGTAAGTGCTTAAAGGGATCTACTTGAAGAAACAGAAAGGTAACAGGAAAGGAAGAAAAACAGATGCTGACAATAAAGAGAAGGCTAGGAAAAGGCTTAGAAGCAAATATTTGGAATAAAAAGTAAAAAAAAAGGACTGGTTTGAGTGGGAAAATATGTGTAGCATAGGAAAAATACAGGGGCCCAATTCACCCTCAGTATACATCTAATGATGAACCAAGCCCAAGAAACTTTAAGTGGACTAGGGAAAAGAATATTTCTTTCTTTTTTGATGCTTTTTAATACATAAAAGAAAAAAAAATCCAAGTTTTATTTGCTTACATTAGAAATGCAAGCCACATGTACTTATTTTCTTCACAGATTCCATGGATGGCTAAACAATGAGCAGGGCAAGATTTGTGTGCTATATGGATTGCATTAAACCTGGATAACTGAGGAAGTAATTTATACTTTGCCTAACTGAAAATACATTTTCTTCTTCTTAAGGACAAAAAATACTGATTAATGTGTCAGAGTTTTCTTAGGGACCTACTGCTACCTCCAAAAACTAAACAAAACATCTCCTTTTATAAATCTTATGATAAAGCAAAAGAACTAAAATAAAAGGGGTTTCTTTTCTTTTCAAATTAAAGTAATTTTTATAATAGAATGAGTCTGAAAAATGTTTTGTCAAGGTCAGGTGAGAAAGAGGTGAAAATGCAGAAAGCTATACAAGAAAAACTTTGTATGGTTGCCCATGTATCAAATATTCATAATGGAATTTGGTGTTGGTAAGGGAAAAATGTTTGCTCAATGAACTTCTGGGTCTGCGTCCCACAAATGTTTAGGCATATCTCTATCCTCACATACATCTTAGTAAAGATATGCCTTAGGTACATTTAAGCCAGTGGTTGGAGTTGTCAAGTCAGTAGTTAAAAGGATGAAAGTAAGATGTGAAATTGTGAAGTTTATAGGCAGAAATTAAAACAAAACCAAAACCTGGACAAAAACAATTAAATTCCTCCCAAAAATGAGGAAATAAAGCGTAGTTCAGGGATAATAAAAGTAACATATACACACGACTGAAAAACAGAAGAAAACAGCTAAATTTTGAGGGCTAATATTGGAGGGAAAAAAGTAAGAGATGAACTTGCCAAGATCCTCAATATAAGGGACCACCTCCATTCTTCTTTTGACCCATCTTGCCAATAGGCAAAACCTTTCCTATTGGAGTCCTAATGCATTCCAACTAATTCACTGTGCATCTTCCAAATTCAGATTTAGATTTAAAAGTGTTGGAAGTGGTCTTCTAGGTAAAAAGTTAAGATTCCATTTGTTCTTGTAAAAATCTTTACTAGATGCTTGAGCTTGAATTTTGTCATATACAGATAACCTTTACTAAAAACTCTGGGAAGATGGAAAGTCTTGACCAAATAGTGTGAGTTAACTGTAAATGAACTTGCAGCAAAGTGAGCACGCTTAACACAGCTGTAATTCTAGTCACTCTTTAAACTAGGAACGAACAAATTATCCAAGATTCAAACACTGCCTGGCCAGAAAAATGTATGGTAGTACTGAACTGAAGCAAGTGAAGTAATTTAAACAAATATAAATGTTATTGAGCTGATCCATTAGTCCTTGCACACCCTAAAATGCTATTGATGAAGTCCTTACACTGAAGTTCTACAAGGACCAGAAATGCAACTTTGGGCCATGACAGTTCAGATTTCTCTGTATGTTTAACTTTTTTTCAGAACAGAGGATGTAAATTTAAAGCACTGTATGTATCACCAACTAAATTTTTGTGGAGTCCCCCTTATTCTGTACAAAGTATGTTTTTACTCTCAGTTTAAGCTTTATATACTTCAAGGAATTCTTACTCCAAAATATAAGTTTTAAAATGTTGATAAATTCTAGCAAGCTTATCTCCAGAATTGCATTCAATGCTGAAAGAAGCAAAGTAAGAACTATGATACTTTTGGGGCTACATAGTAAAATTGGATGCTAATGTTCATTAAATAAGAAACATGTGGAAGAAGGATGTAAACAGAGAAGTGGGAAAGAATATAGCATGGCATTGTCTTAACACGCTCTCCAAGTGAAGACACAGGAACTAATATACGCACACATCGAGCTGATGACAACACATGATGGTGTTCTCAGTGCCAGCAACATCTTCCTCACTGTCACCTAGTGCTCTTCTGACTTACACGGTGGACATTCACAGGCAGGTCTCAGGGAGGTCACTGCATCTCTGGGAGGGCGCCCTTCCAAGAAAGTCCTCTTGAGCAGTGACCACTCATTCCAACACACCTGAATTTACATGCGCTGAAATAACTCAGTTATTGTTCGTCTGTACCAGCTGACACGATCCAAATAATTTTTTATGGGACCCATTTCCATCACTTACTGCTCCATGATTTTTCTCACTAGTTCAGACAGTGATTCTTCCTGTAGGTTTTAAGTACTAAGCTGAAAATGATCTCTATATAACCTCACTAGATTGTAATTTATTTTGCTAGCTATTCCTAGCAAATACATTTTTACTATTACTAGTTAACCCATTCTGAATTTACTGTTGTTGAAGAGCAATCATTTTTGAATTGGTGTCACTAAGTCGAATGTTTTACAGAAGTGTGCCAATGCAGCAGTCACCTCTATCAACCAGACTGGTAGTCCTGTCAGAACAATATCAAAGACAAGGCCTAATTTCTGTGAAATCATGCTGGTTAACATTAACTGCATTCACAGCATTTAATTCTCTGTTGATGAAGACCATGACCAGTTCACCTGTTACCTTCTTGAAGCTCTGTGCCTAAATAGGTGTCTTGTATTTCATTTCCTGAGTCAACTCTCTTTACCACTTACAACAGCAGCAGATCATTCTCCTGATTCTCTGAAACTTCTCAGATTTTCATTTAAAATCAATATGACTAGTCAGGACAGGTTTGTTAAGAACCTCTTGGGACGACTTGTCAACCTGCTTATATTAAAAATACTTAATGCTAAAAAGTAGTCCTTTTATCCTCTTCATTGCAGGGCAAAAAGGTTTTATTGTTCATATATACGGTGGCATCCAGGTTTGTTGCAAATTACAAACATGACATTAAGTACTTCTAAATTTTCTGTATTGTAGAAAATTCTGCCTTTTATGCTGAGAAATTGACCATTCTTCTTTTTTCATGTCATGAAAAAATTCCTTTTCCCTCTTTTTGTGCTTAATGAGAACAGTCTCTGGGATGAGAGTTTTAATATAACAACTAGATCCCAGCCATTAGCTTGTACAACCTGAAACCTTTTGGCTAGATAAAACAGAGAAATGTCTTCATTTTGAAGTATAGATAGTTGAATATTTTTCAAAATCTGTGTTTAAACCCGACAGTTATGTTGCTAATATTAGACAGCAGTAAACATAGTTTTCTTCCTTGCTTTTTGTTTGCAAACATTGACTGCAGAGTACCTGCATAAGAATAAGGCATTATATCAGGTATTAGGCCACTGAGAAATTCTGAATAACTGAAGATTATGGAGTGGCTAACCTTCAAACAGGATTCAAGGCAACATAGAGCAATTTCCACCAAGGCCACAAACCTAGGACACTGCATGTTGGAGAGACATCTGGTCTCTTGGATGGAAGAGAAATTTTCCAGGGATCAGATACAGCCAGAAGCTCCTTTGCATAAAGCAGAAGAGGAGGAAGAATTCTTCAGTCTCAGTTTGTCCTGCAATTTTATAAACCTAGCCATATCATTTTTCCTTGCTAACATTTATTCAGCTCAAATACTACAACATATGGGAAAAAATTATCACTGTGAAAAATGCAATAAGCAATTTTTACTGGTACTTTCCAAAGAACAGCAACAGTCAAGAAACAAAACAAATGAGGACAAAACTATTTTTAAAATTTTATTTTAAGGCAAATATTCAGTATACAAAATTAGACTTAGTGGAGCATGAAATTCTTGTCCGAGTCACTGATTTGATCAGACCATGTATTTGCCAATAATGAGAAGATTCTGCAGTGTGAATCCATGTTTGAAATATTTCCTTCTGTGCTGCTAAAAATACCATCTCTTTTGCATGTTTTTGATTAATGCCTTTAAAACATGAGTTTACAGAAATACACTAATACTTTTATGCCACAAAGTCATGTATTTAAAGTAATTTATTAGACAAATTAGAGAAAAGTAAAAGTGATTTTTTCATAGGAGATATGATTAAAATGTCAATAACTTTTTCTTCCTTTCCAAGGATCACTTGTGCCACACCTTGGAAAGCCCAATATATTTGACTGCTATTTTATCTTGACCTACCCAGATAGTATCTGCTCTATAGGTAATACTTGAACTTTCCAGACTTCACACATTGAAGCAATGGGAAAATATCAGCAACACAACCCATGTTGCTGAAACAGGTTACTCTCTCCCATTAAATGATACCCAGTCCAGTCATCCTAACTGAAGTTTATGGAAAAAAAAAAAGTTTGATAGACTCCGCAGTATTTAATGATAAACGTTTATTTTGAGTAGTATAAAAGCGAAGTAGTTCAAAAAATATAAAGTACTTAGAAACCACAAAGAGAATTCAAGCTGCTTGTTAAGCAAATTTGGAATTCACACTTGGATTTGACTTTCATTAACAGAAAAATTCTATTTTGGATGAGCTCACATTTTGTCCCTAACTCACTGTGTGTGCACACAGGTCTAGCTAGAAAGATGTTTTACTATAAATATTCCCTTCTTGAGGAAAAAAAAGGAGTTTTTTCATGACACAACAAAAATATGTATAAAACTCATTCAAGGGCCTAAAGCAACATGGAAAAGGCCACCACTGAACCCTACTTATGGTAAGTATATCTGTTTGTTTTTTAAACTCAGCAGCTCTGGAGTTCAAGAGGAAATGCTTTCAGAAAACAATTAAAGCCAGGGAAACAATACAAATTTTCTACATGACTAATTGACACTTCAGTTATAAATTTGTCTTGTAACACAATCAGTACTTTCACTTAAAAAGAAAGTAAAAAAAAAATAATTGTTTCTGCCCTGCTTTCACAATTGGAAATAGTACTCCTCAGTCAGAGCACAACCATACCAACATTTGATTTGGCATCCGACTTAACTGGTGGGGCAGAAATGTCCAGCAGGGGTGACGGAAAAATTAGCAAGAGAAGAAAAATATCTCAAAGCAGACCAGCTGCCAAAAAAATTATAAACTTTTTCCATCAGTGACTGATCTATTTTAAGAGATTCTTGCTCTCTGCCCTTCAAAATGCTTGTTTACACCTCTCTGGATATTTCTGTCTTCTTGGTCAGTCAGGTTTGTGGACTTACTCTGAGGGAAGAGAAATAAACAGAAAAATGGGAGTTCTTAACACAATAAAAGCTAATTTGATTGTTGTTCATAAAGATAACAATCCAGCTACCATTTTAGACACCCATATCACATTTGAATGACCTGCATGAAACTAAATTAACTGTCATTCAGACAAATGAGCCATACAAATGAATAGTAGCATGCTGTATCTGTCCCTAGCATGTATACCAGTGAGGTAGACATGTGTGAGGTATACATATACTGTATGCGTACACGAAGGGATTTAACATTTGTTTAGTGTTAGTAGATTAGGTTTTGCAGATTCTAAGTGACCTTTGGATTAACCCTTCTAGATGACACATGACTAATTGTACAACTCCTAAAAAATATTCAGTAACCATTAAGATAAATCAGAACATCTGTAAGAAAAGCTTAAATACTTTGAACCAAAGCAGAAGCCTAGACTTCAGATGCTCTCACTCAATCTGTCTTATATCCAGAATTATAAAATTTTTTCAGTGTTTGGGATAGAAGGAGATTTGGCAGAAAGAATTAGCCAGCGTGCCCACTAATACAAAAACAGCATAAGGATTCTTATCTAAAGTAAACCCTGTAAGCTTACGAATCATGTTTTATGATAATTTCCCAGTCCAGCTAGCAATCTGCATGATCTCTGAATCCTTCCATTCTTGTTTCCAACCAAAAGTTAAAGCACGCATCAAAATCTGAAAATTATTTATTACATACTGGACCTACTGGCAGCTGAAATACAGTTTTACCATTCCTGAAACTCATCTTACTACCTTCTCCCCTCCAACACTCATAATAGCCAAACGCTGAGACATTATATTCTTCATAGTACAGCACGCCCACAATTGAACATGTAAAACACAGGCAATAACAGAAGAAACACAGTATGTCATGCACATGCATATGTATCTTAATTCTTACTTTGCCATTATTTAAAAGCAACACATTTAAGAGACTGAAGGACTACTATCAGTTACAGATTTATAATCATTTTGCAGCCTTCAGTGACAGTACAATATGCAAATCTCTCAACTATATGATTCACTATAGCTCTAAGTATACACCTCCTGACAAAGGCAGCTACCTCAACTCCTCATTTTATGCAGCTTATAGAAAAATTTTAGACGTGACCCAGTTATGTCACAACCATTTTCAAACTGTGATCCTCTGAAAAGGAACTATATAAAAAAAGCACCTTCTTACTCATCAGATCTACTCCCCATAGATAGCCAGGATAAGATCTGCTGACTTGGTTACAAAAATAAAGGCTCTACTACTTATTAAAATTTCTACTAACCTTGCAAAACTAACAGAGATGAGGAGAACAGGGAGCTAAATTCTTTTGCATCTTCAGTGGAAATAACTATTTTCTAGTGCAATACATCTCTAAAAGAGCTCATTAAAGATTTGGGGTGGGATCAAACCACAGCAAAGGCATACTTCTGCCTACAGAAACACTTTAAGAGATACATACAATAAGGAATTAATTTAACATTTTGTTAGCGATTAAGTCACCATTGGCTGTTGGAAAAGAATTTTTTTACATGAACACCGAGCATGCTTTATACAGAAATCAACAGGACTCTCAAGCAGCAATTTTCAATTCAAATTGTCTATTATCCATCTTTCTCTGGTTCCTTGGTTTGCCACCTTATTCATCATTTCAACAAGACACTTAGATATTAGCCTACAAATCCTAAGATTTGGTGCTTTGATTCTTTCTTTGTTACTGCTTGTTCCTATTCCAGTAACTCAGTTTGATTTTATCACCCTGCCAGACCCAGAACAAAGCAAAACAATATATACCATACCATCAAAGCTATGCAGTCAGGCTTCCACAGATTATGAGAATGGTTTAAACTTGCAGCATGGATGAGAGGAACTTTTTTTTGGGGGGGGGGGGGGGGGGGGGGGGGGGGGGGGGAAGAGGGGAAACAGTTGACACATGAGACACAAACAGCCCCCAAAGGCATCTGAGCAACAAAATTTAATCTTAAGTGTCCATGAAAAATTACATGGATTTTCCCACTGTCTTCTTGCAAGTGAGCTGTGCTTACACTAATTTTGTTTCTGGGAGGTGAACAGCAATCCGTTTTCCAGCCAGCCAGCAGCATTACCAGTTACTCGGTTACTCCCATCTCACAGATTTCTCCTTCATTTCTGCCAAGCTATTCCGTTGTTACCCTTCTCCACGTTCCTTCTGAACAATGTGTTCGTTTGTACCATCTCCACCTCACTTCTATAGCTCTCGAACTTCTTTCTTCATTGTCATCCTCTCAAAATAAAACTTGACTAGTTCAGAAAACTTGTTGACTTCAATCTTATTGCAACCAGTTTTTTTGTGGAGCACCTGCTTTGCTGTATGTTAGGTAACACTGGCCAAATTACAAGACCTGAAAGACACTGAAGTAAGAAAAACTGGAGGCATTTTGGGATCCCGGAAAATATTGCAAACAAGGAAATCGCATTATTGCTAGCATTAAGCAACTTGAGCTCTAAAAATCACACATTTGTTTTAAAAAACACTCTTTTAACACATTTTTTTCTCTAAGTTCATCAGACGTTCTCAGGTTATGCTTTAAAGTCTTTTTGCAAATGAAGCTGAAATATGCATTTTCACAAGATCTGAAAAATATTAAGAGATTCAACAGAAAAATGTGAGGGTTTGCAATAACAATCATGCAAGTACTTTAAGCTGATCCCACTTTCTCCTCTCAGAACAAAATGGAAATGAGATATTAAAAGTGTGCAAAAACCTCAGCAAGTGTGAATTCAGACTTAGATTTTCTTTGCTGTCACAGAATAGTATCTGTATATATCTCTATAAACATACAGAGAACCACATTCATCATTATCCTTCTGTCTTTCACTGCCTTGGGTCACCTCTTTCAGAGGTGTTATTGCTTCAGCCTGAATTGCATGCCTGAGATTAGGCAAGAGGCTTAAGCCAACTCTTTCAGTCAGGTTTAGAGAACAAGCCACAGGGAAAGGTCACTTCTTGGTTTCTTTGTCATGTTGCCTCAAGATATATTAAGAATGCATATTCTTCATACCAGAATCTCTTAAGTACCATACTGTCTGAAAGCTAAGGTTATCATTACTCAGCCATCAGAAATAAAATCAATAGTGATACTAACAATACAAGTATGTATGCATCTCACCATCTTCTCAATTCCGTGCCCCATCTTCCCCCAAGCCTCAGGTAAATGTCCCAAATTATTCTCTCCATGGCAAACCTTCCCGATTTCCCAAGATGAATGCAGCCAATAAATGAACACTGGAAACCATGTTGCCTCTCCCCATTGCGTAACCTAATCCATGTACCACACTGAATTATGACCTTGGTGGGAGGATGGATGTCTAAACTGCACTGGTGTCATTTGCACAGAGCTGCCTCTAGATGAGGCCATGTTAATTTAGGGAATGGGAAAGAACAGGCAAAAGTAGCAGGAGTTTAGGAGCAAGAGGTCCCCCACTACACAGCACAAGATGTTTTGTGTCCACCTTAAAACCTCCTGCATTGAAAACTCTAGAAATGAACGCTACCTTTCCAGCAAGGATTTGATGGCTTTGTCAGACAGCTCAAGCCAGTAGAGGGCACCTCTGAGACCCCCAAAGGAACCATGGAATTAACCTAGACCCCATTGCACAGCCTGCAAGCACAGACCACATTTGACTTTTCCAAAGGTTAACATCTCATAAACCTCTTGTAAGAGATAAAGGCAATTAACCATGATCCCTGTTATCATCTTACCCTCTGCCACACAGCAGCCACATCCAAACTGCCTAAATGCAACAGTCCTAGGCCAACGTTGATTCCCTTCCATGTGTCCTCTTATGTTTCCTCCAGTGTTGCAAAGGCATTTTGACACAACTTGGATCATTCACTCCAAAAGTTTCTACTGCTCAGATTCTGAGGATACATTTATAGCGTAATTCTAACTTTGGATTTCCAGATTTTCCAAAGCCAACTGTGGCATAAACTACTTTTTTTAGCTGTTTTGTACATATGGGGTTTTATTTGAAAGGTGGGAGAGTGAAGGAAGCTTTAATTAGTGCATGTTATTATAAGTCTTGCTTTGGAAATTTCCATGTCACACTTCAATTAAGTTTTAAAAATTATTAAGAAATGTTTATGATATTGAAATTATGATCTAGGAAATCAGCAGAAACCTTATGAGAACTTACAAGTTGCAGTAGAGGTAGTATGCCTGTAGGCAATGGCCATCTATTACCTTAAATAACCAGAACAATTCTGTGGCCTTCAAGGCAACTCAAGGAGGAGCTTAGCCAGAGTCCTTACTTTTAAATCCTCCCACCCTCCAGCACAGGGTGGTGATTACCAGACTGCCTACTGGCAACAGCCCCAAGCTGTGATGCTGATTGCTCAAACTATGCCAGGCAATTGTCTGGCATAGGCTGAAATTGTTGTAGAGAATAGGAATTCAATAGTAGAGACACAGCGCCGGAGCCCAGGAACATAACACGGCACTGCTTAATTGTTATCCCTAGGGATAGTCTCCTGGGAATTATTAATGACAGGAATAAATTGCCTGGGCAGAGTGAATCCAGACAAAAATCTTGGAGGATGTGGCTTGTTTAGAGAAAGGAAAAAACAGGGAAGTCAGCAGAGTATTTCTTTTGCTTGTCTGGAGCTTTCTGTTAATTCTTTTGGTTGCAAGACCAACAAACCATGTTTCCTTAGACTGCGTCCTTTTCCTGGTCCTTTGTCTGCCACGTCTTTCCTTCCCATCTCTCTTAGCCTGGACTCATTCACATCTGATTTTTCACTTGTCCCTCATGCAGCTGACCACAGTTCTTCCTTCTGTGGCTTCTACGACTCCTTCCCTAGCGCTTCTTTCTCAATCCTCCTCCTTGGATGAGTATCTCCATCCCCCTCTTTGGGTATATTTGTGCCTTTGGCCTTTTCCATATCTCTGGATCTGTATCTTTCATCTCTGGATAATCTTCTACAAATATAGCATAGCTACTGTGCTGAGGACCCACAGATCTATCTCAAGCTGTTTGTCCATACTGAAATACCAGTACCTCATTCATATCTTGTATACGACTCATCAACTCAAGCATGGCATGGCTAAAATAAAACTTTCACTCTTAACTCCTCCTGTTTCTCAACTACTACTGGTGATACATCCATACAGTGCTTTCTCTAGATTCTAGCATACAAGCAGTAATATTTTTTCTCCACAAATAACGTATCTAATACACAACTTGTTTTCTTCATCCAGAAAACCAAAACTCTCACCTAAACATTATGTCTCAATTTACTGATTAAGAATTTTCTCTTTTTCAGATCTTGATAAATGTGATCTAGACTCCCATATCCATTCAGAGAACTTCAGCAAATATAATTTCCTAAGCCTATTGCTTCAGATATATCACACTTTGAACTAATTCCTTGGGACCTCCTTTCCTTTTCACATCAAACAGCTGTTTTTATAGAATCATATCTTCAACCCTTCACTCAGTAGTGAAAAGACAACTCCACCCTGAGCAGCCCATTGTTTCAGATCCCATTATCTACTTACTAGATTTTCAAACACCTTCGTATTTTCTTTGTCCTTTGAAGGAATTCCTGGTCAGCATCTGTCCCATTGTTCTCCTTCAAAACACTTCTTAAAACTGTTCTTTACTTACTCAGTAGCAGTGAAGTCTCAGCAACAAGAACCTACTATTTATTATGCTGACCAATGTAATCTCATTACTTTCCTTTACTCTTCCAGTCATTTGCTTTACTATTTCTGGTCCTTATTGGATGCATTGTAAACATTTTTGTATTGTGCCTTTACAGTCAGCTCCCAGGTGCTCTACTCCGTCATCAAGTTTGGTAAGCACATACCTAAGTCAGCCTAATAATTAGCAGAAATGCTACTAGGTTTGTACTTGGGTTAAAAAAATTCATCTTGGTCTTCCTCATTAAGCCTGAACTCTGTATTCTGCGAAATACCATAATACTGTGATACAGCAGAAGCCATGATAATCAGTAACATTAAAAATATTGTCTTATTAGCTGTAGCTCGTGCCTTATGGCTTGACTATGAGAAGTCTTGAGCATCCAGGACTTTCTTATAAACAGCAGAAGTGGGTGGTCATAACTTTCAAAAACTGGGCCCTTTGCATCTTGATGAGGAGACTTTACAAGTCTTACCAAGTAAAGTGTAATTGGAAATGGCTGATTGTAATTGATTTGATAAAAATCACTCAGCTCTTTTGATGAACAATCTGCCCCCTGGAGTAATTATTTGCAACCTATGGCAAAAATAATTACATGGCTTTTTGTATTAAAATATAACTTACAAGTATCCATATACTTTAGTGTGTTACATCATAGGAACGAGCTTTAACTTGCATGCCAAAATGAAACATCAATGCACATGGCATCGTAGAAAATATAAACATGCTCAGGTATTTACTGCTAAGAAGCTTTTCATTAAGGTTCTTCCCTCTGCCTCTCCCTCCCATTTTGTTCCCGGAAGGGAAGGAAGCAGGGGATGACGACATTTCGAGGGCGCTGTGGCCCTATAAGGCTGACCGCCACCAGTGGCTTTCCCAGCCCAACTACGCAAGCATTGCTTGCTTAGAGCAACACGTGGCGCGGGCGAGACGGCGTTTTTATTACGCACAAGAACAGGCCGAGGGATATTTCCCCCCCCCCGCATTTGCACGCCACGTGCCGCGTTTTCAGTGCTGCCTGAAATACCCTACAGACAGCGAGCGCCTGCTCCGTCCCGCCTCAAACCCTGAGCGAGCGGGAGCCGCCGGGAACCACCTTCCTCCGCCTCCGGACCCGGGCTCCAGGGCACCGGGAGCCCCAGGGGCCCGGCCCGGCCCCCCCCTCCCCTCCCCTCCCCGGGCGCCCGGGGCCCGCCATGGCTGCCGCCGGCGCGCGGACGGCAAAGCACCGCTCGCGCCCCCGCCGCCCACGTGACTTCCTTCCGCCGGCAAGGACGGGCAGGTGCGACCCACCCGCGCGACCCTCCCGGGCCAACCGACACCTCTCGCGGAGCGGCACGCAGGGCGCGTACGGCCGTGCCCATCTCCCGGCAGAGCCGGCCGGCAGAGCCCTGCGGCCCCTTCCGCCTCCAGGAGCGCGGCGAGCCCGCGCTTTTTCCCCACTAACGGCCAACGGCCGCCCGGCGCCTGCCTTCCGCCGGAGCAACTCCGGGTTGGCTGCCGATCGACCCAACCCGCGGTTGGCGCTGCGCCGCCGACCTTGCGCGGAACGTCGCATCAGCGCCATGGGGTGGACTGGGAAGCGCGGCGGTGCCTGAGCGGGCCACTTACGAGAGCGGGGGCGGAGGTTCCCCCCTTCAGGGAATGGTTCCTGCCGGCACGTGGGCAGGCGGAGGCGGGGCGCCACCGCCCCCCGCCCCCCTCGCCCCCCGCTGCGCGTGCGCAGCAGCGCGGCGCCCGCCTCACGTGGTCCTTCGCGTCCGGCGCGCGCGGCCGTCATGGCTGCGCTGCTGAGCTCCGCCGGGCGCCTGCGGGCGCTCTGCCCGCGCCTCCTGCCCCTCCTCCGCCCGCCCGCTGCCGCCGCTGCCGCCGCCGCCCGCCCGCCGGCCCCCGCCAGGTGAGACCCTGCGCCGCGGGGCTGCCCGGCGCTCGTCGTCGGGCCGGCAGGCCGCGGCGTCGGCGGAAGAGGGGGGTGCGGCGGGGCCACGGCTGAGGCGGCGGTCCTCGTGGCCAAGGGCACTGCCGGCCGGGCCGCCTCGCGCGCCCGCGGCCGTTGCCCCGCGGCCGTTGGCCCCGCGTGCGCCGCCCCCCCGGGGCTGCCGGCGGGGGCCCTGCGGCCCGGCCCGGCCCGGCCGCCTCTGGCCGCCTGTGCGCGGCAGGGTGAGCTCAGGGTCACAGGCGGCGGGGAAGCCCCGCTTCCCTCCGGCTGGGTCGGCGAGGGCGGACCGCGCCTTCCGCAGCGCCGCTCGGTAGCGGCGTCTGGTTGGGCTGAAACGGAAGCAGAGTGCTGTCCTCTCTGGAGAGCAAAGGGCGCTGTCCTCCGGGGGATGCCGCCGCAGTGGGACGAGCTGTGCAGAGGGGGAGGCGGGAGGCCGGGCAGAGATAGGCAGTGATTGCCTGTGGGTAACCGCACTTGGAATCTGGGCTGCTTCACTGTGCCTGTCAGACTCTGCTGTGGCTGTTACCAGGAGGAATGTCTTAACTCCTTTGCTATGGTTCCCTCTCTTCCATCACGCAGGTAGGGTGGAAAACTCACCCCACCTGTGTGTGTGCCTGTCGCTGTTTTGGCCACACTAATATGCGGTTGGTGCCCTGCAGGAAGTTTGGAGACACAAGCCTTCCTTAACATGAGTACTTTTATTTTTTTTTTAATAAATAAAAATAAAGTTTGTTTTAGGGGAGCTAAGCTTTCTCTCCAGTGGTGGTGCGTTGCAGCTCCAGATTTGGGATTTTATTTGTCTTGAGCACATACCTCTTGGATGCAGATGTGCAAAAGGCTCAGCCCTGAATACATGATCAAACATGTCAGAATCCATGTTTGTAGGGAGCATACAATATTTCAGGGGTTTTTGCATGCAGTGGTTTTTTTAATAAATTACAAGGGTGATGTTAGCATCCCGTTATATAGGCAAGCTAGTTGTTTCTGTAATTTTTTCTTTAATTACTTGTCCTAAGAAGGGAGTGCCTTCTACAGATGATAGCTATGTCAAAGAGTTTGGGTGTTTTGGGTTGGTTTTTTTTTTTTTTTGGTATTTCATGTAGCAAGTATGCTATTACAATTACATGAAGATTTGTGCAAACTTTTTTAACACTAGGGGTTACTTCATTGTCAAGTTCTCGAACTGCCTGTGAATGAGAGAAAGGTTTGTTTATGACTTCTGAGCCTTGATGGGGTTAGATTTTTGGTTTCCGCCATGTCCAAAATTGGACTAACTCTTAAAACAAGGGGTTGGGAATGGGCTGAGATGCTTGTCTTTCATTTATGTTAAATGACTTGTTGTCATTTTAATTATAGTTGTTAACTAAAAATTTGTATAAAATTAAACAAAATAATTGTAAATAATTTGTAAATGTAAATGCTTAGCTAAGTAGAAGTTTAGATCAGTTTTCTCCAAGGATATGAATGTTTGCTCTGTTTCTTTCAGTGTTTGCAAAACCTAGTGAGGATCCAGTGCAGGTAGGTGGGAAGGGGCTTGTGCCTCGTTGTAGCTTTGGTGGTCCCGCCAAGTCAGTGTAACTTAGTGGCTGGTGGAAAACCAGAACGGTTGTCTGCCATTATAGATAGATAAATATGTTCAGCAGAGGACTTGGTGAGTTCCAGAGCAGGTTCAGGCGAAGGGATGGGAACAGGCGAGAGTCAGCAATGTAGAGCTCCTCGAGGGAAGTCTCACCATCAGAATAAGGAAGTTGTTACTGCCTGCGCTAGCTTTAGTGCTTATTAAACCTACTGTGAGCCAATTTTATTCAGTAGCCTGACCAAAATCTTACCTAAAAAAGAATATAGTTTTCTGCTGGTTTTAGTGGTTGAAGTGTAACAGACTGTTAAATGCTAAAGGATGGAGCAGACCTGTGTGCAGGAAGGACCAGGACCTGGGAGGACACTTGCTGTATGGTTGGCAACAGAACCACATATTTAGTTAGCTGCAAATCGTAACTAAACTTTTTGGTAATTGAGCTGATTTTTGTTTTCTTCAACTGGAAGCTTAATTTCCTAAATTTGTTTGTTGCAAGAAGTCATATTCACTGAAATTCACGTATGAATTGATGAAGGACTAACAGTGCTGTTTTTTCTAGAACTGCGTTTCTGGAAAGAATGTGAAAAGTGCTTTATGTGATGATAATTTGTCTCTAACAGCTGGGTTTTGAGGTTTTGGTTGGTTTTTTTTTCCCCACAAATGATACTTTTTTCTTGCATCAAATTATATTCTGTGTTTTCAAGTATAAAAGGGGTCATATGTGGGATAGTTTAGTGATCATGCTGAAAACTCTTTAATTCTTGGGCTAGATTTAGTTAGCTATGTGAGAAAGGTGTTTGGTAGAGAACATATTCACAGGAAACAGCAGCGGTATTTATTTCATAGCTTTTAGGTTTTGACCTAAACTGTGAATTATATTGGAGTAAGACTGAGCAGCACGCATCTAAATTTGTGCATTCTTTCTGTCCAGTAATTTCATTCCTAAGATAATTTTACACCTAAAATCTTTGTCTTATTGTCACTTTACTATATGGGTTTGGGCATCCTAGTGCACAAGTGGTAATCTAGGACCAAACCGTAAAGCAAAGGTGACATTTATGAACTGAATTTGCACATATAAGTGTGTAATCGCATTTCATTTTTTACCTTAAGTAACTATTAATTATTTGGGTTTTTTTCTGCTTAAGCCTCCATTTCTGGAAATAGTCCTCTTGAAGGACTGGAATAACATATGGACAACATTTTGAGTTGCTATACTTGCTGTTCAGGTCTCAAGATGGTATTTCGAGAGTGAAATGCTGTCGGCTGCAGTAAATTCCAGAGAATATTGATAAAGTTCTAATTGGAATAGTGGGGGAAAACCCCACAGCTTTAAAAATAAATAAATAACACAGAATAATCCAGCATTTTGCAAGGGAACTGGGTAAATGACTCTATGTTTACATGTGCTTGGTATAGTAGCTTTAGCATTGAACATAATAAATCAGTTCAGAGGGAGGTTTGAGACTTTCATGACAACAAGGGTTACAGAAAAGTTGCAAATCTGTTAACTTCTTTAGAGATGTGAAACAGCAACCATTCACATTCAAGCAGAGATTTTATCAAAGCATCATATTGCTCTGATTTTTAATCTAAACTTCTGAAAATGGGTTAGGACAGTAGGTGGATATCCGATTGCATTGGATGGTTGAGAAGCATTTCATAGCAAATCAGATCAGCTCCAAGGCAAATTTACTACTTCACTTGACTACCTCTAGTATGAAATGTGAAATATACTGAGCTATATGTCACCACTCTCATGCCATGCAATTATAACAAGATAAATAAGTCATGATAGACCAATACAACAAACTTCAGATCTACAACAACAAACTTTAGCACTGTGCTGATTTATGCAGTACAAATTGTTTGCTGGAACTTTGTTCATAGAAGCTTCACTAAGGGAAGAGATGCTTAAATTTGCTGCTAGTAGCTGACTGTCAAGAATGCTGTAACAAACCTCTCAATTGACGAGTGTATAGAGTAGGCTTTGAATTAACATCAGAATATCTTTTGGGGACTTTATTCTACATACTCCAGATGATTATGTTATGGTTCAATGTTACAGCTTGCTCCCGTGGGCAAGTTGGTGTTGGGAGGAAGGGTATGGGCTCCAGTCTTCCCACACTGACCACCCTCCCATTGCTGGCCAGCTTGTCCTGCTCTAAATCAGGGTGCTCCTTGGACCTATTACTGGACTGATTTAATTTGCTACACTGCAAGGAAAAAGTTTTCTGACAGGTCCACAGTTTTTATTGGATCAGTTAAGGATCTGATGAACTCTAGAAGGGTGGGACCATGGTCAAAAGGAGAAGAGGGAGTCCTGTGTGATGACTGTGTGATATTAGATCAGTGCAGCTGTATTGCTGAACTGCACTTGTAGATGTGTGAGTGCTAGGATGCTCATGCTGAAGTCGGCACCCTATCTGTCCTCAGAGAAAAGGAGAACAATTAGGCTCCTAAGGCATAGATCATAAAAGTATAGCTGAGGAGAAAAACCAGGTGGAATCTCTACATGTAAGTCTCGCAAGGCGTCTTTGGCCTTGCTGTTACTTCCTCAGTTTGATATTGTCATCTGTGAGTTTAAATGTTGGTTTTTGGGGCTGCGGAGCAAAGAGCATCTCCCCAAACAGTAAATTGTGCTGTAGTGAAACCTGCTCTTTGCAAGATCTGTGTTGTATTCAGAGGAGCGATTGCGGTGGAAGTTGGTAAGAGGGTACCATGCGCAATGCTTTGCAAGTTGTCCTTTGTAAAGACTGTTGACTTTTGGTACGTTGTGGTGTGTCTGTACAAGATTAAAGCATGTTGGTGAGATGGGAGGGAGAATACCCTTTCAAAGAATCTTGTTTCAGATCTGGGGGGATTTGATTTGAGCTTTGGGTAAGGCGTAAGTTAAAAACCCAAATGATTCATGGTCTAATGCATGGTACTTTATTTATTTATTTTAAATTAGCTGCAGACAAATTGCTTTTGGCTATTCACTTTCATACTCAGCAATCCATCACCAGTGGACAAAAATGTAGAACTGAATGGTTAATTACTTTACATAAGCAAAATGATAGAATTAATGGGCTTTAAATGCAGAGGAGGCATTCAGTAGACTTTTGATAATACTGAAGCGATGCTCTGTTGTAGTAAAGTTTCACAAGCTGCACTGTTGTTGTAGTTGTATGTGTTTTACTGATGGACATAAAATGTCTACAGACTTCCTAAGAAATAGCACAAAGCGAAGTTTTTCTGCTTTGCTTCTTGTGAATCACTTGGACAAAGTTTTTAGACAGTCTCCAAGAAACTTGAGGTTTTTCAGTCTATGTGAAGAAACATTAAAATTTTCTCTCTTGTAGGATCCTACTGTATCTCGTTGAAACAAGGATACAGTAGTCTGAACATTGTGGCCTTTTTCTGTAGGTGACCATAGCTAAGTCAGGGGAAATACTGTTTAGCAGTCATATGAATCATGCTGGGCTCTCAGGTGGTATATATAGTAAATGTAGCTAATGTTAACTCTGTAGTGCTTTTGTGTACAGTAATGAGTTTTAACTCTTTGAAGTTTACTGCTATTCTACTTTGAGCATGGCTTGTATTTTGAAAACTATTTCATACACTTTTTGACTAGTTTAGAAAGAACAAAATATTCAGTACTTTTCTTAGAAAAAGCATAGCAACTACCTTATTGTGGCTCTGATAAAGGGAGGCAAATATCCATATGGTGGCTTTGTAATTGTTTTTTTGTATGTTTGGAATTGGTCAAGCTTTACAGAAAGTAAACTTTTGCTGCTGCCAGGGAGAGCACTGGAACCACCTCCTTTTTAAGTTTTGAGAAAGATGGGACATTTTTTACTCGGGCTGGTGTGTAAGATGTGCTCCTTTAGGACATGGAAGGCACTGCCGTTGTTCTGCTCTAGAAATATGGAAAACATGTAAGTACATTAGTACAGTACTGGGATTCTCACTAAACCCATGCAAACATAGAAGAACTTTACTAGTTGACTTGGTATAAATTTCCCCATGAACACTTCATCTCTCCATAAGTTTTTTTTTTTTTTTTAATGAGTTTATCTTCAAGTACTTTCCAAATGTCGTAAGCTAAATTGGAGGTGAAAAGTTACCATTAAATAGCGGGTGGCTGTGTCTTGGAATTATGAATGTATAATTGGTTAACCTTTCCTGTGTCAGCAAGGTCTACAGTTTTAATCCTCACAATTGCAGAGGCAAAGCTGAAAATGGTGTAAAGGTACAGTTATGTGAAAGCTCAAATATTGGAAGGCTACTTCTAATCTTGTGATTGTGGGAGTAGGAGAGAGATCACTTTATAGGGTTTAATATATCCTTTTGAGCTTCTCTGGGTAGGTACAAAGAAACATAGTTCTGCAGCATAGTCAAGAGAAATTACACGTGTTGGGGAAGAATCAGATTGCGAGCTCAGGCAGATCTGAAGTTTGTTGTGCAGCTTCATGTGCTTGCAAATATGTTTCACATGGAGAAAATCTTCAAATGCCATTTAAAGGTATGATGAAAGTAAATACTTGGCACTCATTGCAGCCCTTGGAGAAGTATCATGCATTTTGCTGTGTAGCATAGCATTTAGTTCTGAACAAAGTTGATTAAAATAATTGAAAAAATATGGTTACATCGTAAGACTATATAATCTAACATCTAGCACCAAGGCAGGATCAGAAATGCCAGGGACGTGTGGGCTAGATTCCCCCTCCCCCCCCCAATCTTACTTCATAAGCTTCCAAATGAGAAAGTTTGTGGAAGTATCCTGTTCTAATATTTAATTACAATTAATATTACAACAACTAATATTACCAGTGTGATGCCTGATGGATTAGGTAAAGTTGCTTCTCTACTTGGAGAGTGGGGTGGGATAGATGAGTCTTTGGAGTCTTTTTAAACTTGGGTTTTTTGTGAGTAAACACAGCATGACAAGCAGAATAATTCTCTCTGTATTTTATCTACGTTGCTTTTGTTAGGAGTTGAAGAATTGCAGTTTTATTTTTGCTGCGTGATGTTTCATGTTTAGCAGCAGCTCATTTTCAGTACCTTTTTGGTTGTACTGCTGTCTAGTCAATAAGACACTAGTCTTATGTTTCTGCATTTGTTTTTTTGTCCAAAATATACAACTTTCTTTGGTCTGTATTGAATTTCCTTTTTGTTGATTTCAGACCATTACATCAAGTAATCAAGATGACTCTGAAGTCTAAGGCTCCTCTTCTAAGAGTTTGCCACCATTATGGTGTCGTCTACAAATTTTATAAGTTTATTAACTCTTCTGTCATCTAAATTGTTAATTAAATTATTGAACAGACATGTCTCGTACCAGTCTTTCCCAGTTGGGTCAGGTGATAGCTTAATTTAGAATCCCACAAAATACATTGCCAATTTTGCAGCAAACCCTCATCGGCACATTTTAATTTTATATGTATTTTTTTGATTGTGTTTTAAACAACTACTGCACCCATATTTTTGTGACTAAAAGTACATTGTATCCTCTCATTTTGCTTATGAAATTGTCAGGTAACATGGTGCCAAAAGCCTGTACATCAATCTCTATTTTTTATTGATTATGCTTCTGTTTTTCCCAAAACTTTCATGAATTTTTGAAGGTAATTCCAAAGGACTGGAGATTAAGCAAGGTCCATTAATGTGTCCTAAATATAACATATCTTAATGTTTCCAGAAATGATTTAGCTCATTCTTCCCTATTCTCACCTGCATCCCCATCTCCTTGTTAAAATTTAGTCATGGTAAAATGGTTAAAGTTTACATGGTATGGTTGCAATTAACATTTTTTGAAAGCTAAACAGTGTATGATCTGTAATTTTTTTTTCCATTTTAAGAGGTATGTGTATTTTCTAAAACCATCTTTCTTGTATTTAGAAGCCTTTCTTGCTGCCTTTTTTTGTGACGTCCTGACTGAAATGGTTAACATGGCTGCCTCGATTTTTTTATCCTTGCCTTTTTTTTTTTTTTTAATTCCACTTAATCATGTGTTCTTTCTCAACTTCTAAAAATTAAGAATCGTACAAGGTTGTTGAAGATTCCTGATGCATGGATAACTGCTTCATTTTGTTAGCTTCTTTTTCTGTTTCATGGGGAGGTTTTGCCATTAGTATCAATTTTCAGTAAGTCTGTAGTCTATTGCATTCTTCTGTCCTTTGCTTGTGTCCTGGTTTCGGCTGGGATAGAGTTAATTTTCTTCCTAGTAGCTGGCATACTGCTGTGTTTTGGATTTAGTAGGAGAAGAATGTTGATAACACACTGATGTTTTAGTTGTTGCTAAGTACTGCTTATGCTAGTCAAGGACTTTTCCGCTTCCCATGCTCTGCCAGGTGCACAAGAAACTGGGAGGGGGCACAGCCAGAACAGTTGATCCAAACTGACCAAAGGGCTATTCCATACCATATGACGTCATGCTCAGTATAGAAACTGGGGGCTTGGCTGGGGGGCAGCGATCGCTGCTTGGGGACAGGCTGGGTATCAGTTGGCAGGTGCTGAGCAATTGCATTGTGCATCACTTGCTTTGTATATTACTATTATTATCATTATTATATTGTTATTATTATCATTACTATTTTACTTTATGTCAATTATTAAACTGTTCTTATCTCGACCCAGGAGTGTTTCTCACTCTTAGTCCTCCGATTCTCTCCCCCATCCCATCGGGGTAGGGGGAGTGAGCGAGCGGCTGCATGGTGCTTAGTTGCTGGCTGGGGCTAAACCATGACAGCTTGATTGCCTGAAATCAAACCTTATACTGTGTCACTTAATTTGTTAAGTTTGCATTTTTTTGGAAGCTGTCTTTCTGGTCTGCTTAATCTTTCAGAATAGTGAGCTCTTAGCATTTCACCCCCCCCCCCCCCCCCCCCAAGTTTTGTATTCTAAGTTGATTTGTAGTGCTAAGAACGAAATTCAAGACAGTAGATGCCTGCAGCTTCATCCAGCTTTTGAAGACACAGTTATTTTTAACAAATTCTTACTATGGGATTGGCTTAGCATTACACAGTGCTTTAAATCATGCTAGAAGTGTAATTTATTCAAATGTTGAAAGCCTACAGATGATAAAGTACACACAAGTCTTATGCTAGACATTATATGTCAGATTGATAATAGTAATTTAGGTGGATGCCAGTGGAAGTTTAAGAGTTCTTCAGGTTGTTTTATACTCTTATACTGTTTTCCCTTCAGACTCCCATGTTGCCATTCCTTAAAATGTCTTTAATCAGTATAAATCAGCAGAAACACCAGTACCATACTTGATAGTATCAGGGCGTGGTGGTGATGTAAATAGAAATGCCCAATTCTGCTGATTTTTCAGAAGGTTAACTTAAAGTAACACTTCATGTAAGAGTATAATATTTTACAGTGTGCAACTGTAGGAATTGATATAGTATAATATTCTAAACTTATGTTATAGACATCATCATGCTAAATGCTAAGGAGGGAGAGTTTAGTCACAAATGAAACTAGAGTCCTCTCATGCTGTTAACCGGTGTATTTTGAGCATGCACATACTGTTTTTATCTTCATACTTAATCTGATGGAGCTATGCAAGTGATTTAAAATGTTTGTGACTTTCGAAATGTGGAGAATCTTACAAAGATGGCTTGCTTAGAACAGTGCAGAAGATAAGAATTGTAGATATCGATTAGTTTATGGTTACAAGTGAGCAATGTGGCGTAAGATATGATTCAATATTTTGCAAAATACTATAAAACAATAGCAGATTTTTATAGAAAAAGACTTTTCAATTTTATTTGAAGCACAGGAGTTTTGTCCACTTGTGCTTTGATTGTTAATGGAAATCAAAGTATGAAGTTCTGTGTTACAAAGACAGTAAGTCCTGTGTGGCTTGCTTCCAAAGCATTTTTTCCAACTTGACTTGAAGTATTCTGAAAAGCTTTCAAGAATTAGCTTTTTTAATGGGTATATGAGTGGATGATACCATTTTCTTTTTTTATCTATATCTTTAAGAAAAAATAGATAAAGAACTTGCAGTTGTTACAGTTTCATTCTTGTAGCTATCCAGTGGCTAGCTCATAGTTGAGTATTGCTATTTATGTGTTAGTAAAGGGTTTAGGTTGTGGACATCTCATTTGGTTGTTACATCCAAGAGGACTTAAGATTTAGTATCTTACTGTTATTCTTACCTTATACTACTGGATTTTACTCTTTATTAGTCTAATGATTTCTGTTTTAGGGAAAGTACCCTGTCTCTGGTTATATGATGAGGTAGAAGGAGAAGAGGAAAAGGATGGAAGGAAAGAATCAGGGAAAATGACACCCTTGCAAATATTTCTAGTGAGAGATGGCATTACTAGTAACAAAAAAAAGTTTAATAGTGTTAATCTGACGAGCTGTTTACCACCAAAAGTGGTGTTTCAGTTTCTTCTTCCTAGTGCCTCTGATTTTAGCCACCTATTCCTACTCCATTTCTTTTTTCTCATTCATTCAGGTGTCATTTTTGGACATCGTGAACTGTTTCCACTCTAACCTGATGGAACAGTAATTGTTTGGGTTTTTTTAGAAGTGGCTGAATTGGTATTGTGCCAGGTTAGCGAGTTAAATAAGCTCACACAGGGATCTGAATAAAATGAAGGCTAGTTCAAAGGAATCAGGGGGAACTTGGATCTAGAAGGAGGTAGAACTGAGACTAAAGGAGGGTATCTCTCCTTTTTGGCAGTCTTCTTTCCCTTCTCCAATTCTTTCTTTCTTGTCCTTTCCCTAGTCAAATACAATGCAGATAATTTGCTGGCCTCTGGAAAATTCTTCAAGAGGAAACTCAAGGAGATTGGTCAGTGTAAAATTTCCTGCTTGAAAAAGATAGTGCCAAATGGTAGTGATGTTCCTCATTACTAAAGGATATTTTTTTTTTTTAATGCCTTCAAAAACCAGACATCTTCTATTAAACTGTTTTCACAGCTCCATTAGGAAAGATATTCTGCTTCAAGCTGGTTTTATTTAAAGAATTTTACTCCTAGAACTTATGGCCTGCTCAGTTATCAAATCAGGATTTTAAACAGCCCGGAAAAAGGTGATCTTTGGGCTACTTCCTACTCACAAGAGGCAACCAGATGGTAAACCACCAGTCTGTTTTTTCCACCACACTGATATGCACTCCACTGATGATTTTTCTGCCATTTAGCAGCTTGCTGCCAGTGCTGCTGAAACACTGAATTGCCAGCAAGCTTTTTCTCTTCCACTGGACTTCCTCTCCGAGGGCCTTAAACCAGCACTGGTTGGTGAGAAACCAACCAGCAGATATACCTGTGAAAAAGCTCCAGGTGTAGGAAATCATTTTGTAGAGAATGCCAGCACTCCTTACTTCTAGGCTGCCATTTCAACAAAACATGCAGCCATTACTGCATAGGACTCCTGGAGCATCTGTAACAGCAGGGAGTACAACAACTAGGTTTTTTCCAACTAGTCTAGAGACCTTACAGAAATTTAGCTGAAGAGCTGTCTAGAGAGCCAGAGATAAGGGAGGACAGTTTCAGAAGTTGCTGAATCTTCTTGGCGTCCAGCATGTATTACTTCCTTTGTATAGGATTCTGGAGGAGGATAGTCTGGTTTATTTCATGCAGTTCTAAGGACAATTGAGAACAGACCTCCAAAAATGCTTGTGTGTGCAATGATAATTTTACCTGCACAGGCTGTTCACAATTCCACTATGGCACAAATACTATTTTCTTATTCTTATATACATCAACTTGTTCTTTTAAAAAAAAAAAAAAAAGGCAAGCTCTTACTGTTTTGCTAGAAATAAGAACACTTTCTCATTATGTTTCTTGTTGTCATACTTTATTTTGAGAAAATAAATATTTAAACAAATCTGGTGTTGATGTTTGGTGTGCATTGGAGGATGGCCTCTTCATGCTTGTTAATGTAAATTCTGCAGAATGGGGAATTGTTCTTTAAACCATTGTTGTCTGAAACACTGGCCTCTGCATTAGTTTTTGTGTTTTAATTGAAAAGAAAGGTATGATTTGCTGCCTCGATTTGCGGTGTTCTGGAAGTGATGTCCATGACTGTTCTTGGAGTGATTTTTCAAAAGCATGTGAGAGCTTTTGTGAGAAGCTGTAGTGGGACAATAGACTTTTATAGCACCTGGATGACTTAAAAATTTTTATTTTTGTGGGAACAGTATTTGAACCATTTAACTCATGAGGTGAAGCCAACAAAAATCTCAGAGAAACACTTATCACTGTGAGAAAATATACATGACTATATCTTTTTACGTACAAAGACACTGAAATAAATCACCTGTATTTGTTTTTTTATATCAATATGGTATGCTTTTGAGAAACTGTTCATCAGCATGAGGTGCATTATCTTTTTGACATTGTGTGACTAGTGTAATTGCAAAATGACTCACAGAAGTGTAATCTCTGTTTTTTTGTTTGTTTTTATTGAAGCAGAAACATTATGTACCAAATAAGGTTCCTTACAGTTGCACCTCAACAGGAGGGAAGTGTTAAAGAAGAACCAATTTCAGAAATTCAAACCAGACGGACCTGGCAGTTTGACTGGGCATTAAATAAACTGGATAACTCTGTCAGAAAAACTGGCCGCATTCCTAAAGCCCTTCTACTAAAAATCTTCCATGAAATATGCAAAACAGGTAAGTTGTTTCCAATTAAAGCAAAATAAAAGCTACATTTAAAGCTGCAATATAATGATTCATCAAACCAAGGAAATTAATTGAAAGAGTTCTGATTTATATTTTGTCTTTGAGTGTTATTTAATCTGCTACATATGTTGATGAACAGGCTTTAAATGCTTTAGAGATGTTATTTTGCTTTGAATGCACACGATTACTTTTCCAGTTTTTTTTGTGTTTGGGAATTTATAAGTCGTGTAAAAATTCAGTGCACTTTTTAAGATATCATATTGCCTTGCTTATTTTTTATCTGGCGATGTTACACCTTCCTCATATAATTGTATTGTGCACTCTGAACAGGGATCATTTCTGTCTGTTTTACAGAGTATATTTTTAAAATGTCTGTAATAAGCCATGCTGTCCTTAAGAGGTTATTTGTTTTAAAATGGAACTACACAGACAGGGAAATGTGGAGGTGATCCCCAAGTTTCTGCATTGCCAGGTAGCTGTGGTTATGCAGAACAAGAAAGCTTTATTTTTTTGAATAAACCAAAAATAAACAGCTGAGGCCTTGTTCATTCTGACAGATTCAATACCCCTTTGGCTAAAAATAGCCAGACCATATCAATATTTTGCAAACCAGGTACCACAATTAATGAGGTTTGGTACCAGTTGGGATGAGTCAATAGAGATATTTGCTAAATATACTCACTAAGTACCACTGCCAATATTTGTCAATGACAGCATGTATTGTTTTGTTTTAGTTTTAAACTTTGCTGTGTATTGCTCTGGACTGTTAATGTCTTGTATACCTGGGATTGCGCTTTTAAAAGTTTTGCAGTTCACTGCTTAAAAGCTGAGTCTTCAATTCGTGCTCTCTTTCTGTTGGACTTCTTAGTTTTTTCTTTTTGCTTGTGATATCCTTTCTGATATTGACTGCTTTGTCTTTTTTAGGTATAAACTTTTAATTTGTGAGTATGGGTTGGCAAGAATTTTATGTGTCTCGGCTTATCTGCAAATCACAGTTCTTCATGATCATTGGTTAGTTACACAGTTTTTAGGAAGCCATATTAACAAAAAGATTTTATAGTGGTTTCCTTTGGCTGTGCAAGTATATTTAAAAAAAAAAGCACCGAACTTCACAAGAATTTTAACTAGGACGCTATTAAAATAAATGACATATATTTCCATATGAAGAATTCAGTCCTTTTTTATTAATAATGTTGAAAACTAATGTAGCAGAAGTGTGGGAGGTTAGTTACTGTTGATTTCTTAAAAAGATTGCCTGTGTTTATATTGTTCTTCCATTTCTAATGAAAAATGCCCGAAGAAGGTGCTTGCTATAGATCTCTTGTCCTGCAGCTCTCCATGCTCATACTGCCAAGCCTTTTCTTGTTTCTTTTGCCTTTCAAGGTACTCAGTCACTGGTATAACAACGGCATTAAGAAACTGGACATGTGTTGGCCTTTTTATTGCATGGATTAATTGTATGCAGGGATTTCAAAGTTAAGTCAAGTATGACTTCTCTCACCACTCCATTATGTCTTCAGAAGTTCAAATCCCCATTTGCAATTTATACCTGCCCCCTCTCAGTGTTTTAACTTACTTCTCATTATTGCTTTTTTTTTTTTCCCCACTGCTGCCTGTGTTTCTCCCCAGATGAGTTTACACTGTATGAATAAGTTTTCTGCTGTGGATTGAGGTCTTGAAACATAATTTACAATAGCTATGTGGTATCCTAGATTTGCTGGTCCTTTTCAGTACCTGAAAATCTAATTCTAGGCAGTATATAGCTTTCTGCTGTTGAGGGTTTTTTACTTTATTTTGCCATTATTTTATAGCTGTATAGCTGTTTCTACAGCTCTGTATAATTAAAAATTACACTTACAGCGATCATCAGCATCTGGAGATATCTTTACTGGCAACAGCTCCTGCCTCTGTGCAGGGCTGTACACAACTTTGGAGTGTTGGCGTGATGATTTGGAAGTAGCTTACAAAGCATTAGTGATGTTTTAGACTTCAAGTCATTTTGGAAGTCTGAATCTTTCAAGTCTGCATGTATGTCTCTGAGATAGAAAATCCTACAGATTTTTTTCGTCATTTATGTTGTATGTAAACATTTATCTTGCTCCTTGTTAGATGAAGTTACTTCTGAAGTATACCTTTCTCTGTGATAGGAAAGGAATAGACAACATTTTTTAGCTTTTTTTTTTTTCTGTCCTTTACCATATGCTGCTTTCTAAACTCTCCTTTCTATTAGAAATTGCTGGGTTTGCATATAAAGATGTGATTGAGAAAAATTTTGTCTCCAGCTTATTGGGTAATCTGTGATAGATTCTGCAGCTCTGCCTTTGCCTCAGGAGTAATAGTGAAGTCCAAGCAAGACAGATGAGTTTATAGTTACTTTTTTGACATTCTGGGGCTAGCCCAGAAGTCAGAGAAGGCAGACATTCTTACAGTTTCCTTCACTATTCTCTAGGTGTAGATTCTCATTTATTTTATATAGAGCATGGGCAGAAGTGGAAATGGAAATTTAAATGTGGAATGTCTCTGAATACCAGTTTTGGAATAGCACGGAATTGGTATGAAGTATTTGCTGGTTTAGAAATTTACCAGAAAGTTAATGTCCCTGTTAGGATTAAATGATCTATGGATCTTGGATTGGGAAATTTAAAGTACTAGATCATCCTGAGTTTAGTATTTTGTATTGTATTTTTAAAATAAATTTCTGCTCAGCTGAGCTGTTTATTGTACTAAGTGGCATGTTTTATCATGAATCTTTCTCATGGTAGCGCATAGTCGTGTCATTGTTTAATCATTGGGGTGTCCTGTTCAGTAAAAATCTTCAATCTTGCGGAAGATTCTGTGCTATGCAAAATGTTTAAATATTTCAGTGGGTCAATCTCAAATCTTTGTTCTAATATTAAATGCATAATTATTTATAAAGAAATTTGTGGTTGTGTTCCACTTGCAGGGTGTCCAGGGAGTAACCAGACCTTGCTTTTGTTGCGAAGTTGTGGTGCTCTTTTACCAGAGGTGTTGTCACCTGAAAGAACGGAACTAGCCCATATGATATGGGACAAGATGAAAGAACTGGGTAGGTTGGTTTTGTTAGTCCCTCTTGCAAGAACAGCTATGTGCTTTAGTTACTTTCTTTGTAATGGAAGACGGAATGTATTTTAATAGTCTTTAAATCTTAGGTTATAACAGCAAATACTCATTACCAAATAAATGTTAGGTTTTATTATCAGGTGAGAGACCTATTTCCTATTCTGGGAGTTATACTGACATCTAGGGGTGTTAATAAAAAATCTAAAGATTTTTTTTTTTTGTAAGATGCTTAAATTGGACTTTTGCTTGATTTTGATTATTGTAAGAATGTATTTTACTTTTCTGTTAAACGATACCTTGATATCTGGTGGGCTGAGTATTCCTAGTGCTACCAGCTGTTTTATCAGATGATTTTTTTTATTTTAAGTTAGTAATTTCTCTATAGATGTTGCATAGGCGAACTACTTCTTGATAGTAATATTGCTGGTTCTGTAAAATAAATACAGCTATAGAGACTGTTGAATAGCATGCACATGAGCATTGATGTTACTGTGTTCTTGTTATGTTTTAGCCTTTTATAAACAGGCGTGCTGTTAATTAAATAGATGTCTGATTTCAAAGATGGATAAAAGGAAGCAGTCTGACTATACATAAAGTTCATACAGAATAAAATTTCTATGAAATTAATTACCTGAGAAAGATATAAAATCATGTTGACTGTAGAGAATCTACATTCACTGACTGTGGTTGAAATATTTCCTTAGGTGCTGTGTATGATACAAGCCATTATAATGCTTTACTTAAAGTCTACCTTCAGAATGAGCACAAATTTTCTCCGACGGAATTCTTGGCCAGAATGGAGGAAGCTAATGTGCAGCCCAATCGAGTAGGTACCCTTTTATGATATCTTCATTCTTAATAGTAATATCCATTTATTGGATGGAAATCATTAACTTCCCCTTTTTGTTTTCTGTAGGTTACATACCAAAGGTTGATTGCTGCTTATTGCAATGAGGGTGACATTGAAGGAGCAAGGTATTCTTTTGCATTTATGTTTAAAGGGATTTCCACAAAATCCGTTTCTTGTATTCCCTACCATTAATGTTAAAACTCATTTCAGTGTAATTTTTATAAATTGAGCAAAGCAAAGAGGTGGTTTAAGTATATTTTTTAACCAAGCACTGAAGAGCAGTTTCTTAGAGACAGCTGGAACCTACACAAGCAAAATAAAAATAAGTGATAGACCAGTGTGTTCAAATCAAATTATATTCAAGTTGCTCAGAAAATAACTTGTTTTGTCATTTCTAGAGCCAGCATGAAGAAGTGTGAGGTTATGAAGGCTTACTGCCTATGTAAGAAAATGGCTACTGGGAAAGGCATTTGAGAACGAAGTGTGCTATGAGGAACAAATAGTAGTAATTCTGTTTTTTGTTGTTGTCATTCTGCAGGGCTTGCTGGATACCTGTCTAACATTTTAATTTTAGCAAGGTTAAGTTGCAACTGTGTGATTGCTGGGCGTGAGAAATAAGTAATGGGAAGATAAAAATAAAAAACCCCAGCCCCACCCTTGTGTCTGCATATTTCAAAGCGACAAATACAATTCATCTGAAAACATGAAAATGACCAAATTATGAGCACATTATGCAGCATCCCCAAACGTAATTGCTCAGTGAGATCAGGATTTGGTTTTGTTTGATGATACAGTACTTGTCCAGCAAAGCAGCAATAGCTCAGTAGTTTATCTTTTCAAAGGGGAAAAAAATATCTAATCATGCATTGTCTTGTATTTTGCAGTAAGATTCTTGGATTTATGAAGAACAAAGATCTCCCAATCACTGAGGCAGTATTCAGTAGCCTTGTGAAAGGCCATGCAAGATCAGGGTAATGTTTAATACCTTCTTTCTTTTGTTTTGTTTTGGTTTTACTACAATATGAAGTGATACTGTACAGACAAATTACATGCTGCAGAATAGTGTGATGGTTTTGAATAATAAGGTATAGAAGACTGTCTTTTTATACATTTTGAAGCAAAACAGGGCTGTTTAACAAAGGAAGCAGATTTTTCTTGTGTCTGAAAATCTTGAATTTCAAGATAAATTACTGTACCTTTGTACTGTTTGAAAAAGAAATTTGCTGCACTTAGGTTTGAACTTTTTCATCTGTTAAAGTTGAAAAAGTATTTTAAGTAATACAATAATTAAAAGATTTGCACTTTCACCTTTCAGGATTTGCTTAGTTAAAATAAGTTTCTCTGTGCTTGTTGCAGTCTTTGTTTCCAATTCTAATTAATTTACTGAGGAAATGTGGAAGTCACAATAAACATTATTATGCTTAAATCTACTGAGGGTCTTTCTTTTGAATTCTTTTAGAGATATGAAGAGTGCAGAAAATATCCTTTCAGTGATGAGGATGGCCGGTGTTGAACCAGGTCCAGAAACCTATTTATCACTGCTGAATATGTATGCTGAAAAGGGTGATGCTGATAGCATCAAAAAGGTATTGCAAGTTTGAGTTTAAATACAACTTGTTTGATTTTTTTTGATGAGTTTAACTTTGGAGTGCTTTCTATCCATGCAGGAGGAATAATACTGAATTTTACAGCTTGTTTCCTCCTAGTCCACAGCAATTAAACAATTTTTTCTTATTGTATCTGAATAGCTGGTTAACTGAAAGCAGTCTCATACTTTATGAAAAATACTTGTCTTTTGATAGTTGCCTTTTACTCTGAGAAGATATGTTTGCCAGTGAGCGATTTAGTAATTCAGGGTTTTTTTAGAGACAAATAGTGCATGTGAGATATTTATACATTTATTTATAAAAATAAATAAAAAGTCAATCTTGATTATCCTGCTCCCATTGAGGCATTCTTTGGCTGCCATTGAAGCCACAGAATCTTTCCAGTAAAACTGATTTGTTTTTGGTTTGGTTTTTTTTTTTTTTTGATTCAAACCGACAACTTAGGTATTCATAAAGTGTGGATAAGATAATGCTGCCTTACAGCCCTTTGTGTAGCTGTTTTTTTTTCAAGTATTCTCTCTTACTTTTTTTAAATCAAAGAAGTACTCAGAAAGGAATGAGAAAAGAAAATTGTTTTGAGTTTAATAAGTAGTATCAGATGGAGAGGACCAAATCAAGAAAGAGAATGTGGGAAACATAATATTGTTCTGTGACTTACAAACTAAACAAATCTTCATCAACCAACCTTCTTCCAAACACTAACAAAAAGTTTAATTAATCTTGCTCCCCTTTTCAAAGTAATTTCTTTTGAAAGTCATCTCACAATGGGAATTCCTCTGGTGTTTTCATATATTATTAGATATTAGAGAGAAACTGTATATTATATCCCTTTTATCTGTCCCTTTTTGTTTTTACAGTCTAAAGGTGTTTGCGGCCCTCTCTGTAGATCTTGGGTATTCTCTCTACCATATTCCATGTATCTAAACCCGTGGTTTTAAAAAAGGAAAAAAACCCCAGCTTTTTGTGACTTTTTGAAATTTTAATTTATCCTCTTTTGAGTCACTTTGGAGTTTATTAAAGTCAAATTTATTCTCATTTACAGACTCTAGAAGAGGTTGAGAAGACTGAAGGGTACCTTATGGACAGGATTTTGATGCAGGTGATTTTTAGCCTTGCCAAGGCTGGATATCCTCAGTACATCGAAGATATTAAAGACCACATAAGATTTGAAAGGGAATTAATTCCAGGTATGTTCTTGGTTACTACAGCAGTGTTTTGCTACTCAGGGTGGAGAGGGAAAGCATTTTCTTTTGGGTGGTGGGTTTGTTTTGTTTTGTTTTTTCAACAATAACTAATGTTACCAAAAATAGGTAATTTTGGTTTTGTACTTTTCTCTTGAATACTTACGGAAAATAATATTTTTGCCATTAGTTTGTGGATTCATTTGTGCTGCTTTATGTCACATTTTATAAAATTTAAATACAAACCGTTTTTAATCATTTACATACAAAAAATAATTATCAATTTTTTTAACTTCTAAAATTCATTAAGATTTTATAGGAAAGCAGTAAGTATGGAGTCCTTTCTTCAAACAACACTTTTGTGTTGTGACAGCTCTTTGTGAATATCATAAAAAGGGAGACTAAACGCTGAATATAGTTTTCTTTATCTACAGTTAAAGTCACTTTAGGATCCCAGTATGCGTAATCTGATTGATAATTGCTAATTATACTTTATCCATTTTTTTTTCTTTGACATGTCTAGAAATGTGTTTCTCTTATTTAGTATCCTTCTGTCATGCTGCAGTGGGGATGCATCTGTGGTTTTTGGCATGGTTTTCTAATGGGAAAAGTGAATTTAATTGATAAATATAAATAATTTTGAAAAAGGTAGACTCAAATTTGATCGCTTAATCATGTTTAAAAGTATGCTAATGATACTTGTAAAACATTTACTTTCCTAGCTTTCACTAATTTTAGTAATTTAATGTGAAACTAGTTAGATGCACTTTTTAAATTTTGTTCTTGGTTTTTCATTTGCCAGATGCAATGAACCTGTGTTTGACTCTGATAACTCATGGCTTCGAAGATATAAGTTTCCATATTTTGAAGTCTCTTACTCATTTATCACGTGATAATATGGACCAGGGTAGTTTCTTCTTGCAACATTGTGTAAATAGAGATACGGTATGCAGAATAGTAATACTTTTTTCTTACTATAGTAATAAAAGTACATTTATTTAGTTTAATGTAACTGTGAAGATAGAAAATGGTAGATTTTTTGCACGGTTCTTAAGGAATAAAAGAAGGATTTTAATATTTCATATCAATTTGCATAGTAAATTGAAATTCAGAAAGGAATCATGTTTGGCATGTGTAAAATCCATTTCCTAACATTAGAAGAATCTGACATTCTTAACAATTTGAGAAATTGAAAAATATATTAAATTAATTTTTGAAATTCTTTGCAGCCCTTTAACAAGCTGAAGCAGTTTTGTAGTGAGTTAAAAGAAGCCAAAATGCACTCGGCACCATTACCGTTTATTTTGCGTTGTGCTTTGGAGGCCAACAAATCAGGTACTTTACTTATTTAGTTATTTTACATATGCCTATTTAAACTACTCAGTCACTGTTTAATTATCTTACGAATGTTTTCAGCCTTGGCCATTGATGTGATGAAGATGATGAAAGAGGAAGGCTTGCCACTCAGACCTCACTATTCCTGGCCGCTGCTAGTTGGGTTCCAGAAAGAGAAGAATCTTAAAGGTTAGTTATCTGATAAATGCTTCCCTAGCTTTATTGCAAACCTAGTGCACAAATCTTTTATTAAAACGTTGCTATGAGATTCAGCAGACTCTTGAAAGTAAACAAAGACCTTGCTGCATGTCTTACTTTGTTGCAAACCGATTTTCCTTCAGAAAGACTTTTAAAACATACTTTCTTACTTAATGATGGTACAGTTCTACAAATTTGAAGTCTACCTTTGCACAGAAAGATGTGAGAGAGTGTTTAATTATATTTTTAACTCTTCACATTCTTTCTGCATTCCACTGGTTTTGCTGCTCATTACCTTTTACAGAGTTTACTCTTGAAGAAACTGAAACCTGAGAGAAGAATTTAAAAGTAAGGTTATGTTATAATAGCTCTTTTGGACTGCAAACCCAATCCTTTTTTCAAGCCAACTTCTTATTATCTACCTGATAAGCCAAACGTGAGTTTTGTTACAATAATAAAAACTGCAGGAGAACTTACATTGCTGAATGCGTGAGCCTGACCTGACAGCATACTGATTGAAGGACAGAAATGCTCAATCTTTGGGATTCTTAAGTAGGTTTAAGCATTTAGCATACTTTCCCCTGTTACACATGGGGATGTCTACAGGATATGAATAAGAATTGAACAAATATTAAATTTTAGAGTACAGTATCTAATTCTTTGGTTTGCGTTATTGGTAATTCAGAAAGAATGGTATTGTAAAAAGATGCTTTTAACAGAAGTACTTCCCCCTTGGGGAAACAAAAAACTGTCTTTTTCATCTTATCTCACAGTATAATGTGCTTTAGAATGAGATGCAGAGTTGTTAGTGTGACACTGGGTGACAAACAAAATGCACAAACAAAAAAAAAGTGCTTTTAGCAGGCTCTTCATATCGCAATTTTATCTTAAATATACAGTCACATTCCAGTTTGGAAGAAATGCTGAAACAAGTATTCCCTAATTGTTTCTGGCTATAAAAATGTCTCAAGTCTTTTTCAAAAAGCCTTTGTGAAAACAATATTCAGTTTTTATTAACTCCTTAGGCTCTGTTCCTGCTAGACTACTTCCCAAGTTTATCTTCTCCCAGGTTTTCAAGTGCTTGAAAGTTCTATGATATTTTAAAAGTCTGGCAACGTTGTTTTAGTTGGGTCCTTTGTGACTTACCTGAAGTACAATGTTGCCAAAAATAAGTAAATTAAAATCAGTGTCCTACTTCTCTACGTGGATGCTGCCTACTGAAAAAACATGCTCTCTATTACTCCATGGAAAATTTCACCTCACTAACACAATTCTGAGAGACATTGGAAGTAGTTTTAGGTTTAGACTTAGCTCCCAAAACTGAAACAATATCTGACCGTCGAGAGAAACTTAAGTTTTCCTATCTCTTTTGGTCTTTGGCAAGATCAGAGGTTGCCTTAATTTGGACTCCTACCATAGAAATCAACTGTGCTTTGGCTAGTAGTTCCTGCTGGAAGTCATGTAAGCAAATTGAGAAGAAAACTGATGAAGGAAGCCTCAATTCTGACTTTCTTTGCTGTTTTCTAGAGAGCCTTTCTTTTTCTGTCTGCAAACGCATTGGATACATAAACTTCTGCATGGCCGTATGATCATACTGTGGATCTGCAGACACATTTTTGTAACCTGGTACTTAGTCTCCGGGTTTGAATTGTGAAGTGGGAATGTTACTGCTGTGTGCATACCTACAAAAGTCAGGGATTTTGCAATTCTTAAAACACATAAGATGATATCTAGGCCATTTCTTCTGCAGTGAAGATCAGTGGAATTATTCTTGCTGCAGTGAAACAAGTGGTTGGACTGGATGATATTAAAGGTCTTTTCCAACCTAAACGATTCTATGATTCTATGATTCTAAGTTGTCTTGTTCTTTCCCATGTATAAGCTCACATTAATTTTTTGAAATTTAATAATAAATGAGTAAGTGAGATCTGCTATCTAAAAATACAACCAATATGCTTGAAGAAAAGTAAATAGGGGGGGAAAAAAAGCACCCACCCACCCTGAAATTGTTTCACAGAAATAATAGAGCAAAAAATAATGCTGCAGTGAGAACCTAAAGGTGACAGCAGATAGTAAATGAACAGAATAGTGCTTTCTAGCAGCAAATAGAGTTGTGTGAACAAAAGTATAGATAGAAACTGTATCACATCTCATACCAAAAAAGAAGTAATAATTCTTTTCTCTACAAAGTAGGAATGCTTGGCCTAATGTGTGTAATTTTGCATCTTGGTATAGGTAAGGCTGGAAATGGAAAAGAACACAGAATGTAAGCAACAACCTATCTAGAACTGCAGGGTACAAATGTCTGAATCGGTATGTGTAATGTGGCCCAAACAATTATATAACTAGCAGGAACATTTAATTATATGTTTATCCAATGTTTATTATAACAAAAGCTGACACTGGATATCAAAGGAAATTCCCTAACTTCTGTATTATGGTATTGAGTTTGAAAGAAAAGTAGCAGCAAAGTGGTGGCTAAGAGGAATGAAACTAAGCAAGGCCGTTTTTAAATATACCGTAGAGAACTTAACCACGCTGAAATAGCAGACAGCTCTTTTCAGGCATTTTACACAGGCAAATAATTTCAGATGGGGCATTCTTGCTTTTATGTGCATCTGTTATACAAGCTGATAATTACTTATTCCCATAGTATTTATCTAGGTAAATGCTGTTAGGCTTGTAGGAATGGAAAGTGCTTGCAGGGTTGAAAAGACCGATATGCAGTGTGTCTGAAACTGTTATTGGCACTGAGATTCATCTTATATCAGATTATACAGTAAAACCAGGAGGGCCTAGTATAAATAAGCAGAAGTGTTTGACTTACACTGTTACTGAATATTTTATAGCTCCCCTTCGTCTTTGTATAATCATGTTATTTTTAAAGACAGTTTTTAAAAGTCAGTTCTGTATTTTACTTTTGTTTTCTACTAAACTGTTGTTATGTACACAAATCATGGTTAGTGAATGCTAATTCAATGTCTACTTTGGGAAATAAGGGAAATAGGAGTCTGAGTCCAGAGAGGAATAAGGGTGGTGATTTCACAAAGTAATTGCATGAAATACTGTTTTGCAGACAGACTTCTCTGGCAAAGAACTTTCTGAGTGCATCTGAAATTAACAGCACAGCAAAAATATGTTAAATGCTATGTTGTTTTCCTGAGTGTGACCTCACTTTTCGAACTGGAGGGGTTTTTTTTGTTTGTTTCCTTAGAAAACTGCTTAAAGCCCCATTTTGCTGCCCTTGCACATGTAGAACTGAATGTAACTGCCTTAGAAATCCCTCATGTTTGATGGGACTGCTTTAGGAAGAAGGCACAACTTACTATGAGAAACTTAGGAAACGAAAGATGGACTGAAATGCAAGTCTCGCTTTTCACTTCTTGAAAAGCAGCAAGTTGCTCTGTTCTACCACAGAAATATTATTACCTTCTTGTAGTTAATAATTTCTGTATTTGTTCTTGAATGTACTGATTCGAGGCTGGAATCTGTTCTGTTGGGGTGTTCAAGTGCTGTTTCCAATATGGACAAAAAGGAGAACAGAAGTTTGGCTGTGTTTTGTTCCCTATTTCTGTCTTGTTTCCGCTCACTCAGTTACTTGATTTTAGATACTCAGCTCCTGCATTCCTTACATATCTCAGCCCAAGATCTCAAAAACCTGTTCTTCATCAAGCAGGGAGATGACTGGAAGACTTTACTGTGAGTTTTAGTCATACCCAGTCTTCTGGATCAGTGGTCTCCAAAATGAGGTGTGCAAGGCAATCCATTGGGGTGTGAGTGGGCTGTTAATAAATAAAACAATTATTTAATCCTTTTTTACTTTCTATTTTTGTGTATGTTTTATAATGTGCATAGTATATCAGTACAGTAGTACACGTATATACTTTCTAAATAAATATGTGTGTACTGAGGGTACGTTCTCAAAGAAGTTTGGGAGGCCAGTGTTCTAGGTAAATGTGACTGCACTTTTGGTTTGGTTTTTTTTTTAAGTCTGTTCTTTGGTTTAGGGAGAGAGAAGAGGTCAGTGTATCTTCCAATACAAGGAACAAAGAATTTCCAAAAGTCCACACACAATGATCAAATCCTATTTCATGCATGTATTTGACAATTTTATAGTATTTTGATTGAAGTAGGAATGTTTCATTGCTTTGTATTGTGGAAGATATTTATGTGATAATAAAATAGTTCTGCTCTCAGCAAGGTAGGAAATGTATGCAAATTTGTAGGATTCTATGTTGGTTTTCATTAATCTTCTATTTCCACTCCAAAATTGTACATCAGTCATCTCAGAAATGAAGAGATGTGTGGCAGCATTGTTTTTAAGTTTGCAATTAATTTGGCTTTGTGCAGTATTGTTACTGGTATTCCTCCTTAATCTGCATCTCACCGTTGCGCCGGTGTTCTGATCTTCGTACATGCCCTTTCCTACTCAGGAACTGTGCGCTAGTAGACATTTGTGACAAATGTCTGCTAGGGAATGGGGATGCTTAACAAGCCTGTTTTCTACTCTGTGCTAGATACAAATTTGAACTCAAATCTCCTGAGCTTACCACACCTTATTCAATATGGTATCTAGTTCTTGGTCTTCACATGACTTTCTAGTGATTCAGATAGTTATTTTTGAAAAGGTTTCAGCATAAGAGGACTTAATGTATTTTCTGGGAAGTTGAAAACATGAAATAGAAACTAGCTGTCAAAATTTGAAAGGTATCAAGAAAGACTTACTGTAATTAATTCTTTATTCATATTTTTGCGGATTCTGGGCCAAAATCAGAGTTTTGTTTAAGGCAAAGTCGAACAGATGATGCGACTTTAATCTAGTGTGACTTCCCTGCATGTATTTTCAAGTGCTCAAAGGGAATTCACATTTGATTATTTGCACCATAGTGCACTGCATAAAATATTCATGGAAGTGTCACTTTTCCATAGGTGGCACTCCAGGGCAAAGACAGGGACTTTGGGAAACTTTACATTTTTAAAGTAATAAGTATGAAATGCAAGTTGAAAAAAACATATGCTGTTTGGTACTGGTGTCCTGTAGCAGCTGACAAATCATTTTTACACCAGAAAAAAATGATAATGCCTGTATTGATTTTGACAGGGGTTCAGAGTTTGCTAGCTAGGGTGGGTTGCTGTAAGAAGTTTCTGCAAATCGGAAGAGTGTGAGCAATTAAAAAGCATAACATACACTCTGAAGTTCTACACTTTAATTGCTGAACTATTAAAATTTTGTACCTGTTGTCTTCAAATGCGTGTCTACAGTAGTAATATACAGTCTGGTTGTGTGAATTGATCTGAACCTTGTAAAAGTTGTAGTGTAAGCTTCACTGGGGCACAGGAGACTCCAGCTTTTATCTGAATTTCCTGTTTGAAGCTGATGCGTTGATAGAGTAATCAACCTATTTGCTTACAAAAATGTTACTTGTTTCAAACAAATCTAGAGACAAACCTTGAAAGCTTGCCTTGCTAATCAGAGTTGGATTCTGGGAACAAAGCTAAGAATGTATTATATATTAAATGCATTTGTATCTTGAATTTGATTATATATTTTACACCAAATTTCAGATTTGTTTTTTATGCACAGTAATGGGGACATTTTGATATATAGCTCTAAAAGATGTTTTGCAAACATGAATAACTGTCATATATTCACTGTGTTAGAAAATAACTTTGTATACTAGCAATTTCTAAACTAGCCAAGATAGTGATCATGTTTTTGATAGTACAGCATAGAACAGGAAGTTTAAAATCTATTTTAAGTTTCACAATTAAGAAATTTATTAACACCTAAAATAAAAATGCAGGATTTTGCATGACAATTTCAAGGAGGGAAATTGAGGAGACAAGTCCTTTTTTTGAAAAGCAACTTATTTTTAAATGTTGAGTCTCAAGTTTTCATTTTTCTGAAATGCTTAGCCTTACCAATTTTGCCTTGATAGGTATCTTTGAGGTCCTCAAAGTGATGCATGAGTTGGGGGTGGAACTTGATACAGAAACATACACAGACTATGTTTTTAAAAACTTTGCTGATAGTGAAACTGCTCGTGCCCAGCTGGAGGTGAGTTTGCATTCAGAATTCATAAAAATGACTGTTGCATGGCTTGTTTTCCTATGTTTTTTGTGAAGGCTTTAGATCCCAGTAGTCCTCTAAACATGAACTTGGTATGATGAAGCCCGTTCAGAATATTTAGATTACTTTTGAAACAGTTGGTGCACCAATGGTTTGTTTACTATGTCTTTCTCCTGCTGCTTTTCGCCTTTCAGAGCTAACTGAAATATTTTGCTCCAGACTTACTAGCTTCCTGTTTCCTGAAGTGGAAAACTGAATAAATGGATGATGGCCTTTTTTTACTGGGGATTAGAAGTACTACAATTGTTTCTGGTGATTTTTTTTTTTTTTTTAACTTGCTAAAGAATTCAGAATTGCAGACTAACTTTAACTGTCCCACTCTTTCTGCCTTTGGTAACTTTGTTTCTTGCATTTGATTTCAATACAAAAGCTGGATAATTTTTGATCAATAGCAACTTATCTGGCTAGCCATGTAGATTTCTGTAGAGCACCTTCTATGTTCTCAACAGCTATCAATACAAGAATGCCGATGTCCTTTAGGAAGGAAGTGTTTAAAAATACAAAGTGCCAGAAGGTCTTCTCTGTGTGTACTTCCAATGACTGATTGCTTTATCTCTAGAAAAATGACTGCCTGTTTGAAACTGTTGGACTCTCTATAGCAGAAATAAGATACGAAGCAGCACATGGAAGACTGAACAATGTTCTTTCTCTATGTAAGTATTTTTCATGTTGCATGTTACTATGTACTTGGTGGTAGTGTTGATTGGTTGTAGGCCAAGAGATTGTGCCTTGCACAATTGACTGTTAAGTTGTTGGTGCAGGGATTGTTTTTGTTTGCAGTATCAGTTACAACAGGATGCTGGTCTAACAATATGGCTCTGAAGTACTAAAGAATTATTAATGAAAGAACCAACTTTAAAGAACTGATTGCCGCTGGTGTTAACCTGAGGGTACTCTGCTGATCTGTTGGTCGTGGAAGTTATGTGTACAGATTTGATGGGTTAATTAGGTGATGAAATTGTAACAGCATGAATTAATCACTTTTTAAGAGTTTTCTCCAAAGACTGTTCTGATGCTCGTGCTTGCAAAAGTTAATATATGTCATTGACTGAATGTATGGAGTGGGATGATTTGGTTAAGTAGGAATATATTTCTCTTCAAAATTTAAAACAAATACAGTTTTTATTTGCCTGATATACTGAGACAATAATAAAACACCTAAAATTGGACTAATTCTGATACAAAAAAATCTCTTTTTTTGGTTTTTTGTTTGTTTGTTTGTTTTTTTAAACAACAGTTTTATGTGTCCAGGGTTCAGGGAAAAGCTTTAGCAGTCTTTTGTTGCAATTGTCATTAACGGTTGTATTTAACAAATATAGAAATATGTTGTCTATACACCATGACAGTGGGAGGCTGTTGTGTTGAAAATGAGAAAATTTAAATGAGTAGTTACTAATCAGTGATTTAATCTTTGTCTTGGAGATTTATCAATTAATGATCTTTAAGATTCACCTTATATTCTGCCTTTTTTTTGGTGGTTGTTCTTATTACAAAAAAACACATTAACCATGAAAAATGAAGTACCTAAAATAACTTTGAATTTTTTTTGAAAGGATAACTATTTATTATGAGCAATGAAATTTCTTCTGGAAAGTGAAATATTTTTTTTTATTTTTGACTACACGAAAAAGTAGACCCACTCCTGCGCATTCATTTTGGTTAACTGAAATAATCAGGTTTTAATGTGTTATAAGACAAATACGTGTCTGCCTGGTATATGGTAGATGTAAATGATATAAAAAGTATGATATAGGCATATATAGTAGGGTGCATTCTGTCTTACTGTCATGAAGTTAGTCTCACATAGTGTATTATTTAGCTGTTGCCTGTGTGTTGAATTTAAATCTTGTAGTGGTATTTCTGTTTACAAAGACTAGGGTTAATAATTCATGGAGATATACAAAATTTCTTTTGAACTTGAGCTTTAAAGGAAGGTACTCCCATAAATAGTTTACCAAGCTGAAATGAATGCTAGTAAATCTAATTAGCACCTATGTAATGATAAGGCACAGATATTAAACAGATGATTTTTTTTTTTTTTTTTTTTTACTTGGCTCCTTTTGCAGTATTACAAAGAGGGAAAAATAGATGCAGTAAGGAAAATAGTTCAAGATGGTCTCATCAGTGTAGTCGGGGGGAGGCAAAGGTTGGTAATTAATGCTGGTTGCTATCTAGGTGTATTGATTCAGCTTCTCATACCTTATAATGTATAGATTTCTGCTACTGACAAGATGAAACCTACGAAGCATCAGCTGAGGAATCTGGGCACATAAGGCGGTGTACATGAGAGCCGCTTTTTCCCTTTATCATGCTGTTCCATTCCACTTCATTGTCAGCCTCTTGATTTTTCCCAGACTTGTTTGTTGCTAAGGAAACCAGGTTGCCGATTGTCAGCAGCAGCTGAGCATACTAAGATGCTTTTCTGCTCATCTTTTTATGAGCAGAAAGTTTAATATACCACTGGAAGAGGATTTGTATCGTGAGGGTTTCTTGAAAGCAACTTTACCTGAGATTTTCAAACTAAAATAAACGTTCCAACATTTAAAACTTTTAATTTTCTAAATGCCTGGAGTTACACTAAGGAGTGGTTTTAGCATGTTGTTCCTGCCTTTTATTTCCCAGGTTCTTATAGAGCTGGTGTTTTTATTTCAGTTCTTTTCTACCATATACCATGTTGCAGCCATTGCTGAAAGGGCCCAGTGCATTCAGGTTTTTACAGGGGTTAATTCTGTTGTGGTACTGAAGTTGGATGATAACAGCTTCATACAGGATTTAAATGCATCCACTACTGTATTTTTTTCTTTGCTGGACTGTGGTGCTGGAATGAGCCACAGCAATTCTTGAGGAAAAAGGTAGAACGATTTGGCATATTTAGCCAAGAAATGATGTAAAGATGAGGACATAGGGCATAACTGTAAATGACCTCTCAGGGACATCTAATTTTAAGTAATTTTATAGTTTCTTTTGTGTTCAATCAACATTGTAAATATCAACATTTAGAACTGTGTATCTTTCTCTTCTTCCCCTTATGTTAACTTAATTCAGTGGATAGCACTTTAGATGAAACTACTTTTTCTTTCTTGTCAAGCAATTTACACCAGCAGAAGCAAACACCTAAGAGAGTGTCACTGGGGTTTTGTTTGTTTGTTTGTTTTTTAAATTAAAAAAATAGAAGGCAAAATTGTAAAGCCTATTTTAAGGCAGGTATTCAGTCTGAAACAATCAGCAAACCATTTGCCTCTGGTGGATCGTTTTTTGTTCCAGAGTATTTTCTTTGGTCTTGTACTTTTTTACAGATAAGATACTTACTCCTATTATTAATCTATATAAAAGACTGATGTATTAAGTATTGACGTTAAAGGCAATGAAGAAGGAAAAATCTCTTTTTTAGCATATTTGATCCCTTTTGAAATGGAGCAGATTTAGGGCTGATAAAACCAGGACTGTTTCAAATACCCTGGTATTTGAAATTTTGATTTACAAAAGTTTGTCAGCATTTACTGAACTAAAGAAATAGTTCTTCTAACGACACCGTATTTAGACGACCTACTGACTTGTTGCAGTTCAGGGATTTTTTTACAATTACTATTTAGAAACATTTCTTTCATTTACAGTGTCTTCAGCAAGGACACCTCCTATTGATATGCGTCAGTTTAGGAACAGCCTCATTTTGGGTTTTAAAAGGTAAGGTTGCTGTTATGAACACCTTCTTCACCCACCTACCCCCCCCCCCCCCCCCCCCCCCCCAGCAAAATTCCCTCTCTTTTTTGCCTTGTTGAGCACAAGTCTGCAGTCTTTCCCCCTGCCTCCGTGTTTGAAAATTTAAAAGTCAGGTTCCAGCTGTAGCAGATCTGAGGCGTATCTTTATTCCTCTCTGCTCTCCCTGGTTTCCTTGCCTCTGCTATATATGAGCATACCTTTGAAGTATTACATATAGTAGATTAAAAAACTTCACTATTCTTGTTTGTTCTGTGGTATTTGGCAGTATATAAACTTATCAGGGAAGTAAGCATTTGGGGTTTTATCTTTATTCACTTTTTTGTTTATAAACTGCTATGCTAATGTAAGATTTCCCTAAAGATTGTCGCTATTAACCATTAAAGTAAAGGGGTGCTTCATGAAGATGAAATACCCATAGGAGCCAGGCATGTTCTACTACATCTGATAGCTTTCTGTGCCCTCTGGGTTAATATGACTCCTGAACGCTCACATTTAGCACCTAGTATTGTGCTATGTTGCCGTGACTTTGTATTCACAGCCACATGGTTCCGTTTTGCAAGGAAGGGTTCCTTGCTACCTTGCAGGGTTGTCTTAAGCTTATGCAAGTATATGTGAATTAACAAGCATTTCTATAATTCAGTTTGCCCCAGTCAGACATTTAGGACTGCAAATAAGGGTTTTTTTGCAGCATACCTATACCACTGGGAACCAGAGAGGTCACTTAATATTACTCAGGACCAGAGTCTGAAGGCTGATTTTGACTAAGTTATTTCCTAAAATTTTGTAATGGTTGTGAACTATAGCTATGTTTAGGTTGGATTTAAGTAAAACATACCAGGTCAATATGATGAAAATGATTTCCTGGTAAATTGCAAGTTCTACCATGGGAAAAGGAGGAGAAAAAGCAAACCAGTGTTCAAGGCCCTAGCTGACCTTGACATCCAAGGGATAAGTGAAATAATGTTTTAGATACAATAGGGGTATTTTTACTGTTCCTTTTAGTAGTCAGCCCCAGAATCATCCATTTCAGATCTTTTCATTAAAGTAACAGATTTTTGAAACATATTTTCTGTCTGTAAGTATAGATACTCAACTGAAGCCCGGCTTACACTAGAAAGGAAGCCATACCAATGTTTACCACACAGAAATGCTAGCATGAAATACCCCTACCACTGGAGAGTTGTGCAGGTGTTCAGAATGTGATTTTAAGTATCTTTAAAATGTTACCAACTTGTATTGTGAAAACTAGCTGCTGAAGAATCATACTCTCCTCAAGTGAAACAGTTACTCTCCTCAGCAGTGGAACAGTTACCACTGTTGTAATTTCAATAGTTACTGGACATTTGGGCTAAAAACTCAGAATTCTGAGGGAAATTAAGGTTAGGGGTTTTTGGGGGCAGTGGTTTTGGTTTTTCAGGGTTTTTTGTTTGTTTGTTTTTACTTCAGCGTACTGTTTCCTCCCCTCTCCTTGCCATTTGTAAGTGCAGTATAAGGGGTTTTTTTAATTTGTTTAATATTAGTCTCTCTTGTTTGCCTTTATTGCTACCTAGCTTCAGAAGCTATGGACAAGGTTGGCTGTGCCCAAATTTCACCCTTATTGTTTCTGAAAGCGTGCCAATTCATGTTTCCTTTTCTATTTTAAACTTAATAGCTAGAACAGCCTGGAAATGAACCTTGAGGGTATGATAGGATAGTAGAAAAGAGCATTTGTAAAGACTGCAGCGAAATTTTATGACTAAATGCAGTTCTTGAATGTTCAAATGAGTGGAGTTTAGGACTGGCGTACAAAAGTACAGGGTATGGACACCAGGGACACATGAACAATGTTTGTGGCAGACTAGTTTATGGATTTCTGTTGAAGCTGCTCTTCTCTAGTAACTGCTTCAAAGTATTCCCATTCTATCTGCCATTACTATTTCAGAGTCAAGTACTTTAGGAAATTGATGCATTTGATATCTCCAGTTCATTGTCGTGCTGTCAGTGGTGGAGCGAGTTCACCCAGGAAAGCTTAACTAACCTCACAGATAGAATGTTTTTTTTCCTTCTGTGTGGACCTGCATTTGACTCGTTTTCAAATACAAGTGGCAGTTGCACAAAAAGAATAAATGTTTTGTAGTCTTGAACCTCCTAAATAAAATCCTAAACTTCTATGAATGCTTTCAAATTTCTGTGCAGCTGTTCAGACTGACATCTTATTTTCCCCTTACGAGAATTATAGGAAGATGAAATAAGGTCATAAGGTTTTGTTCTCTTAGCCTTGTCTAGGTTAATGCTGCTTTATAGTTGTCAAAGAGTTATAGCTTCTAGTGAGAATTCTGATGTTCTACAAATTACAGGAATGTCAGGGTTTTTATACTTCAGTAAACTGGTTAACATTTTAGTATGTCGGGGTTTTTATACTTTAGTGAACTGGTTAACATTGGATGTTTGGTTGTAACCTGATGATGTACAGAGGAGTGTTCTCCATCAAGTTTTGTCCTGTTCTATGAGGGGAGAAATTAGAGTTCTATGATTTGTTTTCTGGTTTTTTAAAATATTATCTATTTATCTCACTATAATAAACATTATACCTTAAGTAAAAGATTTGATTACTTTCTTTTTTGCATGGTATAAATGCATTTATAGCTGCCTATAGTTACCTGTCTATACTAAAATTTTAATGCTGGATTTTTGCTCTAGCAAATTCTACATATCGAGTGTTTGCTATGTAAAGTGTGACTTGTTTGAGTGAAGCTTATTTTCTTGAAATGCTAAATAGAATCTAGTATAAAATAAAAAAGTACAATTAGGACGTGTTGAAAGATTGAACTAAAAATATTCTTTGTAGTCTTAGTTATCTGTTTGGATTGCTGCACTATTTTAAGTTATTTAGCAGAAACTATGATCATATGCAGTATAGTAAAAAGCACAATACTTATTCTGTACAAAGTTGGTTTAAAAATTATGTGATAATTTATTGTATTTTAATTGTATTTAAATAATTTAATAAGATTCTTAGGGTTAATCTGTGTTTTTTAAAAAAAAAAGATACAGGAGTAAAATCATTTTCTTGCTTTTAATTTGTTATCCTTTGCTGCCCTCTTCAGCTCAAATGATGTACATCTTTGGAGCAAGGTAAGTGGAGATAATAATGCTGTAAATAAAATCAAGTTCTTTAGGCACTGCATGTTTATGATGTATTACTGTAAATCTGAATTCTGAGCCCGATAATTGTAGACCTGATTAATTTGAGCAAGACTTTTGTCAATGGCAGACTGTACAACTGTATGAATTGAGTTTTCAAATTGAACAGTTAAGTGTAATTGTGAAAAATCAAATGTGGTGTTACCATGTAGTCTAGGTTATGCTACTCCTATTTCTAGATCAATGTTGTTATAGCTAAAGGTAGTATATAGTTGTAGCTTCTGGAACAAAGTCTGCCATGGTTGTGCAATCTGACGTTGTTTAATTTCCTCTTCTGCCTTCCCTAAACTTTCTTCCTATCCCCACACTAGTACTAACAAAAATGATAAGGCACAATTAGAATTTTAAAGTGTCTGTCGTATAACTTCAGACATTGAATGGAAAGCTAGATAAAAGAAATCACCTCGATGAAGTCAAGGGGAAATGACTGATAATCTTGCCCTCTCTGGTATGGGCTACATCAGAAAGACACTGCAATATAACTTGGTCAGTAAATTTTGGGGAGCACTAGAATAGAGGAGGTGTTGGCAGATACTGCCTGGGATGTGGTTACAGAATTTGGGAAGGGATGCACTGTGCTTTTTGTCATTTTTCTTCCATACTGTACCTGTGGCCTAATAAACTAGCACATGGCTTGCAGTATATTTTAGATTTTGCAAAGAAATCTTCGAATGAAATGGAAATTGTAATTTGGAAAGTCACTGATTAGTGACTTGTATGAATCAGGTACAGCTTGTGAGGTGCAGGGTTTTTTTGTATTTTACTACCATTTTCTGTTTGAAGACTATGGTGAGAGGATGTTTTTGTCCTCTGCCTCTATCCTTCCTTTTTACATTTAAAAAATAAAAAGGGAGGACAGGGAGAGGAAAAGAAGAGGATCTCTTATTATTCCCACTATGAAATTAATTTTGAAGGACAGTCAGAGGACTAAAGTAATGGTGGTCTGCACATGAAGTACTGTCTAGAGTTACCTCTGCTGTTCTCCACAATGGAAGAAAGATACATTGTTGTCTTCGCTAAATTTATGAGTAAATATGTGTATTAACCTTCTAAAACAAGAACTGCTAACTTGGGAAGTAGATTCTTAGCATTAGAAACAGTATCACACATTCTTTTTTTTTTTTTTTTTTCCGTAATCCATCCTTTTTGGTATTCTCTGAGATTTGATTCAGAAGGAGAACTGTGTTACCATGACTTTCTTGAATTTTATTGTAGTTGTAGGTTCTGTGTGTTGATTCATCATAGAAGGACGAGGGCGAAAGGGCAGAAGAAAGCTGTAGTTTAACTGTGCACAGTGTCTGTGGTGTTGGTAGAATGAGAAGTGATATATACGGTATTCCATTGCACATTTGGTATTTTTTGGCTTTATTTATCCATTTCCATTAAAAGTTGAAGGTGAGGGGTCCTTTTCTTTTGCCATTACTTAGCACTTTGACAGTGGGAATGCATCTCCCTCTAGCTTCTTTCAGATTGCATTCTAGAATCATGTCAGATAAAGCAAAATTCTTGAAATACTTCTTAGTTTTTAACTAAAGATGACATAATTTCCTTAAGAGCAATCAAATGGATTTTTAAAGTGATGTAGTTTAGGTTAAAGTATTTGTAGGGAGGACGTGGGTGCTTTTGGGTAAATGCTTCTTTTCCTCCGATGAAATGAGATCTACATATTCCTTCAGTTTATATGACTGATGGAACGTGTGCTAAATTTAGTCAAATGCAATTAAGTTTTATGGATGCATATTTTGTCATTCAAAATTGCACTTATTTACAACAGCTGTACTAGTTATCTTAAATCTAGCAGAGCATGATAATTCGTGTTCCTCTATTTTCTTTATGTATTTGCTTCTTTCAAAGTTAAAAACCCAACCTTATGGGTCAATTTCAGCCTTTCAGTAAATTGGAACATAATTGTAGCATCTCCAGGAGCAACACTAGATAATATTTGCTTTAAGCAATGTCTTACAATACCTAACTTTCTGTAGAATGATACATAAACAGATTACTAGAGTGTCTGTCTTTCTGCCATGCCTCAGAAAGCATTTCTGTTTGCAATATTTTTTTAAGAAAAACCTATTATTTACAAAAAAACCCCCTTCCTCATATTTCTTAGGGAATTACTATGATGTGGTAAAGAATAATGCTTTAACAGAGAAATACTTTATTATTTTGAGAATTCAATTTCAGATACTATTTGTCCTTCCTTGCTTCTTTTGGCTGCAATGTACGATTATTCTGTCTTACCAGATAACAGAACTGTTGTACAAGGATGAACGTTATTGCCTGACGCCTCCAGGACCAACTGGTAGAGTTTCAATTTCTATGATTGTAACTTATCCACAAATCCGTTCTTCTGTGTAATGATGGGTTTGAGGGATTACAACAGTAAACACTGATTGCTTCTTTTTGAAAGTGAAATTTGAAAACATGTTGGATAAAATCCTGATTCGAATAATCAGAGCATATTTTGTGAGATCCATGAGATCTTTTTTTAGAATTATAAACAAATTTGCTGACAATGATTTATTTTTCTAAATTTATTGACCAAAATAGAGATTTAAAATGAGCATAGTATCACTGCTTAAATACTTAAAAGAAGGCAGTTTTTCAACCTAGTTTTACCTTTCTTAGCTCTTCTGATTTTGTGAAGCAAAATGGTACTTAAAAGTACTTTGAAATAAGTATACTTTTTTGTATAATCTGTTTTTTTAAAAAAACAGGGTTTTTTTTTTCCTCCTGTCGGGGCCAGAGGGACAAGCTAACAAGGGTATGGGGAAAGCTAACCTTTGGGAAAACAATAATTGATGCTCTTCCTATTCTCTGCTACAGGGCCCCATGTATTTTTACACTTGCATAGATAAGAAACTCAGCACTGTTTGTTAAAATCTGTTAATCTTGATTTTCATTGGCTGATAGGCAACTTCTTCAGTATTAGTTGATCTAATGGTTAAAATATCTTTTATGTTTTTATATTAATATTACAATACTTAATGTAGCTGGGTAATGGAATATAATGGGTGGTAAAATGTACAGAATAAATATGCAAAGTGTTAGAAATCTGTTTTTTCTTTTGAGCGATGACAAAATATTTGTGGCAACTATTTGGGGTAGTGGGCAGGAGAGGGGGGGAAGGCCTTGGGCAGTACCACTTCTGTCACACAGTAGTGGAAAAAAATAGATTGAAGTAAGATTCTGTACTGAAAAGCTGTCACTAGGTCTGAAAATAATTAATATTCCTTTCACTCACCAGTTAGATATGTGCTCCCAAACCACATAATCTCTATGCCTCAGTGATCATTGTTGCCATTTCAGAGCCTCTCATCAGGGTGACATCTCACACCAAAATGATTTCTTATAAATTAATCTTGATAACATGACAGTCTCGGTAATTTTAGTGGAATGCTTTCTCTTGTTTTTTTCCACAGAAGCTGTTGGCTATTTTCTTTATCACTTGATTGACAGCATGAGTGACTCAGAGGTACAGGCCAAGGAGGAGCGTTTGAGACAATACTTCCATCAGCTGAAGAAGATGGTACCATTTCATTTTTTGCTACATAATGCCTGTCCTGCCTGACATGTATCTATTAGATTTGAAATTGCTGCTTTTAAGTACAACCAGACCACTTCTCAATGACATGCAAGAGCTGGAGACTTGAATTACGTCTGAGATAATTTCTGTTAGACAAATTTCAGTTTGGTTGTGTTTCAAAACTCATATAATTTTTTCCCCACCTCTTGGTACAGAATATAGTTATCCCTACAACCCACTACAGCGGCATTTGCAGACTGCTGGACTCCTCTCAAGTTCCTGAATTAATTAAGGTCTGTTGTTCTATAGCAATTACTTTGAAGCTAAAAAATGGAGTATCTGTACTCTGTGAATATATTCTCCTTTGCAAAATAAATATGTTTATGCAGTGATTATATGTAAGCCTCTTAACCTTTCCATGATTTTTCACTGTTGAAGCTGTTTTCATTTCATATGTGAAAGTTTTTGAGGGATACATTTAATAAGTGCATTTTCAAGTCAATGTAATAATGCTGCAGAATACAGCTTTTTTGAACATTGCAATTATATAATTAACTTGAACATTTTTAGTATGATAGGCTTACTGGAAGATTGAACTTTTTGTGGGGATTAGTGATATCTTTGTCTTACTGCATTTTAGGATGCAAGGTTACTGTCTCTTAAAAAATCCCCGTCTGCCGACAACATTCCAGAAGTAAGTAAATTCACAGATAGCTATGCTTGTTCTTACTGTAATAATAACAACGTTTGGATATGGGTTTTAGATGAAGTGTAATCACTAGCTTTCAGACCATGGAAGTATATTAATGTTATTTAAATCTACCATTTGAAGTTCAGAGGTTACTTTCCAGAGTAGGAGTACAGGCTATCCAGATTTTCACTTAACCCTGATACTTGACCTTGGAGTTGGCTGAGGTTTCATGCCTCAGTTTCCCTGTCTGGTAAATATTTTTTTAAAAGTTCTAGTTAGTCAACAGTGGTGGTGTGAGGCTTAATTCATGCTTGTAAATTACAGTGATCCACTTGAGTGGCAGGAACCATATAAATCCATACTGCTTCTAATGGTGGAGTGTCAAGTCTTTATATCCCTGATCGGAGCGGAATGGAGATGGAAAAAGAAACAGGCTTCTATTCCCTACTTCCCCGAACGTAAAGAACTGAGTATGAGAGAAATAGTAATGTTGACCTTTGTAGATATGCTACTTAATGGTTTTTTTTTACTGTATTCTGACTCAACTCTTCAATTAGTATGTAGTGTTTAAACAGATAAAAGCACCTTAAATGATTAAAAAATTTCTTGTAGTATGAAAGAAGAGGATTATTTTGTCTGTCTTTTATTAAAGTGATCCGACAAGTTGTTCAGGGAAGGGTGTTTTTGCAATTGACATTCTTTCTGTTACCTCCATTTAGAGTGCTAAATCTGACGTGTCTGCTTTGGAGAAGAAACTAGAAAAGCGAAAAGCTGAAAACCAGCCTATTACAGATGTCTTGAAACAACTCATACATGCTCTTTGTGAAGAAGAGGTATCTTAAGCAATGCAGAGATAATTGGAAACACATAGCTATATTTTTAAAGGGACATAAATGACTGTATTATGGAAAGACATAGTTAAGCAAAGACAAGTGCAGTGCTTGAGGTTTCATGGTTTGATGCTTATAAATCAAACATAAGTGCAAAAAGCAATTAAATCAAAAGGTTAACTAATTTCAGCAACACCTTGAATGGCATGTTTTGGGGTTGCTGAAGTTTGTTTACAATAATCTGCAAAGTGAATGATAGTAACAGCTGTGATAGGTTTAACATACATGCCAAATGTCCTTTCAAGCCATGGCTCCGGTCTCTTATATCTAGATTGTCAAGCAACTGATACATGCGCTAGTCATTTGCAATTCAAATATTACTAGGTTGTTAATGCAGGGATTGAAATTCCATTTTCCTGCAGGAGGAAAGCTCTTCTGAGATAAAGGGTCTCTTGCCTTCATTCGGCAGGCGTCCAGCTGTAGTTTACATTCATTTAGTGTGTGTCTGTAATTTGTGGGGTATCACCACACTTCTATTCAGTTTCTTGTTCAGTATGATCCTGCCTATAAAGCTGTATATATAGGAACAGTAACAGTCATGCAGATGATAGCACCATATTCTCTGTTGCTAAGAATACAGTTTAGAAAGAGTGATTCTTAGCTGTCTGTCTCTACAATTTTGCATATGAAATAAGACTAGAAGCAAACACCGTTGTAAGTTCAAAGTGGTCAAATGTATGAATAGGAATGTATAAAAAAAATAAGCGTTCTATGGGATCGTTAAGTAGTTTCTTATTCTTCAGAAAGTAGTTTTGTTATGTGTTTGGCAGTGTACCAGGTGAAAATTGTTATGAATTCCAAATAAATAAGAACTATTTTAGAATTTGGGTTAATCATGTTTATGGTGTCTGTCTGGATTAAAAAAAAAACAACTCTTAAAACATGGTAGAAATATAAACGTAAAGCAAGAAAATTTATTTAGAAATCTACTGTCAAGTTAATCTAAAAGGTGTGTTAGAAAAATACTAATTTCTGCAAAATAACTTTCACTCTTAATTTGCTAAAGCATTACAGCACTGTGCTTTCAAATGTGATCTTATACTACTGAAAGCACTAAAGCAGTCATGTAACTGCACACTGAACATATAAGAATCATAATGTCATACTGACTTTTCCTCTAGTTCACATCTTTGCTTTGTTCCTTTTTTAGAATATGCAAAAAGCCCTTGAAGTGAAAGCCAAATACGAACCGGACATGGTTGTCGGTGGCTATGCAGCCTTAATAAATTTGTGCTGTCGACATGATAATGTAGAAGAGGCAATGAACCTGAAAGAAAAAGTGTAAGTACACCGGCACTGAAACATGTCACAGAGATTTATGCTGATACACAGACCTTGTTGAATTAAGTAGGTTGAGTGTTAACCCCCTCATCCATTTTTAATTAGTTTTCCCCACCAATGTATGTGCATTTAAAATAGTCAAGGGTGGGGTTTTTTGAAACAAAAAATTTGCTTTGTGTGATTGAACATCAGAAGCAGCTACTTTGTATGGTCAGTAATTATCTTTTTTTTTTTTTTTTAAGGCAAATTGCTAGGTAAGATCTGTTTTTTTTTTTAAAACATACATAGTGTCTAAATTGAAGTTTGGCTTAAATTAAGGGAAAAAAGTACCTGTATTGTGTGTCAGAGTAGCACCTAGAATGTGTTTAGAATATGCTGCACTTAAATTTTCTTTAGAATAGCAATGTTTCTGAGTGACATGGTTTTAAGACTGTGAACAAACATTCCACTTTAAATTTTTATTTTCAGAGTTTTCTATTTTGGCCGTGAAAATTAGCTCCCAACAAAAAAGTGCTATGCATGACTTATCCTGCAGCAAATTTTTACAGATCATCCTTCTATTAGCCCCTTCCTTTTTTCTCTTGAAAGCTTCCTTTCAGTCTGACGCTGCAGTGAATATAGAACAAGTTATGTGTTACTTTCAGGTTCTCTCATATGCACTCACAAAGTATTTGCTTTGTTTTTACAGTAGGTTATCAGGTAGGTGATCATTACACCTTGCTGGTGTTTGGAAATTATGTGAAATGATTGAGCCATGAATATCAAGAAATTTGCCACTCTGCAAATAACGGTAGTCTTTTGGTTTTGGCTGTACTACCACTATTGCACAATCCCCATAGTGAGCTTGCATGAAGTAAAATTGACTCTTCTAGTGGAGCTTCATTGCAGTAGCACATTTTTACTGATCTGCCTCAAGTGTAGGATAATATTGCTAAGAAGTGACTCTTTGAATTGCTACAAAAAGAAACAACAAAGAAGGAATTAATTTTAAAACTTTCAGAAAAAAGAAAACAAATACATAGCAGAAACTTGAAAATAGTAGCTCTTAACTTTTTACTGTAGGCGAATAGTTTCATGTTCTTTATCAAAAAGAATATAGCCCTGGCCCAGCCATGTAGACTTTAGTTTTTTTCCCAGGCTTCTGGGAAATACCCTATTTTATGCGATAACTACCAAATAACTAAGCCATTTGACTCGTATACAACTGCTGCGTTTTGGGGGTGGGAAGGTGTGTAGAAAATATTTTAAAAACACATTTTAATAGTGCGTCTTTTAAAGTCTATCAGATTTTTCCTTTAATACTTATTGTAACTTTTAGCTCTCAATGCTGTTGTTTTGTTATGTAGTTTTAAAAATAAACCTTTAAGCTGAATCCATAAAATGTGAACTTCTGTTGATACAATTCTTAATGTTTTAATTTCTAGCTTCCCTAAGAATTCACCTGTTGCTCTTGACACTGGAAAGTACGTAGCACTGGTAGAAGTCTTAGGAAAGCATGGTAGACTAGAAGGTAATCCATTTACTTTCATTGTGTTTCTACTATATAATAAAGGTATCTTGCCTCAAGAAAAAAATGTGAGTTGATATTAATGGTATATCATGTCCTGAAAAGTGCTTGAACATTTTGCATACAAATTTGCATGTGAATTCAACCAGAGATACTTGGACAGTGCAGGCCATTAGTTTTAATGGATTGGCAAGCTTGTCATTTACATTTGCACAGCCCAGTGCTTTTTGCATTTCTGCAGCTAGTTTTTATTAGCATTGCTGTTTGGATTGAGTTTGAAGATCATGACTTATGGCACAAATTGCGTATGTGCCTAGACTAATGGCTTTGTTTTTGCTTAAGAAGGTCTGAAGGCTGAACATAAAACCTATAAACATAACCTTCTCATAAGAGCCAAGTACTGCAAAAAATCATTTAACTTTTTATAAAGTATGTATTTTTCTGTTAGTGTTCTTTTATGTGTTTGTTATTGAATTTTAGAGTCAGTCTGTCAAGCTGCCTGGAAATCTTGGCTTTTAATGAGTGTTCTGCAAACTGCCTATTTTGTATTTCTAGATGTTTGCATTAAACTGTTAGCTTTTTAATTTCTGTAATTTAGTCTAATATAATTCTGTAATTTAGATGATTTGATCTTTAAAAGAACTCTAGACTATCAGCAGCTTTAAAAGGTGATTGTGAATATCAAGTTCTATGATTTTTGTAGAAGGCTTAACACCATAAAAGCGTGGTCCAAGCCTAGACACAAAATGTTAAGGTTTTATATAAAACACTGTACAATAAAATAAAGCGAATGTAATTTTTTTTCTTGTAAGATCTGTCTTTGAAATTTGTCTTGGCCTCTTATTAGGCTTACTGTTAGAAAAATAATAAACAAAGCTGATGTTATCCAAATCATAATAAATCAGATCAATACCACCTCTACCTTAAAGCAGTTTGAAAAGATTAGCTTGCTTTTAAGAGCATAAATGTCCCTCAGAAAATAAAATGATTCATAAATGTAGCCAAATGTAAAGTGGTCAAAAAATTCTGTCTATGCAATAATTAAGAACATCGTAAGAATGCACTTATTCCATATACCGAAATGTTTGTTTCTGCCTTACTAATGAAGCTTAATGAACCTAATGTTTTAACATGCAGTCTGTTAGAAAGCTTTCATTGGCTCTCCTTGGCTAATTAGTATCGACACAGCAAACAGGCCCTATCGGTATCAGACCATTAGTCTGGCTGTATATACAGTGTAAACATATCTTTATTATCTGGCCTCGTGACAAGCCATCTGCTGAAGAAACAATGGAGTGATTTAGCAGATGTTAGCATTGAACGATAAAAGCATCCATTTAGTAGAATCTTGCAGCTATAGGGCAGACTATACAGGGTTATGTGGTGCAGAGTGGGCACACAGTTCCTGTCTATAATTTGTAGTCAAAGTTGCAGCAAAATGATAAAACCATGCTATTGTGGATTTATAATTGTAGTCTCGTTTAGAAATGCAAGTAGTAATTAACTTGAAATCGGCATTATATGCCAGAATTTACATTCCTGCTGGGTTTGAAATGCTGTTTTAATAGCAGTTTGTTTTCCCTACATGAAATTACCTAAGGGTCTTTTGTGTTGTTTCATTGTAGATGCTATTAACATTCTAACGGAGATGAAAGAGAAGGATGTTCCTATCTCAGACAGAACAGTTGCATCTTTTTTCCGCATTCTTAATGCCGCTGCCATGCGAGGTGAAGTTGAAACAGTGAATCGATTACATGAGACCATTGTGAACCTGGGGTTGGCAGAAACTGCTGTCCTTTATTCCCCTCTGATTACAGTTCACCTTGAAAAGTAAGCTGTGTTTGGGCTCTAGATGAAATAAGTTATGATATGATATTTATTTGTGTTACATGACCTGTGTATGCTATACACAGCTGCACATTCATGTTTGAAAGTGCTCATGCACGTAAACATGCACACATGCACGCACATATAATACATAAGTGATCTAGGAATAGTAATGAACGAATATGTTTTCTTAAGTTACCTAAGTGTTTTCATCAGTTATACATCACATCATGATCTCTGGGAACAACACATGAAGTGGCTGTGTACTGGAATATGCTTATGAATTAGTTGGTTCTAAAGTCTGTTTGACAAGATAGCTATTCAGAGCATGATAGCTATATTCTCAGCTCTTGTGGTTAAATAGTATGTGTTTTCCCATCAAAACAGTGTTACTTTGTGCCATCCAAAACACCTCAGGTGAGGTGAAGGGTGGTTGTTGAACACTGAAATATTTTGAATTCACATAATTCAAATAATTTGATGTTATTTCCAGTAGACGGCTATGTTGCTGTAAATTAGAATTCGAAGAAAGTATTGTCTGGTTTGTCTATTGTAATTCTACCCCCCCCCCTCCCCCCCCATATACTTTTAATACCATTTAATATGGAAAAGGAAGTTCATACATTCATTCTGGCAGGATGTATCTGTAATTCCATGTATCATGTTCCTTTGCATAAATTTTCATTATGAGGTGTAGGATATTGGAGTAAATGTATGTGTGAACTATATAACAATTTCGTACTGAAATTGAACCAAGAGTACCTTTTCACTTCTTTTACCATATGCACAATCCTTTTATCTTTTTCTTATTTATGTAGCTGCTGGATTTTAATCTCTTGCAGCTAGAGAGTGATGGATCAATTTCTTGCGGTTTGGTTCTTGTATATGAAATGTTGTTGGCTTAAATATAATACCTATGAAATAAGTGAATTTTTCATAGTATCATGTAAGTCAGCCTCAAAGATGCATACTAATGTTTCTGTTAACGTGTAGAGTTTTTTAGTTCTTGTAAGTATTCTGGGTATGCAAGGTCTATATAATGTTTTCTGTATTCAAAATTCTTGTCAAAAAGATGTAACTCTTGGTAGATGCAGGACATTCTCTTCTAAAAAATAGTATTTTAGTGTAGTGGTCAACCGTTAAGAATATAATGTACATCTCTTCAGTCAGCAACACTGCGTTGGTTACATCACAAGACAGGGCAGATGTTTATGAAAGTAATTCAACTGCAATCATATGTAACTAATGTGTCGGAAAAATATCTGATATGCTTTGCAGTGTGCAGTAAGAGCAGCTGCATTTTACGTAATTGCTTTATGTACATTGACATGCAGGTTGTACATGGTGCTACTTGGGTTATTTTCACTTGAGAAGTAGTATATGATGATATAAATAAAGATGTGATCATGTGTGGATGCAAAGGGGGACAGTAAAGAGTGTTACTTTAGTTTGATTCCACATTCTTTTGAATTGTAAATGTTTCATAGAACTTTCTAAAAAGTTGGTTTGTTTTTTTTTAATAAAGGGACTTTTGATGAGACTAGATTTTTAAAGGAGAAAGTAATTCCATACTGTGGACCTCTCTGGCTGCAAGTCATTGGTACTCACCTGTATAACTCAATACATTTTGTATATATAAATACAGTACAAAGTAAGCTAATTTCCTAGGGTTTTTTTACTGCCTTATGGGTGGAAAGACTTGCTTCCTCTCCAATGTTAGAACAGAAAGGGGAAGCTTTTTCCAAATAATTTGCTTGGGAGGAATAACTGCTCTTTTTTTTTTTTTTTTGTCTTGGAGATGCTAAGAGTTTTTGAAAGTTATGAGTGACTGAAATAAGTGTTAGTCACTTCTTTCAGCAGTAGTGCTTACTATTTACCATCCTACAGCTCAAGTATCATGCTGAAATGCTGTCATTTAGCTGCAGGTTGTCAGCATGCCTCTGAAATTAGCTCTGGGATATTTTTTAATGTTGCACAGCAGTGGTTGTGCTAGTGTTTTGTGTTCTTAATTTATTTCAAACTTTTTAATTGCTTGTAAAGGAATCTGTGATTTGTTTTTGAAGATTTCAACAAATGTGGGTGTAAAATGTTTTCATCTACCCCTCTTCTCTGTACCCAGTCCTGAATGTTATGAAATTCTTGTTAAGTCCTAGTGCATGTTAAAAGTGACAATTTGCAGCAGAGCATGGAAAAGAAAAAAACTGTTGATGATGAAGAGTATAACTTGACAAAACTAACAAAATCTAATATTCTAGTAGAATGGACATTTTACCTTTAATATTTTGAGAAATATTTAACTGAAGTAACTAGAGAGAGCACTCATACTATCTTGTGGGGTTGTTGGTTTTTTTTTACCCAGAGTAAATGTAAGGGGAACCACCCCCCTGCTTTTAATTGTATGATCTTTATTTATGACTCTGAACAGTTTCTCAAGACGGTGAAATCACATTAAAAATTGAGACAGTCCACATGTGGAATCTTGGTCTGTTATTCAAGGTGATAAACCTGCCTTGGACAGTATGACAAAAATCTTAGTTTTTAAAAGCTGCAAGAATGTGAAGAGCTTGTACTTTTTCTTAAAACATGTCATATTTTTGAACTGGTTCTTCCAGCTGATAATAATTGGAAAAGGTTGTGTTACCTACACCACGTAAAATTTCTTACGATTTCTTAAGGATTGTAGTTTTGGCTTTTACCTTCTCTACCAACTGTCAGGGGAAACCTGTTTGAACACGAGCCATTTTATAAAACTGAAGATGTTTGTAAAGCTAACATGCTCCTGTGCTATATGATACTTTGATAACACCTATTTAAAGGATCATAAATTAACAGATACAGTAACTACGGATGATTTTTTTTTTCTTCTTCTAAGAAAGCTGCATAAGCCAACTTTCGTACAACCAAAAATAATGCACATTTTAAAAACTTGATGTGGTTCCTGTCTTTTCATTAACATAAGTTTGTTTCTGCTGTCCTTGAATAATATCACCTCTGAGAAAAGAAACAAAACAAAACATCTTCAGGTTTGAAATTTACTAATTCCCTATATCAGAAGTGCTCTTAAGCAGGGGGAAGAAAATTTGCAGGTGAACTATGAAAACATTATGCTACAGACTGTATGAACAAAATACTTTGTAGTTTTAAGTCAGTCAATGTAAGTAGTTAATATCTGTATTTTAAATGATCAAAAGGCTATAGCTGGATTGTGTTTCTTTAAAAATGGTCACTGTATTTTTATACAGCATTGTCCAGTAAAGCATTGTGTGCTGGTTTTTGATTAATCTTATATAAACCCATTTTGTTTCGTTTATTATGTAGCAGATACAGTGTGAATCCAGTGCCTGGACAATTTTTCTTCTGTTGTTTTCACGGAGTTAAATTCACCTGTAATTTTGTTTGAGATGATTCTGTAGCACATGCAAGTTAACTGACTTTTAAATTTACTTTTAAAAATAGGCATCTTTTTAAATTCGGTGATATTTTTAGTTGGGGAAAAGATATCTCTAGTGCGGAGAGGTTTTTCTAATTTTTAGCGGCTTTATTTCAAATATTTGTATTAAAACTCTGTACGTATTGCTATGAAATTAGGGATGTTTGGCTCTCTTACTCCATTATTGCAATTAGGAATTTAGCATCATCAGTGCCAAAGGACAAAAGTGTCTCATTTGCCCTATGGGGACAGGACAGTGATAAGATGATTTTTTGTCAAGGATCATTGGGTCGTAATTAAGTTACATTCATGGCTATTGCTCTTTGAAGGATGATTGGTAAATGACAGGCTTCATGTGCTTGGTACGGACAGTGTTCACTAGGGTTTTTTCTCCCTCTGTCAGAAAATCCTGTTGAGTCTGATAATGTAAATGTGGCATTTTATTCTGAACAAAAGAGCAGGGAAATGAGCTATCTTGTCTAATCATTCAGTTGTTTAACACCGACTTCCAGTTTAGACTCAATTGGCTGGAAAGCACTTGACATGTGAAGTTAGTGCTGTTCGGAACGCATGTTTGAGTAAATTTTAAAGTAAGTGACAGCTAAATTGTACCTAGGGAAATTACAAAGCCTTCAACACAGTTAATTTTTTGGGGAGGATTAGTTGTAATTGCAACACCAGTCTCCTTGAAGATTCCTTAGTATAGCAAATGAACAGAAAAACATTTAGCTCTTTCAAGAGCCCGTTCTCTTTTAACAGAATAATTTTTGTAAAGCTGATTGTACCTTGCTGAATTGACTTCCCTCTACACTAACATCTGTTTCAGATTTGTAGAGAGGGATTTGTTTTACCAGTCTACCCTCCACCCCCACCCCAGAGAGTCCCTTTTTTCTTTCTACCTCTCTGGTGATTTCAGGTTTGAGAGCTTTTCAATCAGTAAACCCCTTAGGTAAATTGCCACTTCACTAAAGCTTTATGCATAATGTTGCAGCACTTCATTCCAATTAAAATCAATATTTGGAGTCTTATTTTTATCAGCCAGACTCTCTGGTTGGGAAAGTTGTTTATTACAAGTAAAAGGGTTAGATTTAGTGCTACATTCTTGAAGCAAGAGGGGAGTGGCTTGTTCAAATTGAAGGGGGCTGTTACATCCATGCACGTTACAGCCAGTCCTGCTACAGAGTGTGTTCTGCAAACACTCAGACATCTGAGTGATTTCGTCTCTTCAGGTAGCTTTATGTGAGTAAAATTGCCCACGCAAATATTTTGGAAGATTGTGCCCATGGTGTCTTGAACTTCATAGACATCCTAAACAGAAACCAAATGAATCCAAAAACTTACGATGTCTTAACCCTAGCATCAATTTAGTTGAAAAATAATGCCACAGTAGGACTCTTCCAGGAATACATAAGGGCCAAGCATCATACAGTGGTAACTGAGGCTCTGTCATTCAAAAATAATAGTATATGTTCTTTTTTTAAAAGAACAAGTTTCAATGAGAGGGAAAAATACACCTAATCTCTAAGTGGAACAGGTATTAGCCCTGAACAGATAATATTTGTGAGTGACTTAAAGCTGTAGTATCTGGCCAACTCAAAATGAAGCATGGATCATCTGTGTTCACATTTGTAATACTCTTCTGTCCAGACTGACACTGAAAATCAGACTTTTCCAACATGGCTATGAGTATATGGGCTTTATTTCTTTTTTGACTCGATCCATATTAATTAGATAGTCATTTTGGACCAGGCTTCTAATGTAGTAGTGTAGTAAGGATCCTTTGGGAAGATAAAAGTGTGTTCGATGCATAAGTTCGTATTTAAAGACTGCCAAATACTTTCAAATGTACAGCTGTTAGCTTAAAATCATTATGTCTAAATAGCATTTTCTTAAAATGTGGGAAATCTTTTTTTGTGCAGTTCTTTCTTTAAGTTAGTGAGTTATAACAAGAAACACATTAAAATGTTTCCTGTACTCGAAATTTGAAGCCTACAGTAAGTTCCTAATTTTCATTGGGCTTTTCTAACAGAATTGTAAAAACTGTTTGCAAAAGTAGTTGCTGGTACTTACTTGGAATTAACTGCAGTTTGTGACAATTAAGAAATAGTGCAGGTTGTTGGATAAATCATATTAACTCAAGTACAAGCATAAGCTTGATGGGTTTTTTTTCTTTGCAGTAGTAGTACAAGCTATTTGTGGAGGCTGAACTTCTATACCTTCTATTGTTTTATAGCTGGTTGTTGCCAGTTTTATCACTTCTCTGTTTTATGAACACAATTCTCTAGTAAACTGTGGATGACTGGTTGGTTGCTTGAATGCAACAGAACAAATACATCAGATTTCTATAGATTCAAAACAACAGTCTAGTAAATTAGTGTGTAAGATACTGGCCTCCTTAAATGCAGACTTACTCAGGTGCCTTTGAGCAGTAAGTACCAGTAACAAGTACAATATTTTCATTTTTGTTATCTCAGTTCTTTGCTGTCTTTTTTCTCTGCGTATACAGTATTAATGCCTTCAGAAGTATACATTTAGAGACTACAAAACTCTTAATGTTCCTGTTTGAATGACATTCCAATTATTCATTCATTTATTGATAGCTTTGACCTAAACCCAGTCACTTTAATCCTTTAGGAATATAGCCGAGACAATACTATGGCTGTTTGAGCATCAATCTGAACAGCTAGATTTATCACTGAAAACTTTAATTTGAATGTATAAATGTTGTTGTGCCTCCTTAGAAATTGAGTAGTTTTCTGTAAAACTGGTTTTTTTTAACGTTAACTGAACTTGCATCTAAAGCAGGAGAAAAATACTGATTATATAAAGCTTTATATCTGTCTGTGGTAACTACCATAGTATTTCTCTTTTATGACAGTAATCTAGCCTGCAACATCTACTTGCAGTTTTGAAATTAACCTGTAATTTAGTCTTCACCCCAAATGACAAAAATTCAAATGACTCCATGGGGTGCCAGAAGATGCACTGTAAACAGGGCTCGGTAAGGGGGATAAGGTAGAAATCCATCATCTTAGGTTCATTTTCAGAATGCCAGTATTAATTCTTCTTCCGTGTTTTACTCTTAAAATTTTTAAAATATTAGCCTAGATGAAGGTAGTAGTATATAGTAGGCAGTTCATTCTTTGAAAAAGCAAAATTTGTGCTGCATAAGAAATGCAGCGTGAGGAGAGGATATCTGAATTTGGCTTGTTTTAACAGTAATTTCTTAATTTGTGAAGGTTCAGTTGATCAATAATAAAGTTGATTCACGAATGCAAAATCATTATTTCACGTCAGTTTTATTATGGCCTTCAGCTGTTAAGTGATTTATTTATTTATTTTTCACCTTGCCCACTTCCACCACCCTCTTTTGATAAGCCTTTTGAAATCTAAAATGCACTTATTCACTGTGACTGTTTGGCTACTTAATACATTTTGCGTGCGTCGTCTTGGTTTGTTTCAATTTCAGTTTAAACCTTCCCCTTCAAAGAATAGCTACACATATTGTTTTACCAGTGTTTCAGTGGTTGTCCTCTGTTGGTTTTGGTTTATTTTTTTAGATTTAGATTGTAATCCTTTGAAAAAGGGTCTGCAGCAGATGGTTTAGTTCTGTTAGTTGCACAGTGTAGATAGAATATTAATTTATATTTGTTGTTATTTTAAGTTCCAGATCTGATTGGGTTTATGGCTTTTCAGTTTTGCATTCTAATTGTGTATACTTCTGAAGATGTTAATACTGCATACACAGGGGGGAAAAAAGTCAGCAAAGGATTGAGATAACAACAATGGAAATATTGTATTTGTTACTTGCTGCTCAAAAGCACCTGAATAAGTGCATTTAAGGAAGTCAGCATCTTATGCGCTAGTTTACCAGTACCATCGATATATACTAGTGCCATGGCTCTGTGTGACATGGATAGGCCAGCATGAAATACATTTTGGTATGTTTATATAGTGTTGAATTAATTGCAAAAATTACACTTTTATTGCAGAAAATGCACATTGGATTCTGACCTTTATAGGGAATGGAAAAGTGCTAGCCCTTCAATTGTGACAAAATGGAAATCAACAGATTATTCATAGCTAGTCTGTTAAGGCATAAAACAAGTAAAGCAATCTAAAGAGCTGTGGTTAACTTAGTTAACTCTGGAGATCTATACTGAAATAAAAATGCTGTGGAAAAATTGTAAAGAGCTTAAAAATTGAAAATGTCTAAACAGAGACATTTGGAGGTAATATAATGTGCCCAATATTACTTATTAATGAGAAAAATAGAACTCTTAAATATAAACTGAAATTTCCATGGAATTGGGGTTTTGTCACAACAGTACATAGCAGAACTTAAGAATTTTACTTCAAAAATTAAGTGCATCTAATGATGAAGAGCATTCACACCTTCAGTTAATTTGTAGTGAACAGTGGCCATGCAATCAAAAATTATACAACCAAGAGGTTTAAGCATAAATCTGTAGTTCTGTTTTCATTTCTGTGGCTGTCAAGCATACATGCTATTTGTTTGTAGGAAAACTTTACCTGTTATTTAAAAATAACTGTAGCATATTGGGGAAAAAAAATACACTTTTGGATTATAGACTGCTGAATTAATTTTCCTTGAAATTTTCAAGACTAAAGTGGGTTTAGCATGCACTGCTCCTGCTCGGAATGTTTGATTGTTTTTATTCTTGTTTTGTTTCATTCCACAAGGGATGACATGCCTGCAGCTCTGGAAGCTTTAATCAACTGTTATAAGAAGTATGGCAAAATTCTTCAGCTTCATAACATCTACTGTAGACTGATAGAAAAAGGAGATGCTGATCTTCTGCAACAGGGTTAGTTGCATGTAGTCAAATGCTATCTGGTTATATGGAGTGTTTTCTGGAGGCTTTTCTTCCATGATTTGTATATAATTTCTTTTAATGGAAAGAAAAAAATTGTTTGTGTTTTAAGTGCTTTAAAGTTACACATATAATGATGCCTCTGTTCTTCAGACTGAAAATTGATACTGATTTTAAATGTAGAAGAATCCTAATGTTTGGATAATACAGCATCAAGCTCTCAAAGATTAGTGCTAATACTTGTTCTAGCTACGTATATTACTATTGAGAAACAACTTAATAGTAATACAACGCAATAGTAAAGCAATACGTGTTTTTCAAGTAGTTGTGCAGTTAAGAAATCCTATATCCTCACTCTCTACAAGTAGGGAATGTCAATATATAGTCTGTTTATTTTGGTGAATGTAATTCAAAATATAGTGTAGATAAACAGGAAAACATTTTAAATATGCTCAACCGCAAAGCTACAATAAATTGTGTAGTATGTTGTAATCATTCCGTATGTTTCAAAATTTATTTCCCTATAGCTTATTCTTGGGAGTTTTGTGATGCTTGGAAAATACTTATATTAAGAATATCTGATGTATATATTAAAATGCTTCTATATATTTAGTAAATTAATGGGTTTTATTCTCTCTTTAGTTTCAGATTTTATAAGCAGAGAATATGGTGACATGATGGCTCTTTATGATCTCTTCTTCGCCTTCTTGCAAACAGGAAAATACAAAGAGGCCAGGAAGGTCATTGAGGTGGGGTTTTAACTGTAGTACTCTAATCGTGCAGCTATTTAGACTCTTAATTAGAAACATTTAAAGTTTTTAACCTTTAATTAGACTTGCTCTGATTCATGTTAATAGAATTCAATCCCAATAATAAAAAAAAAAAACCTCGACCAGCTTTATTTTGTATAATTACAGTTCAGAAGAGAGACAGTCTTGTATATTGAAATTGTTTCCTCACTTTTTCAAATTCACTGTTATATATCAAAATGATATTTGCATACTAAATATCGGATTGTGGAACAATTAAATTAAACTGGCATTCCTGGGTGTAAAGTTGCTAATCCTCTTTCCGAAGGAATTCTTTGTTCTTAAAAGCACTGGAATTTAATTTGCTGCAGACCATGCTCAGATTTATTTGTAATGCTTGTCTACAAGTTAATCAGCCAAACAAGCGCTGTCTGCTACTGTTTGGCATTTAATTTAGCATTTCTTCTCTCTCTCTTTTTCAGAATAGTAAGCAGCTTATAGGAAGTGGTAGGTGACAAACTTGGTCTATTTAGGATTAGTATATTTTATCTAGACTTGATTGAAATTGTGCTTACTGAAATTGATAAGTCAAAGGGGCAGCTGCAGAGTCTGCCCAGATTGTGATTATTTTTCTTCTTAACACAGTTGTGTGTTTTTAAAATGCTGCATAAGTTTTCCGGTTAATGTGTGGGAGGAGGCATCTTGCAGCAAAAGTAATACTTTGTCCTCATCATTGTTGCATTATGTACATACACAACTCTGTAATCTAATTAGGGGTTTTTTTTCCTTCCTAAGACAAAGTATGCTTTTTTTCTGATTCCTCCTAGAATATTTGGGATACCAGTTATCCCTACTTGAATTATCTAATAGAATTTCTGCATTTTTTTTAAAAAAAAAACTTAATTGAAGATCTCATTGTTTGTCTGTGGTGGAACAATACTGTCGTGCTGCGGGGTGTGTGGAAATTGCTAAGCACAATGTTGAAGCATTGGTATTTTGTTCTGAGAGGGTTTTTTGGAGCTCAAAGTCTTATAACACAGAAGAACAGAAATATCAGTATCCGACAGAAGACGATACTGAGGAGTTGCGTTCTTTTTATAGTGGTTAAAACATATAGGAGGTAAAAGGATGAAATCTGAGAATTGGAAGTAAAATTAAAGCTATATGAAGAAAACTGGTACCTGGTGTCATTTAGCAGCTGTTTCTCTGATACTAGCATTTAATTTCTCAGAACATATTGGTGGCTACAGTTCAGCAGTCATGAATAGGATAGTAAGCAAATTGTCAAATTGTTGGGGCTTTGAAACTGTTGTCATTCTCTTAATAGGTGCCAAATTATCTCTGCAAATACTCAGTATTTGTTCATTGATCATGAGCTATTAGTAACCACAAACAGATGCTTAGGCCTAAATTCAAACACATGATACCTGGAGACTAAATGGAAGTTTTCCTGGCTCTTTATGCTATTTAGAGTAGGTTTTCTTGCTCTTCCCTAACTTCCATGAAGTATGAATTAGAGCTGTGTATATGCTGTTGAGAAAAAAGAGGATTTAAATCCCAGAATTTTTAGGAGTATAGGAATTTAGCTTGGAATAATATGCCTGCATTTTACCAGTGGATAAAGTGGCACAAAACCAATTACTATATGGTGCCTTATATTCACATGCACATATGTTTCATGCTTTTATTATGTAACAATAAGTTAAGTGTTTTCAAATAAATTTTTTTTTGGGGGGGGGGGAGGGGGAGAAATCTTAAAATTGGTATTTTGCCGAAGAAGAAAATAGCTTTTATTGTTTTAAACTATAAACAAGTTGCCTGCTTTTTTGTTTGTTGGGAAGTCGAAGCCTTAATGAATATAATATGGAAGATGGAGTACAAGGTGTATGTGTATCCTTTTGTCTAGTCCGGTGGCTTTTGCAACTAAATTAATTCTCTTGTTGGTCATCTCAGATTGTTTTTCTTTTTTCCTTTCTTGTGAAATAATATTCAGCAGAGGTGATCAGTAGGTGCCGCTTTCTCTTTTTAGATGCTGTCGTGTTTTAGATGTCGATTACCTTTCAGCACATACTTGTATCGGGTATTGCTGAATATGGTGGTCAGTTGGTTTTAGTGGTATCATTTGTTTTAAAAGTATCTATGGAGTTAATAAAGAGTATCTAAAAGGGTGGTAATGAAGCTGGAAAAAGATTTCCTTAGGAGCTAAGGAAATGAAGACTGTGGAGGATATGGTCATTTGAATGGGGTGTTACTCATTGGTGACCACTGTCTCTGCTTGCTCTTGCTGTTTTTAAAAATCAGATGTCCACTACATGCTTATGTGAAACCTAGTGACAACTGCTGCTTTGAAAATTGCAACTCAAAGCCCCAGGAGTAAGATCTTAACTCTTAAATCTCAATCTTTGGTAAAATTCAATGGGGTGACAATAGTGGGAAAGGAAGAAGGGTAACATTTGAGTGAGATTATAAAAATTAGGTCAGAGTTGAGTATGTACATTGTCCAGTCACAAATGTGTTGTGCATGCATATGTATAAACTCATGTTGTGGGATATTGTCATAGCAAGAGAGCCGAAAGCTCTGCGGCTCAACTGTTTGCCGGAAGAACAGCAAGACTAAACAGAGAATGATAGTATAGAAGACAACGAAAGGTGAATAGAAAGGAGATGAGGCAAAGAATGCACCTGACCGATACCAGAACAAGTAAACTGAAGCATGTGGTAGTTTGGTGGTGTGAGTCTCTTTTGAAGCAATGCTAAGTGGAAGAGAAGCTATCATTGAGAAGACCATGCAGGGAAAATGCAGCTAAGTTCTAAGGCTTCACAGAGTTTGGTTGATAAGGTAACAGTTTCCAATGTTGCTAGACTGCCTTGTTAAGCTTTTGAAAGTCTGTTCTCATTTGTTCTATGGCAGGTAGCTAGAGAAGAAAACATCTCTCAGAGACAGTACCTCCAAATGAGGTAGCCTTGGGCTGCTCTGTAAAGTAAAAGGCTATTTTATTCTAGCTGTGTGTGGAGGTTCCTAAGCCCTTGGCTATGCTGGTAGATCGATGTACTGATAGATGCTTTTTTGGTTTCCTTTGGGAACAAGTTCTACCATTGGGTGCTGTGGTATCATGATTTAGTCTTCAGTTCTTAATTGCACCTCAGTTGGTGAGTTAGCTTTTGTCTTGAGTCCTTCAACAGTGATCATGTCCAAACAAAGTTGGCACATCTCTTCTTGCCCCTTACCATAAGGTCACATGCTAGCTTGCTTTCCCTTCGAGTGGCACAGCATAACTTCTGTTTTATCAAATCTAGTTCTAGGTGCTTAGGATTTTTTTCCCTTACTCAGAAAGGAATTTTGTTTGCCTTTTTTACTTTAGTTTTGTTATTCATAAAAAAGAAAGAAAATAAAGTCAATACATTTTGACTTTAACTAAATTAAACTACATTAAAACTAATGTAGGCTAAAAGAAAGGGATATGAATTTTCAATAAATAGGATTAGGGAAAAAGTACCTTCTAGAAAGGTACTGTCTTCTAAGATGTTGTCTTATTTTGATAATATCTATCAAATTTTCTCGTGGAGAGAGATCTTGTGTAATTCTTCCCATGTGTTGGTCCAGGTAGTAGATCAGAGAGTCTGGAAGAGTTGCTTGGCCTAGTGTTCTTTTAAGTCTGTTATATAAATGGTAAGAGAATTTTCTAGAGCCTAGTCCACCAAATCCCTCCAATCCACAGCTTCTTACCTGTTGCCAGAACTGGACAATTGGAATTCCCTTATGTTTATTCAGTTGTTGACTGCTACTTTATTAACCTGATTGTGCTGATGGTTGAGAGCTGGACTGATGTGAAGGTCATCCAGGAGAGTGGGAATGAAAAAGGGAATGTTACACTACCTTGGAGGAATCTACTTCTCCCCCCTTCACCTGTTCTTCTGTTATTTTGTTTGCATGCTGCATGGAGGTTTAAAGATTTCACTGCCTAAAGTAGTTAGAATATAGTTGTTGTCTGTCATTTTGCTCCAGTTTTAATTATTTGGTCATATCTGAATTTTGCACTGGGATCTCATACTTACAGCTGTTTTACCTTCATGATGGTTGGATATTTCTAGACTCACCCTTTCTCCTTCATTTATTATTCATGCTGAATGCAATTATCAAAACACTCTCTGAATCTGCATGTAATTAAGGCCATGTCCACGCTTTCTGATAGTCACAAGACTTAAGTATCGTTAAGTACTGTAACAGTCCTGCAGCAGAGGTTCAAGCAAGCCCTTCTTTAAATCTCCTTAGCAGAAATCTAAACCATGTAGTAGAAATGAACACTTTACTTCTAAATCATGAAGTAGAAATGAGAACTTTACACCTATGGCTAAAGTATGCAAGGTTTTGAACTGGTGTTAAATAAATTTCTGCACTGTATTAATGAAATTATTACACCTTAAACTATATTTCATTGGACATCAAAATACTTCTGTAAAAAAACCCAAAACCCACAACAACAAAAAAACCCCAAAACAAGCACCACGTTAAAAAAGGGTATCAGGTCATTGGCATTTTTAGTTAGGAGCTTATGGACTCCTCTGATAGGAACTAGGAGGTGGTAGATATGTTCGATCATTTTTTGTTGTTTGACAGATACTTCTTGAAATCCTTCTAAATCAAATCACAACAGCTATTAGATTAAAATTGTTCCTTCAGTGAAGGAGTAAAAGCTCTAGTTTCTATTCTGTTTGTAGTTTTACTGGAAATGAAGGCTAAGCGAGGACTGCAGTATTTGGGATACAGGGAAAGATCTCAGAGCTGTATGGCAAAATTTTTTAGTAGAAGACCAACCTGTACAAGTTTGCTACCACTAGAGGAACCTCCCTTGACAATGGCAATGCATAGTGCATAGCTTCAGAACTCTTCTAACCAGACTTTAATTAAGTGTGATACTTTCCTCATCTTCTGCTCTCAAACTAAATATATAATTTAATAGTTGAGATATGAGAGATATGGTATGATATATTTAAGACATTTATGTGAAGAACTGGGGGACAAATGGTTGTGAAATATTTTAATGAAAAGTGTTCAAATGTGAATAAATGCAAGAAAAGGCATTTGCTTTTGAAATTCAAGACCTGACAAAAGAACTGTTTTGGGTGAGTTTAGTGTACAGGAATATATCTATCAACAGATGTCAGGTTAATTCAGGAGGTAAATAGATTTAAGCAAAGAATTGTGACATCCACTGTCAGCAGACCTCAAGATACCAGTTGCCATTGGATTTAATCTACCATAAAAACAATGAGAATATTTCTACTTGATATTGAGAGATTACAACCTTCTTTCATCCAGATTGCTTTTTAAGAGTCTACATCATAAAATTGAGTCTTGCTGATTTTATGCTGGAGATGAATAATTGGGAGAAGATGCTTTCTTGATTTGTGACAGCAGGATTTAGGTTTTTTTTTAATGTGTAGTTTAACGGTGGTTATATCTAGTGTCTGAATTTACCTACAAAGACTTATTTTTGGTCCAGTTAAGAAAACAGTAGAACAAAATGTAAATGTTTGTGAATGTTGAATGCAAATTGTATTGAATAACGGTGGTCTGAGATTGAGTAGTTTGTAGGGGGTGTAATAGCTTTTATTAGAGTAACTGTATACAACTGAGAGGGAGGGGAAAGGCTGAAGAGCTTTTAGGCATGCAAGCCCTATAATTACAAGAGAAGATTATTTTTTTTCTTACTATTGAGTCCTATTAGTCTAATAAAAGCATTACTTCTCCTTATGAAACTGAACTCTGATACAGCTATTAGTGAAGTTGGATTTTGTGTCCATTTGTATGTGCATGTGTATATGTGGGTTAATAAAAATGAGGGTGCTTTACTAGTTCAGTGCACATTATTTAGAAGTTGTTAAATAGCAAATGAATATGTTTCAAATAAGTAAATTTGGTAAAGGAGATAACTATTGAACAAATTCCTTCCAGAAAGGGAGAGGGTAATGTGTTTAGAATGTGGGATCATGGTAAAAGCTGTGCATCCTTTCTTAGCTCCAGGGACTTTGTATTAGAGGGAAGATACTATTTTAGTTCATCATACAACATAAAATCACATTACAATGCAAAGAGCAAATTTTTGCTCTGTTTTGAGTCTAGAGCATCCTTGAGAATTTTGTTTTGAGCAGGGGTTTGGTTTTGCATATTTTTGATGTTGTCTTTTCTTCCAGCATGATTATTGTTGTGAAGTTCTCTTATTGTCTAACGATTTTTTAATATTAATAGTATTTTACTGCATAATTTCTCTTGGAAATCTTACTGTAGGCTATTCCAATAGTACTTAAACATACATCAGTCTCACTTGCCGTGAGTCATGCTACAGTTGTAAAGCTCTTTCCTATTTTTATTTTGGCATTTTTGGAAAATAATCAGTTTGCTTACATTTTTTGCAATGTCTGCCTAACATAAAACAACATATATTTCTGTTTCAAGAGAAATAAACAAAATCATGAGTATCTAATCAACAGATATTAATTGTGTTGGTAAAGTCTGTGAAGTGCATGACTGACAGAAGCTTTGAGGCAAATAGATACTTCAGGGAAAAAAAACCCAAAGGTAAAAACTGATGTTTTGTGATTTTTTTTTTTTTTTTCCCAGTAGAGACTGTAAGTTTTGCATTTTCTTCCTGTGAACTACTGCTGTTTTTTGTGTAAAAATTAACGTGGTGTAAGTAGGCTAGTTGCTACCTTGGGTGTTTGTAGGATAGGCAGAAAGGAGAGCATGAGCTTGAATTGTAATCACAGGAGAGTTAGGGAGGATAAATATGAAAACATATGTCCATTTATGTCTTTCATTAAGTATCAGATAGTGCAAATAAAGTATCAAATACACTATAATTGTGTAGTTTTTGAAGGCATAACTTGCAGTGGAGCAACGCATAATTTTCAAAATTCTGATGCTGTATTAGAGTACTTTCCCTTGTTGTCAAACTCAAAAAGTAGTCATATTGAAGTTACAGATTTAATGGTATTCAAGCTTTCATACAGTTATCCCTTACCCAAAAAGTTGTGCAAGCGTCCGGATGTTTCAGATGAGCTTCTCGTTAAAGAAATCAGTATTGTGGGGTTGGGATGTGTTTAGTCATAGTATTTATTTCTGGGCAAAATTGCTTAAAAAACCAAAAGCAATTACTCCTTTTTTAGAGAAATCCCATCTTAGTTATAAGCAGTTTGCAAGGTTTTATTTTGTTTGGAAAGAATAAAGTGAACAAGGATATCTTTCCATGCCATCACTAAAGAAACTATTTTTTAAATCCACGAGAGCTAAACTTCTTTCAAGGTGGAAAATGAACTTGTAGAAAAGTATTACTTCCATTGCCTGCCATATACAGATGTAGCTCTAGTGTTATCCTGGTAGTACAATGACTTAAAAGCAGAGCTTTTAAGAGGTGATGCATTTTACTAGATATCTGATATGGTTGCAACAGGAAAGATGCTTTTTGATGCAAAGATTATTTTTAGATCCCTCAGTCTTTAAAGATATTTATTTTATAAAGGAGTAATGGTTTTAAACTAAAGGAGGGTAGATTTAGACTGGATACAAGGAAGAAATTTTTTTTACAATGAGGGTGGTGAAGCACTGGAACGGGTTGCCCAGAGAGGTAGTGGAGTCCCCACCCCTGGCAACATTCCAGGTCAGGTTGGACTGGGCTCTGAGCAACCCTATCTGGTTAAAGATGTCCTGGTCCATGCAGGGGGGTTGGGCTAGATGGTCTCTAAAGGTCCCTTCCCACCCAAAGCATTCTATGATTCTATAAACTTCTGGACTCTAGTGTAAAAGTTTATATGTTCAGAGACAATAATCAAAACAATCTTTTGTATATCCCACTATGGTACTTCACTTACATTATGCTATAAAGAGTACAATGTAAGAAATGAACCAAAGTGGTATCTTTCTTTCATGCATATGAGCACAGATTTAAGATTATTTTAAAAAATAATATAAATGTTTTAATTAGTATTTTTTAAAACTAATGCATTGCTATTTGAAGGTGAACAGTATTTAATAAGAGGCAAAGATATAACAAGTGTAAGATAATTTTAACCATGTCACCTATCAACTAGATTTAGATGGCTACATAAGGTACAAAATATATATTATCTATATATTATATATCTGCATATTCTTTTAACTTTCTGATTAAGCAGCACACCTACTGCTTAATAGAAGTTAGGACTTCTGCCAAGAATTTTAACGTAGGGGAAGATTCAAGCATAGCAAAAGTGTTTATGTTGTAAAAAACTTTGTTCTAGTAAGCTGCCATACAAAAATATCCCAGGCTTCATTGAAACTGCATGGAATTTGTGAGATTTGATAGACATTTTTGTGGAATCAGGGAAAAATCTGTCTTTAAACTAAGAACTTCCCATCAAATGTTTTGTTTTCACCAATGCTTATGTTGGAGAGAGCTGGTAGAAATGACACACATCAGTTCTTATAGCTGTCTGTTTAAGGCTGTCTGTTTGGAGAAGTAATGCATTTTCTTGCAAGACATTGCTTTGGCATCTGAATCTCAGTAACTGGTTCTGGTACTGGTAACATAAGTCTGTTATGGCTGTTGATGTAACTCATCATGAAATGTTCTTCTTCCTTAGCAGCATTAGCTGTCTCTCATTATTACTGGCTTTTTTAGCTGCAAAGAGAGGAACGGATGGATCTACCTGTCAAAAAAAAAATACCATCAGAAAGTGCAACATGGATAGCGTTTATAAAATTTGGCTGTTTCTTTCCAACATGTTTGTATTGGTGATTTTAGTAAACTGTTTCCCTAAGAAAAGACTGAAATTTGGGAAGAAGACGTGAGTATCTAGAAGAAAACATAAAACACTTAAGGAGGGCAGAGTTAAACTTGAAAGGTTAGTATTGATGTGTTATTCACAGTGAAGTTATACTGTGAACGGCTAGAGTAAGTTGGCCAGGATATGTAACTATTATTTTTGCCAGCCAGTGTACAGTAGTAGTTTGTGGAAGTGCAGTGTTGGAAGGTTAAAACAAAAGAGTAATCTACCTCATGTCATGTATATGCCAAATGAAAAATACTTTTGCTGGCTTTTAAATAATTATGCATCCAAAGCTAGCTATAGCAAAAGTGGCACTGTTTTGGGACATTCTCAACAGTTAGTTTTCCAAAAGTCCCTCTCTCTGAACAATACCATGTCGTTTCTGGTCTGTTATGTTGGGTTTTGTGGTTTTTCTCCTTAAGTAAGTTTTGTGTTCAAAGAGAAAAAGGTTGCTTTAGGCAAGTAGAGAGAAATAAATATTTTCCATATGTCTTCTGTAAATTACTTAACTTTTTTTTTTTTAAAAAAAGGCTTTTTAAAAGTAAAAAAATAGTATTGGTCTATTAGCTGTAACAGTTAGAGAACGCTAATGTAAATGAAACTTGAATATTTCTATCATTATCTAAAAATCTGGAAAAACATCAAATAGAATCCTCTCTGACAGGTCAGTATTTTCCTAGACAATCTGTTTTCTTTCAGTTATAATAGGTAGAAATTAGCTCAAATAAAAATGTTAGTACAGAAAAGATTTTTCTGGTGATTGGACCCCTTCAATCACCTGTCTGAAGTGACTGGTTCTAGGAAGGAGGAGAAGAAATCAAATGCTTTCAGTGTGTTAGGATTCACATGATTTTCGAGTGCTGCTTGGCAAGAGTTCTTCTAAAGATGCAGCATATCTTTTCCCCTTCTGGTTAGCTTTCCTTTCAGTACGTGAAGGTATAGAATCAATGAATAAATTAGTGTAGGGTTGTATGCTGAGCCTCAGAATGATAGTAACAAAGGTGATCAAAAGTATGGAATGGTTTCTGTAGGAGATATGACTAAGTAGGTGAGTTCTGCTTGGTCTGGAAAAGAAACAGCGAAATGGGGAATTATTATATACACCGGTCGTGAAATGAATATGAAATGGAGAGGATAAAGAGAAATCAATTGTGCATTGTCTTCCAATACAAAATCTAGGGGCTTCAAATGAAGCTGGTTAGAAGCTAGGCTGAAAACAAATAAGTGGTAGGTTTTTGGTGTTTTTTTGCAGCAGGTAACTGAGGCAACCCTTTGCCAAAAGATCTTACAAATGATAAATCTTATGGGGTTCCTGGGGCAACCAGAAAAGCTCATGGAAGAGAAGTCACTTACTAGAAACAGTGTGACCCACTGAACTTCAAGTAGTTGGAGAGTGAAAGAGCGCTAAGGGGGAAGTATTGCTGGGTTTTCTGTCATTTTATATTCTCCCACAGGCATTGTTAGGAAGAGGATAAAAAGCTAGGTGAACCTTTGGTCTGGTACAGTACAGCTGTTTTATATTCTGAGAGAATTTAAAAGCCAGAAAACCTCCATGTTTAGTTTATATGCTGTATGAATTGCTTGAGACTCTCAATAGTTGTTTCATTCTTTAAAGCAGTGAATGCCCTAAAAATGGCAAAAAAACCAAAATAAAACACTGTGACTCAATAATAGAAATTTTTTCTGTCCGCTGAAACAAGCAAGATTAAAATTTTAAATGGAAATTTGGAAGAGTAATTAGAGTAACAGTTTTTTACTGGTGTGGTTTTTTTTTTTTTTTTTATTCCTTGCATTGTTTTATTCTGTATTTTAGTCTGCTGTATTGTAGAAAGTCTGCTTCCTGCTAAATGCAATGTTTAAAATTCCCTAAGATGGTAAGGGATAAGCTACAAATATGGACTATCAGGCAAGCCCTGGAGATTTAGTTAATCTGACCTAGATGTTCTTTTGATGATTGAGACCTGCAGTATGTGAAAACACTTCTCAATTTCAAAATGAAACACAAGGATATCTGTTGTATAACTCAGCTGTCCTTGTAGTGACAGACACATCAATCATTTCTGAACAGGAAAGGATTTACTATAAAAAGTTTGTAGCTTTGGAGCTGTTGAGTTCATTGGCATTCGGATCAGCAATGATATTGGAAGTTGTAAGTGAATTCAGCATTTGAATTTTACCATGTCCTAAAGAGGATTAGCTACAAATGCAGGCAACATACTTTTTTCTTTTTCATTTTCAAGAGCCTGTTGTGTAAGATGTTAATTCTTGACTTAGTTTTCAGCATATTTTATGTGAAACTGCTTGGTGGCTCTTAAAAAGCACTGAACAGGTACCTAGAAACATAAATAACTGGGGGAAAAAACCTGTCTTTATATACCATTTTTGAATACTTGAGAAGCTGCTATTTTTCTGTAACCTCTTGGATTGAGACTATTTTTATAGGACAGTTAAATGCATAGAAAAGATGGTCCATGTTGAAGAACTGGGGGGGTTAGCATCCTATTTTTTAAAAAGCTTACACTGATTGCATGAAATGGTTTGGATGGTTGGCAGGATTACATGGCCTAACATTTACTCTGGAGAGCACTGTTTACTATAACTTTAGCAAATTTTAACATTTTTTGATTGAAGTTTTGCATGCGGTTTTTCTGGTGTATGCTGAATTATTTCAGGGGGATGTAATAATTCTGCTTTTGGAGAATACGGGAAAAGGAAATTATCTGTTTAAAAAGATAGAAGGTAAATTGACTTTCCCAATGGTAATTGTTTCCGGTGCTTTGGAACTAAGACTCAATATTTCTCACAGCTTTTTGTTCAAACTGCCTCTTACCTTTTATGTGAAGTGGTGTTCAAATTTTCGAAGTCACACTTCATGTTTAGACAGTAGAGACTTCTTATAATATTAACAGCTAAAAGCCTTCAAGAGTCAAAACACGGGTTTCTCTGTAGGGTTGAACAGTCATTTCCTCGGAATCACTTTGAGCTATATTAATGTGAATCTGGACACCTGAAATGAAAGCAGAGTCCTCTCTGTAAATGATCCTTGTGCTAAAACAAGAGAGTATAAAGAAAGTAAATTCAGGTACTCTGTGGGAGGGGAAGGGTAAGAGGTGAAAATGATGGATGCCTTGCACACAGGTTTTTTTGTATCATTTTTTTAGATACGTTGGACATAAGTACTGGCATGCCTGTAACATGTTTCTTTAAGAACTTTGAATTTTCCTATGTTTATTTAAGAATTTATTTAAGTGGAGGAACCGATACTTTGATTGTGGTCTGTCATGCTGAGAAGGCACAATGTAGTAGTCTATACCAGATAGAGTTTCCAAGGATTGAAACCTTTTTGAAAATGTGTATTCTGTAGCTGTAGTCTGCTTGAAACAACAAAGAAATGAAAAAGCAAAGGCTCATCAAACCTGAGAAAATTAATAACAGAAAGAACTATGGCATATTAACTATTATACATCAGTTCCTCTGTATACGCACTCTCTTAAGAGTAAGCCTTTGCTCTGTTCTGGGACAGGAATTGGCATATAGTTAGCATACCTGGCATCTGCATTGGCAGCACGTTACAGTTGTAACAGTTACTGCTCTGCAAATCCCTGTTTTTCTTACTGAGCAAGAGAAATCAATATCTAAAAGCACTGTTGTTTTTAGGTATTGAATAGTTGTAAGAAAATGGCTAATGTTAGCAGAGAAGGGGTACCAAATGGTGATGTTGCGGTTGAGAGGCATGGTTTTCTAGTTGCTGAGACATCGCAGTGGTGTTGAATATGAACATTTCATTATGAAGACAGTTTGGAAACATTTGGCGTTACTCTCTACCTTGAGTAATGATTACCATAGGTAATAGCAATAATACCCTATTACTGTGGTGATAGAAATGATTTAACAATTCAGTTTATCTGAAGCGTATTTTAAATCATCTCTCAGCACTGTTCAACCAAAAAGGAAAAAGTCTTGAATAAAATGACTGCAATTTTTAAGTGTCTCATAAATGCAACCAAACTTGATTATTTGTGAGCTTGTAGTCTCATTCAGGTTTCAAAAACCAGAGAAAAACTATGAGCTTTTATTATGAGTACAAGTGCTATGTTTACTTCTCCTTAGAATGTTCTTTGTGAAGTAATGTGTTTCTTCTTGTGGAAATATTTTACAGACTCCTGGCTTGAGAGCACACTCTGGAAGGTTGCAGTGGTTTGCAAAAAAGTGTATCTCAAGTAATCAGGTATGTGGCTCATATGATGTCTTCTATGTTACTGTCATTATATTCCAACAAAAAATTGTTTTAAAATATTTCATTGTTTGATTTTTATGTTTGTGAAAGGACGTGTGACAGGCTGATGAGGTGAACTTAATGCTCTGTGTAAATGCTGGTATATACTTAAACAGAAATATTATTTTAGCTGGATGCACACAGCATGTAAAGTGCACATATATAGAAAAATAATTGTTTGGTTGAGGTATAACTATGTTCCTTTTTTTTTTTTTTTTTTTTTTTGAAGATGGAGACTTTGGAACATTTGGTAGAATTAACTCAAAATCTATTTGAATGTGATAGAGATGAGATGTACTACTACCTGCTTCAACTGTGTGGTAAGTGAGCTTGTGATCTTTTTCATGTTGTAATCTGTGTTCTTTTACGGTTGGAGATAGGAAATAACCCTGAATTGGAGAGGAGCTTTATCTGGGTATGCAATTAGCCTGGATACCATTTCTGAGGCATTTTGCAGGGGAGAGAGTACAGGTTTTTCTACCTGCAGACCTCAACACTTACATAGAACTTATACAGCACAAGTCTTCCAACCCATGCTATTATCTTGTGTCCTAATTTGAAAGTTTACTCTATTTTGGTTTTTAATATGCTTAAAGAAGAAAATCTGCTTATTTTTTATATCTTCGTAACTGATATAGATCTGGAGTCTCCTGTAATTGGATCTGGTTCTGAAAGGTGCATTTTTTCTTTTATATCTACCAATTCTTCACCAGCCACAACCTAACTTTTGCATCATTTGTAGGAACGGAACATTTTTTAAAATTGAAAATTCATTTCTGTGCTACACTTAGTGTAGGATGTATTTATAGTGTTTTTCATTTCTTCTTTTCTGTATTTTTCGGTCTGTGCTGGTTTTGTTATTCAGGGTATCATACTGTATTATACGTAATAAAAATTTTGGAAACTCAAGTTATTTTAAAGTCTTGAAAAAATATTTTGTGTTAAGATTGGATACGGAGCACTAAATAGTGAATTGGGACATTAAAAAAAAGCATCACAGGGATTGCTATGTACGGTAATGTGTACATGTATTAATGAGCCACTATAGCAATTTGATATATTTGGTCATGGGAGAACTTGCATTTGAGCTTCAAGTAGTTTTAGGCTGTTCCCCATATATATTTTTGGTTGACTAGAACTAATGATGTTTTAATGCTAAATAAGATATTATTCAAACCCCATTTTTCTTTTTGTATGGTAATGAAAGAGGCTTCTTCCCAAAGAGGCTTCTTCCCCATTGCACTTAACACAAGCAGAAAAGATGAGTACTTCCACAAAGAAAGATGACCAGAGACCCCTTGAGAACTTTTTTCCTTTTCATTTCCTGAACACCCTCAGAAAGCTTCAAAACCAAACTGTAGCATTACCCAGTTCTGGCTTTGCGTATACTGGTTCACCACCAAAAATCAAGTAGGCCTGAAAAGCAATCTTGTCTCAACAGGGAAGAAGTCTTCCTATTTCTCCGCTCATCCTGTTCACCTCTGGCAGTGACTAAGTCTGACAGTGTGCCTGCTAGGAAGAGAATCTAAGATAAAATTTATCAAATTCTGTCATGCAGAATTTTCAGTCTTCTTTCAAAAGACAAAACGAATTCCATCTGTTCAAAGAAGTGGAAAATGTTTGTGGGTTTCTGTCACCTTAAAAGACAAAACCCATGCACATTCCTGCTTTCAACCATTTCAGATTATCTATCAAAGCTGCCCCATGCACAAGTACAGTACAGAGTTGTCATTTTGCACCTGAGCCATAACTTCAGATCTATTTTAAGCATATAAAAAAAGAATCTACCATCTAGTCCAAGCTATGATCAAAAATGTTGAAAACACTGCATTTGGTTTTGTAGAATCACAGAATAATTTATGCTGGAGAGAGCCTCAGGAGTTTTAGGTCTAGCCCTTTCACAGCTTCAAAGTTAGATCAGAACATGGCCTTGTCTAAGTAACGTTTTGAGTGCCTCCAAGGGTTGAAATCAAACAGCCTCCCTGGGCAACCTGTTCCAGGGTTTGATCATCCTCAGATACTCCATTGCTGCAACTTTTAACCGTCACCCTCCATGCTTTGCTGTGCACTTCCAAGGAGAGACTGGCTGTCTCTTCTCTGTCAGTTAGGTAGTTGAAGAAAGCAATTAGATCCCCCTGTTAGCCTGCTTTTCTCCAGGCTGCCCAAAACTCATCTGCTTCAACTTCCTCTTTTGCTTCATCTGCTCCAGCCCCATGTCTGTCTTGATGGCTGAATTTGCTCCAGTTGCTAGCATCTCTTTTATAGTTGTGGAGCCTAAAACTGGACACAGTCCTTAATGTGGCCTCACGAGCGTCAAACATCGGGACAAACACATGAGAAAGTGTTAAGACATTCTCTGTCCCTACTCTGTTAACTGCCATAATAATCTGCTTCAAAACGATATCTGCAGTATTTAGTCCTTAAAACCGGTCATTTTATTTGACTTAGGGCAGTCACGAAGTTTGCTGTCTCTTCTAAAAAGCTGAATTGATGCCAGAACGTTGTTGAAAGTGGGCTTGGATGTTGAACCAGCCTGGTTACATATCCATGTGTTTTCCTAAGCCCATGCTGCTCCTGGCAAGAAGAGAACATTGCACTATAACGTTTCAGTATTGCATTGCAGTATTGTTTACAAAGCAATATATGCTGCTTTGAAACGCCAACTTTATAACAATTCTAGAGAATATCCAAGTGCGTCATACTGCTTCCAGGTGGCTGCTCCAGCTTCTCCTTGTATTATGACTTAGTCAGTGGAGCCTGAGCTACAGAACAGCTGAAGTTCCTTAACTGAACAGTGGAAGAATAGCTGAAGAGCTGCTGTTACAGGCTGAGATATTGCCGTGTGACTGATTCATTCCATCATCCGCCTTGTTGCCTTGCATATCTCCATTTCTGGGATTCTGAATTAAACCATGGAACGGACAGAATACAGCTAGCAGATGTTGGGATTAGATAGCTGTGAATAGGACCTACAACCGGAAGTCAATGCTGTTCTGGTGGCTTATGATAGGAGACACAGGAAACTGTGTGCTGTATGTAGTTAAATGGTAATTAACTGTTTTCTTTCACAAAGTCCAGCTTTCTGTTTGTTTGTAGTTTTGTACAGTGGTGCATATATAAATTGCTATTCTTGTTGAAAACAGTTGAATTATTCTGTGCATTTGGTAGCAATTTTTTAAGTTTTTGTCTTTCAGAAAACTTGCCTTTTACAGTCTTCAGATACACTTCCCCCCTGCCCCCAAGCAAAATGAGAGCCTGAAGGCCTAGAACACTTTTTTAACTTGAAAGTGATAAAATTCTGGGATGTAGGTGCTCTAACTCAGTAGCAATGTAACCAGAGGATTTCATTTCAAGAATTTCAGAATAGAATTTAGAAGTGGTACCTTAGAGTGTTAATGTTTTGTAATAATTTAGAAATTTTTGTAATTGTTTTTACAAATAACAATCAAGAATATTAGAACTGATGAGCTAGGGAGGAACACTTCTGCAATATTTTTGAGTTGATTTCTCATTCATTTGAAAATTCATACAATCCTTTGGAGTTTTTTCTGTTTGCATCTTCTGGTGTCCTCTGTGTATTAAAATTAGAACTTTTCAAGTTGATGATCATATGAAACAGAACCACATGATTAATTGATGAATTATTTTCCAAAGATACCTTTTTTGAATCACTTCACATATGTATGTATACTCTAAATGTGCTTTTATCTGAAGATTTGAATCTTGTTTCAGAGAACAATGGTGACTGGGGAAAGGCTGAAGCTGTTTGGACTAAAATTCAAGAAGAAAATATTGTTCCTCGTGAGAAAACACTAACCTTACTGGCTGATATACTTGAGAAGAATGGTCAAGTTGTTCCATTTGAGGTACCTAAGGTAACTGGAGTTTAACTTTCCTAGCTAACAACACTTTTGAATATATTTCTTTCCATTGAAAAATGTTAACAGTATTACAGTAACTTAAATCAGTTTGTTTTAAAGGTTAAACATGAAGATACTGGAAGTTTAAGTCTTTCTAATGCAGAAGAAAGAAAAATAAGGATGCTTTGCAAGAAAAACAACGCAAAAGGTAAACTGAAAACCACTAGTTTTTCTCGCCCTTCAGCATTAATTTTTATGATTTTGATTAACTACAGAGCAACAGATGCTTGCTGCTGCTTTTTGTTGGTTTGCTAGTATATTACGAAAGGTATGTGATAATGTTACCTGCCAATATTCTGCTTCAGAAGCTGATACGAGAAGAATTGGCTAAGATATTTAAAATGTCATTGGGAATGCTGACTTTTAAATGCGTGTTTGAGACCCAGTCTGTGGTGAAGTTGCCAATTTTAAAATTACCAAAGTATTGCTGGTCTGTAGTTCACTTTATATTGTTGGGTTAACGCCATGTTCTAGACTTTCAAATGTATCCATTAAACACCAGAAACTAAATTTATGTACAGGATTGATGCTAAAAATACCGTTTTTATGGTTCCCAGTCACAAGTTTTATAGTGTGAGACATGAGAAGTGTAGTGAGAAGAAAGATTAATATTAAGTGAAATAGCTGGGACACGTTTATAAGAAGGTAATTACCTATTGAAAGAAGTTGTTCAGAGTTTTTGCATTTGCCCCTGCTGTTGAAGTCTTAATAGTAAGATGAGATATGGTTCCACAGTATACTTCGGGTACTTTATTTAAGCTATAGATTTGGCAAGGAAATTAGAGGAGCTTAAATGAGATTGGACTACATTATGGAGAGAATCATTGCTTTCTTCCTATCTGTCTTTTATCTGTTAGTCTGTTTTCTATTTGTTGATGTTGCAAGGCTATTTATTTCTATTTGAAGGGAGGATTCAATGTGTTGCATAGTGTCTTTAGCTTCTTTACAACTAAGATTAAAGTTGTCCATGTTTCTCTGTAGAATTTGCAAACTTTTCCTCTTGTTGTTCCTTGCCCAAAGAAATACACAGACTGTAAACAAAATACCAAAATCTGTGTTCCCACAGTTCACTGTTTCCAAACCCCTGTGCCTGTGGGTGCCACCCCACAAATAAAATGGCCTTATTGAGAGATCACTTCAGATCAGTTCTGCTATGAAAAATGAATAGCTTTTCTGTGCAAACTTCCCTGCCTCACATAAAAACAGAATTAACTTACATATGGGTATTTGCTTTTGTATATAGAAAGGAAGAGTGCACTTCAGTGCAGTTCCTGTGGCTCAGTCTGTGTGTAAGAAATCCATTCCTAGCCATCTCATCCCAAAGCAGGGTCACAGAGTCAGAACTAGCATTACTGGATCTTTCAAGGAGGGGAGGAAATCAGCCCATTTCTAGCATTTGCCAAGGTGCAGAGCATTTTAATATCCCGGAAATCCTTATTTTCTTTGCCTATACTATGACAAATACCTAGTTATCTCACTTGAAAGCAGATTAGAAAATAGAATTAAATAGGTTTTAAAAAATTAATTTTGCTGAATGAGGAAGACTTACAAATACAAGATACCTAGTTATTTTCTTCTCTGAGTGTTATCGGTATATTTTACAGGTTGAACGCACAGATTTTTAAGCTTTGCATTTTTAAAAGAAGAATTCTGTCAGTCATTCACACAGTTAACTTCTATTGTTAGTGAAATGACCCTATAGAGCTATTCAGTCACAGAAACGCTGATTAGAAGTCTAATGTGGAGCCTGGATATTCTGTATATAGGGAGTGCAACCTCGTGTTATGTATATGAATGTAAGAATTGTGTATTATGGCAGATATAAAGTTAATGTTTTCAGGAAATTCTTCATGCTGGTAAATTTTGGGAATCAAATGAAAATGAGAAACGCAGAAATATTTTCACTGAAAACCATGCAAAATTAATGGAATGCATTTTATAACTTTATTCCTAGAAAAGTGTCCTGGGCCTTTGATATCATAAATGATCAAGTGGAGAGCAGGGGGAAACTAAATATGCCTTGGACTTTGCAGGGAGACTAGTTTAAAACAAAAATATAAAATGCAACTGCTAACAGTCTATGATGACATTTGATATTGAATTTATCAGGAAATTATTTCTGCATTTTTTTTTTTATTTAAAGGTGCAGTATTTGAGAGGAGGTAGTCCAGAGATATTGGGAATTAAGGGAAAAAAAGACACATATTGGGAAACAGTTCCGTTCTTGTTGGGAAACAGTTCTATTTTGGAACAGTTCTCTTTTGGAAGAAGGGGCGGGCAACTCAGGAGGAGTACAGGGATCTTGTTAGGTCCTGCAGGGAGGAAATTAGAAAGGCAAAAGCCCAGCTAGAACTCAATCTGGCCAATGCTGTAAAAGATAATAAAAAATGTTTTTATAAGTACATCAACAATAAAAGGAGAGCCAAGGAGAATCTCCATCCTTTGCTGGATGTGGGGGGGAACATTGTGACTAAGGATGAAGAAAAGGCTGAGGTACTTAATGCCTTCTTTGCCTCAGTCTTTAATAGCCAGACCAGTCATCCCCAGGGTACTCAGCCCCCTGAGCTGGAAGACAGGGACGGGGAGCAGAATGGAGCCCTCATAGTCCAGGAGGAAGCAGTTAATGACCTGCTACGCCACCTGGACACTCACAAGTCTGTGGGGCCGGATGGGATCCACCCGAGAGTATCGGGGGAGCTGGCAGAGGAGCTTGCCAAGCCACTTTCCATCATCTATCAGCAGTCCTGGTTAACAGGGGAGGTCCCTGATGACTGGAGGCTTGCCAATGTGATGCCCATCTACAAGAAGGGCCGGAAGGAGGACCCGGGGAACTACAGGCCTGTCAGCCTGACCTCAGTGCCAGGAAAGATTATGGAGAGGTTCATCTTGACTGAACTCAACAGGCAAGTGCAGGTCAACCAGGGGATCAGGCCCAGCCAGGGCGGGTTCATGAAAGGCAGGTCCTGCTTGACCAACCTGATCTCCTCTTATGACCTGGTGATCCGCCTGGTAGATGATGGAAAGGCTGTGGATGTCATTTACCTGGACTTTAGCAAAGCTTTTGACACCGTCTCCCATAATATTCTCCTTGGGAAGCTGGCAGCTCATGGCTTGGATGGGTGTAGTCTTCGCTGGGTAAAAAACTGGTTGGGTGGCTGAGCCCAGAGAATAGTGGTAAATGGAGTTAAGTCCAGTTGGCAGCCGGTCACGAGTGGTGTTCCCCAGGGCTCTGTTTTGGGGCCAGCCTTGTTTAATATCTTTATCAACGATCTGGATGAGGGGATTGAGTGCACCCTCAGTAAGTTTGCAGACGACACCCAACTGGGCGGGAGTGTCGATCTGCTGGAGGGTAGGATGGCCCTGCAGAGGGACCTGGACAGGCTGGATCGATGGGCCGTGGCCAACTGTATGAGGTTCAACAAGGCCAAGTGCTGGGTCCTGCACTTCAGTCACAACAAGCCCATGCAGCGCTACAGGCTTGGGGAGGAGTGGCTGGAAAGCTGCCTGGCCAAAAAGGACCTGGGGGTGTTGGTCGGCAGCTGGCTGAACACGAGCCAGCAGTGTGCCCAGGTGGCCAAGAAGGCCAACAGCATCCTGGCTTGTATCAGGAATAGTGTGTCCAGCAGGAGCAGGGAGGTGATTGTTCCCCTGTACTCGGCGCTGGTGAGGCCGCACCTGGAATCCTGTGTCCAGTTTTGGGCCCCTCACTACAAGAAAGACCTTGAGGTGCTGGAGCGTGTTCAGAGAAGGGCAACAAAGCTGGTGAAGGGTCTGGAGCACAGGCGTTATGAGGAGTGGCTGAGGGAACTGGGGTTGTTTAGCCTAGAGAAGAGGAGGCTGAGGGGAGAGCTTATTGCTCTCTACAACTACCTGAAAGGAGGTTGTAGTGAGGTGGGTGTTGGTCTCTTCTCCCATGGGGTTAGCAATAGGACGAGAGGAAATGGGCTGAATCTGCGCCAGGGGAGGTTTAGGTTGGAAATTAGGAAAAATTTCTTTATGGAAAGGGTGGTCAAGAATTGGAACAGGCTGCCCAGAGAGGTGGTGGAGTCACCATCCCTGGAAGTGTTCAAAAAATGGGTAGATGTGGCGCTTCGGGACATGGTTTAGTCTAGTCTACCCTTGATTGGTTTAGTGTGGACTTGGTAGTGTAGGTTAATGGTTGGACTGGATGATCTTAAAGGTCTTTTCCAACCTAAACGATTCTATGATTCTATGATTCTCTTTGTCTTAAAAAAAAAAAAAAAAGTATAAAAACTAAGTTGTCACTTCTATATAACAGTATAATGTAATTTTGATGTGAATGTAACAGAGCAGAATATAAGTGTTTATCAACATCACCTTTTGATAGGAAAAAGATTAACTTAATCTAGTTATGTAACCAGTTTCATGAATGTATCAGCTCTGACATGCAGGTGTTTTGAAAAAGCTATTCTCTGAAGTGCTCGATTTATGCAAAGTCATATTTTCATTTTTATCTTGATTCCTCAGTGTGAGAACTTGACTCTAGGGGATCATGTTACACATATCCCAAACAGTTGCAATTGCTGAAGCAAATTTGACTGTCTTGAGAACTGAGACTTTCTTGGCAAGTTGTCACTTTTCTAGCAAACCTTTCTACTTGAAATAGCTAGTATAACACAATATGATTTTGAAACCAAGAAGTTTCTCTTTTGAATGCTAATATACTTCAGTAATTTTAGATGCCATCTGAAGAAGTAATAAGCTGATAGTACCTGATGAGGCATATGTCTCAATTTGAGACTCATCTAGGTATGCTTCAAACATGCTACTTGCACGGATGCAAAATAAAGTTAAGAAAATAATCTGACTAGGATAATCATTCTGAGGTTGGGACTGACATACACAACAAAACATCCTAGAACAGGAAAACAAAACTGACACAAAGACTTTTAGTTCTTCATTGAACTATTCATTACAAAAAAGATTTAAATATATTTCCTTGTAGAAATAGATCTTACATTTTGTGAACTGTGAAAATTGATGGTAACATCATATGCTTGACATCATGTCCACTGGTGGCAAGGTCCATTTCTGTACCCAAGCAATGCAAAGCAATATTCAAACACAGGGTGAAATCCTAGTTCAGTCTGAACACAGCAGAGCTTTTGTAGGAGTCTCCAAACATAAGGAGTTTTGGGGCTTTAAAAAACAAAATTTAAACAGGCTTTCACAAGCAGAAAGAACAAACCTATTGCCAGTCAGGTACATTTTTATTAATGAAATAATTGGTTACATTTGTAATAGATAATACCAGTGAAAGGGGTTTTGTTATTGTTGAATGTGATTGCTAGTCTACTGGTACCTCACATTTCAGAAAAGTGGAAGAAAAAATGTCTTTCCCCCTGAATTTAAATGTGAACACTCTATGGGTGCTGGTGTTCAGCATCTGAGCAGGCAAGAGAGTTCAGCACATTGCAACAGGCCAAGCTTTAACCTCAGACCTATAAGTAAACATGGCAGAGGATTCAAGACCTTTCCCGTGTCGCCTGTTGTTGTTTTATTGGTCTTCTGGTTGACAATGCAATCACTATTGTAATGTCAGACATCAGTCATATTCTCTCTCCATCTCTCTCATGTCTCCTATACATGAAACTCACATACACAGAAGTGGATTTAATTTTTACTGTGATATTCTTATCCTTTATCTCTGTTCATATATATATTTAATGTAGCTCCAAGCATCCAGAGTAGATTATGGATGGCAACATTAATTCTAATTATTAATTCAGTGTAAGGGTTTGTGTGTTGTAAATAATAAATTTTATGCATAGTCATTTTTGTGCCCACATTTCAGGAGGTTTTTCTGTATACTCTTTGGTTGAAGAAGTTTAAGATTCAAACCAAAAGGCACACTTTGGTTTGGGGAATGCCAACTTAAAATTCCGCAGCACACTGTAGTAAGTGCTATTAGTGTGACACTTTTTGTGACAGTAAGACTCAAATGAGTTGTCTTCATCTGTACTTTCAAAGTATAAGAAAAAAACCACTTAGCTGTGAAATTCATAGTGATAATCCAAGTGTATCTGAGAAGTTTTAAAGGTTATTGTGGTTATGATTTGAATTAGCAAAGGGATTATTTTTTGAGTTTCATTGAATGGAACATGCAATCACAGTTTAGATGTAAAAGATCATTTGTGGTTCTTAACACAGCTTTCTAGCATATGTTATAGACTGGATAGCAGTTTTAGCTGCATGTTTATAGCTGCATAATCTTGTTTCAGAAAAATAAATGACTGAAAAGTGTGCTTATCATTTTTTCCCCCTTTTTGGTAACATCTTTTCATACACTGACAGTTATTGTGAATGCATGAAATAAAACTGTTAATCAGTCAAACAAATGCAGCGTAGTTTACTTGTTAAATATCTGTATATTTGTAAATTGTATGTTTTGTATAAATCTTGTCGTAGCCAAATAATTTCATCTCCCCATATTGGAATCGCCTCCTATATTATTTGTTAAATGCTGTTGTGATCATGCACCAGACACTGTAGCTATATACCCCAGAATTAGGTGTTGCTTTAAAAATCCTGAGTCTTCCCCTTCTAACCAGCTGTGGTATTTAAGCAACAGCCATGTACAGAAAAACAGGAGTAGCAAACATTTTGTTCTGTGGAAGATGTGTCAGTTGATTGTTTTATACAAGTAGTTTTGAATAAGGTGTGACGAACAGCTTTGGGCTCAAAGGTGTAAGCAGAGGATAAACAGATTTAAGATGGACCTTTACAATGAATAGCTGATTTGTTTCTATGATCAACATAATCACAATATGATATTTCATTTTGGCTTTTTTTTTCCTCCCGCTCCAGAGGCCTACAGTGTTTTCCTGAAAATGCAAGGGAAGAATGAGTTTCATTATCGTTCTTATGTCACCCTTATAAAAGCTTTGTTAACACAGAATTGTCTTGAAGAAGCCATCAAAGTGAAACACATGTAAGGCTTTTCTGTGTTTGGGGGATTTTAATTGGGGTGGGAGTGTTTTAAAATAATTTCTGGATCATTTTCAGGAAGTCCTTATCTTTCAATGGGAAAACAGGTCATGACTGGTAATTAGGAGTTATGATATGAAATACACCAGTGTTGCATAGGGCGATATGCCATATATTGAAGAGTTACTAGAGTGACAGTATGTATTGCTAATAACTCATTTCAACTAACAGTATCAACAAATGTACTTGGCATCAGAACTGAAAGTCTACCCTTCTGGCAGTCTGCCTTTTCCTCTGCAGAGCAATATCCAAACGGACAAGATTCCTTCATTTAACTGCCCGTGAGCCTTCCCCTCAATGCCCATCCCTGCTGCTGTCTTACCCTACCCACACTCCCTCACAGCTGGCTGCCTGCCAGATGCAAAATGGTACATTTGACTGTGATGCCAGTGGCTAGGAGATGACCATAAACCTTAAATCCAACTCTTACACTTCTGAAATAAATCCAACCTGCTGTCATGTATTATTAGAATCACCAGAATCAAATTAACCTTTAGTGAGTTGTATGGTACAGCACTGGCTTTAATTACTGCCTGTAATGTGTGGTCTGGTTACATTGTAGGCTTCGGAGTAAAAGTGTTACTATTCATCAGTGTAGACGTAAGAAGAACAAAAACTTAAGTTTATGTGATTTAAGTCTTTCAGTTTCTTCAGCTAAAACAGGAACAGTGGTTGTCATCAAGTGTGTTCTCTGACTGAATACAGTGAATTTCAAAGTGTCTGTAGGTAACTTACATGATGCATAGGGCACTATAAAAATCTAATAATTTTTAGAGTCAACTTTAGTTTTTGATGTCTGGGAACAGTATAGTGTAAGATGATGTTTATCATTTTCATGTTTTCTTTAAAAGTGTTTAGACTGAAGAAATGTCTTTCATTGAAAAGGTATTTGACTTCTGCATTCAGAAGAACAAATAATATTTTTTCAAATAGGTCTTGGTAACTGGGCTTTATGATAAGGATTGTTTGTGCTTGATGGATATATGGCTTATATTAGGGAAACACTAAAACAGTTTATCAAATTAAGCTCCCTGAAATGGAAGTAACTGATAAATCCTTGTAAATAGAAGATGGAAAGGACATGTTTTAGAAGAAAAAAAGAATGTTCTTAAAATTTAGGTAGTTTATTAAACATTTGCAGAAAATATTCGTGTATCAAAAGATGTATTGAAAGATTCTTCAGAGAAGCAGCTTGAAACTTTCTACTGAAGATTCGTACATGCATTGACTGCTTCCCTGGTCTGCAGCTCAAACACACTTGTAACAAAGATGCACCAAGTATTGCATGTTATCTGCAGTAATTTTCAGATTGGAAGAGCAGAAAGAAGGTGGTGGCTTCTTCCTAATATTTCGATGATTCAGAATTCCCACTTTAGATATGTGTTTTAGTATGTAAATTCAAAATGCAGGAAAAAATGAACAAAATTTTAAAGACTGAAAGAGTTGGAGATGAGTATTAAAGGATGAAGCCTCTGAACCTTGAGATATTTAGGAAAAAGAAAATAGGATTTAGTAAGAGGTTCTGTGCTTGGTCACTGGTCAGAGTCAGCCATCATAATAACCCCTGTGCTTTTCAGAACTCTTATGCTCCATCTTGCAGCACAGAAGTGCCGAATAATGACATTCTAAGCAGCCTGTAACGGCTTGCTGTTGCATCAAGACAGAAAATGCTTCATATTGGCAGTGTTCATAGTGTTCTGTGTACCTTTTTCTTTAGTAACAAAATCGTGCTTACATTAAGCATTTTCAAAAGTCTGTAAGTTTTAAATTATTCACTGAAATAAAGAAAGTGATTGTGTGTGTACATATGGTCGAGGAATAGCAAATCTGTGTTTCGCACACATTTCTGCATGCTTGACAATTTTTCCAACCTCATATTACAAAGAGATTAGTCTTACAAAGCCTAAATGTGTTCAGTGGCCTGAAACTTGTGCAACTCCTAATATTTTCATAAAATACAGGAAAGCTACCTTCATCTATATAAGCTAACATCTTTTTCTTTTTACTGCTTGAAGCCAGATTTGAAATTTAAATAATATTTAGGGAGCCTTAGTATGAGTATTAGCATAGGCAACAAAGTAATTTTTTTTGCAAAGGCCAGATAATTTTAAAACTTCCCTTCTGTTACCAGAACTGAGAAACTTCCATGAGAAAGTGATGTGGTAGAAGGAAATTGCACTCCTACTCTGCATTTGAAAAAAAACAAAGCGACCAAAAAAACCAGAAGGTTACTGATCTGTTGGTCAACCCAAGTCTAGTTGCTTTGGCATTCTAGCACTGTTTTGAGGAATATTTACTGCATTAGTCCAAGAAGTTTTAAATAGAAATTTAGGAGTATTAGAATGATGGATTAGTTCTGTAATAGTAGCTAACATCTATTTAATCACACTAAAGATTGGAAGATTGGAGAAAGTAAATCTTTTGTTATATGTAATTTACAGTCTCATGCATGAATTGTTGACTTAAGGGCTTTGACAGATGGGACAAAGGGAAAAAAAAAAAGGCAGAACTGAGCAGTGGGTGCTTAGGCAGGGATTAAGAGGATTGGTTGGGAGAGTAAGAAAATCCCGAGTCCAGTGACTGCATTTGTGAGCCTGGGAGGCTGAAAGTGACTGAGAGGATAGTCATATTGTGTGCGATGTGAAGGATTTTCTTGGGATTGAGGAGAATAATTTAGCAATGACCCTGCTTACCTCCCAATCCGCTCAGCCTCTAAGTTCAAGTAGGTAGGCTGCTCAGTTGTTTGCCACAAGATGATCAGTGAGGCTTATCTTGATTGCTGATATGGTAAATGGCAATGCCCCCCTTCTCTGTGTAGAGATTTTGTAATCTAGAAATGAACATTTGTAAAGTTATCCTTATATATTAAAAATGTGGCTACATGTCATTTAGGAACGGGAACATTTTGTAGTATAAGATCAATGTGATTGCTGGGTATTCTCTCCTGACTAATTTCCAGAGTGTTAGAGAAGCTTTAGCAGTGTTATTAAAGATTCTCTTTGCTATAGATACATGAAGTTTTGTATTACAGGAGATAAAGAATTGATAAGCGAAATACAATTTTGACATGGCTAAGGCAGCAAATGTAGTATGTTCACTTTAAAACCTGTATACATCTAGATGACAGAAATTTGAAAATTAATCAACCAAATGATATGGTGTTAGTTCATAATATGCTTTAGTTTATGTTTAAAATATACAGTGCTGAAAATAAATGTTTCATTTTTATTGCTGAAAGAATAGTTTTACATTTTATAATTATGGTGACTATTGAAAAAAGAAGAAAAAGTATCCAGCTTAGGATACAACAGAACAATGCAGGGCATGCAGTTATTTTAGTCATCTAATATGTCAGCATTCAAGAATCTGAACCGATTGTTTAAAAAAAATCTTGTACTTTGTTTCTTTTGTTGCTCACTTCCAACTTTGTCATCTGTCAGAATGCAAAAAAAAAATTATCCTTCTATAACCATTGACAGGATAACACAAAAGCTGTCTCCAGGTCGATATTTTGCAGCAATATTTTTAACATACGAACAGTAGTTTTTATAATTTCACCTTGGTGCTCAACCATTTATTATCGTATCAGAAGCATGTCAGTAATTCCTTTCTAAATGTCTGCTTCTTTTAGTGCTGAGACCCACATCAAGGGCTTCACACTGAACAGTGCTGCCAGCAGCCTCCTCATCATATCGCAAGTTAGGCGGGATTATTTGAAAGGTATGTCACAATGCTTGACCTTTACGTCACATTAATGCCTCTGCAGATTTTTCTTGTAACGCCCTTCGAATACTTGGATAAAGGAGTCCATTTAGCAAATTACCTGCTTATCAAGAGCCTTTTGTGGTAGCTGAGAGACGTAAATTACTGTACATGCATTTATAATACAGCTTGAATATGAATGTACTTGTCATTTGACCACTTAGTCCAGTTTCCATTCCATTTAACACAAGATGGGTTTTCTTAAGATGAATCACAGCTCTTCAGACATGCAAAATTTGTGCTCCAGAACGAGAGAAAGTACAGGCTTTCAAGTGCGTTAAAATTCACAGCACAAGTCATTTTGCTTTAGAAATTAACATACTTTAGAGCATCTGAAACAATTCCCAGCAGTTGTTTCTTGCATATTGTGTTGGTTGTGTGAGATACCAGATGAGTTAAATTGACTGTTAAATGTGCATGATTGTGCACAAAATGATTATAATATTGATTTAAAAACTTAATCAAATACTTTTTAATAGTTCTCAATACCAACGGTAACAAAATACTCACTTTTTTCTTTTTAACGTAACAATGATGATAGAAAAGAAAATGGTGGCTGAAGAGTATGTAAGGGTACCCAACAAGATGGTGGATAAAGTTTATAGTTGTGTTATTTTAGTTCTAGGCATTGGTTGTTTTGCAGCCTAGAGTTCAGCTCTGCAGCATTACATTTTACTTATTTAGTTGTTCTGTAGAACTTTTGTGAGAGAGGAAAACTCTGCAAGCACATAGTTTTACATGCAGTGCTGTGTCTTTTATCGCTGTGCAAGCGTTAAGTACAGCATTATGTATTTTCATCAGTACCTTTAAGCGTTAAAGAGCTACGTATGAAGAAAATGTGTTATGCTGAATTGAATTTTAATTTCGTACCAGAAGTCATACCAGAAAATCCATTTTTGATTCTGCCATCAGTTAATTTTATTTCGTTCCATTACGCATAGCTGTAGTAGCCCTTACCCATGTAATATCAGCTGCATTTAAAAATACTCTAAGATGAGCATTAAGACGCATGTTCTCACTTGTACCCTTTCCTGCAACTGATAAACTTGTTTTCTTTCAAATTCCTTCCCCATTCAGTCTCCAGTCTGACATCATTGCCAGGTGTCATCGACTGAAGTATTTGTGGTGAATGCAATTTGCTTCTCTTGCTCTTGGCAAGTCTGAAGTTTTTGCAGCTTTCAAGTTCTTCACCTGACTTTACTGTCCGATTTCATTCTAATAAATTTTCTGCCTTTTCTTGTCCAGTGTGCCACGAAGTTTTGCCAGTTCTTCCTAAATATTACATACCAAAAATCTTTCCTTCTTCAGAATATCACTGATGTTTCTGTATTCTGCCAGTGTCTTGTGCTAACTACATGATTTCTTTTTAGCTAGCATACTAAATTCTTGGCCACATCAACCCTCTACCTTGCTGCACTCTAAAAACATTTCTTTTTGCACAATACAAAGTTTCTTAAGAAGTCTGTGGAATTACATTGGTTTGCAAAATTATGTTTTCCTTTATCTTGTGCATTGAACAAGCTTTACTTCAGTAATTTAACTGAATAGTCAGACTTGATCCTTGTTTCTATTTTAATTTGAAAGATACTGCTCTTTTTGTAAGTGAAGCCTTGAAAAATGCAACCTACTAAATATTTCAACCATACTGGTCATTTTCTGAGGCTCATCGATTACCCAAAAATTTTTGGGCACAGTCTTTTTGTAATCTTTTTGGTGGTGAGGTCCATTTGACCTACACCTGTGAAGGCTTCCACTTGTATAAAACTTGCTTGCTTTATCACTTCCTCATACAGTTCACCATCATTCTTTGCTGTGTAATATGGTATAGTTAAAAGTTTTTATGTAGGTCCCTAAGTATACTCATAAGAGCTCTAATATCTTCTAGCAAGAACATGATAAAACCCAGGTTACTTTTAAGAGTCAGAACTTGAGTTTCATGGCATGGAATTTGCCGAGTTTATAGGAAAGCCTTTTAAAAGATAAATGGTCAGTTTTCAGAAGCACATAGCTACCTGCTTCTATGTACTACTGAAAAACCAAGGCATTAAATTATGAATTCAGATTAGTAGTAATGAGTTCTTTTGCATAAGGGGAAAAAAAAAAAAGATACCAGCAAAATTATCTAGTATGCTACTAGAACAGTGCAATGTTTCTTGCAGTGGTGCTGCACACATGCAACTTTCAAATCTTCCTGTGTCCTTGTTCTTCAGAAGGCTGGTCATGCTCCATGCTAAAGGGAGGTCCACACTCACAGTCAGGAGAGAATTTGAACTTAGCATGTGTTTTAAGTTTGCTTTTTAGATTTTGGGAATCTTGCCCCTGATGTATTGCGCTTTTTTTTTTTTTTTTTTTTTTTCCTTTTTTTTCCTTCCCCCTAAAAAGAAAGGGCAAAAAAACAGAAGCAGGGGGGGTGCCAAAAGAAAATTTGCTGTGAAGGAAGCTTAGGCATGCAGGATGGTTTGGTTTCTCCCCCCGCCCCCCCCCCCCCCCCCCCCCCTTGTAAAAGGTAATATTTGGTTTCTGCAGTACCTGCATATTGAATTGGAATGCTAATGCTGTGGAGTTCAAGTGGGTGTATATTATGTTAGAAGTGTTATCCCTTGGTGTTATAATTATTATCTATGATTAATCCTGCCTGTGCTGGTAAGGAGTAAGAGATTTTTACCAGAGGGGCATGTTTTTCTGTGTGTGTTTGCTTACGTATAACATAAATTGACAAGAAATCTGGTTAGAGAAATGATGGTGACTGCATCTGCGGTGGGTTTGGGGAATTTGTGGCAGATGGACAGGAGACTGATTTTGTCTGTTTGTAACATAGGTGATTGCTATAATTTTAGGAGTTTGTGAGGTAACAATCCAGTTTTGAGTTTATTTTTGTTGTTGTATGGAGACTTGTGTCCTGTGCTTTTATTTAAAAATTAAATGTTGGCAAACAAAGTTTTGGTGCACACTTAAAAAGACAAATCTGCACACGAGACTTCAGCAGTTTCAATAATGAATTACATTATTAAACTATATTTATTCTTAAGTATGCAACATTTTTGGGTTTTAGTAACAAAAATTGATTATAGTTTGGAGAAAAAAGAAGCTGAAAAGCTCATGATTTTAAGGTCATATGGGAGGACATTTATGACACAGCTGCTTTCCTTGAGCTGGATACTAAAATAAATTAATTAAATGTTAAAAGTATCTTAATAATTTTTATTGAGCAAATATTAAAGCATTTTAACCTGCATTACTGTTGAAAGTTTTTTATTTGTGTGTGTATATATTCAAGTTAACAATTCACTATAGCAATTGTGGGGCTTAAATTCAGCAAGAGAATTATTTTCTGTACATGTTTTCATAAAGGTAGGGTTAATGATACCAGCAGCATGGTTGCCTTCCAAACTAAGAGCGGACTTCCTTTTCCCTTATTTCTTTACCATCATTAGATGCCATGGCTGTTTTAAAAGGATTGCTTGACAGTGGCTTGTTGCCTGCTAGACCAGCAGTTATTGCGCTCACTCAGACTCTGGCAGAAAAAGGAGATTTGAAGAAACTGCAAGCACTTAAAAACATGCTGGAAGGCGTCACAAAATCAATTGGAGTGTCTGCCTCACTAATTGCTAATGCTATTGCATTGGCTCTTACTAAGAAGTAAGTATTTCTAGGAGTGGTATATGTAATTCTTCTATGCAGAGTGGTGGGAAATCACTTGCATTATCCATTTTATTCCCTTTCTGTTCTCAGAGTCTTCTAGATGTTAAAATTCTGGTCAAGGTGAGCAGTGTGCTGTGCAATTCTGTTCCGATGTTGTTTCCCAAACACATTTGGGGTTGAACATCATTTAATGAAATGCAGGGATAGCTATGAAGCATTTGGGAGAGCATAAAGTCTTCTCTGGTAGTGTAATTTAGCTTTGATACCTTTGTTCTAAAGTATTACACCCTATGTAAAGTGTTCTTTTTGGTGTTAGATCACAAGCCCTATGAAACCTGAATGTAAAATTGAATTACTTCATCAATATATATATAAAAGATCTTGGAACTTAACACCCACAGCTTATGCATATAATACTTGTTTGAAAACAAAAATCTGCTACCTGTTACAGTAGTTAAAATGACAACATAGTATTGTCTTTACCCTCAAAATGTGAAAGCCAGACATATATCTGTGGAGTGGTTTGTTCTGGGGTTTTTTTGTGTTTTGGGTTTTTTGGTGGTTTTTTTTTTTTTGTCAGAATTATAAAAAATTGGCTGCTGTGCTGTTTTAGGCCACAGTTTTGATCATGGTAATTATCCCCACAGTTTGAGTATCCTTTGATTCAACTGTTTAATTCAGTATTACATTCTGCCTAGCATTTTTGTTGATACATTGCTACTGTGCTAGTTTATCCTTTGTATAAAACTGCATGGGGGAAGCACTTCTGAGAGAAAGGGCATACTATGAACTTCTCAGATATGCTTTGCAGGAACCAGTCTTCAGGAATCCTACATACTCTGTTATTTTATTTCAAACCAGTTTCATCAGGTAGAGCTTCTGTGTCTAACTTAGCAGGAAAGCTGTAGAACTGTGTAGTACATAACAGATACCTGATTGCCTCAGGCATGCCAGACCAGAGAGAATAGTCACTGAAGTGTTTGGAACAGCAAGAAGACTTGAACTGAAGGAGAACCATGCAGGCCAGTTGCAGTAGTGACCTCACTATATTTTCAGCCACTGAAAAACAATCTCTATAAAGGACTGATCCCATAAACACTTAGATCTGAGTGGTCCTTGGCGCACAGCTCTAGTGCATTGACTTTTGCCCAAACTAAATACTCCAAATAGGAATGTTCAGGATTTGTCTCGTAAGCTGCATATTGTCCTATATTTCCATGTCATAAAAGTGTTGCAAAGTCATGCCATGTTCTTACGATGTAGATTGGTGACAAGAATAAATAAATAAATAAATTGCTGTATGCAGGCACAGGTTATTTAAGCAGCATCAGCTGCATTTTACTAGCATTTGCTATACTTAGGCCATAAGATTAAAAGTGTTTAGACAAAGGTACTGACCAAATGACACTTAATGTTATCTTTTGCATCCAAAAAGGCAGGCATAGGAAAACTCGGGTAAATAATTAATTGAATAGCATTAAAAAAAAAAGTACTTGAGTTGCGTGTATTAATTATTCAGATACCTTCTGTTAATGTTTTGGTTTTGCCTTCTGGATTTGCAGAACACACTTTCCTAAAGCAGCTAGTTGAACTGTTCTTTCTTAATGAAGAAAAAAGTCTGTCAAAATTACTTAGGCTTCGTACAGTTCAAAGGTCATTAAAAATATTTTACTTACGGGTTAATTTATTCATTCAGTCATAAATGGTTTCACTTTTACAATATCTGGATGAAGTCATAGGTACTTAACCATTCCTGGGAAACAGAACCTTAATGTAAAAACCAAAAGCTTCAATGTAATTGCTTCTCTAGGTTTAGAAATCTTGATTTAAGAAACTAAGCCAGTTCAATCTGTTTTCCTAGCAATGACCTTGATGCTGCTGTGGAGTACCTTGAGCCTCTGCTTATCTCTGGTGCACAGAATCCTGATGGAGCTGTCAGAAATATTTCCTATTTGTTAAGAAAAGTGTCTGAGGAAGGATTAGAACCAGCTTTGGAAAAATGTAAGTTAACTGCAATGATATTTAAATATTCTGACTAGACAGAGGTGTTATGGAAGAGCTGTTACATGTAAAACCTGCTCAGTCAGCATAAATCATGCCTGAAGTTTACAAAAGCGGCTTTTCAATCAAAGATTTTCCTTATGTACCCATCATTTTGCAGTTGGTGTGATGGCAGAACGACTGGCCAGTCAGTTTGGAATTTACAGACCTGTCACAGATCTTTTCCTTCAATATGTCAGTGCAGACAGAGTGGATGATGCCAGATCGCTGATACAGGTAATGACATAACAAGAGAGGTACAGAAATGCTTAGAGCTTTCCAGCTCTAAGGTTAACTGAGAAATTGTCGAAAAGAGGTGTAGGCTGGTACTAGTATGCTTTTGAATTACAGTGTGAGTAGCAGTAGCACAGTGTAGACTATTCCAAACCAGGAGCTAGTACTAATAGGAGTAGTGGGTGCCAGAGCTGGAAGGTTTTTTGTCTTCTAACAACCTGAAGGAAATAAAGGAAGATTTGTATATTGCTTGAAATTCCATCCAAAGCAAATATGCTTTTGTAAGTTTTCTGCTAGACAGCAGTTGCTTCTCGCAAACCATTTTCTTGCAACTTCTCACATAATTTTTTAAGTGCTGTAAACATAATAATATCTTACAGGTGTACAATTTGTAAACCAGAAGCAGGCAACGTTTGGTTTTCATGGACCTTATTTCACTTGGTTGCTGTATTCAAGTTTATTAAGAGCTGAATTTGAGTGAATTTTCAGTTCTCTTGAGTGTCACAGATTCATTAGAAGACAAATGCTGGTCTCTGGGCCACAGTGTCAGTTGTTAGTGATCTTCAGGGAATCAGACAGCTGCATTCGTGCCATTTGTACAGAGCTAAAGACAAAGCCGAGCCAGAGGTGGGATGAACCCTGGGTGATGGGAGCTGCCGCTGGCAGTGTGCACGGTCCTCCTCAGGGAGGCCCATCCCAGCAGGTGGCAGTCCAGCAGTCACGCCGATTCTGCAGCTTGTTCTGTGTGCATAGGCTCCTGCCTCAAACTGAGGCCTTTTACCATCTCCTGGTAGTGCATACTACTCATTTACCAGTTCCAAAGTGGTTTAAGCTGTTAAAGAAAAAGCTTTGCTTCATCCATCAGATGTTTTACGATATTCCAATACCATTTTTTGAGAAGAATGCATACCAACAAATGTGTTCAGTTACTTCTGCTACAGTGTAAGGTGTATTAGTTGTATATTCCCTGCTCTGGAATATTACTTTGTTTATTGCTTAGCCTAAAGGGTCATCTGAGTACTAAATTAAAAGGAGACTACAATTTTGATATAAAACCCTCTTGCTATATAGCATGAAACATCAAAATGCAAAAAAATCTCAAGTTATCTTACTCTTCCTGATTTTTTGATTGCTCTTTGATTGAAATGAATGAAATTGAATGAGTGAATGAAAATTGGTTACAATTTCTTGCTTTTGTGAAGATAGGGTTTTGCATTTTTAAGTAAAATCTGCATGTTCTTAGAATTTTTCAAAAAATGGAATAAATTCCATTCAGATATCCTAAAACGTCTTATTACAACAGCATCCAACTGTTGGAATTAAATTCGTGGCTCTATAGCATACTTGAAATAACATTGTATATGCTATATCTTGGGGAGAATTTTAAAATACTTCATGTTAAGTGGATATTCACAGATAAGCTTGAGTTGAAATTTCTGTGTATATGAGAAAATTTGTTTTTGTGTGGTGCTGGAAAGACTTTCAGTTGTGTTGAACATTCTTGACTGCTATTGTGGATCGAGTATTCTATTAATAGGTAACTAGGAGATAGTAATAATCACTGTCCATTGCCTGTTATTTTCTTGAAAAGTAAACCACAATCTAAAGGAATTATTTTGCTTGTAATAATCTGAAATATCGGTTTACACATGGAGAATCCTTGCTTTCAAAAATGCATCCAAGAGTGTATTTAAAAGTTCAAGAAACAGCAACAGTGTCTTTTTTTTACTGTCTGGAGGGAGAATGCTTTTACTGATGAAAGTCAAAAGTGGTTTGATATTTCAGCGTGAAAGGGGGCTGTGAAAAACATTTCTCCAACTAGACTGTCTCTTTCTGCTCCTCTCAGAGCATCCTTATTTCTTATACTGACAGTAGGTGACAATGGCTAGAATCAGTAAATAAAACGTTGCAAGTTTCTCCCATGAATATTTCACCTCTGTTTATCACCGTAAAGCGATATTTTTTTTTTTTTTTTTTTTTTTGGTCAGAACACTATGGGTACGTTTTAGCCTCAGTTTGCCTGATGCAATGAGGCTTCACACCCTTTCACCTGAACCTTAAAGAACTTGTCAAACCATATTACATACACATACAGCACATTCATAATGGCATAAACCAAAATTTGTTTGCATGTGTCTAGAATACTAATTGAATGTAGTAAATTCATGGTATGTGTGTTTTTATATGTACAATATTCTCTTCTTCCTGTGCATTTCGGTACTGATAAAAATATCTTGCAGCTGGTAAACAGCACTGTGCATTGTAAGAATTTTAAGACTGGCACCTTTGAGGAACATACCCTAAAATATTGTCTTGTATATTTTATTTTGCCCTTGTTTCTGAAGTAAAATAGATTTTTGATTTATCTGGTCTGTCTCAAACTTTTTTAAGTTCAACTTCTCTCTCTCTCAAACACTGTCTATTGCAGTGAAAGCCTTTTATAAAATAGAGAGATTGAAATCAGTCCTTTGTATGCATAAGTGTAGGTAATTATACTTTAAAGAGAACTTGCTTTGTACATTTTAATTTTTATAAAGAAACGAGCAGTTATCTCCCTGACACCTTATTAAATGTATAATTAACCTTATGATCCCTAGCTCACTTGTGAATGCTTGGCAGTATAATTGGAGAGGAATAGTGTTTTTCTTTTTCATTCTTTTGCAGTCCTAAACCTCGTTTTTGTGGTGTGTTGAAGTATTAGTTTAATTCTTTCCCCTTTTGTTTTAAACAAACTTTATACCTATCATTTTAAAAACAATGTTTACCAAAATGGTGCATGAAATGAACTTGTTTCCTATGTTCTGTGGTGGGGTGTTTTTTTGGTTGTTTTTTGGTTTTGTGTTGGGTTTTTTTTTTCCAAACTAATGGTCAATTATTTACCTTGTAAAATAGGTAATATACTAGTCTATTATTTTAAACATCTGTAATTGGAAATTTCCACTCACCTTAGTCATTTTGTTTATCACTAATATACTCATGACTGCTACATTAATTATTTCTTTTTCTTTAGAGGTGTGGTGCGTTAGTTAATGAGAAGAGAACTTTAGTGAGTTTTATGGCTAGATCAGCATCGAAACCTGGACAGGTATAATATTTTTTTCATGTAATCATTGTATATGTGGCAAAATACTATTTCATCAACCTTTGAAGTGTTTTGGATCTTGAACTTCACAGTTGACAGCTTTCAGGTTTCTCAGGGAGGGGAGAGGTTAATTTGAAGAGCTGGTTACATTTAAAGGAACAGTTTACTTTATGGAGCTTGATGGAAAAGAGGGTGTAGTTAATATTTTTCTATTGTTTTAGTAATTTCCTGCATTTTTTTATGTTATACTTTATATCCTACAAACATTGTGCTTTAAATGTTTTACTGCACTGTCCGGTTCAGAATTGCAATGTGGAAGTACTTACTTTGTTGGCTACATTGTATGAATACAAATCCAAGTTAAAACCTCAGCCTCTCCTCTAATGATAAAATGCCTCTATGTTTGCATCACACATTTCATATTACTTGTTATGGTGGTTTAGGCATGTATCTAGTTGAGCATCTGTTTAGATTCCTGGCTTTGTGCTCATTCCCTATAATTCCAAATGCTCTCATTTATGTGCCTGCTCTACTCCTGTCCCTCCCTCCTCATATGCTGCCCTCAAAGTAACAAAAAAACCAAACAACAAAAACACCACACAAAAAAACCCCAAAACACCCCCCCCCCCCCCCAAACCCAACACTGAACAACAACAAAAAAAAACCCAAAGCACACACCCCCATGCAAAACTACATTGATTTCTCTTGTAGAGGAGCAGCATCAGGAGGCAATTAATACACAAACTACAATAAATACTTTTCAAATGAGGGAAAATGCACATTTATGTTTTGTGGAAATTGCTATTAAATACTCATAGATTAAAAGTTCTTCTGTTGAAGTGATGGTGATAAATATGGTGATGATAAACACCATCTTTTGGTATCTGTAGAAGAAATTAAAAAACTTGAAATTTGCTAGCTTAGCTGAAATTTTAATAACACATAGAAGTTAGTATGTGATAAAGATGTTATTAATTTCTACAAACTTTTTTTAATTCCAGACATGAGAATTTTTGAAACTGGAATCAGAGGTTGAGGGAGGATCTAAATTTAAGCACATTAGTTAGTGATCTGACTTCTTTTAAGCACTGATCATAGCTACCATTGACCTCTAGGTCAGTGAAGGCTGCTGAGTGGTTTGCATTTTTTTTTTAAATTGGTTGAAATCTGACATACTCTCATTAATACATGAATTGCTTCCTTCAAAAAAGATTTGAGAAACTAATATTTAAGCTTCTGAAGTATGGGGTTTAGTCCTCTATTTTGTTTGGTTTATTTTGTGCCTGATTTCTTTGACTATTTTTATCTGCATGTGAAATTTTGGGAAGGAAGTTATTATGTCTACTTCCAGTTGCACAGTCTATTCCTTGTTATCAGTACAGTTCATATCACTTAAAAGACCTGAAATAATTATTCTAACTTTGGCAATTTTATTTTGTTCTTTAAGATTTGAAGTTAATGCTCTTTTTGTCTGTGCATTAAATTTCATAGGCAAAGAAGATCGAGGCACTTCTAGAACTGATTCCTGATCTAGATCCGGAAACTGCATACCGTTACCTCATGAGATGTTACGGTAATTTACTCTCCTTGGAACAGTTTTTTAGTAAGAACTCTTGAGACATTCAAAAAGGTCACAGAAACCCTTAGAAAGGGGAGTAGGATCCACACTGCGTAACTTGCTTTACAGTTTGAGCCACAAAGAGGTGGGGGCTTTGTCTGGGGTTTTTGTTGTTGAAGTCTGTTGGGTCTGTGTACTATCCTAGCTATTAGGTTGGAAAAGCAACCAACTGACCCAAGCCTTGAATCCTTTAGAAAAGGAGCTGTATTAGATTAAAGGATACTGCTACAGTAGAGGCTCATTAGGGGCTTTGTGGAATAAAATAGAATCCATCCTAACCCGTGGGGAGAAATACTGTAGAAATGAATGGCTTTTAAAATTAATCTAGCTTTTTTCCCCCAAAACATGTAATAAGTACATTAGTTCCTTTTATGAGGGTGTTTCAAAACTGTAAGTGATTAGTTCTATCAGTAATGTGCAAGGACCTTATTGTTACTAGTGTAGATTCTTTATACCTGTTTTAATTTAGCCAAAGTTAATATTCCAGCCTTTATTTGGATTTACCTAAATAGTTGATTTAAAGTGCTAATCAATTGTCTTTATAGTTGAAGTCAGAGAGGAACAGCTCTAAAAAATCAAGTTGCTTAAATATGTTTATTTGCAACACTCACTCTTGAAAAAACAGGACACATAGCCCCTATGGCAACACTGAGTTGGAAGCTTGCATCTCTGTGCTGTAGTGTCCTTTGCTTTGTGTACTCTGATATGGTCTTCCAGTCTTATTAGAAGGAGTAAATACTCTTCATGCATGTATTACAAGCAAAAATGTATAATGACAGAAGCCCTTGTGCTCCAATCTGTCACAGAGGAGATAAATAGGAGTAATTAAGTAAAACACTTCAAACCCAAATCCAAGGTATGGTGTTAAAGGAATACAAACTTCACTGTATTTGAATTAACTTGTAGAAGTTCTCATGATGTAGTATCTAACTTAGAAAATTCACTTGCTTAGTAACGTTCAAAACAACAATCACTACCAAAATCGTTTAGCCTCATAGTTTCATTCACAGGAGGGTAAGTTTTCTAACATGTTTTTATAAAACAAAAAAACCCACCCTTTTGTCACCAGCACTCTACTTGCTGCTTTACACTATCATTAGCCCTTTACTGCTTTCACCTCAGTGAAAACTCTGTAAGTGAACTAACTAATTTTTTCAATATCCTTTCCAACTACATCATAGTACAATTATTTCATAAAGAAAGTATGGAGAATCAATCATGTGCTCTATTATACCTAAAACAGTGGTTAGAATGCGTTCAACATGTGAAACCACATGGTATGTGAAGAGATGGTTGCTTTAGTTTCTTCAGGCAGAGACGTAGGTGGCTCCATAGCAAGTGCTAGAGGAGACCTTCAGTACCAGCATGAAGAGTTTTAAAAGCTGTTCCCAGGTTATTCTGTACAAGCATCTCACCTATATGAGATACTGATTCCACTCCTGTATCAGGTAGAAGTGTGCACATCAGTTACTTGACCCATTTTACCAGGGCTGGGCTGGATGCATCATACTAGGGTATCTTTGCATTTTCTATTGCATCTTTCTGTTTTAAGGAAGTAAGGTCTTGTCCTATTCTTAGGATATTCGGGGGCATTTACTATATTCTATCCCCACCACGTATAATATGTGCAGACCTGTACACATGAACAGCAATTTAGCTACCTCTTCGCCTCATCCCTTCTCTTCTATTTTTGATACTTTCTGCAGTGGTGAGTATGTTAGTTTCATTTGGCTGTTAAAATGATCATCAGTAAAATATTTAACACAGCCGAAATCTAGAAGGCTGTGCTTAGGTTGTGTTCTAGCCAAGAGGGCTAGAAATAAGATCTTTTATTTAAAAGATTTCTTTTTTTTTTTTCCCCACTTTACAGGTAATAAGCTTTAAAACAAGTTTTCTTATTTTGGGCCAAGTCCAACCTTGTAGTATCCTCATTCTCTAGAGAACAAATGATTCTCCTGTCAGGACCACTGTTATTTTTAATTAGTTAGAAAGAGGAATGAAAAATAACAGAATTACTACAATTGGTTACTGTTGCTAGTTATCAAAATAAATGGACAAATAAAATGATAATTGTTTATGTGTTTTAACAAAGATACAGTAGAATGTAAAAAAAAATCTGATCGTATATCAGACTTCCATAATGTCTGGATGTCCATGACTGAACAAGTAAACGGACGTTTATTCCTTTCCTTGTCCTGAGGTATGATCCACTGCCAGGACTAGATTTCCTTCATCTGGTGAGATGCATAATTCTTTGCTGTATACCTTCTAGAAAGAGGAAATAGAAATATGTGAACTTACATTTGTGTGGTCCATTAAACACAATCAAACTATTAGCTCTTTTTTTGTTGTTGTTTTCCATACAGTAAATACATTTATTTTAAAGAAATAGAAGCTTAACAATTTCTATTAGGCTTTCATTAAACCATCGCTTCATGCAGTTTCTGCAGTAGCCTCCCACGTTTAAAAAGGAGCTCAGCCACTTGCCAGATATGAGTGGGAAGCTTTTCTCATGAGAAAGGGACACAAGCTATCCATTTCTGCATAATTAAAGCTTTCTTTTTTTCTTTAAGAACCTTTGTTTTTATAGCCCTTATGGTTGTGAAGATGCTGTTTCCAAATGTGAACAAGTAAGAACCTGAGACAGCTCCTATACTGCAGGTGTTTGCTTTTTTCCCAAGCAACAAAATTAATTTAGCTGGACATGATGCCTTTCTTCTTCACAAGGTACTAAGAACTGTTGTACTGCTTCTAGGACCCTGAGGACAACAGTGAAACTGTCAGGTGTCACCTTAATTTCATCCTGATGCTTCTCCAGCAAATGTCTGAGCAGCAGGAAAGTCTATTGTTAAGCATGAGTCAATGAAGAAAGAGGAGTTTCTTCCCTCTCCCGCTTTAGAGGAAGGAGAAATATACTCCATTCTTCTACAGCTAGAAGTGAACAGTGCTTTAAATAAATTAAGAATAGATTAGTTAGAACTTGTTGTAGGGGATGGTGCCTTCTATGGAATATCCAGCAAAATGTTATTGCTTAGTTAAGGTTTGTAGTAGTGTTAGTGGGTCAGCAAAAATTTTCTCCTGCTCAATAGGTTTAAATGGGTTTTTCTTTGTGTTCTAAAATGAGCACCTGGCCTTTGTTTTCTTTGTTCCTTTAGGTTATAGTTTTGATGTAGCCAAGCACCTGTAATTTTATTTTTGTGGTTTTGTTTTGGCAAGTAGTAGGAATGTGTGACATCATGAAAACAGGTGAAAAGAGGAACACTTAACCACTGGGGGGTTTTTTTGTTTTGCGGGTTTTTTTCCTCAGAATTGGATGGGGATGTTGCTTCTGTGAAGGCTGTGTATGAGACAACAAAAGCGAAGAATATACAGCTGCACGAGCTATCTCTGAAATCTTTAGCAGCTTTTCTGAAGAAAGTAGGAGAGCCTGTCCCTTTCACAGAACCCCCTGTGAGTATTTCCTAATTAAGAAATAGATCTGCAGAATTCTGTATGTTCAATATTAATAAAACAAACTGCATGAATAATTACATAGGGATTAGATCTCTGCAGAGACTCCTCAAAGGAGGTAATGTGTGAAGTACTGAATGTTGTAGGAGCTGTAGTAATCTTGCATTGGATTTGGCTTGAAGAAATAAAACCTCTTGGGGCTTATGATACTTAAACTACCCGATCCTTACCAGGCACTCATCTACAGGTGTACCTTTGTCAAATGTCCTTGGGGCATTTATCTAAGCAATTGAAGTCTAAAAGTCTTATAGAATGTGTATTTCATTAACTATTAATGGGTTTTAGTTTTCATTAATTACTTGGTTTGTATCTAGTACAAGTTGCTACTTTAGTAGGATGGATTTTAGAACTGTAGGAATTATTTTTTTATTGCAGCTTTGCTTCTAGCTGCCTTGCCAACAGATACATGCAACTGTGCAAATATATCTTATTTGGGGGTGACAAGTGGCATGACGCTAAATCTGTCAAGACTGTAAATACTTCTTTCACATCATCCTTTGACTAATAGTCTACTAGTACCATTTTAGCAAAGTAGACTTTTTATTGCCATTTTCTAACCACTTTTTACATTTTAAAATAAGTGTTTTCCTATAGTTCTGTAAAGACCTGATTATATGCTGTTTTCTCCATATTCCTTCATGGTAAATGTGGTTTTCTTTTCTCATTTTGCAAAGAGTTTGAGAAAATTTTGGCATAAAATGTTTGGTTTAGCCTTTTAACAGCTGTGGAGTTTTTTCTGCAAATAATTTATAATCTGAATTTTTATGTGGACTGTCTAAATTTAAAACCTAGAATGTCTGTTTCTTACATGCAGCTAGTGAAAATAAGAGTGGGTTTGGTTTTTTTTTTTCCAAAGTCACTGAAATGATTCATTTTCTGATTTCCCTGTTCAGTCTTTCTCTAATGCAGCTTGGTCCTCATAATTTTTTTGACACAATTGCAGGTTGCAGTTAAAAAGTATTTTCATTTTTAAAATGAAATTGATTCTGTTATTGCATTTTGTAATAGAAGCTTCATTATGCATTTTTGGCAAGGTTTTCCTTTTCCTTTTATTCTCTCTCTCTGGTATTTCTCTTAATTATACAGACTTCAATACAGATCTAGTTTTGCATGACAGAGAATAATAGATTTTGCTTTTGTCAGGACATTAGACTTTGTTCAGAATTAGTAACTTTTCAGTTGAAACAATGTTGAACTTCTTTATTCCACTCTATTTATAGGAGACATTCAAGTTCTATGTGGAAAAATGGAGGAAAAGAAGATTGGAAGCATCATGAACAGACAGTCTTTTATGATCTAGTTGTTTATGAAATTGCTAAACATTACATTCAATAAAAATTTAAAAAAGCATATTGTTCTGCATAATTTTTAATATAAATCTGTGTTTGAACAGCACTTTCCACAGCTGTAATTGATGGAAACTCATTAATAGAAATGCTGTTAAAATTGCTAATGGAATATCAGGATACAGCTTTCTAGACTATTTCTGTTTTGATGTATGATCTGCTATAACCTGAACTGTATTTTGGCTCCTGTTGACTCACCAAATATATGTATATCAAGAAAGTTGCTAGAGGGGTATTTAACTATAACTTAAGCAAACTGTCTTATCTTTTGTTGTTCTTTGCCTGATTGATGTACTTTGGGGTGAAAGTAGAAGGGTAAAGAACATCATCTTCAGGATTCATCTGTATCTACACAGAAAATAAACACAGCTTTTTTAGATTTCATCTAAATGTACTTCTCTTGTGTTAAGTATCTAATTAGGGTGTGTGAGATTATAAGTAAAGACAAAATTTTTCTACCTTTTACACTAGCTTGTGTGTTGTAGTTTCATAGCATCTTTAATTCATTCTCGTAACTGTTAGTCCATTTAATTTTATGGGTGCAAGAACTGCATATCCATGAAAACATGCCTTTTAAACAAAGCAGTGCCCATTATTTGCAGGGGTAGCAGTTGTTTGCTTGCTGGGAGACCAGTGGGCATACTTTATTTGTATAAACGTGGGAGTAAACCTACTCTGATGTGAAGTTTTACAGTCCAGAGTTGTGGGATCATGAAAATAAGACACTTATAAATTACAAAGATGAAAGAATAGAGAGAAAATACATCCATTATCTCTGTGAATATTGATGGAAACTCACAAATGCACACCCTAGTTTAACAAATGGAATACGGTGCTTATGCAGTACTTCAAACAGGTTTTAATGAAATGAAAGCTTGTTTCTGTGCATTTAATAACTTTGTTGATTGATCTTTACATTTTCAGTTAGTTAACCTTGTCTTTCTTAGGTTTTCCCACATAGGCAATACTGTGGTAATTAAATTCATGTGTGCACACAAGGTTTTGACAAAATTTTGAAAGATTTGTGCAGTAATCTGAATGTGATGAATTTGGGAAGAAATTGGGACCTAATTTTTTAAAGTAAAATTTCCAATTCATTAACTAGCTACTGTATTTATAAATACACAGAAAATTCCTGCTGTACTCAAATAATGAGGCACAACTAATCAGGGGCTGAGGTGAGCGGTAAATTTTGTTTTCCAAATGTACTGTATGAATCCTAGCTGTGTCTGCTCCATTGGTGTGGTTTTACGATGACCTTTGTTACTTCACGAGCGTAGAGTAGACAATGTACTGCACCTACATGGCTCTAACCGTCTGGCAGCCTTTGTTCCTGGGTTGTCAAGGCATCAACATTGGAAATTTCATTCATAGCCTAATGGTTGTGTGCCCTATCTGAAAGCAAGCCTAGGCCGTACTCAGTTTATTTCATGTCACAAATAGAGGTGTTTATTTTTCTAAAGCTACAGCTACCTTACTGTGTTTCAGTGTAATAGCAGCAAAATTGAAGACTGTGTCAACTAGTTGGCAACCCTTTCTCTAGTGCCACAGCTCTTATTTTTACAGGTCATCTTGTGAATCTCTCAGTTTCACAGCGGTAGCTGTGTTCCAGTAAGTGGGTCGTGTCTGAGCGTAACTGGAGGCAGTGGGCCTGTATTCTTTTTGAGCTAAGCTAGCACATAGGATAAGGGAGAGAATGGCTATTGCTTGAAGCAAACTCCAGGTCATCACAGAGGAAGTTAACAGCAGATCTGTAGATCTTAAGTATCTTTTTGACAAGGAGGTGGAATCTCATGTGGTCGTGGACCAGGTGCAGTTGACCGTCAGGCGCTGCATCCGTCATTAGTCTGTGCTGTGATACTGGCAGGTCGTGTTTGGCTGCTGCCTTCTGAGGCAGAACAGCAGCACGCAAGGCCGCAGCCAGATGCATGACTGCCTGATGCTAGTGCCCGTGCGTGAGGTCTGACCGTGCAGGATTGGTACTAGTTGGCATCTACACCTTTTTCTTCTAACTTGCTTGACTTGAACTTTTAACAGAATAATGCCCTGTGATTTTATAGTTGCAGTTGTGGAAGGGGCAAGTAGATTTGATAGCCTGTAACTGAAGAATATAAATTGAAATTTTTTCAGCTCTGAAATTGCATTTTGAGTGACCTCATGAAAAGCTATGGGCTGAAAGAGCTGGCTGCTGAGCCGATTAAACATCAGTGAGGTCTCACGCTCCTGCATTGCCAAACAGGACCAGGGTTTTGTGGCAGCATTGGCAGGGTAATGGGTGAAGGTGCACGCTGACCGCTTGGGATCACAGTGCAATAGCCCTGGCCTGTGGAGCTTTGTGCCAGAGAGGGAAAAGCAGAGACTATTCAAAGGATAGGGAAAGGCTGCCACTGTGTGATAATATTTCTGGTTTTCTGTTCTGGTCAGTGTTTCATGTACAATTACCGAATGATTACATAGAGGAGTGCAGTCCTGTCTTTAAAATGTGGGACAGTGAGGGATTTGTGCCACTCCGGGACACAGTCATCTCAGTCTGAAACAAGGTTATACTGGGAAGGTTTTGCAGAGTCGGCATTTGTGCCAACTCTTCTAGAATGGGCTTGAAATGATAATATTTCTTGTGCATTGGTGTGCTGAGACTCAGCCATTTCAAGCATGAAGAAAAATACAGTTGAGAAGGTAGTGTTTCTTCACCAAATAAGTAGGCAGTTCCATTATTTATTTCTTCATATTCAAAAAAAGAAACCTGTAAGATGACAAAATGCAGAATGGCAGTCTTGCAAACTTGTCATGGTGATTCATTAGTCCAGATACCAAACGTACTCTGTCGTACTGACCATAGCACTTATCCCTTTAAAGCGGAAAAGAATTACTTGCCACTGGCTAGTGGATAACTGGGATTGTGTAGATCCAGGTGCGGTGTCTGTGAGATAGGAGTGCACTTTTCCAGAGGCCTTCGTGGGAAGCTGAGAGTGTGCTGACATGAAATGACCTGACATGTTACTGTAAAAAGCAAATTGTGTGAGCGTGTATGTGTTTGCATAATAGTGTGTCTTGACTGGGGTTGAGAGGACTGGAAAAAGCTTGCTGCTTGAATTGAGATGACTTAATCTCACTTCTGTGCCCTGCGCCACATTATGTACTCTCCTCTTTCCCCCACTCCCCTTGAGGTAGGGGCAGGAGGAGGGTGCTTTTTGGTTTTTGAGCTCAATATGGGAAAAGTTTCCTTGTTAACTACCAATATAGTCATTTTGCAGCATGATAATTACATGCTGTAGTTCTCTTCTTATCTAGTAAAACAGTTCATTCAACTCATTGTCTCCTGAGACCCTTTTCTATAGCAAGAAATGTAGCTTGTACGTTAGTAGCTGTCTTCAGGCTTCCTTAATACATACCCACTGTTGCAAATGGAGTAGCTGAATGGATTGTGTCTTTGGCAGTGGCAGCTCAGAAGGTTTTTATAGATTGAATGCCTGAGTCAGCAGGATTCCAGCTGCAGTTTACAGTAACAACGGAGATTCGTAACAGTGAAGGTAGGATCATGAGTGCACATATTGACAGCAATAGACTAGAAGCGTGTTCACCAGAGTACTACTGTATTTATTGCTTTTCTCAAAGGTGCGATGCCTCCAGACTCTCCAGGAACACAGCAGAGGAGGAAGTGACAGAAGTGATGGATGTGACCGGGAGGTTTTGCTGTTCAATGTGAGAAATCTGTCAGTATCTAGAAGGGATGTCCAATTTCCTGCACCAGTATATTGTTGCTGTAAACGTGAAAAAAGCGGGCATGTAAGAAAAAGCTGAGACTGTCACTGAATTTAGGCTTTTTTCAGCAAAGATTTCTCTGCATTTCTTAAAATTATTCTCATAATTTCTGTGTCAAGTAACTGCAAAAAGATATTTCCTTTCCAGAATGGCTGCAGCCTCTGGTGGTTTGCCAGTACTTCAGTGAATCAATAATCAGAGGAAACCCAATATCCTTTTAAGTTAGTGGCTCCAACTGAGACTGTAATGTAATCCAAGGGCATCTTTCTGAGTATGAGCGTGCAGATCCTCAGCTACAGGAGCAAAGTTCTGGGTTTCCCATTAGGTATGGAAATAAGAGCAGATATGGAAGTTTGAGGTTTGAGTTTTCTCTACTGTTTCCTGTAATTAAGAAAATGAGATAATAGAAACTGTCTTATGCAGTGCTGGCTATAGATGGGGGTTCCTCATTGATCTACTTTTAGATAAAACTTTTAATGCAAGGTTTCTCTCATACTCCTAAACCTCTATGTTACAATTGGCTAATAGCTTCACAATTTCTCCTGTGATTACCCTTACAACATCATGATAAAGCAGTGGTATTTATAGAATTGCTGTTGTCTCCAGCAATAGCTCCAAACCTCTTTGTAGCTCTGTGTTTCTTGTAGTTACTTCACTCAGCTGTAAGTGCCAATGAACTCAAGGTTCAGAAAGCAACAAACATCAGCGTCTCACAGTGAAAACTAGCAGGAAATTTGATTCTTGGTTTTGTAAGTAGTTTGCATCTGCTGTTCTTCACATAGACCATGACACCAGGGCAAATCTGAAAAGTGGAGTTATGGGAAGAGTTGTAGATAGCAGAAATGAACTTCCAGGGGAAGAGAGGAGGGTGGACTTTTAGATAGAAAACACTTTCGGCTGGAGGGAAAGTAGGGGAGTGTGGACAGGACAGGGTTGGTCTGGCCAGCCTCCTTCGAGGTTGTCGAAGAAGGCTCTGAAAGGCTGTTTTGCTGGGTGCTGGCTGTTTATTTATGAGAGAAGGGCTATGAAAAGCGGTTGTCAAAATACAGGATTGCTGCGGAGGAACTCTGAAGGGATTGGAAGTACTGGGAAGATGCCTGGGTGGGCAGGATGACGGTTGGCATTGTGGGCGGCAATAAGAAGACAAAGCTAGCAGCTTCGGCATCATGCCTTAGGCCTGGTTGGGTTGGGAGCGAATGACCATGAGGGGAAGGGGCAGCCCTCAACTCACTGACAGTCAGGGCTGATGACACGCCACCGTGGATCTTTGCCTTTCTCATGGCTCCCACTGTCTCCTCCTCAACCACTTCTCCTTGAGGTTCACTGGAGAAGAAAGCAGTGGCAGCAGCAAGTGCTGCTAAGCCCAGCTCCTTGAAAGAAGAGGCTGTGAAGGACTGATCCGAGCTGCTGAGCCAAGCCTGGTGCTCTCGTGCCTTTCCACCATGGGGAGTCATGATGGTACTAGTCCTGTAATTACAGCTGCGTGTAACAGAGCATTATCACGTGCCAAAAATCCCAAAGGAAGTTTGTTTCAGCAGCAGGCTCTTAAACCTCACACTTTTCAAATTTGAAAGCAGCTGTCGGAAGAAGTGTGCTATTGGTGTAATTTAGGGTGGCTCTAAAGATGAGTCTGAATATGAGACAGTGTTTGGCATTGGGGCCATTAGGATTTCTTTGCATGCTCTGATACGGAAGTTGCAGCCTGAGGTGAGGCTCCAACCAAAGCAACTGTGTTAGGTTGCTGAGCTCACTACCTAGCCATACTCTGAAAAACTTTCTGCCTAAACAAAAAATAAATCAAGCAATTGCCCTTGTTACTTGCAGAGTTTCCTGGGATTTCCCTCTGATTAGTTTAGCTAGCCGCTTGAACAGTTCATGTGTGAAGGTTAGCTCAACTGTACATCTTGATCATCCCTAGCAATTGTCCATTTTTAGGGCCCTTAGAACCCTTTGTAAATAGAATTACACTCTAAAAATTGGAAATACGATGAAAAGTGTGTGCTCACTGGAAAATCCATTAGGAGCCATATATCCATCGACTTTGCTTAAACAAGGTTTTTGCTTTCCTTCATGATTTTGTTGACTCAGCCTGTATTTCTAATATTGATGTTCAAAGTAAGAGCTAGTAATATCACGTGTCACACCCGGTTAACTGTTCAGCATTCCAGGGAGGAGGAGAAAACCCTGATCAAGTGCAATAGCTGAAAATAAATAAATATAGAATGTTTAATTAATTTTTTAAAAAAAAACCCTTTAGTTTTCCATCTTTTTTTTATTGTTTTAATGACAACCATATTTTTCACCATCAGTAGTATGTATAAAATATTGTGCTCCAATTGTTTTTATGCCCAGGAATACAATTTCTGCATTTGAGTGTGTTTCTCACTGACATCAATAACATTATAAATTTGTCTAAATCCAGCAAGTAAAAACAAGGTTGAAAACTATGTTTTATACCACTAGCTGCAGGGGGCATAAAATTACGGTAATTTGTGGCTCTACTATTGTCAGTCATGTACAAGAGTTTTTTCAAGTGGAAATTTATCACGCGCCTGGCACTGAACATACTACAACGCTGCAAGGCGTTTTTCCAATACAAAAGCGTTGACAAATTCCCTATGAAGTATATAAAGCTGAATTATTCATTCACCTTTCTTTTGTCTTGCTTTTAGAAGGGACAAACCTGAAGCAAGCGTGTCCAAAGCATTTGACAGTGGTGAGCTCTGCTGTAATCGGACAGCACGCTTTTCTAGGTAACAACGATACTTGGACAAAATGCTTTTTTATGTTATTACTAGTAGGAGCTGTGGGTACCGAGGGAAGGCAGGAAGGCAGGTACAGCATGCGATGTGAATGGCCGGAGCCACCGTGCGCAGAATTACTGCGGGGGTGGTGGCAGGGTGCCAGCTTCTTGACTGTTCTCACTGGCCTGAAATGCCCCTGCAGCTTCTTGGGGAGTGGCAACTCGTGCCTGTATGGCTAGGAATTACAAGCCAAAAAGTTTATTGAATGGCTGTATTAAGGGGATGCTAAAAGAGCAAAAAAATGTTGCTGGCACTTTGCCTTTCTCAGCAGAGGTCAGAGTCTCTTGGGGTGATGGCTACCACAGGTTTGGCCTCTGACTTACTCACCTGGAAATCTAACCACTGCCTTGCGTAAGGTAACATCCTGCAGCTGGAGGCACTAATTAGGGCAGCACACGTCCTGTTTTTCAAAGTTTCCAGTTTGTGCAGCACATTTTGTTGTTGCTTGGTTTAGAACTCCATGTTTTGGCTTTGTGCCTTTCTACAATTAGTTGAAGCGCTGCTGCAAGGTGATTAGCTATTTTTAACTAAGAGTAGTAGAAGATTTGGGTGTTTGTTGAAAAGCAATCATTAAGATAATACTTGGTTCTTTGAGGGCACTCTTCTCAGCATCCTGACTTGCGTCATGAGACAGAAGATGTTTACTTGTGTCAGGGAGGAGCTGCTGCTGGAGGCTGGACTGGCACAGCAGAGGGGCTACTTTTTTGTTTTTCTACTGACTTTTTTGGTGAAACATGAAGTCTTTTTTTATTTTAAAAAAGTTTCTGTTGTTGTTTTCTAAACTCTTCCACAGCCCCCAGTAAATGAAAGTGAGCAAAGGTACTGTCTAGAAGAATGATGATCTTAACTGTTAACTAGTACAGTTGTGTATCATCGCAAGGTTCTGTATGTTTTGTTTTTGACTATTTGTGAATGTTCATAGATTTCCAGTTGCTATGTATTTGCTTGAAAATTCAGTACTGAAGTAGTAGATGACTATCTGGTGCGCTAATTTGCTTATGTACAAAATACAAGTTATTTTTGAGGCAAGTGGCATTGTTTGTTGACTCACCATATGGGTTCTGGACAGTACTTTAACCTCTAAACCCACTTCTTAAACATGAAGAATTAAGGTGAGGCAGAAACAGTACTGAGACATACTAGAAACCTTAGAAAAATCTGATTAGATGCTTAAAAAGGAGCAAAAGGTCCAAATGTGTTCTTGATGGGAGATGCTGGTTCTGGACCCACAATGTGAAGGTTGAGGTGGTCTGTTGAGTTGCACTTTCTTAGCACTGGAAGTGTTAAAAGTATCAAATTGTGACCATGAACGCAAAATAATGCCAACAAAATGTGCAATTCAAAATAACTGTAAGTTTGATTTAATGACAAAATAAACATCAACAAACAGTTTTATAATTAATTATATAAATTGGCAACAGCACTTTTATAAATTATGGATCTGAATTGCTTTTTAAATATTCCCTGAAAAAAAATTGTGAGCTATCATAGGCTTTACAGTTTTGTGTGTTTATACATATGTATGTAATCTATTCATGCAGATACCTCTACATATACATATTAATATGAACACACATTCTACATATATATATGCTTTTTAAAGCTCGTCAGGTCTTAAAAGGGTTAAGCAGTTTTAAAATTACTTCAACCCACTGCTTAAACATTGTTGCCTTAATTAATAGCTGCTAACATATGAAGGGCTTGTCTTGGCTCTCAGAGTATTAAAAAAAAAAAAAAAAAAAAAGCAGCAGCATGTCACAGAGCTCCATGTACACTGTTTCTTGTCTACTGCCATTAAAATTAATCATTGTGGCTAAAACCTGAAAGGTTTGTTATTTCTGGTACAAGTGGATACACCAACACCTGTAACTTCTTACCCATAGAGTCTGCTTGCATAGCATATTGTTTGTGGGGGTTTTTTTAAAAGGAATTTCATGGGGCTTTTTAATAAAAAGGGATAGCTATTGATACTTGTTACTGATTTAGCATTTCTGAATGCATTTTGCAATGAACAAATATGGGATGAAACTTTCAACAGCTACTTATTAATTTAGCTTGGCCAGAATGAAGGCTAGTCCTTTCCAAACGAGGAGTTAAAAGTATTTTGGAGGACTGCCACTACCAACGAGCCAATATGCAAAGCAGTGTTTCTATAATCCATTTTCCAGTGCTAAGAAAGTTTGTGCCTTTTGCCAAGCGGAGGGACTGCATAAACTTGGAGTGGAGGTTGGGGCAGAACTTCCCATCTCTCCCTGTATTAAACACTTAAAGTAATGACAAATTTTTCTTACCTGTTTCTTTACAGATAAGACACCACCTCTGCTACGTAGAGGTGTTGTAGCAACACACAGTTCTGTTGTCCACACAGTGCTTTATAGTATCCATGTAACCAACACAGATTTCTTTTGCTTCTGAATTTGGTGAATTTTCCTTACAAATGTTGTTGTTGCTTGTATTTGATGTTCCCATTCCCAAATTTGATGTGAATGCAGACTGAAACCCCATAGCCTGTTGCAGTTAAGTCATGCGCTGGGCAGTTCAAACAGCGGTTGGGCAAAACAGCTTTGAAACTCTGCAACCGATTGAACGTGGTGCCATTTCCAAACCAGTTTTGCACTGACTTGGTTGCCTGCAGTGGCAGGGACTATGGCTTACAGCTGAGGAGATCTTTTCCGAACGTGGCCAGGGAGGATGCAGGAGAGCAAAGGCAGCAGCGGGCGAATCCGTGGGACGGCGGCGTTGTCAGGCTGGCGGGCAGCGCTCTGCTCGAATGGCAGATCCGCCTTACCACAGTGCTTGAGTCCGTAACAAAGTAAAGGTTGTCCTGTGTGGAACGGACAGTGCGATGAGTTTTACCTTTAGCCTCTGTGTTGAGATTGTTGCGGGCTGCTGCAACCTTGGTTATACTGGTACAGGGAGTGCAGGCAGGAGGGCACACTGAGCTGCTGCTGATAGAAGGGAATCTAAGGAAAAGGAACGGCTACTCTGAAGCTTGGAAAGCAAAGCTGTGCTGGAATTACATTAGGACATTTAGCCTTGGTTAGCACGCCTGGGAAGATTTCTGTTCCCTCGCTAACCACTTGTTTTTGCAGCAGCAGCTCCGCTGTGGAAGCGTGAACCCTTTTCCGCACACAACTAACATGAAGCAGGACGCGAGCGTAGAGGCCGAAGCGTACAGCGTGACCTTCACTGGCTGAGAGGTGCATAATTCCCCCTAAACTCGTGCTATTTTTCAACTCCTGGTAGCACGAGTGGGGCAGGTTGTGTGTCATCCACCCACTCTTCCCTGTGCTCTTCTCTGTACACAGCCCCACGGCATGCTATTGTTAGGCATGAACGCTAATTGCTGGTATTTCAGGGCTCCTATCTTCATATTGCTAAAGCCTGTAACAATAATCACAGCCTATATTCCCCATCTCTAGGCATCAAGGAAACAAGATATGATCATAGGCAGCGTGCTAATGTAATTGTAGTATATAGAATATGAGCTTTTTCTATGTAAACACAGGCCTGGCCACATCCTATGATAGCTCTTCCTACACTCCATACGATGGCTGTTCCTAGGCTCACCGCTCAAGTCCCCATTATGTATACATCTACCCTTGTCATAACACCACCTCTGAAACACTCACACCATTTGGTCCTGCTGCATAATGTTAAGAGGGTGGAATTTTAAATTGAAAAAGGCTGTTTAAGTAATGTCAGCAGCCTGACTAATTTCACAAAAGGAAGGAAATTCAAAGTTAAGGCTATGGTATATTCTTATCTAGATGCCTGAAGATTTCTGTGCATGACAATATGCCCCTAAAATTCAGAGCTGTCCCTTATGTCTTTAATTTCTCCCATTGTGTCTCTCCTTTCTTTATTAAACATCAAAGTGAATTCACAACAGAGAGTCAGCCTAGAATTTAATCCTCTAAATACCTTGAAAATAGAGGTTTAGACTAGAAGTACCAATATATACCCTTAAAACTTCAGTGTAACATAAAAGAGATTCTAATCACAACAGATCATTACAAAGAAGAGTAAACCACTTTAAAAAAATTAAGTGTCTTAAATATAATAAAAAGGAATAATTAAGAATCAAACAGGAAGCTGCTATTCTGACAATTTAATGATGCTGAATTGGACTGAAAGAATTGGCTTTGCCATTAAAAGGCAAGGAAAATCTGATCTTTTCAAAATGGCACTAGGATCAGATCAAGTGTGTGGGGTTTTTGTTGGGTTTTTGGGGTTTTTTTTTTTGTTTGGTTGGTTCGTTGGTTTTGTTTTTTTTTTTTTTAAATCAAGTGCAGCAGAACCAGAGAGAAATGGTAGAATTCACCTTAGAAAAACCTTGGAGTGTTTTGGATTCCTACTGCTGCCTGGGTCTGAAGCTGTTACTTCATCAGACCTGCTTAACATCTTTAGACTAGGGTCTTCCTGGGAATTTATCACCACGTGGAACCTGTGGAAAGTAATGTGGCAGCCCTAATTGCCAAATAGGATAATCAAATATTGATGTTCTTCCATTCTTACTTCTTAAAAAAAAAGATTTACATAACAGTATCCAGGGCATTATAGCCGATTACACTAGGAGTTTTCTACTGTTTGCAACATGTAAATGAAAGTAGAGTAGACAATGTGCTTTGGGTCTCTGTACATAAGCACAGAGGTATGCATCCATACATTTAAAATCAATCAAGCTAATCTTGTAAAATGCTCATAACTGTACACCTAATTTGCACATGCACTTACCATGACTGCATGTTAATTAGCAGTTTGTTTACTGTTATTAATTTTCTGAGCATTTGTGTCTTATGGCTGAGCATAACTAGGTGCACAATTACAAGCATTTCATGGATTGCACCATTAGATTTTTAATTACTGGAGGGACAGGTTTGGTATTTTCTACCTGAGAATCTTAGGAACCGAACTTGGCAAGTTGTGTGATGTGTATTGCCATGGAGAAAGATGTGATCAATAACAATCAATTGGTATGCATTTATACTGTAGAAATAAATCCAAGAAGGGGAGATAAAATTACCCGTTACAAGAAATCATCTGTACAGTGAGAAAATAGCGCTTTTTGGGCATCAGCAGCATCTAACTGGAACACAAAGGCAAAGCCTTAAAACACATAAGCAGGTAGAAGCGACACGGAATCGTTAACAGTTGTGTTTTCCATCCTTGCATGTCCTCCTGAAGCATCGGTGAAATCCTCTGCGTCGCTTTCCTCTACGCTGTTCTTATGAGCGCGGAATGCTATACGTGCTACAGCAAGTGGTGTTTTGTGCGTGCTGATCCCGCTTCTCTCTGCGCTCTCTGCAAAGTACGTGATCGCTGTACCTTCAGGCATGACGGACTAAAAAAGCATCAGCTCCTACTAAGTGGGCTGGGTCCTTTTAAATCGTAGTGGCCTATAGCTCAGAATATTTCAAAGGTGCGGAGAACTCGTAAGCGTCTTGTCGCCTATAAAAACTGTATGCCAACCAACCAACCAACCCCCCCGAAAAAGAAAAAACAAACAAAACATCCCCCAAAAAGCTGGAGCCGCCGGCCGGAGCCCGGTTTGTTGCAGGCGGTGGCGGGGAGCGCAGCCCCTGCCGACTCCCGGGCTTCTGCTGCCATCCTGTGGCGCCGCCGCCGCCGCCGCTCCCCGCAGGTACCGGCGCGCTCCCCCTGCGCGGCTGCCCAGGTGACCAAAAATAAGCTCGAGGGCTTTGCCCTGTTTTCGTGCACGGGACGCCGTGTCACCGGCTGCCCTCTCTGCATGGTTTGCTGTTACCAGTCTTGGTTTGATTTCTGCTTGATGAACCTCAGAGATAAGTAGTATAAAAGCAGGAAACTGCAGACGATGCCCGCGAGGACGAGATAGCTTACGTAGAGAGGGTGGGAGTCCAGATCCAGAGCCCGAGTGACCTGTAAGCACGGATAATGCAAAATTAGGAATGGACACAAAATTTTCATGCTGGCTGTGTGAAGTATGTTTTATGTGCTAGCTTCCCTGGCCCCTGCCGCCTTTCCCCCTGGTTTCCAGCTGGATGTGTGGTTTGATAGCTGGTTACAGCTACCCGGTGTCTAGGGGCTGCGGAGTTTCGGAGGAATACAGTTCAGCTTCTGAGCAATATCAGCTGGGGCTTGTGTCGAAAATAGTTGCCCTTCATTCTTTTTTTTTTTTTTTTTTTTTTTTTTCCCCTTCCACTAAAAAGAAAGGAGTGACTGTGGTAGCGATATCTGTAGGGACAAATTTAAAATACACCAAGTGTAACGTGACTTCACGTATTGATTTAGTGCTTGCCAAATTTGAGGCCTACAACACCTACTTAAATATGATGGGCACAGAAATAGCATTCTAATTAGTTATCAGATGTTTGTAGCAATTTGCATTCGTGACTTACAAGTTTCCCTGGTATTTGAAGTGTAGTATTTCCAACAGTCATTTCGTATGTGAGGTCAGTGAACTGAATTTGCATCATGCCTTGAAAATTCCATCTTAGAAAAGAGATTTTAGAAAACCAAAATGGAACTGGAAAAAAATGGCAGAAAGAAAGAAATTGATATGCATACACAAAACTTGAGACCTCAAAAACTGCTGTGTCGCTGCCAAATACAGCAGGTTTGTCTAATTTCTTGACAAAGAGAGGCTGTAAACATGTAACAGTTTATTATTGGACAAAATGGCTGATATACTTTATATTATTACGTGGAGATGGAAAATTAGGAGAGCGCTAATATCCATATCCATCAAACTCCCGCTGTCAACTAAGTCTCACTGGAGCTCAATCTTCATCTGCTGGGTATAATTTTTTTTTACTGAAAAATTTAGCAACTATGTAAGAATTGAGACTTTCACTGGTGCTTTTTTCACCAAACTTATGTTACCTCATTTTCAGATGGAGAAACTGATGTAAAATGAACGATCTGATGCCACCGTCACCACCCAAGAAGATAATTGCAAAGGTAGGAATAAAGCTGAGTTTTCCGGCACAGGACACATTTAGCCTCACCACAGCCAGTCACTATTGAAAACCATTGATGTTTCAGTTTGGAGGGATGGTGGGAGCTTTGTCTTACCTGTCCAGAGGTTTTCCAGGCTTATCACAAAACCACCACTCAGGTAGAACGATGTGAAAAGGACATTGCTGAAGAAGGCTGAGAGCTGTAACGTCGGCAGCAGTGCTGCCATCCAAAGTGCCATCGCACGGGCACTGTATACAGCCAGCCACACCGAGAGGAAGTTCAGCAGGAAATGTTCTGGTTCAGGAATGAGGTTTGCCAGCCAGTAGATGGGAACCCCGTAAATGATGACAAAAGCGCAGTGCTCTGGGAGCTCTCCCAAAATCTGTTGGGGAAGAGGGGGATGGGGAGAAGAGGGAAAAGTAAGTTGAATGATAATCACAAAACCTTCTGGGATGCACCTGAATGTATATGTGGACTGTTCATAAAAACTACAGGAAACACTCCCTTAGAATGCAATCGCCTCCCTCTTAGGTGTTGTCAGTGACATGCAAAAACGATCCACAACAAGAATTGAAATCCTCGCTAACTTTTTCCTCCAGTTGTGACAATTCCTATAACTCAGTGTTAAAATGGGAGGATTCTTGTTACAGATTAGATGTCTTGTTTTGTAACAGTTTTGGCAGCTTCTAAGAATTTAAGATGCTTTCCCTGAGAACTGGTGCGCTTGATAACAGTAATACTGTTACTGACTCATTGCAACTGTATGTTTTGTCCAAATTTGGTTGAACCTAGCATGAGATCAAATTTGAGACAAATCTGGCTGTTGGTTGCTTCCCCATTTTGTCCCGAAGGCAGACCAGTTAGTAACTACTCAACTCATTGTAAAACAAAAACATGCTTAGGATTTCTCAAATATCTAAAGATACATAGAGAGAGTATGATGAGTATTTCTTCTAAAGAGGGTTGCTACTATCCTCTAATACTAAGGTTGTAACAAATTACATCGATTTCTCTATGAATAATGTGCAATCTTTGTGACACAATGCAAAGAATATTTTTCTCTGGCAACCACTAATAAGCATTTAAAATCTTGTGCAGAAATGGAAACCTAAATTACAGATGCCATGGCAGGCAGAACTCATCTAACAGTGGCAACATCACAAAGAAGGGATTATTCTAAACCCTTGTGAAAAAGAGAATGTAATTTTTTTTAAAGTTCTAATTTATTTCCAGAAACTCTGGCTCTTCATGCACTTAATAAAATTGTTTGTCTCTGACCAGGGCAGGCCCAAACAACTACTGGGAACATCACAGTTAGCATTTTGTCACTTCTGGTTTACCTTTGCTTTAGCATTTAATATGAATATTTTGTTTTACAGATCAAGACATGTAATCAAACTTTCAAAAATGCTTTAGTGAATGAAATATGCAGGTGCGTAAAACTGTCTAAACCCCCAAATTCGAGTTTGAGATTTCTCAAATTCTGGCCAAACAACCCAGTGAAAGAATCTTGTTTGGCTTTTCTGGGGTGGGATCTCAGCCATGACTTATGGCAACAGATCTAAAGTAGCGTGAGGTTTAATCCATTAATGCCAAGGAAGCAAGAACGATAGCCTTAGCTGGCAGACACAAAAGAACAAAGTCTGATGTTAATGTGATCATTTATACAACAAGGCTTTGGTTTGTTTGTGTTTTTTAATGTTAAAGCCAGCTGTTTGTATTTCCTGGCAACAAAACCAATTACCTTAGCAAAGAAGTATGGGCTAACAGAGTACATTCCATCTTCCAAGTCATGATAAAGCATAGCTCTTTCCGAATGACCTGCAGGGTAGGAACAAACAGGTTAGTTTCATCCTAGGGCTGCATTAATAAGTATAATTTTTTCATTGATTTAGGAATTTTCTGATTTTGATTGCTTATAACATTTACAAAAGTGACACTTACATTTGGCAATAACATCCAAAATCACTGTGAATGGGATTAGTGCACCTATCATGTACAACAGTGCTGTTGTGTCACGAATAGAGAGTCTGGTTTTCTCATGGCCATAGTACAAAAATCCAATTAATAGAGACATGAGAAGGGCCTCAAATCCATGGATTAATAACGTTGAAAGATCTCTGAAGTCATTGGAGACTTGACGACTAGGAAAACAGCAACATTGACCATAAGGTATAGTACTTACTAATGCCAGTTATGTTCAGATATGTTGCCTCAAACTCTCTGCTAAAATGAATTTGTGGAACTTGCTGACCTTGAGTAGGAGAGGAGTTGGGCTGTTGGTTTCTGGAAAGGATTTTATCTAATCAAAGCTATGGAGCATCTGTAGCCACCTGGTATTTCAGGTCTGAAATGCTGAAAGCTTGAAAGAAGGCAGTGGGAGTGGGACAGTCTGACTTTGGAGATGCAGAAGCAATTACTTCAGTTATAGAAGTCTCTCTGTTAAGGACCTGTAGCGTATGCTAACAACAGCTGATACTGGTAGTGATGTTCTACGTGTATTAAACCAGTAGATCATGTTTCTTTTGAGTACACAAGCGTGAGACCCAACTACAATACTCATCTATGTTGGCTATAATCAGTGAAGCCTCCTGGCTTCAAATGTGAGGCAGAGGTGTGAGGATGGCGATGCCTGAGCCTACCATGCGGCTGCCTGGGCTTGCTGAGGGCTGAGTCACCGCGCTTCAGCATGGGTATCGGGGTGGCGGTACCCAAAACTGGGACGCGTGTTGCTGAGCCTGGAGGCTCCTGCTGCTGCTTAAAGCTGCGGGCTCCCAGTGATGTGAGCTGGAGGTGACTGCATCTGGATGGGGCCCTGGGGCAGGAAAGTGGTTGCTGTCTGGTTGCTGTGCTGCTCAGGGGGCTGGGGTGAGCCAGTATAGCAACACCTCTGCTCTACGGCTTGCTCAGGCCTAGCGCTAGCTCTGCACTTTCAGCATGCACTCAGTTCTCATTTTGTGCTTCTTTCTTATAATTTAAAATACAAATGGGCATGATACGTAACTGTTTATGCTGGAGATAAGGTTACCTTAATAATACAGTGAACTGCTTTAAGACTCCTGGTAACTGATCACTTGAATGGTGAGGCATGTTGATAGCTTCTTCTGAATTTAAATGTGACCTGCCCAAAAGAAAAGAGAAAAAAACCTGAAATTATCACAGGCTGTAGCTGTTATTCCAGATCTGCTGTATGACACTCTTCTTTACCTTTGCTTGCTGAATGTGGTTGCAACATTTTCTTCTTCGGTAACTTTCCATAAGAAATCATCAAAATCTTTGACTTTTTCTAGGAACAAGTTGGCAAGAGTATTTGCTCTTTTTCGGCTTTCCATCTCCTTTTCTGCAGTCTGTTTATCAATACTGGTCAAATCAACTGCAACACATTATTTGACATGAGTCCATATGCTACATATGTGATACCTTTATGATGTGTTTAGAATCAGAGATTTCATTGTGAACAGACAGCATGACCTGTGTGCATGCATCGGTTAAAACTTTATCAGTTACTAAAGTAATTAGACGGGAACAGATTCTTAATGTGTATTTTGTCTTGGGAGATGTTTCTTATCTAGTCATTCAATGAATCAGTGAGAGATTTCATAATTGTTTATGATAATGTTGTAAAGTACTATTTCAGATTTTTCTAAATTTAATAGTGGCTTGAGAGGGGTGCTGAGAATAAACAGTTTGAATTTCCTTCCTGGCATGTAGGCATTTACAATCTGTTATGTGACTTTGACTTAAATCACATGGTTTTTTCTCCATCTGCAAAATGATAGTTATAATATCTTTTTGTATCTTACAGAGGTGCCATAAACTTTACCTGATACTGAGAAAGCCCAAGAAGAATATTATCCAAGGACAACATAGTAGCAGCAACAATAGTTGACTTAGCATAATTTTTTACTTAACAATTTTTTTTTTTAAATCTAAACTTTTAATAGTATTTTACAATGCTGACCTTCAGTGTAGAGTGACAATACCTGACATTTTGCAGATGCTTTCTGAGAGAATTATCGCTGCACATTTTGTAACTCCTTCCATTGGGCTGATCATCTCTGTTCAGCCACTCTTCAGCAGGAGTCCATCAGAAATGAGTTGTAACCACCCCTACCTCTTCCATTCTGCCATGGTCTCCCATTTCTCTATCAGATACACAGACAGCATTTGTGCATTTCCGTCAGGTGCTCCTTCGTGCTGTGGCATCCTCTACCATGCTGTCCCATTTCCACCTTCCTGCTGGCCATGTTTCTCTTCTCTTCCTATGGGTACTGCCTCTGTGCATACTGCTAAATGATCTTCCACCTCCCTTTCTCATCCCTCCCTGCCTCCATGTTGTAGGGGTTTATCTCTGTAACCGCAGGCTGTAGCTACAAGTTTCCTCAGGACTGCCTCATATTCTCCATTCCCATGCGGGGGTGCTGCAAGCCTTCCTCAAGGCTGTGCTTGGCTGAGGACTGCTCTGAAGCACGGCGGTGACAAAGGTCTTTTTGCAGGGTTTGACACTGAGGTTAACTTCGGTTTATCTCTGCACAGCCGATAGGAGCTGACACTGCGTGCCACATAGGCGCAGCCAAAGAGGCTACTCCAGAGCACTTGAGGTTGGTGTCTGCACAAGGTTTCCGAGCCAACTTGAGTGCAAAGACCTAAGGGCTGGAACGGAACCAACCTCTGTGGTAAGAGACTACTGCCATTAGATTAACAGGGCCAGATTCCCTTTGCATGTTGCAAAAAACAGAAGAGGAGTGGATTTGGAACCATGTAGTTACCTTTCTTTGAGAAGAGGAATAAAAGGATTGCTGTTCTGGGTTTTTTTTTCTTCCCCCTTCTAATGTGCTCTCTTGGGCAGCGCTCCTCTTTCCCATTTACGGTTCCAGGTGTGTATTACTCCTCACTCTGGGAAACTAGCTTCCCACATTTCTTGATTCAGAAGTCAGAGAACTGGCTACAGAAAGCTATTGATCAGTTCATCCATGTCTGTCTTGGTGAGGGTGAAAGTTTCAACCAGCTAAAACATGGGAATAAGTGTGCTAAACATGTGGAAGGGTGGCTACACCTGGCAGAGTTAGGAGGATTATTTAAAATTGATTTTGCCCATACCTCTTGTTTTTGTTATATTTCCTGTACTGACAAATAAGGATATTATTAAAACCTGAACTTGCTATAGTATTGATTTGAGTCAGTTATTAAGGCATTTCTAAGACAGTTATGGTCAATAAAAATCAATGTTAGCTGATACACTTATGAAAGCGAATGATTTCCAGTAACTTTTTTTTATGGCAGTGCTTGATACTAACCATAGAAATCTGCAGGATTGCTGTACCTTGGGCAGGGATAGCCTAGTTCGGTGAAATACGGGACCATGTCTCTAGCTGTTCCAGAATAGACAGTGACTCCAGAAGTCATCAGAAGAACTAAATCAAACAGTTGGAAGATATCTGACCGGGGCTGATGAAGTGAAAGAACTACTAATCTGTTTCCTCTGGCCAGTCTGGATAATGTTATCACAAGGTTATGTGCAGTAAAACTGTCCAGTCCAGATGTGGGTTCATCAAGTATGAGTATTCCTGCCAAAGACAATAAGTTTAGCTGTGGAAAGCAGCATGTTTGATTTGGAAAATACGTTCTAAGTGAAACGGTGCTAGTGCATGAAATCACACATATATATTCCTTTTTTTTTAAAGTCCAAAGTATATGTCATACCAGCATAATATTCAACAACGGCAATTTCTTGCACTATCTTACTGAACATGATGACAAAGAGTAAATCTTGTCTAGCTCCCACTGGAAACAAGAATGTTTTTAATTTTTCATTGGGATGCAGATTTAGGTTGCTTATTAAATTTACGTTCTTCTCTGCAGTTTTTGCACTTTGCCTGTAGAAATATCATGTACATGAATATTAATTAATAACAATAGTATTAGTTTTGTATCCTGCCTGCTGAACTATTTGAACCTAAATGCTCGATATTTAAACCTCTTGCATTATTCATGTGTAAATACTCACACAGTATTCATTTAGATAGCTCCTCCTGCCAACCTGTGCTCTATTTTGCACCTATTCACAGATATATATGAAGAGATATGCATATGTTTGGAATTTGTTTGTTTTGCAATTGGTTGTTACAAACTTGAAAGAGTTACTATGTTGCAGTGTTTGTGGTGTTACAGAACTTAATGACCTCAATCAGAGCAAGGCAATGTCTGTACACAGACATGGTTTCTGTGCTGAGGGGTATAATACATGTTTGAAATGTAAAGAAAACTTTACTTATTTTTCCTAGAACTAATTATTTTTTTACTTCAGTACCAGCACATCTATTCCTGAGCCTCACTTCTTACAAAAAAATACTTCTGCTTTCCATTTCCCAGTGGAAGAGCTGATGGGAAATCTTGCTCAACGAGAGGCTCAGCCAAGATTATTAGTGCTTTTGAGATATATTTATAAGAGCAGATAGGGGATTCAGTCCTGCAAAATCAACTGTGGGTTTAGCCTCATGTTTTGCTTCTACTGAAGACGATGGAAATTTCTAGCTCACCTGCGACATGAGCCAGCCGCGTCACTGAGTTGCACAAGACCACAATGACTGATTATGCAGCCAAGAAAATGACCTTCCCTGTTAACACTGCACATGTAAATGGGCTGGGTTGGAGGAAAGGAAAACAATCCCAATGTTATAATAGGCCAGCAGCCTTCCAAAGTAACTTGTGGCATGTGGTCAGATAAAAACCAAACCTCATGCTGATATGCACAAGCCAGAGCAGTGCTGTGAGGGTGACTTCAGGCAACTTTCAGTAGTCTGTTTGATGGTGGTTTTAGAGAGCAGTGGGTGAAGGCTCCCAGGGGGGCTCTGCCTGGCTCTGTCACTGCTGCTCCATTGGCAAAGGTGACAGAAGCAAAAGTGGGCTGGCTCCTGAACCGCTCCATTTACAGAATTATTACTGTAATAATTACATTATTATCTGTGATCAGCACTGATTTCAATTTAAGCAAACGGACCGGCACCCAGTCACTGTGCCTAACTTTGCTATGGAGAGGTAACCTCTGGCAGAGGGTGGTGCAAGAGCTGTTGTGTCCTGAGTATGAACTCCCAAAGCTGCCCCAGGGGCAACTGTGTGTATGACTCTTCCCCGAAAGCTCCTATCTTCATGCACTGCCCCATTCCCCACGCTGCTCTGTGGTGGGCACAAGGAAGGTGTCAGGGTTTTGCTCACCTGGGTTCCAGAGCAGCTGCACACCGATGCTCACTCTCCGCCTCTCGCCTCCCGAAACACCGCGGAGGTACTCATTCCCTACCCTGGTGTTTGCACACTGGCGCAGGCGTAGTTCTGCTATAACATCTTCTACCTGGGGGGATCCGAAGGGTAACAGAGATAAAGCAAGAGTTTTATTTGCACATTCACGCATAGATAAAGCTGAAAATATGATTAATGTGGTTAAAATCCATCTGGATATTTCAGTGCTATCTGATCAAGAGACACTTGAAAACAAATCTTGATTTTAGAGATAACATTAAAAAAGGCTCAGCGATCAGCAATTTAGTTCTTCTTTCGGCCTCTCTAATGCTTTCTCTAGATTGTCACTTTTTATGAGCTTTGGAACAATTGCTGGTTTCTATCTTGAAAGAAGAAAAAGGTTTATAATTCATAATCTACATAAAAAAATGCCAGATTAGCTGTTCTGACTCCAAACACACAGGATCTCTTGGATAATTCCTGTCAGACACATTTTTGACAACTTTATTTTTTTCCAACAGCTTAATTACCCTTTTTTTCCTTTGTGAGTCTGAAAAAAACTTTGGAAGGCGCAGTTTGGCAACGAACAATAGCGTTTCTCTGACAGTCAGGTGGGGGAGCAGTCGGTCATCCTGCCGCACGTGTGCGATGCATTTCTTAACAAGCTGGGGAGTGCTGGGTTTGTTATTGATCATGATTTGACCAGACTTGATTTTGCCTCCGTGATCCCGGCAAGTTATCACGTCAAGCAAAGATGTCTTTCCACCAGCTAGAAAAATCAAAATTGAAAATTAAATTATTTTCCAGGGGATTATTTTGAAAAGTTGATTTAGTCAAAGACGGAGGATAGAAGTTTTCGTTCCCTAACATCTTTTCCCCAACCCTTCCTGAAGCTTTTCCAAAGCCGCAGAGACAGAATGGTCTTGAAAGAGAATACTGACACCCGACTACAAGCTCATGTTCAGGAAATCTGTCTCCTCTGGAATGGAGTACGTGGCTTTAACCTTTGTCATTTCTCAGCAGAATTGGGTAGTTGAGTGTTGAGGGATAGCTCTGTGAACTCAAGAAGCAAGATCTCTTTGTCCTCTTGTTACCTCTCTCTCACTTTTGACACGTAAGTGAAAGGTGCTATCCTGTGCTGGCTGTGGGGCTGGCAACTAAATGCTTGGCAAGAGCTTGCTTTGTGGAAGGAACTGAATTCAGAAATGGCAGCTGGAACAGCTGAATGACTAAGGTGCTGAATGATTATACAGACAATCAGAACCTTAATCAAGATTGAAATAAAAATTATTATGACTTAAATAAGACAAAAAGTCATTTAAATAATTAAGAAAAGCTGGCTCATGCTCAGAGGTAAGAAAAGTAAAACAATGAAAACAAAACCTGGTTTGGAATTAAATAGCAAATGATTTTTTCCTTTTTGCTGTATGATACTGTATGTAAACACACAGAGCTCTCTTATTATGATTAGATGTCATTTATTTCTAGTCTCCCTGTTGAAAGATTAACTCCACACTTGTTTCTTAATATATACATTTTAAAAAAGAAACCCATCCATCTGTAAACCATGTATTGCTCTGTTTAAGAGTGACATATTGATTGCCATTGGCAATGTGAAACCCATCAGTAGTTTAATCCATTTTACTAAGGCATTTGATGAAATAGATGATAAACAGCTTTTAAAAATAGTTTGACTAGTTTGCTGAAAGGGATTTGTGCTCAGTGTATGTTACCTTACAAAGGTGCCGTATCTATAACTCAATATGTTATTTCATCACAAGCTTTTCCTTTTATTATCAGGAGAATCTCTAAGGTACAGCTTCAATTACGTTAAGGATACGTGCTAAGAAAAAATTCCCATGGCAGTGGGGAAGAAAAACCTCTTTTGTAGAAATAAAGTTAAAACTTCTTTGGCAAATATGCCTTGCCTTTGAGAGAGAGCATCTTCACTGAATCACTGAGCTAACCTGATGTAAGAGTCTAGTGGAGACACAGCATGGGGGTTTTTACCTCCAAAGCACGGGTACTTTTTCCTTCAGTTTAACAGATCACGTGTCTACTTCTTATCCCCCCCCTAGATGAGCTTAGACGCAACTAACCACATGGGGTAAAGGCCATCTCTCCATTAGTCAACCTCACCCTGGAGAAGATTAAACCAGTCCCACCAGAAAATGAAAGGAAAAAAAATAAAAGAAAAAGCTAAGAAAGCAGAGACCCATTTTAAAGCCAAACAGAAGAGGAACTGTCTTTTCTTCTCCGTAAGTTTCTCTTAATCCAAATGTGGTATTTCATCCTGTTAGAATTGTTTCAATCTGAAGGGAATTCCTGCTTATGGCTATGCAAGTTGCCACTGATCTTTCTTACAGGGTCTGGCCTCATTTGTCTGCTATGATACTGGGTAAGGTCTGCAATTGTCCTGTTTTGAATCTGAGCCGTGAAGCTGATTCATGTCCAGCAGAGCTGGGACCGCAGGCCACAGTTATCAAAATACCCCACTACACCTCAGGAAACAAACAGCAAATGCGTACAAGTCATAACAAAATTGGTGTTGAAAATAAATTTTCATTTTTTTCCCCAGTATCATTCTTTGTTTCCTCATACATTTTAAAGAATGTATTTAAGTGACACATTTCCAATAGTTATTTCTCAGCTAGATTTTACCATTCAAAAGACTGCAGAGTATTGCTCTTGGCTGTGTATGTTTTATCTGAGACTTGGTCAAATCATGAAATTTGGTTGCTCTTACCAGTGCTTCCTATAATAGCTAGCATCTGACCACTTTGAACTTTTAAATTCAGATTCTGGATTATTGATACATGAGAACGGGGATCCGATTTCCAGGTCCATGGCATTTTCATCTGTGCGAGGTTTTCATACCAGGGAATCTGGGATGCCATGTTAACCTAACAGAAAGAAACAACTCCCTTCAATTCAAACAATAAACTATTTAGCAATAAAAATCTTCAAAGTTACGATGTTACAAGCAGACAATATGTTAAAATAATATTGCTAATCTTCAGAAATACATGGAAGAAAGTTCTTTTACAGCCAAGTATGGTTTTCATGCTTTGCTTCTTATTCTGTTAATCACTAGAGCCATCTCTGTCCTCTGTTACTTTGGTAATTTTTTGCTATTGTAAATTTTAAATGTTTAAAATGTTTAATGTCATTTGAAATTATGCAAAACTGAAAATTGTGAAATCTACTTCAGGTGCTATGGTGGCACAAAGTGAGATGAAAAATTTCACTGGTTCCCTGAAATTCTCCTTGTTAGTCATTCTCTCTTTGTCTCCTTCCACATACTGATTCTTGCCAGCAAGGGCTCCCACCATCCCTAGATGGACAAAGTCCCTCTGCCCCAGACCTCAGAGGAATAATTTGACTCAAGACTGAGAAAAACAGAGCCTAGAAACAGACCTCTTTTTCCTGTCTTATCCCCTAGCTTTACTAGATATATTTACAATGGAGGGTTTAGCCTGCTGTCAATATTGAAGCCAAGAGCATGATTCTGTTCCCAAAACTTCTGCGCGCTTGACTGTGCAACAGTCGTGTGAACTTTGTTGTGAACTTCAACTTTGGCTTTTAAAATGGCTTGCATATACAAACAGGCATTGATGGATATGCTCCCTGCTGAAGGGAGGTATGTAAATTACAACTTTTACCTGGTAGTTGAGTTCTTTGACCTCGAGAACGTTTGGTTTTCCACTGTATGTGAAATACAGACTGTTATCTTCTTCAGAGCAAAAAATAGTATCCTGGGCCTTGGTCTGGAAAAGTTATTAGGTTAATTACAATACCTACAGCACTGTTAAAATTTGAGTTCAGAAAAGGCGAAGCACAAAGGGAAATCTATTTTATGGGATAGAAAAGTATTGCTGAAGAGTTACTGTAGTGCAAAAGCCTGAAGGGTTGAAATGAGTTATCTGTTAATCAGTGTGAACTTTGTTCTGGTGGCATATATGAGGGCCAAACCTGCTGTGCTACGCTCTTCTATTTGCTTTCAGTTTAATGGGATCACTTTCAAAATGGAGATAAATGTCATGCCACTATAAAGAGATTGGACTTTATTTTTGAGGAAAAAATGTACTGCTTCAGCAATGTTAGTCTACTGGGTCAAAACGCATGTTGAAATTATGGCAGCTAAAAATTAAGGTTCACCAGAAGTATGTTCGTTATTGAATTCCACAGGGACTCGTTAACTTGGAGGCTTTACAAACAAGTAGGTGTGCAACCATGAGTACAGTCTCTTTTTCTCCTCTCTTGTTTCTTAAATTCACAGTTTGTCAACTGGAACTTAGTGTTCTGAGATATCAGTTAAAATAAGAGAGTCTCTACTTGGCTTGGTTAACCTTTTGCATATAGTTGCAATTAAGAAGTCTTTGCTGAGGCAGCTTTCTGGCTTTGGGTTTAATTCTGTGTGCATGCCTGTAGTTTTTACTCCAGGCAGCCATATCTTTCTCACAGCCTTTCCTGCGAGTCACACTCATATCCTAGCCAAGGCAAACATACCTGTTCCCTGTGTAGCAGACTTTATCCATGCCTGTGGTATCTTTGGCAGACGGTGACCACAATCTTTGAGTGCACCTCCTACCCTCACAGCACATGAGGCTGATTAATCTTTTCAGTCTACACACACAGTGGAAAGCAACGTGACACCAAGCAGCCTGAAAAGCCACATTAAAGCCTTCCAAGCTCCCTCCACTGCCAAAGCACTCCGTGCTCTTGCTTACGTTGAACTTAATGTTAAAAAACCAGGTGGTCCCCAGCAAAAGTGGGGAGCTGGTTTTACAGCCCAAAAGCGTGTCCTGGGAAAGCCCGTCCAGGCCATGCTTAGGGACTTTCTGCTCCAGTCACGTATTTGAAGATCCCCTCCCTCAGCCCCCACCACCGCGGCATCTGAGCGCGGCTTGCGTGGCACCAGCCTCATCCCCAGTGTGCTCCTGTCGGGGGTGAGCACGCTTTCCGCTCCCCATTTCAGAGCTGGAGGAGGTAAGGGCTTGCTGCCTGCAAAAGCCCGGTCGGCCGGCTGGCCACCCCCCTCTCCCAGCTCCCGGGCAAGAGCTGTAGCTGCGGGATGGCTGAGCCCATCGGCTCCCTCCCGGCTCCCCACAGGTCTCGCTCACCGGCAAGTCCTCGCATGCCACCTGGCTCCAGCTGGCACTGTCCAGAGAGACGTTTTCCGTGGCTTCCTTCATGTTGGCAGTGGAAGGTCTCGCTCCCTGTGGCGGTTTGACTATCGGCTCTTTGAAAGCTGCGGAAATCCTTCTCTTGGCTTTGAGCTCAGCCCTTCCCAGGCGCCTTCACCGCAGCACCATTTCTCCTGGCACGCTGCGTCTCTGCAGCTGGCATGACCCCATGGACGGGGAAATATTCCCCTCCTCTGGGGCAGTAACAGCTCGGGCTAAAGGTACATCAGATAGCGGCTTCAGCTGATCGCCTGTCAGTTGTTCTCAGGAAAAAGAACAAACTGCGAGCCCCTCTATTTTCTTTCAGGCGCTTCCCCAGGTGGCGAGCGCTGGGGGCAGCGACCTGCTGCCACCCGGCGAGAGTGGGGAGCTGCCCCTGCCCAGTGCCGGGGGAGGCATGGTGGTGGCAGCGTCGGGCAGCTGGCCAGCAGCCTGAGGGAGGGAGCCTGCCGGGCCCCAGCACCGGAGGATGTCGGGCAGGGGCTCTCTCGCCCCAGAGAGGAGCGGCGGCGGCGGTGGTGGGCAGACGGGCACGGTGAAGGCCATGGCGCAGCCCTCCGACAGCATCAGTGTCCGGGGCGTCTCCTACACTGTCAGGTAGGGCCGGGAAGGCGGCACGGTTAGCTCCTGCTCTCCAGGAGCTGCTCCGGCCCCGGGGACTAAGGGGATGAGGGGCTGGGACTGGTGGGCTGAGTTCGGCTTCAGCCCAGTAAAGGAGGAGGGATGGTGCCAGGCCGGCCGCCACAGGGGTAGGGTACATGGCCTGAGGGAGGCCGAGCTGGTCTGTCCTCCGGAGGGTTCACCAGTTCTTCTTCACGCGTCTCTGAAGGAGATGCTTTAGAGGAGATTTCCAAAGATTGTGCCCTTTCCCACTGCCTTTCTTGCTGCTGCCAGAAGGATAACGTGAGGCCCTAAGAAAACGGCCAGGTGGATTAATGGCTGGCAAACATCATCAACAAATGAAGCCTCAGTTCAAGTTTTCCCTTTTGGTTGTAGTCTGAAAGTCTCCTAGCAGTCATTGTGAAAAATCTGTTCAGACTATGTTTTGTCTTCCAGATAATACTGAAATTAAATAGTTAAAGCCTTGGGGGTGAGATTCCCCCCCCCCCCCCCCAATATTTTAAAATCCTTGCAGTCTTCCATCCTGCATGCGAGTAGCCAGAAACCATTCACTTGTTTATGCAAAATTTTTAAATCTTCTCTATTTCATCTTTTTTGATGTTTGTTTTCCAAGAGAACGTGTTGGCCCATGGTGGAACATTTCTCTATATCATAAAAAATGGACCCGGCAAATACTTAAGGATGTTTCATTTCACATAGAGAGTGGCCAGATTATGGGGATTTTAGGAAATTCTGGTAAGTTGTTCCAGTACTTTAAAAGAAATAAGATCAGAGTTAATTCTGGTGACTTCCACAGTGGTATGAATGGTATGAGTGGACTGAGCTCTGTGTTTTAAATAATGAAATTGCAGCTGGTTTTAACCCTTGCTTTGTAAAAATGTGGTACTTGGTTTTCAGAGTTCAATCTTCCATCATCTAACTAACAGTTATAACTTCAATAAAAGATAAGGTTACTTCTAAACCCAAATGTTTCACGATGAAGTGTGAATTTCTATGAATTAAATGCTAATTTACACACATTCTAGGTTTCCCATTTATTCCACCTTAACTAGCTGCATTTTCAGGATCTATTATTTTAATGTTACTGAGAAAAAAAATACTTTATTCTTTTTATACGTCTCCATCCAAGCAAGGCTACTGTTCTTGAAATCATAAAATTCATCTCATCACATGATTAATTTCTTTTGTTTGAAAGGATCTGGGAAAACAACACTTCTGGATGCAATATCAGGAAGACTGGGACATAAAGACAACTTCTTTGGTGAAGTGTATGTGAATGGGCATCAGCTGAAGAAGGAAGAGTTTAGAGATTGCTTCTCTTATGTGCCACAGGTTGATTTCTACAGGTTTTTTTGTGCACTGTGCTTCCTCTCATGTAAAGAAAGTAAAGTTCCTAGTGTAATGGAGTAATGCAATCTGACTGTGATTTTACTAGTAAATTTGGTACAAAGAGGTTAATAAATTGTATGAATGAATGAATGAAAGTGTATGAGCAGGGGCAAGATCTTAATTACTACAGGACTAACTGCTTCTTCCTCTTCACCTTTTTCTCCCCAGAGTGACACTTTGTTAAGCTTCCTCACCATACAAGAGTCTCTGACCTACACTGCTTTACTAACTCTTCAGAAATGCTCCGACGACTTCATCAAAAAGAAGGTCTGTATTTTATCATCTTCCACCAGAAAGGCAGACATGATGTCATGTAATGGCTTCACCAGCAATATTTCCCACCCATGGCTGTGTTTTACGTTTATAAGGTTTTGTAATCCTCAAACTGCAAATGGGGAGAAATCCTCCCGCTGAGGAGGACGACACAAGCTCTCTGGTGCTCCCCGCCTCTGCAAGGGGCTTGTGCTGATGCCCCAGGGGATCACCATTATGCTGGGACAAAACTCTCCTGCCCAAAGCTGCAGCAGTTACTGCTGCAGGAGATGCTGCTACTGTTAGTTCCCCTTCCCCAGCTGGGAAGCCCAGTTCTTTGGGGTGTTTAGGTCTATGTGTGCTGGCAAGTCTCATGGACAGCAGAGGTGACTGACACTACTCTGGCTCCTGTAGGATGGCTCTTACTGCCCAGAACAGCTCTGAAAAGTACTGGTCTAATAAGCCCCCCTTACAAGCTACTTCCTTGATAAAATAGGTGTGTTTCAGATCTATTAAAGGACTCTTTTTGGTCTCTGTTGAGAGTAAAGATTGGATACTCTTGACCAAAGGCTCTTGCTCAATGTCTTTTCTCTTCACCTATCTTCCACTCAGTATCTTATACATCCCCAGAATTGATGTGCCTTTCTGCTCCCCTATTTTGGAAGCCAGACCAGCACATTATGCTTCATACCTTAACTTCTAGTCCCACCTCATCTCTTAATGTCAACTGAAGATAAAATTCTACTTGTTTCAGAATAAATGAAAATGAAATTTAAAAAATAATAATTGAAACAATATATTAAAACTAGTTAAATAGAAATGAGGCCAGATACCTTCCAAGTAGAATGGATGCAAGCGGCATATTGGGAAAGCCATAGCTTAAAATTATGTCTTTTTTTTTCCCTTTCATTTTTTCATTTTGCACACAGGTATCTGAGTTGGACTGTTATTAGTCTTTCTATATTGCAATTATTTTCCAGGTAGATGCGGTTATGGCTGAGCTGAGTCTCAGCCACATTGCTGACAAAATAATTGGAAGCCGTATTTTTGTAGGAATTTCTGGGGGCGAGAGGCGTCGTGTTTCAATTGCAGCCCAGCTATTACAAGATCCCAGTAAGTACCACTGCATGGATTTTCAAAATTATACAAAGCAGTGTCACTTTGTGCTCCCACCATGGACCTCCATAAACCACTTTAAAATACAAAAGAATTTATATTCTGTAATTCAGCAAAGGTAGTCTAGTAATGACAGAAAAGGATGAGCAGTAACTCAGGTCTGCCATTAATCTATTAGTTGATCTTGGAAAGTAGACAATTTTAAAATCCGAGGGACTGAACATAGGTTTAGACTTGCATTTAGCCGCCCATTTAAGTCTTTCTGGGCTCGCCCTCCCTGTGTATGAATTGTTGGTTGTGGCACACTAATTTATAGTTTTTTGAGCGCATTAGAGCCATACATATGCAAGCATTGAGCCTTGGAGTAGCTGCCATTGAGCCATGTATGTGTGAGCACCATGTACATTCCAGAGCCGAAAAGGTAGTCAAGCACATGAGATTTGCTCATTTGGAAAAGACATAAACAAAACAGAGTAAATGCTCAGAAGTACAATAGCCCGCATGTTGCATTGCCCTTGATAAGAAACCAGATATTGATGAATAAATACCATACTTCTATATGTGGTTGTAGATTTACTGTGAAGAAAAAAAAAATCCAATGAATGAAAATCAAAGCAGAGTAACTAGAAGGATTAGCTATAGCAAACAGCACTGTAGATTTTGTTGGTTTTGAGATAGTTTCTCAAAGGTGTCAGAATCTTTTTGGGTGAATGTATAGCACACATTTATTGGATTCTGGAGTCCCTGTAGCAGTGTAGGTGTGCTAGGACTGCATACCAGGCAGGAAGGAGCATTTAAATAGCCAAGTGAGGTATGTCACAGATACTGTGTGCTACTGGTGACACCTGGAGAGTTCATTTGGTGTAGTTATTGCTCAGTAAGTTCACTAAACTCTACAGTAAACATAAAGTAATTCTGTGTAGATAAACCTATAGAGAAAGTTCTCCTCTCCCCTTATCCTGATCAAGGTTGAACTGCCCTCTTCAGTGCTACGTCTCATCTCTGTAAAAATAATGGATTTGATTGTAACCTTTACCCTTCCATGTGCGATGTAATCATGAAGAAAATACAGTAAAAAACCCCTACCTTTCATCTATGGAATTATATATGCTGTATTTTAACAACTCTTAATTTGTTCATAACAAATTCTGTGTGTATATATGGATTTAATTCAGATTATAACTTCTAGATAATTATGTCAGTTATATTTACATTTGTGTACATCCTGAAACTTATCATTACTGTTCTTAGAAGCAGATGTATACATCAATTTTCAGATTTCACCTGAACTTAGGAAAATAAAAAAAGATTATGCTCTGATCCTGCAGTAGTTTTTTATGTCCTTATTCCTAGTCATTGAAATGGAACCACTGAAGCTAACTAAAACTGAAAGATCACATCAGGGCAATATCTATGTGTACTTTGCTTTACACGTGGAACTTTACATGTAAAGTAATTTCTACACTATTTGCCAAATTAGTTTCAAAGGCAGAAGCTATAACATTTGCTCCCCATTTACCTGAGTTTTAATGCTATTCCTTGTCATTTCACAGAGGTCATGCTACTTGATGAACCAACAACAGGGCTGGACTGCCTGACTGCAAACCAGATTGTCTCACTGCTCTCAGAGCTTGCACACAGAGGCAGGATTGTGATCATTACGATTCATCAGCCTCGCTCAGAACTCTTCAGGGTAAATGATGCCTACTCATAATTTGCTTCTTTTTATCAGGCTTTTTAGTACCTAGGTTCTTTTCAGGATAAAAGTGCAAGACCCAGTGTAGTTGCTTTCAATGGCTCTCTGCCTTCCCCCCCCGCATAAATACATGCTTGTCTTGAACTTTACAGCTCTGGCCTTCTGCCAGTCACAGGGCACTTTGGGACACATATTGCCCTGTGACAATACTGTGCACGCTGACTGTGTGCCTAACCTTTGTGTTACACAGCTACCCAAATCAAAAACACTGGGAGAAGCCATGTAAATCCCCCATATGTGCAGGCACTGTAAAAACTAGCACTTTATTTATCTTTTACATATTCATATTTCAGTAACACTTGCAACTGGAGACAGATAAATCCATGATTTGGAATGGAAAGGGAAAAAAAAAACCCAGCTCATCTTTTTTCCTCTTTGTGTCAAGTGATGTGGGTACACCTTGGTCATGTGGTGGGGCTGGCCTGCCTTGCAGGGCATGTGCTGGGGAGAGCATTTCTCCCTTCCCATTTTACTATTTCGCACTTTGCTCTTCTGACACATCCGCCACCCACCACATGAACGCGAGGCACCTCTTCCCTTGCTGACTGAATTGAGTGTAAGCAGTCACGAAGCTGGAGGGGAGTGACAGTGGTTTTCTGGACTGAAAGCAGTCCTGGTGCCTTGGGAATATGGGTCAGTCACTGCTGGGAACCCTGCCCCGGCAGATGTTCACCTGAAGAGCACTGCTGTGAAAGTCCTTAAGCACTTCAGGATAATCTTCCCAACAATTTGGGAGTTTCACAGACTGAGGCTATTAAGCACCGAAGGAGGTCTGTCAGTAAGTGAAGGTGCATTAGAAGTGAAGACAGAAGTCCACAGCTCTCATTTCTGTTTGTGGATTACCTCTGTGTGCTGCTGTCGCTGACAGTTTTGAGGGCCACTAGTTTTAAGAGCTTACAGATATGTCATCTTGCATAACCACTGAGAGGAGCGATGGAAAGGACAAAGGAAGTTTGAACGTGTCAAAACTGTTTTTCTGTCAAAGCGTTTTTATTACCAAGACAGTAGCTGTACTCAAGAATTAATGTGCTGCTTCTTGCCATGTATGGCTGACATACTAATTTGCTCCCCACAGTTATTTGACAAAATAGCCATCATGAGCTTTGGAGAACTGGTTTTCTGTGGGAACCCTGTGGAAATGATTACATTTTTTAGCAACTGTGGCTATTCTTGTCCTGAGCAATCAAATCCTTTTGACTTCTACGGTAAGTTTGTCTAAGTTGTTTTAGTAACAATATGGGTTTCCTTTAGACAAACAAGGTTTTTTTCCCCAAATTAAAGTTCTTCCAGACATAATGCTTTTGAATTCTTTCCAAACTTTGTGCTCAGCTTAGAGATGAGAAAGAGCTGGGCCCATGTAACCTTCACTGACTCCATAAAGCAGAATTTTGCAGTAGGCCTGAAACACAGCAGAAAGGAGTAAACTACCAATAAAAAAGGAATCTCAGCTTCATGAAACCTGTGGATTCCTGATGGCATCTCCCTATGGCCATCCACTGGACACTGGAGAATCAATTTGACCCCCGAACTGGAAAGTCTCATGCTCTTATGGACTTCTGTGATGCCAAGCAAGTGAAGACAGTTGGTGCCTGAAGGGAAAGATGTAGAATAAATACAGGATGACTGAGGCATCAATTTCCAGAGATTCACAATTTGAGGTTTCAGAAAGTTTGGGGACTTGCTAATACCAGGGTGAGCTAGTGGAGCAGAACATATAGATGCTTCAGGAGATGATGATAGCAAGCTGTTGGCAAAAGCTGAAGAGTACTTTTTTTTACCAAGTCAGGATGAAATAAAGCGTCAGCATGAGATTTTGGAAATGAACCTTGGTTTTGCTGCAGGACATCTATGTGCCTGATCCATGCAGATACACGTTTGAAGAACATGTATATGTGTTTGTGTGTATATATGTACATACATATGTGTGTGTGTGTATCTATCTATCTACCTATCTTTTTTGATCTGGTATGTAGGTTGATTTCTGATGACATTAGCTGAGCATTAACCAGGGAACTTGACCAATCCAAAAAGCTGTATTCTGAAACATGGCACTTTCAGAGGAGGCAGTGTTTTTCTATTGTCTAGGTAGCATCCTAAACTCAGAGAGAAGAGAGGATAGTTGTTGACATGAAGCTGAAAATACTGGTCTGACAGTGAGGATAATTTTGTCGTAGTGAATTTGAATAGTCTTGAAAAGCACAGATGATTTGAGATTTAGACTCACTTTTTAAAAGCTTGGTAAAGAGAGTACTGCATTCTTCAAATGTCAATGTTTGAATGTGATGAGAAAAGGAAAAAATACAGTTTAGAGCGAAGAATCATCAGAATATTTAGTCTCTGGAAAATTGGTAGTTTGTATTTTTTGTGTGATTTGATGTGAATGAAAGGATGGATTCTGATATCATTTACACCAACAGCTGAGGAAAATAGATCCTATGTATTGAGTGTCCAATATATTACTGAAATGTTACATGTTGTGTTTGTATAAAAAGTACAAACACATGGTAGGCATTAGCTATTTGGTCTAGTGACTAGTCGGTGTTACTATTTTTTAAAACACGCCTGCTTGCCATTTATTTTGTGTGTGACTTTCAGCAAGTCACACTGGCCAAGTTGTAAAAAGCATGTCTGCATTTTGTATGTTCATATGTACAAAAGCGATGACTTCATTTTGGATATGTTTGCCATTAAAGACAATTCTGCTGCATTCTAGCTTTCAGAACATGAGGGAAGTATTCATAAGCTTAATTCAGGTTTTGAGGACAAATTAAGAATCTTGGACAAGGGCTCCTTTTCTCTTGTTCAATTTGTATTTTGAAGTTGAGCCTAACACTGGAAAACTGAAATCTAAGGATGACAGAAACCTTAAGAATAAATAACTGATAAAGACATCTTAGCAGATGTAGAAGAGTAATATAAAAATCTGTAAGAACAGCTATTCATCAGAACAACAATCTAGTTTTTGAAAGTGTAGATAATTCATTGTTATTAGGAAAAAGGGAAATTTCTAATGCATTTTAGCACAATTGCTGAATCTGTATGACTTGTACGAGTAGCACACACAAAGTTCCCATCTACCAGTAAACTGCTGGTGTCAGGAACAGGTATAGGTGGACTTATTAGAAAGGAACATTAACTCTGTGAAGTATTTCCCTTTCATAAGTTCCACAGCAGTAAGTAGTATTTTCTTCAGCTTCGGCTGAGCCTGCTAGGGGAATTTGGCCTGCTGAACATCCTCCGACTTCACATGAAAACAGAACTAGGTCTGAGAAGGAGGTGGATAAAACCCAGTGCACAGATGCAGTAACAGCTCAAGTAGAGGAGAACAGTGTCTCTGCAGCATGAGCTCAGGCTAACTGAAAAATGGTTATGGAGGAGCAGGCAGAGACCAAGGGGGAATCGGGGACCCTGTCTGAGCATTTGCCCAAAAACCTGAGAAATACATGACCAGAAAGTAATCTCTTCATCCTCACCAGTGTTCATCCTCAGCTCGTGCTCCGTCTTGCTCTTGGCAGCAGTAGCGCTTCACTGGTGGCACAGCTCTGTTGCTCTGCAAGGAGAATGCTAAAGGTCTGACCAACACACCGCTCAGTCCTTCTGTTTCCAGATAAAGGACTTGAACTTCAGGGTCCTACAGAGGCCACAAAACACAGAGATTTATTGTAGCTGCACAGCTATTTGTTCAAGCTGCTTCTAACCGACCTTTTCTTCTTTGTGGATTTTAGGACAGAGACAAGGAAAGGTTAGTTGCAAGGGGGCAAGAAGTATGAAGGGAAAGTGATGTGTATATATAGTAAACACTTTGTAAATTTTCAGTGGATCTGACATCCGTGGACACCCGAAGCAAGGAACGTGAACTCAAAACCTACAGTAGGGTTCAGGTAATTGTATCAGCCTACAAAAACTCAGAGATCTTTAGCAAAGTACTGGCAGCCATTGAAAGAACAAAGTGTATGAAAGAGCGGCCACCAATACCATTCAAAAACAAAGACTCACCCAGTGCCTTTTACAAATTATGGATTCTTTTACGGTAAGACTTTTTTCTCTCCCCTTTTTTTAAGAAAAATCTTTTTTCTTATCCACTAATCTTTTGGGTTTTCTCCACCCATCCCACCCCCCCACCCCCAAATATATAAATGCACTTTCTTGGTTATTTTGGTCTTCTACTGTACATAGAATCTGTCTCTGTCTTTTTTAATATATTACATTTTTGTGGATGCTGTATGTGTAAGATTTGTTCAAAGCTAAATACCCTACCAACATGTGGTCAGTCATAGCTAACAAGTATATTCTTATTGTTTTGTTTCATTATCAGGAGGACAACAAGAAACTTCTCCAGAGATAAGATGGGCATCATCATGCGCCTCCTCCAGAATCTGTTATTTGGCTTGTTTGTAGCATTTTTCCTTCTTAGACTAAGGAACGACCTGGTAAAAGGAGCTGTGCAGGACCGTGTGGGGCTTATCTATCAGTGCGTGAGTGCCCCCCCCTACACAGGGATGCTCAATGCTGTTGCCCTTTGTGAGTTTCTGTCTTGTATTATGTGCAACAGCAGGTATTGCTGCCACTATTTCATAAATAGGAAAAAGTCTTTTTTGAAGGTAGTCATTTAAAAGATCTTAACAGTTTTAGGTAATGTCAGAGCTGATACAGAAGCATGAAATTCAAAGGCGAAGCAACGGGAAGCTTCGCACCACAGAAGGTTAGCCCATCAGAGGGGCTCTGGGTTCACTGCATTTGATGAAGGCATTTGCCCTGATCCCTGCCTCTCACTTTTTGCAGCTGGCTGGTGTATGGAGGCGTTATTCTGAACTGTGCAAGAGACCTTAACTTGCCTGCATGTAGCATTATAAAGGCAGGAGAAAGTCTAGGTCTGTAGTTAACACCTGAAATGAGATCAAAACCAAAGACATGGAAAGGATAGAAGTACAAACTAGCTTTGGCAGCAATTAAGGATAATTAGATTTAAGAGTATTATGTGATGATTACATTTTTTCTTAGAGGGTGTTTCTCTTACAGCTGCCATACAAAGACCAACAGTATTTGCTGTTTACAGCCCTAAAAACTCTTCTGCTCATGTACGGAACATCACACTGCTGTCATCACCTTGGGATCAGAGCACCTCAAGAAATTATCCAGTGATGGCAGTTTTTTCATGTCTTTAATTTGTATCTGCAAAAAGAGAAAGCTGTCCTGCATGCTGCCCAGTTAGGCGTCTTTCGTTAAACTTACCAACGTTTACAATCTGCGGGGAGCATGTTTTGCATTTATAGTGGGGGCAAAAGTGATCAGACTGGTTTAGACAGAATGTTTCTGATATATTCTCAAAGTTGTCTCTGTGCTTCAGGTCATTTTTGCTAGCAACAAGTCTTGGTCTCTTTATTCAATGGTGTTTTAATTTATTTCTTATGTATTTAATCTAGTTCCACCTTTACGCGCTATCAGCGACCAAGAAAGTAAAGATGGCTTGTATAAGAACTGGCAAATGCTTTTAGCTTATATAGTACATTTCCTGCCCTTCAGTGTCATCAGCGTGGCAATTTTCAGCACCTTTATATACTGGTAAGCACTTGTACCATGTCTTGGATTGTTACTTTCTTTTTGTTATCAGTTTCAATTCCCATGTCAGCAACAAGCCTCCTGGCATGTCTTCCTGCTACTGTCTCTCAGAATGATTACAGAGAAAGCTTAAGGGAAGATGACACAATCTTAACCCTTCTCTTTCAGGCAACGCTAAAACACTGAGTGAGTGAGTAAGTTACCAGTTCTCTAGGTAACTTGGGAAGTTTTAATGGGCCTGGGACATTTATCATTCTTGTGTCATTCCAAAAGCAGGAAGTGTCATTTTACATTACATTTAGAAAGATAGGAAATAAGATGGGGAAAAAAAAGTGAGGAAGAGAACAGTAGGTATGTGACAGTAACAAAGCTTCATATTTCCTGGGACATTTGGGGTTTAGCTACAGCATATCGAAGTAATCAGATCTGGATCCCTCTCCTCTACTCTCCAGAGAAAGGCACTAAAGTGGATTTCTGATAGTGGGAGAAAGGGTTTGATTGTAAAGCTTGCTTTTTTCCCCTCAGTACATTCATTTCCTTGCATCATTGTGAAGTAGTACCTCAGAATGGGATGAGGAAATATTTCATCTGTTCATTGCCTTATCTATCTATCTATCAGACCTGTATGGTCTGCTCTTCTTCATTTCTGTTCCATTGATTCCCCACCTTCCACTTGCTTATTCTTAACTTAATACAGTCCATGGCTGCTGGTGTAAGCGAATAGCAACGTAATGAGGACCAATTTCTGTCCTTCATGCTTTTTCTGGGTTTTTTGTTTTCCTGATTATGAAAGGAGTGGTGTGTGGTGCGCTAGAGTTTTGTTCAAGCAAGGCCATCTTTCTCTTTATCCCCTCAGCTACCTGGGCTTTTATTTCTGCAAGCTGTCAGTGCTGCCTGCTTCAGGCAGTGCTCCCCGAGAATTCCTTTTTCACAGACAAGACAGAAATTACTCCTCCTCCCACTAAGCTTTTAGAAGATGCACTGTGCTCACCAGAGCCCTTCCATTTCTGCCTGCTAGTGAGCTGGTTGCCGAGAAGGCAGCCATTTGGAAAGCACCTTCTCTGGCTCAATGAGGGAAAGTTTGTGGAGCTCCTGAAGATTACGAGCCGCTGTTTGTCATGCTCACTCCTTAACAAACAGGAAATTTGTATGGGCAAGAGACTTTGCCCTTGTGCTTTGGTAGCTTCAAACACCATCAACAATAAAGGGTATTGTTCCGGTTAATGGATAATATTTATAGATACTAGCCTCTGCATATCTTCGCTATCTTGTGGTTGTTTAGAAGCCACTGATGATGTGTCAGAGTGATTTCATAGTGCCCTTAGACCTTTTAGGGCAAGCAGTTTCTCTATGAAATTTTGAAGATAATATCTATGCAGGACTAAACTTTCCTCAATGGGCCAACTTTTAGAGAGGCTTTGGTAGCCTCTGGTATGTGTTCTTACAAGGCATCTCTCTCAGAGTTTGTGTTTGTAGGGTCGGACAGTTTGGGTCAGGCAGACCCGAACTCTTACCTGATCAGACACAAGGCAGCTCTGGCCAAGAACAAATACAGCCGCTTTTGCAATCAAGTCAATGTACTCTGTTTATGCAGATTTTCCTAGCTAAAGATACCTCTGGGAAGTGTTCTAATGGTTTAATATTCTCCTACCATTCTGTTGCTGTAATATTCTCTCTTCTGAGTTGGTTTTTTTCTTCTCTTTTAGGCTTTCTTCTCTTTCTATTCCTACCCCAGATTTACTAGTCTGTATCTACATAGCTCTATGTAAAGTATTAGAGCACTTCAGAGAAGGTGATACTTTTACGCTAGGACTTTGGAGAGCTGTTTCTTCTGCACCAATCTGTGATTGAAGGTTGTTAAATGCCTGCTAGCTCGTTGAATGTTTAATACTTGAAGTCGATGTTCAGCCATCTATTTATAATAGAGATTGTTTTGGTATTACATGCAAAAAATGCTACAGGAAACCTGTAAGAAAATTAGTACTTCTATTTTAAGACCATGTTCGAACATAGTGGATGGAAAAAGAAGACATAGGGCCTTGTACTGGGCAATGAAAAAGAAAATAAAATGTTGAATAGCTGCTTGTTCACTAAGCAAAGCACACAGTCTGTACCTAGCGTGCGGCAAGTTTTGTATGAGGTATTTTGGGAAAGGAGTAATATGTCGCCATGTAATAAAAGATTTTGTCATCTGTCATATACACTATAAGGCTGAATTAAGTTTGCCAAGCAATTGCTGGCCTCTCTTAACTTTTTAATCTTTAGTACAGGTTGGGGGGAGGGAACGGGACTTTTTTTCCTCAGGTGAACTAGGGAAAAGCTGGGAACAGCAGGTTGTATTCAAGAGTGCAGGAGTATGGAGGAAATTGCATTTGGATGAATTACATGGGTGGTGAATTCGACTAGCCTTCCATTTAATCGAGTATATCCATTTTTACATTCGCACACACAGTATCAGAAGTGCAAAATTCCATCTGTTAATTATCTGCATAAAGACGTTCTTGAAATATGTGACTTACATAAATAACTCCCACTGCATAGACTCTAAAAGGAGGAGGATGTCAGTTTAAGGGATTGTAAGAGCCACAGTGGTTATCCTGAAACACCATGGATTTCTGCTACAATTACGTCTTTGCATAGCCCTCTTTAACCTAGATGGAGAAGTCCTAATATATCTGCACTCACGTCTCGGTATTAAGTGGATGTCCTTTATGTTAAGGCTCCAAACAACATATTAAGGGTTAAGGCATAACCTGTTCACTTAATGAGCTGTAATTGCAAAAAATAAAAACAAAAAGAAAAGCTTCAGTACCCAAACACTGTTTTTTTAATTGTTCTTTTGCTCATTTTTGTATAGGACTGCAGGGTTGTATCCCGATGCTTCCAGATTTGGAATTTTCTTTGCTGTTGTCTTAGCGTCTCATGTAATTGGTGAACTACTAACACTTGTTATACTTGGCGTGGTTCAAAACCCAAATATAGTCCAGAGCGGAGTGGTGCTACTTAATTCAGCAGGTGTGATAGTGGGAACGGGACTAGTAAGGTAGGAAGAAGTTTTAGTTCATTATGGTGTTAATGTTAATATAATCTACCTATAGAAGAGTTTCGTGAAGAGCCTGTATTGCTGAAACACAGTAATGCACAGCTGGCAATGGAAAGAAAGTGCAGCTGTTACCCTTCAGAGGTAGAACTGCCTAATCATGTTAGACCTTGTACTGAACACACAAAAAGACACTTAATAACTTTAGATATCATCAAAGATATTAACTTTTTTTAACTTTTTGCAAATAAATTGAAGATAAAACTGAGAAATTAATATCTATCAGCTCAGCTGAGTTTTTACTTATGCTGATATTATCACATGAAATGCTGTCCTCATTAGAGATTCTACCAAAAAAAAAAAAAAAAAAAAAGTCTTACAACTTTTAGTAACTGCTGGAACAGGTATTAAACACTAGGAATGATGATTTTTAAAAAAAGTTGTTCTCAACTATCTTGTGTTATTTGTCAGTTTAGTCATTAAACTTTCCAGACGTTTCTTCTATCTGTGCAGACTTAACTATATAAAAATAATAGTTTAGTAAACATGCAGGAAAATTCTGATCCACTTGCTCTATTACTATGCAAATAAATATTTTTGCATTGTAACTGCATGAACTTTGAACAGTTTTCCTCTTGTGTTTGTCAATACTGAAATCACTGTTTTTTTGAGAAACATATCGTAATAAATTGTCAAAAAGTTTTCTTGAGCTGTTGAGAAAATATGGTATGCTCACCTGAGATCTTTCCAATGAAAATGAAGTAAGCCTAAGAAAAGATGACATGAAGTTGTCCTCAAGAAAAGCATATGAGTCTTCACAAAGCTGATGATGCTTTGTCTCTTCAAAGTAGATTTCAGCTAATACTTGCTTATTAAATAAGACTAAGTTCATATCTAATTAATTTGGTCCTTGCCTAATTTCAGGAAGATGTATGTTTATAGTGACAAGACAGTTATTCCTGCTACCATAGTCTAATGCCTTAATGATAACTTTAAAAAAAGTATTAGAGCGGTTTCTAACCTTATTTTACAGTAGAGACATTACTAATTAATATTGTGAATCTCTTTGATGATTAAACTTCATAGGCAATGAAGGATATTAAAAACAGCATTGAGACTTGGGTTGCGTTTTTTTCCTGTTCATTTGTTTGTTTAATTATAAATTCTCACAGTATTTTAGGTGCAGAAATTGTCCAGTCTTGTTGAATAATGTGATTTCAAAATTTTCATACTCTTTCTCTTCTCTTTATTCTTTGCTTCATTTTTGTATTGCTATTACTGTTCGGATGAATTGATATTCAGTCTTTTTTGGTTCTGAAGATGGAGTGAGGGGGTGGTGGTTTCTTACTTTGGAAGCAACACGTTTTTGCAACTAAGGTTTATCTTGGGTCTTGTCATTTTCAGTTTATCACTGCAATGTGAACTTAAAAAAAACTTCATAAAATTATTTGTGACTGTCCATAAAAAAGTCAGGGCTGAACATTATGACACAGTACCAAAGTCAGAGATAGCCTTCATAGTTGTGTCCTCATTTAGCACTAAAATGGACTTTATGTTTGAAAACCCTGTATTTACAGCCAAGAACTGTTTCTGTAACAGGCTGCGGCCAAAGATGAGAGCTTGTTTTAATTTGGGGTAGAATTGGCTCTTGGAATGTAGCAAAAGCCAATTTAATTTCTTTGTTTCCTTCAGGAGCATCGAAGAAATGCCAACACCTTTTAAAATACTTGGTTATCTTACCTTTCAAAAATACAGCAGTGAGGTTCTTACAGTCAATGAATTTTATGGCTTAAACTTCACATGTGGTAAGTGTTTTAAAAAAAAAAAAAAGGCCTTTAAATCCATTGTAAATAATTTTCAGGAGATTTTATTTCCCTTCTACATGGAATAAAATTATCTTGATAAGTTCGAGATAACTCTTTTAAAAAAGCTTATTAGTTAGTAAAGATGTACTATAGCACCATATCATAGAATCAGAATGGTTTGGGTTGGAAAGGACCTTATAGATCATCTAGTTCCAGCCCCCCTGCCATGGGCAGGGACAGCTTCCACTAGACCAGGTTGCTCAAAGCCCCATCCAGCCTGGCTTTGAATGCTTCCAGGAAACGTCCACAACTTCTCTGGACAACCTGTTCCAGTGCCTCACCACCCTCATAGTGAAGAATGTCTTCCTTGTATCTACTCTAAATCTGCCCTCTTTCCATTTAAAGCCATTACCCCTTGTCCTGTCACTACATGCCCTTCTAAAAAGTCCTCCAGCTTTTTTGTAAGAGAAGGCTGCTATAAGGTCTCCCTGGAGCCTTCTCTTCTCCAGGCTGAACAACCCCAACTCTCAGCCTGGCCTCATAGGAGAGGTGCTCCAGCCCTCAGATCATCTTTGTGGCCCTCCTCTGGACCTGCTCCAACAGGTCCTTCTTATGTTGGGAGCCCCAGAGCTGGATGCAGTACTCCAGGTGGGGTCTCATGAGAATGGAGTGGAGGGCGAGAATCACCTCCCTCAACCTGCTGGCCACGCTTCTTTTGATGCAGCCCAGGATACAATTGGCTTTCTGGGCTGCGAGCACACATTGCCAGGTTGTGCTGAGCTTCTCACCAACCAACACCCCCAAGTCCTCCTCCTCAGGCTGCTCTCAGTCCATTCTCCACCTAGCCTGTATTTGTGCTTGGGATTGCCCCAACCCATGTGCAGGACCTTGCACTTGGCCTTGTTGAACTTCATGAGGTTCGCACGGGCCCACCTCTCAAGCCCGTCAAGGTCCCTCTGGATGGCATCCCTTCCCTCCAGTGTGTCGATGGCACCACACAGCTTGGTGGTGTCGCAAACTTGCTGAGGGGGCGCTCAGTCCCACTGTCCACATCACCAACAAAGGTGTTAAACAGTGCCAGTCCCAACAGCGACCCCTGAGGAACACCACTCATCACTGGTCTCCACTTGGACATCGAGCTGTTGACTGCAACTCCGAGTGTGACCATCCAGCCAATTCGTTATCCACCAAGTGGTCCATCCATCAAATCCATGTCTCTCCAATTTAGAGACAAGAATGTTGTGTGGGACAGTGTCAAATGCTTTGCACAGGTCCAGGTAGGTGATGTCAGTTGCTCTTCCCTTATCCACCAACACTGTCACCCTGCTGTAGGCGGCCACCAAATTTGTCAGGTACGACATGCCCTTAGCGAAGCCATGTTGGCTGTCACCAATGACCTCCTTATTTTACCTGTGCCTTACCATAGTTTGCAGGAGGATCTGCTCCATGATCTTCCTGGGCACAGAGGTGAGACTGACTGGCCTGTAGTTCCCCAGGTCCTCCTTTTTTCCCTTTTTAAAAATGGGGGTTATGTTTCGTCTTTTCCAGTCAGTGGGAACTTCACCGGACTGCCATGACTTCTCTAATATGATGGATAGTGGCTGAGCAACTTCACCCACCGGTTCCCTCAGGGCCCATGGATGCATCTCATCAGGTCCCATGGACTTGTACACCTTCTGGTTCCTTAGATGGTCTTGAACCTGACCTTCTCCTACAGTGAGTGGGCAGTTCTTCATTCTCCCAGTCCCTGCCTTTGCCTTCTGTGACTTGGGCAGTGTGGCCTGAGCACTTGTTGGTGAAGACTGAGGCAAAAAAGTCATTGAGTACCTCAGCCTTCTCCATACCCCAGGTAACCAGGCCTCCTGTTTCCTTTTGGAGAGGGCCCACATTTTCCCTAGTCTTCCTTTTATCACCGACGTACCTATAGAAGCTTTTTTTGTTGCCCTTGACGTCCCTGGCCACATTTAATTCTATCAGGGCTTTAGCTTTCGTAACCTGATCTCTGGCTGCTTGGACAATTTCTCTGTATTCCTCCCAGGCTACCTGTCCTTGCTCCTGCCCTCTGTAGGTTTCCTTTTTGTCTTTGAGTTTGTCCAGGAACTCCTTGTTCATCCATGCAGGCCTCCTGGTGTTTCTACCTGACCTCCTCTTTGTTGGGATGCATCGCTCCTGAGCTTGGAGGAGGTGATCCTTGAATATTAACCAGCTTTCTTGGGCGCCTCTTCCTTGCAGGGCTTTATCCCACGGTACTCTACCAAGCAGATCCCTGAAGAGGCCAAATTCTGCTCTCCTGAAGTCCAGGGTAGGGAGCTTGCTGTGTTCGCACCTCAGTGTCCTAAGGATCTTGAACTCCACCATTTCATGGTCACTGCAGCCAAGGCTGCATTTGAGCTCCATGTTCCCTACCAGCCCCTCCTCGTTGGTGAGAACAAGGTCCAGCATAGCACCTCTCCTCGTTGGCTCTGCCACCTAGACAAAAATTTGACTCCCTTTTTCAACCATTTCTCATTCTTCCAGTTTTTCATCTTTCTCTTCTTCACCTGTTCTTTTATCCCCCCTTTGGGGGCATTTTGGAAGGCAAACTTTGCAGCCTGATGTATGCTTATTGGAGCAGTGTTACACAAATAGAAGATCAATAGAATTGCATGATGTAAGATCAAATATCAGTGCAGGGAGCACTGACAGGTAACACCTGACCAGATGTTTCCTCTCATACTAGGGAGGCTTCAGTTCAAGTGTGTGACCACGGCATATATTGAGCAGCTTGAATCTGTCAGGCTGTGAGCCAGATAACTGGCAAAACATTAGAATCAATCAGGTTGGCAGGGTTAGTGGCTAACATCCATCAATGGGGGTAAAACTTACAGGTTTGGACCTACCCTAAGATATTTTGGGCTTTGTAGCCAGGTGTCTGTGCTCCTCTCCAAGGCTATATATTCTTTATCCGTTAATCTCTCCTATCCCTCTTTATTACAAGAGTGTAGATGGCAAATGTTAGAAAATGAATCCATGACTTTGGTAATAATAATAACCAGCTGATTTTTAACACACCCTTCAGACAGTCTCCATTTCTTGAATTTTGGAAGCACTCAACAAATATGACCACTGTAAGCCTACCACATTGAGCAACTTGCTTCTTGAGGCCCCTCCAGATCATGTGTCTGAAAAGCCACAAATCTGCTTTTGTTTGGCATGAATAGAATAGAAGGCTCCTAGTGACCCTTTATTCTTCCCTTCAAAAAAATATGGCACAGATTAACTGCAGAAACATATGGCTTGTCTGTTCTTATTCCAAAATGATGGGAAATATTGCCATGGGTATAGTTCATCATTAAAATAACATTAGGGCTAGGTATATTAAATGTATGAGCTAGATACTGAAGCCTGAGTTTTAATTTTACTGAGTCACCTACTAAAGAAATTAATTTTTTCTTTTGACAGGTGGAGCCAACAGTTCCACTGCAATTAATGCTGCGTGTATTTTCTCTCATGGCATTCAGTTCATTGAAAAAAACTTTCCTGGTGCATTGTCCCAGTTCACAACCAATTTCTTAATACTCTATGCTTTTCTACCAGGACTTGCCATCATAGCAATTCTGAGCTTCAAAATAAGAGACAGAATTATTAGCAAGCAATAAAAAAGTAGCAGAGCTAACAATGTCTAATAATACACTTTTAACTTGATTATGGTTGAAGGCTTAAGTTCATGGATTTTTAGATATAATTTAAGTGACTATACCTAAAGAAACACATTCATCTTCTCACGTTTGTTTCTAACTGGATGTTTTCCATCTTGAAAAAAAATGTTCTCTTAAGGGTGTGGATGGCTTCCTGCTATTGGTATTCCCACCCCACTCCCAAATCAGCCATAATCAACAGTACTACACGTTTTAAAGAACTTTTTGAATTTAATTTAGTCAGCTGTTGCTGTCAATTTTTAGCAATGTATTGATGGTGCTGTAATCTTTTTCACACTATTTTGGTTTTTAACCATTACCAATAAGCAGAGAGGTGTAACTGCTAGTAAATCTTGTATTTTTAACTCCTATGCTTTGTTTTGATACCATTTTGGGGATTTGTAGAAACACAACAAACCAAATATGTGTAAATAAAGACAGAATCAAGAAAACAACTCCACTTTAATCTGATGCATGCTTTACCAAGGATCTTTAAGCAATATAAAAGTTACCGAACATGTTTTTGTCTTGTAAATGATCACAAATCCAAGAAGACAATTATGTTATTTATGTCTGTTCCTTCTTTTCATTATCAAGTTCTAAATCTTGTTTCGGAAGCAGTTTGTGAATTACTAGAACAAATTTTTGTGTGTTAATTAAATGTCAATTTTAGCTGGGGGGGAAAAAAAAAAAAAAAAAAGAAGTTGTTTGCCAGTTCCTGGAAGCAACATAGTTTGCATCTTTGGAAATTATTCTCATGGGCTCACTAACATGCCAAGGAGTCTAATTTATCCATTTAATCAATGTAAGTACCCCTCAAAATTGAACGCCTAACAGACACAGAATTCCTAAATTTTATAACTAACTTTGCATGTTGAGTGAAGAAATTATTTATTACAGAGGGATAGCTAGAGATTTCATCAAGGAGGTAAGTATATTTGTATCTTCAAATTCCATAATCACACAATTAGTTTAAGTTGATAGCTTTGAGATGATGCACTTTGCAACAAAGAATTTGAAATCCTTGAGTTAATGCAAGGTCTCCATTTAAATGTGAGGCCAAGATTTTTTTCTAGTATCTTTATGTATACTATTCTAAGACACAAATGTTCTATCAGAAAAACATTTGATGAACGAATACGTTAAAAATAACAAATAACTTTTAAAGAGCTGGAAAGACACTACATTAGTCTGTTTTTTCCCATTTTTATGCACATGTAGAGCTGTTCATCAGGGAACATTTTTACGATCTCATCTACCAAGTGACTGTTCAGAGACTTATTCTCTAACAACAAATCTTAGCTCTCAAGAGACACCTCTGGCTTTAATCTAGATCTTGTCTTGCATATTCTCAAAACTCTCAGGCTACCTCATAATAGTGAGGGTGTCCACAGACAAAAAGCCGTATCTAGTTTAGGCTAGCATTTCACCAGCTTAGGCTGCGAGTCAGTTATACTTCCACCACTAACCAAATTATCTGCCAAATTGATTAGACTGACTTCCTAGCATTTGGACATTTGACAGAAATGTCATCTTCTGAATTCTGTGTAAAGTTATTACAACATTATACATTGCAAGAAATAATTTCTGTATTAAACTGTATGATACTGAAACAGAGATAAAGCAAACTTCTGAATTTTAAATCAGGTTAAGCCTGGTTTTAATTCCACTTCATTCTGCCAGTTTTTTGTGGAACTATCCTATTCAAATACGTCAAACAATGATGCAAATATATTCTTAAGCTTTGCTTTTGAATTATATATGCAAGGAAGTAGGAAAAGAATGCCTAGAGCTTTACCATGCAGTTTCATATTTTGGGTGCGAAAACTTGTTTATATTTAAATATATGGTTAGGGTGGAAGCATTAAAAAATAAATCAAACATTGTGTTATAAATTATAAAATAGGTAGAACTGACTAATGCCAGCCTTCATATTCAAACCCATCTCTGAACAGTCTAGAATTCCTTTCTCCCCAGTTTTTAAAACTCTGTGTCTGTACCAAGATATACTTAAATTTGGATTGAACGAGTAAACAGCTATTTTAATTAAAATAACAGGAATGCTTAATAAATGTTAGTTTTGTAGTTTGATATTGTATATTTTCAACTGCATCAGATTAAGTTGCTAGTGTAATGTTAAAACGGTTAAAGTAATTTAGTAAATGTTAAACTGAAGACACCTATAGCAGTTCATCAATCCCCGTCAAAATCCATTTCTTTCCAGGATTTAGAGGCATTTCTTTTGTATTGTTCAAGTTCCTAAAACAGAAGCATGCATACATATTAATCTAATCTCCTCGTTATTAAAAGCAATAAGACACATACATTAGCCACCTAAACATTTAAAGCATGTACAAACATTCTTCACTGTAGAAAAAAAATGTACTATATGCTTTTTTTTTTAAACAAAATTATACTGAAAGTGCTATAGATTTTGCCACATTTGCTCTCACATGGGGAGCTAGATTTTATTTATTTACTTACACCTATGTAATGCTACCTGTGTTTTAAAAGCAGAATTAGCCAGCAGAAACTACTGTTTCACACACAGGAATTCAGGGCCTTTCAAGAAGCAAAATGGATTGGTAATTCCTTAAGATTATAGAAAAGAAACTAGAAAAACAAAGCCTACCTTTTTTTTTTTTTTTTTTTTTAAGCACAGGCCTGAAATGAACTTCTGTAAGCTTATATGTCACCAGTGGTGATAATTTAGAGAGCTACCCATGGACCTTAGAAATGCCTGCAGAACACAGGCTTGTCCAGAAAGCAGGAAGAAGAAATATATTTTAGAGGACCACAAAGGGTGTTTAGGAACTCGACGTACTGTATCTATTCAACCTATGGTACTGGATATTTGTGGAGATATTATTCATCAGTGCTTGAGGTTTTTCAGGAAGTATATTACTCATGACAGATAATGATGCCATGCTTTTACTTTGTTTTGTTTTTCAGTTAGTAGTTAAAAATATTCTTTCAGGTGCTACTCATTTGTAGATTGAAAAGTTAGCATCTGTGTGTAAAAATAAAATGCAAACCAAATGTGGTAAGTAAAATTACGCATCTTCTAGATAGTAATTAGATTGTTACGAGCAAACAGAGGTTCAAATCGTGGAGGTATAAATAAAGTCAATTAGGTATGAAAGATGAAGCAATCTACATTATGCTGTACTTGACATCAGCTGAGAATTAGCATGGCAGACAAATGACCTTGTTTCAGTCAAAAGTGCTGCTGGGAATTTTGAAGCCTATAATAAAAGGTTCTAGCAACATCACCAAACACCGCTTTCATCTTCTGAATTTTATGTAGTGGTGCAGACTGTAGGGAATTATTTCTGAAGACTTTTTCAGCAAAAAGTAATTTAGAAAGCACTACGACTGCTTTTCGTTCATTCAAGAATAAGAAGGCTTCCAGCATATTTGCAGGAAGATGATACTCTGAGGTAGTTAGACCTAACCAGCTATTGCTGGCAATACAAAAAAAGTCACCATATCTTACTTAGACCAGGAAAAGAGGTGGACATAAACCAGTGATTCGTATAAATGTAGCAAAAAGTCTCAAAAGTGGGTATGTGTTTTATATGATTGCTATTCTGATTTTAATAGAATGGACTTAGCAGAGTAAGCGAGGTTTCACTGTAGGTATACAGATACCAGAACTGACAAAAATAACTAAATTCACACCTGGTAAATTTAATGGAAGTATTAAGTCTCAATCCAGAGCACAAAGGGAAGCAGAAGAAAATAAACAGCAGAACAACGAAGAAATCATAATCTAAAAATTGTATGGAAATAATAAATGGAATTTTCTCTCTCTCGGGAAATAACTTCAGCAGCTTTGTCATCAGTGCAAAGTTTTCAGAAAGCACCACAGACTCATGACAGGTACAAGGATTTTTAATTAGTGCATATTCTTCATGATGCTTGCAGGAGTCTAGTTTTACAGTTAAGTAACTCAGAGATGACTGACACAGAACATATTGTGTCTAGTCTAAATCTAGCAATTGCATTATTAAATACAACTCTAGTACTACTGATCTGTTCTATCTCTAAGCCAGTCTTTACTCAGTATTTTCACTCCCTCATTATTAATGTTAAAGTAATTATGATCTTGGAACATACTGAACTGTTGGAAACTTGCCAACAGTTAGGAATAGAAAGAATACTGTGATATTTTAAGCAGCACATGTAACCTGATTTATGCTAAGTAAATAATTTCAGTTTTAACAACTTTCTCAAAGGCTACAGGAAGGGGAAAATTAGACAATGAAGTTTTACATATAATGACAATGCTGTCTGGGGGTCATGTCTATAGGTGTCACCTGAATAATTAGCCTTAAAGATTTATCATCTGACTAAACTGTTTCAACAAAGAGGCAGATAAATTCTGCTAAATTATTTTGCTGCAATTTTAGCTAGCCAGAAGGCAGTTCAGTGTAAAGCCAATTCAAAACAATGCAGAAATGCAAAGTATCAAACACACAGCATATATTATAACTGTATATCTAGTCCACTACATACTGAAGTACAGAATAAAATTATAAATTTTTGGACACATATCTAGGTAAGACTAACATTTAAACAATAAGAAATGAAAGGAAAAACAGGGACTAAATGGGAGGATATTTACAAAAAATAGTCTTTAACAAATTCAGTGATTCAGGAGAAAAAAATGCTGTCAGGAAAGTACACCTCCTTAGTTTTCATGTAAAACAAAGTAAAATAAATCCCCATCTTGCAAATACAGCTTAAAGATCACTCCACAGACCCTTTTGAAAAAGAGTACCTTCCTGCTCATAAAGTCCTATACTACAAACATAAGCAGAATTCTGGAATATACTGTAACTATACAATCAGCTAAGAGAGCCTCTCTCCAAACTAAAAGATGATCCTAAGAAAGAACATATCTCAAAGTACGCCAAAACATTTGCGCTAGCATTATGCTTCCTTTGTTTTCTGGGTACTAAGTGTAGGGGGCACAGAGCAGATTTACAAAGAATCAAAAATTGCAATTTAAATATGCTTTCAATGTGCTCTGGGTGCTTTAAACATTATTAGTGCTAGCAAGTTGTCCTAGATGTCTCAACACTGGCATAAAGTGGATTTTTAAAAAAATTTTTTAACCTTAATGCTTCTGTACTTCTGCATTTCTATAAATTCTTCATCTGTCAAATGGGGAAGCTCACACCTAATCTCATAAAGGGATTGGGAAGAAAGGCTTAACTGATGTTTGTGAGGCACTCAGGTAAGATAACATTACCACACATTCTCAGAGAAAAAAATTAATACTTTTGTGCTCATTGAAGTGTCTGAATGGCAGGTTGAGAAATAAGGTACACAAAGAATAAGGATGATGAAAAGAAATACTGAACAATTGAATTGAGACATCAGCAAAATAGTATATGATCATGTAATTAAAGACAATACTATAATGTCTACAAACAAGGAGGAAAAATTAAGATTGTAGGAAAATCCTTAATTGTTGCATTTCCTCAGTTCTGAGGGACTGCCATGACTTTAACTTTCTTTTTCACACAGTTTCTTACTGAAAGTGCCCTCAGTCTGGAACATGGTGAAAATAACTAAGTACTGAAACAAGGATTAAAAATCTTAAGCACCTAAAATCCAGTAGGAAATTTAGTAACAGTGCTCTAATACTGCTCTTTAGGTTGGTTTAACAACAACAACAACAACAACAACAAAATCTTTTGTACCTATTTGGACATGCTTTCATGTGAAAATGAGAAAACTTATTCTTGGCAGCTGAGTAAACATCCTAAATAACTTTTTCTCCACAATATGAAGACTAGCACTTCTCCTCTGGAGAAAATGAAAAGATGCTACTGCTCTGTTACCCATGTTAAGGTGCCCGTCATACTTCTCTGCTCAGTAACACTGGTCTGACCAGGGAGGTTCATCATACAATGTGCAATCTTCTATTTTGTTGAATGAGATTGAAATTGTCTCCTGAAGTTCTGCCATACGGTCACGTCAGAGAAATACGCTGAAAAAATATGGCGCTCATTCTGTTGGCGAACATAGTCCCGATCTCAATCAGACAGCTGGAGATCTGACACCAAATGGCACCACGCATCTACTTTTTTTTTTTTTTTAAGTATACTTTATGGCATTAAGGCTTCAGCTAAAACTGGCACCAATCCCTAAAGTAATACCTTTGTGTAACAAGGACCAGTCAGCATGAACTTTGGCATTGCGTGACACTGACTTCTTAAAGTACCTGATTGGGAGGCTATCCAGTTCTTTGAGCTCAAGGTTAGCTTTGTCATTTGCTTCAGTCAAATGTCCAGATGAAAAAGGTCCAAGCACCTATTTTGCGTATTAGCAGTACAAGGCATAACACAATAGCTAAGACCTGAAACAAACAAAAACTTTCGAAAACACATCTTAGAGTACTTACCTCTGTGGTAGAGAGCATTTCTAAAGGAAAGAGAGCAGACACCCCCACATGCCATCTCACTACCCCAAACATTTAGAAGGAATGAAGGAACAAGACTTTCATGCGCTCCTAGGTGCTCACAGATGCTGGTGGTATATGTGCAGCTCTAATCAACAATATTATTTTAAAAGATCTCACTCTTATTCAAGTTATGTGTATGCTTAAAATGAAATTAAGCTGACCTTAATTGACCAGAAAGCTAGCAGAGAATGGTGATAAATGGATGACACATTTGCCATCTTGTTTATGTTTTACATGGGCTGTATGAAGAGTTAACAGCAAGCTACACATTTAAGGCCTAATACATATGCACAATGAATGTTCTTCTTGACTCTTGAAAGCCCTGCAAAGAGCTCAAAATTCCAGTCATTCCTGGAGAGAATCTGCTAGTTAAGAAATACATTAAAAAAGTAAATTCCAGAAAGGTCCCTGGTGCTCTTTCTCTCTCTGTGAGCTTAACACCAGAGAATGAAAAAGCAGTAAACAATAGCAACAGCACTATTTGATATAAACCTGCATGTTGTACGTCTGTGGGGTAAGAACTAGGAAAAGAATTCTGAAAAGACATAGTTGAAGAGAGATGTGCTCTACCTTGAACAAAGGCACAGTTAAGGAAAAGATAGCCTCAGAGAGCTTTCCAGAGCAAAAAGGTCTAGGAGGACAGTGGTACGACTCATAGTTAACTCTGAAAATACCAAGGAGGCAAAATAATCTGGTGTAAAGGAAAACACTCTTGTGAGAGAATGCTGATGAGCTGGACTCTTAACTGCTACAGCCAAAAAGCTTATCACATAAATACTACCTGACAGCTAGTACACGGGTATAAGCCAGGAACTTTCTTGTTTCTGTACCTTTTTTTAAAAACTGTTTTCTAATTTTATACTCAAGAATTTAACCTCAAAGGTTGTACACTCTGCTAGTGTACAAACCCTTCAACCAAGGTTATAAAGTTGGAAATCACTGGAATAGGAATATATTATGCCAAGTACAAGGATCCATTTTCAGACTGGCTGGATCAAGTGCTAGGACACTAAAAACATTCCTCACAGAGAAATAGCACTGATTTAATCAAACTCTGTATTGCCACAGTTATCTATAAAACTAGTACAGGATTATTGAGCAGTCCTGACCAAGACTGCAATGTCAGTCAGGTATGCTAGTTTTTCTATCCATCAGACTCAGTGACAGGGACTATATTTTGTTTCTGTTGCTATGTTTTTGTGTTTATTTTTCCTTTAAAGCTTATCTTTTGAGATAAACAAGCAAACTGGTTATCACCTGGAGTCCAAAGTGGCATATTAATTAACCGAAAGTAACCGAGAAATTATAACATGCACTTAAATGATTTTGAAATATACCCTGTCGTCATATGAAACTTTCATTTTGTATTATGTCCCATGATTTCATTAGCAACATGCTGCATATTAAACATCTTAATATATTGTTCCTCCTACAGAATAGATATCATGAGACTTATAAAGAATGTCAGACTTACGATGCATTTAAAATGTTGCTTTAAAAATAGGATTTTTGTGCCACTTTTCATATAACGGGGAAATCCAAAGACACTTCAAGACTCACGGCAACTACAGAGTTCCTTTCTTTTAGATGTATATTGCCTTCTTGGTGCATTTCAAATTGAATGAAATTCTAGGAGTACAAAACATTTTAATAATGTGCAAATAATCTTGTAATAATTGAACTTCACGATAGAGAATTTTAGGAAATAGCTGCAGATAACAAAAGTAATTTTCTCTTTAATGCTCAAATTACTTGTAGCAGTCTAACTAAAAGAAGCTACACTGGTTTGCAATGCCCTTGAACAGATTAAGATCCTAAAAGCCTCTCTCTTGTTTAAAAGCAGAAAATGAATAATTTCCTATATGATTTCATCAATGCATACCAGTATCTTCTTTTGCAAGATGCAAGTATTATCTAAAAATAACAAACCTAGCACACCATATAGTTATTTTGAGATAGATAGATATACTGAGTATAAGATTACATTATAAATTGCAAAAGCAACACGCTTTACAAATTTTAATGATTTCTAAGACTGCTCTTGATGTAACAGAAATTCAGAACTGATGCCTGCATTAATAGGATATTACAGGTAATGTGCGAGTTCAAAGACTGCAGGGGTTCTTGAAATTGCTTTATTCTTTTACATTATTAATGTATTTCTTTGGATCAGGTAACTACAGGTTTACTGCCTTATGCAATCTAACTAAACTCTACAAAAACGTGATAGCAGTAATAATCTAACCCTTTGGCTTTCTTTTACAAGCATGCAAAAAGATGAAATTTGCCATGGTGTTTTAGGGTTAGTTGAGATTAACTGCAGTGCAGTTCAATAAAACTGCCTTTCATCTTAAGAGTGCGGGTCTATAAAAGCATGCAAGATCTAGATTGGTGCAATCCATCGTCTTAAGCACTGTTAGAAAAACCTTCTTTAACCACAGCAACAAAGAAGTTAAATGGTGTACAAATAGCCCACATATAAGCCGTGAGAATAGAGTGGAATGTTTCTCAGTCATTCTAGCAAAGAATTTTCTGTGTGTGAAACAAATTAATCTATATGAAATAGAGTTTCCAGGAAAAGTATGTGATACTTCTTCCAAACAAAGAAAAAGACACAAATCTTGGATTGATTTTAACAGACCCATACGTATGATACTGATGAAGACTATATACATATTTCTACTCATGTGATGTTATACACTGATACCTATAAGGCAATGTTCTAACTTTTGTCTAGTTTGCTACAGAATTTTTCTATAAAATTAATTCTCCACAAATGTAGGGAAATGCAGAAACACTTCAAAATTGATAAAAAAAAAATAAAAGACCCTTTCCCCACTAAAGATCTTTCCTGGAATTCACGGGTTAGGCCAAATATTGCTATGTGGAATAATTCTGTTCACTCTATTTAAGATAAAATGCACACAGCCCGCAAACTCGAGTCAGAAATGTTATAATCTCATCTCAGTACCTTTCCAGTTTAAATAAAAAGTTTTGAGGGTGGAAGACAAAAATAAAAAAAAAGTAAACAGCCCCCAACCCCAAACCTTGGTATCGCTTCCCAGACTTCCTGCTAGTCAACACCCAAATGAGAATACAGGGTGCAGAAATGAAGAAATTACTGCCAAGAAAGCTTCACAGCTTTGCTTCAATATTATTGCAGTGAAATAATTCTGGAAGAGAGCTAGAGGGAAAATCTGAATTATTCATTTCTAAAGAAACCACAGAGCCAAAACTTTGAGATCTAACAATGCTCTACCTGCTTAATGTCTACCAATAGAAAAAAATCCCCAAACTTCTAAGTTGAAAAATAAAGTTATTTAAGGGCAAAAATATGAGTATATTCTACAATTAATTCAGCAATGCTGGTGGTTCTGGAATACCTGACTGTGAACAGTAACTGGAGAACAACCACACACCTGGTTTTTCTGAGCTCTCATGACATCAACTTCATACTCAGCGTATTGTAAATCCTGTGCAGGGTCCTTGGTATCTTGTAAATCGCAGAAACTCTAAAAGAAGAAATTATAAAACCCCAAATTATAAAATTTATCTTCTGTTAACAAGAAAATGCCACTCAGTAGATCTAATGGAAGTAGTTTGCTTCTAATACAAATGTGTTAAAATCCTGCATTTATGGAAGAATTTTGTGCTGTAGGACACAGATTAGATAAAATACACTATATATAATCTTAGATTGGTAAAATAATGGGAAAGTAATAGTGCAGTTAGATCTGAAAGGAAAGAAAATATCCTTATTTGGTAGCTGTTTATTATCCTCTCCTCAAAATGAAAATATCCTTTCTGGCCCGTGACATTTGGGTTACGGTTGCTCTTGCTAGAGCATTTAATACTCAAGACTAGAATTCAGTTCCAGTTACCAGAAGTGTTACTTCAGTATCTGAGAAATTGATTACTATCTTTTTGCCAAACACCTGAAATTTCATTTACTAACCTTAAGGGAACTATAAGTTTAATTCCAAAGAAGCAAATACACTAAAAGAAAGAAACACTATCAAATAGGAATTTTTAAATAAATGTTGTCCTGCAGGTTTCTCGTTACTCGTAACAAATGGAAAGTAGCAATAAGTCAGTCATATAAATGATGGAATAAAATAAAGCAGAATTAAAATTATTATTAGATGAGGTGATGGAAAAAGAAATTTGCAATGTCTAAAAACAGCTTAAAGTTTAAAGCATATTTTGGAACCAAAACAGAAGACTGGGAATCTACTTGGCAAATCTTCTTTAATTAGACTGATACCTTAGAACACTGATGGAGCTTGCAAGATGAGAAAAGTATTGATTTCTCCAGCTGCTTCAGGGGGAGTTCGGGAGTTACAGCACGGGGGCTTGGGGAAGGTTTCTTTACTGTGTTTTAAAAGGCTATGAGGAAGTTACATGAAAAATAACAGTCCTGTATAGTTTTTGAAAAGTAAAGTTTAGTCTTTATCATGTTGGGGCATACTACACTGAGAACAGCATCTTAGTGATAATTTCTTCTGGTCACAAACCACCTGAAATAATTTGTGGGCTTTGATATGTAGCAGTCAAGTGAGTGGCAAAGGGTGAACTCAGACTCTTCCTCACCAAGAATGGAGATCCATGGACTGAAAACTAGAAAAAGCCAGTTTGTGCACTATAATTTGAGGCACAGTTTCATAGCCCTGACTGACTTCCTTGCCTGCCCAGGTAAGCCACAGGGCAGGAAATGTGCAGGGATAAAGAACCGTGATACAGTCTAGTACACAAGGAGAAAGCAGCAGCCTGTATTTGCTCAGGTCAAATAGAAAAGACTTCTAATGTCCTAACAACAGCAATTACATTTATTGAAAAGAAGTATTTGGGGGTTTGCCTCTTGGGACCATAAATTTCTGAAATATGTACAAGATTTATCACTACATAAGTGAAAAGGGATTCTAATTACCTTGCAAATCCAAGCAATTCCCAGAGCAAAATAACAGATTTTGGCAAGGAACTCTTAACACACTCACCTCAAAGTCTCATGCCCTAGCAGAACAAGGATCAGGAGCTTGCTACAGCCAGGAAGAGCTCTCATCTTAGAACATCACTGTCATTTGGTTTTGGCATTAGGGGATATGTCAGCTTATAAAATTCAAAAAATGTTGAATATAGCTTGTCTCTCAATATAATGAAAGGTAATGGTATAACTTTGGAAAAAACAGAGTCAGTACTTTCATTATTACTAAATGTAGAAAGGTGACTGAAGATGCAGAAGCTAATAATCAAAGCACCACTACATACAAATCTGTATCTTTTCAAAATGTATGAATTAAGAGAGGTTGGAAGAAACAGAACTGCTAAGTGAGACTAAAATTCCAGTGACTGGACTTGAAAGACAAAAATTAGTAGTGATACTACTACTATTCTATGAGAAAAGCAGCTGTGCAGCAGACATGTAAATACCTACCTTGGGAGGAAATGTTTTCTCAAATACTTTTTTCCAGAGTTCCAACGGTGTGTTTGCACGCATCTTTCCAATATCACTATCAGAGGCGGGTGGTGGTCCTAAGGATTACAGCGCAGCAGAAAGTAATACAAATATGTTGTCATAACAACATAAATTATCAAAGCATTTTGGATGATGATCTATCTAATTTAGTATTTTATCTTCTACAATGACAAGCTGCAACAAGTTTGAAAAAACATTGATCTCTTGCCATGAAACAGGCTGAGCAGTATTATATATTATATTTTCTTCCAGATCTAAGCTTGTTGATACTTTACTATTTGAAGTAGTCCCAATACTTTATTAAACTACCTAACAAAACTGCACAAGTAATTCTCAATAATATAAATACTGAATCATAATTTTAAACTTTCTAAGCCATTTCCTTCAATAATCTGTTAAAACTGATGCTGATGTGCTATAATTTAACTTTATTTTTTATTTGCTTAAAATTTTTTCTCATTTTCAAAAACAGTTAAGCAACAAACATGAACAGGAAACGTCCTAACCTATTTGGCTCAGCGAATCCAGGCCTGCTGGTATAAATAGAGGTTTGCTGTGATCCACGGATACAGACTTGCTAAACAGAAAAAAGAAAGTGTATCACGTGAGCATTTAGCAATCAATGAATAACAACATTATTCTAGCCAAGACTAGACTCTTACTGGGCTTTGCATACAAATACATGTAAATAAAAATCTATTCAATTCTAGTGGTCACCGTGTTTCTAATCCATCAGTTTGGGGATCAAAACCAAGGAGTTATCACTGTCCTGTTCTGAGACAGGCAACTGAGACACAGGAGTAAGAGTCCATGAACAAGAATCTTTCAGAGGTCATATATAAGGAAAAAAAAAAACCAAAAACGTTTTGGTGATTAAAATATTTTTTATTAAGTACTTTTACACTCTGGGCAAGACATTTAATACTTGGAAAATAATTATGTTACCTTTTATCATAGCCAAATGCCAAGTGATTAATAAGAACACGGGCTTTCAGCAGGAGAGCCTCAGATTTACTGGTAAACTAAATGAATCAGAAAACAAAATATATATTATGATCTTCCATCATCGAAATATTACATTATGTCATCTGCACAGAGAATTTCAGATAGAGCCTGGCTAATTCCTGACCTCAATAAATTTGGTATGTGAGCACTGAATTTACTAGAATAAAAATCTCACCCTCCCTTTCCAAAACATGAATGTATTTGTCACTGAATATATAGATCAAGAAAGATTAAATGAAAAATAGCATAAATAAAGATTAAAGAATAAATCTAAAAATACTGATTTGCAACTGTTGAAGTGTGCATATTAAGAGACACAATTTTTTTGCCTAATACTAATGAGTTATTAAGATTTTAAACTACATTAAAAATTATCCAGAATGCCACAAATATTTAGAAATGTAATGAATAACTAAAATTGTTCACACATCATAAAAGCAACTACATAGTGGCAGAACGGGTACAGATTTATCAGAAAGCAGCCCCCAGAATATCTTCTCAAACAGCATGCTTATTCCTGTCTAAGGGCTTTTGTATCCTAACAGATTCATGTCTTTGGGAAAGAAGTCAGATCCCTACTGTGGGAAATGAAGTTTCTCCCACTTGTTTCAATGGGAATCAGGATTTAGCAGCCAAAGAGTTTTAGGCTCCTAGTTCTTAATTTTTAATTACAATAATGCTTAAATACTTAAAAAAAAAAAAAATTAGATCAATAAAGTTGTAGTCTCAGTTAACAAAACATGAATTCACATGTCGAAGTACAAAAGCTGTACAATTTTACATGGATGCAAAAGGACATGCTGTGATTATAACAATTTAAAGCAAACATAAGTTATTTGGTAATCAAAATAAGCCACTATTAAATATTATTTATTACATAAATGATGGTTGATACAATTCGAACCATCTTCTGATGTAGAGAGAGCCCAAGAAGCAGCTTTTTTGGATTGTGAACCTGAGCATGCGTGTTTCTGCCTTTACTCAGGAGATGATCTGCCAAACTCAAAAATCAATTTATATACCCACATAAATACTTCACTGTCGTCATGGTTGGCAGTTCCTACTCATTACTGTAAAAAAATCCCTGCCTTCATTCTTCAACACTGTGATAATTTGGTATGCTTAAACTGTTGTGAAGACAAGCCCTTGGATCTAAGTTTTTAAATCTACTGAAGCCAGGTCACTAGATGTAAGTTCATGCTTCTAACAAAAAGGGCCAGTTGTCTATCTATGGTGATCACTTTTCCTCGTCCTCCTTCCCTGCACCAAAAAAATTTTGCCAGATGTGCAGCAAACTCAATACAGAAACTGAGCTGGCTAACAGATAACTATTTTTATTTAGTTTTTGCTGATACTGGGAATTATGTAGTTTGTTTGTTCATAAGGTATATCCATCTATTCCCTGCCAATACCTGTAACCCATTTGACAGATTAGCTCATGAAGCAAGCTACTGTAAAACCAATTAAGTCCCATTTTCTCTAGGAGTTTTACATTTCTATTTTTTAAAATATTGTTTGGAACACAAATATTGCTCATCTTCTCTATCCTTAGTTAGAAAGTGAATATACACACCACTAATGATGCTCCATAAAAATGCGAAACAAATCGAAGTGTCTTGCTTATTATTTTTCTCACTTCAGAGTCAAACTCCTGAAAAAGTTGATATTGGAACATATACGTAAAAAGCAAAAACCAAAATATTACAGCTAGAACTTTTCATTTTTTCTATAAACTGCAATGCACTTAGGCTACAATATATGAGGCTTTCAGCTGTCAGAATAATTATATCTTAAGACAGAATCAGTAACAGCCTACTCTGAAAAGAAATGTCACAATTTCCTTTTGTTTCTTTTTTACAGAGGGAGCCTAATTCAGGCAATATGTTAGTCCAGAAAGTTTCTTAATTAGGAAAGTGTATTCAATTTCCAATTAATTAGTTTCATTTTCTTTTAAATTTTTAGAAGTAGAAATACTGCCTATTAGAAGAATAAGGATTTTTTCTTTTTGTGAAAATATTTACCTTTCAGTAAACCTTTGGGTATATGCTCTCTAATACCTGCAAGATTTGAAAGGTGCATAAAAATACCTTTTCATCAATGTTTCTTTAGTATACCATCATACAGATGGCCTTCCCTGGATAAAGTGGGCAAAAACCTGGTGCCAGTGAAGCCTGCAGGAGTCTGTCCATAGACCCCAATGGAATTAGGCTGTTAGTCTGTGGTTATTACATGAGTCACTGATTTTTAAAGAGGCATAGCTCAGCATAAAGCCTCAGTATGAAGGAAGGCACAGTACCTTATTAATAAAGAATTAAGTAACTCAAAGAGTCAGCCAAGTATCAAGGCACTATGTAGTCATCCAGAGAAGCACAGGCTGCCAACACAGCAGCTAAAAATCAAACATACTGTTCTAGTTTCTCATGATTGAAGTGCTGCTTGAAAATTGAATATGCATTTGTTTGGATTTTTAATGTCCTGGGAGAGAATCCAGCAGTGGTAAGACATTTCTTTCCTCTCCCCCCTAAAAGATGCAATTACTCACTTGTCTCCAAAAACTTGAGTACTTGAAAAAAGCTCTAGACTGAAATGAGAGTTTACTGTTTATGCTGCCACAACTACCAAAAAAATCTGACCAGCTGACTTGAGAGAGCCCCTCTTTCACCGCCATAAACTTACAGCTGCTGTCAGAAGGGACACATGGAGCTGGATTTCTCTCACTATAAAAGAAAGTCATCAATATGATGTTTTCTTGCTTCCCTCTTTGGTCTGCAGCAACTTGTATCCCAACATTTTCCAAGTACATCTCAAAAATCATCAGTTTGGGAGTGTTTTGTGAAGGAATGACAGTATGCCTTCCATAATGCTGTTGGATGGAAAGATTTTTTTGTGGTAGAAGGCTGACTGGCCATACTTTTGTTCAAACGATTACTATTATATTACCAAGATTTTAGTATATAGAATCTTTACCAGGAATCTTTTAATTATTTAAAAAAAATTAAGTATTACTTACATGAAAAATATCATATTTGCTTCCAATTATCACCAAGGGTATTGGAAAAGGGTCAACTAACTCATAATCCTATAAAACAGGTATATGACAGTTAAGCAGTGTAAACAAACTGTAGAAGATTGCAACTGTTAAAACAACTGAAAGGGGTTAAAATTCACAGAAGACAAGATCTACTTTTTCAAAACTTAAAGTTAGATGAATAAACTTTAATGCAATATTCATACCATATTCTACAATTTTCTCATTTTCTTCACAAATGGTCAGGAAATCCCTCTGAGCAGTCAGAACACTTACTGGCATAAAAGGGCTTTTACACTATGTAACTCCAGCTCCAGTGTTAGATGGGAAGGGAAGAGAGGAAAAACCTCCTATGTTCACAGAACAACTGCCAGATGGGATTAGTAGAACTGGCTTTTTGACACATTCCCCCTCTTTGCATCATATCCACAGTAATACAGACAAAAGCTCAAGAAAATTAAGCTGAATGATTTGCTTGTGTCACACACTTGTCCACCCCACACCACATTTTCCAAACTCTGAAAAAATATTTAATGTGATTTTCAAATGTTTGATGTCAGCAGAAAGAGGAAACGTCACCTCACAACCATGAAAATGCAAATCAATACCAATGGACAAAACCAGCTCTGAGGGTGTAGACTTAACTCTTAAATAGCTAACTTTTATCAGAAGTTTTAATAAGTAGATTACAATAATTCTCAAGTTATCTGGAAGGTTTTCCTGTAGTCCATATGAAGTGAGACTCATGTGTTCGTGCAATTATTTAGTCAAGCTGCTTCAGTTGCAGCAGAGTGGAAAAGAGATGTGTTGAAGCAGAGGTTGACCTAACTGTCCCCTTCTAAAACCGGTTATTTCACATACAGGTTAAATGACAGTATATTAGCAAGAAGCTGCACATACTGAAAATGCTCTACTTTGAGAGGAAAAATAATGGCTTCACTCATACACTGTCAAGGCAAAAGCTTTGAGCAAAATTACCTGTCGTGGTTTAACCCCAGTCAGCAACTAAGCACCACACAGCTGCTCGCTCACCCTCCCTCCCCTGGTGGGATGGGGGAGAGAATCGGAAAAAAAGTAAAACCCGTGGGTTGAGATAAAGGCAGTTTAATAGGACAGCAGAGGAAGAGAAAGTAATAATAATGATCATAAAAGAATATACAAAACAAGTGATGCACAATGCAGTTGCTCACCACCTGCTGACCGATACCCAGCCAGTCCCCGAGCAGCGATCGCTGCCCCCCGGCCAACCCCCCCCCCCCAGTTTCTATACTGAGCATGACATCATATGGTATGGAACACCCCTTTGGCCAGTTTGGGTCAGCTGTCCCGGCTGTGTCCTCTCCCAGCTTCCTGTGCACCTGGCAGAGCATGGGAAGCTAAAAAGTCCTTGACTAGTATAAACATTACTTAGCAACAACTAAAACATCAGTGTGCTGTCAACATTCTTCTCATACTAAATCCAAAACACAGCGCTATGTCAGCTACTAGGAAGAAAATTAACTCTATCCCAGCTGAAATCAGGACATTTTCATAACTTAAAACGGTGTATAGAATATAGAACTGAAAAAAAAATAGTTTCAGTTTCTTAACTAAGAAAAAATTAATTCAGGATAACATCAGAAATGTTAAAACTGGCATACTGAACCCATCTTTTGACTATGGAATTAATTTTTTACTATGGACTATTTTAGGTGCATCCAGCCTTTTTAAACAAGGTCTGCAATTGATATACTTACACTTTATCATCATAGCAAATAATTCTTTACCCAGGCCAATGGAATATATCTAATCCTTAAAAAAACCTCTAAGAACCTCATCAATTCCTGTTTATCATAAAAATATGTTTAGCTATAAGAAGGCAAATAAAAATCTGCATAAACTGTCATTTACTTTGGCTGTAAAAGATAGCATTTCCTCCCACAAAATTGATATAATTTTTTCTTGAACAATGATGAAAGTAAAAAGAGAACCAAGGAGTAACATACCATTTTGTTTGCATCCTTTCTGGTTTTGATAATGAAGGCTGAATAGAAATTCTAGTTTAGAAGGTGTAATTGTGTGTGCCCCTACAGGGCAAGTATAACAAGTCTTCTCTTCTTAACAATTAAAGGGCATTATTCTTTTTACTTGTTGAAAGGAGCTTGCAGTTTTCTGATAGGTAAGCCCCTGTATGTAAACTCGACACTGTGGTCCTGATTTATTGCCAAGTGTCCTTGCAGACATGTTCTTTTTGTGAATCACCTTCTCTAAAGGTAAAAAACAAAACCATAATCCAGCAAATCTCAAACCCTATACTCCAAATCTACTGAGTGTTGCATATGTTGCTTTCTCATAATTTTTAAGTTACTTTTAAATTTTTGAGCTATATAAGCATTTGCTGTATTGCAGCATTTTATAGAAGTTACAGTAACTAGATTTATGTGCCACATCTTTGAATTGTTGAATACTTATTTATGCATTATATACACACAACATTTGCAGAGGTTTAGTGCACAATGACTTTTCATTTCTATTGCGCATAATCTAGTTTAGCTTTTCCAGAGATTTAGTTAGCAATTATGTTTAAAGGACTGATGTTAACATTTCTGAAACTTTATAATTTAATTAGTTGTCAGATTATCAAAAGGCATTGAGTTTGTGATAGACATTTAAATAAATGCAAAGTATATAGTCATGTTGATGGCTGTTATAACTATATTCTTTGCTTAAATTTGTACCTTCAGCTAGTCTCTTGCTAGATGACTTTTGTACATTCTAGTTTTCATCTTCATTTTAAAAAGATGGGGGGGGGGAAGCAAACTGCTACTCTCAAACTATTTCTTTTGATTGGTGTAACATGCCATAACAATCACATTAGATATCTAACAAAAAGATATAAGAAACCTTCTTTCCTTGTTTCTGCTCTTATTGAATTTTTATTAAATTGCTATAATTTTCCAGTGAACAGGTTCATCTACATCAAATGGATTTTCAGTCATGCATAAAAATCTAAAAGAGTTGTTTATGATTTTCAAAAGCATTATCTTTAACTGTATAAAGGCCTGTGACATCTGGAGAAAATATTAGAAGTAACTTACTGGATGATCCCTCTGCAGATTGTTCCGCATCCTCTGTTTAATTTCAGTAGCTACTTCAGGATTTGTCTTTTCTAGTTTGGTTAAAATTTTGTTCACGTGGTTCCTGGTGACCTGCAGAAGTTTCTCCATAGTAGCCCAGAGTTCGTTAGGTTTGGATAGATCCAATACAAGAACTACAGCAAACGACCTATTAAAAAGGCATTATTTGGTCAAATCTTTAGCGCATGAAACAACCAACATTTTCATATACAACCATACCTGTAGTACAAATGCTAAGATAGAATTAAATGTGACAGCAAAGGAAGACGGCTTTTAAGGATACTCTGAGCTCTGAAGAAACCTCTCCCTCATCTCTTGTTCAGAACTATTACTTTGGCAACTTTCCATCAGAGGTTTTGGGGGGATTGTATATATCAAACTTAGTTTCTGGAGACTTTGTTTCAAGCAACAAAATATGCAAACATCCTGAGCCCATTTACCTCCTTCTTCCTAGCCCCTTTCCTGGGCACTTCTACTATCATATATCCCTGCCATCTCATAACTCTAACAATCCCAGATGAAGCAATGTTAGCAAATGGTTAGGATCTTGCCTAACCATTAATGCATTAGAAAGTTCTATACTTTCATTATTCTTTTGTAATATGAAATAGAAAAAACTGGTTAAGGGCAATATTCTGTGCCATGGACTGTAGCAATTAGCCGGAACCTCAAATGGGTGCATGAGAAAGTCTTCTGAAAGATAAACGGAAGAAGTCAGGGTACTCAAGACATACTTCGCAATTGCCAGGCTTTTGAAGGTGGATTATGATAAGAAATGTTCTACATATAAACTCCTCTCCTTCCAAAACCCTGCCTCCCAAACTCTTAACTGCATTACAGTACAACTGTAAAGAACAACATTGTAAATGCAGCCATTTGAATGGATGCAATCATTCTTTCACATTCCATCCTGACTTGAAAAAGGGGATTCCAGACCAGAGTGGTATTAGAAAGACTACAAAGTAAAGTGGATGTCCAATTTCACTTTAAAATGCTGCAGGGAAAAAATCTGGTGAAAATTCTCTTGGTGAAACTAGATATAATTCATGGAACTTTTAAATAAGCAAATTGCTTGACTACAGACAGATGAGAAAACCAGTGAAAAGCACTTATACTTAAGTTGAAATGGCAGAATTTTTGACTAGCACGTTAAAACCTTGCCTTATGAACAGAAGCGGTCTTACAGAAAAATGTTGCTATCCCATCAAAGAATCTTAAGATCATCCACATCAGAAGATTCCTTATCAGCAAAAAGGTAAGAACAGACTGATGGAGGTGGAGCTCAGTTAAGTTCATTTAGGCAATAGCTGAAAAATTATAGTTGATTTTTTTCCCCCAAGCTCTTCTAGAAACAAAAAGCTTCACATACCAGAAGTGGGTTTTTTTAATTCCTTCTGTCTTAGCCTCTCACTAAATAATGGCATTATCTCAATAGCCAAAACAGTAGCAAATGTACATGATAAAAATTGTATCCCTCCTTTTTTGTTTCTTTTTTTCACAGAAGTTAAAGCTCACTACCAAGGAAATAAAGCAATGCATCACAATACAAAACGTATCTTTTGATCCTTTTCTCCCCAAAAACATAAAATGCAACCCTCATCACCTTCTCATTTCTTCAAGCAACTCTTCATGCATTTCTTCTTCCTATGCTATTCCATCACTTTTATGGATTTTTCTCACTACATTCTCTTAATTCTCTCTAAATTCCTGTTCCCTTTTGTCTTCAAATCATTTCAATAGTTCTACTTCCTCTCAGAAACATCATCTGTCTTGTATGATCTTCATCTCATCAGATGGTCACTTCCCTTCCCAAAAATCCAGAGATTTGTTTTGGTCACAATTTTTTGCCTTTTCACCCTAAAATACTGCCCCTCACAGAGATAGCATCTATGTTTCCATACAGAAGTAGGAAGCAAGATTTTATTTTTCATATGCCCCCACGTTTCTTTTTCTGCTCTTTCACTGAGCATAAAGATACTATGTCTTCTCTTTTTTTGTATTTCTTGTTCTATGGACTTAAGGCCAACCTATTTCCTTCATGTTATCACTTTCTCTTGTTGGAGATTGCTAAGGACTTGGCTTATTAGGAGAGAACCATGGAAAGGAAGATCAAAGCAAAGTATCAGTGGTATTACAATGATTTTTAGAAAAAAAATCATAAATATTCTATCTTACATTTTGAAAGAGTTTTCCACAATAAAAGTTCTAGAGATTTACTTATGTTTGAAGGAAAGTTGAAATTAACTTTGGAATTGTAATATTAATCATTTACCTTATATTGTTGCTAGTGATTGGTATTCGAATCAGCTCCAGTAATGAGGTTCCACCACCTAGTTCCCAAAAATGAGCTATATCTTTAGGCTGTAAAAGAGTTTCTTTATGTCAGAAATGTGTGTTTCCACGCAAAACCAAAAGATCTTAATCTGATAAACTGGCTTTTTATGCAAGTCACTCGGAAGAAGAACATGTATTATTTCACTAGTATTTTCTGAAAAACAAAACCAAATAAAAAACTCCCCATGTTCTAGAAATCCCATATAACACTTATGAAAGACTCCTGGCATGCCTCTGTCTTGATAAATGACTACAGTAAAGTTAAGAAGTCAGGAAGCAGCATGATTAATGATAAACATAAAACAAATCACGTTCTCTTCCCCTTTTTGTTTATTGCAGCTCAAGACTAATACTTTTTGAGAAGTTTGCAACTGGAAGAGTAATGAATCTCTACCTTTGCATTTAGTTTCTGGGAAAAGTTTTAAGTGATTTTTCTTTCAGAGCCAGATTTTCCACTCCCTGCTCCTGTAACAGAAGAGCCATTACCCGCAGCAATAGTTATTGCTGCTGGGCAGTGTTGTGCTGTGATGGGAATGGGTTCAATATTTCTGTTAACATAATCTGCAGTGCAAAATTTAGCGATATGGACACATAACCCAAAAATTTAATTATGATTTAACATCCTCTAAGATGACTTCTTCTCTCATAAAACTGGTTGTAAAGTAGCTTCATTAGTTTGTACTCATTTTGCATTTTAAAGACAAAGTTAAAGGCATGCATACTGTGTTACAATGGGAAAATAAAAGCACTCAAACATGAAAAAGAAGGTAGTTTTTACAGATGAATCTGATTGCTTTGTGTTATACTTTGGTCTCTGATCCACTGTGTTTTAGTGAGAGGAAAAACATTACAGATTAAAATACAAAACTAAGCTAGCTAATTTAAATAAAATTATATTAAAAACCCCTAAACAATAAGCTAAAAACCCTAAGATTCTTAATAAATACATAAATACACAGAACATATAATTTTTTTTGTGTGTGTGTGTATATAAAAAGATATGGTAAACTATAGTTTCTGGATACTCACCGTATTATGTCTCCTTGCCCTTCTACCAAAAGTATATTCCAAGGCTAATGTTGGCTTTGGATTCTCTTCCCTATGCAAGGAAAAATAACTTTATTTTGTCAAGATAATAGTGGAGAAGAAGGACTGAAGGGGTGAGATCACAGGTAGCAATGAAGGGAAATAAGTTTATCCATAAGTGATCAACCGGCCACAGAATACAACATCTGTATACACCTATTATGAATTATCACAGAATATAACCATTTATGTAAAATTCTAATCCACACCTGAAAACTACTTTTAAAAATTTAACACATACCTGTCAAGGCACCTCAGTATAATAGTGGTCTTTCCCTGGAAATTAAAAACAAAGAACAACCCTACTGTACTGTCATTAAAGCATAGAAGTTGTAGCACTAAATGAAACTCACTCATTTAACATTCCAATAATAAAGTACCAGAAAAGTGTAAACTCATGTAATTGTTTGTAGCCTTATAGTGGAAACTTAACTGCCAGCTTTCTGTCAGAATCAAGTTACACTACCATTATTATAATTATAAACCAATAGAGATGACAAATACAGTAATAGGAATAGTATGCTTAAAATTAGACATTAGTGATCAGCCTGGCCAACTCTGTTAAACAGTTTTTAATTATTAGTAACACATTTATGTAATGTTTGGTTTCCACTGCAGTTAATTATTACTGATGAGATGGAAATAAAAAGAATCCTTAAAATACACATAAGCATACAGAAAAATATGTCTTTACACTGTTGAAATTCAGGCACGGAGTACCATGCCACACTGAAGGGGCTAGCACTTCTACAGTTTACTCCCGTGTCCTTTCCTATCTCAAAAATCAGTGAATTTCAGGCCAATCTGAAAAGTCGTCGTATTTTCTCTGAAAAAGGTATTTTAAAAATTGCTGATGAAGAGGTTGCACATATACCAATCCTTCTAAAATAAAAACTGTATTCTTAAAAATATGACTCACTTGGTCAAAAAGGCAAATATTTCATTATTTACTTTACAAATAAATGCTAACAGAAGACAAATATGAAATTACTGGTGACCAAACTTCTGGGACAATGAGTTAAAAAAAACCTTAGGCATGCAGAATCATGAGTTTGCAATCACTGATAAGGCGTGTTCAAATAGGTCTGACATAATACAGACACAACTCATAGCAGGATGGCAAGGCCTCTATCTACAACAAAACTGGTATCAATGCACTTAAATTGGATTGTTACCAGTTAAACCTTTACAAGGGGAAATTTGACATATCAAACAATTACAGAGAGTAGCATTCTTTCTGGCAGTTACTTTTACAAAAATGAATGAAGCCAAACCTCAAAGAATTAGCACATCATTGATAACAATGCTTGAAGTTTTGACTCTCCAAACCATAAACTTGAACTTCTGAATTGTAATAATGTCTAATTGGTCCACACTCTGTGGAATGCCCACTCTCTGCAAGTCAGAATATGACATATTTTGTCTTTAGAAGAATTAAGTGGACCTTAATATCTGAAAATATCAGGTATTTTTCGTGACACATACTACGATCGAAAAACACAGAACTGTACGGTATTTAGCATTACCCCATTTTTGTTTCCCATAAATAATACTGATTTTTCCCAAACTTCCACACGCTTGCCATTGTCGTCAGGGTTTTCTCTCTTTTCCACTTCAGCTATAGCAAGGTCCCATAAAGTACCACTAGTTGGGAAAAACAAAATAAGAGTGTCATTAGAGAAAAACAATAGACCCTAGCCCATAACTCCTGAGAATACCTAAATGGATAAAATGAAGGGTATTGCGGTTTATTATTATTATTATTATTTCACATCAGATGCCCTGTGCTTGTCTAAGTACTTCTAATAAAGCCAGGTTAAGTAGAATTCCTCAGGTAACCCCAAGAGCCATTTGTGGCACACGCTGAGTAAATACCAGCTGCGTGGCGGGAGGCTTTGTTTCGAGTACATTTAAGACAACTTCAGAAGGTTTTCTACCGGTTAAGGCTTTTCACAGCACCCCGCAGGCCAGGCCGGCAGTCTCTGGCGTCGGGAGCCCCCGGAGGCCGGCACCGGAGGAGCCGGTCACGGCTCAGTGGGCTCGGGAGGGCTTAGGACCCGCCCTCGGTGCCCCGGGGAAGCTGCTGCTGGGGGCAACCAGGGCTTCCCCTTCTTTCTCAGGCTCCCCCGTGGCCACCAGCGGGGCGGTGGGTGAGGCCTCCCCCTTTTCTATAGGGTCCTTAACAGGAGCAACCGGCTGCTCGCACCAAGGGCCAGGCATGCCCCCGTCCTGCCCCCGGCCCCGCTCGCTTTGGGAGGCAGAGGCCGAAACGTCCGCTTTTACGCCTTCCTCCCCCCTCCCTCCCCCTTCCAGGCTGTCCTCCCCGACCGCCGGCTCCTTCCCCACACGGCAGCAGAAGCGAACCTCCCTCACGGAACCCGGGCAGGCCTCCCCGTTACCTGGCCTTGGGCATCGCTCCTCAGGGCCCGGGCCTGGCTCCCCGTCGCCATGGGAACCGCGCAGGGCACGCTGGGAAGTGTAGTTCTGCGGGGGGATGGGGGGGAGAGACGACGACACGACACGGAAGGGGACGGACGCCGCTTCCCAGCGGGGCCGTGCCGCGGCCTCGCCCCGCCTTCCGCCCCGGCGCTGGCGGCGGCTGCCGTGGCGGTGGCGGCGGCGGCGGGGCTGCTCTCGCCTCAGCCCTCCCCGCCTCAGCCCTCCGAGCAGCGTGCGCGGCGCAGGGGTCCCCCCCGGAGCGGGCAGCGCTGCGGCGGGCGGGAGCTGCCCTCCCCCCTGTCCGCGCTGCGGCGGCCATGGCCGCCTCGGGAGCCGCGGCCGCCGCGCCCCTGAGGGGAGTGAAGGCCCGCGGCGGTTCCGCCCAGCGTCCCGCCCGCCCCTGGAGCCCCGGAGTTATTCGCGGGAGCCGCAGCTGCCTCTGTGTTTTGGGTGCTGAAAATGGCGACCCGCCTTAATGCCAGAGTGAGCGGAGCTGGTGTGAGGGGCATCGCTGCCCTTGGGGGGGGATCTCCTCGACTGTAGCCCTTGTTGTGAAGTGACAAAAATTCTTCAGCTGTGGAGAAAGCCGGGGATGAAAAAACAGGTTATAAATGGCGGGAGTGTTTTATTTTACCTCAGCCTTAAGCATTGGCTCTTGATAAACTCATGGTTCCCAAGATAGCTTCGTTAACAGCAGAGGGAATGAAACAAGACCTAAGCCACTTCCACCCCCAGTACGTGAACTGCTGTGTAAGAAAATCAGTGCAATTATTTTGTAGTTACTGGGGCATGCAAATCAACTATTACAAAATTAAGTAAGATGCTGTAATAAACGGGAGACAGGCTAGATTACTTCAAATAAGATCTGTGAATCAAAGAACACGTCCAAAGATCATGTTAGGGTTAGATTAGAAAGTGGGATTTAAAGGGTGCAGTAAAACAGTGGGATGACCCAGCACATGAAAGGAATATAGAATGTAGGTGAACTCTACAAAAAGTGTCCTATGTCAGGGAAGTGACCCCAAATCCAGGGCAGCAATTACAGCTGACCTGTAGCTGATGAGCTGCTTTGTGTCTTGAAAGACTAGAAAAATGTACGTAAAATCATCTCTTGCCTGTTTGATCAAAACCAGGAAAGTGGCCTCATTCATAACTCAGAATTAATTTTAACTGCTCCTCCTTCCTTCTCCAAAGAAGGCTTATGTAGCCTTCTACAGACCCTAAGTAATACTTGTTATTTAAATAAGAGGTTTTTCTAAGTTTAACTTGCATAATCACTTTCAGTTCCAGAAGCCTTCATATGGTTATTTTTGCCTGTCTTTATTTAATTCCAGGTTTTCACATGGATCTTCTAAAAGCATTTTCTAACCCCCCTATGGAAACCATGGTCTTGCAAATTAAAATCCAGAAAGAAACTTCATTGTTCGGTGTTGTACAGTGGCAGGTCACGCTGATGCCTTTCTAAGTGCGTTTCTTTCATCAATTTAATTTTAAAAGAACGTTTCTGATATCTTGGTGTATGAAGCCAGTGCTGATGTACCGTCAGCAGTTAGAGATGGTGGAACCCCCGGACAAAGCTGCTATTGCTCTGCCAAAGAAAACAAAACTAAGGTAGGAATTGCTCCTGGCACTCTGATCTAGGTATACATTACTGCAACAGCAAGAGTGTAACACTAAAAAGCAAAGTATTTTTACAGGGATTTAAACACTGGCAGAGGGGTGGCAGATCTGGAAGCTGCTGCAATACAAATCTGAGCTGGGAAGCACTATGTAAGGCTGTACAATTAATAAGTTGTACTGAAGTCCAATCTGGAAATGAAATTGGAGTTTTCAGTATTTTAAGTTTCACCTTACTCAGTTTCATTTCCTTTGCCCTAAGAAATTGTAAAAAAATACTTTTTTCTTCCTAATTAATTATTACTGAGTTACTAATCACCTTAGTTAAAATTAACTCAAACTAATGGATGGCACTAAGCTGTATGGACTATTAAAGCTCTACCTAAAAGCTTTAAGTGGTGCATTCCTTTATGCAAGGATGATTTTTTTCCTTCAGGACCTAGCCTGTAAAAACAGTGTCAGTCTGACAAGGAACTCCAACACCAAATACCTACCAGCCTTCTTTCATAGGGAAACACATGCCTCAATTTTAAATTTAAATATAAACCAAATTTAAATCTAAAATAACATAAACCCACTAATTTTGTGGACTGTATTAAAAACTCAAAGCTTTATCATTTGCCTGCTGTACTACAGGAGTAAATAGGTCTTGCTTGTTTTAGAAATGAGCGGTTTGCTTACTAATACTGCTGCACAAAATTGACAAGGCATAGTGAAGTTCAAGTAATGTATTAATTTACATTGCATTCCAAATATTATTTTCAAATCAATGTGATTGTTTATACGGTTACCAGTGATCCTTCAGTTTCATTGACCATTTATACTGATCGTTGTTACTGACCGCTAGCTCAAAGCAAGCACAAAAGATGTCCTGAAGTCCATGACAGAAGGTGAAGTCTCCTTGCATGTGCTAACATATTAATCTCATCCTGAGAATATTTTTACAGCCTAGGTTCTGCAAGCCTTGAGCATGGGAAATTCTTCAGCATCAGTCCCAGAGGTCGCTGCTCATTTGACAGCTCCCATGGTAGCATCACTGCTGAAGATTAGGAGGTGAGAAAGGTCTAGTTCCTACCTGGGCTTTACTCATGGATTAGGTACTGTGGTATGAATTGTTTTGGTGGATGACTCAAGGTTAAGACTTGAGATGTGGATCACTTGTGAGGCTTGGGCTGGGTGGGGAAGGCAGAACAGATTACCTGCCTGGACTCTGAAATTTTCAGCTTTGCTGTCTTGCATTGCATGGTATCCTCTAAGTAGCTCTGGAGCTAGATTAACATGGACCAAGTTCCCCAGAGTTGCACAGTTGCGTTTGCAAGCCAAGCTGTTGAAGTGTGCTTGTGTAGGAGACTTTACTTGCTGACTCTGTTAACTTGAAGGGAGGTGTCTGCTTGAGGAGGTTACTATTGTACTACGGAAACCTCACCCTTGCTAATCAAAATCCCAAAGAAACTTCATTGTTTAGTGTAGTGTTGTCATGGTAACTGTGATTCCGAGTGTATTTACTTCATAAAAAGTAACACAGCATTTCTGCTAATGTGACTATATGGGATTAATGGTGACCTATAATGAGCAGTTAGTGGTAGTAAGTCTGGAAAGTGCTGCTAAGAAAAGGGAAACTAAGGCATGAATTGCTTCTGCCACTATGATGTAGGGGTATACTGCAGCAGCAAGAGCTTCACACTAAAAAAGCAAAGTAATGTCCAGTGTTATCTACGCAAGGCAGGCAGAAATGTCATACTATACTTCATAGATTGTATACTGCTTTATAAAACAGCTGTTTGTGAGGCTGTAAAAGTTAATGAAAACTGTAAAAGACTCAAAATCTGCACATCAGCTGTGTATTGTATATCATGTTGTCTCCAAACTTAACAAGATTTTAAAAACTTCATGAACAAGCTCACTAGCAACATGTTCCACTTTTTTTGCCTTCTAATAGAACCTGATCTGCCACATTCGTTTAAAACCAGACAATTAGGAAAGGATTACTAGTTGGGGTATTCTAGGTTGATGGCTATCATAATTTCATGATGACATGAAAATGTCTGTATTTGTAAACTGCGGTTTCTAATCATATTTGAGGAGCTTTAGACTATGACCTGTGTAAAACCAATGCAGTAGCATCTGTTCGAATTTGCACACACAACACTCCCCCCCCTCAAATTGCTGAAAGCTAACTATTCTGCTGATTGCAAAGGGATGTTAACTCCTAGCCCAATTACACCACACTATCTGCATCACTTCACACGAGGTGCTGCACAAAAAGATGCTGCACTTGGTGCCAGGGTCTCTTCTAACTTCCAATTTGCTTTCCTTGATGATGGCAGGAGATCAGCTGCCCACGAGGAGGTAAACCTCCTGTTGCTGGCCCTACCACGTTGAAAGAGAAGGATCTAGCACTACAACCACCACCAAAGGGTAAAAGTTACCAGGAAGCTCTTCCCACATTGCAAATGTGAAAGCATCTAGATATAGTATGCTTGTTATTTGCTTGTAATTTTCAAGACAAAACATGCTGGCCCATAGTACCATCCATAAAATGGTGCTTGAGCCCTTCAGACTTAAGTAGCTGTGGCAGGACTTTGGGAGCTTTCAGAAGCAACGTATTTATCAAGTCGGCTTGCCAATTTGTCTTTCCACTTTTAAGAGCATTTTCTTTTCACAACCTGTTTTCCCCTTCCAATCTATTTTAATTCTTCAGGAGCATACTCCCTGCCTCTCATAGAGGGCAAACAGCTGAAAATTCCTTCTCTCTCAATATGAGTATATATATATTTGAAATGTCGAAATGTCATAAAACAAAGGAGATTTTCAACCTTCAAATATTACAATTCATCATTGTGAAATTACTTCAGTTTTAAGTAATTAAAAAAAAACCAAACAATGAGGGCTAGCTGTAAGGGATTAATGATCCATGATCATCAGCATGAGCAGAAGTGGAAACTGGGAAATGTATATGCATCAGTGATTTATGTTTGACTACCTTCTGTTGGACCTAAATTATCTATTTGAGTATGCTGCTGATCCATTTCAGAGCCTGAAGAACTGGTTTCTTTGCACGGAAACAAAAATGTGAGGATTGGAAGAGAAAATTATTGTAATTTCGATATACTTGACCCTACATAGCACTGAGGCTTGCAGCTGAAAAAGGCAACCAGAAAGTGCTCCCAGGTCCCATAGTGCAGATCCAGCATTATGTCTTCGGTGGGCAAGAACATTACGTTAGTATTATAATATGAAATGTATAGATACAAATGAAAACCAGAAAGTACAACTTTTACAAAATATTATTCTGAATCACTGTATGTATATACATTATACACATTATACATGGATTTTATATGTCACATATGTCTCCAAATTTAGACACAACAGTTCAAGCAATGTCTTTCTGTTATTCTTGTGTTTTCAATTGTGAGTCATTCGTGCATCTGTATTGTATTATTATTCTGGATTAAAGAAGAAATTAGGTACAGGATCTTGTTTAACAAACTATACTAAATACAGTGCCAGTCCAATTTAGATTTTTCCAAAGGGCTGGGGCAGAGAGGCATTATTTAGAAATTCACCAGGCCAAGGCTGAAGATTTGCCAAGTAAAATAGCTGTATAACAAAGGCTAGAGTGTATCATGAGAATACTCTTTAGATTTATAATAGTTACATGATGTGCTTATGGTTTTTTTTTAAAGGAGAAACAATTACACAAATCAAACATTTCATTCTTTTTAGTCCCATGGTGCTTGTATTGCAAATAAGGAGGGGTGCTGGAAGTGGAAAATATTCTGTTTGACTTTTTTTTTTACAGAAAAATTCCTTTTCAAAATGAAGGTTATACAACTTCTGTAATTTTGAAAAATAGAGATGAAGACGAGTTGAAGACAGTTTGGTCCCTGAGTAAATATCTCGAAAATGACGAAAATCTATACAGTTGTTCCCAAGGCCACCTTTCCCCACCACTATCAGCAGACAGTTATTGTTGAGTTGTAGGCACAAGCCATCACCAGCAAAGCATAATCCTTAAATTGGCTCATCATCATTCCAGTTCAGGCCAGGGCTTTCACGAAAGGGCTCCTCCTGTTATATACCATTGAAATGAATGTAAAACTGTCTGCCTTTCTTTTGGTTATGGACCTGCTTATGCTCCATGTCTTGTACATCAAAAAGCTTTCAATCAGTGTAGAAACCCTGTAACAAAGATGGATTATCATGATACATAATCCTTTCATAACAAAGTGGGACATTTAGTCGGTCTGTTGTTTGCAAGAAGTGGCTGACTGCCCGTTTCCTTGAGTTTCTGTCCACTTTGAGGTGTCAGTAATGCTGGAGCAGAGAGGTGATGAGCAGCTCCTTTCAGCTGATGAAAGTTGTTAATATAGCTGGCAATCAGTAGAGTGATCTCAAGAATCTATAACAGGAACATACAAAACTCTTTGAAAAATACAGTGATGTGTTTTGACTGCTGAAAAAATAGCTAACTTTTTAGCAAGTGACAATCACCATCAACTGGAAAAGTACTTGTACTTTATCAAACAAATTAATGATGGGGAGAGAGGAGATGCTTAATAGAGCTTTTTTCTATTGCTCCTTGCCAATAATGTAATGTTATTCCCATCAGTATGCTGGATACTTTGTCTTCCACAGTCTTCAATGATTCAAACAGATGGTTTCTTTCACTTGGAGAGAGATTTTGAAGTCCAAAAGATGCCGCTCTTAGAAAAAACTTTCATGATGTGTTCCTTCAATTTTGTTAGCAAATACCTAGTGCTCAGAGAGCTTTACTAAAGACGCAGGGTAGATAAAAGGAATAAAGACTTCTGGGAGCTTTTTACCATATTTTCTCTTTGCAATCCACACAACCTTGCCTATAAGGGCATGATCTGATGGAAACTTGGAACAGCTGTATTTTACTATGCTTATTTGTATGAAGAGTCGTATTTTGACCCAAATTTATATGTGCTATTTTGTATTCTGTTTCATAAATTGTTCTAACAGCAAAAGACTTCCAAATCTTTGCTTTTTAAAAAAAATGTAGTCAATCTTACCAGTGAAGGAGAGAATCTGGATTTAAAAAGCACGAAGAGTTTCTTTACCAAAGGTAAAAATATCCTAGGATGCTTAAGAAGCGACTGATCTTTCAGATCTTGTGTTCTAGAATTCCACTGTAGAACACAAAGGTACCTTCTTAAAAATTATCTCTGGTGCTGATCAAGCAAACAGACTACTTTTTAGTACTGCATATACTTCCTGTCCTTAACAGCCACCTTTGTCTTTCTGTGAAAAATGTGGAATGCTATAGACAGGGGCATGAAAAGAAAAGGAACACATCAGTATTGTCACTGTTAGGTCTTATATTACTAACTGTTTCGCTCTCTAAAACCATCTGGCAAAAGTCAATAATCTGAGAATGCTAGGAATACAGAAGGTGTTTCATCTTTCACATCTGTTAAGTATTACCCGCTAGAAAAAGTACAAAAGTAGCAGATGGTGGGAAACTATTTCAGGTAATATACCAACCTTTGGTTTTGTCATGGCAAAAAGGTGTTTTTCAGTTGATTTGTCCTTTGTCTGAGCATTGTTAACAACCAACATAAAATCATCTTGATAACCTCCGAAAGTCATCACACTCTTATATGTATATGTAACTGTTAATCGCTTAAAAAAGAAAACAGAAAAAAACCAAAACACAAAGCTATAAGCAGGACAATGAAGGAAAAGCAGAGTATGACAAATACTTCTTTTAAAAATATAATTACATGTGTATTTTTCAAAACGTTGTTGTTAGCCTCTTAGGAATCTTGAAATTAATTGTAGATTTTGGAATAGCTTCATTCAGACCTTCACTATGAGGAATTTCCATTGCAGATGGTAACTCTTGTAAGTTTGACCTCTGTTTCTATTCCAGATTAATTAGATCAAAGATATTATAAGCAGGTTTCAACTCAAGTGTGTAATTCAATTTACACAAGTCTTGACTGACTTTGAGAGAAGGTAATCTTAGAAATTCCATCTGAAATCGAAGCAGTGTCTAAACAAATTAAATGGCAGAGTATGAGACATCTAAAGGAATTTAATTCCAGGACTTCTTTTTGTGCAGTGATGTAGTTTACATACACACAAATGAAATTAAATTCTGTTCTCTTCTTTTCACATCTCTGATGAAACATAAATGCTCTTCAAGGCTCCTCTGCTTTCCATGCCTCAGCTCTTATTGTTCAGTGTTCCACAAAACACCACACCAGTGGCCTTTGAGTCTATGATTAGCATTTAATTTATCATTACGACTCATATTAATGTGCTGCAGATGTCCACATTTAAAATTCATCGGGAGATAGTATCTGTACAATAACTGACTTAATGTCCATCGGTTACTAAACCTCTCTTTGCTCTGATTTTGAAATAATGTTTTCTCTAACTAGCCCTTGCAACATAATTTCTGATATCCTTGATCCTTCCTACAGAAAATATGAATATTCCCTGGAAACTGAGAGTTTCTTGAACGGCAAGTAAGGCCTGCCAATATTGTAAACTGGCAGTGCTCTGCAGAAATGCCATAACTAGCTCTACGAGTAGATAGTGTTCATAGAGCTTTCTGCAGTCTGATGCAAGCTCATTTTGCTTGTTCCTTGAGCAGAGCTGCTGTTTGCTCTCCTCATGTTCTTTGTTTTACTATTTCTTTCACTGCACAGAAACATAATGAGGCCCGTATCAGTACAATTATAAAGTTGAGATTTTAATTTTCTGATATTCAGTATTAGCACTTGCTAATAGCACCATGCCATTCTGTTTCTTTGCAGGATATAAATTAAAGCAGGGATCTTCTCAGGCACTGCTTTTTTACACTGACTACCATGAGTCGTTTTCTGTGAAAACTTTTATTGCAAATCAAAGAAAAATCACAGCCTAAAATGACATAATTAAATAACACTGGGTTATATTACCTACTATTAAACAAAAATAATACAATGAAAATAACAATCTTTTAAAGTAACTGCTCTTTGCAGAGTGTATGTATTATGAATAATAATGGAAAATGAAGTCTCCAGGAAAAGAAAATTAATGTTATTGTAAGAACTGTAACTATGGATCTCCTGACATCTGAATGATTAAAACATTAACATTTCATTAAAAGATATGAGAATAGTATCTGATAAACAAAAATAACTTCTGTGTGAAGAATTCATTACTTATTTCTATTATTAGTGCTACTATAATGATGATAACATTAAAGTATTTTGAAAGGAAAGAATTTTTGCTTTAAGACTAGATAACTTAGCATGGAAGGCTAATGCCACCTTTTATGTAGTATGGTGGTGAATCACTCCGTATACTCAGTATTAAAATCTACTTTGACCAAAATTAAAAAAGAAATTTCACTTACCATAGAGCTGTAATCTAGGATGCTTATGCCGTCTTCATGTACAGCAAACCATATGAAGGACTTCTCAACTGAGGATGTTGCTAGAGGCTACAAGGAGGAATATTCTTTAATTACTACTTCAAAATGAGGCAATATGTAAATAATTATTAACTGACAGCTATTCTAGAGCTCTCTCCATCCACAGACCTTACTGACATTTACACTGGGAGAGAACTGATGTAAAGGAATTGAAGTAGCTGCCCAAAGCCATGTAGGCGGCCGGTGGCAGAACTATGAACTCAACCTAATACTCTTGAAGCCTCCCCCAGTGCTTAGTCCAATAAAATGTGGAGTCTCATTAATAAAATTTTAAAAAGTCAGCTGTTAAAGTTTGTTCAGCAGCACATATGTCATATGCAAAGAACAGAGTGCAGATAAGCAATTATATATACATACTGGGATTACCTAATAAAACATAAGGGGTGAGGTGACAGTTCTGTTTAACATAGCTGTTATTTGAATCAAGGGAATTAAGATACTAGTGGTTTAAGAGAAATTGAGAGAGGCCAGCACAAAAGGGAGTGCTCTAAATACCCTTAACAACATCTAATGTTTCTGCAAGGTTCAGCTTCCATAGCCAGTTAATGATGCCTTTTCAATATTCTACTAGTTATCGGGTAAAAAAAAGTCTGAAACAAAAAGGCTATCTCAAGCTAAGATATAAGAAAATGAAAAGATACCACCCAGATTAATAATGTAAAACAAGCAGTAAGTATATTGGAAAGTTACTATAATACTATACTTAGTACTATGGCTATTACATTTCACCAGTATATAGCTTAAACAAGTTAGTAATTTGACAAGAGATTCAATCAGCACATGTATAATGCACTAATTTTCAACAAAAAGGTATTACTATTTGCAAATTGTATTTATATTTAAAAAAACCCACCACTCAAACTCAGTAAAGTTTCTTACTTTTGCTGCAAACAATTTAGCACCAAAGAAAGACCATTTTCTGGCTACTGTGAGATAAATGCGCACACAGTCTGCAGCACTGTGCCCCCGGAGAGCCATCCATCTTGTAGACAATCGCTGACAAAGCTGTCTGTTGAAATGAAATATGTAATTTAGTTATTGAAAGGAATTTAAATGCTTACCCATAGCGAGTTTAATGAGCAAAAAAAAATCCATTTGTTAAAATGATAATTTAAGTTAATGCAACAACTATCACTTATACAGTATTAAATAAATCCAGAATGTCATTTAATTTTTTTATGCACATGAAAATTACGAAGTATCTTCTAATTTCTGCAACATTATGATTAAATATTGATGTAGCAGTTGCAGCATAAAGGGAAAAAGTCTAGTACAGCTTTTAATGTGTCTCTACAGATGATCAATCTACCTTTATCAGTACTCAACAGCTATGCCAGTTGTCATTCCAAAAATCCATTCAGCTTAGCACATATCTTTACCTGTGGCTAGTAGCAGATGTGGAAGACACAGCTTAACACTACACTTTTTTAGCGTATCTGGGCACTGCTACCAAAAAGGGTGCTTCTGATGCATGAAGTGTTCACACTGGCTCTTTTCTTTTGTGGCCCCATGGTGAGCTGGTTCAATAAAATGATCGTACGGAAAACTAATCCTCCAAAAAAAACCCCCAAAACCCCCAGAATACCTTTCTAGTACATTGACTTGCAGGAATGACTCACCTGGCAGCCACAGGATTATTAGATACAGCCCAAGAAAAGGCAGGACAATGTGTAGCAAAGGGAGATCTTTCTCTTGCAGCTTACTCTTACTGGAAGTTTATTAAGTCAACCTGCACCCTTAGCAAAATAATACAAGAAACAGGCAGGTATAGAGTGATTCTTTCCCTGCCACTGACTTCCACCTCTGGCAATTGGTAGTTTAGGGACCACCTGAACAGTTCAACAGGTGTTTGACTTAATCCTCCATGAATTAGTCTAATCTAGGACCTCTTACACTTTGTTCTCTGAAATTGATTGCATAACTTTCTATTTGTTGTGCATATACTTTTGAATTTCCCTATTATCTTCTGAGTATGTAATAATGTTACTTTATGCATAGGATAATAGCTTTAAACTTTCTCAGCCCTGTAGTGAAGAATGACAAAAACATTTCCATGATGTTTATTGGACTTCAAAATTGCTCTATCATTGACTTTGGATAATTTATTACACTGTTATGCTCTTCTTTATGTTAACAGGTGTTGATTGAAATGACTTGCAGATTATTCATTTTAAATTAAGTGATCCTTTACTAGCAAGTGCACTAAGTTAACGTATTGCCAATTTGACTGGCTGCCAGATTGCACATTTGACCAGCAAACACTCAGATCAGATCCTCATGTCCTTTACTTTCAGTAGTTCTTTAGTCTGTGCACAAGACTTAAGTTAGATTTGCTGAATAAGAAATACAAAAATTTCAAAATCGCTGGGTTTTGTAACGCTGTGTAGTAACTTGTACAACTTCTGCTGAAATGAGTGCTTAATGATGGTCCTCTGTTTAGATGAGAAATATACAGAAGGAATGGGTTCTTCAATTTAGCAAGAATATGAGTTGTAAACACAGGTTTAGGCAAATATGGCATAACAGTAAGTTGTACCTAATGACAATTTAAAACCTCCTCATTTCACTCCTAGATTTTTAGAGAACATGAATCGCAAAATACATCTCACCTTAATTGTTCCTCTGAACAGCCATGCCTGTATCTCTTAGGGTAGAATCTCTCCAAAACTTGTTTTAAGGTTTGATTGGACTTGGACTGGGAAGTGACTTGCCCCGCTGGCGTTGAAAAAGGCCGTTCAAAATCTCCAATCTCTACCTAAGGGAAAGACAATGAAGAAGAAAATTTTTTGTTACTCCAGAGTAATTTTCTAGCTTGGTATTATGAGCTATCTTTTCCTCTGTCTTACCAACTATAAAATGAAAAACAGTTTGTCAATTAATGTATATTTTTCACTGATATAAAAGTCATGCAAGTAATTTTATTTTTCTTATTTTGTATTTACCATGGAAAAAAGATAATCATCAAGTATAAATTGTACAAATATAATACTTACTAGTTCTGCTCTGAGACTGCTAGATCTCCAGCTGACACACAAGCCAGTTTAGATTTATTGAGTAACACCATCAACCAACTTTCTCAATAACCTTCCCTTGAGCCTTTAATTTTTTAAAAACAAAACAGATCTTATTGAGACCATGTCTAGTAAAGGAGTCCTGGGCTTTCATTAAACAGTTGTTACTTTGGTGTATTAACTTGCAGAAATTGCATAAGGAAGGGTGAATGAGGAAATGGTGCATGATTACATGATATTTAATCAAAGAGGGCCTGACTCTGGTGGAGGTAAAGCACATTTTATCTGTACTGGTGCCAACAGCAGCATATGCTGTAAAGCATTTCCACTGAAGTACAGAGTTAGCCTTACACAAAGATTCCAGCTCAGTCTGTTTCCTGCACTGTCACGTGTAAAAGGTGGAGGTCACTTGACTGTCAAGCAATCCCGGACCAGTTTCTTTATTCAAGTTTTTCATCTGTAAAACTGCTGTGTGAGTCATTAATGCACAAGGATTACCTGAGCTAAAAGCGCTGTCAATTCCATCGCTAGTTCTTTGTTTACGGGGAAGAGTCCGTTGACTATTTGATCATTTGTCTGATATACTAGCAGCAGCTTCTCTCTGTCTGTCTCCCCATGCACTTGAACCGAAAAATAAAGCCTACAGAAAAGACAGAAAGTTATTAAATAAAGAAGATAGGAAAATGCATTAGCCCTGAGGATTAGCAGTATCTGCTCTGAATGTGACATGTTTACGTCAGCGTCCAAACGCATCATCAGAGCAACACTTGTACTTGAACCAGTGAGCAAATGTTTCATTTCAGTCTTCTGAGTTCAGTGTTGGGTTTTTTTTTTTGCAGCCCTGCTCACCTCTTAAGAACTAGAAAAAATTAACTATAGGGTTTTTTTAAAAAATTCTCCAGTTACACCTGTTTACTATTTTTGTTGCAAGCTTTGACTCAGCCAGTATTTTTCAGATGAAGAAACTCTGCATAAATGAAAAACAAATCTTGGGACAAGGCAGAGATGTTACGCTTGCTATACAAACCTATTTTTGTAAGTAAGGCGGACAGTCCTTGTGCCTTCACATTTCCCAGGGTGTTGTTCTTTGGAGGCTTGCTCCCATTTTGAAATAATGTCACAGATCTAGAAGGAAAGCAATACAGAACTGACTTTGCCGTGTATTCCTCTTTGAAAACACCTTTGAATGGAAATTGTCTACTTATTTTAGTATCTTTTACCTATTACATATCAGAAACATACATAGCTTGAATTTTTAAGCTTACTGAAAGACAACGTTACTTGCATTTCTTAGTTGGAGCATTTAATAATTAATGTTTTTGTTGTTTGTTTATCCTGCAACACACACACACTACCTTTGGAAACGAGCCATAACATGCTTAATATGGAAATGCCAGGTTCTTGATTTAGCAGCAGCCAATGAATGTGTAATTATACAGAGTGAGTTGTTATATAATTAATCAAATGCCTTTGATCTCTGTCTTCTCTTTCTGCTGCATGCTGGAGTTTTTCAGGGTCCTTTCTAGTAACTGCTATAAAGTTTGTATGAAGTTTGTTGTAAAGTGCAGCAAGAGTGGTTCACAACCAGTGGTGTAGGTGGGTAGGTGGGTAGGTGGGCAGATGGGGAGGAGGTGGAACAGAGGTCCTGGGAGCCCTGCTGGGCTTCATGTCACTGCTCCTTCATAAAAGAGCCTTCCTGGAAGCAGTAATGTGACCAGCTTCTGAAGCTGCATTTACCAGGAAAGTAAGTATGTTTTTATACATTTTGCTTTCCATATGGTAATTATTCCAGTAGGGGAAGAGAGCTGATCATGATGACCCTGCTTTTGTTTGTCACTAAGGCCTGGTTGTACTGCAACTTGTAACTCAGCTGTGCATGTTGGCCAAAGGGTGCAAAAGAACCACTTGACAGAAGCACAAAAAGTTCATTATTCATTAGTTGCTAAAAAGCTTGAAAAATATCTAATATTTTATTAAAGTATAGATTATATTGCATTTTCCAATCTTTACTGCAAAGAATTTAATTCTAGAAGTAGAGGGAACTAAAATTCAGAAATGAGAACAATGATAAGCCAATCATTGGGAATTTCCTGAACTGAACCCTAATTATTCTGTATTTAGATAAGGAACCCTGTCTTTTTTTTCTTCCCCAGGATGTCCACCCCAGTATGAATGACTTTTTGGGCCTCAAGTTGTCATATTTTGGAGCTATACAAGGTATGTTAACTGAAATCTCTAAATGCATCTTGGACTCCAATTGTTTTTTAGTTTTAAAGGACTGTGATTAGTAACAGCTTATTTTTTTCTTTTTTAACCCAGCTGCTGCTCTATGAATAATATCAGTCTCCTCGACAAAGCTTTTAAATATAGTTCACTGAATGAATTTCAGCAATTGAAAAAGCAATTTTTTAAATCTTTCCTTTTACATTATGAGGAAAAAATCTAAAGACAGTTTTCAGCCTGAATAGTGTTTTCCTTTACATTGTCTGAAGAGAGCTCTGTAAAACAAAGATATTTTGTTGTTTTATATGCAGAGCTCATTAAAGGTTTTTGTTTACCTTGATGTTTCCTTGAAGACAGTGCTCTATATCCTTGCCAGAGGGATCATCAGAAAACAGTGCAAATCCTGACTGAGCTGGTTTTCTCATTCCTGTATCCTGGTTCAGGGTGTTCAGAAATTCCTCCACTGTGGTAGAGGCATCAAACCCAACAACCTAAAAAAGCAGCCAAAATGTATTTTGCTATCAAACTTACTAAAAGAACCCACCCCCTTGCCTTCCCTCTCAATCTAAGATATTGAAGGATAATACCTCTAGAATAATGGTGGCAATATTTTGCCATCCATTCCATCCCCTTTGAATTGTTAAAAAACTCTTTTCAGCCAGCTCTCACGGTTAGAAACACAAACCAGGATGTGAAGCAGTATGCATGGAAGCCCATGTAAAGTTTCCTACAGGCTTTGACTGATGAAGTCCCAAAAGAGTTAAGAATGAAGCTGTGTTTGTTCTGTAACAAATATGGTTATCCTTCATGACTGATAATGGGAGTTACAGCTGTGCTTCCAGGCCTTTAGTGAGGTATTTAACTTTCAAGATTTCTGATGAAAGGAAGTGGAATTTAATACCTTTCCCTGTTCTTCAGTCTAATTCGTTCATCTGGTGCTCAGGTTAAATAAGAAACAGAACTTCAGTATTTCTCACTCTTAAGAGGTTTTTTTTTTCCTTTCTTTCAGAGATTTTTCTCCAAACCTTTACTCTACCTGGTTCAGTTACCTTGTGCCTGCCATTGCTAGCACTGGCACAGGACAAAACTTGAACCGTGTTTACCTTAACAATTACAGTTCTGTTTCTGATATACTACTTCATGTATCTGCCAATAGCAAGGGGTTGGGAGGTTAGATTTCGTGGTCAGCCTGACGTTACCTGATATATGCCGTTCATGAAATGAACTGGAATACTGAAGGGCAGCGAATGGTGGTAGGGGTTTCTCAGAAGAGTGGAAAGGATTTCCATTCTGGAAGGTCTGGCTTCTCGGTCTCCGTTCTGCTGGGTACGCTCTACACATCGCTGACAATATATTGCATATTTCCCAAATTCAGTCCTGTGACAAGAAAAGAAATAAGGCAATTCTTCGGGACTGATTGAAAGGATAGTAAACTGTAAGTACATTTCTCTGGGGGGTGCCAAATGGGAGGAGCACTCAGATTTCACTCTGCGAGATTTCCAACACATTTTTCCATGTGGAATTATAAAGAGAAATAGTCCACTGAGACCAACAGAATTGTGCCGAAGATGAACATGGCTCAGAGCGTTTTGTTGAACTGCCATATTTTGGTTTTCATGGTTTTGCACTGTACAGCCAGAGTTCCACTGCAGAGTATTTTTCAAGACAAAGGATAACTTTCCCAAGTGATGCATAGAAGTAACAGGTACTACATTTTAGTAGCACTGGAGCACAATTCTACTCAGATTTATTTTAAAATATGTCAGAAGATCTGAAATATTAAATGAAAGATTGAAAATAAGGTACTTCAGAAAGACTAGTCAACTAGGTGGGTAATAATATTTAGGCACACCTGGAGTCTGCGTTCTTCTTTAAATGAAGTTTAAGAAGCCAAAGGAATGGGTGCTGGGGCAGAAAGAGTCCAACGCAGAGAGCCAAGAGCTGCAAGCCCTGGACAAAAGGAAGACATTCACTGTTTTAAACATCTTACAAAGTAAAACTTTCTGCTGTGGCTGCTGGCCAGCAGTGCAGCTTACTGTGCCAAGCTGAGTAACAGAGAGCTGTAAAGGGGAGTAAAAGCAAGAAAACACAGAAAAAAAGCTGAGTAAATAAGCATGTCACCTCATCAGAAGGCCAAAATGCTCTCTTTCTATTTACCTGTGTACAGCAAGTTTCTTTTGGGGCTGGAAATGGGAAAGCAAATCAGTTTGAATAAAAAGCTGTTAATACACAGGAAAAAAATACTAAGGTGGCAAGGCCAAGCACTAAGAAAAGAGGAGAACCCTGTGCAATTTTAATTCATCTCTCCTGTTACATATATTATGAAACAACCCGTAAGACAGTTTCCTCCTACCAAGTAGTTGGTAATATTGAAAAAACAATTATTCAATATTTTGGTGTATTTTCATTGCTCAGTATGTATCCATAGGCTTCACTTAATACAGACTGCTCTCATGTACTCTAGATATAAACTTACAAACGTTGCAACTACTTTTCTCACAACTGTATCAACGCATCATACTGAAATTTAGGGGTTTATCTATCTTGATTTATCTGACTTGCCCAGTATTAAATAGAAATTTGACAGCACAGGCACAGATACTTCTTTTCATCAAATACCTGTACTTTGATGGAGGATAGCATTGGCTCTGTTTCAGGAAGACGCTGCAGTAGAAGCAGGTGTGGGAGACTACAGCATTAATTTAGGACTTAAAATAATTAGTGTGAGGCTATAGACATTTTGCTGAACATGGTAACCCTTAAAAATCATGCCAGTGGATTATGATAGCAACAAGTTATTTATCTGTATCAGAGGGAAGGCCTTGCTAGTGGTACGAAAGTACCAAAGAAGGATTATGGTTAAATTCCATCAGCCATATGTAACTTCAGTGCGTGCTAAATGACATGAACATGCTATGTCTGTTACAGAAGCTTTGTGGATGTTTTAGCGATGCACACATACTGGCCATATCCCAGATACGGGCTGTTTCTAGATAATAGTTATGTCTGCTGGTCACGTTCTACTTTCTATGGCAAGAGAAATGTGTTTATTACAAAAGCCTTAATATGGTAATTTCCTTTCTCATTTTCTGATCCGTCTCATAGTTCTGCAGGTATTCCTCCTTCGTATGTACTATTGTTCCAGTTCTGTTAATTCTACAGAAACTCTAAGTATTAGCTTTCCTTTCAGTTTCAGTTCATTTAATTGTTACATATTTGGATACCAGTGAATAGCTGGCAATGGACAAAGGTGAAGAATTTTAAGTATGTATTTATCATCCAGCATGCAGGGTGCGTGCAGAACAGCATGACATACAAGAGGGGACATCTATCCAAAACCCTGAGCATATCTGAGATTTCACAACATGGCACTATGGCTTTTCTTCACACTGATGCTATACAGACATCTGCTATGTGGTTTAGCCCACCAAGCTTCCTGATGCAGCACCTCTAAAGATGCAGTAAAAGAGAATGAGGTTCTGTACATGATGTCTTACTTAACACTTTACTTGAAGATAGCCCACTGTATGTCCAGCCTTTAAAAACAGCACAGGCACAGATACACCCTGTCATCAGATATAAGTACTTTGATGGAGGACAGCATCAGCTCTGTTTCAGGAAAACACAGTAGTAATAAGATGGTATTTCAGGTTTTTATCTGATCTTAAGTAAGCAAATGCTACAGAAGTGTGGAGCCCCTTTACCATTCTAAACAGTCTGAGCTGTTGAAATAGAAACCATTAGAATAAATACTGCATTACCTGTACTGGTCCTGCCTGGTTTTGTGGATGTCGACGTCTAGTCTGTTTAATAAGCTGACAACAGATCTCATTTTGAAGTTCAGGATGTGTGAGGCAGATCTGCAAAGCGCTTTGGGCCAAAGATACGTGGTAATCAATGGCAGGAGAGTCAACTGCAGCATTTATAAACAACTGGCAGGTCTAGATATAAAATAATAAACCAGTGAGTTTATTATCTATCAAATCTTTTAGATGTTCTGTATAACAAAAATGTGCTATAATTGAGGTCACAATTACTTAGTTTACCCCTAGACTAAAGAAACCCTGCTGGCCCTGCAAATAGGAGTGAAAAGGGACCAGAATGGCGGAAAAGCTATACAGAGAGACTTAAGATAAAAACACCTCTTAAAAAACATGCTTTTCACTCCCTATCTAATGGAGTGAGCTCTAGCAGGAGTTGCAATAGTTGTGGTGGTAGGCAAGTTTAAGGACATGCTGAACATAGCTTATCCCTGTACAGGACTTTAAAATGCGAGGTGTACAGCTCTCAATGGCAGCCAGTGTAAAACGCTTGTACAAGTAGTGAGCACAACACAGCAGAATATACACAGACAAGAAAGCCGCAACTTGGAGCCATTTGCTTTACGTCTTGTCTTTCACTGGTATTTTTACTGTGGGTAAGTATAACCTTTCCTGTCCCCAGTACTGTCTTAGGAAAGTCAGGTGTTAATCATTTGTTGTGCTGTATTAGAAGAAAGCTTACATATCACTCATTGCATTTACTCCATATAATAGTTGAAGAAGTTTCAAGGTATATAAGCAAAATACAAGAAATGGATGGAAGCCCAAATCTATTTTTAGTCTATCTGAAAATATGTGGAGGCACAGGACTAATTTTTATCAGCAATGGAATAACTGAAACATGGCTTGATCTGTTTCTAAATCAGTTCCCTACCTGACTTTTAAACTGATTTATACAAGGTTTCAATAAAGGTCATACAGGTCATCTCTTAGTTATTTATTTTAGGCAAGTGTCTGTGATTTGAATTAGGTCTGAAATATATTTCAGAAAGTGATTTCCAAATAGATATAAATTTATTTTTATCAGAGAAGTACATTCCCTTTAAAATTTTCATGCTGCAGGATTGCAGAAGATAAGATGAATGTACTTCTTTAAAGTGCTTCAAACATTTCAGAGAAACAAGCTGGAAAGTTTGCCTAAAAGTAGCTGTGACTAAACGTATGGTGCTTGTCTTGAATTCCTTTCTAGATCCGAACCATTACATCAAAATTATCCAGATATTCACAGAATTTGGTCTTTAGACTTGTATAAGTTCTGTGGAGACAGTTCATTTATCCAAGCTCCATTGCCTTCCAACTTGTAATCTGAAATAATCCATGATTTGCTTAAACTTAAACTTTGCTTGGTTTTTCGTTTGATGTTTAAAATGTCTTCTAGATGACTTAAATATACCTACAACAAAACTTGTGCCTACCATTTGTTCTTCCTGAAATCAAATTGCAAAAGTACTATTTCAGATACAGTTCTCTGAATACAGAGATCCATCCATGCTGTTAGGTTCTCTGGGACTTACGAACTTCATGATGAAGTTATCATCCATGATGGCCATGGATTTTTCTACTAACTTGCACTTTATCAACAACCTCAGTAGGAAGGCCAAAAGCTGAAGCCTAAGCTGCTCCCTGACAGCTAAAAGTGATCTCTTTACACTGGAAGTGATTCTCTTTGATGAAATAATATGGGGACATTCTGCTACTATCCATTAGCTACCTCCACTAAAGATAAGAGTAAACTTCTTTTTTTTTTCCTTATCTGTTGAACATCTCTAGTAAGCCAACTAATAGCCATTCTTCAGCTAAGAGTTAAAATAGTAAGTCAGTTAATAAAAAAGGCATCTGCTATGGTTTTACCTTAAATAATTTAATTGCTTCAGTTTGCAAGGCTTCTGATGGCAATGTTGTAAGAGGGGAAGCAATTCCTTCTTTGCTGTGGCAAAGGGTAGGATGTCTCCAAATCTGAGAAGCTGAACAGATAAAATATGTAGGTTTTGCAATTAATTCAGTTCGTAAGTACATTCCGTAAATAAATATTAGAATATTAGTATGTTGAAACAAAAACAAACTTACTGGTATCACCTTCCATATTTAATAATTTGCAAATAAGTTGTTCAAACTCAGATCCAACATTTACACTGGTACTTCCAGCTGCAACTGTGAGATGGTAACACCACATGTCCTAAAGCAGATAAACACACAGCAGCTCACTCATTCTGTGTTGGAAGGAGCTGCTTCATCAAGATTTTGCTCTCAACTTGAAACACTGCCGTATGCTCCTGTTGAAGCCCAAAGGAGTTTGCCTTTGTTTGAATACACCTGCATTCACACAGTCTCTATGTTACAAATACTAAGCAAGGAAGATTGGACAGGGCTCCCTTCAGAAGTCTTTTACCCTCAGAAATCATGGCATTCTTCCTTTCCTCTTCAGAAAGCCTTTTTATCACTGCCAGTTCCTGCTAACCTGGGGATAAGGCCAGAAAGCAAAACAAGGTCTACAAGATTACTTGAGAACAATGAAGCAATAATAATAAAAATGGTTTTAACCATACCTCTCATTTCTCTTTCACTTCAGTAGGGCAGTCTTCCCTACTGTTAGTCTTACCAGTGAAAATGGATAACAGTATCCCAAAATCTCTCAGGAAGGTCTGCTACAGTTTTGCCTACAAGTTAGTGTAATGTGAGCAAAATTCTCCAGTTACAGTATATTTGATATTATGCACCATCTCCTTATGTAGGCAAGCCTGCTGCTTATTTTCACCTATTTTAAAAAGGATTACCTATCATAGCATTGGTTTGCAGACAAACTCTGACTGATGTTAATGAAGCAGGACATACATATCCTTGCATATATCAAACTACAAGCCAGATGACTTGTACGTCCTCTTCCTTCTCCTCTTTAAGAAATATTCATATCACAGCATCATACTGATAGATGTGTTACTGAAACTCAATAAAAAAGTCCTTTTATTACCTTCTCATGTTTGGATCCTATAAGAAGATAGGTGGGTCCTTGATCTTTGGGGTGGATAACAACCGTGTAATGTGTTGATAATAAACTGCGACCACTAGCCTCATAATCTTCATCAGAATCGCATGATCTATCAACTTCTTCAACCTTCGCCTCAGAAAGTTTGATTTGCCCAAGAGGAAACTAAAAGTTAATATCAGAAGTGGTGAGAGAACAAATATTTGCTTCAGTGCACATGAATTTTATATTTCTTATTGTACAAATAGAAAGAAAAACGTGAACTACCATCAATACCCATTTGTATGTATTCATTTTCAGTCCTGCCAAGGTATGTCAGAGAAGCCAGCTGTTGCAGACAGCAGCAGAAGAATGATATGTGCCAAAGTCTGAAAGTGAGATTTTAAAAAATTCTCTTCCAGGTCGGCTGCTGTACCTAGTTAATGCAATAAATGTCTATTAGGGCGAGAGAAGGAATTCTTCAGAGTTTCCACACCTGGTTCCAAGCAAAACTTCCCTGGGTCAAGCCTAATCTTGTCATTTCAAAGGACAGCAGTGTAGTGTTGACGTATTTATTTTGTTCATGCTATAAATTCACAAAGTACATTTTTTGTGTGGTAGACCTTCTCAGTTGGTTTCATTCTTCAGCCTGACAGATCACAGTACTTGAGTCTTAAGTTGTATATGTAGTTATGATCATTTATCAGGAAATATTTTATATGAAAAGCCGTTCAAAAGGAAATTTTCACAGAAGTAATTATTTCATAGCCATTATCAACAGGAAGGCACAACGAACACAAATACAGCATGCTACTGTTTCTGTGTTGTTTGTGATGTCTAGCAATGCTTAGTGATACAGCAGAAAGAGAGGGATGTTTCCCTTTAGTGGAAGGGTGGTTTGGCACTGCAGTAACTAGCATCTTATTTGTGCCACATTCAAGTGTAAGCCTGAAGGTGTCTTGAAATACCAACAACGGGGAAAAGTATATGAGGCTGACTCTTAGCTTCTCAATAATACTCTTTAAAAATTGAAAATACGACACTGGAGGGTAGCTGGGAAGTTTGACTCAGTCTAGGGTGGGTTTCTTGAATAGAGATTTGATAAACTGAGCAGTTAATAACATAATCATTTTGAAGAAAACATCACATAGTGGTGGCTCTTTGTTCCAGTGCTCTCACTAGAGAGGCTTAAAGATGCATGTGGTGATTTGTATTTTCTGTGGTGCTTCTGAAGTATTCAACTTTTTGAACAAGATAAGATTCTGAGAATCAAGAGATGTCATTTCATATACAAAGAGTCGAGACTGATTTATTCACTAAGTTTAACTAAAACACAGATGGCTAATTTTTTAATTTGAATGCCATTTTGAAAGGAAGCCACTTAAATGGACTCCATTACTATGCTTAACCACTGCACATTGTGTAGTTTGTTTCTGCACGGTCACATTCAGCTGCAGCAAACATGTTTTTAATTAGCAAATTGTTGACCATTAGAAATGAATGAGCTTTGAAGAACTTTTCGTACCTATTCTGCTTACAAAAGCTGAATTCTTATTCTATTACAAGGTTGCAAATTAGTTTCAATTTTGCTTTAAAAGGGCAGCAAAACTTGTTCCAAATGTGAGGGAAATATTCACAAGAATGCAGCAAACTTCTTAGATGCTTCTAGAGGGCATGCTAAACCCCCCAAAATTTTGAATGGTAAAAATGTGTAAGAGATCTCTTCATAGGAGAAAATGCAAGTTAGTTTTAATGTCTCTGAAGATGAGCTAGAGATTAATACTCTAGTAATTTGATTCCCCAGTCCTGTATTACACATTTAAAGAGTAATTAAAATAAAATGTTTTGCTGGATAGTTACTACTATCTTACTCATATAGTTCTAGAAATAAGGTTTAGTTCAATGTTTAAAAATGGCTAAAAAAGGATAACAAAGGGAATAACTAGCTTTGTACAGAGGCTACAAATTGCTGGGTCCACTATGATTATTTGGCTAGATCAGAACTAATAAATGGGATTTTCTGTATTTTTTGAACTGTTATGGGTTAGAATGGCTCAGTGGACTGTTACCATTTTGTCAAGTGTCAGCAGTCTTACTAGAGCTAAGTAATAAGTGTATGAATCAAATATTCATAACCTTAGCAATATTAAGAGGAATTCTTGTAGACGTTTACAAAATCTTGTTCCTCCATTAAAAAGATGTTTCTTGATGACAAAATGCAATGCCTCGGGAGCAAAAGAACAGGTGAAAAGTATGACAAGAGGTGTCCTTTGTCCTGTCTCTACATAAATATGACTGGAAATATTAGGACTGACAATATTCAGAAGTGTGGGTAGAGAACTAAAGGTCAGGCCCGATGTGGAAGTGTTAGGTCTTGCTTGCTCTTAGCTCCTTGTGTCCTGCAGGGTATGGGATGTTTGGAGGTTAACTTAAAGCTGACTGGATCCCATTTCTTCCTTTTCTTTCTCAAACAGTATTTTCCCTAGGTTTCAGAAATAATTTTCTCCTCCCTTTCTCTTGCCATCTTCCATCCCCATTTCTGTGCACCTCACCAGTTGTAGACAGTGAGCTCTTTTTCCATAATTCTGATGGAGAGTGGAAAAAGATCCTCCCCCCCCGCCAGACACACATCTGCAAAGCAGTAAACTCAGCATCCTGCAAGCTTGCTTTTTTTTTTTTTTTGCCTTTCCTGGAGCACTGTGGAGGCACAGTGACATACCAAAGAACAGGATTTGGAAGTCAGTTGAGGGATAAAAAGAACATTTAATTTCTTGAAACTTGCAGTCACTGCCCACTGCCCACTGCCCCATACATTAGAAAGGGTCAGCTTCCAAAACTAGATGACAGCCAAGTCTTTTCTGATGAGTCTCATGCCTGTCAGAAAAGGGAGACCTAGGCTATCAGCAAATCAGCGTCCCCCTTCGGCTAGGGTAAGAAGATGCATAATATGTATCATGTCCTGTAGGAGAAGGAGACCAATGGGTGTGCCCTGGATTACTGTCCACTGGATAGGAGCCTCCCAATCTGACAATCTGTGAAGTCTAAATGTTTGGTAATCAAGATAAAATGGGCATATACTAACTACCTAGGCCAACTGTACCTTAATAAACCTTATTGTTTAAAGTCTACTTCAGTATGTTATCTTCCATTCACTGAAGAAACAAGTAAGGGACCTACCTTGTCTTCTTGATTACGGAAATAATACAGAATTTTTCCAACTAGGGTACACCAAACTCTTTTGGAATATCCATGTTTCACCTGAAATTACAGAACATTAGGAAGAAGCACAGCCAGAGAAATACAGACTACACTTTGGTGATGTTGGGAATAAATGCCTTGGCTCAAATTCCTTTCCACATTACTAGACAAATAATTGAAACTGCATAACTCTATTAAGGGCATAAGAATTAAAGCATTAGATAGTGGTCCAAAGCCCAATAAAGCCAGTGTGAGTTTTTCATTTGGCTTTGGATCAGGCCTAAGGTAATGGAAGCTGAGGAAATGAAAGAATTGAAAAATTCCTTTTATACAGTATTTTTATTTTCTTGAAATAATCTGTCCCAGTGAATAATACTGAAAAATAAAGCACTCCACCGAAATAAGTTAGGTCAGTTAGCTACTGAAGCTTGTGCATGTGTCACAGTACTGTGTTGAACTAGAATACCACTGAAGTGCAAATGGAGAACTCAACACAGGAACTAATGAGTTTAAAAGACAACAAGAAAAGCCAAATCAAATCAAACAACCAGAATAAAAATATTGCCCAAAGTTGGTGAGTTGCTAGTCCTTCTGGATTGTTCACATTGTAAAGTACTGGGAAAGCAAATACATGTCTGTTTTGCTTGTATTTATTTTATTGCAGAGCCATTTTCATCTAGATACTGTTCTTAAGAAATATGGAATAAAGCAGTTAGGGGGAAGAAAAGTGTTCTTACTTTTGTAAGTAATCCTTTCATGGTTGGCTTGATTTCAGGCTGTATGAAAAGTGGACTGGCAGCCTGTATTTTAAGAACATTCTGTAGTACTTTGATCCATTCTTCTAAGATGTTGGGAGAATCTGCAGTCAAGTAGTATGTTCGTTTTTCTGTGGTTAGCTATGTAGTAACAGAAGAGTCTTGAGCTTTAAGAACATTATACATTTGACCCCACAGTGTGGGGGTTGTAACATAGAATCATAGAATGCTTTGGGTTGGAAGGGACCTTTAGAGATTATCTAGCCCACCCCCCCTGCAGTGAGCAGGGACAGCTTTAACCAGATCAGGTTGCTCAGAGCCCCATCCAACCTGACCTGAAATGTTTCCAGGGATGGGGCCTCCACTACCTCGCTGGGCAACCTGTTCCAGTGCTTCACCACCCTCATTACAAAAAATTTCTTCCTTATATCCAGTCTAAATCTACCCTCCTTTAGTTTAAAACCATTACTTCTTGTCCTGTCACAACAGGCCTTACTAAAAAGATTCTCCCCATCTTTCCTATAGGCCCCCTTTAAGTACTGAAAGGCTGCAATCAGGTCTCCCCGCAGCCTTCTCTTCTCCAGGCTGAACAACCCCAACTCTCTCAGCCTGGCCTCATAGGAGAGGTGCTCCAGCCCTCGGATCATTTTGGTGGCCCTCTTCTGGACCCGCTCCAGCAGGTCCATGTCCTTCTTGTGCTGAGGGATCCAGAGCTGGATGCAGTGCTCCAGGTGAGGTCTCAACAGAGCAGAGTAGAGGGGCAGAATCACCTCCCTCGACCTGCATTAGTACCCATAACATACAGTACCCAGTGTAGTTTCACAACTTCAGGGGTATATTTTTCCCAAATCACACTTCATTAATGAAACATTTGGTGGCCAGGCAGAGCAGACAGATCCATGCCTTCTAAGGCTTTTCTGTCTGAAAAGTTCCAGGACAGCAGAGTTGAGAAAACTCAATTTATCTCCTTTTGAACACCTTCTCCCAACCCTAATGGCTGGCCCCAAGACTACTCTCTCTATTTCTACCTCATATGTGATGATCTGACCTTTGTAGCAATGCAAACAAGATATGTGTAGTCCTTTCTATAGTTTCTGTAACTGAAATGATCCTTTGGTTTCAAATGAAGGGCACTGATTAATTCCAAGTCCACATTTGGATTTCCAGTCCAACAGGAACTGGAACAAGGGGTTAGTTTTGGGGATGGAGGAAATAAATACCCACTGAAACACAGATAAGAAAAGCAGGCACCTGAATTGTTTGCTTTCCATCACCCCTTTCAATGTGACTAGATGCATTTAGCTCAATTTGACCTTGAGGTTTTCGAATGACATCACTCTATGGAAAGAATGGAAAAAGAATATTTTAAATCTACCAACAAATAGCAATAAATAATTGTAGAACTCATTTAAACATTAATCTTCATAAGTACCTTCTAGTTAGACATTGACTACCTTGTACACCTTTTGAGGAACTGAGTCATGAATCACTCTCTAACAGCTCAGACACCAGGAATACATTTCTTTTCCTTCTAGCAGCCCTAGATTCTCAGTAAAAACAATCTAATATTAAACAGCAAGTAAGTTACGTGCACTTACTGGAGATTTGTAGTATAGTAATTCACCTCCTTTAAGCACAAACCACCGTCGTTTCCAGGTCTTTACTTTACCACCCATTTTTAACAGATAGCCAGATTTTTCCAAGGGTTCCTGATTATGTAGAAGTTAGATAAGAAGTAGTTAGGTACACATATATACCTATACCCCTCAGAGATATGTATAAATACACACGCACACCGATATTTGAATGACTTAAAAGCATGCTAAATAATAATTACAGTATTTTATTAGACTTCTAGTCCAATGACAAAGTTTTTACAAGCATCAAGATGAATGCCATGCATGTGGGATAACTAATTAATATCCCTACTTACAGTTATAGTACATGAAGGAGAGTAAGTGATTTGCCCAGAACTATACAAAAGAACGAAGAATAGGATGATTCCTGATTTTACTTTCTGATTATTTGTATTAAACAAGGAACAAAATGAATACAGTGTAAATATGTATTTTTTCCCAACTTCAGGGCCTAACCTGCAGACCAGATATACACCAGTGTCATTCAGAGCTCCACACAGACATACTTTTAGTGTGTACACTGGAGTTCACAGTTTTGCTTTGTGAAGAGAGCTTAAAATAAATTATCTTCATCATCAGGCAGTCAATCCACTTGTATCTTAACTACTAACACAGGCCGTTAAAAAACTCCAGGAGACAGACCAATACCCCATAAGGGTTTGGTTTCTTTGACCTGTCCTCACATGTTGCTCTACTTATGATTTCTCTGATGCCTAAAGTTCTCCCTGTATGATGAAACTATAGAAACGTATTACTGCATAGGGATTTCTACTGATGCCTCCAACTCCTTCAGTGGAATGCCCTTCTATTGCCCTGAATATTCAAGAAACAATTTTAAGCTGATTTTAATATTTCATATGCAATCTGATACCAGATCTGGTTCCAAGAAAGGAAAATCTTAAGTGCTTTGAATTGTCTTCTGGAGTTGTCTACCTATTTCCATTCATTATATAGAAAGCTCAGAATTATCCTTCACTTTCCTTCAATCATTATAGTCTTACATGGCTAACTTATTGTTGGTATATTTTGCTATTTGTACTCATAAGGCAGTCTGTGAGTCAGCAAGACTGAATACAGAGATTTGGTAGCGGTCTTTGAACATAAATACACACAGCACCACAGGTACACTTCTTCACAGAACTTCAGTACTCACATTTTTTCCATTATCACTAGATGAAGAAGAGGTCTTAGGAAGTTTCTGCTCTGGCTCTGAATAGTCTGTATCTACTGAATATGCATCTGGAGGAATAGCATAGTCACTTTCTGAGGTCACAGAGGACAGGGACACACCTGCATTAAAAGAAGAAAGATGTTTCTTTCCATTTTTGATCACATTAGAAACAAATGAGATCAGAAAATCCATGCAGAAAGAATATCTGAGTAGGATCTGTAGCAAACACAAGTATCAAGGTAAATCCATCAGGAACCACGCATTTTTTTAAATATCAGCATATCGAACTATTAGCACAGTGCTAATACCTGAATCCCATCTTCTCATAATGAAACAGAGTTTAAGTCACTTGTGAATGAAAAAACAAATAAATGTCTTCTATATATTATCACCTTCTGTTATATCACTACAGCTTTTTTAAGGAGGGAGTTAGTGCCATGCATCGTACTCATTCTCTAGAAAATTAATACAAGATCTTTAATTAAACTAAGCAACTTCCCCCTTCCCCCTTCTATCATTTGCTCTGGAATCTGGATTTCTCATGCAACTGCTTGTGTACTTAGAAGCAATGCTCAAGATCCGCTATATGTTGAAGCTGTAGGTGACTGTCTTTATTTTGCAATTAGTACGAATTTTTATACTGAGGTTTCCTAAAAATCTGAATTCCAGATTTCAGGATTTTTTTTGGAGTTTATTAGCTTTAATCCTGAAAAAAAATGCACCGTGTTTTCAATTCTAGTGAATCAGCAACAAAAATTCAAACTCCTCCTTTATTCATCATAGAAATAATTATTTTCAAACATGTGAACAAGTCCTCTTGTAAGGACTAGCGTTCTACTCTGAAAGGCTGCTCTCCAAGATTGAAATGAAGATGCCTTGTTTCCTTTGTTTCATTAATTTCCACACTCATTTGCCAATTTTATTTTTAAAAAAAGCGCTTTTCTCATTTATTGCTTTGGTAAGCCACCTGGGCTTTCAGAGTGGGTTCTTCTCTTCTCATGTAGAATCTTTAATAACAAATATGCAGCCAGCTAATTGTGCACCTAGTGAAATTTGTGACTGCCCAGATTTTTAAACAACGTGATCTCAACAAAGATACGTACATACGTGTTTTGTGGTTAAGAAAGGTTTCCATGCATGAAACAATGCAAGAATTATTTTATGAAAAGAAAGCACAAACAAAAGCAATGGTGCCATTTCACAGACACGGATATAAATTGTAGGTGAAACCACCTAGTAAATTAGCTAATTTACCTTTCCTGTTGTGCAAGCATGTAACATGAGATGCGTCTGCAGCCACGGCACTGGTTTTTGCTCAGCCAGATGGAGCTGCTGGGAACCAGGAACTATGGGTCCTTTTCACACTAATGCAGCAAAACTGTAACTGCATCACTGGAAACAGGACTCGATGCCACGTGTGGCTGGCACTGGAAAACTTCTAGGACCAGTGGCTCTATCTACCTGCTCAAGTGTGACTGAGTGGAGCTCCTGCTAACTGGGATTTTAACGTGTGTAATGGAGACTACTGAATGATGTTACTTTGCATTTCTAAAGCAATGTATAATGAAGGATCTTAACACTTGGCCTCACTGGGCTTGGTTTACCCAGCGAAGAAATACTCGCAGGGATATAATGCTGATACTGTCACCCCATGAGGAAGCATTGTATCTTTCAATGTTATGAAGCATGTGATTTTCATTCTGCAGATGGAAAACACACAATTACCTACATCTGTGAGAACTTTCTTCCACAAAAGACAGAACATTACTGGATTCAAGTGTTTTAACTAAATCTTTGCGCAGGACCTTGAGACAATCACTGTAAAAATTAAAGAAGTCCTTTATTGCATGAGATGACAGAACCACATAGTCTCTCGTGGGAGCTTTTCCACCTGCCTTCTGATCACATGAAACTTACTTTGCTTTATAAACTTGAATATATGTGGGGTTTTTTTCTGATGGTAATTACCTTTTTCTAGGTAATTTTTACCTACCTACAGTTAAAGGTCATCAGAAGTCCTTGGCATGACACAGTATAGCTATAATAGAGCTTCTTGCTTTAAATGTACAAGTGACTTTTCCCTCATGACAACAGCCAGCTACTAGATTAATGCCTTAAAAAGACATCTATAATAACAGCAATAAAAAGAAAGCCATGTATAACAGTCCTTTCTCCTGCTTGAATAATAGATCTAGGCTTTGACAGCTGAGAAAAAAGCCTAGATTTAAGATGTACATGCTGTTGAAGGAATCAATTTCTAAAAAGATCACATAAACTGCCTAGTTTTCCAAACTTCCCTGAAGTTGTTCCTTCTTACGGTTTTTGCCTACCTCGTTTCATAGCCCGAGGACTACCCGGACCACTTCTGCTTCGACAATCAGACTCGGAAGTCCTTGAGCTGGACCGAGAGCTGTCTTCTTCCTCAGATCCTGATGACTCATCTATAAATGGGCTGTTGCTTATTTGAGTTGCTTTCTGCAGAAATTAACACAACATTCTTTGATACCTTGCATAAAGGATATCAGTCATTATTTCCTTCATATCGTAGTAGAGCTCTACTGGCTTCTTAACATTCAAAGCTGTTCTTACTTGGGTTGTGAGTTTTGGCACACAAATATCAATGTAAAACTGAATTCCCTCTGCCCTCTGTATCCTCAACCACCCCACACTTTAAAACAGAAACCTGAGGTAGCTCAAGGCATGGGTCTTTCCAAATCACAAAAGGCTGCCAGAAAACAAACAATGCTGTGATTAGTTACTGCTGGCTATCTGACTATAAACACTTTGGCACGAGCACAAAAACATTTCTACACACACACACACTTTTAACAGTGCCATAGCACTGAACACCATGTGGATCTGTTTAATAATTAACAAGCCTTTGGAAAAAATCAGCAAGGAACCTAAGAAGAACAGGCCTGGGCTAGTAACATTTTATAAGCAGCAATAATTTTTTTTTCCAGCTATTTGACATTTCCATTACTTCTGGGGTTCTGTGATATCTAAACATCATCTTATGACATAATTGGCACAGTAGCATCAAATGTGAAACAGCAAGTTCCTGGATATGAAGCCTAACCGTATTTGAGAATTTCCTTTAAACAGGAATACAGTTACCCCTTTCAAAGTGGTGTAGACAGGAGTGGTCATGTTCTTATATATCAGAGATGTATATAATCCGGATATGGAGTATGAACTTAGTGAAACAGCACCTGAAAAAGCAACATATTGTATAAATGACCTTCCTAATTTACCCCTCAATTAACCAAATTCTAATGTAATTTTTTGCATTGTATAACTCCTATAAAATGCAAACTAACTCCTGAACTGTTTTGGATGTGAGATTTATAGCTTTTTGAAATTTACAACAGTTTTAAGGAGTATAAATAAACTGTAGTCATGACCACATGACCACCCTTTTAAAATTGAAAGTATAATCTCTTACCTTGGTACCTGGTATAGAATCTTCAAAGTGAACTGCAAAGAAGACTGAAGTGAACGAAGTACAAATTCAGCACAAAGTCAAGAGGCAAGGTAATAGAAGACAATGGAAAGATAACCAATGATCGTTTAGGTTTTAAATAGCAGATAACTAAATCTCCATAAAAGTATCCTAGAGGAACATGGGACATTTGGTCCTTGCTTACAAATCAAGAAGAGAATTTTTGTTCATGAGACAATGAACAGCTAAACCACTTACTTTTGTTAAGAGATTCCATGGTGAAAGCTTCAGACATCCTTAAACCAGATTTGGCTACAGCATAAATTCTGCTTTCCTATATAAGCAGAATGGACTTGATGGTAGATAATTAAAACACAACAATTACTTTTCTTCTGTTTAGTCTCCCCATAGCCTCCCAGTCTTTGTGTTAGTACAACCATGTGATGAAATGGTTGATAAAATGGTGTCATCAGTACCAGCTGAAAAATGCATCCTTCTTTTTATACGCCATAGGTACCATACCCATAGACTGTTTCAACCTTTTTTTCATATAAAGCTTGCCCTTATAGATAACTCCTTTTTAAAAATACTATTATCAGGGGCCAAAGAAGCTATACCGAGAATATTTTTTAATGGAAGACTGCATGTTAAGAACAGAGAAATACCATTATGGACGCAACTTTTCAACAGTTTTGTGTGCCACAATAAGAAAATCTATAATGAAAAAATATGCACTAAAATATATACATAGAAAAGCTGTTACATTAATGCATTATTCATCTCTGAATCACTAATAAATCTCTGACTGTGGAACTACAGAATCAGTTAGCCTAGACACAGTTAATTTTGGATTTTGTGGAAGAAATACTAATATCTACTTTAATTCCCTGATTGCTGGCTTTAAAATTTTACTTGGAAATGTGATCAATAATTTCCATAGTCTGCAGTTGTGTTCAGTCAACTTAATTGTCTAGAATGTGAGTGGTACAATGGTTACAGCAAAGGCATTGACACCAGCACTCTTAGGCTTTGCTGGTGTTAAGATAAATAAATAAATGAAGTTGCAAACATTACCTCATTGGATATACTCAAAAGGACATATGTAACTTAGATGTGACATAAAAAAATTGGTCTTATCTACAAAAATAGTGACCACGTTTTTCAGTGGCAGAAATACTGTGCTTCAAATCAAACTTGCTTCTGAGTTTGTCCTCCTAGCTGAAATTAAGGTAATGTCCTGTCTTGTCATCAAAAATAGAATGAGAAAGGTAGAAGCAACAAAAATCATAGAAGAGAAGCATGAAAATGTGCTAGTTTCACCAGTGGGAAAACTATCTATCATTACACTTACCCAGGAAGGAAATCGATGTAATGGAGGGGTTGGAGGTTTGTTGCTAGCACCCTTTTTTGCCATATCACAAGGTTCCTGGGCTTCAGCGTTTTGTGCTTCAGTGCAGTCATAGGTAAACACTCCTTCATCAGAGCCAATCTCCATTTTCTCTAAAATATCAGTATCTTCTCCATCCACGAGATCAATGTCTGTTTCCTGAGGTCTCCATGGGCGTATCATGCTTATGGCATTTCTATTTCTACCGAACATTCTGTCAGAACTCAGCTGGGGCTGGCTTAGATGTTTCTTTGCTAATGCTGAATTTATACTAAACACATTAGGAGTCCGTAACTTTGGAGGTGGCAAATTTGAGGGAGAATCTGACGGCGTTGTGCATTGAGAACCTGCAGAAGTTGCTAGAATTGGGTGTTTGGGTGTCAGAGCAGGGGTTAAAATTGGACTTGGGGTATTTGCCTCACTGGATGAGGATGAGTAATCCAGCCTCTGAGATTGAAATTTCTTATTCAGTTCATCTGAAGAACTATCTTGGTCTTTCTTTTTACCTGTGAAATCAGAGTTGCACTTTCCACCTGGATTGTTCTGGCCTTTTCTTTGGGACCCCTGCTGCCAGGAGTATAACTTCTTGTGCTGAGTCCTCTGAACACCGAAACTCTCTTCTTCAAATACAGAACTACTGTCATCAGATGCTGTCAAATACATTTCACTCCCCATTCTACTGTACCTTGCATTCTCTTCAGATGTGTGGCTTGAGAGAGTCGATGCACACCTGGATTTCAGTCCTTTATTCTCTCCTCCATCCTCGTCTGAGCTCCAGTCACTCCCAGTAGTGCAGGAGTTCTTTGACATGTCACTGTCTATGTCTTTGGATGAACAGCTTGTTCTCACATTTTTGTTCTGCTCTGATCCAGAGGAACTTTGTTGCAATGACTTCTGACCTGTATTGCTCTCATGTGCGGGACCAGCAAAGGTAGTTTCCAGGATATCCTTCTCTAGAGGAACGAACATGAGAAAATTACTTTAGCAAACTTGACTGCTAAAGCATTTTGTCATCACATCTGCAAATAGCAAGTAGGTAATCATTTCAAATGTGTAAACACATTTAAGTTTTTTGAATATTGTAAATAATAAAACTTAGGAAAATTACTATAAATTTTTGAATGCAACTGAAGTTGCAATGATGTTTGCGAAAAAAAAACTGTAACAGACATTACTCAAAGTTCTAGCCAAACTAAAAACCGCAATAAATGTAAAGATGAGCATAGTGGAGCCATATTTTAAAGTAAACCAGATATGTATGCAAACAAAAAAAAAAAACCCAAAGCAAAAACCAAAAAAGGGCTTAAGAGGGCATATAAATTTAGCTGCTTTATTAAATCTAAGAAAAATTAAAGTTTAGTAAAAGCTTGTCAGAAAAGATTTACATTAACAAATCAGGTATTCTGAGCATTTCTACAGTGCTGACATACAGAAATTTCTTCTGCAAGCTATTATTGTATTCCCAGTGGTGAATGCTTAAGATACACACGAGAGGCTTATGAAAAATGCTTAGGGAAATACACTGTATTAAAAATAGCTTTGGTTATGCTGTTCACTTTTACCTGGTTTTGCAAGAGAGAGCTATAGCTTGCAGCATGTCAGTGAGGCCTATATGCTCCACCTGAGGTAAAACAGATGCAAGAACTAGGGCTTTTCTACACAGACATTTGGGAAAGTTAATGTTAAAGAGTTGTATGAAGTTAAAGTGGATTGGATAAGCCAAAGATTTTAATTAAGTCCACATTAAAGTAATGAAGTCAGAAAAGTTGATCTGTTTCCATCCAGGTTCTATTTCTTATCTTTTCCCTTGAAAAAATATTCTTACATCAATTTCCTCATCTATAAAAATGGAAATAATAATACATACCCACCTTTATAATGAACTTGGCGTCATATAAGTATACAAAATATTAATAGGATCTACTTCAGTTTCTGATTTTCTACAGACTTCAACTTGCAATTTTGGATACCATGATAAACTGTGTAGAAAATGCTGAAGTCATGAATAGTACTGTGGGACTCAAACGAAGGACCAAAGCAACAGTCCACTTCCTGGGCTTTTCATTGCTTACGGGAAGCAGCAAGCTGCAATGGGCTGGTTTATGCTTATAACAGCATAACAGCACGCCAATTTGCTGGCACTGCCAGGCTTCAGGGCTTGTTGGGGAACTTGTAGGAACTGATCAGGGAGCTTTCTCCTTCTTCGGACAGGAAACAATGGTGCAAAAAGATGCCTGAGACTCTCTTCTGGTTTTTCTGACCTTGATCATACTAATGAAAGATTACCGAGTTGATCTTGTTGAGTTAGGGCATAAAACTAACACTGAGACACTGGGATAGCATAGATGAAATATACAGAAACTGGACTTAGGTGAGACTCTATATAGGCATAAAAACGTAACAGCCCTCCCTGGGGGACTGGAAGCCTTCAACTCCTTATGCTACTGTGGAGCAAACCTGGGCCACAGCAAATTCTTCCGTTCTCAGCCAAAACACCCGTCAGCCACTGCATGCTGCCAAACAATGTATTAGTGGTATTACGGAGACTCTAGTGCTCAACAGGATCTCTTCCTACTAATAGAGACTAGTATAAAGAGGGAGTACTGCTATGTACTTTGAAAATAGCGGGTTCGGATACACTGACATAGTTGTTGATTTTAGTTTTCCACCTGTGTCAGAATAAAATGGCAGTATTGGTGACTAAGTACCTAGCATGTTTTCGCCTTCAGTATAGTCTGACTCTTTAGATGAAGACTTGCTTATTTCTTCATACTTAGGAGATGGTTGAGGACTTCTTGCTCTGTTTGAAAAGCATCCAAAAGTCAAACTGCTTAGTCGCTGACACTCTCCAGGTTTTTGTGTTGAAGTAACAGATTTCTTTCCCGTAGCTTCTGAAGAATAGTAATTCAGAAATCTTGTGTTAATGGGATACAGCAAGGTATGCTACTGGTCTCTTTACTCTGCAGTGTAAAGTCAGGTATTTTTAAGATAACTAAAATTTAGCAAAAAGATAATAAAAGATTTATTATAGGGATAAAAATCTACCTGATACCTCCTCATATAAAAAGAAACCCAGAGCTACATTTCTAGTTCTTAAAGATTGATTCTTTTAGTATAGAAAGGAAAAAAAAAATTTTTTAACAATTTCACAGCAATAAGATATAAAACATGCACTTAACACAGAATGAAAACCTACTGGAAATACCTGATTTTATTCTGCTGTGACTGAAATTAAACCTATGGATTGGTCTAGGATATATAATATGGGAAAGACTGTAGAACAGTGGTATTAAAACAAGTGGCGGCCTTCCCTTCAGGTAAAAATATTAACAAAATCTGTAATAGGTGCTACAGCAAATATAAAGGAGAAGCTACTGGGCTTAGAAGGTATATATGGAGGACTTCAAGGTAAAATGATTAAATGCCTCGAGAACATGAAATCCGTCCTTAGGGAGAGCTATTCTGGCAGAAACTGATATGAAACAATGCTGTCCATCCCTATTTATAAAAAGTTCTGTGGCAGATCCAGGAACAAAAGGACCTGTAAACTGTTTAAAACAGTACCACATGATCATAAGTCATAGCCTGTTATCAGCATGGACACTACAAATGGTAATAAATTTCTTAATATTTTTGAGCATATCAGTAAATGTGTGTAGAAAACCAGCTGACAAACTCTTAGTGTCTCAAAAAGCCTTTGAATAGATGTCTCAGAAGAGGATGACTAAAGCTGTTAAGTGCTAAAGTATACAGAAGTGCTACTGGTCAAGAAACAGCTAAGAAACAAAACAATCCAGTTTCCTCATTAAGAGAGGTGCATCTTAGTTAAAAGCTTTATATTGTGTATGCATGTATTTTGTAAATATTTATATTTTCATATTTTATGCATATTACGTGTGTGCGCACACACATATATATGCACATATACACACATTTCTAAGTGTCTGTGTGTACATACATGCATGAAATACATTATCAAGAAGTGAGGGCTAGGTAGCAAACTAACAAGATTTTCAGATGATAGTAAGTTGTCATGTCAACTGAGTATGGAGAGGACTGTGGGAACCTTCAGAGAGACTTAAAGTTGGTGAACAAGCAACACGGTGGCAAATAAAATTCAACTTTGATTAATGTGAAATAATGCTCTTTGGAGGGGATATTCCTCTTTCCCATATTTACATTTTACGATTTTTAAAGTAACTATATCCACTTGGAGAGGAACCTGGTGATACTGTGGCTGAATTAAGGTTTTGGATCACTGTAGTCAAATGTAGTAATTTAAAAAATCTGATCAGAATTCTGATTCCCAGCTGAGCATTTGCTAGAAAAAGCAGATGCAGACTGACATCGATCTATTCCTTAACAGTGCTAGGACTACCTATGCTATAAAGAAGTGAAAACAAAGATCTGACATAAATCCCGTCAAATCTTACTACTTGCAGAATGTCTTAAATAACAGAAATACCCATTCACCCAAAAAAAACCAATTGTGGTTTGTCTGTGTGTCTTTTTAATAAAAATTAAATTAGTGCTTACCTAATGCCTTCATGTACAGTCACTCTCATGTCAATTCATACTAACTGAAATCTTTGTGATTTCACAGAATATTTCAGTTATGTGGATGCACAAATTAATAGGGAACAGAAAGAAGTATGCCATATATACAAAAGTTTTTAAAAGATTGGTACATTTACCTTGCAGTTTAGATTGTACTGTTTTCATCTCTTTGGTTTGCTTTTGGTTGATCAAGCGAAGGTTCTGATTTTCCACCTCTAACTAAAAGCATATAAATGTAATCTCATCCATCAGTGAAACAATTTTTAAAGTCATTACATCATTTAGATTTTCTCTGAATTTCTACCTATCCAAGGATAAAGCTAGTTCAAATGGCAAGCTCCTCTCTGCTACTTCTCTTAATGCCAGTCTAGGCATTAGTTTATTCTGAACAAAGAAATTCCCTGCAATGATAATTTGCTCAACTTCTGTTAAAATCTTTCCCACAACCAAGCAAACCCAAGACTGCTTTAAGAAGCCTTAATAATTAAGAAAAAAGAAATCTGCATTGGCATTTTTAATAAAAGCGGAGGGCTAGAATTACCAACTTTTGTGCCACTTGGCACACCCAAGAGCAAGCAGAGGAATTACAGGGAATGATGCTGCTAATGCCTCCTACCATCCCACAACAAAGATTAAAAAAATAGGTACCGGAAAACTTTATACAGAGCAGAAGACCTTCTACAGGAAGAAAAACTCCAACAACCCATTGCTGTAGCCCACTGCCAGGAGGTAAAAGATGTTTGTTCAAACTCCTGCTCCAAATTAGGCAAAGAGAATATTTGAATCTGAGTATCCCATATCACAAGAGGGGACCCAGCAATTCCACTTGCCATTGGGTGACACCTAGCCACCTCTGTGAAACAAGCTTGAGATTCTCCATGTTTCAAACAAAGTTAATAGTTTGAGTCATATTTGATTTTGTCCAAACTGCTTCAAGATAATTTTAGCTAAACTTAATTGCATTTTTATTAAATTATTTCAAAAATTCCCCCTGCAGACTAACAGTAAATGTTAATTCTCGTTTCGTACTTTAAAAATAATAATTTAATTGTTTTTCAACTGGAGTGAGTATAATTTCCAGTTAACCACAACAGAGTAGGATTTTAACTTTTATGGGCAGCTTTAAATTTTATACACACAAGAAGGAGAAAGCACAGCTGCACACCAAAACTGGCAGCCTTAGGCGGGGCAAAGACAGAGAAACAAGGGAGACAACTGGTCTCTTCTGGGAATAGAGCCGGTGCCCCTGAACTATTCATGACTAAGAGGACTGTGGGCATTGGAAAATAAAAAATGATCAAGTCTTTTTTTCTGCCAGGCCCCAGCAGACTTGGTTGGCTTTCTGGGAATTATTCACAGTTTAGGCATCTGCTTGAGGAAGCTCAGTTTGCCAGCTAATCTCTCCCAATCAGTGGAGATAAGTACACCTTCCAGAGAGCAGTTCTGGGCCCTTCCTCCATAAAGAGGACCCAGATATACTAGCTGACCAAATTAGACATCAGAATTTAAGTGACATGGATACTCTGCCCTCTGTGCTGTTGTTTTAATTTTTACTCTTGCAAGCAAGTAACTATATAGATCAATGAAACTGGGAAGCTTTTTTTTTTTTTTTTACTATGGCACAAAGCCCTTTAACAGCCAAAAAGCCAGTCATACCACTATATTTTCTGTATAAGTACTGTACCAAGAGTTATACCTCATGGAGCTTGACTGTCACCCATTCTTTTATTTTAGCTGCTTTTTCTTCTATGATTTTTGCTTCTTGCAGTCTTATTTGCTTCTGGAAAAAAAATGACATAAGCATATTTTTCACTGAGTATCATAGTCTGTCTGAGCACTCTCTTCAGACACAAATCCTAAGATTGCTTGAAGTAATTCAGTCTCCTGGGCAATACATGGTGATTTTAAAAAAAATGATGAATAGGCCCTTCACAGAGGCTGCTGTTCCTCTTTCCTCTAGGAAAAAATGAAAGCTCTTCAGAGGAGACACTGAAGAGGAAGAACATCTTTCAGCTCTTAAAGGTTACATGCTCTTTCAAAGGAAGCCAGAGCATAATTTGCAAGGGAACAAACCTCCTTCAAATGATACACTTCTAATGAGAACCTCTTTAATCAAACAACAGAAATAATGCTAAACTTTTCTGTCCTCTATTGATCTTAATTTTTATTTTCCTTTTGTATGATTAAGAATGGAATTGATGCTCATCTTTTGTAACACCATTATTTCTAACCTGTTCTTCAAGTTGTTGCTCCAATTTTTGTATTATGTCATTTTTATCTTGAATCACGATCTCCAGATCTTGACATCTCTTATACAGCCTGGTCTCTGATTCGCTCGTTTGAACATTAGCTGCTTTTAATTTTTCTTCCATGACCTGCACCTATTTGGAAGGTCAAACGTAAGACTTTAAGAAACATAATACTCCGAGTTAACGGTAGTAATTTAATCACAAAGTGGACTGCTAAAATTGCCCCCATACTTGAGATTCAAGATAACCCTGCAAAGTTCTGAAGCCTGTTTGAGAAGAAATTCCACAGTTTGTTATGTCTCCCTATGCATCTAATACCAACAGGACTGGCAAAACACTTATAGACCTTACACAGATTTTTGTTAGTATTAGAGAGAGGCTTCTAGGTGTTTAACACACAAGCTGTTAGAAACACCAATATGAGAAGAATGCCATTTATGTATAGAGAGCTGTTGTTAGGCTTAATAAAAAACGTTTTAACAAATAAACAATTGTACAGTGTAAAAAACCACAACAAATTATCAGAAGCATTCTAAAAAATGGCTAAAAAGTACTTGGCTTGTAGTCAGGAACGTTTTCTAACTCCAAATTAGTACATGAACATTCTTCTTCTTACAATTTTCAGTTTCTATCTGTCTCACAGTAAGATACAAACGATTTTTAGGGAATACCAGAGATATGTTCATGAAATGTCTGCAGGAGCTATATCTGCCATTTGGAATCAAAAGGCAACTTCGCTTAAATATTTAGCCACGATCTCATTGTTTAGATGATGTAACTTCTACAAGAACAAACAACATAGAATAATCCTATTTAGAGACTGTATTGGATAGCCTCGTTTTGTTTTCTTAGAGATTTTCTAAAATAGATCACTGTTTCCTCTCCCCTTTGTTTCCATGTGCATTATATATCAAAGACTCATGATGCATCAATGAAGCAGCTCGTTACATGCATCTATTTTTGATTCGTGCTGTTAGCTTTGACTTTATTGAACGGAACTGGATAGTGAGCAGAGAAAGGTATTAGAACATCGCTGGTAAGACAAATTAATAGATGTAAAAATAAACTGTCTTCTCCCTTTTCCGCAATACTTAAGAAAAATACCAATTCTCTGTATTTCCCTTCATTACAGTAACATGCACATAGCTAGTGGAGATATTTTTCAATTTTTATATATACCTGCTGAAAAGCTCTCTCTGCTTGACGATCAGCGTCTATAACTTGTTTCTCGAGCTGCTGCATCTGTAGATACATAAAAACATATAGTAAAATGGCCATGCCTTCTGCCCGTAGCCAGAAATACCACAGTGAAACATATTTTCATGGCCTGTTTTGAAAAAGGAAAAGACAGGTTGTGGGCAGGAGCATAAAAATAAATAGAAGGATAAACAGTGTGTCAGACTGGGAAGATAATTCATCATTATGACAGTATTAAAACATTGTTAAGGGTCTTCTACAGAAAAAAAAGTTAATACAACTTTTCTTCATAGTACAATTTTGTGGCTGCTATATGACATACTGCTTTTTTCCCCTGCTACCAAGAGTAGAAATTCCTTTGACAATAGCCCTGAAACTCTCCTCATGCAGGCACAGTCTTAGAAAGTGCTAAGCCTCCTTCATGTCCTTCCAAAACTGGCAAGAGTAAAGGGTACTTGGCACATTATATAATTTGGCCGCTAATTCTTCTGAAGTTGACGAATTTAGCTTTTGGGAGGATTGTGCTATGAGGCCTGTCCCAGACTCCTCCACCCTCAGCACGAATGAAGGAGGTATGTGGCAGAAGAGACATGGTGGATTCAGGTGCTACACAGAAAAAAAATGTGAAAAGCCACAGTAGAAATGGATAAAGACAGAGACCAGCACATCATGAGGAGTGAGTGCAGGTCCCTTTTGAGAGGTCAGAGACCCTGATCCATTATGTTATCACGATGCCTAATAAATCACATGCTCAACCTTTGCCCCAGGCCTCAGAAACCCCCTGCATTTTACATGATTTATTTTGAAGGCTTTTCCAACAATGTGGAACAGAGGAGGCCAGAAAAAAACTTTTTAAAAACATTTTGTGACATTTGGTAAGAGTGTTCTAGTCTGATTTTGGTGGAAAATACAATTATGAATTCTTTAAAAAGTAAACTGAGGTTTGAAATCATACTAGAAAGTACCTAAGGAAATTAATATATTATTTCGTAACTTAAGCACTTATTGGTTTTCAGGAAATACCTAGGTAAGACCTCCATTCATCTGAAGAGGATGAAACATCAAATACTGACCACTGGGATGCTGAATATTCAGCTTCAAAATTGTTCATAGAAAAGCATATGATACAAATAATGCAAATGAAAATAATTTATTCCTTCTGCAGTTTACTGCTTGGTTTTAAAATAATCAGTTTCATTCTGTCCTGTTTGTACTCGATTTCTGGTGTCTTTCAGTTTCTTTTTCTCTGTCTTTTTTTTCCTCTCCCCAATTATGTTGTCAATCATATGAAACGGGTTTGCGTACTTTTAGCACCTCATCCAGACAAGGACACCGAGTCATCATTTTCTATCAATCAAAAACTGAAAACGGAGAAAATGAGTTTTCACTTATGTAAAAAAAAAGCTGTGACTGACCTTCTAGTACTTTCTCATATGATATAAAACCCTGAAGTCTACATCATAATACCACAACACACTGTTGATATGAGCGTGACAAACATTTCACAATACACATGGTTATGGTCAGGTCCCCAGTGAGTTGTTCTGCAAGAACAGTTCTAAGGAAATGATCGTCCCAGTCATTCATGTACTAACAGTCTGGACAGACAGACAAGGAGGAGATGAACATTTGTTGTTCCTCTCTGGTCACATGTATTTAATTTTATATTTGTACAACTTCATGTTGAGATTTTAATTTTTGAGTTTACTTTTTAGAATTTTGAATTCTAAAGTTACGTTCCATCTGTCTTTCTGGTTTTATGTTCAAATAGAAGTCTGATTTACAAGATTCACTTTAATATCATTTTTAAGACATTTCTTTTTTAGTGAGTTGGGGATTCAGAAATCAAGGTTATTTCTGAGTATACGGTCAGCTACCATTCCACTGTAGTAAAAGCACTGTGCTAAACCAAGTAAAAGTGCAGCTATTATATCGATAATGAACATTGTTAATACTCTATAATATTTTGACAGAAAACTCCTTCAGATATTTATAATGTGAAATTCACTGTTGATGATTATCAAGTTGCTTATCAGTTTTCACAGTCAAACAATTTGTAAATGCACGTGATTGCCATGGCAGTAATTGGCAATTTATTTATGCCCCATAAGTGAAATTCAGTTCAGCTGTAAGGTCGTATCAGAAACCTGGCAGATTTAATAAACAAGCAAAACCTGAAAATGCTGCTTGCCAGGTCCACATAGCTGCCAGTGCAGCTCAACTAGCTCTGACTTGGCTCTGTCGTGGTTTAGCTCCAGCCAGCAACTAAGCACCACGCAGCCACTTTCCCTATCTTGATACATACACACAGAGATATCATTCCCTTCCTCTATGGCCCATCCCTCTAAAATGTCCATTGAGTTCATTTAGCCCATGACTTTGGGTTCCATCTGTCATCACAGTCTTTCAGAGCAGGAGAGGTGGTGTGCACTGTTGGATTGTTGCATGCTGAAGGCAGTTCTCATTCCAACACGGTTTCATCAAAGTTCATTTTATTGCTAAAAATTGGATCTCCTGTGCAGGTAGTACCCGAAGTACAGTAGTGACTTCTGTATGAAACCCAAATACCAAAGAATGCTCATGGTCTGGGTTTTGATAAGGAGCCTCCCAAGCAAAAGATCATGAATCAAGGAGAGCACACTGCACCAACAACAAGCTTTAACATGTACTGCAAAAAAAAGAAACCTGAAAACAACTAGTCCCTCTAGCAGTATCTAATGACCACTGAACCACTGCACAAGCATTAAGCAGTAATGCTGCTCTTCTACACAACAATTTGAGTTCTGGATAACACAGTGCACTACAGACCTAGGTTCCTTCCGTGTTTCTGCACTGAAACCGTACACTGCACCTCTTGCTAGGAATACATACTGTTGCATAAAACCAGGAACATAATATGTTCATGTAGACTACTGGGACAAAGAATACAATTTGAATAAAGCTGTTGCTAAGATGAATGTAAAGCTAGGAGCCAAAGGAGCTGAGAGAATAATTACCAAGAAAAATAGCAATCAGAGATTGAAAACGGAAGTACAAGGTTTATTTTTGCTTCTGTAAGAGTTAACTATTTCAAGAAGGTATGCTGAGAAGCTTTGGGTGATCTCACAGTACGGATACGTCAGTCAGCTTCCTGGCAACAACTAAATGTGAGATTTTATTTGGAAAATTTCTAAAGGGTCTTCAATTTATTTTAGGAGGCTCCTGTTAAAAAAAGAAGCAAGCTGTATTATTCAGCAAGAATGGAATACCATAGTTACCAAACACGAGCACTTCTATTACAGCTAAATTGGCCAGCATTTCAATAAGTTGATGCCATATAGCAATTAATAGGTCCTGATTTTCCGTTTATTTAGTTTATATAAGTTTGTTTTGCAGTGTCTGTTGTAACAATAATGAAACTTAAAAAATATCTTTTTTTTTCCCATTTGCATAAATAATCTCTAACCAATCCACAAAATGGTTTTGCCTGAAAAATTAGATTTACTCCTATACTCTGACTGCTTTGCTACTCTATAGGCATGTGAAGTTAAAAGAGAAAAATTGATTGCTTTAGGATACTCTGAAGGTTATCAAACTTGCTGGGCAAAAGAATGTAACTAGTTCTAAGGGAAGGATTTCTCTTCACAACGAAAACCTAACCTTAAACCTTCTTCTTAAGTTAGCAAGTGGCTTCATAGAAATGATCACAGCATTACTGAGAGAGAGAGAGAGGAGAGAGAGAAGGTGAAAATATGTGACTGGACTAATAGCTAATTGTCTAAATCAAAAGTCATACTTTGAACTCCTCAAGAACAAAATGCAATGGTAAATTCTCTTTGCCCAGTGACTATGAAGACAATTTCAGACCATGGATAGATAGCTTAAGATCCTCAAATTATAAAAAAAAAGAAGGTAAATGATACCTAAACTTAACCTCATGATGGAAGTGGCAGGTAACTGTAGCCATATCCACATCTGGAGCCAAATGTCAGTGTGCTTTACAGACACAGAAGAAAGAACTCTTACCTATGGCTGCAACTTGATGAACAGCTCTGACTTTATACAGAAAGTGATCTGAACAACAGGAAAGTCTGTTGAATTAGACCTCTGTCCCACCAGCTTCTGTCTGTATACATCTATGCAAATCACCAGTATCACTGGAATTAAATGGTATGTATCAGCTGTTAGGCTTGTGTCCTGGTTTTGGCTGGGATAGAGTTAATTTTCTTCCTAGTAGCTGGCATAGTGCTGTGTTTTGGATTTAGTATGAGAATAATGTTGACAGCACACTGATGTTTTAGTTGTTGCTAAGTAATGTTTATACTAGTCGAGGACTTTTTAGCTTCCCATGCTCTGCCAGGTGCACAAGAAACTGGGAGGGGGCACAGCCAGAATAGTTGATCCAAATTGGCCAAAGGGCTATTCCATACCATATGATGTCATGCTCAGTATAGAAACTGGGGGGGGGGGGGGGGGGGGGGGTGGCCAGGGAGCAGCGATCGCTGCTCAGGAACTGTCTGGGTATCGGTCGGCGGGTGGTGAGCAATTGCATTGTGCGTCACTTGCTTTGTATATTATTATTACTATTATATTGTTATTATTATCATTACTATTTTACTTTATTTCAATTATTAAACTGTTCTTATCTCAACCCAGGAGTGTTTCTCACTCTTAGTCCTCCGATTCTCTCCCCCATCCCACCAGGGCAGGGGGAGTGAGCAAGCGGCTGCGTGGTGCTTAGTTGCTGGCTGGGGCTAAACCACGACAGCTAGACCGTTCTTGAATGAACTACACTCTGTAAAGTATCAACAAACATAAAGTTGGCTTCCCAGGAGAAACATGGAGGGCCAGCATGTCATTGATAACATTTGACATATGAAGTATATTTAAGCTTAATTTTCTATCATGTCCTGAGTGAGATAACTTGAAATAATGCCCCAGTTCAACAAACCTCTTGTAAGGAATATTCTTGTCATGCACAGCTATGACTTGCTCAGGCTTTTTGCAAAATTCATTAAGGATTCAGAGGTGTCCTGTCATAATCTGTACGGGTTTTGCTGTTGCAGTCTTAAATATAAAGAATAGATGTTTTAGGCCCATGAACAAAAAATACACGCTTACTGACTAAAGAACAATATCAACATAGGTACAGAAGAACAGACTGCTACTTTAACCTGCACTTCTGAGTGTAAAAATCCTCTTATAATTTTCAGAAAATGTGTCAGTGCACACTGCATCAATTATCTGAATTACGGAAAATAGTATCTATTGTTAGAAACAGATTTGTTTTTAAACTTAGTAAGGAAATAACCACTGTACATCTGACACTCATCAAATTGAGCTATTTTTGTTCAAACAATGAACAGAGAAATGCCACATGTGAATAAATACTGACTGCTTTGAAGAAACATGGCAGCAATAAAAAGAAAGAGGTGTACTGCCTTGGAGGTCTAGACACTGAAGCACAACACACAGTTGCTGGGAATTTTTTACAATACAAAAGCAAATCATATAGCGATTCTTTTTCAAAGTTCACCTGGGAGTTTCTTGACTGTATTCCGAAATGTTCAACACATATTTTTGTGCAAGAAAATAAATTTTCATTTTATTAAAACATATATTGCATGAAATCACATCTATTTTTGCACCAAAGGGTATAAACTCAAAAGTCATCACTCAAATTTAAAAAAATACTCCATTTGTATGCACATATGTGTATATATACTTCCATTTATATACATATATATACAGATCATTGTTCCTGTAATGTGCATTAGAAAGAAATTACAGCGCTAAATTGGTATTTTCCTGATATTTGAATCATTTTAAAGGAAATCTTTTGTTTTAAAAATAAAAATTGTTGGAGTTCTTCCCTTTTTGAGATCTGAAATTATTATTTATAGGAAGAAAAACCTAATTTTTTTATCCAAGTCAATTTTCAACATAATAACTTGTCCCATTCACCGTTAACATTTACATTACAATCAGTGCATAATACACTGTCTCCTAATTTTTAATATTATAAACAACACAGTTGTAGCACGTAGACTTTTTGCAAATCTTTTTGCCATAAATACAGGAAAAAATATGGCCATTAATGAACAAAAAGCATCACTTCTCTGTAAGCCTTTCGAAGTGTGCTGATAGCTCAGAGTTTTCAAAAAGAAAAGAGGAGTTAAAACCTAGTGTTTCTGAAGCAGAAATACAGCCTGTCTATTGATTAAGTGCAGAACTTCCAGTGACTTGAGAACGGTATGTTTAGAGTCTGCTTTCTTCCTTGCATTTCAATTTTTCAATTCTTCATCTGAAAAAAGGTCCAAACTATCTGTGGTTGAAAAATAGTGTCCCACATAAAAAGAAAAGTACCAAATCTGTCCATTTTTAGATTTAGTGAACTATCAGTCCTCACACCACACAGGACGTGCTAAACTGAAGAAACATGGGGATATGGTTGCTTCTATAAATAAACAAATAGGAGAAGCAAGCAAGGGATAAACACACCTACAACTGCCTTTCAAAGGTGCAAGCAGATATAAACAGGTGATGAATAAATGTAGGCTGGAAATCAGAAGACCCTCATTTCCCACATTGACTAAAAAACATTTTGGAACTGCCCTCTGATAGAAGCTATACATGCAAAAGATCTGACTTTTTATGTGATGCTTGGTAAGTTTAGAAATTATCTGAAGAATATGCCTGCCAGCTATTCCAGAACACTACATGTGACCAAAATTTCCCCTTTTGTTTCTATATTCCTATGCTTAAACTCAACTATTTCAACAAATCTCTGCCCAGAGAGGTAGTGGAGGCCCCATCCCTAGAAACATTTCAGGTCAGGTTGGATGGGGCTCTGAGCAACCTGATCTGGTTAAAGCTGTCCCTGCTCACTGCAGGGGGTTTGGGCCAGATGATCTCTAAAGGCCCCTTCCAACCCAAAGCATTCTATGATTCTATGATTTCCGTAAGAAAAAAGCCAGTACTGCTTAAAAGCCAGTCATCTGTTTGTCAGTGGCTTTGATAACCACCAGTTTTCATGTTTTAAAATATGCTATGCCCAATGTATGCATGTATAAAGCCTTGCATACATTTGTTAGTTAAAAGCAGTGGTAAAACTGTTTTAGAAGCATGACTTACTCTTTTTACAAAAAGGTCTCTCTTCTGGTGGTTTAGCTTAGGAAAACACAGTAATGTTCCTCCTACTTCTGTAACTCATTTATTAAAAAGCTGACTGAGTATGTTCCATCCCTATTTTCAAACATTATTCCTTCTGTCTGGACATTGATTTCTCTTCTATGTATTATGTATCTTCCATAAGGACAGTGCTAAACCTTTGTAAACTACAACAAACTTTAAAATACGACCTGACCAATTAAGCCACAAAGACAAAACACCTAAAGAATAGAGATGTAAAATCAAGATATTAATATTTCACAGGAAAAATAAACAAGAAGATAATTTGTGAAGAAGGAATTAGCACATGCCTTGGGTAAGACATACTTTGTTCTTTACTGGATGATTTTTTTATCCCAAAGGCAACACAATAAATAGAAAGACTTAACCTTTTATACAACAGCTTTGCATTTTAAGTAATTAATAGAAATCCATCTTGTCTCATAAATCTAGGCAGTGATACTTCAGACCTACCTATATTTATAAAATTAAGTATGCCTTCAGTAAAAAATGAAACGGAATACTTTGGCACAAAAGCTTTTCCCTAGAACAAGATGAAACCTATGAAAATATTTCTCAACGATGTGGATTTAGTCATCAAAATGAAGACCTGCTTTCTGAACCCAATCTTCTTTTTGTCATAAATCTCCCAAAAAGGGCTAATGCTAAAAGCTAAGTCTTAATGGGGCTCAAATGTTCCTTAGGATACTCACAGATCAAGCATGGTCAATTTTGTTCACTGTTTTACTGGTTCATAGTATATGGAATTTTACTGTTTGTTATTATTTCCTACATGAAAAAAAAATCTTTAGATGAAAGAATTAACTACCTGGCTTAAATCCCAAAAGCTACAGCCTTATTTTTCCTTCAAATCCCACCTGAATTCCCACCTAGGTTATGACTACTGCAAAACTCAGTGTAGCGCTCACAACCTGGCAGCACGCAAGCTGCCTCTTTTCAGTGAACTCCCATTTTTTCCTTCTCCCATCTTCTCCATTTTTAATAGCAATTAAAAGGTAAGAGGCTACAATTCTTCTCATGAACAAAGCAGTGTCAACTATTCCTCCGCAAATTTGCCATCTAACCAACTCCTCCTTTTATCTCCTCCTTGTAAAAGCAATTTGGGTCTCTGATGCCAACTTTATGTATATGTGTATGTATGTGTACACGCACACACACATACACACATGTATACACTCTTCCTGCTTCTTCTGAAGATGGCTAGTAATTCTGCAGTCTTGATGTGCAGAATCACAATCCGGTCCACTTCTAACTACAGCAGCTTCTGGCACTGCTCTCCTAGTTAAGCAAAAGGCACTTCTTAATTGCAAGTCTCTCTTAACTCTCCTTTTTAGCTCTTCGGCTCATTCACATGAACTGTGTTTAGCGCAAAAGCCTTTCCTTGGTACAAAATGAAATCTACAAAAATCATCAGTCTCCATCTGCTCAGTTTCCAAAATGATCAGGCTCAAAATTTTTATGTCTCCACGACATGAGAGCACCTTTACCACTGAGTTATATTTTACTTCCTTCAAGTTCTTTTCAATATTTAAACATGATTTTAAGAATTATTATTTAGCTCAAAAGGTTCTCCTAGTGCTCGTTAAACGTGTGAAAAGTACATACAAAAAAGCAATCTTTCACATTTCAGCTGAGTCCATTATAGTAAAATTCATGATTTCTACTGGAAAGTATATAAATTAAAAATACGGAACAGAAAAGCCCAGGGCAGGAACTCTTCCAGAATTAGTAGTCTAGGACAGCTGCCAGTAAATATACACAGACTTGAAAAAGATAAATTCAGCAGTGGGATTTGGGGAGGCAGTGTAAGGAAGGTCAAATGAGCAGCATGTAGTGTTGGCTGAATAATTGCGCTTTTCCCAATGTCAGCCACAGAACTTTCCTAACCCTGGTAAAATACTAGGAATGTTCACTCTTTCTGGCTGTCTTGACAGTTAAGTTGCAAAGACACAATCAAATACGAATTGTGTAGACCGCCACTCTAGCACAAACAGACATTATTGTAACGTTCACATCTTGAAAGAAGTGAATGTACTGTTTAGCAAGATGGAAGAAGGTACCAAAGCACTTCAGCAAGCAAGGAAGAAGAAGTCTCACAGAGTGCTTGAAATGAGAAGTGAAATGTATCAACAACTGGTTGTTCACCTATTAAAAGGCAGCTGTCTGCTTCGTTTTGTTTTCATCATTGTACTGCAGCTGTGGAAATTCTGCTACTTGTGTCTCGCTGAATTGTGAGTTCCGATTAGAGCCACAACATGAACATCTGAAATAGGAGGCCTTTTTTCCATGCCACAGCCTGAGAGGTGATGGATTAAGAATCAAAGGTACCACTGACTGCAAGTTTAAAAAATTGAAAACTTGACTGAAACTGAATTTATTAATGAAATTGAAGTGTATAGGACACCTAGGAAACACAGGTGGTAAAGGAGCAAGAGATTCCAGAAATGTATGTAAGGCAGCATAATGCAGTTTGAAGACATGACAACAGGTATTTAAAGTCTGCAAATACTCTCTGAGGCAATGGAAGTTAAATGCATAATTTCTAAGCGCAAAAAGAGTTCCCTGCACGAAAAATGGAGAAAAAACATCTTGTAGCTCCTACAAGTGAAATGCTAAACAAATACTAGATTGGCTAAGGATCTGCACAGGTGCCTGCCCACTATCACAGCTTCCACAGCTTCCATCAACTTTCCCATCTCAGGTGGGCCAGAACAGTACAGATGCCCTTGTCTCCGTACCACCAGAGGGAAGATATTCACCCTCTGGCCTCACAGCAAGGGCTGTGCTCTTTCATGCCATTACCCAGCCTGGCCTCTACAAGAACAGCTAATTTATTGCTTCCTGAGTTCTATTTTTTTTTATTTCCATCTTCACCCTCCCTAGAAAGAATGTAGGTTTAAGATATACAAAAACAGTGAAACAAAAAAAAACCCCACAAACCCCAGTTATAAAAAGGCATGGCATAAACTTCTAGACAAGGGATAAAAACAGAGTTATAAGGGAAAAGGTATAGGAATTAAAAAGGTGTAAACACACCTAAGACTCTAACCATATAAACTTTTAACTTTTATTCTCTTCAACTTTCCTCCCTTTCTCCTGTTTTTATCTTCCTAATTATTTTCCATAACAAGAAGTTTTTTAAGAGCAATTGAAATACTGAAAAATAACCTTCATTTTAATAATTTTGGTACTATGGTATTCTGCTCCTTTTTACTCTACCCTTCGTAATCCTTTGAATGCAAATGGAAATACTCTTTGTGCTTTTGTACAATTTTCATATTGGCAATCACTGCACAAGTCAAATGCGTTACAGACTTTTCCTCTGAAAACATTAATCTTGAAATTGTTGTGCCACAGATAACAAAACACACTGCATCTGCTTCATTTTGAAATGTCAAATGATGCCTTCGAAATGAATAAAAATACAGTGGGACATGGATTTAGCTGTTGGTTTGTAAGACAAAGTCAGGAATGTGTTACGCTTTGGAATATACTGGCAATAGTATTTGGCCTAAAAATCAGTTATCACTCAATTTTCATAATCTGTACAGAAAGCATAAACATTATTGCATTTGTCACGTACACACTCAGTTGCCAGCTGAGCGTGTATACAGAGAATATCCAAATGGAAGGTTAAAAGCAAACAAATCAATACATATATGAAAATAATCCTCTCTCTTAATCATTTATATTTGTTGAAAATCATTCAAAGCATAAAATAATGACCCTCAGCACGGAAGGAAACAAACTGGGAGACATTCATGTGAATGTTGAGTATTACTGGACAGCCCATGATGCAACACAGTGCCATATTCAGTCCTTATGGAGTCTGATGAAAAAGAAATTTGGTGGAGGCTGCCCAAGAGGAAATTTAACACAGCTATGTAGTTCTTCTACTAAAATGATTTTTTAGTGATAGGAAAAACATTAACTTTATACCTGATGTTGCACACATATTTTAGGTGAAAAATGTACTTACTATGAAAAGAATGAGGGTCACCAACTTTTCCTATAACATGAAATGCTACCTAGGAGCTAAACTTGCAGTAGAATACTGTAATCTTTTATTCAATGGAAGTTTTTTTAGTAAACTCTTCACATGCATAAGACTCAAGCTGCATTAAAATAAATGCTTCTACTTAAAAATCAGTTCCACAGCCATGTAAATTTGGCGTACTAGGGGTACTTTCTACATCATTCCTTAAATTCCTGTAAAGACCTCTCCCACTTAGAGCAGCAGCTTCTGCTTAAAACTCCAACAAGGTCTCTTTCTTTGCATGTTAGATTTACAAATATAGACTCTTTACTTGGCAAAATGAAAACAAATAAAAAACCCAAACAAATAAACAACAGTGAATGGATTAGTTTTCTGAAAACACTGTATATTCTTTTGCTCCTCTCTCTTCTCCTCCCCAAGTTCACTACAAAATTAAAGTTCTGGTAGCCATACTGCTGAAAGGGACTTAAAATGCAAATTTCTCAAAGTCCTCAACCACTGAGGTGCAAGGATGAGTATTTGCTGGACTTACAGAACCCAGTAAATAGTTTGGGGTTTTTTTTAATTAGAACACATCTATTAGAAGAATATACTGAAGACTTCCCATGTCGACTCTTCATTTATTTGCAGGGGCACTATGAAATAAAACAACTTTGCAAAGTTATTTGATTTCCATTATAAGAAAAGTACCTCAATTAATCCACTGCCCAAATATATTTACAGAAGCACATAGCTCACAGACACAAATACTTGAAAAAGGATAGGTTCAAGCAAACCCTTATTAATATCTGGTTTTAGACTAAGCTATAGAACAGATATAAGGGGAAAACCCCAATGGCAGTTTCTGACAAGTCATACACACAGTGTAACAGCATGTAAACTCCTTTTCCTGATTCACTGTCTTGAAGAGATACCTCTCAAATACACGCAGAGGAGGAAGACTGGAGAATTACCACCAATTAATTTCTCTTACCTTCCTGCAGAGACCACCTGTTTTGTCACAATATCACTCTCTGTTTTCTACAACAGTTAATAGTTTAATACCCGTGAGGGTTTTATGTCTGTCAGGCCATACTACTGTGATTTCTGTTGCTATTTTGAAGTGGAATGCTGTCTGGTGCTGTTGTTCAATGCTTCTAGTACACATTTTGTAGCACAGAGATGATTGTAAACAAATCCACAAATAAAGGCCTGCGCTAATCAACGTGAGAGTGAGAAATATTTGTGTGCTTTGCAAATTTGTTTCATTCTGTAACAGGTAACAAATCTACAAAGTACCTCTAAAGACTGACATCAGCTATATTCTCCTCTTGTCATTAGTATCAGGATGCCCATCAAGTATTGGCCGATCAGGTCTTCATTATTCATTCTGCTATTTCCCAAATATATTTTTAAGTAACAATTCCATGCAGTTTAATCTCAAACTAGTATGAGTGTATTCTTCCCTTTACAAATACTGAGAACTGTTTGTATAATTTGGAATTTTAAAAATAAAAATGTGAAAAATAACCACTGGATTGTTACAAATGAAGCCAACATACAAAAAGATACAGCTAAGACGTTAGTGCCTGTTTTGAAAACTGTTGGTTTTGAATTGTGCGAGATTGATAAATCTGCAGTTGAATATAGTCTAATTTTGTTGAGCTCTGACCAGTCTTTGATGCATGTCCCAACTGAGTTCCAGTTTATGAATGAAAGATTCATATAAAAAGTCAAAGTGACAAAGTGAGAAGGATCATTTTTCACGAAGTCTGCTAATGCTCTGCTCTGGAGAGTAATATATCAAATTATCCCAACTGAATGTTTGTTGGACCCATGGTCTTCAATAGGAAATATTTGTCCCATTTTTACCTCCTGTAAAAACTTTGCTTTTTCTACAATTTCTGAGAAATCTAAGGCAAACTAAAACGAGAGGGCAGTAACATGACAAGTTCTTAAGATTTTTTAATCTATTTTGGAGTCATGTTTCTCACAGATGAGAGAGAATAAGTAATTTTCCTTTGAATGCTTTGTTACAGGCACAGTGCTGAAGATTTGATTTTATCCCTCTTACTCTGTTTTTTTTAAATACCGACTTCTGAAATTATATGATTATGCATACATTTCTATTAATTTAAGAGGACATTTCTAGCAGTTAGGAGCCTGTAAATGCAAACCATAAAGGAACAAAGTGCACAGTCAAACAGAAAGCATTCAAACTTCCAAAATGTTTTTTTAAAATCTTCGTGAAGTGCTGTTCATGAATCTTAACTTTTTGGTTGCCAAAACTATAATCAGCATCAGCTGCATAAAACATGGTAGTTATGGCTGCTGGAAAGTCCCTAGAAAAGTCACGTCCAGTATTTAGCCACTTGACTTCCATCCCAAACGGTAGTGATCCAAATGGAGTAAAGAGACAGAAGAGATGTATGACCTCTAACAGCCCCGACTCTGTAAGCATCCAGTAATCTGCTGAGTGTTACAGCAGAGAGTATTGTACTCCCTGATGGATGTTCTCCTCCAAGACTGATGATAATGGTTTATTAACTCATCTCTGGGCTTTGCTAACTGCAATGAAGGACACAAGTAGTTTTCCCTTTTTTTTAATTTTTAAGTGAATTGTCAAAGGATGGCATTTGTACAGCTAGTTGCACTTTCAAAACCCAATATTCTGCAATACCCATTCAATGGGTATTTGATTCCATTTGATTTGAATGCCATTCAATGTATGGCATTTGCCATACAGGAAAATTGCAGGATTGGGTAAAAAATTAAGAGTTTTCAACTACACTGCTTTCTAACAGCAATATTTTTAGTCATGCCAAAGCAGAGATATTTGGAGTACTATCTGTAAAAATACAATTCCAGCAGAACTCAGTATTATTACACAATGATTTTACCTTGCTGTAAATTTTCATGTTCACTTTAACAAAAACCACCTACTTAATGAAAAAAGTCTAATCCAGAAAATACTAAATTTCTTTATTCCATTTTTTTCCATCTCAAATTGAGGTTTTGTACCTCCATAGAAGAGACAAGGGCACGAATAGATAAAATGAATAGCAACAAATTGCCAAATAGTATTCAGTCAAGAACTGGATGATATAGTTGAACCAAATATTGATCTGTAAGTCTGATGTCCGTAGTAAGCAAATTAGTGGAAACTCTTAAGAGCAGAATCTGGGGGCACGTGGATAAGAATGACAGACGAGGGAAGAGTCAAAGTGGACCTTATAAAGAGGAGTGTTGGCTCACAAAGCTATTGAAGTTCTTTGAGGGGATCACCAAGGCTGCAAGTAAGGGAGATCTGGTTTCTGTAATTATTTGGAATTTGGAAAGTGTTTACAGGAAACAAACAACCACAGGGTAAGAGGCAATGTCCCTCCATGCATTAAAAAACTGGCTCAACAATAAAAATAGTAGATGATTGGTTACTTCCCACAGTGACCGGCTGCTATCAGTGCAGATCTGCAGAGATTTGTTCAGGGCGTATGCTGTTCAGCATAATCACAGACATTTGGTAATGGGCATTGGGCTGTGAAGCGACCAAGTTTTTTGATGGTATTTTGTTATTCAGGGTAATAGAAGCCTTCTGACTAGAAAGACTTACAAGAAGGTCCTTATAAAATTTAGTGACCAGTCAATAAAGTAACAAATGATGTGTAACATAAAAATCTAAAGGACTTTGAGTGAAATCCTGGAATTAAGATAGATATCTCCATGAAAACATACTCGATGGTTAATTTAGCTGTCAAAGAAAACAAAATGTTAAGCATTATGAGGAAAGGAATGGAGCACATAACTGTGTACATCATCCACGGTTCTTCATAAATACAAAAATACATGTTTTTCCTGCTTGAATACTATTTAGTTCTTGGCCCCAACAAAATGTAGTAAAATGGGAATGATTCAAAGAGGGCTAAATGTGGAAGCTAAATGTATTTATGGCTTCAAAGGGAAATTGGATAAGTTCACAAAAGAGAAGCATTAACATAAATGTATAAAATAAAATTATTGTCACTCTAACATACTGTAAAAGGATCTGAATTTTTCTTTTTGGGGGAAGCAATTGATGGAAAATTTAGCTGTACGAAGAATAGAGTAGTTTTGACAAAGTAACTTTTTAACTAGAAATTCACCAGAGTCCCAAAGATTCTCCAGAATATTTTGTCCCTTGTACTCTTTTAACTGCCTTGTTCTGTGAAAATGTTGCCAGGCAAATACAGTGGTGTTTCTTTTATATTTAAAATACGATGAGCCATAGTTGGAGATGTCTTATTACAGGAAAAACGAGTCTGGTAAATTATATGATTTGGTAAGGAATACTGGGGAAAATAATACTTCTGGATTTTCTCCCCAGTGATTTCTGTGTCTTAAATCAGATCTTAAATACTTCGGAAAATGTGTTAAATATTAACTTCAATGTTGTAAAAGTGATTACTGGATACGTATTTTTCTCTGCAGGAGAGTTGCCAGTGTGTTCTTATTTGAAAATGAACATTTCTTGCTGGCAAATCTAATGTGTGAAATACTTTCACAACATTAAAACATACCTGTTTTCCATATATTTTGTTTTAAAACGCTTTTTTTTCCCCACCTGAAAAAATCCCAGTACTTGTAATCTCAAACCATGACATGTAATCGGCCCCCACCATCACATAAAATCATCTATACAACATTAAAATTCATACCATGAGACCTACCTTTTCTGCTAACAATTCTCTGATCTTGCTTGCCTGGAGACGAAATTTCATTAACTGTGACTCCAGAGTTAAACATCTTTCCTTCCAGTTTACAGTACCTTCTGGCTCTGAAAGTTCGGCCATATTTATGCTGGAAAAAGAAAGGGAAAAAGTCCCTACATCAAATTGAGTCTGTACTTAATGTCTGACTTCTTTTAATAAACATACTAACTTATTTTATATAAATCTCAAGAATGCCCCCAAGTTTTGTACCTGTACAGCTTCATAAAACTTAGTAAAAGTACATTAGTCTACAAAGGCCCTTATCATAACTGGGAGATTTCTGAAATCTGTGTTGATAATATTTAGGTTTATCATTATTTAATTTCTTCAATTATTTTGGGGCTGCAATGTTTTCCTTGATAAGCAGAGACACATCACGCATTTTAATCTTCAGTTACTGTATATATCCTTTCTTACATGGAAGAGGTTTGTAGGGAACTGAGTTTTGCTAAGAAAATGCCTTATATAGGTGTAACTACCTAGTAGCATAGCACATTTGGTTTTATGCAAGCTTAATGTTTGGCAGATGACTCTTTAAATAGCGTTTTAAAATTCTTATGCTTAATCAAATTGCCTTTAAAATTTAATACCCTTAAAGGAGTTGCAAGGGTGGTTTATGGTTCCAAATGTAAAGGCAGGTGAGCAAACAGTTCCTAATGGGTCCCCCACACAAAAAACAAACCCTTTACATCAGCTGTTGCAGATCTCAGGACATCCCGATTCATGCACGTTTTGGGTTCAAATCTGTGCTTTTATCTACATTTAACTGCTCACGACTTCTGGAAATGAAGCTCAGTGCCCCTTTGGACAAGCACTGCTGGAAAAAGTGTTCAGGATGAGAGCTGGCTCATCATGGCTTGAGTCTGAGAAGCCAAGAAAATCATCTGTGTGTAAGCAGAAGGACTGGGCTCTGTTGTATTCCAACTATTTGTAGACAGCTTAATAGAGACTAAGCGGATGGCTGAATGTAACCATTCAGTCCAAGAAGTTCCCTTGCGAGCAAAGGCCCTGGCCTTTGCAGGGCTCTGAACACGTAGGTTTGGCTTTGAAAATAAAGCTTGAATTCCCCCTAAGTATTCAATTTATCTCAGAAATAACAAACAGCCATAAAAACACCATTCAGTGGAAGGCAGCTGGAAGATCACAACAAACAAAAAATTACCAGTCATAAGGGTATGCTGCATGTTTGTCACCTTTGTCACGGATGAGACACTGACAAGGAAAGACAAGTAGCAGTCGTTTTCAGTGTGATGAAAGCGGCTGGCACAGGAAAATCATGCATAATATAGATGCATAAAATACTGCAACTTCTGACCTAGTTAGCATGGATTAATAAGTGGTGTCTTTGAGAGCCCCCCTCCCCACGACTACTCCAGTCCTTCAGAAGCCTGGGCTCAAGCACTCCCCTTCCTCCCGCTGTCAGAGGAGCCAGCCCCAGGTCCCCTCCTTCCCCAAGCTCTCATCAGCTAGAGGGGAAAGACCTATGGATTTATCTTTTCCACTGTTTCTGACACCAGGAGGAAAAAAGGAGAAGGCAAAGCATCGCAAGAGAGATCAAAGTCATGAGCAGGATTCCAGAAAGTCCTTAACTTTTCTTCGATACATTAATATTCTCTATTCTCTTCTAAATTTTCATGTCTCCAATTACTCTCAAGTTCATCATAGCTAAGCAGGTGAAAAACTCTCACTGTCTCAAAACTTTCTTTCCTTTCACATACCCTAATTTTGTGTTCCTTTCATTCCATATCTTAAGTTAGAAGGAAGAAGAGGATCACCACAATTGCTTGTCTGAAGGTAACTGCCCCATTCTTGACTCTCTTCTTCTTGGTCCCGCAGGCTACGATCCAAGCTGTTAAGCCTGAGGTCACAACCATCCCTATTCAGGAATCCCCCACTCAGGAATCACCATGGAAATTGCTGGGATTTAAGCATGTTATTAAAATAGTTTCCTGAGTCGATCCTGCAACACCCGAATTCTAAACTTTAAGCACAGAGTCATTTCAGCTGCAAGCCTTCTGGATGACCGGTGTCTTTTACCTTTTCCCCGCTTCTTTTAAGCTTGGCAGAAAACTCCCTGGACTGTTAGGGAACCAGGTTGCTCACCGCTGTCCTGTGCCTGCCCCTCGCTCCTCTCTCCTCGTGCAGAGTCCCACCACGTTCAAGGGGGGAAGGTGGCACTTCCAAGCAGCAGCTTCTCCTACTTTGCAGAGGAAGCATAAGTTTCAGCTGCAGATTGATTTGGACAGACAGCCTGGATTCTGCTCTCCTAAGTAACGAGGAATGACAATTTCCTATTAGACTGTTTAGGATTTTTTATGTTTTTGCTTTTTGACTAATTACAGCGACGTAAGACACAGATGAACTCAGCCAACATCTGGTTAACAGCAGGATATTTCGGTGTTTGTGGTAATGAAAACACAAATGGATCAAGTAGTGAAAGAATTTTTGTTTTTTCGTAGGGCGCAATATTGCAGAGTGGAGTTAAAAATGTTTGTCTTTCAACAGACAAAACATTTGAGTAGATGGATTTCTGGCAGCGAACAATGCGTTCAGCCAAGTCGTTTCTCAATGTCCAAGCTAATTAATACTCCACTGTATAAACATTACTGATAAAAAGTTTGAAAATAACTCTTTTTATTGTGGGATGTTTGTTAGAGATTATAATAATTTACTTCATATTTTCCAACAAGCCAATGGGTTCTGGAAATATTTATAGGCACATAATACACTGTTTACAATTGCGGAGCGAATGATCTTACTTTGAATCAATGACTTCCTGTTTCTTGTTTGATTCCCCAAGGGAGGAAAAAAATGAGTTCATCTCTCTTGGCTTAATAGAGTACTCTGAATCAGCAGTCGAACCTACAGAGAGTCCTCCCCTTCTTCCTGCTCCAGTTCCCACCGCAAAGCCCTCCGTTTTCCCCAAGTCTTTAAAAATAAAATCTTTTGAAAAGTAAACTAAAAAAGCGCACATTAAAGCGGTAAGTTCTAATTATGCCATCAAAAATTAATTGAGACAAGTTTGACAAGTCTGGAAAGATTAAATTCGTCTTTTTCATTTTTTAAGTTTATAAACCTCTTCATAGGCTTCAAGAAGTCAGAATGTCACATTCTCCCCAAAAGGATTGATATAATTTGCTTTTCTTTGCTGTCTGCTTGGAAATTATCAAAATACATTTCAGGGGGAAGGAGGGAACAATGTTCTAGCTTTTTGAAGCACGTTAAAAATTTACATATTCCTTATCGCACTGTCAGTGTTTTCCTCTGTTTTTAACAAAACGCTGTGTTTAACTAAACACTTCATATTCTGCCCATATGTTCTGTATGTCCTTTCTCTGCTGGAGAAAGCTTGCCAAGTCCTTCTGTTTCACCAGGAGTGGGCAGTACATGGCGGGTTCCCTGCACCATCCTCAAGTGTTCACCAGCCCAAATGCATTTTTGGACCATACCTCTTGAATTTCAGGCCCCTTTCTTCCACCACCCTTTTCACCCACACTCGGCACTTCCAACTATTTTTGGAGCCATAAAGGTTGGACTGGAGAAAGGAAATGATGAGACACAAAGTGGACCTGTTTGGGAATCAAGGAAGTCATTCTCAGGTTTGTTGCTGGCCAGGGCCCTTACTCATGCCGAAACACTGGTAACTTTATTTTCCATTTGACTCATTTTGCATAATTCTGTGCTCAAACCGTAGCCTAGGCTATTTAAAACTTCCTTCAAAATCTGATTTACGAATGGTTTTTCTGCTGCTTCTTAGACATTGATGAGGTTGTTCTCCTGAACCAACCCTTCAGCCAGGGCTGTCCCGCTCCAGCACCGGGCGCAGCCCCCCGATAGCCCTCCTCATTTCAGGGGCCAGGCTGCCCCCTCCCAGCTCATGACTGAGCCACTGCCTACTCGGCGTCCCAGGGAAATGGCACAACCGATGGCTCACCCGCAGAGCGCCGTCAAACGCGCAAACAGCATTAAAGCACCGAAGATCGTTTTGCGTCCTTTCCCCGATGGCAGCGATTTTATAGGTCGCAGTGTGACATCACACTCGGGGCGAACGTTTAGTTTTTGCGTCAAATTCTGAAAGCTGGCGGTGTCGGTATTTTGAAAAGAACTGGATTTTGCACGTTTGTTTGGAAGTTGTGCTCTTCCCGCTTTCCTTTTTGGGGGGACAGCAGGGACACGGCAACGGCACCGCCAACCGGACGAGAGGAGCCCGGACCTTAAGGGACCTAAAGCCACCTCAAGCTCGTCACTCCCCTGCCCTGGGGACACCGCTTGACGGACCCCCGGGGTACCGCTCTCAGTGACACCGCGCTGACCTAACACCACGTCACCCTCCGCGGTGACGGCGCCGCGTGACGCCATCCGACGCCCGACGGAGCCTGCCGGCGGCACCGCCGCGCCCCGCCGCCGGGGAGCGACAGCCCGCGCCGGCGCCCCCGGGGCCGCCCCGCCGGGGCAGAGGCGGGGGCCGGCCCGGGCGCTGCCGCCCGCCCGGCGCGGCCCCGCCGGCAGAGGGAGGGAAGGGGGGCAAGGAAAGGGAGGTCAAACCTGGCCGGCCGTGGCTCGCCGCGCCGGGCGCCGTCCGGGCTGTGGGCGCTGCCCGCGCCCCTCGGCGCCCGCCCCACCATCCCCGCGGCGAGCGGCGCGGGCGCCTGAGCGACGGCCGCGACGGCCACTGAGGAGCGGGGGGCCGCCCCCGGCGGGGCGCCCGGGCGGGGCCTGCGCGGCTCGGCGGCGGCGGGAGCCGGCGGGGGGGAGCGCCTCGGCGGCGGGGGGCCCTTCCCGGGACGCGGCCGGGCCGGCCCCGTTGTGCCGCCGGCGGGGTGGGCTGCCGCGGCCTCTGCCCCCGCCGCTTCGTCCTCCGGCGGCCGCTGGTTGCGGGCCACCGCCTCACCCGCGTCCTCCGGCCTCGACGGGGCGCCGGGCAGGGGGCGGCGGGGCGGAGGGCGGCGGGCCGCAGCCGCCGGGCCCCCTCCCGAACCGCGGCCCGGCCCGCGCGGTGCGGGCATGGGGGGCGGCGGCCGGCGGCCCTCCCGGCCAGAGGGGAGCCAGGGGCGGCGGCAGCCGGCGGCCCTCCCGGCCAGAGGGGAGCCAGGGGCGGCGGCAGCCGGCGGCCCTCCCGGCCAGAGGGGAGCCGAGCGCGGCTGGGCCGCTCGCCCGCCTCGGCCTCCCTCCGCGCCCCTCTTCGGCAGCCACGGCCTGCCTGCGGCCCCTTCCCCGTCCCCCTTTTGCGCGTTCCTTTGTGAATTCGCAACTCTTCCTCCCACCTCGTGTGTGTTTCTCAAGGGGGGCTGCGGTAGGAAGATGCACCCGCTTGTCCTGAAGCTCGTCAGCTGCGACGCTGGGGCTTACAGCGATTTAAATGTCACCTTTTGTGGAAGGTCACTTCTCGAGCGTAAACCCAAGGGCTGGAACCGTGCAGTCAGCGGGGCAATGGTGGGGATATTACGGGATGAACGGGTCTGGTGGAGCTGCCGTGTCCAATAGGTAACGACACGCTCTGCATTTTAGCCGTAGACGGGGTGACGCAGCAGGTGCACGCGCTGGCGAGTCCCGTTGGCAGCGGTCTCTTCGGCCCCTCCGGCCGAAAAGAGCTGCGAGGACGTCTCGCGTAACCAGCCATCTCCATCTCCTCTAAAAGCCTGCCTGAAGTAATGAAAAGTATTTGGAAAAAAGTAATTAGTATGTTGCTTGGCTGACACGTGCAGGATCTTCCTCATATGCACGCCGATTTGGACTGACACTTGGGGATTGTATTTTGCTTGGATTATGATTTAGAGAGGCAAAATGTTTTACAGATTCTTCTGGTGCGTAAACACGCTGCACTTTACCCTTCTCCCGGGGTTTATTTCTCGCATAGGTGTGTGTAGTCATCTTGTGTAAACTGCTCTTTCACAATCATCTGTGAGTCAGTGAAAGTGCAATTTTTTTGTTTGTTTGCAAAAAAAAGGCCTTTAAAGCTCAAATATTCCCCGTGTGGTTACACACACAATTTCATTTTTTCCTATTCAGTTCAGTACAGCCTCCAATTTTCCACTCACTTGCAGTGACCTTAAAAGTATCCAAACAACTTCACTGCAACTGCTTCATTTACTGCTACTTTCCTAAGTGCCTCATGTATTTTTTAAACAGTCGTCGCTGAAAAATGTATTAAAAACATGATTGCTGGTATAGCAAGAAGTGAATTGTTTTCTGCCTGATACCTCCTGACTAGAGTGTTCAAGCGACATTAAAAACAAATTAATGGGAAAAAAAATTAGATTAAAAGATTTAGCCAAAAGAATAAAAATCATCATTCAGTACCTAACAGATGCTATACAAAATGATTTAGCATTGGTATTTAATGACAACTTTGGCCCTGTCCTTTCCTTGAGTAGTAACACATTCTCTCTAGATACACCCAAGATTGTGGAGAGCGTTTGAAGTCGGGGTGCACTGAGCTAAGCAGCAAAGGCTGCGGGAATGACGTGCTTAGACCGCAAGAGGGAGAGCAAAGCCTGTTCACTAAATGAGTGTTTCTGTTTGTTTTGTGGATTGACATTTTCTTTGGCCTCAGATAATAAAAATGCTCTCGCAGTCACACAGCTCTCGATACTGATAGGTAAAGAGGCATGAAAAAAATATTGTGGAAGAAGGAATAGGGATATTCAGGATTTTCTCTGAAGCATCCTTATCTGTAAAGTATGTATAGGTCGCTAGAATCTGCATTCAGTTACTGAAGGGAATAAAATTACCAGTAGAACAACTGGGATGCATAGAACAAAATACAACTTGGTTTTGTAATTAGAATGCAAGGGGGAAAGGCAAAGACATGAGATAAGCATGGCAAACTATTGTACATGCAAGCGCAGTCTCACGAAGAGACATGTTTCTCCTTGCTGTTGTCACTGATGGAAGTTACATGCAAGCAATAATAAATTCGAGGTGGAGTCTTGCAAATATGTGCAGAAAAAGCAAAAAAAAAATCAGCGCTACACAGTATGTTGTAGAAACAAACTGCGAGACTGGGTATTTGCACCTTGGAATGATCATCTCTGGTAGCTGGCTCACTACTGAAGTAAACCAAAGTCAAAACACCATGAAATATTTGCCTCTCTCAAAGAGTTAGGTGTGGACTGAAGATGTGCGTGTTGTACGTTTTTTACTGTCCATAACTGACTTTAATGCAAGAAAGTAAGTTCTAAGTTTCTGGTTGTCTTACTAAACAATAACCTCATTTGTTTTGAAGTATTGTGATCACTGTATTGCAAAACATCTGATCTAGAGCGTGGAAGCCAAAGAATGCTACTACCTCCATTTCAGAGATGATCAAGTTATTGTCAAACCTGCAACTAGAATGTAAAATTTGGCGTTTTATGAGACTTTCCTGAGTACACAGAACATGATTCTGACATGCTGGCTCAGAACCTTACCCCCGTCATGACAAATGGAGAGTCTTCTGGTTCTCTCTCACAAAGATAAACACTGCAACCGTTAAGTTCAGGTATTTTGGAGTGGTATGTCTGTCTACAATTGGAAAATATATTCCAGAAAACATCTTGTGATACCAAAACCTTAGATTAGGCAATATCTTCTGTAAGTTAATTTCTATGTGGATTCTTTGAAAGGATGACTTGTATATTTGAAACTTGTGATAGGAAAAAGTTCCCATAATATTGTTTATATTAGTTGCAATTACAGAATGGTGATAGAAAGAAATAGACCATCTTCAGATACTGTTCAAATTAGTTAAAAAGTATCACTTGATCTTTCTTGACAAAAAACAGCTTTAAAGGTTTTGTTTAAGTGGAGGAGTGGAAGGGAGAAAGATCATTCCTGTTCAATTCACATTACTACCATGACATGTCTTAAAATGTTGCACTTTGAAGGCTATGGCTTGTCTCTCAGTGATAGAAAAATGGTATCTTATCTAAATAGCCTCTAGTATTTGAGCTGTGGTACTTTTTAATGGAAAACTCTCTGGTTACTTGAGTTACTAATAAAGGATTTTTCTACATAAGGAAAATACAGCTTATGAGAAGGTCCATGGCTTCCCTTTAAAAGCACAACCTGTTTTTAATTGTTTGGCGCCACGGAGTGGTAAAATTCTATATTGCTCTAGATAATCACTTTCTGAGAGTTTTCAAATTACAAGCTCACCATCTCCCTCTGAAAGAAACTTATAAAATATTCTACTTACTGGATATAGGCATGGCTCAAGAAGATTAGAATTTACAGCTTAAAGTTTCCAACAGTGTGGGGTAGAGTATTTCCTTTGAGAGGGATTTTTCACCGGTGGATGTTGATTTGTCTAAACTGTAAAGTCTGTGAACATAAATCCAGCACTTTAAAAAAAAAAACCAAAACCTTCTGATGAATTGCAGAAACATGATGCTCAGGCATCACAGTAAAAATGGCTGTACCCGGTCAGACCGGGGGGCCATCTAGCCTGGCGTCCAGCCGCTTGACTCGTCCTCAGCCAGCGCCCAGGGAAGGTAAGTGTCATTTCCCAAGAATACTGTCCCAGTCTCCAGTTGCTTTGTGGTTCAGGGACCTTGTGAAGCAGAAGTTTTGTGTTTTGAAACTTTTACTGGTTTGGGTTTTTTTTTTTTTTCCTTCCATGATTTAGTCCAGCTGCTTTTGAACAAATGTAATTTTCAAGATCCAAAATGTCCTAGGACAATGAGCTCCATGGTTTGAATAATTAATTTTGTTATGGACATGCCATCTGCTTGTTTCATTTGATGCCGCTTAATTTTTGTAGAGACAGTGAAAAATTATTTTAGACATTTCTGTCCTATTCAGTTTCAGAGAGTGAAGATAATGGCTTCACAGAGAAGCCCCTCTACCTTTGGCCATCAATCTTACCTTACTTCACACCTTTGGCAGTCCTACCATATTATTTTTTTGTAGGGATGAACACTGCACATAGAGTTCAAAGTGTGTATGTACTTATACAGCAACATAGCGATGCTTTCTAGTTTATTTTTTATTCTCTCCCTAGCAATTTCTGACACTGGGATTGCTTTTTTGGTCTCTGCAAGATCTCTGGCACACAGCAGAGCACAGTGGAGCCACGACACCAGTAATTTAAGGGTCTGTTGCTCCTTACCAGCAGAATAGAAATCATGAAAACAGAGTGATTTGGCTTTTCAAGGTAGTTAAGCCAAATAACCCATGCCTGGTGAGCTGCTGAGAGGTGGTATGTGAGCTAGTTCTAAATAAGTTATTTTGGATACTGGAAACGTGGCACTCTTGGGGAACAGAGCAATTAAAGTGTGTGGGTCTTGAACGCTACCGTTTAATTTCTTGAGAAGACTCTTTGCTTTACGTTGCACTATGAAGCATGGATTCTTCGAACGTCTCCTGACAGCTCCCTGACATCGATGCTTCCTCTAACTGAAAAAACTTGGGGAAAGTAAAGCTCTTCTGGAAGGCGGGAAGTTGCTGGAAAGTTATCCCTAGTGGGACAAGAAATGAGCTGTATGAGAATACATAGAGCTGCAACCCTAAAAAGGGTTCCTCTGAAATTGGGGAACCTGTAGGAAGAGGATCACATTGAATGTGAAATGTGCAGGTATTGAATTGAGCACAAGGAACTGGGGACTTAGCTTAGCTTGTTGGAGGCTTTTCTTACACCAAATGAGGATGTGTTGTCTGATTGAGCTGGAACATTAAATCACGTATGAGCATTCAATCTCTCTTTGAGCTGGAGATAGCCCAGCAATTTAAGTAGGTCACTGCAACGCACAGTGCCAAATAATGGTGCCAATTTCCTAGGAACGGCTGAGCAGAAACCAGAGGGAAAATCAACCAGCCAACAGAGAAAAAAGTTAAATTATTTTCCATGTGTTTGGATATGGTTAAACCTTTTCTCAGTTCCTTGGCCATTACCATGTAAGAAGTCAGAAACTACTGTGAGACTGAAGTGTTAAAGGGGGACCCAGAAGTTTGTTGAAAGTCCAGAACAGACTCTGATGGACTCTAGCTGCTTTAGATTGCTAAGAAAATCCCTGTTGGGTGAAAGTCAAGTGGCAAGGAATGTTTTTTGTTATATTTTCCCCCTTTTCCTTACCAAAACGTTGTTGTTCTTAAATCTTAATGGAAGCATGACTGCTACATTGAGCTGGCATTTTACAATAACCACTTGTGCAATAACCATTTTTACGAGTGCAAGATTTCCCTTTTGCTAGATATAACTCATGGACTTGGGAAAGACCATCCCCATTTGGCAGTCTACTGCTTGCAAATTACGTACTTGTTACTTACATTATTCATATGGGACCTGGAAGGATTGTGAAAGGCACATGACACAGATGTTGAAAACTTAAAAAAAAAATCTGCTCTGGCTAAAAGTGAAATGCTTATACCTAAAAAAAAGGAACTGTGTTTTGTTAATTATTTTACGGTTTAAGAAAATGTGGAGGCACTGACACATTAGGTACTGCTGTAAAGGATCAAGAGAGATGGGTAAGAGGAAACAAACAAACGGCGGTTGCTTTTCAAATAGAATCATAGAATCATAGAATGCTTTGGGTTGGAAGGGACCTTGAGAGATCATCGAGCCCAACCCCCCTGCAATAGTTTATTGGATTTTTGCAAAGCGTTTATTCAAACCTCTTTCTGCTCCTTGGGGAAAAAAGGGGAAAGAAAGGAGAATTTGTGACTCGAGCAACGTGATTTGCTTTGGATGCTTTACTGGGGTTTGCTTCCTCTGGCTCCAAAATGTGGCCGGCTCTGGAGGGATGCCTGCCAGCCGCTGTGTGCAGGTAGGGCACATGGCAAATGGGGCACATGGCAAATTGGGCTCCGAAGGACACGGCATCCATTTGACGCTGCTGAGGAAACTCGGTGACCGAGGAGGGAGCGTAATTGCTCAGCGAAACACAAGCTGTTGCCATCATGAGATACATCAAAGCGGCCACCAATTTTCCCCAAAGCGCAGAGTACATTTTAAAATCAGGCAAGCTAGTCGTGCCTTACAAAGGCCAGCGACTCTCACGTTGGTTTATCTTGTTGTTAGGATAAATATTTTCCAAAAAAACCCCGGCTAGGCGCTGCGGGCAGCGCGGCTCAGGCCGCTGCTCCAGCGCCGGCAGCACCTGCTGCGCCTCCCCGGCAGCACCGGCTGGCTCGGGCCCGGCATGAGGCGGCGCCGGGGCCCGCTGCAGGGGGCCGGGCCGGGGGCGGGGAGCGCCCCGGGTGCGGCCCCCGCACCCTGCTCGGCGGCGGCGGCGGCTCCGGCCCTCCCGGGCGGCACGTGGTGCGGGCGGGGCGGCGGCGGCGGCCGGGAGGAAGGGAAGCGGCGGCGGCGGCGGCGGGTGAGTCTCCCCTCGGGCGCGGGGCGGGCAGGGGCCTGCCGGCATTGCCCTTCCCCTCTGCTCTCGCCCTCGGCGGCGCCGCGGCCTGCGTGGCGGCGGCCGCCGCGGCCCTGCCGCTTCCCCTGGCGGGTGCCGCTGCCCAGGCCGCCGGGGCGGGGGCGAGGCGCCGGGGGCTGCGCCTGAGCCGGCGGCCGGTGCGGCCCGGCCCGGGGGCCCGGCTGGGGGCTGCCCTGGGGCGCGGCGTTGCTTGGGCCCGCTCGGTCGGTGCGGGAGAGGGTGAAGCAGGCGCACGGCAGCGGGGCCCGGCTGCGTCTTCCTCTGAGGGGCTGTAAGTCAGGCTCCTGTCTTCCTGGGACCGCTGGAAGGTGGTCGGGGCTGTCGTGTGCGTTACCCCGCCCGGGCAGCGGCCTCGCAGGCCAGCCGGGCGCTGGCAGGCGGCGGAATGCTGGCGTGTGGCGCCCGCTGCCTGGGGAAGAAGGCCGAGGCCACCTGCTTTTAGAAGAAAATAAAAGGAGTTATGCTTTCTGGTCGCTATCAACTGGGACTAGGTAATAGATCAGGCGATCCTGTCAGTGTATGTAAGTACGTGGAGGGAGGGGTGCAAAGAAGATGGAGCCAGGCTCTTTTTAGTGGTGCCCAGTGCCAGGACGGGAGGCAGCGGGCACAGACTGAAACGCAGGGGGGGTCCCTCTGAACATCAGGAGGCACCAGACATGGCGTGAGCATGCCTGAGCACTGGCACAGGTTGTCCAGAGAGGCTGCGGAGTCTCTGTCCTCGGAATCATTCAAAAGCCACCTGGACATGGTCCTGGGTAAGTGGCTCCAGGTGGCCCTGTTTGAGCAGGGGGTTGGACCAGGTGACCTTCAGCGGTCCCTTCCCGCCTCAGCTGTTCTGTGATAACAAGCTCATGAGTCAGTGAAACCGTAGCGCACGTTAAATTGGCATTACCTTAAAGACGACAAATAACTTGCTGTTTGTAACATCCGTTACAGTGAACACAGAACTGGTTGATACGCTGTAAAGAAACAAAGCCGCTTTGCTACAAAGTTCTAACTTTATATTAATACAAGTTAAATGAGTTTTGAACCATAAAACAGAGCAACAGAAGTTTTGTGCTGTAATTCCCATGCTTCTGTGTGGTATTTTCAAACTCCGATCCAGGGACATGCCACAGGCTACATAACAAGTGCAGTAAAAACTCCAGTGAGATGGTTTGTCAGTCATACAACAAATCCTGAAGTCCTGTTTTCTATGTGTTCCATTTTGTGCCGTGAAGTCTGGGTGAATTTTGGGAAAAATGGTTGAAACAGTTGAAGTTGATAAAATTAGAGAGAGCTATTATCTTGAAAAAAAAATTGCACAGGTAATGCAATAAACATTATTTCAGGGTAGTGAAAAAGACCATTATCATAGGAAGTGTTTGTACGTTTAAAAATTACGCTTTTAAAACAATGTGACCTTGTTTTTTGAATTCTTTTATTTTTTGAGCAGGTATCTCTTAATCAGCTAAAATGGTTTTAAAGAAGAAGAAGGAAATTGAGGTAGATGCATTCTTTCTTGATCATCAGCAGCTTGAAAAACTTCAGAGTAAGTGGGGTGTTTTTTTCTGATCTAATGTGTAATTTCTTTGTTAGTAGAATGCGTTTGGGTAGCTACTTTTTTTTTTTCTTGTTTTATTTCTGGTGTTTTTGTTTTGTGGGTTTTAGGTGTGTTTGCTCTTTTGTGGTTTTTATTTTATAATGACAATGACTTCTTACCTTGGCAGAGGTAAAAGAATACTTTAGAGCGCTGTGTCTTTGGTTTGAAAGCTCTTTGCTTTGTTTTATTATTGGTGAGAAGGTGATAGAAGGTCCTACTTGTGATCCTGCTTACAGGGCTATTTCAGTGCTACCTGAAGTACTGGCCTTAATATGTGGGATAACACTGAATTTCAAAGAATCGCAGAATGGTTGAGGTTGGAAGGGATCTCTGGAGATCATCTTGAGTGTATTTTCCCAGTCTTTGCATTTTCTGTCATTAATTTGATTTAAAGATACTGTACAAATGCTCTTTTATTTTGTTGGGTTTTTTTTTTAATTCGATAAACTTTAAGTGATCTTTACTTTAAAAAAAAAAACAAAACCAAAAACGAGTAATACAAGATTTGTATACTAAAGTTACCATGAGGTGCTCCTTGCCTTCTAGTCAGCACTGGTGAGGCCACACCTGGAGTGCTACATCCAGTTCCGGGCTCCCCAGTACAAGAGATACGGACATACTGGAGAGAGTCCAGCAAAGGGTCGCTAAGATAATGAAGGGTCTGGAGCATCCCTCCTATGAGGAAGGGCTGAGAGAGCTGGGACTCTTCAGCCTGGTGAAGAGAAGGCTTCGGGGGGATCTTATCAATTGTCAAGTGTAAAAAATACCTGAAAGGAGGGCGTAAAAACGACAGAGCCTGGGTATTTTCTGTGTTGAACAGTGATGGGACAGGAGGTGATGGCACAAACTGAAACACAAGAGGTTCCCGCTGAACATCAGGAAACACTTTTTTTAATGTGAGGGTGGCTGAGCGCTGGCACCGGTTTCCCAGGGAAGTTGGGGAGTCTCCATCCTTGGAGGTATTTGAAAGCCATCTGGCCATGGTCCTGGGCAGCCTGCTCCAGGTAAGCAGTGGGGTTGGACCGGTTGACCTCCAGAGGTCCCTTCCAACTTCAGCCACACTGTGATTTTTGTGAAACTGGTCTTCATACTGCACATGAGGCCTACTGCTACGTTGCAGTGAACTTGTATTTTTTTTCATTTGTTAGAAAAAAAATTGGTGTTAAGATGTTGTAAGGTGACTTACGGGCACCAGTAGGTTTACTGGAACAGGAAGAAAACCCTAAGAATTAAGCAGTGCTTTCTTATAGAATATGTATTGTTTATACTGTTTATTGTGATTCCTTTCTAAAAAGAGACTCTTCTTCCAAATGTAGGGTTTTCAAAGCCTGAAGAGCAAAACCTGGCATCTCTGCTTCTGCACTGTGCACAGCTGAGCAATGGCATCCAGCAGATCCAGAGTATTAAACAAGTAAGACTTCACAATTGTTAGTGTGGTTTTTGGTAGCTGATGGTGTGTCATGTGCACAGTTAATGGGAAATACAGTTCTAAAATAAGCTCTGTAATGTTTTAAACATTTCTGGAAGCAGGTAAAAAGCAGTTGTACTGCTGCACGTGCATTAGGTAGAAAGTAGTTCTAGTACTTAAATTAGCAAGGGCTACAGTTACTGAAAAATGATGGAAGGCAAGTGTTTCCTATTTTCTATGTATGTATTTTTTATATGGGAGATGTTCTTGGAACTTTATTCAACGTGAAACTCAACAGGATATGGTAAAGAGAGGACAGTTTTGCACCATATACTTGGATGAGGGAGTTCTGCCTCTGTTAATGATGAGGGTGTATCCAGAGGTTTTTGTTGATCTTGTGTTTTGTCGATTATAGATTATGCCATTGGTAAGGAAGATGGATCAAAACTCTGCACGTGATCCCATGGTTAAAGCTTGTTTGGATATTTTGGGAGAGACATATTTTTCACTGGCTGCGAAGAATCCCTTGAAAAAAGTATTAGCAAGGTAAAAAACTGAATAGTAGCCTTTATTTATTTTTTTTTTTTCCACGTTCTCCTTACCTAACAGCCAGTAATCTGTCATGCACCACAAATTGCTGTAGTTTATTTACTGAAAATTTGTGATACTAATAGTGAGTATGTATTGTTTTTCTTTCCTGCTTAGTTAAAAATCTTAATTATAAATAATACAATATATCACTGGATAAATAACTTAAAAGTGAAGTATTATTTTGATCTGTTTCATTACTGGAAAGACAACATAGTGTGTAATTAACACTTTTTGAATTTTAAAATCCAGTATTAGAGTAGAAATTTTTAAAATACTTCTGTTAAAAAAAACCCTCAACTCTGACAATGTAAGGAGAAGGCTATTCAGAGGAATCATAACTAAACTGTGGTTTCTTGTGCCTATTTTTATTGCAATTACATTTTTCTGTTGCAAAATTACTGTTGTATTTCTTTAGTGAATTTATTACAGCCTTAACATTTTTAAGATCCAGTGCTTAGCTGTCTTCATTTCTATGTCCGAAAACACTTGTTGTCCCACTGAGAGAAGCAGGGCTTCCATCCTGTATTTGATTGCATGCCAGAGCTTTACACCCCTTTGACAGGTTTTCTAGTTGCAAAATTAGAACGTGTGTGTTTATTTTAAAACAGAGTATGTTTTCACACAAGCAGCAACATCTATCTATTATTGGAGTATTATCGGACATTGACTTTAGTCAAGTGGGTATTTAACACCTCAGTGTAACCTAACTGATCGTGCTGTTTCTTACTGTTACAGTTCACTAAATAGTCTTCCTGAAGAATTTATGACATTAGCTGTACAAAGCTTTGTATGCTGCCTTAGGGAAGAACTGAAAACCACAGACATATATTTGTACAGAAAAGTATTGGACAACCTTGCTTCCTGTATGGAGGACTTCAGCTTAGGTATGATGACACTGAATATATTGTCTTCTAGTTTAACTTGCTCAACATTGGTTTGCATCTTGGTGTGGCACCCAATAGTAACGCTTACATCTTTATCTATGTAAAATAGATAGTATTGGCTAGTATTCACTAGTTAAAATGTATTTTCTTTCCTCTAGGTAGAGCAAGTATTAAAAACCTGTTTGAAGAAGGTAAAGTTGTATTTATATCATAAAGTAAGTTTCACTGTAGATTGTTGAGGGGAGGGTTGTGTATGAAGAAGTAACATGAGGTATAAAGATCTATCAGATGCGATTTCCTCCTGGTTAATTTTTAATAACTAGTACCCTCACATGGTACTTTTTCTGTCAAAGGCTTTCCTTTTTTTTTGTACCTTAAATTTCCAGGGGTCAATCTTGCTTTGCTGAGCAGCCCTAGATATAAATCTGAAAAGGTGCCACTGTATGATTCTTAAAGGGCTGGGGGAGTTGATGCTACTGTATGTGAAGTATTCTATGTCTTCTGCCTCATGGTGAAGTTGGATGTGCTAACACTGGGCTGTTGACAGCCAGTCTTGGCTATAGCAAGCCTAGGCCTGCTGTGGCAAGAATTTTGTTTGGCAATAATTTGGCAGAAGTCTGATCTGCTGGTAATATGGGATATCTTGACATATTGTGCCCTCAGCATGCAGATAATGTTCACAGCTTCCTGTGGACCTTTTTATTGCTGCTCTGGCTTTAGCTCTTGGTAATTTCAGCTTTTCATTGAAGAACCAGAACTCTCAATACCTGACAGGATTAGGTGAAGTGCGTTGGAAACTCTCGTTTTGTACCAGGTTGTCGCAAAACAGCTTGAGGTTTTGCTTTAGCATCACATCTTTGGATCTCCACTGTAATTTTGGTTTAATTTGTTTACGGAGTGGAAGAAACACTATTACATGGATAACTGTTAATTGTGTCTGGGTATGATGTGTGTGTGTGATTGCTTTGCTGGAATTCTTCTGTTCTATTTCTGTTTTAAATAAATTAATAACATAATTATTTTCACTAGTTCTTCAGTTTCTGCAGAAGTCGTTACTTGGCATACAGGAAGAAAACAGGTAAGTGAATTCAATATAAGCTCTATTTTAGCTGTTTTTATTTCACTCTTGCAAGATAATCTGGTATGATTTGGAATAATCACTTTGATAGCCATACATTGATGAAAGATGGGAATGTCATTTTACAATGATACATATTTTAAATAAAAATGGCTGATGAGTTTCTTTTGTGGCAATATGGTGATATAAAATACGAGAGGAAAGGAGGAAAATTAAAGGCAGTAATATTTAAGGCACTGATACCGTTAGAGCTACTACTTTTAAGGCAGGCCTTTGAGTTGTGGTTTCACTATCTGAATTGTGACTGAACACTGTAATTAATAGATGTACTTATTAAAATTCAGGTAAAGTAACACACTTCCACTCTCCATGAGTGTTTAATTCAGTATTGATATTCTGTTTAGTCTGTCACAGTAGTCATCATTTAATATCTTGACATTTTCTAGCAATGCGTAAAGTGAAGCCTCTTCACTGTGGTCTCTCATCATGTATCCAGAGGAGAAGGGTGCTTAATGGAGTGTTTTGTATATTAAAAGTTTACATGTTGTCTGTCTTCATGTTAGAAGAAAGTTGAATGATAGAAATATGCTTTGCACATGGAGGAGCTGCTTGAAAAATGAGAAAGGAGCAGCACTGTGTTCTGTTGGTCTTTTTGGAAAGTTTCTGGAAAAGTTCAGCTCCGCTCAGGCGGAATCAAATGAGTGAAAGTTTGTCACAGGAACCTGCAGAAACTGTAGTAGAATTTGTCATTATGTTTGTTAAGTTCATTTTAAAGCACTGCCATTGAGTCTGCTTCTTGTTTTCCTATAGTTATGTATCTGATCAACTCAAACAATAAATTAGTTTTTACTATTAATTCTATCTGAAGATGTCGGAATGTAGTTTTCTGGGGATGGTGAAGAATGGTTTTCACTTGCTTTTGTGTGTATGTCTGTCATTTTTCCACAGAAAGAATCATGGAAATCGTATTGTTCAGACTCAGTTGATGCACGATTTACTGATAGGCATTAAAGTTTCAATGATGCTTGTACAGAAATTACAAGACAATATCCAGGGCAGTCTTTGGAAATGCCATGAGTCTTTTGTTTGGCAAAGTATGTGTAGTTTACTGAAAAGCTCCACAAACTTCCTAATGGATGGTAAGTTTAATAACATTTAAAACCAGATATTTTTATTAAGTCAGTCATCTTGTCTTTGTAGTAAACACAACCTGTGTGTATGAAAAGTTAGTTAGCTTGAATGGAAATTGAACTGCTGAGATTAGTGGGAGTGGGAACAGTAGTAGGTCTTTTGGTGAGCTATATTTTGTAGATCGTAATTTTGGAGTGTACAGTTCAACTTGTCCTACTACAAAAAAACAAGGTAAATGCTGTTACTAATAATTTAGAAACTAAGAAGTACTTTTGAGACTCACCAAATGTCTATGTCTACCAAAAATTTATATATCTGTATGAATTATGCTGTCAGAACTAGTTATTGGTGCACTATAACTAATTATGTTTACTTCTTATGCAGGTATTTTTGTACAGTAGAATTTTATATATAAATGTCAATAGGCTCTGCCACAGTCCTTGTCTTATTGGGCAATTCTGTATTTTCTATCTGTTAAAAGGTATTAATAGTCCTATTACACTAGAGAATAAATTTGTTAATACTTGCTATCCAGGCAGACACTACAGATTTGTGATTATACAGCTACAAGTATTCTAGGACAATTCAATACCGTCTTTAGAATTTTGATACATAGTTCTAGCACGCAGTGTTTGCTGCACTCTGATGTAAAATGTCTTTCTCTGCCATGTAGCAACTCTCCTGCATACTGTTCAGACTACCTCAGGACTGGCTGTTATTCTGTTTATTAAAGCTATGTATGAGCCAGTTGAAGAATTACCCTCCTTGGTAAGTGTATTTCTTCACTAAAGACTGTGAAATGTCATAGTGTCATTAATCAGTGCTTCCAGTGTTGTTCAGAGGCTTTGCTGATACAGATAGCAGGACTTGCCAGCCTCTGTGTCACTCTCTTGCTGGAGTGTAAATCCTTTATTCTCTCTCTGTCGTATGAAATATTAAGACTAAGGTTTTGAATTTGAGAAAAACAACGTACAAGTAATCTCTTCAGATCTTCCAAGATTCTCGGTTATGCACAAAATCGCTCTTCTCCTGTGCTGAGATACTGTGATGGGTGCTATTTTGCTATTACAGGTCAGCGACTTGCTTCTCGGGTCAGTGAAACATGCGGGTGTGCCAGCGTGGTTTGTGCGGAACTGTGGCCCTCTGTGTACGGAAGAACTCCCTGACTCAGTCCTCCTCTTTCTTTGCCATGGAGCACTGGCTATGCTGGAATGGAAAAATGGCAGCATGGGTGAAAATGGAGAGAAACTATTACTAGATATCGCATCAGTCTTGTTGTCTTTGAGTTCAGAGTAAGCCTGCGTTTTGATTTGTATTGTTTCCTGTTTGGGAGGAAGGGATTGATCTTCTTGCTTGTATTTTTGCACGGCTCATATGGTCCCAGTGGAATATCTCTTTGATGTTTTCAGTGTAATGATACTAGTTTCTGCCACAGATGGTCATCTTTTTAATATATTCAGAATAACTCTAGGAGTTTGAAAAACATAACATCTTGATATTGCATAGATAGTTCTAAGTTACAATTTTCTCTTGCATGCTGAAATGAAATTTTGTTTTTCCCAACATAAGTGGGATTAGTTTACCAACTACCTGATGGTAAGGTGTGGCAGAATCAGTTGTTGCGTAGGCAGATAAACTTTAGTTTCAGGATATCGCCTCCTGTGCTTTTAAAAGTACAGAAGAAAACAAAGTGTGCCAATAAGTGGAATACTTGAAGTAAGATGAGTTTTAATTTTTTTTCTGGTTGCAAGCATTGACTGCTTGCATCTAGTGGACTACCAGCACTATTGGATAGGAGACTAAAATGTGTATTCAGTTCAACCTTTGTTCCTGCCTTGGAGGTCAGTTCTGGGATTTTGTTTTTGCATGGTACTCAGGTTTTATGGTTTTATATGTCAATGAAAAGTTTTCCTTATATTTTCAAGAAGCATGCAGTAACATAATGCTGCTCAAATATTAGCATGTGGATATTAATTTTTATTTTTGTTTTTAAAATTGCAAGTGTAGTGGCTTGTCAGGTTTCTTTTCCCCATATTTAGGGGTTTTAGCTGTGACCAGTTAGCAGCATGTCATACTCTGCAACATCCAATTCATCACCTCTTTTTTGTGTTTGTTCCTTTTCTTCAGTTAATGGCTAATGTCTCCTTAGCTATTTTAGTGTGAGGTAAACTGATGTGATGAATAATTATTTTTAAATAATTAAAAAAAAAAATTGACAAATGCAAATAATGAACTTTTTTGTTTGTTCTTTTTAAAAGGTTGAAAGAATCCAGTATGGCAACCTCTTTGTCTAGAATCCTTGCTATTTGGACTAATTCAGCACTGGCTGCCCTCGTTTCAGGCTCCCCAAATCTAAAAATCAAACTTAATGGGAACTCTGATGTAACTGGGAAGCTGCTGGAATACGTTTATACGCACTGGGAACACCCTCTGGATGCTGTCAGACATCAAACCAAATTGATATTCAAGAATCTTCTTCAGATACACCGAACCACCATTACTGGATCCACTGAAAAATCAGACCCATTCTTTGCAAGGCTGATAAAGCATTTACTAAACTTGGAATGGCATGTAAAAGGGAAATATGCTTCTCTTGGCTGTCTTGTGGAGTGTGTGGGCACTGAAAATATCCTACAGTTGGACAGAACAATTCCAGTACAAATCTTGGACGTGATGAATGATCAGTCTCTTGCACCCTATGCTAGTGATCTTTTGGAAACCATGTTTACAAATCACAAAGCCCATTTTACTTCGAGTTTTCCAGAAAGCACCTGGATTGACCAGTGGCATGACATCTGGGTTTCTCCTCTTCTAGTAATACTGTGTGAAGGGAACCATGACCAAACTACTTACATAATAGATTACTATTTACCAAAATTGCTCAAGTGTAGCCCTGACAGTCTGAGCTACATGATTAGAATTCTTCAGGCTTCTACAGATGCTAATCTAGGTAAGAAAATGAGTATTGTGTTTGTAATTATGATTGTTTTTTTAAATAAAAATCTCAGAAATGTGATTTCTGATGTATTATTATCATTAGAATTCATTTGGGAGAAAAATTCCAGATGGTTATTATTCCTATTAGTATTTCAAGGTGGAATTCATAACAATCATAAGTGTGTCTTCATGCCAGGAGGAAAATAATGAGCATTCTAACTGTGGGTGCCTTACTATTCTCTTTACATGCCAAGCTTTGTTACATATCAGTATTTTTTTCCTGCTATTTTTCTGTTCTGCTGTTATTTCTTACACAGGTGTGTCCAGTAACAGGGCTTTACAGATTGTTTTTTGTTGCAAATATGTGGATACGAGATCTATAATTCTCCTGTAGTTTTTGACATAATTTAGTGTAATTCTAAAATAAGGGCTTGTGAGGCCTTGCAAGGTCCTTTTTTCATATGTAATGTTCAAGACAAAGCTTTTTGGGAACCAGGCGATTTAGAACTAGTTTAGTCTATGACAGACACTGTCTTTTGGGGTTTATGGGGTAAAAAATAAAGGGTGGAATGCGTCATGTGTTGGAAGTATTGGGAGTTTCTGGCAAGCATTGCAATTAGTACATTGTTTGTGTTAATCAAACTATAATTATTACTGGTTTTCATTTTCCGTAGGCTCTTGCAGTACTAGAGGAGCTCTTGGAGCATTAATGGCATGCCTAAGAACAGCCAGGGCTCATGGACACCTGGAACTTTCAAATATCATGAGCAATGGTCTTCTATCCACTGAATGTATAAAACAGGGTCTAGTTCATCAGCACAATCAGGTAAAGGGACAATGTTTTTTTTTGTGTCTTTAAATTAGAAGAATTGCTTTGATCCTAAATACTTTGTCAGCATTGCTTTAAAACAAAGGTATCATCATAGGTGCCTCTAACTTTTGTGGTTAACATCTAAATATCTTTCAGGTTTGCATTGATGCTTTAGGTTTACTTTGTGAAACCCATCGTAGCACGGAAATTGTGTCTATGGAAGAAATGCAACTAATTCAGTTTTTTATGATGTACAACTTGAACAGCCAGTCTCCTTCAGTAAGGCAACAGATATGTTCTTTACTGAGAAAGGTAACTTCAAACTATAAACAATGTCTAATGTGCCTATTACGTTAGTTATATAGCATTTAAAAAAAAAAAATTCTGCTGGGTACGTTATGAAGTTGATCATTTGAAAGAGAAGAAGCTCTAAGACCAGGACTATGTTGTATGTATTATCCAACTGAATGGTGATAAGTCATTGTAGGCAAGGATGGCTTAAACAAAAAATTAAGTGATAGGCACAGTAACTTGATCATGAATGGTAGTGAGTGTTACTTACCTGTCAGTGTATGCGTACTTTACCAACAGCAAAGCAATATGCTGTAGAGTAAGCGATGAACCTTGTGTTGCCTTTGTTGTGGACTGAGAGTGTGCTTACGTTCACTTACCAGACCTCAGGCAAATTCACAGTCACTTGACCAGGCTCAGCAACCTGACTTGGAAGACAAGGTAGAGGAATATTAAGGGAACAGTGTGACATGTGGCTGTGCTGCTACAGTCTGCAGGGACTGAGTGTGTCAACATTGTGGCAGTTGCCAAGGTCACATGTAGATCATGGTAGAAAGGTGTGGATGAAATGTGGAAACCATGTATGTATAAAGAACGTTTTGGAAGATGTTAATGGCAAAAGAAAGCAGTGTGGAAGGAGAAATTAATTAATTAGAGACGGGAAAAATGAGGGAATAGGTTTGGCAGAAGCAAAAGAGAAGTCCATCTCTTTCCATTCTTGTGCAGACTGAGGAATGAGAGATGGAAAAATTGTGTTAGAGGGAGTGTAATAAGAAAGGAAATAATACTAGTGGGTAATAAAAGAGCTGGGGGAAGCAATCCTGAGGTGAGTCAAACTCTGTAAGAGACACTGAAGCTATAAAAATTATATGCATTAATTGAGCTTTTTTTATAGAGGAACATATGTTCCACAGAAAACGGGGGGGTGGGAAGAGAAGACTGGGCATGAATTTAAGGAGGAAGATGGAAGAAAGCGTTGGAGGTGCAGAGGGAGGGGAAAAAGGTTGGTCATAAGAGAGGTGGAGAGCAAAAAAACTTGGTTTTGGAGTGAAGAGGATCTGTTCTGTGGTATACTGTATGCAAACTTTTTAAAAATTACAAGCAATATGATCTGGAAAATAAGTTGAAAATCTCCCTTTCCCTTATTTAACTGTCAATGATTCTTGCCTTACTTATATTTTGCTTTTGTTTTGAAAGTTATTTTGTAGGATACAAGAAAGTTCCCAGGTGCTTTATAAATTGGAGCAAAATAAAAACAAGCAAGAGTTACTTGAAAACTCAACTAAAAGGCATCCTTTGGGGATTTTGCAGCAATATAAAGTAAGTTAGACCGCTAGACATACAGATACAAGAGGTGGGATAACATTTCTGAAAGATAGTTCATTGTTCTTGAGCGTGCCTCCGGCTAACTTAGGCTGTGTCTGTATTAGGAAATAGTGCAGTGCAGAAAGAAGAAACTTGTAAAGCAAAACAGTGCTGAGGACCTTGTCCACTCTGTATGCACTTATGCAAGTTAATTTTGACTAACGTACTGTTGTCTCATGAACTGAGTGCCCATTAGTATTTGGAGGGTATCTTTAAGGTTAATTTTGTCCAAGAGCAATAAAAGTTATTTTCTGAGGGATTACTCTGTGATGTGAACTGAAACAGCAGTAAGTCAGGGATGACTGAAGATGCACCCCCAGTCCAAGCTAAAATTTTCAGGTAAATGTCCTGTCAGCTGCTGGCAGTTGAGTAGCAAGTTCTAAATGATGTGTGTTATTTGGGCTTGAAATAGAGATCTGTTGAGCTTCAGCCTTTTTCTAGCTCTCCAGGATGATCAGTGAGAGAATGAATGACAGAGCTGCAGGGCAAAGACTTCTGTATGAAGAATTCTTTTGTATTTGTCCTTTTTTCCTACTTGAACGCTCACATAATCAGTTTTTTTGTGTTAAACTGTTTCTTGTCTTGAGTTCTGGTTTTCTTGTTCAACTGATTTTCAAGGTTTTGATACAATGGCCATCTTTTTGTGGGAGTAGGTAAGGGAAACTTTAAAAAAAAAACCCAAATGATTGTCCAGGCTTCACTGTACTCTAGGAAACAAGAAATTTGTCAGTACTACAAATGTAGGCCGCCCATTCTTCCAAAATTAGCTGGAAGGTCATAATTTTTTGGGTAACGTGTAAAGCAGCATGTCCTGAATTGAGTTTCTTTAGACTTTTGTTTGTAGGGCAGCAAGTAAACTGTCTTAAAATTTTTCTTATGATTTTTAGGATTTCATGTCATCTGTATGTGACAGACTTTTTGAGGTACTGTTTCCCGGTTCATCACACCCAACCAGATTTTCTGCACTAACTATTTTAGGATCAGTAGCAGAAATATTTTCTGTTCCAAAAGGTAAGAAACCTAATTTATAGGCTGTAGGAATAGGAGGTATTGAAGAAGATTCTTTTATGCCAGCTAGTCAATTTCTGTCAAACGGTATTCTTAGTCCTTAATTTCTGTAGCATTTCCTGTGTCAATTTGATTTTACCTGAAGGAAGGATAGTCAGTTCTATTGGAAAATGGGATATTGCAGTAAATGCGAATATTTATGGCCTGGTGAAGATCTTATATAAATTGGGATTTTCTTGCATGGCCTGATTTTTGGCAAGGTTTTTCAATTAATTTTTGTTACTATGAAGAACACTTTTGGCAAGATCCAATATATTTGATAACTTTACCCCCTTTTCCTGTTCTAACATCTTGATAATATGCAATTTAAAATGTTGAGACTGTAAAAACTCTTGATTGAAAAGGCTTACATATACTCATGCTACTATTACACTAAATAAGGAACAATTTAATTGGACAGTTTATGGTGTGCTGCTGTTGTTTTAAATTTACTTCAAAATATTCTGACAACCCCAATTCAAGAAGTATTAGAGCCTTGGAGTATTAAAGGTCTTGCTAAATGTTGTCTCTGGATCATATGGCCAACATAAAAGTATGTTTTCAGTCTTAAACTGTAACTTTTTTTTTTTAAAAAAAAGAAATGAGACATGTAAAATAAAAGTTGCTTTTGAGAGGGAAGAAAAAATGCCTTCTTAGTAGATCTTTTCTCAAAACCCCTGGTAAGTCATGAACACGTTAATTTTGTTATTATGAGTTTGTGGTATGTTGTTGCTGCTGTTTTTTTAATAGAAGGTTGTCTTGAGAATTGTTTATAATAGCAGCTTTAGGATTTCAGAGGCTTGACATTACTTCTATAAAGAAGATTTAGCTGCTATTGTGTTCTGTGCTGGAATGTGTTGCACTTGCTTATATCTTAAAATTTCTGGCTTCTTTACAGCATTAGGTCAGTCGCCAGAAGTCATGACTCCTTTAAATTAAAAGCAAAAAAATTGTAGTGGCTTCCATTTTAAGGGATTATTTCTGTGACAAAAAGAACCCCAAAAAACAAACCCCAAAACACACTGAAATTTTAAACCTTTTTTGAGAGGAATTATTTTCTAATAATGCATACTTCCAGGAAAAAAAAAATTTAAGCAAAGCTAAAATGAAGGTTATTTTCAGTGCTGAATTTAATGTGAATAAATGGGATTCTGTTTTTGGCTATAAGTTACTTTCTGTACTACTGAGAGTTGTTTTTTGGATATGGTGACCTTTTTCCACAGTGAACATGGCATTTTAAGACATATTAAGAGACATAAGTAATACTAAAATAATGTTCTAGCTAGTTTTATTTTAATGCTTCTTTTAGTATAGCTAAGCAAAATGTGAATACAGGGCTTATTCTGGAAAGAATTATAGCAAAACTATGTAAGACATTGATTTCTTTGAACAGGCCAGGCACAAGTTTTTCAGTTGGATGAGGAGATTGATTCTACTCGTGTCCAAACTTTGATCCAGTGTTTTGCCAGTACTTTTGAGGAAGTAAAAGTCCTGGCATTTGGGCTTTTGATGAAACTACGTGATGTTGCATTTAATTTACAGGTATGTAATTAAAAATAGTTAAAGGGAGTAATTGCGTGAAAGGTGAATGTTCCATATTATACCAGCTACTTGGGTTAGGTACAAAGTGTAATTCCTGAAAATTAGAAGTCGGTCCAAGTCGCCTGAAGTAGTGTTCATTGCCAGCATCCCCTATATATTTTAACACAGCTTCTGCCCTTACCTAAGGAGGCTTGTTTCACTAATGGATGAGGGAGTTTGGGATGTTCATTGAGTATGTCTATGAACTATCAAAGATATAGTTAATGCAAGCTCCTTGCTTAGCTGTGACTTCCCTTTGTAAATGCTTGAGGCATTTTGACTTGGTTACTCTTGTATTTTAAGAAATTCAGTTCTGTGTTTCTTTTCCTTTCTGATTGGTCTCAGATTTCATTATCTGATTGTCTTCTTTGATTTGACTCTACTGATTTTTCCATTTATTACTTCATAAAAGGTTACTTTTAAATTCGTAAGTACTGGTGAACAAATGTTGTTTCCTGATAAACTATGCTTCTCTGTAATGTCTGTTAGCAGATAAAACACAGTATTTTGAAAAAACAAAACAAAACAAAACAAAACCCAAACCAAAACAAAACCCAAACCAAAACCATCCTCCTGTGAAGTGCAGCATGTTTGAATACTACTTTATAAATTACTGTCCCCATCCTCGGTGTGTATGTAATTGTATCTTTGCTAAATACATACACATGAATGTTTTGAATGTAAGGTGATCAGTGTACAAAATAAGTTTCTTAAGAAATAGGTACCTTACTGCAAACTTACTGAAAAGCAGGTTCTTAGATTCCAGGGTGCTAAGTAGCTTGATTAAATCAATATGGAAGCTCAATAAAATGAGCAGTTTGGGTTTTTTGCAGGATTCTGAAAATTTAGATCTCCTGTTCCAAGCAGCAATGGATCTTAGCACAAGTACCAAGCCATATGATTGTGTCACTGCTTCATATTTGTTGAACTTCTTAGTACATCATAAAGGATTACAGCAAATTTGTTTAGGAAAATGGGTTGAGCATAACCCCCAGCTGGATGAAAACACTTCATTAAGTACAGTGGAGAAGAACACTTTAGCAGGTAAGCTTTTGGGGAAGTGAACCCCTGTGTTTTTTATATTTATCTGAAACCTTGCTCCTTTTCCTTAAGGCTTTTGGTAGGAGGCATAATGAGTAAGAGATGCTTATTTCTGACAGGAGTTTAAGTATATTTTGTTTTGCTGCTAAGAAGCCACGTGCCTTAGTAAGATCTTAATCTAGTCCTGTTCATGTTGAGGCTATTGAATATTCTTAGAAGATGGCTTTCATTGTTATTTTGATCAGAGGGAAAGTGACATTGAGGCCCTGGTAGCTAGCCTGATAAAGCTGCGCACATGAAGTATGGGAAAGGAACCTCTGCTTCCTCTAGTTGGTCTGTGTCGTGTTCCAGTGCTTGATATTTGCAGCAATGCCCCTTGGAGCTCTGTTCACTTGGAACCATTTTTCTGAGTGGTTTGCAGTCCTGCACATACATTTCTGCACTAATTAGGCTTTGTTCACATGTGGAATATTTTTCTTTGGTTTAGTGCCTCTGGATGAAAGCTGAGAGGCTCTAAAACAGACTTCCTCTACCTTTTGTTATTTGCAATAAAACTAAAGTCTTAAAATTCATTATTTGTAATAAAGCATTGGATGTAATTTGTAGTAAACTCACTATTGTATACTTTTTTGTGCCATTATTGGCTTCTCTACAGATGCCTATTAATACTTTCTTCATATGCAGTGAAATCATGATTTTGAGACATGGTTGTGCCTGCCATAAATGAAGCAAATGCATGGGTAACCTCATGTCTCATTGTTACAGAGATGTAGTTCATTATTTGGGTCTCTGATTTATTCTGATTCTGACACTGAGATGCCGCATGGTATAAATATAAATAAACCAGGCACATGTATCCTTGAAAATTGGGTGGGTTCTTTAGTGGCTAATATAAGATCTAAATATTTAACTGTAAACTTCCAATCTTTAATATTGTGCTGAACGGTTTGTTGTATTAACCTGGCTCTAAGGGTGAAGTCTGACTTTCAGTATGTGGTGGGTAACTTCTTTTGACTTCATCATGAGCTGTGGGATTGTCCCTGAGTATAGGATCAGGGCTGTGCTTTTCACAGCTGCTGTTTGATTCGGATAGACAGACTAAATTGACTATAACAAATACTTCTGGAGTTCAGGTAACTGAAAATCAACAATAACTTTTATTTAAATGACAGAAGAGTGAAAGGTGTGAAGAAGGAAATTGCTGTGCATTTTCCATTGAATTGTTGTGTAAACAGGCTTTGTTCCTATTTCTTTAAAGCAGATTTGTTTCTTAGAAAATACAACATATGTATGTAGGTATAATGCAAATCTGTACTTTTTAAAATTTTAGTTCTCAAGCTTTTGTTGGTGAATGTTGAAGAGGAAATATTTCAAGCTAAGAAGTCTCTGCTTCAAGCAGCAGCATCGTTCCCAATGTATGGGAGAGTGCATTGTATAACTGGGGCTTTGCAGCAATTACCTTTTAAGTAAGTAATACATACTGCTAAATAGTAAGTCGTAACTCCGTATTTAAGCACAGTGGAAGAGCTGCTCAGGAGAACATGAAAGCATACGGTGTTATTTGTAATGAAATCCAGTACCTGCGGCTTTCAGAACTCTTACTGGCTGCTGCACTGTTTAGCTAGCTGTTGGATACTTCCTTTGTATGTGTTAAACTCAGTCTTAAGACTTTTCAAACTGTACCCTATTTATAGTTTTCATAAATACTGTTGTGGAATTGTTTCTCATTTCAGTTCTTTCTTTTAAATATAAAATTATTTTTAATCCATGTTGCTTGTCTTTTGTTTGTGGGTGTTTTTTTGTTTGTTTTTTTTTTTTAAGTAACTTGACATTGGTAGCTGAATGGAAGGAAATGGTGGCCAGGCTGATTCTGATGTCATACAAACTCTCTGCTGTGGTATCACCAGTAGTGCAGAGCTCATCACCAGAGGGTCTTATTCCAATGGACAGTGATTCAGGTAAACAAACAAATAAACAAAACCCTAAAAGAATTCTGTTAAAATCTGGAGCTCCTGAAGTTCTTTCTGTCTTACAGTGATTCAGAACTAGAGCTAGTACCCCTCCCTTTCAATTTCTCATTTTATGTCATAATCTTAAGCCACTCTTTTAACTTCTGATAGAGGTTGTCGTGACTTCTGCACTAAAAAAAAAAAAACAAAAACACATTTGCAGATTGTGGTGTTGTATCTGTTTCAAAACAGATGACTGTAAAGTCCAGTTTTCTTTCTTCCTTAATCCTCCTAATCACCATAGTTTTATATTTGTTTTTTTACTGCTAATAGCTTTCTTCTGTACTTAACATATCCAAAATTAATTACATTTGTATAAAGAACTGGAAGTAAAAACCAAAACTATCTTAAATATTCCTCTCGTTTAATGTGTAGAAAGTGCAAGTCGTCTGCAGATGATTCTGCATGAGATACAACCACAGGACACGAATGATTATTTTATGCAAGCAAAAATTTTGAAAGAACACTGCAAAGTGGAGTCTGAAAAGCTGGCTGACCACAGGCCAATGGAAAATATTTGCACAGAAATGAGAGGTAAATCCAATGCTGTATTAGTAATTAAATCAAGATAGTCTTTATAGAGCAGGCATTTTACGTGGGTGATCAAAATTGGAAGTTACTTGCTCCGTATGTTTCACTTCTTCAATAAATCTGTCAGAAGCTAGTTATTCATGGGTATGGTTTTAAAGACTAATTCACTGTATTTCTAGAAGATTGTGGTTAATCTCACTTAGAGCACAAGTGAAAATGAGATGTTTTGATATCAGCCTAGACTCCATTGCCTTAACTGCACTGGCCAGGTAATCTTTAACACCTTTTCTGTCAAGCAACGCTTTTAATGCGTTTCTTGTTGAAAGGTGTTAGTGTGATTTCCCTCCCCAGTGTACACAAGACTAGTGGGGAATATATTCATGCAATAAAACTTATTGCATGAAATTACATAAGCAGAAGCTTCTGTGTGAAAGATTCCCGTGGTAAAATGTTGGATAGTATTTGCCTACTTTAATGAATAGCAGCTACGAAGTTGAGCCTTACAGGGATAAAGAAACTGTAAACTTTGGCATATTTAGCGTATACTAGCATAAATTTATAGAATATGTGTACATTTTTAAGTTTAGTAGTTTATGCAAGCTTTTTAAGTCTTAAATATTTGAACTTTCTTTCCTCATGTGTTTTTTTCCTGTGTTTAAAATAGTTTTGGTTGGGCCATACGTTTTCTTTCATGACAAGAAGTCTGTAAATATGTTAAGGTGGCACAGTGGCCACCAGATGGGGCTGTTGCATTAAAAAATTTATGCCTTTGCCAGGCCCCTTCCTATGGGGGCACCTCGGTTAAAAAACAAGTAACATACAGTGAGTGATGGATTGACGATTGACATGGAGTTTGTTGCAGCCTGGATACAAAGTTGTAGGTGTTTGTGTAGTTCAGTGTGCAGGTGAATACGAATTGTGACCAAAAGACCTCTACTCTTTAAAATAGAAGTTTCCTGGTGAAATGGTATACGACCGCATTTTCCAAGCGGAATAAAGTAGAGTGAGCGTGCAGGAGTGGAAGTAATTAGGGTCAGCAGAACCGAATTACCTTTTGGGTTAAAAAGTTTAGATTCGCCCCCCCCCCCTCCCATAGTTAATTGTGTTTTGTAAGAAGATCAGGCTAAATAACATTTAAATTTTAAGTCTGTCTCTGAGAACCTTGAGTTACGCTATTACATTTCTTGATTTTTATTTTTAAGGTAAAGAAAGACAAACATGTGATGTCACAGCCCAAATGGTTCTTGTATGTTGCTGGAGAAGCATGAAGGAAGTATCTCTGCTCTTAGGGACACTGTGTAAACTTTTGCCTTCGCAGGCTGCATCTGAACCTTCAGATGGGCTGATTACTGTAGAACAGGTAGGGAAGTCTTGTTATTATAAAACCTTCACTTTCTGACGGGATGGGAAGGCAGTTTTCTGAAAACTTTTTTCTTAAATCTACATTCTCTATAGGATAAGTATTTTTTTTTTTTTATTGCCACGTTCTCATGGTTTTCTTGTTTTATTATACTTGGTTAACAGTCTACTTTTTGATAAAGTGGTGTTCAGAAGGTGTAACTATCGTAGTAATAGAAGAAGTTATACATAGCTAACGAACTCAAGGCATATTCATTCTAATTGTATTGACTTATGAGATGTATGCTGCGTTCAGGGGTATCAATGTGCCTCTCTATGTATGTATTAGTATATATTAGGCATTAATAGAGTTGCTAAAAATCTTCTAAACTGACATATTCAAAGTGTGTTTTGTTTCATTTTGAACTCTAGATGTTGGGATTTTACTTAAAGTTCTTCATTAATGATAGAATCATAGAATTGTTTAGGTTGGAAAAGACCTTTAAGATCATCCAGTCCACCCATTAACCTAACACTACCAAGTCCATCACAACCAGTTAAGGGTAGAGTAGCAATTTTGTGTTTCCTGGCTTGGTGGCTAGATTTTTAATCAAAGTAAAAACTAGGAATCATTAAGATTGGAAAGGACCTCGAAGATCATCAGTCCAACCATCAACCCAGCACCACCATGCCTACTAAACCATGCCCCAAAATGCCACGTCTACCCGTTTTTTGAACACTTCCAGGGATGGTGACTCCACCATCTCTCTGGGCAGCCTGCTCCAATGCTTGACCAGCCTTTCTGTGAAGAAATTTTTCCTAATATCCAATCTAAACCTCCCCTGGTGCAGCTTGAGCACATTTCTTTTCGTCCTGTCACTTGTTACTTGGGAGAAGAGCCCAACACCCACCTCACTACTACCTCCTTTCAGGTAGTTGTAGAGAGCGATAAGGTCTCCCCTCAGCCTCCTCTTCTCCAGGCTAAACAATCCCAGTTCCCTCAGCCGCTCCTCATAAGACCGGTGCTCCAGACCCTTCACCAGCTTCATTGCAAATTGAACTTCATAATCAATACTGCAAGTCAAACATGCTGACTAGTCCTAGTCTTGTCCTACATAGGATGCTGAATTATGAATAATTTGGATGTAATGCGACTCTCTTTTTTCCTCCAATTTTTTTGATTTAAGAGATCAGAAATGTTAATATGCCATCTGGGTCTCTTGTAGAATGTTGAGTGTGGTGTTTACAAGAAATTAGATTACCACAGGCATTTATTTGGGAAATATTTTGTGTTTATTAAATTTCTGTTTTTAATTGATGACCTTTTCATTTCCATATGGTTTCAACAAAACCAGCCTCTACATGGAAGATTGAAATATGCAAGGCATACTACTTTTTAACCTGTTTTTGTTTCCAACAGAAAATATTTATTTAGTTTTTCCTTAAGAGTTAGAACTTTCAATCATAAAATAAATAATTGTATAATGTACTGCAGATCTTATTTCTTATGTTATCTAATGTTGTGGTACCATGGAAATAGTGTTAGTATCTTTATCCTTGCATTGTCTCTAGCCTTCACGTTTTCATCTGGTTAACAGCTGTGCTTATATTGTTGCAGAGGTCTGGAGGGTAGATGAGAGAACAGATACGCATTTCCACCATTACGTTCCTTAATCTGCTCCAAGTCAAAAGGAGTTGGTATTTTAGAATGAGTCAGCTCTAACTGTAGCATCTCTATCTTTATTTAGAAAGCAGATATTAGTAGTTGCCCTTTTAGAAATGCTTTGTTATTAAGCAATGTATCATATTTTCCTATAGATGCCTTATTAGATTCTTTATGCTGCTGATGTCTTCCTGTAAAACAGAATGTCTGTGTTCTAATTTGAAGAATGCTGATTGATGAGAAGTCAATTTGAAGTCCTGATTTTCCTCAGGCTTGTATGGAAATACACAAGGAAATACAATTTGACTGAATGTACAACAAATATTATAGGAAAAAACATGGGCATTTTGTTTGCACTTTTTATAACTGGCATTACGCTATTGTGGAAAAAAAGAAAAGAAAAAGGGGATTTCATCATAAATGACTAGAAATGTCAATACCAGAACTGCTGTGGCTTCAGACTTTTATTAAACACTTTTCAGTGTTGAGAAATAAGAGAATTGGATTTTCGTATCTTACGCATGTAGAGCTTTCCCTTAAAGTTGCCCATTCTCTTTCTTTATTCTGTAAGTATTAAAAGAGATTTAAGAATACACAGGAAGAAAACTCAAGAGAAACCTTGATCATATTACCTTGAGTCAGGGCCAAGTAATTGTTGAGAAAAATCTGGTAGCACCACTTGGCCATTCTGTGTCATCCTGTTGCAAAGCCTTCCTCGTTTTTTACCTTGCTTCATGCCTAGGTCAGTAACTGTGTTAAATTGTACCTTATGGGTTCGGTGTTATTGTTGCTATTTATTCACACAAAGTATCATACTGTTGAATTTGCACATTGTCGTTCAATTTTTGCCCTCTTTTTTAATTGAGCATGCAAATGGAAAGGCAATGCCTTTTGGTGCTGGTCCACATTAAGAAATGGCACAGCAGAACTGTGCTTCTTGGTAGGCAGTGGTGTTAGCCAGGTACTTGTGGCCCTAATTCTTGATTCCTCTTTGTAGCTTTTAATGCTGGCGGTTGTTGTGTGTTCCTGTGTAGGAGAAGTTGGCAGAGAGACAGCTCTTGTTTGATACTTTTTTTTCTTACTAGAAGTTGGGATAGTATCAAATTTGCTCTTTCCTTCTCTTTTGACTAAGAGATTGGGTTTGCATGGCATTTGAATGCTGCTGTGCACACTGACTATAACATCTTCAGCTCCTTGGTCTGGAGATGTGTGTATAGAGGAGTCTCAAAATACTGCATTTGAATTGGCAGTCTGCAAAGCCTAAGCCATTTTGCAATGGCTGATTTGCCTTTAAAAATAGACTGTCTAGTGGCTAGTATATCTGGAGAAATCTCTATTCAAATACATATTCTACCTTTCATTTTCCATCTGACCCTTAAAGTCCAGAGATGGCGGGCTCAAAGCTTTGCCTGTTAAGACAATCAATACAAACAGTATTATGGCCTAGTAACCACCATGTAATCAACAAAATAATACCTAATGAAGACTGTGTGTTGATTTTGTCATATGACCTGCAAATCATGAGACAATGCTCCAAGCCTGGAGGAACTTTGAGCTCTTCCTCAAACTCCTGTTTATCTCGCGTGTGAAGTTTTAAGACGATTTTGGGAGATAAGCTTGCCAGAACTGTGTACCAAAGTGAAAAGAAACAGGCAGCAGACGTAAAGACTTAATACTGTCCCAGTGCCAGGGGTTCTGCTTGTGTTAACGCCATAGTCAAAGAGAGCTTATCGGAGCCCTTTCAGTGGAATGTTGAAGTACACAGAAGACTTTTAAGTACTGACAACCCTCGGTAAGGTCCTTGAATACGTCCAGAGGAGGGCAACAAACTGGTGAAAGGGCTGGGAGGAATGTCCTGTGAGGAGTGGTTAAGGACTTTGGGCTTGTCTAGCTTGGAGAAAAGGAGGCTTAGGGGCAACCACGTTGCTCTCTACAGCTTCCTGAGGGAGGGAGGTCCTGGGCTCTTCTCCCAGGTATCCAGTGATAGGACAAGTGGGAATGGTTCAAAGCTGCACCAGGGGAGGTTTGAACTTTAAGAAGCATTTCTTTACCAAGAGGCTGATCAAACACTGGAACGGGCTTGCTAGAGAGGTGGTCGATGCCCCAGGCCTGTCAGTGTTTAAGAGGCATTTGGACAATGCCCTTAACATGCTTTAACTTTTGGTCAGCCCTGAATTGGTCTAGGTGGACCAATTGGACTAGGTGATTGTTGTAGGTCCCTTCCAACTGAAATACTCTCTTCTGATTCTGTTACATTACTTGTTACTTTTTTTGTGCCACCAGTGCAAAAGTATGGCTCCCATTGCTGCTTTGGAGTTTGTTCTCTTCAAGGAACAATTTAAAACAAACCAACAAACAAAAACCCCAGACGCACCAAAAAAACGATGTCTCCCCCGTTCTTAATGTAATCAGTCTATCTCCTCTGGAGTTCAGTATGGTTGGTAATACTTCATTGGCTACTAGTTGTTTCTAACTGTGAGATGCTTCTGCAGTCCTTTATGGGTTTAAAGCCAATGGTTTGAAAAAAATACCCTCTAGAATGTAGGACCCTACTTAAGTGAAATCTTATTGCCAGGAAAATAAGATATGGAGGCACAAATGTACCAACTGCTTCTCAGAGCACTTTTGGAATCTCTTGTACAGAATTTATACCTTGAATACTGAGATTCTTGGTCTCAACAGCAAGTGTGGGCCTGTAAATCATTGATTGTTGTGTTAGTAAGACTAAACTGTCATACTGTAGGTTTTTGACCAAGATGATCAAATGTATTTAAGATATTTGCACTCCATATTTGAATATTTCAACTTGAACTGGGGTGTTATTTGCTGTGCACGCAAAGTTGGTAGGGTTGCCTTTTCTTACAGTGGCTGGGCAACTTCCTGATGTTGTAGAGGATGTGAATTCCTTAACTTGTTCTCCATCCTGACATATGAAGTACTGATTTTATGACACAGGGAAGCTGGACACTCATGGATGGCATGATGCTGCTAGATAAGAATCCATACTTACACACTTGCCTCAGGATCAGTCCTCTGTCACTTGCGAGAACTGAGTTATGGCAGTGCTTTTTCTTCAAACTCTAGCCTGTAGGTGGAAATTAATATATCAGAGTAAGCTGAAGTAAGCTTCTAGTCAACGTGGCTGTTGCAAAAAGCTCAGAAGTATAAACAGTAAAGTTGAAAGTTATGTGACCCCCCACCCCACCCCCCCCCACCCCCAAAAAAAAAAAAAAGCCACATGAATTATTCTAAAAACATAAGGGTGGTGGTGGAACAGGACAGTAATTTGATTTGCATGTGTATGGTTTTCTTGGTTTGGTTTTGCTTACACACCTGGAGAGTTGGTCTGTCTGTGGGTCAATTCCTTCTGAAAAAAGGGCACTTACTCCTGCTTTTGGGCTAGAAAGCTGAAACCCTGTAGGTACATAAACTAGCTTAAAATCCACTCAGAGAAATAACTGTTTTAGCTCAAATATCTCCAGTTATTGTTTGTTTCATATTAGGTGGGTTTTAGCTGCAGGAAATAAGTAGTAGACTTAGTCTCCAATTTTTTTTTCTATTATTGCAATCTCATTGCCTGGGTAATATGAATTACTTAACAGCAGGGTGGAAAACGGTATAGCTAGATATGACATTACCTTCTCGGACATCTTAATTAATTATCAGACTATTAAAGTATGTTATTTTAAAATAACAGAATAAACAGAATTTTATAAGAAACTTGACATGATTTTATGCTTGGTTTTATATAAAAGCTTTGAAGAACTTCTTGCTGAAGAACTCTTAGGAAATATTCCTGAAGAAAATTTTGCATAATAGAATTAAGGATGTGCTATGTGTTTTAAACAAATTGTATTGGAAGTTTGATTTAGACCTTGAAAGTTGAAGAGAAGTAGAGAAAAAATAAAAAAGCATATCTTTTTGTAGAATAAGATTGTGTGGAATTGTAAGCTTCTAAATGGCTCTAAAAACTTGGTATCCTGGTAGAGCTCTAAAGAGTAAATTCAGTGAAAGTTTAGTTACAGAATTTAGCTTTTTCAGACTTTTAAATGTAGCTGTCATTACTACATACATACATCATCTTTTTTATTTTAAAATTGTTTCTAGTAGTCAGAGGCAGTTGTGCAGAATCCTAGAACCTTAAAAGTAGCTAAGGTAGATTTGCTTCCCTTTGGCAGAGTTTTTGAGGTTTGAATTTCTTATCTTTCTCAGATATTTTTGTAGATGTTTGTTTCTGCTGTTATGATTTAGTAGGCATTTTCTTTGGGATTTTAGGTAAGAGTGAAGGCAAACAAGAAGGATTCAAAATTTGTTTCCTCTGAAAAACAGGGTTGTCCCTTCCTTTTCTTAAAATCCGAGTGTGTTCCTCTTGGACAAATAGCTAATTTTATGTCCTTTTTTTTTTTGGCCTTTTTTTTAAGGACATAGTACTGTCTCTTTAACCTGAAAAATTGAGTATAATATTTGTTATCCTTAAAGTAAGTGGGTTTTTATGATAGGACTTCTAGTTGCTTTTTGCTTTTGCCAGTGGCCTTTCCAACCAGGGGAAGGATTGCTGCTTTTAACTGCAGAAGTATCTTGCACATATAAATGAATTGTCTATATATAAATTTTAAATAGCTTTTTTTCTTTTTTTCCTTTGTAGGTTAAAAATATTGGAGACTACTTTAAACATCATCTGCTGCAATCGAGGCACAGGGGTGCATTTGAATTGGCATATGCTGGCTTTGTGCAACTTACGGAAATGCTTTCCAGGTAGAAGATGGGCAACTTGTTATGTTTTTAATATAATAGTTTTACCAAACTGTGGCATTGATCCTGAAACTGGCCGTTTAAGCCAATCCTTGATTTCATGTGGATTTTATTTGAGTTTGGTGTAGGCATGATTATGACATTAGTTACATGACGTCTGTGACTTGGACTGCGATACTTCTGGTTAGAGATGGTGCTTAGGCATTGAAAGATGATACAGACATTTAATGCTTGCTGCATTTTTCTCCATTTCTGGCGTATTAGTTTGCTGAACAGCTCTTAAAAGCTCTTGGGAAAAGCAGGAGTGTAGAATTCTTTCCCCCTACCCCCCCTTCCCCAGTCCTTTATGAAAATGAATGCCAGACTTTTTGTTTCAGACAGGATGTTTTCCTGGAAACTTTTATTACTTGTCATTGAGTTGTGTATTCTGACATTTGGAAGACTACCTGGCAGTGCATCCCAAGATGTGATATGCAATCTTTTTAATTTTTTTTTTCTTTCCCCTTGTAACTTTATACTTTCCTAGAAGAAGTAAATGAGCAGAATTGTCCTGAGGTCTGGGCAAGAGCGTTGGAATTTCCATTATATGCTTAGTTACCTATTTCAAGTGTTGGTAATGTTTCTTTGTGATATATAGCCATTTTATCATATCCAGTTTTTAATAAGACAAATCAAAATCTCTATTGACTTTGTGGGTTTTGATGGGCGTTTTTTAATGTAGTTTTTGGAAAGACCAGCCAGACTTTGAATTTGAAGTGTATGTATTTTCACACTAATGCCAGGTTAAGTAACTGATGTTCCCCTTTTGCCCCAAGTGGGCCAGTTTGAGGCACTGATCTGTTTGTTCTTTATTTTGGGTGGTTTGGAGGAAGGAAGAAGGGATAGTTTTGTTGGCGTTGTTTTTTGGGGTGGGCTTTTTTTTGTTTTGTTTTGTTTTTTTAAAGTAAAAGTAAATCTGCTTTTGGTGTTTTTAGTACAGACCAGCTGCCTGACCAGGTTCGCTGTGTGTCCCCTCAGACAGTTTTCCCAAGAGAGCTGAGGGGCTGGTCTCTGGTGCGGGATGTCGGTGGGGTAGCTGCAGATAGGTACCAGCACTGCTACAGAAATTGGTATTTGACACATTATGGCCTTCATTCTGTATGCCAGTGAGATGTTAAACTATAAGCTATGGTTTTGTTGGTGATGTATCTATAGAAGGTACGTTATTTCCTTTTATGTGCTAGCAATCTGAAGCATTTTAAATTGGTCTGAATAGCTTGTTGAGAGCTCACACAACCTTACTTTACACTTGATTGTTTACTTAAAGAGGAAGAAAAGAAACTGATGTGTTCTTCCTTATCTTTTTGCCTATCTGTATACATTATAGACATCTGTGTAAATGTTGTGTTCTTTTTCTATACTATGAAAACTTGGTTCAGGAAGTTTTAAGGTGATGTATCAGATGATCGCTTGGTGGCACCCTTTGTGCTGGCTTCTTATTAACTTCCCTGCTGGGCTAGATCTTTTCTATTTTCAGTGCTGTGAGTATTGAGAGAGCAGCTCCTACAGTGAGTGAGAAAAGCTTGCCAAGATGAGTGACTGGAAACATACTATCATGGATAACAGTTGAGGTGTTCCCACTTACCTGGGCAGCTTTCTAGAGAAGTGGTTATACTGTCACATCAGTTAGTGAATCTAATTTGAATGGGCTATGGAGCAGACATTTTATACTTTTGATTTTTCCAAGTCAAGTGTAAAACATTGTTCTGCTGTCTGCTGCATACTTCTGACTGCTGTTTATAGATACTTTAGCACACTATGCACTGTTTCCTTTAGTCTCCTGAATCGGATGCTGTGCTTGCAATAGTGGGTTTTTTTAATTTAAAAAAAAAAAAACAAAACAACCCCCACTCCAACAGCAAAATCCTTCAGTCTTTTCAGTGCTTCTCTTGCAGACCTCTGACATCACAACTTAAAGCTTTTCTGTATCGTTGTCTAAAGTTTAGTTTTGTATGCGAAACTTGCTTTTTCCCAAAGGCAGAAATAAGTTCGGATAACAAAATATTAACACATTAAGGTACTGGTCATCTTTTGAGACATACAGTGACAAATTAAAATGTGTTGTGCCAGTAGCTAGTATTTTCATGTCAGGCAGCATTTCTTTGAATGTTCATTAAATTGATGTAGTATTCCAAATAAAGTAAGCTGTTAACAGTATAGAATGCATAGAAACAATTGCTGAATATTGAAGGATGTTGGATGTGAATATAAACGTGTTGATGTAAGAAAAATTCCATGGTAAAGTTGTACGACCTACTTTAGTTTCAAAGGATTTATTCCTTCCATCAGATTGAAGAGGGTCTGACCATCAGAGTAGTACTGCTTAAAAAGAAAGAAAAGACCTTTTACTACCACCAGCCTTTTTGAGGGGAGAAAGGAGGTGATCCGAACAGGTACAGCCCCACTAGTCTGATCTCAGTCAATATGCATGACTATCTAGAACAAACTTTGTAGGAAAGGCAAACTAAAAAGCAGGAAATACTGGAAAAACATGTAAAACATGCTGTCAGTTTGTAGCGGACTCTCTACATGGCAGACTAGCTGTTTTTCTTTGATTTTCAGTTTTTAAATGTCTTTTTAAAAGCTGAGGCAAATAGAGTAGGGCAAATCTACCCAAACTTCAGAGAAGTTCCTAGTATGTTTGTTCCCTCCCCCTTTTTTCTGCCATTGTATTTAATGGAGCACAATCCACTTTAAGAGCACCTTTATATTATGTTGTAAAATGAAGAGCCAAGCTCAAGAGAACTCTGCTTCTCTGGAAGTTATTAAAACATAAAGCAGTATGTATGTCATCAAAAAAAAAAAAAAAAAAAAAGTGCTTGTATTTAAGTAATTTTCCTCTTCTGAATTAACAGTTCTCCAAAACAGTTTTTTGATGATGCATACTGCTTAGTATTTTTAAAGTTAAGGTATTTCAAGTAGAAATATGTCCATAGCTGCCAGGCTCACGGACAGTCTTGAAGCACATGTACCAGAATCTATATTAATTTACTGCTGCATCCACAAATACCAGAGGAGAAAGCCTTTGTCTGGGGCAGCTTATAGTAATGTACAGCTTAAACATGATACCTTGCTGAACAGAATTGAACTCAAGACCTACAGAAGCATCCTTGACACTTCAATTCATTCAGTCTTTAAGACCCACTGAAAAATCTGTCACTAATACTGTGCCAAATCCCTTTCCCATACTTTTATGAAAGACTCCAGTTGAACATGGTCCTTCACTTTTATAGCCAAACGTTTTTGTAAAACTATATGCTGGAATATTTACCATCTGAGCTCGCTTTTAGCTATACAACCCTTAAATACCAGTCTTTATAAGAACCAAGAGTAGACTGCTTTCTAGACAGAGCAATGGTATTCAGACCTGTCTAGGTTAGTTGTGAAAGAAAAATCTTTACTCCACAGAGATTTCTTATGAACCTGGTGAAATTCGATCTCTGTCTTGACATTTGGGTGTGAATTGCTGAGTCTGCTCTAAGTATGCAAGTTACCGTTCTTCCTTTTCCCTGTTCGTATTCTTCTGGGGATGTAATGTTCCCTTTGTCGTGCCTGCTTAATATTGTCTGTGGCTGCACCTTCAGAAAACCATACAGTTACAAAACAACCAACGTTCATATCAATGAAACAAGCAATGTTTTTTAAAAAAATATTTTCCTGTCATAGGCCCTGAGAAATTACAGATGCTTATTTGGTCTGATAAAGTGGTTAGGGAAAGTACCTGTAAGCCCCTGGGCATCTGTTTTACACTTCAATCTCCTGTAATCCTTATAAATACCCAAACAATTTTTCTTTCCCAAATGGTGTTTTGCCTGTTTTATTTTATTTAGTGCAGCTTTTCTGAGAGATCAAGTAGAACATAAAGATTTCTGGAAATCTCAAACTCATGGTGTTGCATAGCTATGGCTGTAGTGCTTTGCTTCACTAAAGTTGCAGAATGCAAGGGGAAGGTTTGGGAAGAGTTATGTCATACAGCGCAATGTGTTTATTTAGGAATAATGTGTTTTGAACATTTTTAAGTGTCCAAATAGGAGCTTAAATTAAACTCAGTGAATGCAATTTTATGTATATGCAAGAAGTTAGGACCATATCATACAGTTTTCTGGAAAACTGTAATGATAAAGAAAAATCCTACTTTGGTTTTACCAACGTTTAATCCAGTATCAGTGGAATTTATTCATCTGTACCTAGTCAGTGTCTGATCTTCTGTAATATTTCTGTTGGGGAACGGGGAGTAGACCCTCCTAATCCTTTGCAGTAAACTCTGCTTCTGACTTATTTTGTTGCTCTGACGTGACTGTAACTCTTTGCCTTCCCAGGCCCCTACGGTCTGCTAGGAAGACTACTTGTAAAATCTAAAAATCATCAATGGACTTTCTAGTGAAGTGTACTAGAATTGTCACTAACTTTTCAGCAAAAGTGTAATCACAGATGTAAAGAAAAGAGTCTCAAATGGAGAGAAATAAGCTGGGGGGAAAAAAAACTTCTTATGTATTGTGATGTTTGTAGGGTTGGGAAGTACAGTATATAATGAAGTACAAGATACAATGTTAAGGCACTGCTCAGTTTGAAGACATGTCAATTTTTAACTCTGTTCATATTTCCCCCCCCCATTTCTTTCCCTGCTTGGTGAAAGAGAGAGATGGGGATAATGATATTGTCTTTCTGAAATTTTTGGGCCACCCAGGGTTTTCTCTGCTCTGCTTTACTGCTAGAGAAACCTCAAAACAGCACCTTTCTGAAAGCATGGAAAATTTTGCTTCATTTAGAGCAGATGCTATGAAAAGGAGGATGCAAATGGAAGGACTTCGTGGTTTCAGAGGAGTTGTTATTTAAAAGTAGACATTTTCTAGGGTGACTTATACCTTGAATAGTAATGTGTTTCTGAGGCTAAAGACTCGTCTCCTTATTTGTTTTGAGAAGTGTCAGGGGCAGTATGGAAACTGGCTTTATAAAGAATAGGAATCACATTACTGAAAAAGAATAATACTACAGGTCTATTGAAGTTTTTTATTATTTTATTTTATTTTATTCTTTCACCATTTTTACGGTGAAAGAAAATCCCTTTTTTTCCCCAGATAGGGACTGATTACAGCGATTAGAAACACTGAATTCTGGATATACCCACGTAGAAAATGCTTCTGGTCATGTGAAGTTTATGCCACAAACCACTGACATCCAGGAAGGCCAAATCCAAGATTGACCCTTTGTTCTTAACACACCATTAATTTTGGATATGAGAAAATACAGCTATATGATTTAGGGAGAGGGGTTTAGCTTTAACGTTGGATTGCCAGGCTTTTTGTACTCATTAATACTGACCACAGAAAGGGTTCTGGGCATGTATGAAATTGTTATCACCGGCAGACGGACAGCCAGAAGTTTGTGGAAAAACACTTACTGTACTGCATCTTAAGTAATTTGTGTATCAAGTTACTCTGTTATATTTTAATTATCAACACTATTTGTTTGATCTGGTAAAAACAATTACGATGTCATTCTGGAAAATGACATTTGAGCTTGAGACCACCATTTTTACATTGTAAAGCTTCATTATTCTTAAAATTTAGGGCCACCTGCTTCTTAAGACAATATTCTTCTTGCCAGACCATAAGGAGATGGAGCTGCCAAGTTTAAGGGAGTAGTCATCTCTATTGCAATGTCAATAGTCTCTAATGTTTCCAACTTTAAAGCAATAACTCTTTCACCTTTTTTTTAAAAAAAAAAAAAAGTGCCTTTGTGGGTGACTGAACAAGGTAGAATTACTTGTGGCAAGATCAAAGCAATACAGTTTTAAGGGGGTCTGAAGTTTATTGGATTTCGGTGTATTTCTCCTCTTTCTACTACTTCTGAAAGGGGAAAACCCCCTCAGTTTACTTAAGAATAAAATACTCAGTATGCTACGTAGCAATTTTTAAATATTTCCTTAATGCTTTACTTTGTGTTCTTCTGCACCACAGCATAAGTGAATACGTCTTGTGGGTTGTTTGTTTTAATACTAAGATAACATACTGAAGAGAGATGAGCACTGTTCTTTGCATGACTAAACTAAGACATTTAAATTCTGCTTAGCTAGGGAGGTAAGAGCAGCCACAGACGTGATCAGAGGTAGTAGCTTTTGCAGTACGTGTTGACGTGGATGAAGAGAACTGCCAAGTAGAATCTAGCAGCAGAGACCTGTGGAGGAGATCCATGAGAAGTCTGGCATGGTCTCTACCCTAGAATTGCATCCTCCTTGGGTACCCAAAAGCGAGCAAAGGAACGCATCCTGAAAGTAAGCAGGGGAAGCTAATTATCAGCAACAGAAGAGAAAAGTCAAAGAAAAGAGAACTCGCTGTTAGTTTCCAGGTTAATTTGATTGCTTCTGTCACAGGCTTGAGGCAGGAAGTGCCTTTCTTTTATGCTGTTGTATGAGGTGACATACCCCTTGTGAAGCCATGTTTCTCATGTGTTCTGGACTGATGGTTTGCACGCTGGCTGCTGTTTTGAAGAGGTGCTGCCCTTAAAAAATGGGGAGAAGGCCTGTCAGCAGTGTAGGAAACCTGTGGTGGAAATCCTAAAGGAATTACTGAAGAGTAAGAAGTCTGCTGTGTCTTCTGCTGACCTGTCTGGCACTTCCTGTGACCTCTGTTTTCTGCATTACTAATTTTCTGGGGTTTTTGTAAAAGAAGAAAAGGAGGGTTTCACTACAGATTAAAGCCTCATTTGTTGTTCAGTATCAAGTTTTCAGCCTATCTAAATTCTTGCTTTAATAGGAGGAAGGTAAAGAAGGAGAGAGTAGATGTAGACCTTCCCTTGGATTTTGGCTTTCACATCAGTACCTGCTGCCTTCTAGCTTTTCTTTTAAATTCTTTATTTCAGTCACCAAGGTAGAAAACTTGGTTATAGTCTTACTATAAGGTCTCAATACTTAATCAGGAATTTGATTCATTTAGTTTATATTTTTAGGTAAGGCAAGTCCTGCATGGTTGAGATAATTGCAGTTGTATTGCCCACAGTGATTAATTCTTTCTTCTACTCTGAATCACGTGTCAAATCAGTGTGACAGGTTTTAATAACAACGTCCCATTACTAGAAATTTTCGTAATAATGAATGATCCTTTTGGAACATTGACCTAAGATTAATGAGCTGGTCTTGCACACTGAATACGGTACATTTCATTGAACTGATCAGCACCAGCAGTTGAAGTAGACTTGAGTTCTCCTTGTCCTTGGAAGTCCTTTGCTTTCAGGCAAACCCGAGTTTTATAACTGTAGAGGAGGAGTATTTGATGATAGGAGAGCAATTTAGGTGCTTTACCAAAAGTTTGATTTTAAAAAGAGCAGTATGTCTTGTTTTTCATTCCTTCTACTGCTCTGAGGTTTGCAGGGGTATTTACATAATATGTACTTACTGTGAGGGGCTTCAGTTCTGTTTTGTATGGTTATAAACATAATTGTATGTGTTAGTTAATGTAAGGGTCACGCATCAGCTACTGTGTGACAACAAAGATACGAATTTGTGAAGTGTCACTTCCTACACAGTGACTGATGTGCATATGTCTTTGTTTTCTTCTCCAGAACAGAATAATAGTTCTTGGCAGAAGAGAAGAGTTGCAGTGCTGAATCACAGAATCCTGTTTTCTGTTCAGTGAAATATCTTTTCCTAGTGGCACTTAATAAGTAGGGTTAATATAATTTGTACTAACATTGGAAAAATGTACAATTCCTTTTTTAATTTCTGTCTTATTTCTGAAAAAAAATCTGCGTATATGCTTGGAGATGTTCACATATAGTAAGAAATATTTCTTAAGGTCACTAAACACTTTCTTTGACTCTGTCCTAGTTTCTTATATATTTGTTTCATGTAGATGTAACAGTGAGAGTCTGTGCAAGATGCCAGAGCAGTGGCTAAGCTGTGTGTTGGAAGAAATCAAATCTTGTGATCCTTCATCTACACTATGTGCAACCAGACGTAGTGCAGGAATTCCATTCTACATACAGGTACCAACTAGCGTTATTACCTCCGACTTAATTCTTTTTTTTTTTCCCTAATGTCCTTTCTGGTGAATACACTTAGAGATTTATTTATTTTTCTTACTTCAACCCCTTTTGGTCAAACAGTTACTTTTTTTTTATACAGACTTTGATTGCCTTTGTGCAACTAAGAAGCCACATGTAATTCAACCATGTTTGGTGCTGTTTAGCACTGCAGGTCTATTGAGTCCTGAGATTTTTGGCTTGAGTTAGATTTGAATAGTATTTCAAAAGACACCTTAGGCTCTGTGTGGCCACTGTAATAATCCTGGCAAATTCATAAATTAAGTCACAGATTAAATAAGGCTCTGTGAACCATGTAACTCTGTGCTTCTTCCATGTGAAGTGGGAGGGTGGTAAAATGTGAACAGACCATCATAGAATTGTGAAATGCTGGTCTAGAAAATACTACAAAGAACTTGGGAAGTCCACTCAACAGTAATAAAGCAGGATCAAGTAATAGGGTCGCACTAACTGGTGTTGACTGACAGTCTTGAGTGCAATGAATGAGTAGGTTACTGAAGACTTGCATCCGTGAGCGTGGGGCCATGCTCCTGCAGTCTTCCCGATCCCCGTGTTACCATCAGCTTCACCCATCCCAGCCTCCAGCTTCTGCCAAGTTCAGAACTGACGGCTGATCGGCTGGCTGGCAGTGTTTTGTCTCTGGTCGAAGTACCACCTCCTGCTGAGTGCCTCGAAGTAGTATGCAGCAGGTCATTTGCATCCTTGTGGGGTCAGTCACTGCAGAGTTGGTCCTGCAAATTACGCTTAACCTGTTCCCATTCCTTTGCTCCTTAAAGCAGCCGTGATTGCTTTCCCCTAAATTAACCTCTATCATTTTAATTTTCAACCAGTTTTCTAAGACAGGAGTCCAAGATTAACTACGTGATTTGTAACTTTCTCCACTTGCTGAAGTACAGTCTCAAGCACGTTCCAAGAATCTGAGGGACTGCTGGGAGCAAGCACTCCCTGCCAGAGTAATTCATCTTGCTTGTTTTCCACTCCGAGTTTGCCCTGAGAAAGTTGAGGCAGCCTGCTTCTGTCTGACCTTTCTTATGTCAGTCACAGCCTGCTCCTGGCTTCACTAGATGCGTGTGTGCTAGGCAGCAGAGATCAGATCAGTAGGGCATTGGTTTTAGAGATACTTTTCAATTTCAGCAGTTGAAGATCTTTCCCTTTTGTATCTGTAAGTTGTCTGCAAAATGAATTTGGTGATTTCATGTCTTCTGGTTTCCCCACTCAGACCACAGCGTTTGAATCCAGTGGGCACTAACTAGTGTTACTCCTGAGAATGTGAAAAAATAAACATGTTTTAATCAATTTTTCATGTAAAAAGTTACACTGTCTAATGTAAGGACCAGGTGGACCCAATGGTATCCTGTTGCAGAAAACGTGTGTAGTCTGCAGTTGGCCTACGTTACTGAGTCCATATGGCAATGCTTGCGCTGTGCCATAGCTGTTTGGATAAACAGGCCAAATGCCTCTATTTTGACAGCTCTGGAAGAGTACGAAGTTAGTCTAGTCAATTAATGAGGAGATTTGAAATGAACATTGGGATTAGTCTGAAATAATCTATTTTCAAACTGTAATTTTATTGTAAAGAGAGGCGATAGTGTTCTTTGGCAGTAGTTCTGAATGTGCCCGTAGCACTCAGTAAAATTAATTAAGCCTTAAATAGCATGTTGCATTTAGATAATAAGAGCACAAGTTCTAATGCATATCCTAACAGTACTATACTGAGGTTATTTTATTAATGCATAAAATTGAGACTTAGTGTGGTCTCTTTGCCATCTGCTTCCTGTGACATTTATTCTTGTTTTACTAAAACACATCTGTTTTAATGATAATATTTTAAGGTTATGAAAATTTTAAATTACCTATTTAAAATAGAAATATTATTACCTAATAGTACAAAGGTGCAGCTTCAATTAGTGGGTGAGGAAATGGTGGGAAAATACTAGTTACAGCTCTAACATTTTTAGGGTATGAAATTTTAGTCTTCAGTTCATTCTTCTCTTTTTTTTATACTTCATGAATACTTTTTTCCCCCCTTCCCTCTCTGTTTCTGCCATCATTAAAGGGACTGATAAACTGACAGTGACTACTTCTGGGTTTCTGCCTAACCTCTATACTTCATTTGGCTTGCAGTTGATCATTTGGTTGTTCTTATGTGATGTAAAGTACTATTAAATATCTTGTTTGAACTGATGCTGAACAGACTCTGGGCCCCCAAACACAAATGGATAATAATTTTTTATTAGAAATAAGTGATTTATGATTATCCATTTGTACTAAGTTGGACAAATTCAACAAGAGCTACTAGACAGAGAGAGAAAGACTGTTTTAATTCCAGTCCTGAATTTTAGAGGACTAAATTAGAGTATTTTCATCTCATCTGGATGTCCTATCCATTGAACTACTATTTGGAGATGGATGCATCTCTTCTCTCCGTTTAGAAATGTGCTGCTTGTTTTATCCTGCTTTGTGAACCAGGATTTATTCTTTGGCCAGCCAGTGTCATGTTAAATATGTATGTTATTAAACTAAATAATGTCCATACTAGGAATTGTAAGTATGTATAATATGGCAGATACTTTTGCTGTAATAAATACTATGATTTTTTTGGTGTGTGAATAATTATTATGTTATATACAAGCACGTTTTCTTAGGCAGATGGATAGTGCATGAGCAAAGTTTTCTTACTGAAACATTGAATGCTAAGAGGCTTTGAACAAAACTAAGAGTTAAAACTGAAACTTTTTTTGCAAATTTTTCTTTAGTCCTTGTGTATGTCAGAAGCTAGGCTGTAATATGGTAAAGATAGGAACGTGGAGCAGAACTGGTAGTAAAGAAAAATGGCTAGAAACATCGGAATTTTTTCTTTTTTTTTCTTCTTTTTTTTTTTACCTTCTGTAGGCTTTGTTAGCTTCAGAACCAAAGAAGAGCAAAACAGATTTGCTGAAAATGACAATGACAGAATTGATATCTTTGGCTGCACCTTTGAATGAATCATCAAGTGTAATTCCACAGGTAAAATACAGCCTCTCATTAGAAGGCAAATGTCAAAAAAGCATTCGCATTACTTCAGACAGTTAAGGAAATTTGTGTGTGTTTTTAATAAGGATGTTTTGTTTTTGTTATCTATAGCTAGATTTTAAAACGTGTTTGCATGTGCAGAGGTTATGAAGTCACTGGAATTTGCAAGTGCGTAAGATACTAAAAAGTGCATTAGGTGTAATTTCACAGGTTTTTTTCCTAGTACAGCAAATACAGTCATACTCATTTGGAATTTATATGATCCGTTTACTGCCTGTAGTGTATTTCTAAACAAATAGACGAGTAATTTCCTTTTTACAAGGACATTAACAAGCAAGCATTTGTTTACCTTTAGAGTAAATAAATGAGTTGCATAAATCATATTGTATGCAGTAAAATACTACATGAGAAGTGATTTTATGCATACTTGGTAACTTCTTAAATATATACATTTGGAATGCATAAAAATTTTATTTTAAAAAGTCAAGATCTTTATCTTCAAAACATTGTTATCGGATACTTCCATCTTTCTGCTTGTAAGTGCAAGCCACAATTTGTTGACAATACATAGAAGTATGTTCTAATGGCTCTGCCAGATCTTCTGCTGGTATAAATTTATGTAGCTTTGTCAAAATCTGTGAAGCTGCACAGATTACCACCTTCCCCTACAGAGAGCAGAGAAATATCAGAAAATGCTGCATATGGTGAAGCAAGCCTGGCTGTCAGTTTTAGCTTAATATTGTCCTCCTGTGAGCTGTAGTTTATTTTTTCTCACAGTATCTACAGCATGTCAAGAATGTTGGAAAAGATGATTCTAAACTTTGAAAGTTATTTTTACAGCCATGATAAGCTAAGGAAAAAAGAATGCTGGCCTTCACTTGCAATGGCTGGACTGTACTTGTTAGAGGAATATATTTTTAAACTGTAGCTGGTTTTAACAGTGTTTACTGCTGCACTGTTTTAATATATTTTTAATAGCAGTATTCTTGTATTTAATATGGAAATAAAGTGGTGTAAATGTGCATATGGATTATTTTTGTTTAGCATGTTCACTGCTGTAATTAACATACGCCAAATTTAAGATATTTTCCAATGAATATATATTTTTCTTATATTTCTTCTACCCCCACAGGTTCATGCTTTAAATATCCTTCGGGCACTATTCAGGGATACACGTTTAGGTGAAAACATCATGCCTTATGTTGCAGATGGAATACAAGCAGCAATTCTAGGTTTTATGTCACCTGTCTGGGCAGTAAGTTAATTCTTTCTGATTTAACAGGATATAGAGTGGTGCTGTTCAGTGAAGTTTTGGTCATATTTATAAATGGTAGTACCACGATTTCAGGAATGTTATATGGTATAATATTTTAAGGTACAATGTAGACCTGCAAAAAAGTCATTGTTTTGGTCACCTTTTTCTGGTTTTGTTTCATGTTTCTGTGATGTGAAGTGCTGATATTGACAAAAAGTAGGGACAAAGATTACCTTATAGGTAAAAATATATCTGGCTGTTAAATTTTGAGTCAGTGCTCCTAGCTAGTAAGGAGTGCACTTACATTCATTCTCACTGTTGCTTTGCTTTTCAATAAAAGATAGTATTCCATATGGCATATTAAGGTAGAACATTTCATGGTCTGCCATGCATAAGAGTGAGTGCTTTGAGCCACTAGAAATCTGGATGTATCCCTTATATTAAAGATGGACATCTCCCAAAAATCTGGACTTTCTGTTAGTAGTGCTATCTTGATTAAGAGCAAAGATGCACTGAATTAATTGTTTCCATGTGCTGACCTCTGAACAGTAGGCATGCTCTGTCCTTTACTCAGCTGTTCTTCTTTTCGACTGTACATTAGTGGTTGTATTTAAAAAAATATTAGTATATTTCAGAGGGATTTTTAAAACATAGTTCATGTTGTTTTCTTTTTCCTTTAGGTAAGAAATTCATCTACACTTCTTTTTAGTGCTCTGATTACAAGAATTTTTGGGGTTAAAAGAGGGAAAGATGAAAATTCCAAAAAAAATAGGTAAGCTTCACTTGGTACCAATTGTAAGTTTGCAAAACATGACCTTAGCCAACAACAATTTGAAAATGTTGCTTGCTTTATGGATATATTTGAATCATGATGTTACAAAAACATCTAGCTTTGCTTAAACTGTGCTGCCAAGAAATAACTGGTAGGGCCAAAAATATCTGCTGTTAAGCACTGAGAGTTAATTTGTACTCACGTGCAATTTCGTGGAAGGGGAATGTTGCTGGGAGGTTTTGGTACCAGCGGCTCTTCCAAATGCCCAGTCTCTCTTGTGGTCACAAACTAGCCCTTTTGCTCTTGACAGCAAACAGAGGTGGGTGAAGGAGAAGAGGAGCAATGGTCACATGTGTGTTCCCTTACCTCTAGAGCAGGCCTGGAGGTAATCTCACCCCTACTAATTTGAGATTTTTCCCTTCAGTCTTCTTACTCTCAAACACCCTGTCCCTCTTTCATGTGTCTTTCCTCCAAGCTCCAAAAATTGCAGCTTGCGAAGCTGCTTCTCTTCCGATGGATTCTGCCCTTGAACTCTGTAGTCCTGCTCCAGATTCTCTACTATTTCACTTTCTTACGTAAAACCAGTTCTTCTCTGACTCTTAAAACTCCCCAGTCCTGAGCATTCCTGTTCGTCTGCACCCTCCAGTTAGTGCACAAGCACCCCCATGTTTTCTTTGGCCTTCAGCCCCTTCCTGTAGCTTCTGCAGCAAATGAAGCATGCCCATGCCCTGTGCTCTGTAGCTGAGGTTCCTGCTCTAGTAGGGATGTGAAAATAACCCCGGACGCAGAATAAACTCGTTAAGAAATACTCCAGGGTGAGTCTGTGGGGCCATAGAGTGGTCACACTATGGATATTATGGTAACCATTTCAGAAATTCCTAATGGATTTTCAAATTACAGATAAGGTATGCAGTTTCTGAAAGAAGGCAATTGTTACCATCTACCTTCAAAAATTCCACTCTTTTTTGTTTTGTTGGGTTTTTTTTAACTCATTATACAGTGGTTCCTTAGCGTTGATCTGTGTAGCTAATATAATTTTCATGCTCATTATGAGAAACTGAATGTCCTGGGATGATACTAGTCTTCTATCCTTTTTTTAGATCTTTTAGATGATAGATAGGTGCCATTTTAGCTGTTTGAAATAATTAATTTCAGGTGTCACTTCAAAAATTAGTTACTATGCATATATGAATATGAGGAAGAAAAACAGGTGGGAGATTGGAGGGAGAGTTCCCTTAGAAAATAACTCTTCCTCTAAAAATTATTTGAAATGTCATCTCCCCTACTGCATGAAATTATCCCTGCTTTGTCATAAACCCAAATCATTCTTGCCCAAACCTGGAATTCACTCCCATAACCCCTGAAACCCAAGCAGAGCAATAGAAAGTGTTTCTCACTTCTTGCCTTCTCTCTTTGTTTTTGTAACAGCTTTTAAATTTGGTTTTTGGGGTTTTTTTCCCCCCAATTTCGATATTGAGCATTTATTGAAAGATTTTCAGCTTTTTTAAGCTTGTATCGTAGGGAAAAACTGCACACTAAGTTCTGCAGTAGGAAGGCAAACTGACTTCTCACATACATACAGTGTGATGAGATTTCTGTTTGTGAAGTTGCAGAAAACAATGCATTTGAGCATCTTTTGGGGATGGGAGATACCAGTAAACTTTTGTATAGTTGAATTGATTTCATTAAAAACAATACTAATTTTTGTGTAGCTGGCACTGTCGACTTACTTCTCTGAAGCTTTTTTGTTTACAGTAATTTCTTTGTAGTCAATTTGGCCAAAAGATGTTAAAGCTGGGCTGCTTTCTTTTTCTTCCTCTATTCACTTAGCAATTTTGCATTAAACATTGTACGTACTCAGTTCTACTGTTTCCCATATGTAGTTGTCAGTACCACGAAACAGGGAATGGGAAAACTCTTCTACAGACAGGAGGTATGAAAACAGAGGCAGAGATTGGATTTCAGGTTTCTGACTCCTATATCTACAGGAGATACTGGTTTAGAAGGAGAATGATGGAGAGTTTGTTTGGCTATTTTGTTTATAAAGCTTCTTCCTCTGAACCCCGCCAGTGGGTTTAAGGTAGGTTGTGTTTGGGAAGATGCTGTGTTTCAGTGGTTTGGCACCACGAGGTGTCACCGTTGCTGCACAGCTGCCTGCAGCTACATCCCTGGGGTGCAGCTGTGCTTGGGCACTTCTCTTTGGGAGCTCTAAACTTGTTTTTGTTTAGTGTTTTGTCAGAACAGAATTCATATAGTAAAACAAAGTAATTTCTTTTTTCCCCACTTTTAAATCTGGCAGTTTACTTCAAAAGCACTAGCATTTTAGCAAGCTGCATCTATAGGAACTTGTGTGAAAGTCATCTGGGTTTAGGCTGCTTGTTCTGTTGCCTGCAGGATGTTCTGTTTGCATTACGAAGCAGTCTGTCTCTGGGCAGAGACCAACTCTGCCATTAGGACCTTGCATAGGTTTGCAGTTTGCCTGATTTAGGTTAGGGGTTTAAATCTGTCTCTTCTGTGCAAGCAGGGAGTTAACTTACTGCTGGGCTATTCTGGGCATCTGTCGAAAAGAGAGTGGACTTTTCTGGTAGTTTCTCAGGAAGAGTTCCTATGAAACTGATACAACTGGGGTGGTGGAGAGTTTGTGTAGACTTCCAGAAGGAAGCTTTGTTGGAACAGAACTGGCAACTTCACTGCTGTGTTTCTTTAACAAACTTTGAGTTACATTTCCCTTTTTTTCTCTTTATCTCCACTGAAGAGTCACATATAGTATCCTTTATGCAAAAATTATAGGCCTATCATGTCTTTTGCCACTTTTAGTCTGCTCATGTTATGTTCCTTTCCCTGTTTATGTTGATTTTGTGCATTATAATTGCCATGCAGCTGGGGTGTTTACATAATGACAACACAGTGGTGGTCCATTATTTGACAGTCTTGATCAGTTGTGAAGCATTGGATTGAATGACTGAATGAACTATACCTATGTCTGATCAGTAACCTGATTTAATTTGTTTTGTTTTTTTTTTTTTCCAGGCATATGTAAAAGAATGATGGGTTTGGGTTTTTGTTTTGATTTCTGGTGTTGGGTGTGTCATCCCCCTGTCATTCCCCCCTCTCCCTGCTTCCTGTGTCATTTTGGGTGTTTGCAGTAGAACTGTGTGAAAGGGCCCCCCTCACTCCATGACAAAGAGAGTGAGGGGATGCCAAACTCTGCTGACAGACATTTGAAGTTACATCTGCAGTGGCCATCCGTACTGGAGAGCAGAGGCAGGAAAGCGTGTTGAGCTGGGCTTTGTGATCATTGAAAGGGCATTAGGAAGGTGTCCTGGTTTTGGCTGGGATAGAGTTAATTTTCTTCCTAGTAGCAGGCATAGTGCCGTGTTTTGGATTTAGTAGAAGAATGTTGATAACACGCTGATGTTTTTAGTTGTTGCTGGGTATTGCTTATGCTGGTCAAGGACTTTTTCAGCTTCCCATGCTCTGCCAGGCGCACAAGAAACTGGGAGGGGGCACAGCCAAAATAGTTGATCCAAACTGACCAAAGGGCTATTCCATACCACATGATGTCATGCTCAGTATAGAAACTGGGGGGGGTTGGCCGGGGAGCAGCGATCGCTGCTCGGGAACTGTCTGGGTATCGGTCGGCGGGTGGTGAGCAATTGCATTGTGCATCTCTTGCTTCGTATATCGTTATTATTATTATCATTATTATACTGTTACTATTATCATTACTATTTTACTTTATTTCAATTATTAAACTGTTCTTATCTCAACCCAGGAGTGTTTCTCACTCTTACTCCTCCAATTCTCTCCCCCATCCCACCGGGGCAGGGGGAGTGAGCGAGCGGCTGCGTGGTGCTTAGTTGCTGGCTGGAGCTAAACCACGACAGAAGGTCAACCAGAACTGTCTGTCTCAATCTGAGGACGAGGCAATACTAGATTATGCTAGAGAAGGTCTGTTCTCTGAAAACTTGGTCTGCAGTTTGAGGAGACACAGGTTGAAGAAATTACCAACTCTACGTCATGGTTCCCGCTGCTTGGTTGTGCTGGTTCAGTTGTCAGTGGGGCTCTGCTGTGGGTCATCCACAGTGTGTTTGCATCAACAGCTGTATTGGTACAACTGGGGAGAGGAGACCTGGTGAAGTGAAGGAGAGGGATTTCTTGAGCAGAACTCTGGGCTGATGCCAAACTTCATTCTTAAGGGTTCACTGGAAACTTGAAGGGAGTGCTTTACATCATCCGCTACAGGAGATGCAGTGATATCCTGTTTTCATTAAATATCGATGTGTCTTTTTAATTTTAACATGGGCAAGGAAATAATGAGTTGGAAAATTAATACTGGGAAAATAACAACTGTGTGCAGTTCTTGCAAGTAGAAGAGGTAGAAGTTGTGGGAAAGCTGTTCAGTGGTCCATGCAACTATACAGGTTGAGCTTTGTCTTTCTAGTGAAAAGAAAGTTAGAAACAAAGACATTTTCTCTGGAATCTCTTTTTCTGAGAAAGACTGTATCAAAACTTCTAATGCTGCTGTAAGTGTCTGTGTGTGTATATGTGTGTGTGTATATTTGGCTAAATGATACTTTGAATTCCAGATAATTGACATTTTAAAAATTGTCCTTTTAACACCTGTAGCGGGGTTTAGTTTAGTTTTTGTATACTTGAGTTGGGAATATAATTTTCTTAAATGTTATGATAATTTCAAATCTACAATACTTAGAATGAAATTCTAGCCACATAAATGCAAAGTACTGAGGGAGGGTTGGAAAGGAGCCTTTGCAATTAGCCCATTTATATTTGGTTACAGAAAGCGTGTTCGGTGTAGATACATCACAGCATGCTTTAGAGAAAATAACCCTTCTCCAAGCCCTTCACAGCACAGGTACTGATGTTAGTTTAGCCGGTCACTTCATACTTGGAGGATGCTAGTTCTGTATCCTAATTTGCCTAGCTACCAGGCGATCAGCTGCGACCTGTTCCCCAGCCCCACTGCCATTCAGCGCTTGCTCCTGTGCTGCAGGGGCCGGGGCTGCACCGGGGCCAGCCCCCCACCCCAGCAGCAGCTCTGGAGAGGGGCTGCCATGGCCCCGGCCCCCAGCCACGTCCTCTTACTGGCCGCTCTGGAAGGACCACTCCGAGGGGCATATTGAAAACCTAAGTACTACACTTGGTTTAATGCGAATTGAATGAAGTAGGACTTTGAACGGCAGTGAGTTCTGTAGGCTGATGAGTTTTGCCTCTTGTGTTTTGGTTAAATAGTCACTGGCAGTTTTCTTGTGCAGTCAATTTACAATGTAGGTTTGCTGATTCCATGCACTTTTCAAGAAGCTGGGGTGTCATGTATGCTTATAATTCTGTTTTTTCCACAGATATTTGCTTTTTCTCCTGTTAGCATTGCTACAGATTACAAATGGTCTAAAGAAAATGTTTGTTCTGGTTGACTGTAGGCCCAGTATTCATCACGTGAAAAATTCGGATGTCTTGAGATAAGAGATTCTGAAAATAAAATGGAATATATATTGTGATAGTTAATGCAGAGCTGTACGTGAAAGTCAAAATAACTTACATACAAGGTTAACTGAAATTAATTTTGAAATTTAATCAAATTTCTCATCATAGAGGGATTCTCTTCTGCCCAAATGAGTTACTGTAGTAATAGTGATACTTTTATCTAAGTTCTTATACACATGCACACACACACGCATATATATGTGTCAATATATAGTCTATATATGCACTATATATATATATATATAAAAAAAACTGCAGTACAGACCAGTGGTCTGTAGTCCAGTGCTATATACATACACACATATATCGGAGACCTTTTCAGTCTGTAGTCCAATGCCTATTAAAGCTGCTATTGCTTGTTACTAGACAAGACTCTTCTCATCAAATACCTGGTATTTCTGGCTTTTTTTTTTTTTTTTAAAGGATGAGCATGATCAGAAATTGCCTTTGAGGCAATTTGCCATTTGACTTAGGACAAGCTTTAGTCTTTAGGGTAATAAAAAAGGATCATCCTGGCTTATCTGAAAACGGAATTTTTTGAGTTGGAATACAAATGTTGCAAAGTCCTCAGAAAGAATAACCAATAGCCTCAGGTAGAGGCTGGGGTTAAAAGAAATGATGGGCAGTGGGGACGGTTCCCTTAGCTTCTCAACTTGGTGGAGGAGGTTCCAGGGAGGAAAAGCTTCAACTCTTTGATTAAAAAGCAGGTTTTTAAGCAAGGCTGAAATGGTACAGTGCAACCTGGTGATTTTTACATGAAGTAACTGTTGTGTGTATATATATATTTGCATTTTGGGAGGGGGGAAGCTCTTATGTGTTTAGACTCTAGTGAAGGGAAGATGCATATGCAGGAAAATACTTTGCTGTCAACACACACTTTCTGTGGAGTAAATATTCATGCTGTTAGGAAATGGAGTATGAATGCTGCCATGTTCTCAATGTTGATCTAGATATATTTGAAAAGAAAGGAACAACTTTAATTGCCATCTACATAATACTTCTTTAAGGATTTTCATTGATAGCTGTCAGTAAATGTTGATGACTATCAATAACTTCAAGCACTTGGAAAGGAGAAACTTTTCTTTCTAATTATAATAAGATGAAAACTATGTAGATATGAACAGGTTTTGAAGATGCGCTATTGGCTGTGAGGCAGTTAACATACATGGCTGCCCTCTGCTTGCTTTGTTCTTATTACAAGTTGAGTGTTCAGCACTTCTCAGTAAGTGGCTGCTTGCACACCTGAAGGTCACTGAGTAAAAAGAAATTAACTTTTAAAAACACTAAGTTGATTTTTTTTTTTCTTCTAAATCAACATGTACTTTTTCTTTAACATTAAGGTTTTGTATGAATACTAAGGTTTTGAAGACCATAAATAATTGTATTTTACACTGTGAAGGGTGAGAGAAAAATACTGCAAATTGAATGTTCTAATGCAAACCTCTCTTTTCGTAATATTATCCCTAAATTAAATGAATCTGGTATTATCTTCCTTTTCACTAAGCCACTCTAGAGTTGTAGCTTAAAGTACATAAAATACATCAGAAGTACATGATTCCTGTTGAATGTTCCACATCTGGCAGGCTAACGCTTCCAATATTTCCAACTTAACAGCTGAAAAATCTGTCTTACATCAATGATGTTTTGTCAGTCTTAACAGCAGCTTTATTAGACGTTTGCAGTGCATCGTACTGGGCTCTGATAGGACTTCTGAGGTGGGTCTGTGTTGCCCACAAAAGAGTGGTCAGTACTATTTTGGGATAAGCTGAAAGAGACTTTGGTGGCACTAATGTGGTCAAGCCGTAGTGGCACATTAGTGTCGTAGAATTGGATAGCCCTTAGGAGAGTTTCACTAGAGGTGATGCTCACATTAACTCTAGCCTGTAAATGCTCAGTGCTGACTTGGAGACACAGCACTGGCAGAAGTCCTGTGTGCCGGTGGAGGTGCAGCTACGCGTGAGAGGATGCTGACCGCAGCGGTGGGTCTGCAGGAAGGGCAGCGGTGAGGCAGCAGAGCGCTGAGCCTCTTGTGCCGGCTCCAGCAGGGAAACGCAAGTGCAGCTTGACTCACAAAACTGGCCTCTGGGCTCTGTACCTCTTGGACCGCATGCTGCAGAGGGAAGGGTTGGGATTGCTTTATCTTGGATCTTGTTAGTGATTCCCTAGTGGATTTTCTCTGGCAACCTTGATCTGTTGCAGCTTTTCAGTTGAAATACTGGGTCGGTGACAGTGAGGTTTCATGAGATGACTAAGCCATTTAAATGCCTCTAGTCCTTTTCCTCTAGCTCCTTCTGTGCCAGGTTTTGCAGCCTGTCCCCTCCATGCCACCTTAGTTGTTCCAGTGAATGCTTGCGAAGTAGTTATTAAGGATTTGGCGCAGTACATTGTCTTGTGAGGGGGTTGTTTTTGTTAAAAAGAAATCCCTCCCCCTTCTGTCTGCCAAAAATAGGCCACATTTATTTTGCTCAACTTTTTTGTTTTTAATGCTCCGGCTCTTTTTTTAATTGACTTTGACAGATTTAGAAGACTTAATCTCAGAACTGTCTCAAGAAAACATGCAAAAGTTCAGGCTGACTCAGATAACCGTTACGGCTTTTACTGATTAATAGTTCAATAACAATATGCTTGTTTAAACATAATTTTGAACAGGCTTCCTATTTCTAGGTGCCTTTATAATAGGAATGATGATAAGGTGCTACTAACTTGTAAATTGAAGGTAAAATTTATGAGAGTTTTGTGCAGAAACAGACACAAATTGAAAACAAGCTCCTAAATAAATGTTTCCCTCTGTGTTACTACTTCAATTATTCCGTTTGTTTTACAAGTCTAATCTAAAACTATCTAAAAGCCCCTGTAGCAGAAAATATGGACTGTTCTCCTTGAGGTTGAGGATACTCTGTGTCTATATGATTTCTGCTGATTTTAGGAATACAATGTGTGTATCTATCTGAAATGCCTAAAATCTACAGAACCATTTTTACTTCAAGATTTTGTCTTGTATATACAGAGTCAGGAAAACATTAACCCACATAAATCCCGTCAAATCTTTGGGGCCTAAACACACACTTAAAGCGCTGGTGTGCCAATGTGTATCTGGGCTCTCCTGAACAGGGAGGATCTTTGTAATGTGCTGTCTTGAGTCAGAGCCAGAAAATAGGAAGATGAACATGGTAAAGTGACCTGAATGAAAGTGTACCCAAAGTGAAACATCCTAAAATATATGTGCTGGCCTGAGGTAACTTCAGTCCATTCATTTGTTTTAAATAAATTAGGGGCATAACGTTAATGGTTGTTTCTACTGAGTGAGTAAAATACATTCAATGAAACAAAAATTACTGTAAACCTAACCACATGAGTAGATTATTTAGTTTCTGCTGTAGCAATAGAAGTTCTCATTAATATGAATTGATATAAATATTGTGTTTTGTTCCATGCATAATGTACACACGTCTTATTCATAAACTTCACCATACTAAGTAAAAAGCAGTTACTCTTCACAGAATACAGACAGAGAAAAAGTGTGTGGGTTGTTTGGAGGTAAAATTCACAATGCTAAATTTGTGGCAAGAGATTAAAGATAATATTTATATAGGCAGTGGTTGAACAGAGTTCTTGGTGACTTTCTGGATATATATACATGTCTATTTGTGTGTGTATACATACATATGTATGTATATACACACATGTGCACACTCATGCATATACACAGTTCAACTTTCTAAAAAAAGTTGCTTAAAAATAATTACATAAGTAAAATATATACTTTATTTTAAGCTATATTTTATATACATGCATGTATACAGACATGTTTGTGTATGCATATCAAAGTTGAGTGTTGATCAATGTGTTGATACAGATACCAACTTGTGTCTGTGATGTTGGGTTTAAGTGATGTTCCCCTATTTTTATTCTGAGCCCATTACGCCCTTACTTCTCTTGCTAGTAGAGCAACAAAAGTGCTCTTGGAAAAGGACTTCACAAGTTATTTTAGTGAACTGTGTGTTGCATAATTATTCCTCTAAGTCACACTTTTCCTGAAGTATTTGTTCTACGCAGGTGCTCTTTCCGTACCTGATTACACAAAGGGTATAATAAATAGCAAAACAAGAGGTATAAAGAAACTTGTACTTAAAAGAGATCAAAGCAAACCAGACCATGCAGTCCTTTGGAAATCTTGGCTAGCTCTCTTGTAAATAAAAGTGCTTTTAAAGCAGAAGGTATTTAACTACTGTATTTATACAGGCCTTGATTGACAGTTCAGTTATTAACCTCATAAAAACACAGCAACGTAAACTAGTAAGAATGTTTATTCTAGCACTTCTATCTGAAGGAAAATGAAAACCAAGATACAGTGGCATGTTCTTAGTTCCTTTTAAGTATTTATTTTACGGCTGTGTAGCATAAAAGAATGTTTTTTCAAGTCAATGAACTTAAACTATTTTGCTTACTGTTCTGCAATTTAAGTATTTTCTAATTCCTAACAAAACAAATGTTAGATTTATTGTAGGTGCAAAGTCACCACATCTTTACTGAAGGTGCAAACCCCACATCTTTGTAATGATTCTTCTTTCCCCTTCATAGTGTTCTTCATTTCATGTGGGGTAAAAATGAAATCTGAATTGTTTTTTGTAACTGACTTGATGTGGCTATAGAAAAGTTGAGCCTTCTTGTCACTGAAGAGGTGTCCTGTATCATGTTAGGTCTAGAAAAACAACTATGCAATAATCTTTTCTATCCTTGCTCTTAGGCTTATTAGCTGATGTATTGCACCAGTTTTTTACAGTTGTTTTTTCCAGGCTTCACTGTAGCTTTTCAAGCCTCCCCCCAAAATTACACGGTCATTTTGTCTTCTATGGGAGTGCTAAAGTTCTCCTATGCATGTGAAATGTTAGTTTGAAAGCAGCTTGTCATGAGTCCTGAGACAGGATGTGATTTCAGGAATTTAACTCTTGGGTATGTTCTTTAAAACAAAATTATCTGAAGTGAACTCTTAAAATTTATATATAATCTTTATTTCTAAAGGAACTTGCCTGTTGCTGTTGTCTCTGTCTCTTAGTAAGAATGGTGATGGTTCTCTGGTTGTCAGCCAGAGGGACTGCTAATCAAGAGCTTTCATAAATGTATACTATTTCTGAATTAAACAAAATTTTAAGTGGCTATTTTTATTTCACATCAAGCTAGTATTTTAAATACTAGTGTACATTGTGGCAAAAATAATACTTTTTGCTGAACTGAAGACTTAAGTTACTAGCTTACTAAAAACCAGGTAAATGTCAAGAATTTTGTTATTCTTAGCAGGAGCTATTGTTCACTGTAGCTAGTCATGGCCAACAAATACAGGAAGACAAGAAAAACACTAATCTGTTAAGAAGACAAGGTTAATATAATAATCGTAGAAACTGTAAAGGGATCTCGTGATCCTGTTTCCTTGATTCCTATTCAAAGTATGACTGTTAGCAACACTAGATCAGGTCAGTGGTGGAGATTCTCCAAGGATGGAGATTTTACAGCCACTCTGAATAACATGTTCCAATGTTTCATTCCCCTTTTTTCTAGTTGCCCAATTTAAAACTCTCAAGCTATGATTTGTGACCATTGGTCCTTTCTATACCGTCTGCAACTACGGCAAGAAGTTTAGCTCTCTAATCTTTGGTTCCTTCAAGTGGCTGTAGGCTGCTGTTGGATCTTCCCTGCATCTGCTCTTTGTCAAACCGAACAAACCTAGCTCCTCCAGCTTCTTCTCACAGGGCATGTACTCTGGGCCCTGTCCATCTGAGTAGCTGTTTGCTGGACCCTCCCCTGTTTCTTCTAATCTCTGCTGAACCTGACAACCCAAAACTGGATAGAGGATTCCTTATACAGTCTCGCTGTGCCAAGTAGAGGAGAGTAATAACTTCCCTTGATCTGCTGCCGCATTCATCCTAATAAACGTAGTCCAGTATGTGGTTTGCCCTGTTTGTAGTGAGGACGTGCCGTTGGCTCATACTGAGCTTGGCATCCACTCTAACCCCCAGGTTCTCTCCCATGGGGCTGTTACTGAGCCAGTTGGTTTTCAGCCTGTGCTGATGCTCAGGGTTATTCAGCCCAGGTGCAAAATTTTGTGTTTCTCCGTGTTGAACTGCATGAGGTTTCTGTTGGCCCAAGTTTCAAGTTTGTCAAGGTCTGTCTAGACTGAACTTCTACTGTTCGGTGTTTCATCTGCTCCCCCTAATTCAGTGTTGTCCACAGATCTGCAGAGGGTGCTTTCTATCTTATCAACCAGGCTGTTGATAAAAATGTTGAGGGACATAGGGGTCCCAGAACTGACCTGTGGAGTATTCCACTGGTTACCAGCTGACAACCACTGAACCCACTGATAGCCTTTGGGCCTGGTGGCCGAGCCCAAATGCTTTGGTTATCCAAGCTGTACTCTTTTAGCTTCCAAATAAGAAAGCTGAGTGAAGCTGAACCTGTTTGACGAGTACAGCATTTTCTAGTCCATTTTAAAGTTTTCTGCCTTAATAAAAATGTAGCTTAACTGCTTTCCCTAATAAATAAGAAAGAACAGATTCCAAGAATGATTTTAAAATTACAAGAATTGTTTTGTCATTTGTCACAAATCTGTTCGAGTTCCGTCTATTTGAATGCCCACCAGACTCTTGGATTCTCTGTTGCATGTATGGACAAGTTTCTTCAGGCTGTTTGACAGTTGCTTCTTTATGGATGTGAAACTCTGAAACCTGGCAAGTTTGGAGCCTTTCAGTAGCGTGTACACTCTCTTCCCAAACTCCAGTTATGGTGCTTGCCCTGGAATTTGCAGATTACCTCCTTGAGCTGACCATAATGGGGTCATTGTAGCATAAATTTAAGATTCTGCTCCTCTTTTCTCAAGTCAAGTGAAACCTGCAATTCTTTTGGGGGTTTTTGTTTTTTAAGAAGGTGTGAGCTACCTGTTCACCCTTTCAGAAACACACTGCAGACTTCAGTTTTGTTTAAAAATGAGTGAAATACAAGCAAGTTTTTAAGGGTGATCACTGAGTGCCTGGAACTTCTGAAAGGAAGTTCTAGCAATTTTTCCATACTCATCCAGTGTGCATTTTGGAATCTGCTTCCATATAGTTTTAGTCTGATTGACGCCATCAGGGGTGAGATTTGAAAGTTCCTGGTGGTTGTTATTTATATAATTCTTATCAGCAAAAGTTCAGCACCAGCTGAACTACATGTGTTTAAGAAGGGGCTGGAATTTCCATGTGGATCAGCATGGCACAAAATCACAGGAGCACACATTAGCAAGGGTCCTGCTGGTACACTGACTCAGTTCTTTTCATAAACAAGCTTGCTATGCTGTTCCTTTTATAAACTTATCAAGTCGCATCTTAAAAACAATTTGCTTTTTCCCCACTGTTTCTGCCGGAAGACTCCCTGAATGCCACCTTCCCAACTAAAACTTCTCAAGAATCCTGATGCTTTGATCATTAGAAACTTAACTTGCAATGTGTATTTATTCATGGCCATTTAATACTCAATTGTTGTTATGCCAGCATTGTCCTTTATTTTAAATAATTATTTTCCCTCCTGATACTTCCCTTGAGGTATTTGTGGATGCCTGTCATATATCCCATCTGTGTTAATTTTGCCAGACAAAACAAGCTGAGCTTTTCGCATCTCCTCTCAGCAAATTTGCCTTCTATTTCATTAGTCACGTGAGCAGCTTTTTTTAAGCAGCTCTGTTAGCTGGAAGTTAGCTGGGATTTAATCCAGTTTACATCCTACCCGATTGTTGGAGAGTGGCATTAGTACTTCCTTGTCCATACTGACTGTATCAGGGTTGATGTACAGAATCACGTTTGCCCTTTGTCTTCGTCCTCTTGGTGAGGGATCCAAGGTACCAACTAATTGCTTGGATCCTTTTGCTATTTCCAGCTGATGAGCTCGTAAGTTGTAACACATTTTTTAATTAGTCCTCATATATGCAGTCTTTTTATCTGCTGTTAATTTCATGTCCTTCTAGTATTCAGGCCCTCAAGATACCCAGTTTTGTTTCATAGTGTTTTAATCTTCCCTCTCTACAGACAGTGCCTTACAACTTGTTTCATTGATGGATTTTCATTGGCAAACTCCTAACTCTTTTACTGTGGTCTTCAATTAAACTGATAATAATACTGGTCCAAACAATAGATTAGGTCCACCAATAACTGACTTGAAACATGTTCGTTTTGGGTCTTTCTTAAGTCCTGTTCCTTCTCTAACTTACCCATTTTATCTAATAGTATACCCGAATTGCAGCATGTCAAATACTTTCCTGTCACTCATAGAGATTACACTAGAGTTTAATCTGTTAAACCAAAACTGCAGTTTCACCGTGGACCTCATGTAGATGTTTCCTCAGACTACATTGCAGGATGTTGTCTGCTTCCTGCTGTTTCTGTGTCTCACAGAAAGCACGTGGGTTTTTCAGCTGTGAAGGGAGCATAGGAGAACTGGATCTCTGCTCTGAGCTGGAGGTGCCCTGCTTTTTACTTTGAAGCAAGTTTTGAGTAAAAGATTTGCAGACTTCAAACATTTCATTTGTTGAGATAACATTCAGGAGACTTGTGTGACTAGAACTGTTTTATTTCTTTTGTCTAGAAATATTTTTACCATTCTTGGACAAGGTAAGGGTTAGGGTGGCACAATCTAGTTTCTAACAGTTTTGCACATTGCACTTCACTCTATTTTATCTTATTCCCTTATCTGTAACTGTTATCTTTTTCAAGTTCATTTTTTCCCTAAATTTCTGTATATTTTTGAGGCCAGAATAAAGGTCTGTAGTTTTCCTGAATTATTGTCCCTACCAGCACTTTTGAATAATTTAAAATGTTACATATTTGCTTTCATAGTTGTATAATATTATGCTGTCTTGCTATGTTCTAAAATCCAAGATAAGAAATTATTCTTTGAGTTGAATGTGGTAAATTCTTTGAGTTTTGCTTCCCCTTCAGTTAGGATAATTTCTGTTTTCTGTACCTTCATTACTGTTAGTTGTCCTGTCATGAAATGCAGCTGACTCATATTCTTTAGTGCTATTTAAGGAGCAAAAAATCCATTGAATTCTTAAAGCGTATGTGAATTAGTTTTGGTCTATCATAACCTCAATATAAACCAACATGTCATACATTTTTTTCTTGGTCTTTTTTGTATAGTTGAAAAAATGTTTTCCATTTATTTTAAGTTTATGCTTCTGAAGTATATCTTTGTTAACAGGGAAATAAACTTGATACATTTTGAGACAGGATCTAACTACTTAACAAGTGATAAGGGTCAGGGAAAGAATATGAATGTCAAAATGGGCAATTAAAAACTAGTCTACTTAAGTTAGTCTAGTTAAGCTGCACTGTGGGATTTTTTTGTAGTTTAATGAAGGCAAAAGAAGCAAATATATAAAATGTGGATTATCTTTATAAATATGTAATTTTGAATGACAGTCATTTTGAATGACAGCTTTGCCAGATTCAGTCCTGGTTTTTAAAGGATTTCAGCAGCAATTGTCCATGCCCTGCAAGGAGTAAATTGGATTTTGTTTCTCCATTACTGCTTTTTAACATAAAGGATCATCTGACATATTATGGTTAACAATTCCAATGTAAGGATTGGCATAGCAAGAGTAGATTTTACAGGAGACAATTAAAAGAGGACTTACATCATTTAATGAAAACTATGTTCTTGGTCTTGATCTCTCTCAATGTGTGTGTCTGTCTATTGTTTTTTTCACATTCCAGTTCTATTTTTCCTTTTTAAAAATAATATTCTTATTTTTTCCTGTCACAGATCTGACCATGCATTTGTCAGCTGACCTGAGATGTTAGCAATATTTATGTTCAAAAAGAGCACCACAGACCCTTGCTGCACTCAAATTTGTTGTCTCTTAATCTATGGTATACTCAAATATGAGCATATTTACTGCAAATATTCTTTTACATGTCAGTTACTAAAAGCAGCATCCGAGGTTATAAAGCCTTCAGTTCCTCTGAAAAAATAAATGAAAGAACAGAAGCAGGTAATCTGTGACACATGTCGCAGTAAAATGATACGTATGCCCCAGTGTCACAGCAGGATTTTAATCTCCTAGAGTATTCTCTTAAGTGTACAGCACAGCTTAAAAAAGAACACTGCAACATCTATGGTTTTATTGTTAAATGTATTTTTTTAAATGCAGTTAAATAATCCATGCACTCGTGCATAAAGATGGAATATTTATTTAGAAAGACACTAGTTATATAAACAGAGATACTAACCCTTGTGGTATGCAGCATCAAGTTGCTACTTGGACAAACATAATGTATAATAACTAGGCATGTCACAGTTTTCAGCAGCATTTATGAATTTGGTTCTAGAAGTTTGATGATACTGAACGTCTTCACAAGCAAAGCAGATGAAATGAAGACTTGTAAGTACATGGTATTTAGCTTACTTTAAGCCACCCCAGGTGGAAAGTGATAAAGCCAAAGAACCAGTGCTAAATGAATGGAAGAACTACTGACAATGAAGAGTATAATGAGGGCTTGGGTTATTTCAGAGAAAAGTAAAACTGTTTTCTGTATTTTTCCTAAAGAAGCATTATCAACACTGTAAACTGTGTTCTTGTTCATGCTTAAAATAGACTTCTCCTTAAAGTTTTATAGATTTACAGTTATGCCTTTCTTTTTTAGTTTTTGCTACCGCACCTAGTTGTTGATTTTGGTAACTTGGCTGTGATTCACTGTTGTCTTCCAAATGCTTATTGCTAGGAATTAAATTCTGTCCTTTGTAGCATCACATGCCTTCAGAGTAACTTCTTGCTGATTTATATGAACTCTGTATTTTGTGAAATATCTTTCTTGCTGTCATCGCAACCTTCTTTCCTTCTTAAATAGACTCTGGAGCAGACAAAAGTGGGAAGGAGTTTGACTCATGGGCGTGCAGAGAATAGTTAGGAGTGGTGGGTGTAGCTTGATTCTGTATGGCATGGTACAGAAGATACCTCTGTATGACTGTTTTTTGTTAATGGAACATCTCTTCAGGTGGGAAACCTGAGTGAAAACGGGAAAGAAATTCATTTATGTCTCCCTTTCTGCATAAACACTCTTTGTCAGTCTTTCTTCTGAAAAGTGCTAAACATGACTGCTGTCTCTAGGCATCAAAATGGAACCCTTTGTGAACGGGCTGGACTCTAATTTAGTCATCTGGCTTTTCTGCAGAATTGCTTGCATATGACAAAGCATTAACATTGTTAAACTGCAAAGTATCTGAGGCATAAATATTGCATCTTCCTATTTATGTACCACAATATTCTGTGTGAATACAGTTTTACAAATTATTTTTACAAGTGTATTTAGGAGGATACAAGTGCTTCCATTAGTTTATCTCTCAACCTTTTGACATTAAGCATCATTTTAATTGTATACTTAAATGACATTTTATACTGGGGAGAGGGATTTTACTGTAAGCATCATCAGCCCACTGGTAACTTTTCTGTTTCATTACCGTGCTTCCTGTTTCAGTAAATAACCTTCCACTAGTCCATTGTTTAGGTCTCAGTAATCCCATCTGAAATACTGGATTGTGAGATTGTGCTACTTTGGGTTACTAACAGGAAAAAAGAAAACACTATTACAGAGGCTGTGGTTGAACAAACTGTCAAAGATGAGCTCTGAAGCAATATTAAAAATCATTTCAGCTGGACATGGGGAAAATACTAGTGTCTTAAGGCTCTTCCCAGTTACTTCTTTTATAAACATGTTTTAGGGTGAGTAGATACAAAATCCTGTGATCTGCAAAATACTGGTTTTAAGGGTTTAAGTATGGTAGCTACATTGCCAAAAATCTGTGTTTGAACTGTGTCAGTGACTAATGGAAAGATAGTTATCTATATTTTTAATTTAAACCTATCATTCCTTGTCAGATTTATTTTAGAAAATGAGGAAAAAGTTTGTTCCATAAAAAGTGTTAACAGTGATTTTTGGATTGTTTTAGTCCACATTTAGTTGATATATTCCTTTATGGATATGTCAAAGACTTACCTCCTTTTAAAGATCTGGATAGCTTATTAATTACAAAGCCTAACTCAAGATTTGTGTGTGTATGCACATGCATGAGTCTCTTTATATCACTAATACGCATGAGCCAGATCTTAAAACTGTTGGTGTTCATTTTTCGAAGCAGTATAGTTTTTGATGAAATCGATAGAAAATATGTGGCTTAGTGTCATGAACATTTTTGAAAAGCAGAACCATTGCATTTTTTTGTTGTTCCAGTCTCAGTTACTGTACGCAAATACTTTTGCATGCCTAATAATGCGTACACGTTTCCAGGAGCAACAAGCATGGTCAGTAATCAAAAATGGAATTAAATACCTCCGTGTTTTACTCTGTCTAGCTGTTTTGCTTTCTGCTCATTCTCCAGTTGCACATCTCCCTGCCTTGACATCCCTATGGTAGTGGATTCACACCTAAATTGGTGCTCTGTATTTTTGAGAATGCCTTTTCATTTTGCAGCACTTCTGCTAATGTGTAGTCTTTCTTTTTTCCTCTCTGAGCTGGTGGCCCTTTAAAAACATCCCTCAACAACCAGTCTACTCAGACAGTTGTGTCTCTCTTTTTCTGAAAGTGCCTTTGGGCATCTTTTCTGCAGATACTGCTGATTAATGGTTTTGATTAGACTGCCTTCTCCCCTCATGTAACCTGTAGAGCAGCAAACCAAGCGGGAGGTTGTGTAAGTTACCCACTTCAGTAGTTATTGTTTTCTTTCCCTGTCAAAAAGATTCATGAAACCACACTAATTACAAAGAATTTCAAGGCTTTGTAAGGATATTCAGTTCCATTATTTAATGTAGATTGAAACTTGGCTACTAAATTTTTAATACATTAAAAATGGGCCTGTTGAAAATACTTGTTGTGTGATATGCTACTTGCATATATAGTCCTCTCTTAAGCCTCTAACCAGTGGCCATCCATTCCATAGGAAAATTAACCCCAGTTCTGCTTTTGCTTGATGCACTCTGTGGCACAGGAGGTGGAGGTACCACAGCATTTTCTGATTGGTTTTTGGTTGTTTGTTTTTTTTTTTTTTTTTTTTTTTTCAAATACTGAATTCTTAATGTTTTACATCTGAAGACTCAGTAAGATGGGCTGTTTGACTTGATTAATTTACTTAGATCTTATGTGTTGTGCTGCCTCTGGCTTTGCATCTTCAGTTTGCTACATAACGTATGTGCAAAAAATTGAAGTTGCTTTGAAGAAGCTGTTAGAAGAAATTACATGGGTGTTTTCTGCTTAAATAACCAATGATTATCAGTATTGATGTTTTTAAACCATCCTTGTTAGTGCTTCAATTTGTATTCATTCACAGTTTGAATGCTTCCATCTAAGTTTTTTAACTGAAATCTTTTTTTGTAGCTACTGCAGAATCCATGGTCATGCTTTTAGTTACAGCAATTCATTGTACTGTTCTTACATGCCGAGAGAAAGCTTCTTGTACCTCTTTGAACATTTGTTTCCATCTAGTGATCTGGTTTTGCTGTGTTTATTCTGTGGCCTGTGGCTGAGGCATGTTATGTTAGCTGAGTGCTGGAAGAAGCTGTGCTGATGTTTGCCATGTGCTGATTTACTCTTGCGTGATTTTTTTTTTGTGTATGCTTATTTTTACGCACATTCAATCTTGCCATCTCATCATGTTATTTTTCTAGAGCTGGGTCTGTCTGCTCGTTGGAAGCTTTGCATTGGAGTCGTGCTAACATGTACTTACTTATCTTGGTTGATCATGTGGCAAGCAAACCCTGCAGTTGGCTTTCTTCTTCTAAATGGCCTTTTATTTATTTCTTTTTAAAGGAAGTCTGTTTTATCTGCATAGCATATATGTCTAATTAGAATCTCCCCAGTGTAACATTTAAGTGGTTCTTGCTTAGATGATGCTAAATGGTTTCCTATAAACCATGAAGCCATCCTTGATCTGATCAAAAGATTATAAAACAAACAAATGCAGAAGATTTCTATTTACTCCTTTTTAGCTTGGCTTGATTTGCTGTTGTGGCTTGAACTATGCTGCCTTATTAATTCTAGCTAGGGATGAGTTCAGTAGGTATTAGTACATTGCTCTGTTTTGGATGCAGTTGCTCCATCTACCCAAGCTAAAACATGGCCTGGAAATGCCACCACTGCCATGTGCTGGAAGCAGCACTGTGTAAAGAGCGCTAATGGAAGCTCAGATGCTTCTGTGTTTTACAGATCTTCTGTGAGTTACTATTCTGAGATGCTTTTCAGTGTCAGTAAAATCTGAGCATCTGTTAGTACATGTCTATGAAATATATTTTATTAGCTATTTAGTACAAGCCATACTAAAGCAAGTGTAGTCTTCTCTTGTTCAATCAGAATGTTGTTAAAATGGTGCCAGAATTCAAGCTGACATTATCTTTTCTTTTTAGTGTGATTAAGGGGCTAAGATCCTTTTTTCCCAAAAAGGCCCAACCAGTTTAGCTGACAAAGTGTTAGTATGCACACATGCAGACAGAGTTACTTAACTTGTGTAAACTACGCTGTATCATCATTTTTAATGAAAACATTGTGCCTTGTTTGAAAGGAGTTCATCATGTGTGCATGGTTCTTCTGGCTCTCTGACTTCACTGTAGCATCAGAAATCTGACAAGTAAACTGGTATTTTGAGTGCAACTAATTACTGCAGAATGCTAATTGTAACTCTTCTCCGTTCCTTTCTGCAGAATGACAGGAAGGGAGTTTTTCTCTCGGTTCCCAAGTCTTTATCTTTTCCTTCTCAAGCAGTTGGAGGTTGTAACCAATACTTTGAACAGGTAAGACGGTGTCTGAGAAAGCTTTGAAATATGAAGTGCAAAGAAAATGTTAATCTGATTGTGTCACATATATACCCTAACGCTGTTCTTTTCATCAGTGCTTCTTGAAATGATGTAGTTCTGCTAGTGTCTTTTGCTGAGACTTTTTTGCTATCGCTGTTGCACATTGCAGCATGTCTCTGGAGTATAAACTGCTCTTGAGTAATTAGTAGTTGCTGTGTTCCTAGGTTCAGATGTTACAGAATGTATATTTCTCAGGGAAAGACAGAAACTGGGTGTCTGACTGTCTCATGTTTAATGATGGAACTTCCTAACATGTTTAAGTGATACAGGGTTATAGGCCTCATGTAACCCTAAATGAACACTTTCCAGCCTGTGACACACTGACTCTGGGGAAGGTCCTTGATCTCTTTTTAAGGATTCCACAAATGGTGGCTGAGAGCTCCAATTTGATCAATACAGATGATACTGTTTGGGATCACGCTGATGCTGTTACCCCCAGGTTCATGAACTTTTAAAGTAAACCAGCGCTGGCTTTGTTGTCTCTTAAAATGTTATGGTATAAACTGTGGAAGTTCAGCAGCTGATTTACAGGCAAGGTTCAGCTGTCTGTTTAATGGGCCTGAGGTGGATACTTGGGAGCAGCAGTTTCACCAGTTGTTGCATGTTTTGCAGCCTGTGCTCTAAGAAAAGAGGGTGTATGTATTCCATGCAGCAGTCTGCTTTTCCTGACATTTTGAAAGGTGACAGTGTCATCACTGGAAAATTTTGGGAAGTCTTCAAACTGAAAAAGATGGAAAGCTGCTGCCTGAAATGTTGGCCTTCAGTGCTTTTTTCAGTGCAGATTAAGTCTTGTATCTTAATATTAATCATGAACTAAATCAAGAAGTGTTGATTTTGACTGGAATTTCCGATTGTTTTTACAGTATGAATAGTAGCCACTTGGTGTCAATGACGAGAACTATTCTTTAATAAAGCCTGCCATTTATTAAATACACATTTCCTTCCAAATTGAAAAAAAGACTCTTTATTAACTACCTTTTTGTAACTCAGCTTTCTCAGTTCCTAGAGAAACATTATCTGTGCTGGTTTTTAGTATTATTTAAAAGTGAAGGCAGCTCGCCATTACTGGGAGTAAAGGAGCATTGGGATAATGTAGGAAAGTGAAGGCAGCACAGCCTTAAGTGCCTTCATACAGGGGTCCCCAGTGTTGCCACAGGAGAACTGGATGCCATGTTTGATCCCAGCAGGGTTTGCGCTTTCTTGCAATGATCAGCCTAGCGTACCTCCTTGAACCAGAAATGCAGAAGGGTATATAGTGTGTGGAAGAGTCTCAAGACTAGCATGAAGGAGGATGCTTTTTTTGCCAAATGCTTCTTACCACTTTTTTATTTAGCGAAGCGGAAGAGTTGAAAATCCATCCAAGCCTGTTCCTGTTGCTTTTAATCCTGGGAAGGCTGTATCCATCTCCAATGGATGGCACTTGCTCAGCACTCAGCATGGCACCGTTTGTCCCATTTATTATAAGGTAAGGTGATTTTTGTGGTAGTATCAATGTGATTGGAGTTCTTTCATGAATCTTTGGATTCTTTTATAAAATGCCTTTTTAAGCTTCTCTTCAGCTTTAATTCTTAAAGGAAAAACTGATATTCATTGGTTGGACTTCCTTATATTATTAATGCTTGTTTTGGGGCATTAGAAAGGCTTTCAGCTCATGCAAGCCATTGCATGACTTGTTTGTAAATCTTCATCTGCAAACGCTGTACAGCATGGTTGCTGCCACAGAGAGGGTAGATGAAAACTGATGAGTTTGACTGACTTTAGCAATGCAAGATTTGCTGTACAAATTTCTGATGGGTTTTTCAGTCCTTCAGAATGATTGTTCGTAACACATAAATGTAATGACTAATATATAGATTTGTAGATGTGTATATATCTCTCTCCATATCCATCCATATATATAAATATATATAAAAAATAGCTAGATAAAGATACGGATATATCCTATTATATCTAATGTGTTTCTACGATGACTTTTCAAGTTTTTATAGTGTAACTTTCATTTATATGGTGGTTATATCAAGATATTCAGCAGATAGTTTTGCTATTTTATATGCCACTGGTGTGGGATGGGGAGCCTGATAAGGGACCAGGAGCTGTAGTGGGTGAGGAGAAATGAACATAAGCAGTATTTGAGAGGAAGTCTTGCTATCTGTGTGAAAGCTTCAGAGCAATAGGGTGAGAAAGCTCCGTACTTAATCTTGCTCCATTAGTAGTGAAACAAGATGAAGTTGTTGTTATCCTAAGATCTTCCAATTTTTATTTTAAACTAGTGTTTATGTTAGAAAATAATAATAGCTCTGTCTGCTTATTCTTCACAGCACATGTGATGTATCTCTTGCTTCTTACAATGTTTTTTGGAATTTTTAAGAATAAATAATAACCTACCATTTTTTCTTAAAAGAAAAATCCTGTAGTAAGAGTTTTTAAATGCACTGTATTTAATAATTTAAAATGTTTGGTCTTCTGCCATATTTGAGTCTTAAATGCTTTTGGGGGAAATGTTTGAAACTGTATTTGTTTGATTGGTTACATCATTGATTAGCTCTGTTTTTATGCTTTTGTTATTACACCAGAGAATGCTTATTTATTACTTTTATTTTTTAATACAGTGTTTCAGCATAGTTTCTGTAGTGGGAATAGATTAACTTTTGATAAGCTTTTGGTTACAGCTTTTGAGTTTTGTCTTTAGATTTACATTATGACCCCTACTTTTGGCAAGGTACATACGCCAGCAAAATAACTCTTCACACTTAATTAGCTTATTCTCTTGAGGTTATTTAAATCCATTTAGAAGATGTGGGGAGAAAAACCCAATAAAATCTTTAAAAGAAGAACCTGAAACATTTAAGAGAACTGTATCATTGGACCTACCTTCCTTTAACTGCGTTCCTAAAGAGGAGTGGTGTGGCAGATAAAGATGATGGTTTCTGCATTTCCTTTCCACTGAATTTGGCAGTAAGTGCTGTGGATACAGGTATAAGACTAGAATAAAATTCTTACATGTTTCAGAAAATGGTATGTGGGTGTACAGACGTGCATTTTCTGACGGGTTACTTAGCAAAGCATTGGCATTTTTTATGGTTGCCAGGGGACAATACCAAGGATTCTGCAGGGGGAAATGTATGTATTTATGATATAGCTAAGTGTGCTGTTACTGGCTGTATTTCTGCGTACAGCTCTTATGCCCTTGTCCTGAGTACCATGATTGTTTTCAGTTCACTCGACTGCATTAGTTGGAATACCTAGGGGGTGATTTACCTGGGTAAGATACTTTGCTATTTTCCCTTCTGTTTCCCTTCCTATTTTCCATTCTACAGGAGCAGATGAACTAAAATCAGTTTTGGTCCTGTTCATTTGGTTGTTCTTTAGAAGATGGTGATGAAGACTGTTGTGAAATAACCACTTAGAGAGGATCAAAGGGAAGGCCTGGTGCCAAAGGCCCTCTGCATCACGACATTAAATTGTATATATTAACTGTTCCTTTGAATTGCTCAGTGTGGTATTGTATTACATAACATCTATGTATACATATAATTACATGGTAGCCCAATGCAGTTACAACAGTTAATTGCCATATTTTTACTGTGAGGTTTTTACATTTTTATTGCTGTACCACTGTCAAGGAAAGATACTGCTTATGCGGTAGGGAGAGAGGAAGGGTGAATGTAACCCGTAACTGATCTTCAGGCCCTTTCCAGGGCTCAACCCACAATGAAGTGGCATTCATTTGTTGCTCTGAGAGGATGAACAGAACAGGCACTGTGCTTGCAAGCGAATGAGCAGTTCTCTGAACGAAACCCGGTTTAGCAGGAAGAATTCAAATTGGGCTTTTGAAGAGTTTCACTTAAGCCCGAGTGGAATTTTCCATCTAGTGGGAGTAGAGCTGTGGTTGCTCTGACTGTGCTGAGATGAATTGCACAATATGAGTAGGATTAAATGCTACAAGGACAAATCTCAATCTCTGTGCGCATACTTGGTACTCCCTGTTGAACTAGGGCATTTGATTACATATCTGCAGTTCTATTAAAAGTTATTTTTTTCCCCTTTCCCCTTGCAGATGTTTTATTTGGAAGGGAACACTTTGATTCACAACTTACTACCTTTTTTTTTTTTTTTTTAAGAGCTAGATAGGTCTGCTCTAATGGTTACTTTCTAAGATGAAGGAATGTACAGAATGTTTTTGATTAACGTGGAAGGTAATCGGGAGGTAATGTTTTAAGTATGAAACAAAAACATAACCTCCCTTTCGCTTCCCCTTCCCCCTTTCAAAGACCCGTAATCTCTTCAGAATGATCTAAATTTGAGTTACCTTATGTCCTCTCGTACCATGGCATTGACAGAGTGTTTGTTTAGTGTTAAATGTTCTGGAGTAAAGGAGTAAAAGGAGCGTTGCTATATTGACTTGGATACTTTTCACTAATTGAAGTCCAGCCCTACTTAGGAGTGTGACTTTCTAATCTTTTAAGAAGTTTTAAAAAAGCTTTAAAATGTCAAATAGTATGAAGTTTTTTAAAACTCTTTGGGTGTATGTGCCTTGTCTTCCACTTGACAAAACTGTTTTTAACTCTTAGTGAAATTTCGCCTTTAAAACTTCGTCAAATAGACAGATTTCAAAGCAGTGTTGCTTCTAGGTATATTATGTTGCAAGTCATTGAAGAAACTCACTTTCTCAGGACAATTTAAATAGAAACGTGAACATCTTTCCATGAAATTAACACAGTTATGAAATAGACGCTATTTTCTTCTGCAGAATCATGTAATTTGCATCTTTCTGTAAAATGGAGGAGCTAAATTCCAAAATCCTCTGATGCTGTTCTTAGTCGGGGACCAGGGTAGGTGGCAGTGGGAAGCACTAGTCCTTTACAGCTGTTGTCTTCCCCCTCCTGCCTCTCTCCATCCACCACCCCAAACTGATACGGTACTGTTTTGTTTTTGCACTCTAGTGAGCTTGTCATTAATATACAAGGATAATTACTGTGACTGTTACTTAATGACAGACACTAAGATGCAAGGAAAACAAAATTGTGTGTGGTGAGGAAAAATTTTCTGCAGGATGGAGCATTGTCAGCTGCCCTGTTACCGTAAGTCATTCCTAAAAGAGCACTTAGAGAAGGAGAGGGGAAGTCCTTATTGGCTCTGAGCAAACTGGCAGCTCAAATGCCACTGCAGTAGCTGAGATAGGAAAGCTCAAATAAATCTGTTATTTAAGTGGGCTGGATGCATCTGCTAGAGGGTATGTGGATTTGCATTGATCTAGTTATCCCTTGTCCTGGAAAGGCAGACAACTGAAGATGGTATGACTTTTTTTTTATTGGTACACTTTTTCTTGGAAGTTACAGCTTTTGCAGCTTGCTTGTCAGAACAGGCTCTCTGAAACCTCCTAATAGGCTGCTGGCAAAGTCAGCTCAGTGAATTTCTTAAAAATCACTCATCTGAAGTGGTGCAAGATGTCAGGAGTGCCCCCTGCGACCCCTTTCCCACAGCAGTGCTGCAGCGCTGGTGACGCCCACCTGCAGCGCGGGAGCCCTCTGCAAGCACCGGCGCAGCGTCCCAGCAGATTCCTGTAAATCGCGTCCTTGCACAGCGCTGTGGGGCCTGCTGTCCTGCCATGCCAGTTTCCTGTGGGGCCAGGGTGACGTTCCTTCACTAAACTTTGTTTTCTTGGGCTTTTTGAAGGGGTTATTAGACCAGACTCTTTAACTCTAAAGATTTGTTGCCCTAGGGATTTGGTGGACTCTCCTTGGATGCATTATGTGACTCTTGCCTTCTTACGTTGCTTAGCAGAGAATTACATTTGTGAGTCTGTCCCTCTGCAAGAAGTGATGCAGACGTTGGCCCCAACTTCTTTCAAACTTGGGGGGAAAAGCGAAAAAAAATCCTAGGTGCCATGATTCCACATATGTCTTTAGGCCATACATGTAATGCGGTACTCTTGGTTTTATTCAGTGGGTAAATACACTACGTATGTTGACTTACAGTTAAGTTTTTTTTAAAATCTTAACAGATGCCAGTCCAGACTAATATGCAGGTTAGAGAAGATTTTTCTTAAAATTTAAGAGCAATATAGGGGTTTCTGTTGCAAAAGATCCCACTCCTTCAGTGAAGTCCGAGAGGTTCAGTATATAATGTATAGATTCCATAAATTGTTCTGTACAAAATGCTTCTCAGAGATTAGGTATTGTCAGATGCTGACAAGCTTAGAAAGCTATTTGAAAAATGCTGTTACTCAAAGTACAAATTTCTAATAGAAATATGAACTTGAATTTTAATCTTTTATAATTAATTTTGCTTTGCAGTTTTTATTGGCCAAAGTGAATCACAGTCTATCTTTGAAAATATTTGCTGGAAACTTAAAAATAGACCTTCAGTTGCACTCTGCTTGAACCTTATACAAAGGACTAATTGTTTTCAATAGTTTTCTGATTAGTAAAATGATTAAGATCTTTCCCATGTCATGAAGCAGCCTCATGATGTTGCATAATACTATATCCCCCAAATATGGTTTTCAATTGCCAGATATACTTAATATATTTATGTTATTGTGCTGTCTTTTGCCATTGATGATTTGTCTCTGGTCCTTTGATGCTTTTCTACTAAGATGCAAAGTGTCATTCTGATGCAGTTTTGCCTGGTTTTTTTCTCTCCCCGTTCTTTTTCCACTTATGTTCACAAATTCCTTGCATATTCCTTTCAGTCTTCATTGCTCAGTTTACTTCAGTACAGATAAGGGGGAAATACTATTACCATAGTTCACATCTTTTGCTTTTGAACAGCAAATCCAGTTATGTAAAGATGCATACGTATAGTTATTATCTTACTGTTGTAACCTGTGTGTACTAATGTTGCAAATCATTGAGTTCTGTGTTTTTTAGGCAGTTTGAAAAATGTGTATTAAATAAGGGAGATTGATACAGGTTTATTTTAGCTGCTTAGGAAGCAGAGCACCTGACCATGAATTCTGGGGCTCTCTAGGAGTCACAGTTGTGTCTTACTATTTTACAAGTCTCTGAGAGCTCGCTTCTTAAGGAAGAAGACCCAAGTGTAGCAGTATTAATATTCTAGAAGGTGGTGTGAATTTAAATATTCACTGATCAATAATGTTACTTGCATGTGGGTTGCTCTTTCGAAAAAGTTAATCTTTGTTGACCTATGCCTATTAGTTTTATTGCTCTGTGTTGTGTTTAATTATGTTAAATTTTATCCAGTCTATCAGGTGCCTGGTCCTGCTCTGTTGTAGTCCTCTAACAAAGCTTGTGTAGGCTTCATGGGAATTGGGTCTCAGGTAAGATGGAGTAATAAACAAAATTCAAAGGTAAAATCAAAAGTGTCTGTGAGACTTTGAAATAAGTTTAAAACCTCACACTGAATAAGGAGCACAAGAGACAGGGGTGAGGGAGTTCTGATAACAAGGTATCTTCAGTTTGTTTGGGAAGAGCTTGATCGAAGTCATTCATGTATACCTTGTTAAAATTGCTGTTTATGTAAGTTGTTTAAATGCAGTTTCCCTGATTTTTGTTTTGTTTCACATGTACAATTGCTTATGTGGATTTAGTACATCATCCTGTATCTGACTTGAAAGCAGCCATCTGACTTTCTGTAGGCTAAACACTGGTATGGTTTGGTAAGTGGCCAAGCAAGATAGCTGAATGATTGTGCTAAGTGTGCTTCCTCTGCCTTTCTCCTCTTTTTCCTTTATTTTAGTGTGGGATGGCACCAGTAGGAGAATTCCTGTTAAAACTTGCCAATTTTCAACTGTCATTTCTGTAAGATTGGGAATCTTATCAGAGGTCTGATAAGCAAAGAGCTTTTGTGGAAATGCCTTTTCGCATTAGAACAACTACATGTGTGTGTTGCAGCATTGTTGTGTTAAAATAGCTGCTCTTGATTACACTTGTTTATAAAAGCATCTCCCTGGGTTTCCATATCGCATGCACATTATCTCAGTCTTTGGTCTCTGTTCTTTTTCCTTTGTTTCGTTTCTTTTTTTTCTTCTTAGTCTAATGTCTGATCAGTATATTTGCTTAGTATTGTAAGTGTCTGCAATAATTTATTATTTGGAATCCCTGTGATACTAGGAGCAGGCTTTGGCCCATTGGAGAGCTCTGTCCTTGCTGGGGAAGCTTATAGGGCTGACCTGTCATCGCAATACAAAGACAGATACCCTTTTGATTATAGACAAGGTTCCCAAAATACATGAGCTGGCACAGACGTTTGGAAGAATGAGCAACGTATACCCCTAAAACAGACATTGTTTTTTAGATACTGTGTTTTGTAGTGTTGAATCTCTTGCTTGACATCTAAGATGGAAGTTTTGCATGGCTGGGGGAGAAGGAGGGAGGGAGAGGAATATGTTTCCGCTCTGAGCAGAACTCCTCTGTTATGAGTTGGGACTGTCTTGGAATTCTTCCGTTTCTACTTACTGTCTATTCTCGGTGCAATCCTGATTGCATAGTGATTGGTACTGATCTGCAAAAATATTTATGGTTCCCATAAGTATTTATTAATAAGGTTTTCAGATGTTTTTTAGCATTTTTAAATAAGAAATGGTAAAGAATTTGTCATTTTTTTCCCATCAGGTTCAAATTGTAGTGCTAGAGAAGACTGCAAAGTGCTTGATCGTAGGCTGTTCAAGACCTTCTGATCAACTAAAAATCATTGTACATCTTGTATGTTCTTTGCTGTATTCCTCAGCCTTTTCTCTTCAACTGTGGGCAAGTGTTCTTTTCACGTTCAAGTGGTGCTGATGGGAAATACTACAACCCCTAGGTATTCATTATTGATTCCTTACTCCACTTTTCACTGTGTTCATCAATCCGTTTGCTTCTTATTGGCAGATTATCATCTGAAGCAATTTAGGAAATATTCACAAACTGTAGGGAGCTGTCAGATTCATGGGAAATAAAAGGTGATGTCTAGCGGAGAGGCGTTCATGAGCACTGAGAGTAACAGTATCTTTCTCCAGTAAGGCTGGGATTAAAATTTGATGTATACTACTTATTAGAAACATGATACAATAAAAAGTATGATGGGGTGCTCAATTGTCAATACATGATTGGTGAAGTAATTGTATTTTTCATTTACGTACTTAAAATTAGCCAGTCAGTAAGTACTTTGCTGGTCAAGATCAGTAGCCAAAATAGTAACATTTAGCTTGTTCTGCAAAAAGCATTTGCAGGAAGGAACATGAACATGGAGATATATTATGCATTAACTGTGCAGAGGTCAGTAGGTATGTCAAGGAAAACAAAGTATAATGATATTTTTAAAGGCCAGTATTATTTAAAAAGAACAGTCTGGATTTGAGAAGAATCAGTATTGGGAAGGCTTTTTGGCAGTGGGCTAGCTGCATTTGGTGGTATGGCTGAAAGTGTCTTTGAGAACCCAGATCCTTTGGTTGTTTTCATGGGTATGATAAGTTTTGAGAATTGTTGCATTCTTGTTTACAATCAGCTGAAGCTTTCATAATCATCGCAGGGTGCTGAGACTTGGTTTGTGCATTCGACTTCCCTTTCACAGAGTTCAAAATAATGATACAGTTGCTAAGACAGAAAGTAGTTTGTCTACATTCTTTGTTGTGCTTTTTCCAAACTGTTTTGGTAGTAAGTGGTGTGTGTTTCTTTCCGTTATTCTGCAGTTGTGAAACATCATAGTAACTTTTCACAAATTAACAAAGTTTAAATACGGTTGTGAATGAAAATTATTCTTTTACGTGACCTTGAGTTAAGAGCAGTTGGTTTTTTTTCCTCTAGAATGCTGTGAACCAAAAACTGATGAAAGGAGGCTCTAGCCTCATGTGACTTCAAATAGTTAAATAAACCTAGACGTTAGCTACCTGGAGATTTTATTTGAGATTTCTTGATGGGAATGCAAGAAAAGAGATGCCATTTAAATTGCGTCAGCGTGTTCTATAGCAAATCTCCATTTAAACAGAACGTATTACTGTTGGTCTAAAGTTTACACACAGTTAGTAACGGTTTTCATAGGATTACACATTAGAGATCTTAGTTTGTTGGCTGCCTGAACCACAACAATTCAAGTTGTTCACTTTTTACAATAACCTAGGTCTTGGTGACAAGAAGAGAGAAATGTCTGTAAGTTCTTCCTAGAAAGCCCTTGGAGACATATGGAGAAACAGCTCCTGGCATAGCTTGTGGACAGCTTTCACAAATAAAAGTCTGTGTACTTTTCTTACATAGTTCCTGCAGTATTTACAGCTACTCTGATTCATTAAGTGCTTGTGTGGAAAACACTGCCCTTACAAAACCAGAAGGTTTTATCTTAATTGCCCAAGTTGGAAGAATAAAATACTTAACAGAATGTATAAAGAGACTAGAAGTTTGGGCAACCATTAACTTCACTTTAAAGGAAATAGATAAGAATTTAGAGGTTTAGTACTGCATAAATAACCTGAAATTAAACTTGATCTGTTTCTGTCCATGGTCGTGTTCAAACACTTTCTGGACTACATTCATGTGTTGATTGTAGATCTAAAACCTCCGGCAAACTGTTGGTACTTTTGTGATGTTTTTTTACTTGCCACGTAAATATTGATAAGCTGTATCAAAACTTGGATTATTCTGGGGGTTTTTTTGTTCTTAATTTCAGATTAAAGAACAAAAAATTGTCTTCAGGCCAATTACAGTACAGGTTTCCACAGTGAAATAAGTTTTAAAAAATAGATGCTTTGGATACTTTAATTGCTAAGGAACACAGAAATGTAACAAAATGGGAATAGTTATGTTTCCTTAAACAGACAAAACAAGCAAATCAGTAAATGAACAAAAGAAACTTTAGGTACATGTATAGCAAATTATTGTTCATATTCCAGGAAACCTTACTCTCACTTTAATGAATAGGTACTGTCCTGCTGATTTGTCCTGAGTATGGAAGTCCAAGTTATGTTAATTGTGTGGAAGCATGACTGTATTTTTTTAATGCTGTTTTTGGACCTCTCTTTGCTTGGAAACCTGTACTACTGCATTTGAAAGTTGCTAAATTTGGTCTTTCAAGAGAGAACTTGAAGGGAAAAAATGAACTAGTATAATGATGATTTTTTTTTTTTCTAAAAAAGTCCCCCCCCTTTTTTTTTTTGAGTTATTTCACTTAATACAGACAGTACAATCCTCTTGAATCTTAGTTCCTATTAGAAGGAATTTGGTTACTGAATCTGTTGCTAAATACTTTTCTCTGTGATCCCCATCCATGTTTTCCCCTAATGTAATTCCATGGTTTTAATTCTTGCTTTAGAGCTGATAACATGACTTGGACTATATAGCTGCATGGTGGAGGAAAGAGAAAATGTCTTTCTCATACAACTTACCATGTCTATATAGAATCAGAAGCATTACTAAAATTTTTTTCTTTCCAGTGCATTTGTTAGGACCTTGTGGCATAACTAGCTCCAGGGTTTAAAGGATACTATCTGTTTGATTTGTATTTATTTGTTTATTTTTAATCAGTTTTATCTTTTTAACAGCCTCTAGGGTTTTTAAAATGTTTTAACTAGCAGGCAGAGTTGGTTTGGTTGAATTGCAAGTGTGCCTTTCCTTCCTCAAGCTGCCCTCCTCTCCCAAACTCTTTTTGTGATGGTGGTAGGGTACTTGGTTTGACATACAAGATCAGAGGCCCCTTCTGCAGAATGTTCCCTTCATCGTTGTTCAGCCTGTTCCCCTGTTGTTTCAGTTCCGTTTTCACAGCTGCTGTTCCCGATTCCCTCTTCCAACTTTTTGTGAAGGCAATGGATGTGATTGTATTTCAGCTAAAAACAAAATTGTGATGCTGTGATACTGTCTATAGGACTGCAGGAATTGTATTGTTAATAAGCAGTGGCATAACTAGTAGTGCACAGATCACTGTGACAACACTCAGTAAACCTGGAGATACATTTTTTTCTCCTTGTTAATCCCTCTAACAGCTGTAGGTGTTGCTTAATGTAATGGACATATTTTCAGCTACAGGTGTGATTTTTCAAATTAATTCTACTCATTTGTTTATGTGACCTTCATATAAAAGGTAATCCTTATTTGGTTTGTTAATTTGGGTAATATAAGGTCTGTTGAGGGGGAGTAGTAAGAAAGGGAGAAAAACAAGCACATAGGAAACACCTGCAGTTCTTCCCGCCCCCCCCCCCCCCCCAAAAAAAAAAAAAAGTTTAAGATATATTTATTTACAGCTAGTGTTCTGTTGTTTGTAGCCAAAGTAATAAATTAGATACTTTGATGTGTGCAGAGGAGTATGGAATCTTTGTGCCTTATGAGAGTTGGTCATAAATTATGTCAGTTAGGTGGGTTGTTCAGGATCTAAGTGTTAAAGCTGGAACGGAGCAGTGGAAATGCATTGAATCTACAGTTACACAAAGTGAAACCTTCTCAGATTTATTGACTTTTTGTTCTTGATCATGGACTGTTTGAAGTAAACATGTTTACATCCAATATCTCGTGCACCTAGATAAACAGTACTGAGTTCAATGTGGAATACTACTTCAACACTTGTTAATAGCCCTCAGGATTTAATAGAAGTGTATCACATGAGGATTGCTTGTTGCTGCCTTGAGATATAATAAAATTAGGCTGGCATACCGTATGTTTTTACATATGAAACATTTTAGATACTTCTTAAAGTCTATTTATACATGATCTGCATGTGAAGAGTCACATACTGAAAACACTCTCCCCCCTCCCCCCCCCAATATTTTTCTAATCAAAGAAAATGAAACGGTTTTAAATACAGGTTTGCACACACATACATGCTGCCCTAACAGATGCAAGACTCCATTGCTTGTATGTGCCTGCAGAGAAGACGAGCAGAGGCAACCTGCAACAGATCTTAGTCACGTTGTTGGCAGGTGAAGCGCAGAGCCTGCATGGTGAAGTGGCCAAGGTTGGAGGTCCTGTTCTTTTCTGTCAATGTCCTGGCAAGGCAACTGCCACCACACAAACAAAACTAATCTCAGGGATGGTAGTGTGTTAAACTGCTGCAGGAGGAGTAGCTAGAATAGTTTAATAGCCTTAAAATAGTTCTTTCCTTAAGCTGCTAAGTTTTGCTGCAGGTACAAACTGAGTTACAGTGGTTGCCGCAATTGTGTAGTGATTTTTTCTTGCTACGGCTTCTGAGATTGCTTTCCATAGTTGTTGATAAACCCTAGATAAAATAAATATTTAAGAATACAGATGGTGGACTCAGTGTTAAGGTGTATAGTTGATCTTGGAGGCTGGTGTAACAATAAACAAAAAATTGCTACATTGGGTTAGATTGTTGTTTTGTGTTACTCAGTTTTATTTGCAGTCGTTCTTCCTCTCACTTTTTGAGAATTGATCCTGTTTAGTTTTATTTACAGGTAAGAGGTTATATCTAAGTGGGATCCAGTAAAAATCAAAACTGCCTGTTCTTAATCTAGGCTGCTGTTACAGGTTATGGAAAAAGTAGTGTATATTTTGACATTCTTCTGGCAAACATGTTGCATGATTCAGGAATGAAGCCAAGTGCCTTCAAAACATGAGAGATGTACACATAAGTGCTTTCAGGGAATGCAGAAGTTCAGGGATAGGTCACTAGTGGTGACTTGGCATGATACCTTGCAAGTGTATGCGAAAGGAGTGTTTTTGAAATGTTATCGGTCCTGTTTCTTGTGGGGGGACACCAATTTTCTTTGAGTATTAGGAGATTTTTAAAAACAAATTAAAAGAAAGAGAAGAAACAGTAGGAATATTAACCCTCTCAGATTTGGGAAGATATTTGCCAATGCGAAATACCTTCTTTGTGTTCCCATATGTGTGTTCCTATAAAGCAGATACTTGATTGTTCTTAAACTTTGTGATGTTTTTGTTCTTTAGTAATGACTTTGTATGAGTGTTCTTATGAGGTTTTCCACTAAGATGTCAGTTCCTGTGACTACACTGCACCCTATGTGGCAATCTGTAGTGTGAGAAGTTTGCATTAATGTACAGCAGGTGCATAGTACAGTGGCAGGTTGGTGGCTGGGCTGCCCTTTGGGCAAGTAGTAGCTGTAGGTTTGCATTTCCCTCAGGCACAGAAAGTTGCAGAACCTGGTCCCCTGCGTCCTGGGCAAGTTCTTCACCCACTGGGCACCTGTGTGTTTGCTCATGGGAAGGAGGAGGAGGAGGAGGTTATTGTCTCCTGATTTTAGGATCCTCAAAGTGCAAAACAGAACCTAATTTGAGGGTCCCAGTTAGTCTTCTGTGTGGGGTAGCACTCAGCTGCTGAGGTTCTTACAGGGGACAACAATTTGAGGCATGAGGAGAGGTGAAGATTAGACTGGTCTGTACTTTTGAGAATTGCACTTTTGCTTTACATACATGCAGTATAAATGCTGAGGTGGCAGTCTCTGTTGTGGACCCAGACTTCAGGCAGCTGAGACAATTTTGCCTGTAATATGAAATTATTTTCTTCTTTCTAAATACAGAGCAGTCACTTCTATTTCCATAATAACTTTGATACAGTATGGAGCAAAATTTGGTATGTAAAATACTGTATCTACATATATGTATGTGCATGTGTTATAGGTCTTTAATGCCAGTTTTTACAAGACAACAAAGTTAAAGTCAGGTTATCTAAAAATTGTTCTCAACTCCATTTTTTATTACTAGGAAAAAACCCACAGAATTCCATTCTAACTCATTGCATCATGTTTGAGGAGAAAACCCGCTCTGAAGCATGTAGTGTTGGAAAGTACCCTTGCACAAGTTAGAGGAAACCCTGGCGTTTTACCCATTTTCCACTCTTCCTTCTGAAGACATGTCAGATTCCTTGGGATTTGTAAAAGGTCATGAACAAAACAAAGAACATTCTTGAGTATACGGTTACAGCTAATTAAAAACTAGACATCCATTACAGTATCAGTGTTGCTTGTGTTTGGAAAGAACATCTACATGTGAGAATCTCTTGGTTAAGAAAGCATGGTTTAGTAGAAGTAAAGGAATGGTTTCAGACAAATCACTTTTCAGGCTTAAGTTTACCATGCAGTAGAATTAAACTGGGTTTGTTTAAAAAAAAAAATGGAAGTTTTTTATTAAGAGCTAAGCTGACTTTCTTCTTGCACCTTGTCAATACAGAATTAAAGCTTTTCCATGTGGAAGAGCCTCCAGTTGTGACTGCTCTGCTTTTGCATCTTGTTGTGAAGGACAGCCAGTCTTTGAAAAGGAAATGCAAAGGTGATCTTTCTAAAAATCATTCCCTACAAGGGAAGACATATGGAGGTGGAGGATAGAGCATGCTGCCATACTGCGAGGATGAAAATTCCCACAAAAGCCTGTTCGGGGGTAGCATAGCTCTCTGCCTCTAAACGAGGTCTGTGTTTTTCAGGCATACTGTGGCATAACAGGACTAAAATGTCAGAACTGTTAATACTATTTCAGTTAAGTCTGTTTACTGTCTTGTGCGCAAAACCCTATTAATTCAGTTGTTGATTCAAGATGGAAACTTTTCTGTATTTCTCTGTAGTGAACTAAAGTAAACAACTACTTTGAGTATTGGTTGAAATTTGCTAGAGATATTTGAAACCTTAGAATACCTTTCAATTTAATTTCATTTTTTAAATACGTAGGCATGACCCTGCAGGGCTTCTTTGGGAGAGCTCAAAAGTTGTTTGCCCATTTTGGCAGGGGAAGATCTCAACTACATGTGATTTTGTAAGCTGAAAATATGTAAGAAGCAATTCAGGAAAAGGATGAGAGGGTAGGAGTAGGGAGGGCCGTCTCTCTGGGTCATCACAATCAGCTGGGAGGTATCAGAGCATAACTTCTGCCATACTGCATTTTACATCACCCAAGTCATTTGGCCATTCATTTCTAAACCCTGTGGTAACTTTCTCAGTTGTGTGAGACTGTGGGTAGCTGAATTGTACCTGCCTTACAAAAATTGACACATGCAAGAATTACTGGCTTTGAAAGACTTAGCGTAGCCTACGTTTAGTTGATAGAAGATTTTTATTCACTTCAACTCAGTATACATGCTACTGAATTAGTATGCAGCTGGTTAATGTGTTAATGTAGCTGAATAGTTACTTATATATATATTCATAAATCTACAGCCAGTTAAAACCTTAATAACATTAAAAAATAAAAGGTTCTTTTTGGCCTGTGTTTTATGCACAGTCTTGAGTCTTATCAGTTAATTTTTTAATAAATAAAAAGTATTTAATTTTGAGATACTAATTATAAATAATAGAAAATTATTGCGCAGTGTGTCTTACTTCCTGCCTTTAAATACGTTCTAAAAACCAGTGGGAGATATGGCCTAAAATTCCAGTAGACGCCATGTTGTGTTCTTATGGAAACATCTGATTAAGAACATGGAGCTCGATAGTTTTAAGTCAAACTCCATACATTTGAACATGACTGCTGTAGAGTAAGTAACATAAACATCAAGAAAGATGGAACAGGACCGTATACTTACCTGCTTCATGGCATAATTGCGCTCCTTTTTTTTTTTTTTTTTTTTTTTACTTTATGTAAACACAGGAACTTCTGAAGGGGAAAAAAGCCTCCAGCATGGCTCTAGTATGACATGTTTCTGGGCAAATACCCTCTCACTACTGAGAAGAAACACTGTACATTTGATTTGTGAGAAATGTGCTTTAGTTCTCATTGCATTATCCTTTGTTTTGTTTTAGCCACAGCAGTGGATTGCAGCTGGATGACAAAAATACGTATTTCTCCTTTTTCTAGGTGTGGGCACTCTCCTGTGTATCGTTCACGTGAGATGTCAGGTCGGGCCCTTGTTCCATTTGTTATGGTAAATGAAGTACCACATACAGTGCAGTCCTTGCTGGAGGGGCTTCCAGACTCTACCAGTCCTTGCATACGACAGAATAACATTCATGGAACACTTCTGCAAGTAAGTTTCTGGGGGTTGTTTGGGGTTGGGGTTTCTGGGGGTTTTTGGGGGGTTTTAGGTGAGGGGGAATGGTGTTTTGGGTTTTTTTTGTTTGTGGTTTTTTGGGGGGGGAGTGTTTGGGTTTTGGGGTTTTGTTTTTTTTTTTTACTGTGGGGTTTTTGTTGGATTTTTTTGGTCATACTTCACAGCCAGATAACATGCAATGAGTTGTGCTGAATGTTCATGCATTGTCAAAACATAGGAAGGCTGCTTTTGAGTCGATTCTATCAGATGATAAATGTGGAATGCACATTTCAACCGTCTTTAGAAGGCTGTAAGCTGTAAATATCAACATTTATGTTTCATCTCTGGAGATTAAAGTGCTTTGAGAGCAAATATCTTTATCTAAACGTATCTACAGAGAGATCTGTGTGACTTGCCCAAAGTCACAGAGCAAATCTGAGGCAAAGTGAACTCCAGGCACCAGTAGTATTGTAGATACTGAGACTAGCTACTTACCTACATATTTATATATTACTTCATTTGCTTTTCCTGCTACACCAGCAGCTTCCTGTCAGTTTGCTGTACAAGTTGTCATAAACTTTATACTGTATTCTTCTGAAAACATTCTGGAAAACAGCTCCCTATTGGTTTGGAATCAGAAATTTCTTCATTCCCCATATATCATTCCTTTGGTTTATGGCAGTCGGTTCACTGTGTTGATTTTTAAGCTATCATGGTAATAAGTTACCCATTTTTATTGCCTATTTTTCACAAGCAACCCTCCAACAAAGCTATATTGTACATTATCAGCTCTGTTGGTCTGCCTTAGTTGGCAAGCTATCTAGGTACATTTTCCCACTGTAAATTGTGTGTGTGGTTTTGTTTTGGTTTTTTTAGTGTATCTTTTCCAGCATACTATTTCGCTTTAAAATCATGACCTTGCAGGAAACCCTAGGACAGGGAAATGAGTGAAGTCTCTCTAGAGCTGTTACTGTCAACCTGTAAAGGGTTTCAGCCAATTGAATCTGGATTTGGATGACGATTGGTTACAGTGAAGGCTGTTGCAGGGTGTGGGATGATGGTGTCCAGACTTCTCTGCTCTGAAAAGCAGTCCATGCACCTGTACGCATGCAAGTGCTTAGACCTGTGAGCTGCTGCATCTGCGTGGGGAGGAGGAGATTGCCATTATCAAATTACCTGTGCAGCCCTGGTGTGTCACAAAACTCCTGAACCTCCTGAAGCGTTAGGAAGAGAGGGTTATTCCAACAGAATTAAGTGCTTTCTCAGTCCAAAATGATTATAACCCTGGTTGTGAGGGTATGGACTGACTGTAGTATGTAGAGCCACTGCCACCTTTGTAGCGACCTGGAAAAAAGTAGTAATGGGGGGCTGGTTCTGAAAGAGCTGAAAGGATGATCTGGTTTTTAATCCAGTGTTGCTAACATGATCTTGTGCACAGGTGTAGGGAGTTTTCTTTTCCATACCTGGGAGGCAGGAGATATTCTCAGGGCTTTAACATGATTTCTTCTCAGTTTTGAGCAGCTGCTAGGAGCTACTACTGCAATCAGTACTGCACCAGGGAGAGACCAGTGCTGTCAGAGTATGACATTGTTCAAAAAAATGTCAGTTGTACCATAATGCTTCAATGATGTTTGGTATCTTGCATTTGTCTTGGGCTTTGCTTTTATGACTTGTGAATCAAGGTTATGCAAAGTATTCACTTAATACTTCAACAAATTTAGTGTATGACTGAAACACTGAACTATCTGTTGCTAGTTAAAAATAACAAAACATTCAGAAGAGATGCTGTAGGGTGATAAAGATGTGCAAAAAGGGAGGCCATGGTGTTTGCTGTTGTACCTGTAAAACACTAATGCCAGGTAGTTCAACATGTAGTTAGCATGCACCTTCTGTAAATAGTACAAAGAGCAAAGTACTGTGACTTTCAGGGGTTGTTGGACGCATGGTTTCAGTTTCCTTTTTATCAATGTAAGATGGGACTTGCAAAGCTGCTGCTAAGGCTCGTTGGACTGTAGAAAATTATGTTACTGTTACAGGACTATTCGTTAAAGTACTGTTTCTCTTAAGGCTTCCTTGAAGAGGCAGTGATCTGGCAGTGTTTGAAACTGTTTGCACTGCGTTTCCATGACACAGTAGGGAATTTATCTTCCTCTTTGATATAAAACCAAAACAAAAATCCCTACTAAAAAGAGTGAGTCTGTACAAAACTCAATAAAATCTAAATTTTTGTAGCAATACAAGGCCAATATCTTATAAAAATGGAATTCAGTAATTTAATTTCATTTGTACAGTCACATTAGTCAGAAGCTGACTAAGTTCATTGCCTGATTTTTTTTATTTCAGTGTTCATATGCTGTCAAGTCTTGAACAGGAAAGTTGGAATTATTCAGACTTAAAGCTTATGTGGCAGTGCCAAATGAATCTTGAAGGTATATTTCAGTTATGCTTCAGAATTATGTAATTGCTTCATCTGTTGCAAGCCAAATGTTAATTTATAGAAAGATCATTCAAAAAGAGTTCAGCATGAAGTGCTTGTCCAAACATGGCCTGGTTTTCAAAATACTGAGATTGACAAGGAGTGTTTTTTGACAGTGGATGCAAATGTGTTGTGTTTAACTTTGGACCTTTGCATTATGTGAAAACATGTCTTTTCCTCCCCAGTGTGATAACTATGGCTCAATTTAGAATGTGCATGAGGATAAAATAATCTTATGGTTTACATGTTTCACAGAATAATTCTTTTCAAGAATTAGCTAGGAGGAATGCTGCTGTTCTGTAACTCTTACAGAACTGATCATATTCTTCAAGGAGTATTTCTGTATCATAAGTAAATGCATTGACTTGAATAAGACAAAGAAAAATCTGTTCTGTGTTCCCTTTACAAGTGCAGTTTCTACTTTGCTCCATAATCCAAACCGGCGGGGGCGACAGGGGAAGTGGGAGTGAGTCAAGTTTGTAATCCAGAAGAAAATGCAGAAATCTTCTACTGGCCTTCTTGAATGATGAAGTATTTCTGGCTTCTTTTGTTTTATGATCTAGGTTTTTTAGCTGATCAGCTGAAAGGAAGAGCTCGTCCAGAGCTTTATGTAGAGTCTTCTGGAAGTGTATCAAAATTTGTAACTAGGGAAGCCTTTATGTTTGTGAAACTTTTTGACTTTTGGCAGTTGCCAAGGAACTTAAAGTATTTGGGAAGATTGTGAGGTAACCTTATCAGAGGATCAAATGTTTTTTTGACCTTCTGCCTCTTTACGGTTGGAATTCCTGCAGTATGTATTCCATGTGTTCAGAATAATTGAGAAATTCAGAATTAGGCTGTAATTAATTCGGATATGTTTTATTCAATAACCTGTACTGGCGATTAGTAATTTCAATGTACTGGTTTGACTCATAGTGGTATTTGTAAGCCATGCAGGTAGGGATGTGGTCTACTTTCTCTTTTCACATCTGTGTTTTTGCAGAAATGTCTGGTCTCATAAACAACAGTCTTAACTGGGTCTCTTAAAACTACAGTAAAGATGACACCTATGTAAAAGAGTGTGTTTTGCGTCCTGATGTTTATGAAGGCTTCCAGTCTTCAGTTTGTCTAATTCTATGCAGTTGCAATAAGCCTGAACGTCTTGAGCAAAACACTTGTTAGAGTCAAGAGTTAATCATAGACCTCCAAACGTTAGTAAAGCTCAAGGTTCACTTAAATTTAGAATTCATAGGGGGAGATCACATGGAAATGAGCCCTAAGCAGAAAAAGGAATTATGGCAACCTGGTAGTTCTTCAAAGAAACAATAACTCCAGACATAGGAATCAGCCTAACACAGAATGGATAGAAAGTGTAATAACACACCAGCTTGGACAAATTAGGAGTTCTTTACTGAATGCAAAGCAAGAAGAAACGTACTGAAGCAAGAGTGTGCAGAGAGGAAATTGGAAAGGCCAGGGCAAAAATTGACTGTAGCCTTCAAGAGATTTCTACAGAAATACTTAGTCTTGGAAAATGGAAGCTATTGATAGCTGATGTCTGAAAGATATACTTTTCTCCATTAGTTCATCAACACAGTCAAATATGAGCTTAGATATTGGAAACTACTTTCTAACATTAAGGATGCGTTAATGTTCAGCACTTAAAAATGGTGGATCTGCCATCATGTATATAAGATTTTGCCTGGGCCTGGGAGATGAACAGATGACCACTTGAGATTCCTGCCAGTCTCCCCTTTATTTTTTATTTCCATCAGTCTGCACCTGGTTAATTCTTGTTTGCATAGATTTGTGGGTATAACATTCATAGCTTTTATTGTTGTAGATGGTCTTGTGTAAACCATCAACATTTTGATGTAAATTACTCAAATTAGTTTTTAAGATTGTTATTGCAAATAAAGGGTTAAATATTATAAACATGAATTTTGCTTGGATTGGAAATAACTGACTGAAACTTTGAACAGTTTTTATATACAATTTAGATAACATGTTCTGTACACTTACACTTTATACTGAACAGAGTCCAAGAAGGTAAGCTTCTGGGCATACTAGGGAAAGAAAGCTTGGGCCTGTGTTGTTCCTAACCATGGGTGTTACTGGTAAAGACTGAGATGAAGATGACATTCAGTACCTCAGCCTTACCTGAGCCAGATTCATCTCCAGGTGGGCTTTGGCTTCCCTGACTGCATCTCTGCGTGCTTGGACAGTGTCTCCGTTTTCCTCCCAGGTTACCTATCCCTGCTTCCACCTTCTGTATGCTCCCTTTCTGTGTTTGAGTTTTGCCATGAGCTCCTTGTTCATCCATGCGGGCCTCCTGGCATGTTTGCCTGACTTCTAGCTTGCCGGGGTGGACTGCCTTTGAGCTTGGAGGAAGTGGCCCTTGAATATCAACGAGCTTTCTTGAACCCCACTCCCTCCAGGGCCTTATCCTTACAGGACTTCACCAAGCAGATCCAGGAAGTGGCCAGAATCTGCTCTCATGAAGCCCAGGGTTGTGATCTTGCTTTTTGCCCTTCTCCCTCCTCCCAGGGTCCTGAACTCCACCATCTCATGGTCACTGCAGCCAAGGCTGCCTTTAACCTTCACATCCTTGGTGAGTCATTCCTTGTTTGTGAGTATGAGGTCCAGCAGAGCACCTCTCCTTGTTGTCTCCTCTGTTGCTTTTGTCAGGAAGCTGTCATCAGTGCTCTCCAGGAACGCCCTGGGTTGCTTATGCTCTGGTGTGTTGGTCCTCCAGTAGGTACCAGGGTGGTTGAATTCCCCCATGAGGACCAGGGCATGAAAACGCAAGGCTGCTTCTAGGGCCTCGTCCACTTGTTCTTCCTGGTTTGGCGGCCTATAGCAGACACCCACTACAGTGTCACCCATACTGGTCTGCTCTTTACTCCTTGCCCATAAGCTCCCAGCTGGCTCATCATCCATCCCCAGGCAGAGCTCTGTGCATTCCAGGTGTTCTGTCACACAGAGGGCGACTCCATCTTTTCATCTTCCCCACTTGTCCTTCCTAAAGAGCCTGTATCCATCCATTGCAGCACTCCAAACATGTCAGCTGTCCTGTCTTGTCTCCATGATCCCAACAGGATCACAGCTCTGCATCTGCACACAAATCTCGTAATTCCTCTAATTCTTTAACCTCTTCCTTTGGGTGCATTAAAGTAAAGAGAAGTTACAGGAACCCCTAAGCATGATTTGCCCGGAAAACAATTCATCTGGTTGTAGATTATTTATGATGATTAAAAAAAACTCCCAAATGTATGAACTTTCAGATTGGTTTGCCAAGGAAAGCAGATGTTAAGACTTCAGCTTTTGTTTTTATCTTGTGAGAATCAGTTAACATGATTGATTTCAAAGGATGTGTGATGTGCATAGACCTAGAATCTAGTTGTTATTAGTACAGTAGAATAGCAGCAGTATGACTAGAGCTTTCAGTCACAGTTCTGCACTCACTAGTTTCCAGAAATCTCTTTCACATTTGCGCACTGGAAAAATCTGTACTCTAATGAGAGTGTACATACCCTGACATACTGTTCATATCAAGAACAATCCATTGGACAGCTGCAATTAATCATGGAGCAGATGTAATTACTATTAAGGTTTATTTCTTTTTCAAATGAAAGAATCTGCACATCAATTGGGTCATTATCTTGTATGTTATCAGTTTGATCTTCCTCATGTTCACTTTGGCAAGCCTACAGTTATGTATTTTTAGAATATATGGGATCAGGTAAATGAAAGTTAACGAAAAGAGGCATTGTGTTTCATTTAACTTTTCTGTGCCTTGTTTTGGATACTCCTGAAATGTTGAAGGTGCTAACCTACTTCCTAGAGGTCTTCTGTGGATTTATAACTAAACGCTGACACTGTCTAGCTTGAGATTGGGATACAGAACAGTACAAAAAATTTTGCTCCCCTTATCTGTCCCATTCACTATGCAGTCCCTTATTTTTGGAGAGCATTTTGCATTCCTTTTGGCATCTTCTGGGCACATATTAGGAGAAAGGAGGGTTCAGTGACTTCTTCCTCATTGTTTGCTGCTTGTGTACGAAGAGAGGGAACTACATGACTTTGTTTAAATGCGCATGCTGCCTCCATTTGCTGCCTCCGTCAGGAGATGGACTGTACTGTCCAAGATAAAGTTTTTCATACAAGTTCCCAGCTGCACATACCATTGAGGAACAATTTTTGGCTGGAAGCTGCTTTGTTCATGAAGCTTATTTACATTTTTGGTGGTACTTTGTACAAGCAATCAGACAACTGCATAGAACAAAATAAAAAACCTCTGCTGGCCTATCATGTCCTTGCAGGTGGATCCTTCCTGTTGTGACTGGTTTTGGTCACTGCTGTAACTCAAAGTCACAGAAATTCTGCCTGGTCTGCTCTGGTCCCTAGGAACATTTCTCTGCATTTCCCCCATGTTCTCATGTGAGGTCTGGCTGGTAGCTTCTCTTCTCCTCACTGCAGTCTTCCCACTTATTGCTATTACTTTATCACTCCTACTTATTTATCCTGAAATTTGTTCCCTGAGCATATGCCAGTGTTTTGCATTGCAAGAGAAGAACAGTGTCTCCTATCTGGGGGGTGCACATGACCTGTTCTTAAAGAAACACAAAATATAACTCTCAAGAGACAGATGAAACGGAGACAATTTGTTATGCTTTGATGCAGGGTTAAAACTTCATGAAGATAAAAATGGAAATTCAGTCATTTACTGTTGTTTCAAGTGTCATCAATCAGCAGTCAGTTACTCTTCACAAATTACTACTCTTAATATTCAAATTTTCTCCACACTTTGAATTTTCTCACAAAATTCTGTAGTTTCAGCTAGCTAAATTGGTATTACAGCAGTAGGCTGGTTCAAAGAAGTGGTTTGGGGTTTGGTGTTTTTTGTTTTTTGGGTTTTTTTTATGTTCACTAATTCAAACAATTCTGTTTGGCATATGAATGCGAAGTCTTGTGCAAGGAATGTTGGTTTGAGTTTTTCAACCTTCTTTTGTTTTGCTTTTGAAACTGGCAGCACTGTTGCACCTCTCAAATCAGACCAGAACAGACTGAGTCACATCAGCTTAGTCAGTTGCATGTGACAAAAATTGGACTTAGATAGATAGATAGATAGATAGAGGGCTTCAAAACTCTAATTAACATTAATTTTAAAGATTAAATTTCCCACTGACTTCAGTAAGACAAGAAATTAGCAGTTACTATTTTTCAGGGAATAGCAGCATCCTATAGAATTAGACTCATCTTCCTGAAAATACTTTACAATGAAAGAATCTAGAATCCTTGTATTAAAAAATAATAATATGATTAAAAAACCTGCATGGTTGCATGGCAGATTTTTCTGCCATCTGTACAGAGCTTTTATGAAAGTGATTTACTGTTTCTGTTTTTTTTCTTTATGGAGTTTATTGAATATGGTAAGATTTGTGCAATGGTAGAACTTCAAATTATCTGTATCAACTCTTTGGATATGCTGATGTTTTAAATATTAATGGAGAGCTGGAATAATTGATTTAAAGGGCGGAAAAACTGATTTAAAGGGTGGTTGGAGACTTTATTAAAGCAGTGAGAAAACCAGGACAAGAACATAACCTGAGAATAGCCATACTGGGTTGTGCAAAGATTTGTCTGAGTCAGTGTGCTGCTTCCAGCAAGGACCGATAGCAAAAGCCTAGAAAAAGAGTAAGACAGATCTAGCAGCTGGAGAAACATCTGCATGTGCTGTCTTAGCTTAGAGTACTCTTGAGCCAGAGGTGTATGGACATGACTTTGCTGAAGATAAAAAATTGAGTGCATAGCTGTACTGATGAAAAGAAGCAGTTCACGATGAAAACATCAATATATTAGGTAGTTTAATTATCTGGAAGAGTTGTATGAAGACAGATTGTTGTTGATGAAAGTAGAGCCTGTCTAATGCACGTGGATGCCTTTTTCCTTCCTTTGAGAGGAGGAAGATTTTAGCTTAAGTTACTCAAAGAAAGGAGGTATTTGAGACTATGATCACTCTTGTGTTTTGTGAGTTTAATACTTGGACACTTACTCAGAGGAATAAAGACAATTTCAATAAATATGAACATTTGAAAATAAAGCAAAGAATGATGCATGAAGAAGAGGTAGCAAGCAATCACGGCACCTCCTTTATTACAGGACTGAATAGGTAATAAAACCCTGCAGACTCCAGTGGCTAGGGTGTGAGAATATGATGTGAGACAAATTAGGCAAATATATTTTGAAGGTCGTTCTTGGATGTTGGTCCTTGTGGCTAAGCGAAAGAGAGAGGTGTGCTGCTCGTTAGCTTGACCTAAAAATCCTTTATGTGAATTACCAGCAGGGGTGTCAGTGACCATATTTTTTTCCTGTTTTGTTTTGAAGACGGAGGATCTCTGGGGTCTGAGGAAAAGGATGGGGAAGTAGCATATTGTTTATTCGGCTTTAAGCAGTAGCACAGAAACATTGACTATGGTGAATTACATTTTATTTGGCTTGGCAGTCAAGTTTGAAGTGTAGCAGTTCAACGTTGGCTTATAAAAACTCAATATAGTAAACGAACATTACATTATCTACAGATCAAAGAAATAAACCTGCTATAATTAAATGTTTTGCAATGAAACTTCCTTCCAGCTGTTTCTTTTCTAAGCTCAGTTTTTAGAGTTCAAGATAAGCCTTACTTTTAAGATTAGTACAAAGAGAAAAGAAATATTGATGTCAAGTTGAAAACATTTTCACTTATATGTAGCTGGCAATAACAGAACAGTGGTCTCATTTCTTCATGTTGTAAATTTGTATTACCTGTTACATAGGGGTTCACTGATACAAGGAGGCAGTAAGCATTTGAGAACAAGATTTATATTTATGAATGCAACAGAAATGCAACGAAGTTCCAAGAATGGGAGCCGGCAGTCTCTGAAAGAAAATAATTCATGAGATTTTGACAGAGGTTTTCTTCCAGCTGCTTTTTTTTTAAAAAAAAAAAACAAAAAACCTCATGTGACACTGCTAATTGACTGGACAGATCTGCTAGTTGGACATTGCTTTGAAGTTGCTTTAACTGTAATTAGTAATGCTCCAAATATTGTGTCTCTGACTTCCTAAGACATGTCACTCGTTTTCAAAAGGACATCAATTTACACAGTGTTTACACTCTTACTGGTCTTTTCATTCACTTTCTGCATCGTTACTGAGTTCCTTCCTACAACAGCTAAGGATGTGCAGAGATGCTGTTGTTGTAAACCTTGTGTTCACTAAAAAAAAGTGTGGTTTTAGTACAGAATAAGCGATATTCATCAATTAGTGAAAACAAGGCTGCTGCTGTTTTTAATGGAGAGGTAACTATAATAAGGACTGCTGTGGGTTGTGCTGGGGATATTGTGACAGTTGCCCCCTCCGTAGAGTGGGATGGATGACTTGATGGATGCACTGCCTCCCTCTCTCCTACGCCCTAGATTTTGACACTTATTACTATGGGTATGGCAAACAGTTGCTTATGCAAATGTTCTGGCCTCCCTGATCCAGTGCACCTAGTACTACTCTTTAATGAATAAAAGCCCCTGCAACCCATGTTGCTAGCAGAGGTTTTGGGGTGGCTGTGTGTGCAGCCATTTGAGGTACCCTGCCTGATGTTCAGTTACAGCCATAAAACATCATTAGTGTTCACCTAGCTTCTTCTCTAGTTATGTCTTGGATAAACGTGCAGTGATTGAAAACACTATATATGAATGTGGTTTTATAGAACAACTTTTATTAGGTGTTAGGATTAAACTAAGGAAAGAGACATCCTCCTATAGGTACAGTTTTCACAATGGATAGATAATTTTCTTTTTAGATGATGGAGATGTTAGAAACAAATACTGCAGGCACAGTGTTCTGGTTTTTTACTACTTAAATCTTCCTGAAGAGAGTTGAACTATTTTAGGCATTGGCTGGTTAACTTGATTTAGACCTCCCAGAACAGCAATTGAACTCTTGTGAATTCTAAATTTTTTTAAGTGTTCAATTCTATGCATATTTCTTGCACCTGTTTTGTATTATGAATCTTTAAGTATCCCTCATGATTAGTCAGGAAAGCAATCCTATCGCTCTGTCACAGACAGAGGATGTTTTTACAGTTGGGAAGGGAGAAGTTGAAACTTGTAAAGTGTACCAAAGATACAGTATTCTACTAGGTGGTGCAGTGGATTAATTTAGTACTCCACGGAGTTCATTTTTCATCTCCAAAAACATGTTTTCAATCCCACCCGCATACGATTTTTTCCTCTTCCTTTTGATCTAGAAACCATGTCTTTAAAACTTTCAGAGCCAAAAAAAAGATAATCCTGGATACACTTCCTGGATATACTTTTAAAAATACCCATCCATGATAAGTTCTGACTGCTTGAGGATGTATAAAAAATATTTATGAACAGTGAGGGCTTTTTATTAAGCTCTGTGCTTTCAGAAGTTCAGGCTATAGTGAGAATGTGGGAAGGTGCCTTCTTTGGTCTTTGGAAGCTTTCTCACTCTGTTTACGAAGCAGAAGAATGTCCTCCATGAAAGGAAGAGAAAGCTGGAAAAATTGGCATTTAAAAGAATGCTGGGTGGGAGAAGTGAATGAGTGGTTTTAAGTTTATAACTACTCAGTAAAAACTTACCTAAACTGAAGGCCAGGATGCAAGAATCTCAAGTAGTAGAACAAAAAATTGAAAGGAGGAGAGGAGGAAAAACCTGGAAATCTAAGAAAATGAAACAAAGGAAACACAAAACCAAGAGTAAGACACTTTCCTGAGGTGTGAAAATCAATTTCAGAGTGTTCATGAGTCAAATTAGAATTTTTTTGAATTAATGTAGTGTACTTTTTCATTCTTAACCAAATTTAAAGCATGTAACTTGCTCCCCCCCTGCCCCATTTATATGTCACAAGGCATTTCTTGCAGTAGTGTTTTTTACCACTGTTTTTTCTTGGTTTTATTAATTTAATTATCTTAGAATATCTGCATTTCTGAAGTAGTTATTGTTATGGTGCTAAAATTTTCTAGGAACGGTTTTCACATGGCTGTTTGACTTAAAGTGGTTTTCTTAATCAGGCTCTAAATGTCTCTGAATCTGAACCGCTGGCATACTCTGGGAGTGTGTTCCTCTGATTTTGTTCCTCGGATGCTGTTTATTCATGGGCCAGAAAAGAATGGGAAATGCATGTCCAGGCTGAGGAAGGATTTTACAGAAATTTGACTGACATAAAGAAACTACATGGGACAGGAAGTTTATGTAGGAGCAGGACTAACAAGTTGAAGCTGTGTTATACTTGCATCTAGTGGTGGAGGGGTTTTTTTGGGCGGGGATAGGGGTGCTGTCTTACTATAAGGGTCTGCCTATATGTGTTGCTTTTAGGTCAAGGGCTATGTGGGGAGCAATGCTCTACTGAAAGAAAATTTGTTTTCCACTGTCCAGTAAAACATGCTCCCAGTTCTGGGGCATTGCTGCTAAAACCCTCAAGGAATAATGTGGATTCTGAAGTGGTTCATCAGAAATGTGGCTTCCAGTGGAGCTGCAGGTAGCTCTTAGACCAATGTACCCTGCAGAGCCTTCGTCAGGTCCTGGAAACAGCCTAGGTGTGGTCTAACTGCAGAAGAGGGCAAGGGGGATGCGGAGAGGGTGATAAGGATGCTTCCAAATTTATCACCTGTCAAGGTCCCTCCTTTTCTTTGCTTCTTCCTTCACAAAAGATGCCAGTCTCTGGATTATCAGAGTTGCCTTGATGTTTGGGAGTGTGGAAACCTCCCACACAGCTTCAAGGAAGCAAAGAATGAATGAGGCTTCTGAAAGCATGATAAGCAGCAGGTGCTTCTATTCTGTCCTCCCTCGTTCCTTCTCAGGCTTGCACCTCTGTTCTCTCTCCCTGTTTCCCCTGGCGCCATCACTATCAACTTCCTCTGCCAGCTCATGTTTCAGGTGCTTACTCCTCCACATCTCTGTTGTGGACCGCATCCTCTCTGAAGGAGTAGCTGCTGTCCTGCTATATTGTTGCTTACTACAGTAGGGTTATTACCATGCTGTCAGGAGTGCATGTCAAATGTGTCTGTATATTCACTTTTATTCAAAAGCGTACGCTTCACATTCAGTGCGTTTTCACATCTACAATAAAAGTCTTAGTCTGATTTTGGCAGGACACCTCTCCAGATTGTAGTAGTTCATTCTGGCCTGGTTTTGTTGTGGAAAATAAGTAATGGTTACAAATTTTATTCTCAAATACACACAGATATTTCCATAGATGCAGAAAGGTCTTTGTGTCAGAATTGGGTGTTGGGAAAGCTTTAAACCTTGGAAATCAGCTTTGTCCTTTTTCAGTGCAAATACACCAACAATAAGATTAGAACTTCTCTTTTACTACTAGAAATCACTTAAGAATTCAGCACTTAAATATTTATGACCTAGATGAAAGATGTTGAGCATTTATAGTTCATGCTGAGTTTGGCTTCAGTATAGTTGAAGTTTCTTAGCACCTTCCTTTCCACAATCCAAATGCATGCATTTGTTTAGCTTTATAATATTAAGTTGCTCTTCTTCAAGTAAAAAAGTAGTTTAAGGTAGGAAAAGCCAACTTAGAACTTCTCTTGTTCCCCACAAAACGCTTTTATAGCAAACAAAATGCCTATTATGTGCTCGTCTCACATTTATGAATTGCAAGAAACCTTTCATTTATTCTTCTCTGGGTTTTGACTGTCTTGTTTCATTGGTGAAACAGACAGCACTGGCAGTTAGAACAGGAAACTGTAGAGACACCAATAATTTTTTTTTCTGAAGAAAATATAAATGGAGGCATTCTTGAGTGCATATTTTGCTTGTTTCTTTTCATTCTAATTTTTTTTTAATTACTGAATCATTTTGTGCCATAAGAAGTACAGCTAGAGCCTTTGCTCTTTGAAATGGAGTAATTTTTGAACACCAATGGATTCAAGACAAATAAGAAATTTTAAATCATATTGTCAGCATCTTACGTGAAACATCCTACATACTTCATGTTTTTTAAGTTATTATGTTAATACAAGAGTAATTAGTACCATCATGGAAACATACACATGAGCCATGGTGATTATGCTCTTGTCCCATCTAGTGAACGCTACCCGCTTCCAAAAAAGCCGAAGGAAGATGTAGAGATGGACATAGTAACACTCTAAAAGACTTCACATATACATCTTGTTGCTAAATAATTGTTGTTAATAGTTGTTATTTTCTGATGTAACATCTAATAAAAAACATATGCTGTATGCGCATATCCTGTGTTGCAACATAAAACCACAGCCCATAGATAGTCTTGAAGCATTTCAGAAAGGATGGGACTTGGTGTAATCACCTATGGGTAGATTTCATAGGAGCAGGCAGGATTTCAGACCTCTGTGGTGGTACTAGTTAGTGCTGTATTAAAAATGACCTTAAAAAGAATGAAGTGCATCAAATGCTTCCAGCAATAAAAATGCCTTTTTTTTTTCTTTTGTTTGCTGTTTTGAGTCAATCATTTATACTTCTGAATTATGATATTATAAGAAATCATTTCAAAATTAATCAAACTAGATTCTGTAGATATTAGAATGAAGTAATATTCTTGAGACTGTAGTTATTTCTTTTGGATTATTGTATTCTGTGAGGCATTAAAAAATGATATTACAGCATCAGGCATCTTCTGTTGTCAGAAGCGAAAGAAAGAGGTTATAAAAGCCAAAAATAAGCATTTCATGTTTAACTAGTTTTAAAATATACAAAAAATGGTATCTTGGCACGCAGTGATCACTGCGGAGCAAAAAAGCTATCTTTGTAACCTCATACTGCTTTTAGTAATAAAAGCGTAATACTGTTTTCCCTGAAAAAAACCTGAACTCTTGGTAACAGTGGTAGATACATTACTTTGTAGTTCTGTTCTGTTTTTTAATACCGTGTAACCCATAGAGAGTTGTTTCATGTTCTTCCTTTTTTAATTTTTCTGAAAAACCATACTGCGCTCTCAGATAAGTAAAATTTTTTTTTAAATTCAGTTAAAATCTTTCAGACAGATATACTGAATATACAGCATTGTCATTTTAATCTAATCTGACATAAGAATTAATAGTTCTAATGACAGTTAAAGCTGTTTTCAGTATTGTACAATGTGGTACTTTATGAACACTTGAACAGGAAGTTCATTTCATGTGAACTTTAATTTGTGAACTTTCATGATCACATGGTCCAAATAAATGATCTTACCCTAAATATTTCCTAAGTCGAGTTGTGGATGTTGTTAAATTCATCATGTCCAGCTGTCAAATTATTACTGCAGTAACTTCTTGGGCTTTTTACTCTCTGAGTGCGATAGGCTTTGTTATTAACAGTGAGATTTCCTCTGAAAAAAGAGGTGTTTATAACCACTGCAGCCTCTGACACTTTTTTCCATCAACTGTTTGACTAGTTCAGTTTTGCTTATGCTTTTCCATCAGCCTTTTCCTTTCAGATGAATTTGTGTTCCATCTGAGTGTTATCTTTGAATTCAGTTTTATTTCAGTGATATTTGGAAAGATTACATAGGGCAACCGGAAGAAAGGCTTAGAAGTTGGGAGTTAGTCATACGTATTTTTTTCATTCAGTCAGTACATGAACAGGTCTTGTAATGGCTTTCTCTACATGGGTGAACTCTGGGGTTTTACAGAAACAACCCTGTTGTTTAGAATTACAGTACCATGATTAGCCATGAGTGTCTTCACAATAACTGAAGTGTTGCAATTATACAAGCATAAAGTACTTCGAAGGTGTCTCTCGATGATGGACGATACCATTCAATTATGGTGTCATGTGTCGTGGGCAGGAGACGTTTATTGTCGCATACTCACAACTGAATTCCTAGAGAAGCTTGGTTGAGGTCTTTTTCTTTAGTTAGCTTGATTTTCCTGGGAAAGAAGTAAAAAATGGGTTATTTTGGGTGGCGGATGATATGTGTCCATTTTGTATAGTGATTAAAACAGAGAACTAGGTGATAAATTTGAGGAAACTTCAGTTCTTTTCTTTCATGGTTTGTAATACAAAACATTCGTACTCAGTGTTATTACTGTGTTGTATGCAAGGCTATCTGTAGGGGCAGATTTTTGTAGTGAAAACCATAATGTCATCAATAAGGATTTTATTTTGACCTTTTAACCTGTTTAACAAAAAGCTTTTACTCTGTTGTTATCTGTAGCTTACTAGGAGAGCACTCATCCTCCTTAACATTAAATAAATAAATAGGTGGACTCCCCTTTTGCAGCTGGTTGATAATATTTAATGTATTGTAAGGCCAGTGAGACAGATAAAGTGCACAGAAAAGGCTTAACAGTACTTGGAGAGGGGGGAAAAGGGAACTTGCTTTCAAATAAAGTTCCCTTGTTTTTCCAAGTGCAGTTAACTTGTGGAATTGTGTGGAATTTAAGTAAACTCCTAAGCTACCTCTGTGGATTCAGTAACTTCTGACAACATCATCTTGCTGCTTCATTTTGTTGTCGTCTTCTCCAAATTGAAATATCTTTAGGGTTTGAGTTTATTTGAAGCAATCATACTTCATACTGTTGTTACATGTGCTTTACTGTAGTTTTTATTTCTATAGTAAATTTTACTGCTTAAAAAAAAAAAGTGTTATGTGATGATCCTTCCAGTAATTCAACACAAACCATCAATCCCCAGCAAAATCTGATGATGACCATGATCTTGGATGCTTTGTGGTCAGGATTTAGGAGTATGGCACAGACACTTACAGGGCTCTAAAAGATTGCAATGCTGTGATAATGGAGATACGCATAAGCTCTATGTGATGAGGAGCCATCTGTCTGGCACCTTTTTGCAGCATTATTTATGGTTTGTCAGAGGTTATGAACAAAGTAACAGGAACATAGGAGAGAGAGCAGTGGTGGCTTCCGCTCATTTCTATGCTGCCAAATTCAGACTGTGAAGTGACTTGAAACTACAAGCTCTCCCTGGATTCTGGTTTAGTTTATCTAAAGGTAGTAAACAGTGTTTAATTTGTTAACTAAAGAAACTATTGATTTCAGTGACTGCTGTTGCAATTGCAGCTACTGGTAAAATACAAAAGTGACAGGACGCTGGCTGTGGAGTGGTGTGTGGAGATGAACACAGGCGAGACCAAATTGGTACTGATTGCGAAGGGGAAAGATGCTGAGGAACCCATTGAGATACTCTGCCCCCCTTCTTCTGGGTGTTTGTTTGCAAGAAAAAGGGTATGAAGTATTCTGATAGTTCCTTTCATCACTGCTGCAGAATGGTTTTCAGCTGCCTTGAGCAAATCTGGCATGTAGTGAAATGGGTGCGTTGCCTAGCCCGTTGCTCTCATTGCCAGTTTTGAGGCTTTGATGCCAGAGAATTTCTGTAGGCTTGTACTCTGCAAACAGCTGGTGCACAGCAGTCCACATCCAGCTGATCATCACTAGACCTCTGCTGAGTGTTGCAGCTGGTGGTCCTCCCTGAGCCATTTCAGTAAAAAGGAGTAAGATGTGCTCAATTTAAATAGCAGGCCTCTGCTAACCGAACTCGTGACTGAAGAGAGTGGAGAGTTTGCTTTCATTAGAATCCTGGCTAGGAGGTTTGAAGGTGTCAAACTTCAGCAGGATGCAGCGTTGAACAAGAGGTAGGCATGGTAACATCTACCGTTGGTTGGCACTGCTGTGTTCAGAAGGCAACCTCTGTGCAGTTCAATATCCAAAGCGAGTGGAGCGTTTAAGCTACAGCAGCTTTAAAAAACTGTTCTTACAACTGGTTTTAGAGACAATGAGACAGCTGTACTCCTGTGGGTAATAAAATCAAAGGCAAGCATGTGCAAACGTTGGAGAGGGTGGTCTTGAGTAAGGAAATGCATTGGAAGAACTTACTTTAAAAAAAAAAAAAAACAACCTTCTGCCATAAAAACTGTTGCTGTTGACATTCCCTTTTGTCAAAAACACATCTTAACAATTGCATGCAAGTGGAAGAGGGCAAGGGAAAAATAATAATAAAGAACAGATCTTCCTGAACAGCTTCTAATGCCTCTGAAGAGAAGAGCCTCAGCAAATTTCATCATTTTTCTTTGGAACTTGTCTGTTGCTGGTGAATTTGCAGAGACAGTGTGTGTCTGCCATGATGCTGCTGATTGTAAAACAAAGTGCATGAGCTTACTAGAGTTCAGGAAATGTCTGATAGCTTCAAGTTTGGCACTTTCTGTGAGAGCGTAGGATGCTTGTTTGGGGGAAAAAAAATCCACAAGGCGACGAAGCTTTGTGGCTAATTAAAATCAGAGGGAGTATTTGAGCTGTTTTAGGGAGATGTAATCAGCTGGCTAGCGAGATTAAACTTCGGGAACAAAAGAGAAACATATTGCAGGTAGAATTCCAAGTGTTCAAAGCAGAGATGCAAAATTCATTAATGTTTTTCTCTGATTATGCAGTTAGCCCTTTCCTTGCCCTTAGGTTTACCTTGGCTAGGGCACTTGCAGTTAAATGGCACTCTGAAAATTACTGGAAAACATTAACATTAACTTGTTATTGTAAGCTGACATCATGCTGAGCCTGATGGGAAGTAAAAATTTATAAATAGCTTGTCCGTATGCGTAAGGCAAAAATCTGCTGAGTTTCAGCAGTAGCATGATTCATGTGTTTGCTGTAGTTTAAGTTTCATCATTAGTTATCTATGTTTCTGTGAACTTCATAGTTTCAAAAAGTATATGATGCCAGTAGAAAACTTCAGGAAGATCAGTGGTCCAAAACTGATGAACTCTGAGGAAATACTGTCTATATTTTCTGTGTATTTTTGGTTGTACAGTCTACATCTTACTGGCACATAGGTATTCTTCCCACCGTTTCCTCTGGAGAGCGAAGTGCTTTCAAAAAAGTATACTTAAAGCATAATTTAGTAATTTTTTCTCCCCACATAAATTCTCATGCACGTGCTTACTATCTGTGAACTGGAACTTAAAGGATCTCATTGAAGTCTGTCTCTGGGATGCATCCCGTGTAGATTTTAATTAAATCACTTAATCTCTCTGTTTCCTTGTCTGCAAGACTTTCTTCTATAATAATCCTTTTGGAATATGGGGTTGGGGAGGGAGTGCAGGGGGAGACTACAAGAATAGAGAAGCAATATGCCATTATGTAAGTAAAAGCTTTATTTCTTCATCATTCATGGAAAAGAAGTAAAAAGATGATGTGTATTTCGGGAAGCCAGTCCTCTCTTCTCTCGGATGATCTTCCTTGTTGGAAAGTGGCTGTATCTACATCCTCCTGATCCGAATTGTAGTATGGTGAGACTAAAAATACAGGAGGGCTGTTTGGCTGAGGATTGTCTTTTCCCTCTCGTGGTACAGCTCAGTGGGATCCTCTTACATGAATTACTTTCTAGATCTTACTGTAATGAAAAAAGAAAGAGCTTGCATTACATGCACCTTCCTTTGTGCTGTTGTCCTATATACTGCCCTTGTAAAGCTGAACTACTCATTATTAATGTTTACACTGGGAATTGTTTGACTTATCTACAAGTTAAGCCCACACATTAGCTATGTTGTCTAGACATAAGTTACTTTTATTGCATGTTTCAGTTGCACGTTCCTTTTTTGTAGGGGTAATTTTGATAGAGGAAAACTCTTGAGTTCTGCCTGCATTCAGCTGTGTTACTCTGTGATGGAGGAGTATGCCATTTGAGTTCAGGGTCTAGGCACCAACATGGATGGTGTTTGATGTATCTGTATAGCTGTAGCCCCTAAGGTCTCTGTTGTTATCAGCAACTCATTGTCTGAGAATTTTCTTCAAGGGAGGGACATTTTCCCTATTGTTTGCACTCAGAGAGGTGCAGCAATTGCTGCCGCGGAAGAATGAGCAGTGTTACACTAAGTTCAGCAGGCTTTATAATGTTGACTTAGAGTTCAGACAAGAAGAGTGCAACTGGCAATATTGAGTTCCTCAGATGTAAATGGAGCCGTTAAAAGTGACAATGTGCTTGTAAATACACAACAACGGAAGGGGAAGTTGATCCTCATACACCAAGGCATGTACAGCGACAGGTTATGACTGACTTGATGTATGAATTTGGAAAAGGGAAGAGGTAATATGACCCTGAAAAGCACCACCTCTTATTTTCATGGGTACAGCTACCTGCACTTGGACATTTGATGTGGCAAATTATTCCTCAGACATTAAAAATACTGAATGTTTTTCTTTTGTTTGAGAGAGAGAGACCTTTATATGTATTTTCTCTTCTGTAAGTTTAAAATCATTAGCTGAGAGAAGAAAATTGTTTTCTGAAGCTGCAAGTTTTACTTCACTTTATGCTATAATGTGAATTTAGGAAATAAAAGCATCAAATCAATATAGCTTATTTCTACCTATTTTCTCAGCTTGTGTGTTAATGCAGACATTCCTGAGACAGAAGATCACCTCTACTGAAACCAGCAAAGCTATGGGGTCAAGCAGCAGTGTACTTCTGAGTACTCTTTATAAACATGTTCGTACTGACTGTGTCTCTTACATGTCAGCTTCTTGGTGTCAGTGGGGTAGCTGTATCCTTTAATATTCTTCCTAATTGTAAATATCCCTCCGTAAACAAGGGTGTGTACCTTGGTCTTTTATTTGCATTTTGTCTCCTTCATGTGGATGCGTGCAGGATAACTGTGTTACAAGGATGTAGTGTGGGAAAGAATAATTTCAAATTGTTTAACCACCACCTCCCAAAAAAAGAAAAAGGAAAAAAAGCTTTTTAAAGGAGGTGGAAAGCTTTATATCCTTTGAGGTAACTGGATTAAGACAGCGATGGGTGGCTTTCTATGATGGCAGGGTATAGACTTGGAAGAGGAGACTTCATTGTATCCTTCCTACTGTTTGTTCTGATCAGAAATACAGGCTGAGCACAGTTTTTAACTGCTTCCAACATACAGTCTGGTGTGCTTCTCTAGACTTTCAGGTTTTGGTTACATGCTGCTGGGAAGATAATACGTACGTTTGCAGAGAGTGGAAATGCCACCAGCTCCACAGTAGCCCTTTTCATCTTTGATTAAGCCAGCTGGTTAGGAGGGTGTGTGTAAGACCCTTACTCATCAGGCAGGTTTGCCTTTTCTTAGCACCACCTACTTTTTGGGGTTTTCTGTTTTTTCATCAGCCAATATGTCTGTAGGTCTTTTGCTTGGGCTTCGCTGCCCAGCACATGCACCTTTAGTTATAAGATGAATGATAGCTTAAAAAGTATCTTAAATCCTAATGATAAGATAGTCCTAATAATTATAAGATCTGGTGTCAGGTTTCTGTGTGAATAGGCAAACCATGTACTTTTAAGAGAAAATTCTGCTAGGACTTTCAAGTAAAAAACACTAATGAATATGATGTTAGCTGGCAGCAAAATTCTTGTTTTGTTTTGTCCTAATACAGAATTTGAGTTGCATATGGAAATTTTAAGCTGGAATTCAATTTCACCCTGACTAAAACAGGAAGAAAAACCTGAAGAGAAACATAATAAAAATGGTATTGCAAGTGGTATTGCAAGAACTTTGATCAATGAAATTTCACATTCGTTGGCTTGTTTTAGACAAAAGGAGGAGTTTATCTTCAATTTTAAGAACATAATGGGTGTTTTGTGGTATATGTCTGTCACTGGGAAGACAGCTACTTTGCTATTTTTCAGCATTTTTTACCTTTCATTAGTTATGACACATTCATAATTTTCAGATCATTAAACAGCTGTGTTATTCTTGCTCAGTTATACGGAGTTAGCTAGTATTGTGTTTTTATTCATAACTTTAGACACTTTCATACCTTATTTTACAACTTTTTAATTCAATCAAAACATGCTTGCCTGCATTTTAATTAAAATAACGATTCTTTTATAAACTGGCTTTATGGATTTTGATGGATGTATTTGGAAGAAGGATTGAAAAGCCCTACTTTCTCATGAATAATAACTAAAATTGTGTAATTAGATGATGAAATGTGCTGACAAAACCAAGCTGAAATTATGGAAAAAATGAATTGTGAACCAGCGGTTGCTTTAAAGGAAGAAAAAAAATTTATTCATTTCTCAGAAAAATATTTGCAAAGGGAAATATTTCAACTACAGACGGAGTTTATTAATTCATACAAAAACAAATTTGAGGAAGCAAATAATATTCATATATAGTAATCATATATGACAATCATATAATTTATATTTGGCAGAAATAATAATCTGATCTGTTAATTGTGAAATTACCATCATGAAATTAAAGACTTCAAAGAAAGGAGGTGGTAGGAACAAAGGCATGATGCCTGTAATAATCTGGTATATACAAATGATCCAGGACTATGAAAGCAATGTAATAAGTGATGGCTTTTCTAACAATTTGCATTTGTTTGGGGATGGCAGGAGAATTGATAAATATTGGAAATTATTCTTCAATATATTGTCATTTAAATGTGGAAATAAATTCAGAATATTTAATCTGCCCCCCCCCCAAGCACCTTCAGCTGTCTTTTTTTTTCTCATAATTAAATAACCTCAGATGAAGGAAAGCCTTAATGTTTGTAATAGAGTTCATCCATCCACACTGTCCCTAAACCTCAGTGTGGCAGAGGATGAATCATACGCCATGAGAACGCAGGGCATGGGGGGTGCCACCAGCGCTGTCTGGTACAACGTGTTTGTGCGCTGTGGCTCTGTACTAATTTTAAACTATTATCCTGCAACTTGTGTAGCTGCTTTTGTTTGCGAGAGTAGCATGAACTGCAGGGACTGTGTTCGTACCATACTTGCTGGTGATAAAATATTACATTTCTTTTCCACAAATATAAATTTTTACAGAGCAGCACAATATCGGAAGGTAACCAGACAGTTATAAACTCTCCCATCTATTTTTGTATAGATATCTTCTTGGAAAACTGGCAGGAGGATAGTTGAGGTTTTTAGTCCCATTGTAATTATCACACTGGCACTTTTCATCTTCAAGAAAAAAGGGATTTTTAGGGCTTGTTTTTCCCTAGAGATAATTATTGTAACTTGGAACTTTTTATCATCCTAATAAAAATGCCTTCACCTGTCACAGCAGCTTGCCAGTTTTTATCTACGTGGTTGTACTAAAAAAAATGAAAAATTGGGCCTCACTTTCAGAATACAGAGATAACTTGGCAGTTGTATTTATCATTCAAGAAGAATAAAATTTTATCTGCCTTTAAATGAGAGAAGAAAAGAAAAATCACGTTTGAGGCTTTCTCACTACCCTGTTAATACTCAGGCAAAAGCTTTTGATGGAACAATTCCAAAAAACCACATTTAACTTAGTGCAGTAATCTCCCTACTACTGCCATTTTGCAAACACCCTTTTTTGGCTTTCCTTGTTGCTTCAACCTCTATAGCTTGGTGAGCGGCATATGTTTCCAAGCTTAGTATTTACACAGTGTTTTCTTTCAGCTGGTGAAACATCTGTATTCTTCGTATTTTTTTAGGGAGTTAAATGATCTATGCTGAGAATGTACAGTTTAGGGTGATGTCAGTTTGCTTTTTTTTTTCTTTTTTCCCCAAGAAGCACTGAAATGAACACTGGGAGCATTGTTTCAGTCTTGCACTTAGGAATGTGAATATTTGTACTGTATACTTAATTTCATCCAAACATAGCTGAGGGCATGCATGCAGAAGTTTTTATTGCTTCAGGTCAGCTTAAGAGGAGAAAAGTTTAACTTTGCTACTTCACTGAGAAATGTGTAATTATATAACCTTCAGCGTGCTTTTAGAAAATCTGATTGTTTAAAAAAGGCACTTTGTGCAGCAACATGTTGAAGGCTGTGTTTTCTTTTAAATACGAACATGTGCGCATGCACACCAAGTACCCACCTCATCATTATTTCATATCTAGAGTTAAAAGTTTATTGTAAGTTTCAGAAACCTTAGTTCCTCCTATAAGAGTAATGCTACAAAATGTTAATTTTAATTGGGTAGACAGCAAGTGTCACAATAGATCAACTTTGTGGCTGTTAAAAGGTTGTGTTATATTTGCAGTGTCTCTGTATGTATGAGGGAAAACTCTTGGCATAAAAAAAAATTAAAAGGCACTTGCTAATTTTGTGTTTTATACAAGTTTTCATCCACCATTGCATTGCTTTGTTATTCTAATAGTGTATTTCACAGCTTGAATACAGCAATTTGAGCTGATATGAGAGCTTCTAAAGATAATGATCAGCTTCATATCATATCAAAGTTGATGTGGGAGAGAAAAATGTCTCTTCCTGCTTCTCATGATTCGTATTTTTGACTTAGCTGATGTCTAATGATTTATTTTTGAAAAAAAACTAATGTGCATTTTTTTTCACTTGATCATCCAGAATGAACACTTGGAAGATAGCAGATGTTATGTCTTAAGATCTGCTTGGGTACAAAAAAACCACTCAACTTTCTCATGTCATGAGAGGGAGACAGAGAAGGCTCTCAGTGTTGCATCTGAAAGCATACTGTTTGGTGGGGGATGGATGTGAACAGGACAGAAGGATGTGTGTGCTGATTGATGAGCAGGGAACCAAGCTGGCTGTTTCCTTTTTTGCCTCTTCCCCTCCCCGCTCTTCTCTGCTTTCACCCCTTTTCTTGAGGCTTCTACACCTGAAGAACAAGGATGAAGCATCGACAATGCCAAGGAAGGAAGGGAAGGTACTGGAAGTTGGGAACACAGCTTCCATTCATTGGCATGCTGGGTCCTTGGGTTTTGCTAATGAGGATATAGTGTCACACCTGAGCTGGCTTGCTGGCTTGGTGCCTTTTTTTTTTTTTTCTTCCCTTCTGTGTTATTCTGCACTAAGAAGTCCTCCCATGTTGGTGGTTTTACCTGCAGCTGGTTAGAACATGCTGCGTCAGAGTTAGTAGAACCTCATGGACCAAAGGGTCTCATAATGGTCAATTGCTGGACACTGTTCCCCATTATGTATCCAAGTATCTGGAGTTCCCATGGCTTGCACTGTTTTAACAACTCTTGCCCAGGTTGATGGGCAGTCTGTACAATCCTGCTGGTGTGTTAGCCTGACTCCTGAACAGCCTGGTCAGGGAAAGGAAAGGTTTGTGAGCATCCAGCAACTTGCCATCTTTAATGCAGGGTTCCACAGAACTATAGACAATGCCTGGTGTGTTGTGTCTTCGGTCCTATTAAAAAGACGCCCGACATCTCAAAGATGCTTTCAGGCTGCATTCTTGGTGTTTAGTTCATGTCAAATTTACAGATAATCACTCTCATCCAGTAAGTTTTCATAAACCTTCCTCTACGGACAGTGCAAATCTCTTGTAAAACTACCTTTAAAAAAGAAAAAGTCATTAATATATTGCCTTAGTGTAATAAAAAAACAATCCCACATACAAAAGGAACACCATGACCTCATTGCATTTATGTGTAAGTGAGGAATTCAGCAGAGGATTTTAAATCGAGTAGTATTTCGGACTTGAGGAGAGCCATGTGCTGGAAAGCCTGTCTATTTTATTATCTCTTTCAAACAGTCACATAAAACTTGCTACCTCCCCATGCAAACATTGCCTGGCTTGTAGTCTTAGATTGTGGAAGCTACAGCAATATTACTATAAGCCAAACGATGTGTTACACATGATGGAAGTGAAGAACTACTGAGGTTAACTTCTACAGATTGCTTGTGTGGTTGCCTCAAGTTTTAGCTTACATAAATAAGGTTTTGAGCTTACATAAATAAGGCTTTGGATAAAACACACGGGCATTAATTACGATTTCAAATTTAGTTCAGGCATTCTGGAATCTTACGCGGAAAAAAATAATTTCTTTGTGGGGAAAGCTTTCTAGGTCTGTAAAATTTAGTGAGGGGACCTGAATAAATGATAGAGGGCTTGCACTGAAATAATGAGAATGTCAGTATTTTGCATATGTCAAAAGTTGCACCAGGATAAACTGTAGTAGTTGAACATGGTTGTTGATGAATGCCAACATTTTTCAAAAGTGAATCAAACTCTGACGTGAGTTGCACCTTCTCATTCTACTGCTTAAATATGAGTCATGCCCTCTGATTTTTACCTTCTGAATGGTATTGAAAGGATATGGTTTCTATAGAGACTGAATTGCAGAGGAGTTTTGATTGCATTTTCAGTACTGAATTTCCTACCTGGACTAATGTAAATCCACAAATTTGACCTACTTAGTATGCACAGTTCTCCCTCTCTCAAGACCTTTTGCTTGAATTATCAAACTACTTAGGTTTCCTTCGTATTTAGGAGGGAGGCACTTTGGGAATTGTTTTCAAAACTGAAGAGATTAACTTAATTTAAGCTTCTAGGAAAAAATACGATAGCCCCTTCATAACTGTGAAACAGATTTTATATTATCGCTTAGAAGTAAATCCCTTCTCGTTCTTGGAAATGAACACAAGCACAGAAGACTAAAATCAGAAAGGTTAAGGCACCAAATGATTTTCAATTAGCAGAGGATATAAAAGGCAGTAAGAAGAGCTTCTGCATACACATTATTTTCCTTTTTCATCCCTCTTCTTCTATAGAGTCCATTACTTAACAGAGATTGAACAAGCCACAAAAAATAGAGAAACTAGTAGTAGTGGCAACTTTGTGCTTTGGTTTTCATGAAAAAGGTTAATTTTGAGTTGATACTTACATAAACCATTTTAATAAGCAGACAGTTGCACAGGCAAGAGCAGGCTAAAGAAGAGGATTCAAGGTGGAGGTCTCTGGTGACACTCAAAAGTTTGCAAGCTTGCACTTCTGCAAAGCCCTTTGTAGAAAAAGATCAAAATTCAAAATCATCTTGGAAAAAACATCTTAGAAAGATGGTCTGCTGTCAACAAAATGATGTCCAGTACAGAGGACTTCAGAAGATTTTAAAAAAAAGAAAGCAAGATGACAGCTATCTTTCTGGGATGTCTCTTGCCTACAGAGCACCTGCTAACACAAGGAGATGAGAGTTTATTTCATTTTCCTGTCAAAGGGGCCCCAGTGGGATCTCTGTGTTTAATAAGTGCCTCAGTAAGAAAAAAACCTGGACTGACTGAATGGTGTCCAGAGAACAGTTGTTTACTGTGAGGGCAAGGGTGGAAGTGGAGAGGAACACCTTACCTCAAGAGCTTGGATTCTGAGGGTGAAACACTAGAAGAGGTTGCATACAAATATTTTGGAATCTGCTTTCTTGGCTGTTTTCAGGGTTAGGACAGTCAGCCATTTGTTCCATTGAAGAATGTTTAGACCCTGTCTCAGTGTTTGTGTGGATTAGATAGTCTCTTGACATCTCTTCTGTTCTGTTTCCATGCTTATTTGAAACTACTGCAGCTGTTTTTCCACTTGAATAATTTCACAAAAAATAACCCAGATGAAATTGTGTCAAGTTAATGCTATGCGGCAGTGCTTGTGTTTCCAAAACAAGCAAACAAACAAAAAAGATATAACCCCAGGAGCAAGTGACAGCTGGAATGCAGCAAAACAGGATCTGAGATGTAGAAGTCTGGATATAAAGGTTTTTCTTTTCCCAAAGTGAAGTGAAGGCCTCAACTTGATCCGTTAGTCATAAAATTGTCACTTTGCAAGTATGAAGTGCTAATATTCTCACACATTAAGAGTGTTTCCATATAGAATGCTCATGTGTGTATTTTCAGAAATGGTCTGGTAACACCTCTAAAGCTTCCTAAATTCTGCACATGGCTAGTTTCAATAAATAATTGTTTGGGGCTGTACTTTTTCAATTTGCATAGAAACCCTGTCTTGTCTATCAAAGTAACTTACCTATGTAGGCAAACAATTTCAAATTTGGAGGCTGTAAGGCAAGTTAAGGAAAGAGGGAAATTAGCACCCTGTTCCTCCTATTGCAGCTTCCAAATTGCTGTCACGAATGCAGGTTTGTGAATCCTGCTGATTATGTCAATTCACTATGAATGAGTGACTTTACACAGTTTGATTTAGTAACAGTTATAATTAACTTGTAGCAAATCGCAGAATTTGATTATAATATTTTCAATAGCACTCAATCATCGATGATTAATAAAGTGATTAGACAAAATTGATCAAAACAGTGACTTAGTTACAGATTGGAAGATGGCAAGGTTCACTCTATTACTACATGGAAGCGCATAAAAGAGAATTAAATCACACTGAGTTAGAATGATTCATAAAGGGATTGCGTATATATGGAATAAGGAGGACCCTCCCGTTGAGTCACGAGGTTTAGAATAGACCCCCTTGCTTTCTAAACTCCTTCTCAAAGAGGAGCCTAGGTGCAGCTGGGCCCACTCTTAGTCTCAGACTTGGTCAACGGTTTATATGGATAAGGTTAATGTATATATATGTATATCTAGTACATAGGAAAATTGTATAAAGGAAATTGGGTTATATGAGAGAGAGAGAGAGGGAGAAATCGTGTGTAGGGGATACGGAAGCCTTCCCATTGAGTCACGAGGTTCAGAATGGACTTTCTAAACTCTTCTCGGAGAGGAGCCTAGGTATGGCTGGGCCCACTCTTAGACTTGGTCAGCGGTTTAGGAGAGTAATGCTATAAGAATAATACAGCAGTATAAAACTCCCTTTAAAATTAAATCATACATCTACAAACTACTTAAATTGATTCACGCATGTACATTCACAAATATAAATGCATGTATGAAAATAGTATACCTGTTAAAAATTCCCCTCGAGTTTAGTGAAATACTCACGTCTAATGCCTTGGCATTTCTCAACAGGCGAGAGTAGAGTCTCGAGGAGTGAAGAATTTCAGCTGCCCAGGCTGCGTTGTCGATCTCTAGCAATGGAGTTCTGGTGGCAGCAGACTTTTGGGGTCTGCTAGTTTTGGCTGACTCTGAGAGACATTTCGATCAGAGGGAGATGCTGGTGCAGCCCACAGCAGTCCAGGAGAGCTCAAAGGGCCTCGCTTAGGACTGCTGTTTATAGGATTGTGAGATGATTGACTTTAATCACCAGTAAATTTCCATCTGAGCCACAGTTTGGGTCAGCTTGTTGTTGGAATTCCACCAGCAATGATACCACTGTTTCAAGGCTGTCTGGGGTAGCTGTTTGTTCTTGCTCCCCTTGTTAGCCATAATATGAATCTTGATAAGAACAGGGCCGCTCTCTGCTCCAGCCATGTAGGAGTTTCTGGTACAATTAAGGGGCGCTTAACTGACCAACTCGCTACACAAAAGCCGCAGCCTGGAATTCCTGAGATTGTAAAGCAGCTGAAGTGAAGGGGAGAAACAACAGAAAAACAGAGGCGGGGGGATGTACCACCACAATTGCACATGCATGCAAAACTCCTTAACCTGAGTGAGGTCTTTCCCATTAGGCTTCAGTACTCTGCACCATGTGTCTCCATGGTTTTTTCATTTAGAAATTAAATCACCTAGGTGTCGCCTGTTCACTTGAATATGAATGGGAAAGGTAAAAACTAAGTGGGGTGGTATGGGCATCGTCACTTGTGTCAGAAGTGCGTGTCATGCACTCTCTCCCACGTGCAGAGAGCATGGGTATTACAGGGGCTGGGCCTGGAGAGTCCCTCTCCACTGTACAGTTGGTACCAGCTTTCATATATTATCCAATATTTCCTTTTCATGCTTATGATCTGGATGACTATACATCTTTTTTTAACTCCCATTGTTTCTTAATGCTTTTCTATATATTCAGTACTACTTTGAAAACCTGTTTTTAAATAGCAAAAGAAGGTCTCTAAGAACAGAAATTACTTGCTTTGTGAACTCTCTGACCAGAAAGCTACAGGTCATGCTTTCTATTTCGGTATCTTGAATTCTTTCCTTCATGGTAGCTAGGACGTGTCTGCTAGGCTTTGATGTGAAGTTCTGGAGAAGATTGTGCAGTCAGTGCACAGCCCCAGTGCAGGAGCCCAGTCTTCTCTGTCCTTGGAAGGGAAAGGGGCGAGCGTCTGCCTTCTCTGTGAAATCCAGCTGCCCACTGGGTTTGACCGGAGCCCTGAATGAAGGATCTCAGGAGCAGGAATAAAGATACTTTTCTGTCAGCACTTCAGAGTGGTTATAGGTGATAATTCTACTGCCTTTAAAAAGCTTTTTACTCAGTGTGTGGATTTTAAAGACCCTTCCCTGTCTCCTTGCTTGTACTTGTATGATAGGACCAGCCCAGCTCCATCCAGTGGGCCGAGCTGCCAGCATGCTCCACGGACAGTTGTGCTGGCACCGCTGAGCAGATGGCACCACAAAAAGGTTGAAAGTTGAGGGGTGCTTACGTTGGAAGGGCCCAGTAGGAGTGGTGTTGATCAGGCTGTCCTCTGTTCACTTCACGGAGCTTAACATCTTCCAGCACTTGCTGTGTTTTGTTGTTCAATTACTGTGAAAAGTGAATTTTAAAGAATAGACAATTTAAGGATTCCATCTGTTGTTACGCCAAATGAGTACATGTTTTTCCTTGAGTAATAGTTGTTCATTTTGCAGGTGGTTGTTTTCATCTTACAGTTATTTGGAGAAAAAGCAGTGGCTAGAAATTCTAGTTTCAATTTTTTTTTTTTTTTTTATTTATTCAGGTTTTTCACTTGCTGCAGTCGTACTTAGAATCAAAACAGCTTGTTAGTTCGGACTTTCAGCAGGGACTGGGTGACATGATTACCTGTATAGGAACCAAACTGTGGTTGGCTAAAAGGTAAGATAAAACACAAGATATATATTTTTATACACAGAGGTTACTAACGTATGAAAGGCTTGGCTGATGGGTTTTTTAAAAATTATATTTTATTTTGGCAACGTGGACAGACTTATTTCTCTAGAAACATGTAAAATTTAGATGCCTTATTGGCTTGCTGTGTTTTTAATCAAGATGATTTACCTGCCCCCTGCCAAAAAGGAAGGGATGAAAAAATGTAAGTATACTTTACCTGCATGCATTACTGTTTTTCAGTCTTCTCTTAGTTCATTCTCAGCTAAATTTTATAGTCCAGTCATTTAAAAAAAAAAAAAAAAAAGTGTGAATGAAAATCCCTACAGAAGCAGCCTTTTGATGAAGGGATGAATGTTGCTTCTGGGCTAAGAAAAGTATGCTACATATGCAAGGTTTTTATGTTACTATTTTCTCTGACCTTTTCAAAAAAGTAGTAGAAAAATGGCATAGCAATTATAGCAATTGTTGAAACTTGATAAAAGTTTTTAGCTGCCCACAAACAATCCAAGATAGTTTTGGAAAGATTTTCCTTAGGTTTCTGTAAAAGGATCTTCAGATGACCTATATACTGCAATGAAGAAATGTTTTTTTACTTTTTGTTTTTTTACTTTTTTTTTTTTTTTAATCTACTTGATCTTATCAATTGCTTCTGAAAATTCCCACCAAAAACTAAAGGGATCAGTTGTGGTCAGAGAGCACAAGTCCTTGTGTAGATAAATAACTGGGTAAAATATTGCAGAGTACAGTTTGCACAGTAAAGGGAGGTCACCTGGTCACCTGCAATCTAGTGTGGATCTCTGATAAAACATGTTGCTTTGTTATCATCAAAAGCAAAATCATAAGTGATTTGGAGAAGCAGGGTGACTAGAGCGTTGAGGAAGTCTTCTGCCAGTGTTCACTGAGTTGGGGTAATCAAGATACAGTTGATCTTTGAGAATTACAGAAGTGTCTCCTGAGAGAGTGAGAGTGATGATGTAGCAGGTAAAACTTGGTGTAATTTTTGTGAAATGATGCACATGAATAAAGCAGCCTGGACTTTACTTGGGGAAAGAGTGGTTGACCGAGCAGATTTTTTTGTTTGAAAAAAATCACCCTGATTCTTGGTCAGGCCCAAGTGGAGAGGAGGCAAATATCATAAAAAGAATGCAGAACAAAACAGAAAACACACTTATGTTTCTGTAGTAATCTGTGTTGTATATTTTAATATTGTGTAAATCCCAAAGAAGATACAGTAGACGTGAGAAGCAGTAAAAGGACTGGTAATAACTACAGAATAGTTTGTAGATGGGGAATGACTAAATAGGCTGAGACTTTTTTAACCTGGAAAAGGGACAACAGAAGGATGACATGGAAAAAAAAATTAATGTTATGAGTCACATGGAAAAGGAGATAGGTATTTAGCATCCCTTCCAATGCAAGGTGGCAGATGTAAAAGAAACAAAATAATGAAGTTTTTCATGTAATTTTAGTTTAGCTATGGAACTCCATGATACAAGATACTGTTGGCTTTAAACCTGTCTGAATTTTTAACAAATCATTGAACAGAGTGAGAGAAGGAAGGCCCAGTGAGGTTACTAAGTATGTAGTTAACACAGTTGGCTCAAGAAATTCTTCAGCAACCTTGAAGGTTGAGAGAGGTTTTTTGAAGTATCACTGTTCTTACGCATCCCTTCGCTGTGCATCTACTCTCTGCCCCAGTTGGAGACATCATGGTGGATTTAGTGGACCTTTTGACTTGACTCAGCGTAAGCATTCTGAAGTCTTTAAATGAGAATGGTAATTTACTTAATGAAATGAAATGAAATCCATTGATACTGTTAGATGGAAAAAACCCCAAACACCAGTGACCAAATTCAGTAGAAAGATACTAGTGCTAAATAATTCAAACCTTTTTCTCCTGCAGCAAAATGCATAAGGGCTAGGCTCTGTTCATTACAGATTTTAAATAAATTCTGTGTTTTCAAAGTATTTTTTCAGAACTGGTCTTTAGTCATATTAATGGTGACTTTTTTTTTTTTTTTTGTATTCTTGCCAAAAGGAAATGTTTTCAGGCTCTCTCTAAGAAATCCTGGTGCAATGGTATTATAGGTATTGGAAGAAGAGATGTATTTTCTCTTTCACTTGCTTGTAAAAAGCCATGGCTGCATGTGCTACTATTAACCCTCTGTCAGTACCACATTTTCATTTTGTCAGTTGTAGCCTCCTTTTCATATTCATGCATTCTCAATTACGCAGTTAATGCTATACATAAAGGGTTTTTTTTAATGTCTTTCTTCCATAAACAGTGAAAATTGATATTACAAGCATACAGGTTTGCAACACTATGTTAAGGCATTGGTTTCTGATGGGCAGAAACTCTTTTTGTAAATTTCTAATGTACTTGATCATTCTCTCTCAGTCCATACAGCTATACGTCCTTAGGCACACTTTGAGCTAAGGTGTGTTTTCTTTTTTCTTTCATTTCTTTTCCTAAGTCTTAAAAAAACAAGTAAAATATCCATGAAATGTTTGGTAACTAAATTTACTTCCACATATGTTTTAAACTTAGGACTACAATAAATGATACAGCTTGAAAAACTTTGCTTGCCTCATAACTTTCTGCTTGAGATAAATGTGTTCATTGTGGCGTGATTTAAAAACAAACAAAACCCCAACAAACAACCCAAACAAACTTATTGAAATAGATGGTATTTTCTGGTAGTTTTAGTCTCCCACGTTCAGTGTGCAGCTTCACCATTTGTATTTGGCTGTATGGAGCTGAACAACTGTTCTGTGATGAATGGTGGGTTTGGGGGTTTTTGTTGTTCTTGTTTTATCTTTTTCTTATTTTAAAGGGGGTTTGGGAGGATGCTTGGCAACTGAGTTGTGAAACTCAGTAAGTCCATCTTTCAGTTTTCTGGCTGTTGGGAGAGCATTATCAGGAAATCAGCACTGCATTTGCGCCCTGTTGTTAGACTTCTTGGTATGTATCTGCTGCTGGTCACTGTCAGAGAGCGTGCTGGCTGGCTGGACCCTTGGTCCTCATACAGTCACTCTTTCTTTCTTTCTGTTCCAGCAAAGAGAGTGAGTACCACAGAGAAAAACTGATGAACCTCCATCTGTTTCTTCTGCCTTTCTCATAAGGAGATAACTTAGTGTGTCACTGGTACCATAGTGCAGTGATTGTTTGAATAGAGGGTATTGTAGGCGCTCACTATTAATCTTAAATGGGTAAACAAAGTTAAAATAACAGGAAAGCAGTTTGTGTATTTGGGGAAACGGGGAATTATTTTGAAACAGCAGTCTTCATTCACATTTCTGTACTAGTTCTGTAAAATTCTTGCTGGCATTCTTTCAACTACGTACTTCCTTTTACTATGGAACAAACTTCTCACAGAAACTCTAGTTACAAAATTTTGGATTGCATAATCCAAGGGCTGGAGCATCTCTCCTATGAAGACAGGCTGAGGGAGTTGGGGTTGTTCAGCCTGGAGAAGAGAAGGCTCCAGGGAGACCTTATAGCAGCCTTCTCTTACAAAAAAGCTGGAGAAGGACTTTTTAGAAGGGCATGTAGTGACAGGACAAGGGGTAATGGCTTTAAATGGAAAGAGGGCAGATTTAGAGTAGATATAAGGAAGACATTCTTCACTATGAGGGTGGTGAGGCACTGGAACAGGTTGTCCAGAGAAGTTGTGGACGCTCCCTGGCAGCATTCAAGGCCAGGCTGGATGGGGCTTTGAGCAACCTGGTCTAGTGGAAGCTGTCCCTGCCCATGGCAGGGGGGCTGGAACTAGATGATCTATAAGGTCCTTTCCAACCCAAATCATTCTGTGATTCTATGATTGTCATGTATATATCTGGAGAAATTATTACCTTTCTTCAGCTGATTGCTAAACGGGTTTTTTTGTTGTTGTTGTTTGGTTGTGGGGGTTTTTTTTAACCAGATTATAATTTCCTTTAATCAGAATGTATTAGTGTAGAATACCTCAAGAAAATATTGCACATTCCTTGTAATATAGTAATCTCTTCTCCCTCCACTCCCCCACCTTATTTTGCTTTAGAGAATAAAATGGCTCACATTCCCCAAACTGAATTTCATAAAACATTCACTTTTTCAACTGGTATTTTCTGTCTGTTGTGAAGACAGGTTTCTGATGTTAATGAGACATGCTTGCTTTTTCCCCTTTGTAGCATATATTAGAATATTAGAAGAAGAAAAATCTTTCCTCCACATTCCTTGGTGGTTTTTTTGAGTTTTGGTTGGGGGTTTTTGGGGTGTTTTTTTTTGGTTGGGTTTTTTTTTTTTTTTTTTTTTTTACATCTTCAAAATACTAACGTTTTTGAGTATTCAAAAGCAGTATTTCCACTTTTGATGTTTTGGTGAATGAGACTTGCCTTCCATCCACTTCTCAAGGTGATGTTTGAAACTTTTCACTTTACTTGCAGTTTTATACTTCATTTGGTTCTTTTTATTTTGTTTTAGAATACACTTGTTTGTTGGTCTAAAGTGGGTGCATGAAAGGCAGATCCTGCTTGACCAACCTGATCTCCTTTTATGACCTGGTGACCCGCCTGGTAGATGATGGGAAGGCTGTGGATGTCATTTACCTGGACTTTAGCAAAGCTTTTGACACCATCTCCCATAATATTCTCCTTGGGAAGCTGGCAGCTCATGGCTTGGATGGGCGTAGTCTTCACTGGGTAAAAAACTGGTTGGGTGGCCGAGCCCAGAGGGTTGTGGTAAATGGAGTTAAATCCAGTTGGCAGCCGGTCACGAGTGGTGTTCCCCAGGGCTCTGTTTTTGGGCCAGCCTTGTTTAATATCTTTATCAACGATCTGGATGAGGGGATTGAGTGCACCTTCAGTAAGTTTGCAGATGACACCAAGTTGGGCGGGAGTGTCGATCTGCTGGAGGGTAGGATGGCCCTGCAGAGGGACCTGGACAGGCTGGATCGATGGGCCGAGGCCAACTGTATGGGGTTCAACAAGGCCAAGTGCCGGGTCCTGCACTTGGGTCACAACAAGCCCATGCAACACTACAGGCTTGGGGAGGAGTGGCTGGAAAGCTGCCTGGCCAAAAAGGACCTGGGGGTGTTGGTCGGCAGCCGGCTGAACATGAGCCAGCAGTGTGCCCAGGTGGCCAAGAAGGCCAACAGCATCCTGGCTTGTATCAGGAATAGTGTGGCCAGCAGGAGCAGGGAGGTGATTGTTCCCCTGTACTCGGTGCTGGTGAGGCCGCACCTGGAATCCTGTGTCCAGTTTTGGGCCCCTCACTACAAGAAAGACCTTGAGGTGCTGGAGCGTGTCCAGAGAAGGGCAACAAGGCTGGTGAAGGGTCTGGAGCACAGGCCTTCTGAGGAGCGGCTGAGGGAACTGGGGTTGTTTAGCCTGGAGAAGAGGAGGCTGAGGGGAGACCTTATCGCTCTCTACAGCTACCTGAAAGGAGGTAGTAGTGAGGTGGGTGTTGGGCTCTTCTCCCATGGAGTTAGCGATAGGACTGGAGGAAATGGGCTGAATCTGCGCCAGGGGAGGTTTAGGTTGGAAATTAGGAGAAATTTCTTTATTGAAAGGGTGGTCAAGCATTGGAACAGGCTGCCCAGAGAGGTGGTGGAGTCCCCATCCTTGGAAGTGTTCAAAAAACGGGTAGACGTGGCACTTTGGGACATGGTTTAGTCTAGTCTGCCCTTGATTGGTTTAGAGTGGACTTGGTAATGTAGGTTAATGGTTGGACTGGATGATCTTAAAGGTCTTTTCCAACCTAAACGATTCTATGATTCTGTGGGTTTGTAATGTTACTGCTTCCGCCCACCCCCACACCAGTGTTAGTTTATTATATTTTTTCCATGTATGGGAGATGCAGGGCATTTGAGAAGAACAGAAATTAAAAAATACATAAAATCTGCTTTGCTGGAGAACTGAGGTGGTGGAATGAAGTGATGGAAATTAGTCTGGCGAAAGCTTTAAAAAAATAATCAATGCATCAAGCTAAGCCTTTGAAAGAGTTCAAAGTCTTTCATTGGAATTAATTAAAAAAAAAAAAAGTTGTTTTTAGCTCAGCTGCATACCAAGTTGTTACAAGACTAACTGTTAGGTGCCTTCTGTTTCATAAATACAGAAAGCTAAATGAGCAGCCTTTGGAGCTGGTAATTTGTTGTACAGAAGTCCCGGAAATATCTGTCTTGTTTCATTTGTAGCCTTTGGCATGGCAAAGTATTGGTATTGGAAAATTTGTGAAATCATGTCATTGCACAGCTTTGCTGTAGGATTCTGTCTTCCAGTCCTTTCAGTTTGATTTTTTTTTTTTTCCGCCTTCCTTCTTACTGTAGACCACAGGAGGGGGAAAAGACTTTGAGGTTCTGCCAGAAGTCAAATAACATACTCTGCTAACCTCGAGCCATGTGCCATTTCTTAGCTGAGAGCTTGTCTGCAGTGGGAAAGTTTACTTCCAAGACTGCTTTCTTGAAACTAACTTGTGTGGAACAGCCTTGTATAAAACCAACTGTCCTTGCCTTTTGCAAAGAGTCACTAGTTTGTCTGGAATGGACCACCTGTGGTGTATGCACTTAGCTTTATAACCCAAATATCCCATTTTCTGTGGTGCTGCTCCTTAGTGCTCTGCTTTATGGATGGGACTGTTAAAAATACAAGTGAGTCCTGATGTAGGGGCACAAGATTCAAGCTCACACAACAAATACATGCAAAAGTTATTCTAGGCTCGGGCTGAAAACGGGATTCACTGTCCACTGAGATGCTTGCTGCTCAGTTTTCTCCAGGCTGACTCTAGGATGGATCCAGCTGTAACTGCTTTGAATGAGGGAAATCTCACAGGCATTTTATAACACTACAGAGTACGTTAACTTGCCAAGTTGATGGCCATGGCACCCCATCAAACCTGTGGTGTCCCCTTTCCCTCCTCCGCTTTTGGCAGCACCATGTGAGTGACAACAGGCAGACAACAAGTCTTAGGTCCTTCCTAGAAGGAACTTAATGCAAGGTGCATTTAGGCAATCTGTGTGGAAAGCAGGAATTTGGCCTTGCTGTGGTTTCAGGACTTTGTGGCTCAAAGAGTGTAACCTAAATATGCCCTTGCTCTATTGCCCCTTGGGAGAGACAGTGGTAATTTTTAGTGAGCAGGCTATTAAAGGCAAAACAATGGCACATGCAGGCCTATCTAGATATAGGTGGAAGATGCCCATGACTCTTTGCAGCTTTTGCAAGCAGCCTCTGTGTGATTTTTGGAAGGGCGACATTATTTGGGAGCTAAAAGGGGCTTTTGTACTTTCAAAACAGCAAGAAGGCAACAACTAAGGAGAATGTAAGATCATCCTCCTTGGCAGAGTGGTCCTTCGCTTCAGATAGTTCCCTTGCCGCTGCCTCTTTCACTGCATCAAGACAGACCTTCGTGTCTTTCCAAGGCCATGCCTGCCTTTGGAACCTTCCTGTTTTCTAACTTTTCCGGTTTTCCATTTCTGTCTTTAAAAGCTACACATTGAGCAGTGCAGTGAATTATCTTTGTTCATTAGTAGTCTGCATGCATTATACAGACATGTTCAAAAACTGAAAATAGTTGTAATTACTGAGTCCAGCTCTACGGAAGTCTTACTTACTTGGTTTCAAATTGAAAAGTTACTTTCTGTCAGCTGGGCTGGAGCAATAATTCATGTGTGTGCTCACACACACACACACAAAACATCAAGGGAAACTTCTGTTGTCCTGTTCCAGCTGAAAGCGAAGCATACCATTATGAACTGTTACTGTACATGAGGTGCACAGTGGTAATTTATTAATCTGCACTTTCTGACCCGTGAGCCTAATTTAGCCTGGTTCATCTTTGCTTTTGAGAGCAGAGTCATAACAGTTACATCATTGTTCATAAATGTATTCTTGGAGGCATTCATTTAAATCTTACGTGCTTTTTGCAGGCTAATTCAGGTTTCTGCGCTGCTCCAAATCCACTTTTTCTCCAGTTGTGATAACAGTATCCTTAACAGAGCTACAGTTTGTTTATTTAGGCAGTTGGCAATTGCTTGTTTTGGAACACTTGCTTTGGGTATCAGTAGAGATGTTTAAACTACAGACCGAAGTTTAAGATGTACTTTGCATAAGATAAAACAATCTTTGACTCTGGTTCATAGGTATACTCCTAACTTAAATGTGAATATTCAGGGAATGTTAGGAATTAAATAAGGTTGTTTAAGGTGTGCTCCCTCCAACAGTGCGACATTCAGAGGAGGCACAAACCATGGACAATTACAGGTTTTGGACATAAATCCTCACTCGTATCTGAAAATGTTTTCCAATAAACAAAATAGTTTTAGTAGCTTGCCTCTTTATAGGCAAAAATCCTAATGTTAATTGTGTAAAATTCATTAAATTTGCACATGGGATTAGTTTGACCTCTAAGTTTTTTAGGATGCTGCTGAGGGGTCACATGCAGTTCTCATTAAGAGAACAAAAAAGAGAACAGACAGGATTATTTTATCAATCCGGTATGCTAAAAACACCACCAACAAAACACAACCTTTCAGTATCATTCACCAAGGATAGCCGCCAGAGCACAAATTAATTTTTCTTAATAGCTGAAACTCAGGATGTTCTTGGTGGTATCACAATGAAAAAATAATTTGTGTAGCTTCTCTTTGAGCAACAAATTCTCTGCCTTTAGCAGGGAAACTAACAGCAACATAATAGTCTGGCTTTGGTGGTGGTAGAAAAACTTAAATCACCAGACCAGCAACTTTTCCTTTGGAGAAAATGCCTGCTATAATGCAGGATGAGCTGGTCTTATAGAATGGGCCCGTCAAGGGGACTGTGCATATGGTAATTACTCCAAGATCTCAACAGCACCAAGTAGGCAAGCAGATGCACTGTTACTAGATGTTTGTATTTCTACGCGGGTGTTCCAGCACTTCCAGGAACTCAGCAAGGATTACTTGGTAGTGTAGGCTTCATTTTTTTTTTTTTTTAAATGCTTTCCATTAAATGTAGGTCTGTGTGCTGGTTTTGTATTACATGGTTAAAAATGCTATGGACAAAGTTTAATAATTAAATCCATTATTAATGTCTCCTCAAGAAGACGAGAGAGGCCATGCATGTTGATTCAGTGCTACAGATGTGGGCTCTGAGATAAAATAGATTACAATATGAAGGCTGCCTTCTAAACAAATATAGCCCCAAAAACCTCAATCTTTAGAATACTGCAGAATTTGAAAGTTAATAACCAAAACAATGGGAGATTTAATCAGCTGCTCATTGTATGTGTAGGTGTGATTTCCATAAGCTTTATCGCCTCCATGAGTGACAAATGATGATTTTCCAGATCTCTCTGCAGGTAAAATGTGGTCAGTACAAGGCGAGCTTGGCCTGGTTCATCAGCAACCCTCCAAGGATAAAATGCCCTCTGGATAGCCCCATAAGGATTATGTAAGGTTGACTGCATATCAAGACTCGGACGTCACAGAAGATGCACTTCTTGGTGCATTTAGAAGATATTCTAGCTGATAAAATTGTAGGTCGCATATCAGAAGAATCTGGCCACCAGACGAAAGAATACTTTGCAGAGATTTGCCATTTGCTGGAAGTTGATAGGGAGGAAAAGATATACTGTAAACCTAAAATTTAGTCGCCAGTGTGCCAGCCCAAAGAGCTTGAGACTATGGAAGACAAAGGCAGACTGGGAAATTCAGAATAGGAAGCTTCATAGACCTTGTCCCCAAGTACCAGCTAGCATTAGGATGTGTTGGATTTAAGCCACTTTCCATCATCTATCAGCAGTCCTGGTTAACAGGGGAGGTCCCTGATGACTGGAGGCTTGCCAACGTGACGCCCATCTACAAGAAGGGCCGGAAGGAGGACCCGGGAAACTACAGGCCTGTCAGCCTGACCTCAGTGCCAGGAAAGATTATGGAGAGGTTCATCTTGAGTGAACTCAACAGGCAAGTGCAGGTCAAGCAGGGGATCAGGCCCAGCCAGCATGGGTTCATGAAAGGCAGATCCTGCTTGACCAACCTGATCTCCTTTTATGACCTGGTGACCCGCCTGGTAGATGATGGAAAGGCTGTGGATGTCATTTACCTGGACTTTAGCAAAGCTTTTGACACCGTCTCCCACAATATTCTCCTTGGGAAGCTGGCAGCTCATGGCTTGGACGGGCGTACTCTTTGCTGGGTAGAAAACTGGTTGGGTGGCCGAGCCCAGAGAGTAGTGGTAAATGGAGTTAAGTCCAGTTGGCAGCCGGTCACGAGTGGTGTTCCCCAGGGCTCTGTTTTGGGGCCAGCCTTGTTTAATATCTTTATCAACGATCTGGATGAGGGGATTGAGTGCACCCTCAGTAAGTTTGCAGATGACACCAAGTTGGGCGGGAGTGTCGATCTGCTGGAGGGTAGGATGGCCCTGCAGAGGGACCTGGACAGGCTGGATCGATGGGCCGAGGCCAACTGTATGAGGTTCAACAAGGCCAAGTGCCGGGTCCTGCACTTCAGTCACAACAAGCCCATGCAATGTTACAGGCTTGGGGAAGAGTGGCTGGAAAGCTGCCTGGCCAAAAAGGACCTGGGGGTGTTGGTCGGCAGCCAGCTGAACATGAGCCAGCAGTGTGCCCAGGTGGCCAAGAAGGCCAACAGCATCCTGGCTTGTATCAGGAATAGTGTGGCCAGCAGGAGCAGGGAGGTGATTGTTCCCCTGTACTCGGTGCTGGTGAGGCCGCACCTGGAATCCTGTGTCCAGTTTTGGGCCCCTCACTACAAGAAAGACCTTGAGGTGCTGGAGTGTGTCCAGAGAAGGGCAACAAGGCTGGTGAAGGGTCTGGAGCACAGGCCTTCTGAGGAGCGGCTGAGGGAACTGGGGTTGTTTAGCCTGGAGAAGAGGAGGCTGAGGGGAGACCTTATCGCTCTCTACAGCTACCTGAAAGGAGGTAGTAGTGAGGTGGGTGTTGGGCTCTTCTCCCATGGAGTTAGCGATAGGACTGGAGGAAATGGGCTGAATCTGCGCCAGGGGAGGTTTAGGTTGGAAATTAGGAGAAATTTCTTTATTGAAAGGGTGGTCAAGCATTGGAACAGGCTGCCCAGAGAGGTGGTGGAGTCCCCATCCCTGGAAGTGTTCAAAAAACGGGTAGATGTGGCACTTGGGGACATGGTTTAGTCTAGTCTGCCCTTGATTGGTTTAGAGTGGACTTGGTAATGTAGGTTAATGGTTGGACTGGATGATCTTAAAGGTCTTTTCCAACCTAAACGATTCTATGATTCTATGATTGTAATCCAAATTCTTCCCTGCGTTTATGCCAGAGCTAAAGGTCAAGTTCCAGCCTCAATTGTATGTAAAATGTTGACTCATCCGAAATGTTTTTAAAGTTCAGAAATACAAGAATTTTTGCAAAGGCTTTTGCAATAGCATCCTGTGTATTAGCTAGAATATGATGTTTAGGAAACCAGTTCGATTTATCTCTTGCAAGCAAAAACTGTACGTGATATTGGTGGCTAGAAAGTAGGAGAACTTGGGGTTTAAATTCAACACTATCAGGCTGTTGTTTTTTCTGTCAGCTAACATAGAAAATTTAATAGGTGTTGCTGAGGGGTTTTTTAATGACAATAACGTTTAAACAGAAGAATAGGGTGGTGTTTAGCTATTACAGGTTTTCTTTTTCTTTTAACACGGCGCTCTTCCTAAAATACTATTGATAAGTTTAATCCTGTGAAAAGGTCTTCCTTCCAGGAATTCTAGGCTGTTTCAGCCTTTCCAAAGGCTCCAGAAACATACAGCATTGCAGTAGAGTGACTTTTTCATTAAAGACTAGAGAACGAGTAGGCAGTTATCATTTTGGAAATTGAATCGGAAACAGTCACACAAGTCATACGGACGATTCTCCTCTTGTTCTCAAGGCAGCTATGAGTTGGCCTTTGGAAGAGTTGCCCTTGTAATCTTGCCAGCACTGGTTTCTTTACCCTGATGCTTAAGAGTGTGTCGTGAACTTTTTACAGGGATTTGTAAGGCAGCTGCGTAAGTTGTATAATTTTGACTGGAGTGCTACATTAGCTTGATTCACGAGCCAAATCTTGTCATCAATTTTTAAAGACTGGGGCTGAGAGTAACCAATTTGAGCGTGTAGTTTAGAAGTAGCTAACAGTCATTTAAACACTGTACTGTACTTTGGAAAAATGTTGGCTGACACCCTGCGTAGTTCTGTATTGTTTTACTGTGACCAAGACTGTGATGTACATGTTACATACTATTAGGAGGAAATTCTATATTGTTAGTTATTTAATAAAGTTATATTCCAGTTTGACAAACGAGATTAGCTTGTATTCATAAAGCAGCCCTGGCTGAAAGATTTGAAATCTTTCAGACTCTTCTAAGAGCTTGGAGACTGCAAAACACAGAGCTTTTCTGAGACCTTTTACAAAAGTTTTGTTATAGATATCCCTAAGATAGCTGACTATGCTAAGATACCTACAGCTAAAGTAATTCACGAGAGAGATGTTACAGGTTTTTATTTGATAGACATTGATTGGCAGGTTGCTTTTGAAATTTAAGGTGCTCATTGAGAGTTTGAGCAAATATTCTTTGATTTTTATGTTTAGTAAATACTGTAAGTTGCTGTATATTTATAGTGCCAGTTCTGCTAATAGTTTTGCAACATCTGTTTCCTAATGAGGAAAAATATGAGCAAAATAAACTACCTCTTTGGAAAACATTGAATTTCCATTGACTAGAATAACCAAAACCTAATTTTATAAACATTAACACAAACAGCTTTGATTTCATAATCAGTGATTTGTATCTCTCTTATGTAACAAATGCAATGTATTAATGTTACTGTTGTTGTTGTTGTTGTTCATCTCTAAGTGAGGTGATCCTCTTTTGGAAAAAGAGGAATGATCCAGGAGAAAATAGTTGTCATCTGACAGTGTAACTGAAAATTGGGAGTTTGAGAAGAGAATGATAATCTGCAAAAGTTGTGCATCAAAATTCTTTGGTACTTGCTCTATGTGAAGGTGTGTTGGCATCCTCGTTTATGTATAGAAATCTGAGTGGTTATAAGTGGTGTCCTGTAACGAGTAGAAATTATGTCTAAGGGCCTCTACAGACCTTAGTGGTTAGAGGAGCAAGAGGTTGTATATTTAGTTTGTTTAAATCTTTTTCCCAGTGTTCTGATGGAATTGAGGCCAAATGTGTGAGCTTTCCATGTTCTTTGCTCCTTGTTGTTTCCCTTGGAAGAGGAGGTAATTTGCTCTGTAATTCATTAATGTTGATCTTCTTTAAAACAAACAGTAATGCAATAGAAACTGAATTTTAGAAGTTAAGCCATGTGTTCCTGACAGAGTTGAAACCGTGTGGGTGAGCAGGGTACTACACAGTAGGTCTGTGACCACATATTGCTGATTTCTTCAATAAATGCCAGTTTGGTTTGCATCAGATCTGCCATCCAAAATAAACAAACCAATGACTACCTTAAATTCAGCATGACTTAACTATAAAAGGTGAATCAAACTTTTAAAAAATAATATTTGCAGAGCTCCAGACTGTGAGAGTCTAGGATTGATTTCATGCTACATAGATCTAAGCTGCAATCAGTGGTACTTAAAGGCGGTAAAGGCAGAACAGAAATCAAAGCAGTCCCAGTGCTACTGTAGGTAGCCAGAGCCAGCTGGAGCAAAACGCAGTATTGCACGTGGAGCTTCTGAACCTGCCCAGTCTGATTTACATCTCCAGAGAGGGAATATCTCCGGAAGGGTACGCTTCCTGATTCACCTACCAGGCAGTTCATTGTTGAAAACAAATAGCTTATTGTTACTCCGGTCATATAATATTCTGTAAGTGCTTAACCTGGGCCTCTTCAAAGGCATTTGAACAGGAGCCTGTGAATTTAAAAGGACTATTTAGTTCCTTAAACCTTTTTCTCTTAAAAAAAAATCCCTGGACTCTAACAGCTAACAAAAGGTTTCCTCCTGCCAGTGACTTCAACTCTTTTCTAATTTTATATTCACATACCAGAATTGAAAATTAAATTACAAAGAAGTCTGACTACCCTGTCCCCAATTACTTGTTCAGCATTAATGATAAGAAATTGGCTAGGTTTGGAAGACTTAATTTTCAGTGTCTAATCCAGAAATCTGCTATAATGTGTCAAAATTAATAGTATGGAAACTGCCACCTGTGTTTTCAGATTTATCTACTGTTCAGCCACACCCACCTAAAAGAATAATTAAAAAGACACTTTTTTCCTTACTGAAGATACTGTTAGGCTGGAGCTTTGGGGAGTTAAAACAAATCTGTAGACCCTTTAAGACTTTCAGTCCCTTTAACTTCTTTGACTTGGTTCTTCCAGTTACCTTGTATCTTCTATGGAGTTTCATGATGATCTGGTAGGGACATGGCAGCTCCTCCTGTCATTCTCCTTGATTAAATTAGAAACATGTTTCTTCTGGGCCTGGTTCTTTCTAAGCAGTAATCCTTTCCATTCCTGCCTGTGCTTCTAAAGGTTGCAGGTGTATTCTTCCCCTCTGGTCAAGTCTGTGATGATGCTTGCCTTCTACCTGTTACTCAGGGCAGACAGCCTTTGACGTCTCTTCAGTCAGGTGTGTTGAAATATTCTGCAATATTGACTGTTAGTGAAATTCAACTCAGTGGTTGTCTGTGAGCTCATTTTTTATTTCTACCTGGACAGTCAACCTCCAAGTACAGCATCATGAAGGAGTGCTAGAAACTGGGATAAGCTTCTAAGTGCAGTGAGATTCCTGGAGCAGGCTGGCTATAAACTCTGTTTCAAAAGAGTAACAAAAAGCAACAAGGTGAACTTCTGAAAATGATGTTTTAATGCATCTGGGCATGGTATGTAGGGTGGGCATTGGGTCTTTGGTACCAGCTGTTTGGCTTCACAGATCTGCTGTTGTTACACCAACCTGCTTGCTAATGTAGGCAAAACATTACTTTAATGAGGTATGGATCTCTGCACTGACATCACTAGCCTGCTATTAGTGCATATGTGCAGTAGTATGAATATTGTTTTGATACCCATTTTATATTTCTGTGTGGGCATGCCCTTAGATATGGCAGTCCTAACCATCTCTGGCTGTATCCTGTTCAGAGTCACATACAGTTTATCATCTGGAGTGAGCATATGATGTATTTGTTTCCATTAATATCCAGGTTGGAAGGGAAATGAAGTAATTTTTGGGTTTTGGACAAGAAAAGGAACGCTGTTCCAGATGCCTGGAGCTCCCACCCTTGCTACTGCTGTGACTTTCTTGTTTGGAGACAGATTTCCTCAAAGCTTGTTTATGAGAACACCACTTCATTTGGATATCTGTGTTAAAAAAGAAACATCTTGTACTCTTCCCACTCTCATTGTTGAAGTTCTGCACGAACAGGTCATCTTAAATACTGTGCAGTGCATCATTTGAAATGTTCAGCATGTGATTTTTGGCTGTCAGGTCTGTTATGCAAATCACAGCTTGATTGTCTTCAAGACTGAGCTTTCTGCTGCAGTCTGAACACCACTGAAATTTCTTGGTTTTGGAAAACTGAATTTCCTGTTGTGTCCGTCTGGCACATACGGCTGAGAATTCACTAGCATCACCAGAGCTATGGAGCCAGCCAAGAACAAACGTTTGGCATGTTGTATGCTAGAAAAGCCTCATTTCAAAATCAAAACATGCATATGCGCATACTCAAAATGAAGTGGTAAATGCTTAAAAGCTGTACCAGAATAAAAAAAACGTCAGTATTGCTGTTGTTACTTCTTCAGTAAAGGTTGCGTCAGCCATGTTTTTCCTAAGGCACAGTTTGTACATTGGAAATTTTCTTTCCAGTGAAATGAGTGAATAATAAGTGAGTTTTCCATTTTTCAAGGGAGCTGAAGTGCAGTAGGCGCATTATATTCCTCAACTTAATTGAAATCTGTCATGGGTGCTTTCGTCCATTTTCTCAGTGCTTGTGAGAGACCTCTTTGTTGTTTCTTCTTGTAAGCCTTTGACTGATCTGTCACTCTGTTTTCTCGTGGGTTGAGCTCCTAACCCTGTGAGTAATTCTTGGTGGTGTTTTCACACAGATTTGTGAAGAACAGCTTGGGCAACAACTGGATGCCCAGGATTAAGGAGAGAGGTTTGCCTACTCAGGGTGGACAGAAATTAAGTCTTCCTAATACAGCTTTTCAAAATAGGCCATATTAAAATTGCTTTGGCTTCTTATTGTATCAGTTCTTAATGATGTGCATCTTCTCTGCAGGCAGGGTTTTAGCTCTCATGCTTTAAGGCAAGTGGTAAGAAGCAAGCATGGAGAAGTTTTGGGAGGTTCATGACTGCTTCACTAGTAACAAAGTGTCAAAAAAGTCTCTTTTATGCAAAAGAAAAATTCCAAAGAGAAATCCTGGTAGCATGTAGTCTGCTATGTGTTATATGGATGCCTAATATTGTAGACCATAAAAGTAAGCATAAGTAATTTAGGCTTATTACAGAGTTTATTACTGAAGGTGAGAAGGTTTCTGGTAAAAGTTCTCTTTTTTAATAGGATCATAGACTAACTCTCCATAGGAAAAAACAGCTGCCAAACTTCCATGCAAGAACCTCTGACCTTTCATATTTATGTCATGATCACATATCTTATTTGAAAAAGTTTTTTTCTTGAATTTTAAAGATGTTACAGAGTTGCGAATGTTTGTTGGAACATTTTTAGTTAACAATTTTTGAAGGAGTTTCAAACATCAAAATAAGCATACAAAGAAAGTGCCAGATAAAATAAAAATGAAATACTGAACAGAATTAGTCATACTTTAAGCTTGTGCTTCTTGATTCTAAAAGTTTGTTTTAGTGCAAGTCCCATTGGACTCATCAGAATAATTTCTGTGTTTGAACTGGATTTCCTGTTTGTTCACTTACTAAGTTATATTTTAAGAAAAGTTTTCCTGGCTGAAACATACAGTAATAACAATATAGAGTAAAATGAAGACGTTAACCTAATTTTACTTTTCTAATTGGAGAGCAAATGTCTATCACTTGCAACTTGAAGAGGTAGAGCAGAAAGCAGCTTATTACCCATTTGCATTGTACACAGAAAAACCCCAATATTCTTGTCTCGGGGGGGTGGGGAAATCTAATTTTAAAAACATGCATGCCTCTGTGGTCTTCATCAGAACAGTCAGAGCGCCATAGCCATTAAAAAGATGTAGTAGGTACCTTTCATGGGGAATTTTCTCTTTTATGAACTGTAACAATAAGACCTGAAGACTTATTTTTGTTAATGCATTCAATTACACGCATTATCTATAAACAAAACAAAGACAGACTAGTTGCCAGGGCAAGCTGATTCATCCAATAATAATGAAATGTATAAACTGCGATTTGGTGGAATGGGTGGAAGAAGCATGTTGATGTTCTGCTAGGGAGGCTGTCATTCAGAATGGACTAGGAAGTGAAGCTTAGATAACTTGGCCTAATTACTTTGCATATGCAGGCTGATTTGATCAGTAGTTGATCTTCATTGATGTAAAATAGGCACACCAAGCTGGTGTGTTTCACTGCTGTTTCTGAACATGGATGTTTAAGCTTTAGTAATTTGATTTTTCTAGGCCAAATCCTTGTTTGGTGACCAGAGCTGCCTATCTTGATGTCCTTGTGATGCTGAGTACTCACCTGAGCAAGTTTCAAAAGCAAGGTAAGTCAGAGGTACTGCTCTGTAAAGCGGATGGAATATCTGTGGGGAAATTTCTGAGCTCTGCTGAATCTGGAGAAACAATATATTACCTCTACTCATGGTATCTACAGAGTGCTGGAGTCCTTTAGCTACTTTGTGTAGAAGGGCCCTGTATTCTGCCTTCTGTAGAGCTAGTCCTGGGGATTGTTGATGAGAAGAATGAGGTACAGCTCCATGTCAAAGCTTGAGATGATCTTGCAGTATTCTTAAGCCTAGAACTGTGTAACAACAAGAGAGATCCCCTCCAGCATTCCAAAATGTTTTCCTGATCCAAGATTGTAAATACAAACAAAATCCAAACCCTGGAATATTGCAACTTTAAGCTTTCCTGAAAGCCACAGAGCTGTTCCTTCATGAGACACCTGAAAGTGTTTCAGAGAAACAGTGTTTTCTCATGTTCAGAACAACTCTGAGAGCTTCTTTAAATTTCTTCTTTTATATTGATTCTTTATCACTGTGAAGTGTTTGAAGGACCAGTGAGAACTATGAGTGGTTTTAATGATGCAGTGTTGTTTGCAACAATACAAAACATACTGTAAACAATAAGGAAAACAAAGGTATGGAGGAGGGGATACCCTTTCAAGTGTGACTGTGTATAGGCAGCTTTTGGTCAGCTGTTACTAGCTTCCTTGTGAGCCTGGTTTGTTAATTTCTTATGAACAAGTGAGTCATAAATAACCTTGTCAGTCCAGGAAGGCAATTAAAGAATAGTTCTTTCACTTCATTAAAATTCTTAATGACTAATTTTAACACTGCATTTAAGTCATTGGAACTGTATTTCAGATAGTCTTCTTTTGGGGGCTACTCTTCATTTTAAAACTAATTCCTTTTGCTTTTTTGCTTGGACCTTTGGTAGAAGTAATTCCATTCTAATTCCATAATTGCTGTCTGTGTGATTTCTTGTGAATGCACAGTTCAAATCGCTGCTCATTTCTGGGTAGCACTGGCAATACCACACACTCATGAAGAGTGATAGTTGTCAGGAAAATGAGTTGGTGATGAACATGTCCGAAATGAATGTCTTCAGATAGGTTGATACAGAATCTAGCCCCTCTAACAGAAGCATAGACATATAGAAAATATGTGACCGGTAGGTTCCGCTATACCACAGGAAGACAGGGTGATCGGGGACTCTTGGAGATGGGTCAGATCTTTCATGTCCTCTGAAGAGTCATCCTCTCTCATGGGTCCTACATGTCAAGATGTACTGTTTGGTAAAGGAAATTTCCAGGTGATGTTGCACCATAATAGGTCTCATTCTGTCGGGTGCTGACCGCTTATTTGTGACTAGGTAAGGGCTGCATGCTTTATAGGGAGGAACGAACCACCCCATATAAAGCAGTTTCAGTATAGCATGCCTGTAGGGCTAAGTTTTTTCCTGACTCCTTAACGGGTTTTTTGGGTAGGCTATATCTACCATCAGTAATTCTTATGTTACAATGTACGTTTACTTATTTTTGTTATTTATACAACATAAAGTTTCTTAAATTCTGATATGCCATTGGCCTTGGTGTTTATCCTTTGCAATACATTAAAAAGTCTAGCTGTGTATTCCATCTACAAAATAAACAAAAACAACCCTCCAAAAAACCCCTTCAACCATAGTTGGGCTCATCACCTTTCTTTTTTGTGAGTAGTCCTTTTTTTAAAGGTAGATCCTCTTTGGAATATTAATTTTTACACTTTTTTTTAATCATGATCCTCTACCTCTGTTCATCTCCTTTGTAGTATGAATCATCCCAGTGTTTCTGTATTCTCTTCATACGAAGTTTTTTCTTCTGCTTCTGATTATTCTCGTCACTCACCCTTCAACTCTATTTTTGTATTTTCTTTCATGAAGGAGTGGGCGGTATTCTAGGTGAGGTCTCCTCATTTGCTTGCTTAGTGGGCATTACATTTCCTTTATCAGTCTCTTTCCTGTTTCAGTTATTTTGGGGGGTTTTGTCTGTTTTGGTTTGTAAACAATTGCTGCACATTTGCAGAGGCTTTTAGTGACCTCTCCACACCAGGAAACCCCCCTCTTTTTTTTTAAATGCCCTTGACTTGTGAATAGCCCTTTGAGCCTGAGGGACTGCACCATGCTGTGGCTGGATTACTGACTGTAGTGGATTCATTTATTTCTCAAAGCTCCTGTGGACTGTTCCAAACCTGGGTGCTGTAAAGTACAATTTCTGTAGAGGAAAGCAATTATTTTTGCAGACTCTCTCTGCTCAGGGATAGTTCATTAGTATTGTCTTGCTTAAAAGTTTCATTCCTATATAGGTTTAAAATGATATATTGCAGGCAATATCTTTAGAGAGTAGAAACTTAGACTGGAAATACGGTTTTGAAAACTTGAAGATACATTAGGGACAATTTTATATATCACAGGCAGAAGCCCTTCTGAAATGAAGGAGTAATGTGTTTATATTAAATAGAACCTGAGTGTCCCATGACACAGTAAGAGAAAGACTAAACTCAGCAGTTAAAAATTAATGTTTTGAGTCTCACATTTAAATGTTCTGTAAGGAATAATTATTAACTGAAGCTTTATAATTTTCTGAGATTAAATGTCTTACTCATGTATGTGTATCTCTGGTATGAGCCAATTTTTCTCTGTTTTAATCTTGGTTTGTAAAGTTGTTTCAATGAATAAAGGGTGAAGGACAAATCCAAATAAAACTGTTTCTTGATGTGTTTATCTAAGAGGCCCCAGGAAGTGCTGTATATGAGTTCCAGGCCATGGGCTGAAACTGATTTTCATCAACAAAAATGGGAATGCAATGTAATGAGCCTGCAACTGGTTAAAATCAGACCACTTCTAATTGATTATGCCTGTCTAAAGGGGCTACAATTACAAAGAGCTTTCAGAGTACAACCCTGCCTAGGCCTTTCCTACATTACGATTATTTTCTGTAAGTGATTTGTTGTCTTCAATTAATAAAATCTGTCTCTTAAAGTGCAGGACAGCCCTTAGGGAATTTACTTCACAAATTCAAAACAATTTAAAATGTCGGATAAGGAAGGCAGGGAGTAACGGATACCAAAAGCATCTTGTCCAACTAAAAATTTATTGCTGGCCAAATGGTGATTATTTATGTTAAAACAACCAAACAAAAAACCCCGTCATTATTCTGATTTGCTAGTTTGGATGGAAGTGTTGCCTGATTCACATCACTGGGAAAATACAGCTTGCTTTGCTTGAGTTCATACGCTCTAGTTCAAAACCTAGAGCATTTTTTCCGGCTCCTGATGTGCCTGAGGGTCTTCTGATGTGCAGAGCAATACATAATGCCAAGACTATGTAAACTTAAAACATTTTTTTTTTTTCAGTTATCAGTTGCAGTTGGAACTCAGAAAAAACTGCATCAAGACTTTTCCGTAAAAAAAAAAAAAAAAAGGATAAAATGTATATAAAAAAAATGTTAAAATGTATAAATAAAAATACTATTTTTGCCTTTATTGAGAGCAAACAAAAGATCTTACCAGTTCTAGGATTATTTGATGAGCTAATGTCTATTGTCAGTATAAATAAGGATTAGTAATATCCAGTGAATTTGTTCTTGCATACCTCTTTGATATATATTGGCTCCACAGTAACTTGTTATTGATGTGGAATCACTGATGACCAGGGCCTTTCCAGTCCTAATGGGTAGAACAACACAGTCCTCTTCCAGGGGATTTTCTGGCACTTGTACACTGCTAAAAAGCAGTGAAGTTACCCCTCCAAAAGTAAACCAGCATCAAAGCAAGTGGTGTAGGCATAGAGGGAAGTTCCCGAACTTCACACTTAAAACATTACTGGAGGAAGTAAATAATGCTCGTAGGGATCTTTGGAGGGGAAAAATGCCTCAGAGTCCAGGTGAGAACATGTCCAGCCTTAGCTGTGTTTATAATGATTTGTAAATTCACAAGGTTTGATCAATGGGAGTCAGAAGGTGAGGTCTATGAAGATGTAGTGCTACAGATCCACTTGTGTGTCTAAGGTTACACACTTTTCTCTGATGCCTTCAGATGGGCTTTGCAAGAGACAGAATGCCAGACTACAGGCAGGCTGTGCTGTGATAGTGTTACAGTGGATAGGATTCCTCTGTTGAATATGTGGACTTTTGACAGCATCCATCACGGGTATTCCTGCTTTCAGCTCTTCTCCTGGAAATCAGTGTCTGAAGCTAAACATTAAGATGAGAGCATTACTGTGATCCTGCAGTGCTGGCAGCAGAGGAGCCAGAGCAGTGCATTGCAGTGAAAGCTCAGATCTGGGATGCTTTTCCTCTCTGTAACAGAGGAAGAATGCCACAAGACAAAGTGGTCACGTTTTCTTCCTTGCTGGCCTTTCAGAACAGTTTTCTGATAGTAATTTATCAATTTGGGAAGGGAAAAATGGATGCAACTTGCTAAAATTTACTTGACTAATAAAAGTGCATTTTACCCAGGGTTAAATTCAAAAAAAGGTACTTGTCAATAAAGTGTGTTATGTCCATAAAGCACATAAACATAAAAGAAATGGGGTGTAGAACAGAAGTCAGAGAAAAGATAAAAGAAAAATTTGCTAAAGATAATTCATCCTAGTTGTTCTTTTATCCTGTATTTATGCTGTCAGTCTCCTGGCTGGTTTGGCCTATTATCGAGTATAGTGTTTTCAAAATTCAAGTTTGATGAGAAAAAGAAAACATTTAAATAAGATGTCAAATAGGATGAATCTGTGATTTAGGAGAAGCTGCCACTTGAAGTCTAACCATGCATTTTTCCTTTCTGCATTTGAGGTGGAAGAATTTATAAAAGTTTGTGAGATTAACCAAACTCCACTGTTGTTGTCGTCAGTGGGAACAGTTACTCAGTATTTACATAATTAATCCTGTTCATAAATAGATTGTTTTGATATCAAAATGGAGCAGCCAGTGTTCTGCTCTCAGTAATATATTCTTTCCTTGAGCTTTGCAAAAACAGACTTCCATTTTACTGTCTTCCAAATAGCTAAACCTTTTGTAGATGTAGCTTAGTTAAGATACTTAAATTCTGCTCATGAACAACAGAAACAATTGCAAAAAATACTGTGTATTGCACATGTGTGTTTGAGATCAGAAACATGGGCAGTTACGTGCAACTGCTGATTTTGTCCTTTTTTTGTGCTCTCAAATATGACAGAATACTGTGTTTTAAATAGCATATATTGCAATGTCATTCTCTTAGTTATATTTGTCCCTTTTAATTAGAAATTATAAAATGTATTAGTAGAAATATTATGTATTATCAAACTTCGAGATGCTTTGCTGTGAAGGCACAAATTGTTTTTTAAGTAGGAATCTCTTCAAAGTTTTTCCTGAACGATATGATTTGTAGGACTTTTAAATAACATTTAAAGGCTGTGCCCACTTTTTTTTCTATATTGTACTTCTTACTCTTTCTTTTTTTGAAAAGAAGCTAAATGGTGACCAAAATAAGTTTTTCTGCAGGCTAGCTTAAAAACTGATAACGTTTAAATGGTAAAAATTGGACAGGAATAACTAGGTTGGTTATATTAGCCACACTTTAACTTTCTTTACCTAAATCCCTAAGAAGTGTGACCAAACAGTTATTTGAACAAAAACACTGGCAGCTTGTTAATGCATGTTTTGGTTATTTGGTCTAATTAGCTTAAACTTAAGAAAGTCCATCTGAACAAATTGAAAGCAATTTTTGTTTGTTATGTCAGCAATTATATAAACTTTGTGTGCCCATATATTGACTGTGGCACTTGGTCAATGTTATTATTTTGAGTCAAGGAAGGTAAAGGTTTAAAACATACTTACAGAATCATCTAAATGGCCTATGCCTACTGACATTAAATTAGACAAGTCAAAAGGAAGTGTAGTTGGGTACCCAATATTCTAATTTAATGCAGAGAGGAGAATGAAGAAGTTGAGGATGGGATTGTTGGAGGTCAAGAGACAGGGAGTGACTGGGAGTTGCACAGACAGTAAAATGCCAGAGGCAGATCAAGTGAGGGACATACTATGTTAAGGTGGCCAAAAGACAGTGCAAAAGTGAGTGTGAGACAGAAGGACAAAGCAAATGGACTGAGGCTGAAAGGAATAAGTTTTGGGAGAAAGGAGGCAGAGGAGTGCAACACCAGCGGGTTGTCAAGGAAACATCAGAGGCAGAACTCGTGGCACAGATGTGGGAGGAGGAAAGTAAAAGTGTTTTCAGAAAGATCGCGGGGGCACAGTGAAAGGAGGAGGGTCATGGAGGGTAGAGCGTGATATTGCTGGAATGCTGTGTTGAACAGGGAATATGGAAAGGTGTTACAGGAAATAAGTGACACTAGGGGAGAGTGGAGTTGATCATGTTTGTTAATGTTAGCAGTTAAAATTCTGTCCCCATGTGAAGACGGAGACTGCTCATCCTTCTAAAATCTTGTTTCAGGTTCTCTTTAGATTCCAGCATGTGTACCACTGACTGATTTGCACTGTCTCCGTGGGGTTTTATGGTTTCCTATGAATGCAAAAAAAGTAGAAAACTCAGTGCTGTGCCAGAGAGAAGCTGTAAGAAAAATAGCAGCCTCAGTGTCCAGATCAAATGCTTTTTTCTTTTCCCCTTTATTTTTTTTCTTTTGAAAACTTTCCCTTCTACTATACTAAATGCAGTGGGATGCTTCTGTCCTCTACAATATGTTATCCGTGGATTCTGTTAATCACTCGTGTTTGTAGTTTTGAATTGTATTGTGAGTACTGATGCTTGGTCTCTGATGTCAAAGTTGTTGCAGGTGTCTTTAAAAGAAAACATCCTGCTTAAAATACACCCTTTTACTGATCATCAACAGTTATCTTAGTTCCACGTTTCTGTTCTTTTTAGGGTTTTTTTCCATTTACCAGTGACTTTGCCTAAGCCACTTTTAATAAAAAGGGAAAATACGAAAGAAAATGCTTCTCCTTAGTATTTGTCTAGGAAAATCTCTTCTTGGCACTGATTACCTTTCAGCCTTCTCTCTATTCATATGGTCTCTTCAGATACCCTTGGATAGATGGTAGTTCGTGAATGCAAAGGATTTTAACCTCTTCTCAGTCTATAAATAATTGAAACTTCTTTCAGATCTGTGTGAATGATGATGAATATCCAGATTTTTGATGCTTGGACTCCCTTCCCATAACATTGTACTGCAGACACGGCAGCATTTTGTCGCCGCTCTCATAATTTTTATCTGACTTTGCGGAGTGTCAGTAAGTTTTCTGATGTCGGTAATAATTTCTCCCCTTTTTCCCTTCTTTGTTTTTCTTTTCTCGAGCTCTATAGGAAGATGGAAGACGGCATGGATGCTCGAGGGGCTGCATACAGGAGTTGATCTCAATATTTATCGCAAATAGTTAGATGTATCATAATCGCAGATACAGGAAAAAAAGCCTCTCCCACAGTATACGCTTGATGATACAGAGAGTTGTCCAACTGGCAGTAGTCTAGACAGCTACTGTAAAATTACCAAAATCCCACAGAAATACATAATCAGTCCTGTACATCAGCTGGCAAGGTGATGAAACAAGTCTAGGTTTTAAATATGGAAGGAATTCAGATGACTTCTGTCACTTTTGGACGTATTGTAGAATCTCTGAGATGAAAGATCAACTGAACTGTCCATCAGCTGACAGCTTGTTAATCCCTGAGCAGGAAAGTTTTTCTGTCCTTAATGTGTGTATCTACTTATTCTGGGAACAGACTGTAGAATAGTGCCTGCATGCCACTGTGGGGAAGAGCAGAAGAAAGTCAGGTAGGGCACAAGTTTTGGAGCTGGCTGAACTTTCGGGAGGTTTGTAGCTAGAGATTCATCAGGTCTGCTAATTCCATTCTGCTCTTCTTCCTTTCGTCTTTACTTTCAGATGATAAAAGATCATTTAACTTCATATAACTGACTGTGAACATCAGTTGATCACAAATAAGATTAAAAAAACCAACCCCTTAAACCTAGATGATGTGACATAGACGTTGTATGCATATCTCAATGTAGCGGACATGAAGGGATTGAGGAAGACTCTGGTATGTTTGTGCACTGTGTTGAGGAGAGCCAAATAATTGTGTAAGATGTGTCTCTTCCTAGGAGAGAGCCGAAGTTCTTCCTGCCCCACAAATGAAGCAATCCTTAAGCGGGGGAGGGGGGGGGGGGGGGGAAATAACACACTTAATTCTTGGGGGGCTTTTTTGCATCTGTCAGCGTCCCGGACAAGACTGCTGTTTGCCAGGATCCCTGTTTGGTCAGCCAAAATTTGTTCTTCCTTCTCGCAGCAGCTGGTCATTCAAACTGTACAGTGATTTTTGTTTGTAAATAAAAGTATGTCTTTACGGTATCTTAATAACAGACACAGACATTTACTTTGGGAACCAGTGTGGTTTTTTGGTTTAGTTGGGTATTTTGGTGTAAGCCAAAGAAAAGAGTTTACTTAAAGTTAAGCAGAAGAGAAAATATTTACATGAAAGCCAGAAAAGATTGCTTAGTGATGAAGTTGAAAGCAGGAATATTTCCACTGCATTGTAATAAGACAGGGGCTTGCTTTCCTTCTGTAGATATTTGTGTGAAGAAAGAGTGTTGGAGAGCATGTGGAGCACAAGATGAATGCAGAAGGATTTGCTCTATGGTGTGCTGAGGCTAAGCAAATATGCAGACAGTCTTATTTTGCTGACAGCTTTGCTGTTGAGACATCAGTTTTAAGGAGACTTGCCATAAAATAGATGAGCCACGGTGTCCACTCTTTCACAATTGCATGGGAAAAAGGATTAGGGAAACGTCTTCATGGGCAGTAAAATGAATCCATATTTGTGTTGCAGCTTCATGTCAGATTCAGCAATTCAATTGTAATACTTGGGCAGGCTTTTTGGTAGTACTCAATGCTTACTTATAAATAGCAAAGTTACACGGCAATGACTTGTCTTTTCATAGATACTGAAGAAATCTGAGTAGGTTTGCTTTAATCTTTGTATTTACCTTTAATGCGTTTTGATATTTTAAAAACTGCAAACTCCTAACATCCCTCAACACCAGTGGCAGTGTTGTTCTTTTCTGTACGTCTTCATGATTTTCCCTTATTTCATGCTTGTACTTGAATTCTGTCAGATACAGCATATTAATTTCCTTGCAGTACAAGCTGTAGAAACATCTGAACTGGGCAAAAATCTTGGCTTTGATACTATAAAATTGTTTATGGCTGCTGCTGCTGGAGAAGGCGGCATGTGAGCATTTCAGTGTTACGTGTGTGAGAGGACTATTGATTCCGCCCCCCACCCTTTCATTTTGTGTCAACATTGCCAACTTTGCTAGAGCCTGAAACCCTCTGGCATCACAGATAGCGGGGACCTTTCAGTATGCTCCAGGTGGCCATACACTACAGAAGGTTCTCGGGCTGAGCTGTGCCATGTGGGCAGGTTGCACCACTGTAAATGACTGAAATGTCACAGTTCCTGTGCTGACACGAGATGTCAGTGCAGCTCCTTTTTTCTTAGCTGTGTTAACTGTTCAAAGTTAATAGGCATAGGAAGAGCATACTGGATATTTTAATCAGTAAATTCTTTAGACTGGTACAGACAGGACAGATCTATTTATGTAGAAGAGGCATCTTCTTAATAGTAACCTTTCTGACTAAAGCTATGCAAAGCGTGGGATTTTGACTATTATCAGAATGGCCTTGTCATCGTTTCTCCTGATTTCAGTTGCAGCTGGGTAGGCTGACACACAACACTTTCTCCAGCCTGATCTCTGATTTTAGAGCTATTCTGTCAAGTATAATATGATTGCATGTTTGTATTTGGTGCTTTTTGAGGTTTCCAAACTACGTACATTTTTTCCAAATACATTTAATACAGTTTGTGGTAATCACTTTCTACAACGGTAGTGCAAAGCATATACAATTTGCAAGACTGTATTAGTAGCTTAATTTAAGGAAATACTTATCAAATGGCTGTAATTAGCAAAGCTGACAGGCAATCTACAAAGTATTGTAGCATTTTTTAAGTTGTTTGAAGCTTTCATCCCATGTGTTGAACAATTTATAGTTTTCAGAAAAGTTTGTGTCCTTATTTCTTTCTATTTAAATATGAATACACGTGATATCTAGGAAAGCGGCTTTATAATTCAGAATCAGTTTAAAATTAAGGAGAACTATGTTTTCATTTCATGCCTGAATTTACCTTGCAATACCTTTCGCATACCTGATGTTTTTCAACTTCAGAATCACTTCATGGTCTAGAGCAGATGGTAACATCATCTATTTGTCACTTTACTTAGTTTTATTCTCATTTCAGAAATGCAATTGTTTGGATTTTGGGAAGAGATGAACAGAGTTATTTCAGATTCTGAATTGGTGTCTGGTATTCCCTACTCATCTGCAGTACCAGGACTGATACAGTATCTTCAGAGCATGACCAAACTTGCAATATCAATGCTGTCAGTGACTGCAGGTCCTGACATCCAGAGCAGCAGTTCACCTATTGCAAAGAAAATAGACAAGCCATCATTGTCAATAGTTCATCTCCTTCACTGTGAGTTTCATGAAGTACGTCTACTTGCATTGGAAGCAATACTGCTGTGGTTGAAACAAATGAATTCCAAGCAGTTTGCAGAAGGAGGAGGTATATTGTGTTTACTTGCTGATTTGGAAGGCACTCTTCTCACAATGGCTCTGAAGGAAAATAATCTCCAGTGTTTTTGCAAGGTAGGAGGGTGCTATTTTACTGACATTTGATAATGTTTTCAGTAAATGATATTCTTAATTTTAAAAAATATATTTCAAACGTGCATGATGTTTTTTAAATAGTATGTGAGTGGGGTGGTTTTGGGTTTTCTTTTTCGTTTGGTTTTTTTTTACATGGAATAGAAGCTGTGCTATAATTCTCTAACATATGTTCCTCTGTAAAAGCAAGAACTTCCTCTTTCCTTTCTTAACACTGTCAGGAGAAGACCTTTGTGTTCTTGGAGTGGGGTTTAAGTCAGGGTTTTATTGATCTCAAATGTACACATTCATGTTGAGATTGTTTGTAAATTCTTTGTTTGTGAATTGTGTGTGCAGGTGCTGGAAATTCTTTATAATATGGATCTCGGCAATGTGCTTCCAAAGACTGAATGCTCTATAAAAATGAATCCAAATGAGCTTTTAACCTGGAGTTTAAACACTGTAGATATCTCCAGCAGGTATGGTCTGTCATGCATGTTAAAATACTTACATTTTAAAACCTTTACATGTTGAAGCATTAATTTATTGGTTTTGGACTATCTTGTTCATTTAAAATCCATGTTTCAGAAGAGTGAGTGTGGCTTATTTGAGTAAAGAGAGCTCTTGATGAGAATTTTTCAGAGAAGTTAGACATGAATCTGAATTATTAAAAAGGCCCACAAGTCATACTGGCAAGCACCCTGTAAATGTCCAGTAATACAGTTCTTGAAATAATAAATTACTCTGGCTGTCAGGTGATAGCCAGTGAGCATAGCTCTTCCTGAATGGTAACTGGGAAACACCTTAACACATAGAACTGATGATCCAAACACACATTATTTGCTGTGAATCTGCCATCCGTCCTATTCTGGTTTATCTGCAGATGATCTGTAGAAAGTGTGACAGATCTGATTTCACTTGTTGGATCGGCAGAAATGGTTAACCCTAATCCTTAGGGTTCATGCACTTTAATCAGACTGTAAAGTCAGCAGAAAGCACTGAAAATTTGGAGCCATTTTGTAGTTAGTACTTAATTACAAGCTGTGTCCATCCATTCATAACAGGGTTAAAGTGTCCAGGCTCTAAGGGCAAGACCATCCTGTTTCTAATAGTCTCTTTTTTTAGGCCATATAAACATTGCACCCCAGTGTTACCAATGTAGAACGTTTATGGTATAGAGTGTAGAACAGCATTTTATAGTGCACATTTGCTGCTGATTTGCACTAAATTTTTCCAGTTTAAATGATGGTGTGGAGTGTTTATTTCTGGAATGAAATAAGATACTTGTGGTAAAATAACACTGACTGGTGCTGTTAGAGGGAAATAGCTGAAATAGCAGACCTTACTGCTCAGGTGTTGCCATTCCCCGTGGTGAGACCAGCCCTTCAGGAGCCACAGTGCCAAGCACCATGTCTGTAGACCCTGCTGGGCAGTATGGAGGCTCGGGAGCCAGGAGTTGGCATATTCTGCACTAGTAACATTTCTAGCAGCTATAGAAGAGAGATTCCTGGAGCTTCACACCAGCTTGAAGAAATGCTTTTGTTTATCATTTAAAATAATGTCTGGTTTGTTTGACCTGGCTTCCATTTTCAAATGTGTTCTTCAATGGGAAGTATACAGATAGAAAATAAACATGAGAGGTGAAAGTAAGAGCATATTTCATTTGCATATCAACTAAAAACTTAACTAACATCAAGATCTGTAATGTAAAAATTCTGAGCGCTCAGTTTACAAAATACCCATTGGTGATAATCAGCAGTGTTTAAGAACAGGCTGGTTTTTTCCTAGAGATGAAATGATGGCAGAAATAGCTGCTTTTTTTGATATGTTCTTTACCTTGTTTTCTCAGCACTGAAGTACAAAGCATAGCTCTCAAATTTGCCTCCAAGTTGGTTATCCATCTTTTGCAGAACCATCAGCAGGTAAGGGAAACAGGGCTGCTTAACAGTGTTGTAATTCTGGAGTTTTTGGTGATGGACGTAACGTGGCTTCTTTTAGATAGAAGCCCCAAGCTTGTGTTTTCTTGTGTTATTGCACCTTTTCTGGTATTATGTCTTCCTCTCTGAATACACTGCCACGTTCTGAAATGAAACAGCCATGAATACCATCTCAGTATATCCCTCTCAAAGTCATTTCAAGTTAAATATGTAAGTAAATTTTTCTGATGGATTAATTTCAACTTCTGAGAGCATTCAAAATAGTCACTATAATGTGGAAAGAAAAATGCCTATGGTGATTAACACATGTACTGAATCCAGTCCATTTACTAAAGTGCAACTTTGTTGTGGTTTGTAATTGCTGGGGAGCCAGGAAGAGAGCAGATCCGAGGGGAAGGCAAGAAGCTGAAACAGTGGTTGGGTGCAATTCTCTTCCTCACTGTGTGCAGTATGATCTTGCCAAGTCTCAGCCTGAAATCACTGTCTGAGCACACCAGCTTGTCTGCATGGAGTTTCTCATTGAATTTCCTCTTAAAATTTGTTTTTAAAACACTAGAGTAAATATAATAACCCTTGTAAAACTCAAGGCTCTGTGTTCTCCATTCCTGTTTATAGACTATTTAATTTAGATTTATACTAGCACAAATTACTGGCTCGGATTTCTTTTGATTTTAAGTCATCAGCCTGTGATGTCACATATGTATGTGTAGAGCAGTGCTAAGGCAGCTTTTAATGCTAGACAATTTTTTTTGTTTGTTTTCAAAGATACAAAAAATACTTCATGGATATTTTAAAATAGACAGAATTGTCATGATCTGTTTTAAAATTAAGATTGTTTTTCTCTCTGTAGCTGTTATTTTTTATAGAATGTGCAGCACAATTGATTCATATTGTATGCTAATAATCCTGTCTCAATGTAAAAAAACAAAAAGGAAGCCACAGATTTGCACACAAGAATTGGCAACATGAATTATGGTGATAAATCTTTTTGTTTAAGAAAGGCAAAATGCAAGGACTTCAAGTTATAAACATTAAAATAACCATATAAACCTGGTTTCACAGATAGACGTGGAACATGTTATTGCTCTGAAGTTTTATATTAATTTACAAAGAGGAATTAAGGAAAAATGCTGTAACAATCTTAACTATAGTAATGCTAAAACAACTTTGTCTAATAAGCATGTAAATCACAGGAGATTTAAGACATCTGTACAGAGAGTGCCTTCTGCTTTGTAAAAGACCAAGTACATCAGTTTTCCATCTAAATTCTTTCTTTGGGCTTGCATTCAGTATTTGCATCTGTAGAAGGGACCGTTTCTCTTCCATGAGATAAAAGTCAAGTTCTGTCCTTCTAGATAGTCCATGTGTCTGCTCAAAATTTGAGTAACTGTAACATCTTGGGAGATTTTTACTTTTTTTTTAACCTGCTACAGAATCTCTAGGACATGCTCTGGCTCCGTCCCTTTGTGCAGTGCAGGTACATGGCCATGTACCATGCAGAATGAGGCAGAGTGCGACCAAGGTTTCATTTATCCTTCAGTGAGTCCTCCTGCACTTCTCTGCCCTTTAACTTGACTCACCATTTCATTGTTTTTCTTTACCTTATTTGGTTGTTCTGTTTTTCACTTCCTTTAATTAAAAATAAGTAAAAAAGAGAAGAAAGGAGGAAAAAAAAAATTAGGTGCACATACCTCAAGCGTCGCCAGGTTGAGCTGGTGCTGCTTTTCCTGTTCTCCTGTGCATGAGGTCCCAGCCTGTTTGTTTGTTTGTTTTCCTCTGGAGCTTCCTTCTAATTGCCATAGTGCACACTTGCTTGTGGCTGTGTCTGGATGCCACCTCCTGCAGTTTGTGTGTTCTGTTATCTAACCTGCACTTGAGGTTGCTGCAGCTTGACTGACCCAGCGCCCTCCTGAGCGTGGCATTTGTAGGGGATCCCAGCTCTTTCTTGGTCACTTAATGGTAGTTAGGACTTTCTCTTCCCAGTTATGGCCCAGCTGTCCCGATGGAGGTCAGAGTTGACAAGTATTGGAAGTGCTAGTTGAGTTATGGGTAAACCGCACATTATTTCTTTCCACAAAAAATGTAGCCATCACTACACATCAGAAAGAGTCAAAGCTTTGTCCCATTATTACTGAGTAGTAGTTTTTCTAGCATATGTCTGAGGACTAAGTATTTTCCAAAAGATGGCAACTGGATTTTATTTGAAACAGGAAATTTCTCTTTCCTGTTCTTTTTTCTAATTCTTCATGTTTTAGGACAGCGAGCTTTGCTGCGTATCAGCCAACTTGGCAATTCCTTCAGTGTTTTGAATGCACATGCTGTCAGAACCCAAGGTACCTGAGCAGTCTTATTAAAAAAAATTTCCATCCCCAGTATCTGCAGAGGAGAGATGGATGGAGCTGCATTCACCCCTTTACCAAGTGTTGTGTCATTACCAAAGCCTAAGATTGAGTCTACGGTTCATGTGGTCTTAGTTGTTTTTCCAGACATGTGTATGTGTCTACATGTAGGATGCTTCTGAGAATCACTTCTCTTTGTTATAGTCCAGTATATTTGTCTTTTGCTTGCATGTTTAGAAGAACTGAGGACACAAAGATACGCTTTGGCTTGTGTGGTCATTGGCAAGTCTGGTGTGAAGGGACAGAGTGAGAGAATTGCCTATGAATACTGCTCTGACTAAAAGAAAATCTCCCATCTTAACTATCTGTGATATAGTAAGCCAACTTCTGAATGGACATCTGGGATTCACCACCTTGGGGATAAAAAAATGCATTTACTGATGAGTAGTATCTTTTTGGCAGTCTGTAGTTTAATGTGATGGTGAGCGATAACATGGGATTGTACAGTGTACTTCTCACTTGTTCTGTGTCTTCAGATTTCAGAAGTCGTCCTGAAAAAATGGGTTCAACTGATAGTTTATTTTTGTGGAGATGAGCAACAGACAGAGATGCTGTTAGCATCTGCTGAAGTTCTTAAAAGTATAACAACATTTCTTCTGATCAATGAGAAGCTCATTCTTGGTGAGTAGTTGAACATTAATTTCCTGGATCTTTTTAGATGAAACCCATTAATACATGACTTAGTGACTTAAACATGACTTAAAATGACTTAAACATACATATTTACACACAGTCAAAACCCGTAATTATATCAAACAGGGTATTTTGAAAAATTTAATTGGATTTAATGTACTAAACAGACTGACTTAAATTCTGGTACAAAAAGCACATGTGCAGAGCTTCTTGCAGTAACTCCACAGAAAGGGGGCACATCCCACCTAAAGGGCTGTTATGTCTCTAGGCCACTATACATTGCTGTACAGATTTACTGGCTTGCAACTGCTCTCTGACTTGGATCTTTCTGAAACATTGTACTGGTGATGTGGACATACTTTCAGTTTAACAAAGTAACAAGTGAGCGTAACAAAGCTGTGCTGGCTGAATGTTGAAATGAAGGGGTTCAGTCTAGAACAGAGGGACTAGTTCTACTATGAGAATGATTAATAATTGGGTCAGATTATACCTCCCAGATATAATCTTTTTTTTTAAGTTAACATTAGACTGTCTCTTTAGAAAACCAACAAACAAACAACAAAAAACCCTACACAGCCTCATTCAACAATACATTACTGACTGAGAGGCAAAGTTGTGTGAAATTTTCTGGTCTGTTGTGCAGAAGACATTGGTTTTCTTCATCTAGCCTTTTTTTTTCCCCCACCTGCCTTTGGTGAACAGTGAGTAAGGGGATTTTGTGACTAAAGGGCCAGGAGATATGCAAAAATAGGTAGCAAGAGATGATAAAGAAATTATTTTGCATCCTGAACAAGACAGCTTTAAATACTTAGTTTCTGTGTTATTTTATTCCTATGTAGTTATGTAAATATTTTTAGTTTGAGTAGCTTAAGTCCACTTACATGGACTGGATACAAATTTTTGTTAGACAAGAAGAATGGTAGTGTTTCTTAAACTGTAGATAGTGGTATTTTTTAAAAAGTCAGCTATTTATTTTGAGATGTGTCTTTTAAGAGGTATCTAACATTTAACAGCTAAATCTGTTATATGAGGTAGACATTTTACTATTAAATGTTCATAGTATCAACTCTGGAAATCTTGACCTGTGCCATCTACTTAAAGCTCTCAGTAGGACAGACATTACCATTTTATATCAAATGAGGACAGGGAAGGTCTTGGAGTGAAAAACTTCCAAATGCTGTGCTTCTCGTCTGTTGCCATTTGGATCCGGTCCATAGCTGATGGAGAACAGAGTTTCCTCTTTGATCTTGTCAGAACAGTTGCTGGTTTCCATGCTTTCCCGTCAGGCAGATGTGAAGGTCTGAAACAAAAAATAGCAGCAGTTTGTATTCTGCTTAAAATTTTAACAAAACAAAGCAAAATAACAAACCAAACCAAATCACAGCAGAAGAGCCCCCAGGGCCTCAGTGGGCAAACTATCTGAACCATTCTTTGCTCTGAAAATTGGGCCTGGGGAAGAAAGATGCAGTACTGGCCCTCCATATTACCTGGAATTGTCAATGTGGCGTTCTTCACAACTGTGAAATTTTCAGGTACTGCAATGAGAAGTTTAGCAAATCAAGGGCATGATCTGGTGTTTAGTTGCAGTGATACAAACCCAGAATCATTCCCTTAAAGGGATTACGCACATATAAACAGCTTTAACTTTTATGCCTTGTTCTGCATCAGCTTGCTTGACCACATATAGTACAAAGTAGAAGTTAAAGAAAATTGTGGTTGTACAAATGGAGTGGTAGTCATTCCCATATGCTTCCATTAAGTATGTTCATAAGAGGAAGAGGATGAATGCCAGTCAGTATGTTCTGGATGACCCCATCATCTCTCCATCATATTGCTTGAGAGTTCAGAAAAAGTCTTTCTGGAAAATCCATTTGCAGACTTCCACCTCTCCTGGAGATATGGTAGAAACTTGCCTAGGTGGGAAAGCTGGCCATTGTATCTAGAAGGGAATAATTATTCTGCCCCAGCTGTGCCACTATAACATTACTGGCTGTGCCATGCTAGAAACAAGCAACTTCTTCCTGAAATAATTATACTCCATGCTATTCCCACATAGGGAAGTTCTATGAAATACAGGAATGCTTCTTCTGCCTGTGTAGTAAAGCCTCAAGCAATTATTTTTGGCCAAGCCATGAAACACAATTAGTTGTCTGGCTAGCCTTGTAATACAAATCTCTGATAGACTTGTTGATAACATGCTTGAAGAAAACCAGCGTAGCAATGAAGCACCAGCTCTGTTGTTCTCTGTGATCATCAGAAAGTAATATCTAACAGCTGGCTGCCTCTAAAAGAGACCTTCCGGCGGATTCCTTTAATAAGGATGTTCAACAGGAGCTGAAAAGTCAACTGAAAGGTAACCCAGCAAACCTATGAGTACAGCCTTGTGACTTCAGCTAGTCATTCTTAGTGTGACACCACTAAATGGCACGAGGGTCTGCAAGTGGAGTATGGCTTGTGAGATGTGAATTGCTGCTGGGGTGGTATGTGGAGTCTGCCTGTTTGGGGTTTATCACGTGAACACCTCCCTCTTGGCAGTTATCTCTGATTAGTCTTAGCTGTGTGCAGGTAATTACCCCATGGATTAAACCTGGCTTGCTTCCAACAGATAGTGGGTGTAAGGGTGGCAGGGCATGTTGGTGAGTGGTGGGGTGAGGTGGATATGGGAGAAGCAGGTGATGGGTAGATCCCTAGGAGGTGGGATCGTTTGTTGTTTCCTGCAGGGAATGGCATTTGTGGCCAGCACTACGGGCACTATCTGAACAAAAACTTAGGTTGGCAGCCCCTGCTCCAGGCAGATTGCTGTTGCCAAACAGGAATTTTGCACTCCTAGAAACTAGAGAATTCAGAGCACCCACAACTTAAAAGTTGAACCCAGATTAAGAGAGGTCCACTCTCTTATCTGTTGCCCACTGTTTAAACCAAGCTGAGGCAACCACCTAGATAAAGTTCACACGAGCTGAAAACATTTTGATTATGTTGCCAGTTGTCTTCCCAGTGATTTGCCAATGCATTTCTCCTGCCCATGTTGCCGTGTTTCACTGCATTTCTTGTGTTTAGGTGTGGAAACAGAGCACTGTAACTTCTTTGAATGCATGTAAGAAATAGAATTCTAATTCTTTTCCATAAATAAATACAGGATTGTCTGATACCCTTGCTATGTGGAAATGTGTGCTTCTGCTGCTGCAGAATGAAGATTTGGTAGTAAGGGATACTGCTGCTGAAGTTATACAGGTGGCACAGTCTGAAAAAAAGAGCAGTAAAGGAACAGGTATGTTAACTTTTCATTATTTTTAAATATTATTAGATACTGGGGAGACAAAAGTATTCCTCTTCTCATCACAAACTTCTTGCTAACTGTAAAGTGATCCATGCTTCTCTTATAAACACATACCATGGAAGATAACAGCAAGTTGCGATGTTTGATATCCACCATGCTTTATTATTTTGCTTTTACTGTTCTTGGTACAGTTTCTGTACTGTTACATGGGTATTTAAAAAAGACAACAGCAGTATTCAGCTTTATGATTCTTGCTGTGATGAGTCAACTATCACATAATTCCACATTTTGAAAGTTCTTTAATACCAGCTTTGATCTAATAGAATGCAGTGGAAGACACTCTTTGAATCCCAGGTCATTATAATAGCCTGATCACAGAGAGATAGGAATCTGGGAAACAGCATTCAACTCATTGATTCATTATTAGACCTTGAAGTCCATTTAGATCCAGATCAACAAAGACAATTCTCAGCATACCCACAATGCGCTTTCGAGGATGTGGGCCTTTTTGTCTGCATGCCCTAGTTTACTCAACCCTCTTAATTTTAAAATAACCACAAAACTTAAGTAGGCTTAACTAATTAATGTGCTTCACTTTGAGAGTCTTTGCTGACACATTCTTCCATGTGTTGTGAATAAATTAGAATTTGCTACCAAGCTCATCTCTCTCTGGTGGTCCCTACTGGTCTATGCTACTCAGTAACGGCTGTACCAACTTGTCTGCAGTCGGTTCAAATTAGTCAGCCACCTCCATGTGAACTTCTGCTAGACTGGAGATAAAGCAGCTCTGTGGGTTTTTTTTTTTTAAAAAAAAGAAAAAAGAAAAAAAAGGCAGTAAAAATGTATGGTTGCCACTACTTTAGATAGAAGTAGCCAGGAATGTGCTCATGTGGCAGATGTGTTTTTGAGCTGGCACTGTTCAGGCACGGTGCTATGGGGTAGGAGAAGGTAAAAGGAGGGATGTGTTATGGACAGCCTTCATCTTCCTGTTAAATCCCATAGCTCTGATCCCAGCACTCTCATCACAGCTCTGGCAATTTATCTAGACCCAGCTACAGCTCTCTTGAGTATCAAGAGGCTCTGCATGTGTGTCCCTCAGGTCCCTGATGCTGGCCTTTGAGGGCCATCTTCAAATGTCTCAAGATGGTACTTTCTCTGGAAATAATACAATGCTGGATTTTCTGTCTGGCTCCTTGTATCTTCTCCCTTCTTCCTTGTTGTATCCCTGTGCCAAAGGGTGTTGCCCTGTAACTGGATGAGGGCTCTGTCCTACTAATTAATACTAAGGTCACATCAGCGCTTGCTGTTATAACTTACTACTTTGTAAAGCAGAAGTGGCCATAATCGAGGAAATAGCATCATAGTTGTTTTTTATTTGCTGTGTTCCTAATTAGGATAGGGACACCCTCTCCCTAAACTTACATTAACCCCTTAGTTATACTTAGCTATGCTTTTCTGTTCTTTCACTTAAACTGCTTTTAATGAAATCAGTGTCTTTCATCTGTGACTAGCAAAGAACTCTGCTTTTGAAAAGACAGAATCCAGTTTCTTTCTGCCTCCATTTTACATTATTATTGTTCCTTCCTGTGATCTCTTTTTTCCCCACTAAACTCCTTTCACTTTTTGCGCTTTGCTTTCTAGCTTTTGGGGGAGCAGGGCAAGGAGTTTTGCCCCTGTGGCTTTTGTTTACAACCAGATTATAATAAGCTTACCCCTTGAATGTGGTTTCTTACTTCCATTTAGCCCATTTCTTTTCATGTGCACATGAGAGTGTGCAATGTGTTTGGGTCTGGGGTTTAGACATTTCATGGATCACCAGTGTTCTCTGTCCTGGCAATTCTTTAATTACATTCAAATATCTACTTATTTTTTTTCTCAGTTTTCATACCATGAAAATCTGCTCTTCCATCACAGCACTGCTTTTAAAATATCTAAGATGATGCACTGAAATTCATTAGAAGCCATAAAACAGCTCTCTTTAAACCTTTTATTTGATAACAAATTGCTGGATATCTTACATTGACTGACTTTTCATTTCCATTATATGATGACAAATAAGTATTGTGGCCCAGCAGTTTTATCATGAGATCAGAAAGAAAGATGAGTCAAGAGATCATAAAGAGGAATGGACGTTTAGAAACCCATTTTTATACATTCTGTAATTGTTTCAGTTTTATTTCATTGCCATTACCACTAGCTAACATGAGTAAAGAGTCTATTATAATCTCAGCTTCATTTGTGCATCGAAAATTTTTATGTCCTAGTACCCATTATATTTCCAGAAATACTGCTCTGTAGAAATAGGTTATGGTGTGCTTCACCTTTTACAGCTGTCAGTTTGCCGTACACAGAGTAGGAATGCTGCTCACAAAATCCAAGCACTGGACTTCCCAGAAATTTTGGTACTAGCATCATGTATACACTCTTCACAGAATTCACTCTCTCACTGTGTACGCAGCATGTAAGGTAGTAGGCTGTAACTGCCTACAAAAGAACAAACTCTATTGTCAGCTTAGGGAATCAACAACTTAAGTGTTTCATTTATATGTGAGATCCGAAGGAATCCCTGATTATAGCCTGACAACTGCCCCTGCCCTTCATGCATGATACAAGCTGGCATCTGGTTTCCTGTGAAAGAATGGACTATGAGAGGGTGTATACTTGTGTGTAACAGCTAGACCGAGTCGGAATTTGTATCCTTCTTCAGCAGAGTAAGATGTGTGAAGTTGGACTGTTGTTCATAATAACAAACTTACTTGCACAGATTGTTCATCTAGTTGTTAGAGGACATTTTTCCCTTGCATACATGTTGCTGAGGAATAGTACAAATGTGTAGCAGTATGATAGTGTCAAATAATAGGTATTTTCAGGTCATTTATAGATGGTGAAACTGGAGGCAAATGATCCCGTCTATTACTGTGGTTTCACTTCCAGTAACAGCTCCTATCTTGTGTAATTCTTTGAAATGTTACGTGAGCTCCTGGAAGAGAGTATGAACTTGGTTTCTTGTTATTCCCTCCTGGCTTTTTGTGAGGGCAACCCCCCCAGTTTCCTCAAGTAGCTAATCCATGCAGCTTTGGATCACTCAAATTATGAGAACAGTAACCTTGCAGAGTCTGAAACGCAGGGTAACAAATGTGGTACAAGAACCTTGTGAAAACTGCAGCCCCCATTTTCATTTGGAAGGAGAAAAGCTCAGACCAAAGGCTGATACACAACAGCAGGGCTGGTGTCCTCGCTCTACCCTACCCTCCCTGCCCCAAGAAAACAGCCACAAAACCTATTACCTTTTATAGAAGGCAAGGACTTCCACTGTTACCAGTACAGTTCATTTTTTAAATTTATTTCTTACATATAGAGAAGCTTGATTTAATTCTGTAGTATGCGTAGAAGCTCATAATTGGGAGGGGAAGTTACTGAGGTTGGCTGATGGCAGTCATTTTCTGAGCACAGCAGGTCAAACAGAATCCTATCTCACTAGAAAGGAGAAAACCTTTTGTTTTCCTTGCTAAAAATACCAACTTAGCAAGTAGTTAAGGTTTTCCTAATAACTTGAACAATATAAACCCCATCTGTAACTCAAGGTATTGTATGTACACTTTGTTGTCGTTTCCTCATGCATTGAGGTGTAAACTTCTGGGGGATTGTTTTATTCCTTTTAGTATGAGGGAGGGTACAGGAAGTATTGTATTCAGTGTAAATGTAGAATAGCTGCTTTGAAATCTAATTAAATTAGTGACCCATGGCTGTGTAAAGTCTAGACCTATTCACAGCAGCATTTCTTTTTCAAGAGGGTTACTCCTTACAAGAAAGAAGATCATTTAAGTCAGGGAAATAGGAGTTTTCTTTCTCTAATGATGATCGCTTTACTGAATATCCTGAAAAATTCAAGTAACTCAGTGCTAGAACCAAAACTATATTCATTGGTGTCATTTTCTTCTATGGCTTTTTTTTATCCAGAGAAGCGTTACCTTAAGTACAGTTATGAGCTTGTCAGTATTAGAGAAGTTTGAATAAACAATTTTTTACTATTACAGCTAAGCCAGTGCAGTTCTGTAAAATTCTATATAAAAAATACCTTTAGTCGGCTTAACCTTTATGTTGGTAGATTACCAAATTAACCTCAAATTGGTTTAAGAGCATTTTTAGTGTTGTCAGCATTAGCACCAGTTTAGCTGATTTCTTAAAATTGAGCTGAATCGAACTTAGATGAGCAGTTAGATTCACAGACTTGAGTAAATCTTTTGAAAGTGCCTGAATGATTTAGCAGCCTCAATATTCTTCTCAAGTATAATTTAGGCCTTTGGGAACCTTCTGCTACATGAGATGAGCAAGTTAGCTTATGGACTGGAAGTTGTGTGGCTGCAGCACAAGCTAGATAAATGGCCCAGTCTGAGCACCACCATCCCTGGATGCATTGTAAGCATCTTTGAAAATTAATCCAATGTTGTTGTTATTATTTCCCTTAGTTCTTGAGTAATTCTGAGAATGGGATTGGGGCTATAAATGATGTAGTCAGTTTTGAACATACTGCTGATTTAATCCACTGGCCAAAAATTCAGATATATTAATCCTGTTCCTTCTGTTCCCATTTCACATGCTTAAGAAATAAGCAATAGATGATACTCCAGTGCCAGGAGTTTCTGAACAAAAGGCAATGCAAAGGTCTCTCTTCTTCTCTTGATGGTTGTTCCCTTCCTGATAGATTCTACTTTTTATCTTCAGAAAAAAATAATCAGTGAAAATTAAAAAACGTCCTATTTTTTGATTGGCCATCAAAAAAACGTTATTAGCTGGCTAGTTTAAAGAAGCTGACTCCCACTTCTGAAGGGCATCCTCTTGGGAAGGAGGTGGCACTGTTCTACAGAGCAAATTGGGGTGAGAATCTTGTGGAAGTCTTCATTGCTGGGTATTGACCTATGGTTTAGTGGCCCATGGTATCTCAGCCCTGTCTTACTGTCTCAGGCTAAATGCATGTAGGAACCTTTCAGCAACTTCTGGTTTGCTTATTGGCTAGAGAGTGTAAATGCGAGTAAAGGGAGAAGTTAAAATGTGCTGCTTGGGGTGGGGTGGGGGGAATTAGCAATTAGATGAAAGAACTAAAACATTTTCAAGGTGACTTTGAAATCTTTCCTAGGCTTTAGCATTTGACTGAGTAGAACCTTTCTCTTTGTGAACCATGCTGTCTCCTTGGCATGAAGAAAAGCACACCTGCTTGCTTCTTGTACCTCTTTTTTTTTTTTTTTTTCACATATCATGAATATAGAAGGTAAATTCAAAATAAACTGTATTAATCTAGAGTAGGTGTCTCTGTCATGAAGGTGCATGCAAGAAGGCTTATTTGCATGGGATTTTTTTGGGGGGGTGGTGGTGTAAATAAGCCTTAGCAGAGGTAGAAAAGGAGAAGTTAAGAGAAGATCAGACTAACTATATTAACATTTGAAAGAGATGAGGAGAAAAGAAATCCTGCTCAGATTTATGTTTCTTGCTCCTATCCTCTAAAAATCTTGCTCAGTGAACCTAAAGCTGTGCGGAGGTTTTCATACGTATGTGCCCTAAGATCATCTAGTAAATCACTTGAGTGAGAGATAAGAGATAACACAGTCTGTGTGATGTTAATGCAGCACAATGGTCTGGCATTCATCATCAACACCACAGGTGATAGCAAATCATGGGTGACTGGCATGATCCCTGAACTTGTACCCCAAATGTCCTTTACGACTGATCCATGAAGTATTTCAGAACAAGTGACTCAGATTTAATCTGCTCCAGTTGCTAGTGAAAGAGCTAAGAGTAAATGCTGGGCAAACCTAAAATGCTAAAAATACCATTGTCATTGGTAGTGTTCAGCTGCATGATAAAAGCATCCCACATTTTGCACAGGAAACAATAAAGAAAGATATTTTATTTTCATTGCCGCCTCAAGTGCTTTTTGGCATTTGAAACTGTGTTTTCAAACTATTCCTTGAACTACATGTGAACTTTGGCTCTAGCAAGAGGAGCTTTTCTTCCACATGTTTACCGTTGGGTAGATGTGTTAAATAGATTGCTTAAAGCATCAGTTCATCAGCATGTTGATTTAACCCTCCTCTCCCCAGACCTAACTGTTTACTTACAAAGTGCTGAGTCCGTGCTGTGGGAATGGAGCAGGAGGGTAACTGGGGTTTAGAACCTGCGCACCACTGCTGAGTGCAGTACGCAAGTTGTAAGCCGCTGTGTCTCTCTCTCGATGACGCATATAAAGGAGGGATGCTAACACGATGTTCAGAACTCTCCTTTTCCTAAGACTAATATGTTCATCCTCTTGCCAAACTTGGGGACAGTCACCATTTTTGGTCTACTTCTGTGTTGGCGTAGCTGCCTGGTGAGGCAAATAGGAGGACTGTGGTGAATAAAAAAAGCGTCAGGTTACTCTGACCCTGGACGAAGATTAATGTGTGGGGTTCAACTTTTCTCATGCACTGGATGACTTGCCCTGATGTTCAGGTTAGGCTAATAGACCTCTGAGGCCCCAGACAACTCCTTTAGTTGTGGCTCTTCAAACCAGTTCTGGGAGCTGCCTGGCTTTGAGAAATAAGTGGTAATTACCTGAACATAAACTAGGGAACTGCATGCATGCAAACTGATTTGAGGATGCATTAACTGGAGTCTGTGGCAGGATCATAGGCGATAGATTTCCTTGTCTTGATTTAAGTCAGTCTTGTGCATTTTCTTCTCTATTGTGAGATTTGAATTGCTTTTTTATTTAGAGATTTAGAGATTTGATGGAGAGGTTACAAAAAGCCCAGAGTCAGAATTTGTCTGCAGAAAGAGCTGGGCTGAAGCTGCTGTCTGGAGCTCTTCCACTAGCCAGCCTGAAAATGGAGGTTGTTAGTGCTGCGGATGGTTACAGCTGCACACAGAAGATTGAAAATCTTCATTCTAGATACATGACATCAACTGCTATGGTGCAGAAAGTTAAGAGCTTCCCGCAATTGGATCAATTTCAGGTCCTTCCTACTGCCCTGGGTAGGAAAAAACAGCAAATTGGAAATAGCATTTTAAAAGTACTTACTGCCATCCATGATGTTTACGCTACTTTGAGTGTCTCTTATAATTTTGGAATCTGTTGGTCAGAAAAATCTCCCCATCAGATCTTGTGATATGCCACGGGTTGCTTGGGAACGGTCCAGAAATTCTCACAGCATCATCTGGGTTACTAATGGAAAACTGCTAATCATGTTAGCCAAAATATGTTTATGTTCCTTGTATTGGGGACAAGTGGGAGGAAGGTTAATGAAATTTTTTTTCTGGGATCAGCTCCAGGATTTCTTCTGCTTTGACAGTCTTCTTGATAACTGCATTCTGGTAACTAGATGCGGAGCTCACTAAAAAGAACTGGATTTCTAAACCTGCTGTAAAAGAGGAGTCTTCTGAGCTGAATGTTAGGATTTAAATGGGGGGTGGCATTTATCCAAATGGCCTTTAAGCAGTGGAAAGCAGAAAAGACACGTAGACAAGCCCCATCTAAGCAGAAGGAGAAAAGTATGTATGATAAAGACATGATACAATCAAAAGCAGAAGAAACAACAAAGCAGAGCTGCTCCTGTTGCAGAACGAGATGATTTTCTACAAATGAAATTTTATTTTTAAAATATTGTGTATGGAGTCTATGTAATAGCCTATGTTAAAAGCAATACTTCTTGCAGCTTCAGTGGATGGGCGTAAAGTAGTGGCAGCAGTTTGCGGTATTATATTCAAACATGGTGTGGGACTGTATTCAGAGACACTGTAGGGCGGTGACATCTCTTCGGTTATATTAGATAAGGCATGCTGAGGACAGGAGGAAAGGTCAAACAGCTGCCTGTGTATTCTGGGAATGCTCCGATGCGGGTCCTAGTGAGGGAGGCAGCGTGTGTGCTGCCGAGAATTACTAGAACACTCTGCACAGTGAAGTGCACTAGATGTTACTCAAAAGTACTGTAAACCGTGGAAGGTAACATCACCGATAATGTACTTACGCTATCTGTAATTGTAAGATCCAAAGTAGAATAGGGTTCGCAGAGAAGAAAGGACAACACTTTCCTTAAAATGTTGAATGTTCAGCCTTCTGCTTAAGGAACCATACCTCTGGCTGCATCTTTTTTTCCCTTCCGTGCTTTTAATGGTGAATACTTCCTTATGCACATGCACAGAGTAGGATCTATGCAAGGAAACAAATGTGTAACTATGACCATTTAAATCCTGGCAAACTAAATAGATGCTAAATACGTGTGCTAGTTGGTGACTACCTGGTGACTATGGTGACCTTACATTTAAGAAGTTTGCTCCAGAAAGCAAAATGACACGTGGTAAAGATTATGAAATACTTAGTGTGGCTAGAAGCTATAATTTGGGGGGTTTTACATCTGCTGTAATAGTTCTAAGAAGGTAACAATTACAGGTCAGTTGCAAGGATGAAAGAATTGAGGTCTAGGAGTGTAAATGAATTCATCTGGTCTCTCTGCTAGAATAAATTTAGGGCTGTTTCAGGAGCAGATTTGACCTGTAGCCTAGGTGTATCATATTTTTATCCTAGTAGGTATATTTTGGGTAATTGTAACAGTATTTCTTTTATATCTGACATTCTAGTTTTACACCCTAAAAATATCTCCTATTGTTATGAAAACTTTTGGAAGATCTGATTGGGAAGTAATTGAGGTCTCTTAGATTGCATATGTAATATGATTGTTTCCTGGTTTAATGGTGACTCTTGAATAATGTTTGGCTGTTGTGCCTAGGTACAGAGGAAAAGTTGGCTGACAAAGAGAGAAAATTGGCTTAAATATTTTTGTTCAGAAAACTCTTCGGTAGTCACCTTTGGGCTCAGGGACACAACACTGAATATACTGACTTGCCTTTTTTTTTTTTTCTTTCTGATGCTAGTTCTTTTCTCTTTAGTCACAAAGCCAGCATAGAGAAAGGCTGTTTGCTATCCACAGCTTACCTGCTAAACTTGGAGCCTTTGTGTCTGAGTAAAATATTAATGAAGAACTATTTACTTGAAACCAAAGTGAATTCACACCCTCCTGCACTTTTTTTATGAAACTTCCTAAGCTTATGAAACCAGGTTTTCTGATACATGCTGTAAAAGTGTTGTCCCTGTTAGCTTAACAAGTGTGTGCCCTTTTGATACAAGCAAAATAGCACCACTATTGATCTTACTCTGCTTTTAAAACATTACACTTTATTTCTGAGAGATATATATATGGTATTTTAGCATTTGTTTTCAAAAAAAGAAAAATCTGTGTTTCTTTCATTGGTTTGCTTTTTACTCCTGGATTAATTATAGAAAAAGTAAGTAGCAGAGTTAATTATTCTTCATTGAAAAAATAATTTTGCAAGTCAGGCAAGTAAACTATGTAAAATCAGCCTCTCCAGGAGTAAACAAAAACTGAAGGACTGATCACATTTTTCTGAACAGAGCTATTTCATGCTTTCCCTGATCAAGCTGAAAGTACAGAAGAGCTAGTGCTTTGGAACAAAAGTACTCTCTTCACAAAAGACTGAAAGAATGTCAAGGAGTGGCAGGTGAAAACAAATTGTGTTATCTGCCCTATGCTGACTTTTTTACAGGTAGGTCATGAAGAGTTGTGGTGGTTTTTTGTTGCTTTGGTTTCTTGTTTGTTTTTTGTAGCTGGCATTGTGCATTGCTAATTGTGGGCATGCTAAGAATCAAGAAAAAGGTTTGGCTGTTTGATCATATCTAGACTTCTGAAAATGATTTTTAACAGCTCTATTTAGAGACATAATAGAGGTTCCATGACATACAAAGATTGCAGGACTTGGTCTACAATCTGTATGACATTTTGCTGCTGTATTCAGCTCGTTGTACCAAGGTTCAAATGTATTGTTTGAATTAATGGACTCCAATTTTATTGGTTTGAAAAAGCTGAAATGAAACTTGCAATAATAATGTTGTAGCTTGTCCTTCATCTGTAAAAATGAAGTCCGGGCACAAATTGCATTGTTTTGCTGGCAAGTTGCTGCAGTTCTCTAATTTTATTAATACTGCTCCTTCTGTTTCACTGCTGCTGTGAAAGGGTAGCACTGTCCCAAGAGATTTCTTTCTGAAAGACCAACGGTGACAGTCCTGAGCAATTTGATGTAGGGGACAGTTACTAAAAAAATACTTTTAAAGCTAGATTGTGTTCAAAAAAGTCCATCAAATAGCAATGGAAAAGAAATCCTGTTACTTCAAGAAGAATTGTTTAATGATTAGGAACTGGGAAAAGGGAATAGGGGAAAGAACAGCACTGGAAGAATGAAAGGGAGTTGCATACAATTTAAAAGAAAACAATTTCCTTTTATAGGGAGCTCACTTTCTCCTAGCATCCAACCTGGGGATTAGACATGGTTGAAAATCGGGATATGGAAGTTGGTGTTAATTTTTCAATCATTCATTAGCTGGCACAGGTGAAAGCTGGAATAAATGGAGTGCTATTCTAACTGGGACTGTGCACAAAAAGGCTTTAGTTATCCATAACCTGCAGCTGCCCGCCTCCTCCTCCTCAGATTGCTTAAGATGGAGAAGGTCAAATGAGGGAAAGCAGTCCAAATGAATATGGCCCAGCATCTCTGATGTTTTTGGTATCCTGAATGTGAATTTCATGTACAGGGGAGTTGAGAACCATGTTCTAGAAATTCTGATCTGGAAGATTTGGGGGAACCATGGGTAGGCACACCTGTACACACACAGCATTCTTTTTAAAGGCTGAGATGGGATACCTGCTGAAGTCAAGTGATGGGCTGGAGAGCTTGCTAAATTTTACAAGTTTTCAATTGATTATTTCCATACCCTTGTTACCTCATAGCCCTAAATGTGCAAAACTTTAAAAGTCTATCTCAGTACTGTAGGCATCCAGTTCAACTGTTCATATTTAACCTAAATATATGAAATGTTAATTTAAATATCTGTATTATAGAATACAAAAATGTATGCTAAGAAGTGCATGTATAATGCTATGGGAAATAATAAATTGATTTTTGTAAATGTTTTGCTTATGGAAAATTCTAATCGACAGCTGTGAAGAATGAAGGTCTCTGTCTTTGAGCAGTAGAGGTTGAACAGATACCAGCGGTGCAAATTTCCTCATTTCCGCCCTTTGCATCAGAAGGTATCACCTCTGCAAGAATGACACTGAAAACCTGCAAAGAGCCCTACGCAAAATATTTGTCCCATGCCCCATTTGAAGGAGTGCATGTAGGATATTTATATTTATTTGTAATGTCATTTTGCACTGAGAGGTATTTCACCAAGAATGAGGAGATAATAAATTTCTGCAAGCAGATTTTTGCACACAGAATTTCATTTGTGTTTGGGTGCGTGGGAGTGAGGTAGGGAATATAAATACCTTTGCAAACTAATCTAAACCACCAGCTTGTTTTCATGTAAGTCAGCACTTCAGCATTTTTAATGACCAAGGTAGTACCTACCTGTGCCAGAGTCAAAGCAGCACCCTGGTATGAAAGGTGTTTTTATTGTATTACCAATTCCCTGAGCCATAGCCTTCCCACTGATTTGGTTGCTTTAACGCATGGTGTGTTCATGGGGAGGTGGGAAGTAGTTGCAGAACACAATGGGCTCTTACTTCAAAACCTAAGATGTGTAAAACTCAACATCTTTTTTTCTATAATCAGTTCCAAATGAGTTCTTACAAGGGGAACTTGGAACTGGTTTGGTTGAACAAATTGATTTCTCATGCATGAGAAAGTCAAGTTAAACATCCTTGGGAAGCCTAGAAATTTAAATTTTGAGAATTAGACTTTTTATAAAAGGGCTTTTGGTTTGTTAGATTTAGAGCAAGACTGTTGGAATCACCTTGAGGAGCCGAATTATTTATGGCAGTTGCTTACAGTACCAGTGTAATGCCACTTTTGCATGTTTTTAATTTTGTTCCTTTGCATGGTCTGTGCTGTGTTAATGATCACCTTGTCATGCTAGCAGTGGAAAAAGGTTTTATAAATAATTCCCACTGGTAAGATGAAAGTGTTAACAGAAATAGTTCAGTGAAGGTCTTGATTAACTTATACACTTGGCTTGATCACAGTGGAGGTTAGACTTACAATATCTTGTTACCAGGACTAATAAAACCCATTCATTTTTTCATGTACTATGTTAATTACCCTTCTACTTTCCCTCATGTGCAGACACACACAAGCTGATTTCATATTTGTGTTAAAGACCACAGTTACACTTTGTAGACTTCTCCTTGCTGTACTGATAAGTTCATACCCAAACAAAACCAACCTTCCCTAATTCCAGAATCTGTATATTGTAATACTAGAACTTCAGGACTGTAGATCGTTAACACTTAGGTGCTCAACTTAACCTACTTTTGCTATAAACAGCAGAAGATAGATTTTTTCTTTTTTTAAAAAATTTCCACATACTTACTGAAAGCTCTCTGTCTAATATACAGGCATTAAGAAGCGCAACTAAGAATTAAATTTCCAGAATATCTTTCTTCTTTAATTCAAATTCCCCAGATGTAAATTATTCAAGTAAATCACCATATTGCAATATAGTATACTAGCATCCCATATTCCATCACCACTGCCTCTCAGAAACGTCCACAAAACAGGTATGTTTTCTGAAGTCTAGTGGCATTAGGATCAAATAAACTGTGTTAGTGGACAAGTCAGGAGTCTTTCAGAAAAGGTGTTCCTAATATTGATTTCCTTCTCCTAAAGCAACATGTGTTGCGTGATTAGTTTAATTAGGCAAGATCATACTGAGATGGGAAATAGTCTCTCAGTTTATATACCAAAGTACAGAGGACTTGATTCTTTGGATCCAATGACTTCACGCTCCCCTAATGCAAGTTTAGTGCAGAGCTTGGAGTGCAAATACAGTGGGATGTAAGGAGAGCCTAGGGTAAAGGGTCTCTCAGGATGAAATAGTACTTACATATACAAACTGAATTCTTTTCTATGCTAGCCTGTAGAACACATCAGTGGTTTCATTTCAAATTCATAGAAGTAGTAGAGGCAATACAGGCAGCCCTAGCTTGTTAGCTGCCTTCTTTTGCAATGTGTTTTAATTTTTGGCATGATCATCTGTGTGACACTGTGGAAGGCTGTCACAGACTAAAGGTAAATTCTCCAAATCAGAAGATTTCACCGGAATCTCACAGTTAGTAGTGAAGGCTCAACTAGTGCCATCCATGGCAAGGTGAAGTAGAATATGGCCTTTCCTGAAGCAAAATCATTTGAAACATGTGGGTGGAAGAATAAGATGCTGAAGACAGAAAGAGTCTTTATGTTAAAGACATATGTCTGTCTATGTTGAAGACATATGCTAGTGTGGAGTGTAAATGCAAATGACATTATTTATTTAAAAGAAAAGAAAAAGGAAAAAAGTTCCTTGAGCAGTGGAATGAAGGGAGCTTGGGTTTTGGTTTTGGGTTTTTTTTCCATGGATTTGTTTTGCAGATAAGTGAATTTTCTCATGTCTGATGACTGAAGTTTCAGCCTTTCACTAGGCAGGACAGCAACAGGGTCTCTTTTCTTTACGCAGCTGGCTAGTTTCATAGAAACAAGACTTAATATTTTGGATTCCCTTATCCTTTTTGTCAGACTGGATTGAAATTGTTACAGCTGGTTCAGAAGTTGTGGTGGGAAACACGTACACAGAAGCATGCCTGCTGATTTCCTTATTTTGTTAAAAAAAGGGACAAAAATCCCTTTGATGTTGTTTATTCTTGTAGATTGCGAGTCTGATTGAATAAAATATACCAGAGCTGTTACTCTTTTCTGTGCTCTCCCTTCATCTCTACCTGCCCCCCCACTTCATCCTCCGTGTTTCTTGCACCTTTTCAACAGACCTTGAGTTGACTTCTGTAAACTTACTGCCTTCTGCTTTTCTGTCTCCATCTTCTCTTTATAATTTGTTTTGTAAATTAAATTAATTGTGTGAACTGTATATTTTTATAAGGAGGGTTGATGGTCCACTGTTAGGGTTGCCTAACACCTCTCATTATAAAATCCTGGTTTTCAGCTACTTGGGTTTAACCTTACTAGTTGGTACTGAGATTTTTCCATACTGTTTTTTTGTTTGGGTTTTTTTTTTGTTTTTTACTTTATTTATTTGTTTTCATTCATTATTATCATGTAGATATGATTCTACATAGGAAATTAGGGGAAAATGCTATCTTTACACAGGCTACAAAAAAAAATTAAAGGCCTTTTCTTTGAATACTGTTTTATATATATGCTTTGGAGCAAGATATTGTTAGTCAAATATGTACAAATTTGGCTGAGAAATAGGACTGTAAAATGCTATACTTTATACATATTCAGTAGAGACTGAAAGGAGTCTGAAAGCTAAAACTTCTGAAGATTTTATCTTCTCCTGAAATGCTTACCTGCATTCCCAGCAGGGGTACTGACGATGCTCGGTGCTGGGAACACTGTGCCTCAGAAGGACTCTGCAACTGTGGCTGTAGGCAGCTCTGGCCAGGCTGTGTTTAGGCACTTCAAATGAAAACTCCTGTGCTTTCAATAACACTTGTGGGTTTGTCAGCAAAAGGGGGAGGAATGAGCCATCAGTTCTGGTTAGGGAAGGGGAAAAAGCTAAATCGGAAGAATCCAGTGGACTGCTGAAAGAGTCAAGCTGAACCACTGAGAGTTAGTTGACGCTCAGTCTGGTTGGGGGGGAGACTTGCTCTTGCCAGTGTGAGAGGGGGGCATAAAGGAGGAGAAAGATCTTTGATGAAGGTTGTGGCAAGAGGGAGACTGAACTGGGCCCAAAAGAGGAAGAATGTGGGGAAGAAGCAGAATTAACAAAGGAGATAAAAGGGGAACTTTTCTGCATTTTGGGAGACAGTGTGACTGAAGGTAGTTATGAGGCTGAGCATCAAACCCAGAGGTTAACTTGTCAAGCTAATTAGACCTGTGTTGAGATACTGTGGGGTCTGGTGACTGGGACTAGGTAGAAGACCCTGGAGCAGTGCTATGGGGTGTACCTCCCGCCTCCAGTGATGCTGCCATCTCCTATTACTCTGTTAGTTTCAAGCAGCAGATGCGTGAGTGGTCAGCCTTGTGTCTTCACTGCTTCTCCAACTCATGAGCTTCAATATAATGTCACGTTATTTGGGTAAGGTGTAGATTTCTTTTTCTTTTTTGAAACATGGAAAATTACACATATACATTGCCATCTTCCCCCTCCACCCTTTCCCCACACTGAGAGTATTTGTAAGACTGCAAGGCCAAGTATCCAAAAATGCATAAGCACAACTTTAATTCAGCCTTATTGTGCTGCATGTATTAAGCAGCAAGGGTTAGCTACACTATTACTGTTTGGGTTTTTTTTTTACAGTTATTCTTTTGTAATTCAATAGACAAGACAGATTTTCTCTGATGATGAATCAGGAACGTACAGTATAGGAAATTATCATCTCCAACAGTACTCCCTCAGTTGCAAAATTGAAAGTGATAGTAAGACTAGGATCACAAGAAGGGACATGCTAAAGCCATTTATTGTTGCTCTTGTGATTTGCATTCTATCCCTGCCTCTCCCAGAGAGCTGTTTTGTGCAGGTAAGCAAGTCACTACAACCAGAGTTTGGAAAGGAGGTCACTAGTTTGCCGAGTGCTTAGCTAGATACCTTGGAGTCATCATTTGCAGTTCAGAGCACATACAGCTGAAGCCAGAGTGAAATGAATTTTGAATATTAAAGCAGTATGGGATGCTGACTACTCAGTGAAACACGTCATAATGTCTCAGAGCAGACACCAAAAATCAGTCAAGATTTTTTAATCTTCATGGCTGTCTACTCTGCCTGCAGAATAGATAGTACCATTTCTTCTTTCTGTGGACATCATATAAATACAGGTGATTTGTGAAACCCTCCATATCATGATGAATGACTGAGAGTCACAGGGTACTTAGGCATTCTGTCTTTGCCTGTTTGGAATATTTTGGAATATCTGGAATAAGGAAGGTTCAAAGCCATGTATTAAATCCAGAGAGAATAGAAAGAGAGGTTTTTTCCCCGTTGACTGGGAAGTCCCTGGTGTTGCATAGTTCACGTCTGCATTAATATGTAAGACACAAATGTTTTCACTTTTGTGGTATCTTGTGCAAGGAGCACTTAGATTTAGCACATCAGTATGTTGGGGAGAGCACTCACAGCCCTATCTTAGTTCCTTCTCAGTTGAAGAGACACAAACCAGTTCCTCAAAGGACTTTGAAGGAAATGGAAAAGACAAATGTAAAATCTGTATTAGACAAGTATATTGGTGTCTATGTTAGGCTTTCAATTGAAGAACTCTGATTACTGATTGAATAATATTTATCAGTCAGAGAGTCTGTGTATATATTCACATTATATGCAAGACTAAGCAGCTCCTACTCCTCCCATAAATTTACTTGGAAGAAGGCCTCAAAGCAATTCATACAAATCATGTTATGATTTACTGATCCACCTGAGCATGCCAAGGCCTCCAAAATGGTGTTGTGTCTGATGAAGATGCAGATGAAGTTGCAGGTAGCCACCCCACAGATGTCTGGGATAGAGCCATACCATCCAAGTCACTTGGACCCTGGTAGAGGATGCCCTGGTGACAGCTAGAAATTTCCTAGCAAGTCTTGACCCAGCTGTTTCTCATTTAGATGACAGTTGTATGGAAATGCCAGAGCCTCAGGTATTTCAGTAAGAGAGAAATAAGCTAGAGGATTTCCAAATGGGTGTGGACCTGCCCACATAAAGGGAAATGCCCTGGGTCACTAAAGGTGCAAAATCCAGAAGTCACCTAGGAGGCAAGAGCTGTGTGAAAGAAAAAGATGAGTTTCTTGCTTTAATGTGAAATGTGAACATCATCTTGGGAAGAAGCACTGAGTCCTGATTCTAGAAATGCCTCAGCCACACCAGGGTGATTAAGATCAGCAAGCCTTTATGTTGACCAAAACTTCTGGTAGTAGAGAAGTGAGGAATATGTATGCTTCATCTCACTTTGGAGTATTTCTGAAAGAAAGTCCAGAAGCCAACTCACTCTCAAGTGAAATCATTGGTGCATCATCTTCCTGTTGTGAAGAGCAAATGGTTCTCTCATGGACTGAAAATGCTCTTGAAAAATTTTTCTGAGATAGGTATGTTCTGTTCAGGATTGAGACATACAGCTGCGCTTAATTTATCTGTTAGACACCTGCAGGAGAACTGCCCCTAAGTGATCTGTAATCGCTGAATTGTTGACTAGGAGGTCCCTGGCAGCACCTGCCTGTCTAGACCACAGCTTGAGAGGCAGGCTGAAATTTTTCATCGGAATGTCAGAAGAGCTGTGTAATGACAGATCATACACTCCACTGCATCAAAAGCAACTTAAAACAGGCATTGGAAGGTATTTGGATCTTGGCAGGAAAAAAAGAACATCCTCTCAGTCACTTGTTACTAATGCACTTGCAGTGTGAATATTTTGTGGTTCTGCTAGTTTCTAACATTACAGTGTGTTTGCAAACTTAATGATATTTTTACACATTGTGTATCTGCGTATGTATATGCCAGCAAAAAGATAACAATAACATAAGCCATTCTTTACACACAAGTTTCATCCATGCTATTGTCTGTCTTATTCATTCATTGTCTGCCTGGGCTATATTGGAAGCTTTTGATGCAAGGGTTGGTTTTTTTTTTCATCAAGCATTTGTATAGTGAACAGCTTCTGTGAGGTTTTTCACTTTATGATTTTACGTGCTGAGATAATGGGTTTAGAGAATTGACCAGTAAAGAAGCTGAGAATATATCATGAACCTTTTTGACATAAATTATTATACAAAAGATTTATGGCACTTACCGTAAGAACAATTTTATAGTCACTTCATTTCAAATGTCACCCTTTTTTATAAGTAATATGAAACAAAGATAAAAATCACATATAAATCATCTTAAAAACAGTCTCTCCCCATACTATTTCATTATAAGGTATCAAAACAGATATGAAGACTGAGTTGCTGAGGTTCCCAAGTTGCTTTTTCCTATTCTGCTCAAAAATACCTGCATTTGGTAAGCCGCACATGCACCTGGATCAGATGTTTTGTAGTAAGCTAGCAAGTGTCGTCTTTACTCAGACGTGCTCAATAGCCACAGCTTGCAGGAATCTGCAACTCTGCGTTGTTCCACCCTTTAGAACAGAACTGCTGGAAGAAGGATGAGACATACCAATGCAAACTGACGTTCAGGAGAAAATGTAGAATGATCAAAGCATATTGTAACCTAAGTGGTCTTGATTAGTTCAAATTTTTATATGTTTGTTAGAAAATTTTCCAATCTAAAATTACTCTAAATTCCAGTAATTCAAAAGTGAAGAGTTTGCTTAGCAGTTGTCACCAGCTGCAACAAGCATGCATCTGAACAAGGGTTATAGTCCCCAAAAAATTAAGCATAGTGTTGCATCAGTACTCATGTAGAAATACAGAGCATCTTTATGCCTGTAGTTGCATCTTGCAAAAAATTCTACCAACATACACTTAATAAGTCAGATCACTGGGTTTAGTTAAAGAAAAAGGAGCATTGAAACTCGTAATTGTCTTAGATTTATTGGTGTGTATGGTACTTGTTAAAATCAGTGGCTTTTTTGCAGTGGGAACTTTATATTACTTTTTTCTTTTTAAAGAATTACATTATAAAAGAATAGGTACTCACTGTGACTTTTTACTTTGTATTCCCAAATTTATTTCAACACCTTACAAGTTGTTCTCAGTCCACTTACACAACGTTAGATCATCACATGGATGAAGGAACCGTTTGCTTTGTAGAATACAATGCCACTAATTAAAGTTGAAAGTGAATGGACTGAATTAGAATCAGCTCATCTGTCAAAGACTGGCTACTGATTATTTACTGACAGTGCTTCATTTCGCTCTATTAATTACACAGTGGCACCATTATGTAAAGGTTATGAGTTGGTATACTTTTGAAAATTAAGAAAGAATACATGAAAAATAATTGTATGTGCCCAGCGCTGGAGTCTGAAAGCGGTAAATGTTAAATGGAGTGTTCATGTAAATAATCTATTACACGTTTTTTCTTATCAGCGTTTTAATTGGAAGTGAGTAAACAGGACAGCAGCTTACAGATCTTGATAGGCTCCTTATGCAAGCTGTGATGGTCATGGCTGTGACTCCATAGCAGTGACGGAAAGCCTGCCTTTCTATTACTGCTTCAAAAATAGCTTTCACATATTTGAGTGATCTGCCCAAATTATATTTGTTTCAAGTATTGTGCGAAGAAGCATTTTGCGTACAGTCTTGTATGTTGCTTACCCACCCTTTCCTTACTCCTTTGTCCCTTAAATAACAAACCTTCACCACCATTCTCCAGATACTCCTCTAAAATCCCAGCTATGATGCAGAGATAAATTCATCTCCTGTGTTGCTACAGCAGAGCTGTAACATACATCTCATTCACATTCCGTAATCTTCATCACTGCTAAGCAAAAAGTTCCTTAGTTGGAACATGCCAATAACAAGAGTCTTTGGTCATATATTTAGTTCTAGTGATACTAATTCTGAAACTGCAAGTATTTACCTTACTTTTTCCAATAAATACGTAATTTGAGTTAAAAAACGTACGTTCTCATTGGCAATGTTTTAAACAATTAGCTGAATAATATTATCTTTTACCTTTTCAAAAGGAAAAGCATTATTTCTGTGGGTCTACACAGGGGGTATTGGTTTTCTGCTGTTTAAATTAGAACATGGCTTTGGGGGGGGAGGTTCTGTAAAAGCGGTAATGCAAGTGGTAAAGTCCAAATGCTCATTTCCTCTGTAAGATCTGTGAGCTGTGGTTGTTTTGTAATAAAACCCTTTGAGTACAGGCTTGCATGGGAAAAGCTTATGTATGCATATATGTATTTAAAAAGGGGGGGGAATCTAGTTACTGAGTTGAAAAATATTGTTCTGTTCACATTCCAAAAAAGGGCTTGAAAAGATGATGAATATGCGTGTGCTTTTTTGTTCAAGAAGGACCTTTAATTTTCTGCTCAGTCCTGCGCTGTAAGTTTCCGTCATAATCAGACATGTTATTAACTCAGATCTGTTTATAATCAAAGTCAAAGCTGAGAGCAGCGTCACTGCCACTCTACTCAGAGACTGCAACTATTAAGAAATTAGTTTTGATTAGTTTGTTTTGTAATAGTGTTGTGTTTTGACATCGTGTTGCATGATGTCAGGAAGGGCCTCTTTTTAAAGTCATCCTGAAAAAGCATGGCTATAAAACAGACTCAGGCAGGGAAATGGAAAACAGATGAAGTAGTTGTACGTCATCTAGAGAATGGTATTTCTCGAGAGGATAGAAATGATCTAATCGCCTTTGACTTTATGAAACACTATAAAAAGGAATCTGCTTATATATTAGATTTTACATAAATGGTCATTTTAAAAAGTGGAAAGTTTGATGTTTGTAACTTAAATTGACACTGTGCAAAGAACAAGCATCCTTTCAAGAGCCATCTGCCAACTATCTGGATGCAACAGTTACCATTTCTGTATTTTCTTTTTTTCTTTTTTTTTGTTTGTTTGTTTGACTTCTCAGTTGTCCTCTTTTAGTCTTAGTCCCCGGAAGGATGATAGCACTGTAATGTTACTTGTGGAGACTGAGTGGGTATGAACACCCCTTTACTTTCTGTCTACTGCTACCGCTTTTCTTCTGTCCTGTTGTTCCTCTGGTGGCAAGACACCTGTGTGTTGCCTTGCTGCGGAGTTGCACAATTCCTGTCTAGCTCCAAGCAGAACATGTAAGCAGGTTATTTCAACATCAGAAATTCAGTTTCTAACCTTGCTTTATTTACCAGCTTATGTAACTCTTGGGTTGGGCCAATGGGATTTTTTTCTTTTTTAAATTTTCAAAGGCTTTTCAAGTTTTGTGAATACATAAACATGGTATTTTAAGTAAAAAATAAATCTGCAGCAGTGCCACCCTCATATAGTTGATATGTCAAGAATAGGGGCAAACTTGATTATTACCTTACACCAAAAAGAAAAAACCCTTCAATGCAACAAAAAGTGATTAGTGATTCAAAAGGTGAAATTTTCCCTTTGCAAATCTAGTATTACAGGTATTGGTGACGGTGATGCTGGATCTGCCATCATTTGGATGAAAAGCTGATCTCTTGCTTGATATTCATCATCTTGTTAAGGTGATATATCAGAAAACCTGAGATAAATCTCCGGTTTTGTCAAGCAATCACTCAGTGAGCTTTGTTGATTTAAATGTCTATGCTTGTCTCTGAAGCAAGAATACTACCTTATTTTACCAGGGTGTTACAAGGTACTGTATTGACAGTGATGTAGTCATCTTTATACCTACGTAGGCAGCACCTTGTGCAAAAAAGTAAAAAATACTTTACCAGTCTAGAGTATACATGGCCTACCTAAAATACTTTCTGTAATTCCAGTTGAAGAACTTTCCCTATATGTTTTCCTTGAAAGCGTCCTTGCCGTTGGTACACTGTTCCTTGTGAGGCTTCGTCTTGGGACTGTTACACACTCAGCTTCCTTGCAGTTTTATTTCTCTTTACATTTGTTCTGAACACAGTATACATTTACAAAAATTACATTACTCTTTGATCTAAAATTAACTTTAGTTAACAATTTCCAGTATAAAACCAATTACAAAATGCTTTGTTAGGCAGGGAATATGTTCTGCTTTTCTATTTTGCCTATATTTTATCATGGTTGTCCTTAAAATCTGTGTATATGCTCTTAATACATCCTTTCAGTTCCCCATAATATCACCGAGGCTTTAACAGAGAACAATTGTATAGTTGGAGGACACGTAATAGGCTACTACAAGAAATATTTACATCTGGCATGATCAAAGCTTTTGGAGTATATGAATGTGTATGTGGGAGGTCTAATTTTTATGTGGGTGGATTCACAAAGACTAAAACACTGCAGTACTTAACCCCTTTCCCTTTATGAAAATTCAGTTCCTCAAAATGAAAAAAACATGTAGTACCTGATTCTTATCTTTGTTTTTCATTTCAAGGAGTAGTATTAATTCTTCTGCTTGTAAGTACTTGTTTAAGGCATAGAGAATTTTTTTGCGTTTCAGCCCTTGTAGTGGCTTATTTAGTGAGATGCTTATCTTGCTCGTGATGTTTTTGCAAGTTGGAACATATACGTGTGTTAGAATTTAAAACCCTGATAATTTTAAGACCATTTTGATAGTCTGTAGAACTATTGTGGTAGGAGCACTACTGTATTTTCTGTGTTTGGTAATAGCTACGTCTTCAGGTTCGATTTCTGCTGGTTTAGTTCCTGTGACAGTGGTCGGCTGCGAGCAGCTTATAGAAATCTGTCATTTGAAATTTTTTATTCAGTTACTTTAAATAGTTCCTTACATTATGAAAGGCTATAAATACTCAGTCATTTAAATCATCTCTGTTAGTGTTTTGTTTACATGTTGACAGGGAAGTTTCAAATTATAGCTGGCCTGAGCTAACAGCTTGCTGAATGGGGAGGTCTCGCTCTCCCTTTGGCCTCTCTCCTTGTCCCCGCTGCCCTCCCCTGGCTCCCAGCTGCACCAGTTCTGACTGCAGGGTAACCAGTCCAGCCTGCCGGCCGAGGAGAAGAACCCACACACCGAGCTGGGTGCCAAATTCGTATTCTGCTATTCTGAGCGTTAATTCACCAGGTGATCAGCAGAGTACCTGAGCTGGCTGGAGGTAAGCATCAGGAGCCCATGGCCCGGGGGGGCTGCGGGGAGAGGAGAGCCACCTGCCCTTTTTGCCCCTGGTGAACTTCCAGCTTGCTCAGAGCGCTTTCTGAAGTCATAGTGTGAGTCATGAACACAGCATCATGTGTAATATGTGGCTTCTTGAAAATCGGCCCTGTTTTGCAGGCAAATGAGGATGTGAGGAGCAGTTCTTGTAAACAGTTAATAAGTCAGTGAAGACACGTACATTTATTTTTAGACGACATACACCTTTTGTGGGTATCTTAAAAGATTCTGTACATGCTTACAGTATCCATTGCTGTTACTTTTAGAGCTGGGGGTCATCAAAGCAATAGACCATTTTCCCCTCTGAAAGCATTTTTTACCTATTAAATCATGGGTATGTATGTCACTTTGCTGTTGTTTATCTGTATAAATACACTCCAAGCTTAGGGAGTTGATACACCTTTTTTGGATTACTTGCTCCATCTCTTTGCTGTCTTTGTGGCAATGGTAGTCCCCAAATCTGATCTTGAACTATTCTAGCATCAAATTTGTGTGAACTGGTATCAAACGGAGTTAATGTCAGTGCACTGTGTAAGTAACAGCAGCTGAGGAAGCAATTCAGAAACCATGGAGCCATTCCTGATACTCTGCATTAGAGGGATGCGATGCGATGCGATGCGATGGGCAGGTGGAAGTGAAAATTCTTCATCTGCCAGAGTTTGATCTCTTGTTGAATCTGTCAACACCTCAAGTACCAGGAGGCCGCTGTGCTAGCTTCTCTAGTGTAAAACCCAAGGTAGTCAGGCTCTTAGGCTTCAAAATTTTAGGTAAGTTTTAGCATTATCAAAGTGATGTTGCTTTGTTTTTTCTCTGGTCTCAACATCAGAACTGATGCATGAGTTTGGTTGATCAGTTAAATGGTGTCTGCAGCTCACAGAAGGGCGGTTGGCATCTTTTGGGTCAGTATTGTGTTTAGGGTCTTCATGTTTTTCCTGTGTGTTAGACCTCCTTTATATGTTTTTCTTGTAATTTTTTTCTCTTTTCTTCTTTGGGACCCAAACCCTTACCGTTTTCTTTGTTGCAACACAAGGATTCCCTACAAGATTGCTGTGCTATGTGACCACAAAACTGCCTTTTCTTCTGTGTCACGCTGTTGAAAAACTGCTAGCAAGCAAGTTCAGTCTAAGCAGTACCTCAGAATTACTTGTTTTGCTACCTGTTGGTAGTTTTTCAGCATGTTCACATAATAACAGAATTAGAGGCCCCAATATATGTTTTGGTGGATTTCTCAGTAGTCCAGTGTTCTCATTCACGAAGAGAGCATCACCATATACTTAAGCAATCTAAATCTTAAAAGGGAAAAAAGGCCCCAGAAAATGGCACATATTTTAAATATCTGCAGTTGTATCTCTAAACAGTCCTCGGAAGCAACAGCTAACTGGAAAGGAAGACAGCAGTAGGAAATACATGTTTGGGTTTTAGCTCTCAGCATCATTTAATTTGCTAAATACTCAAATACAAATAAAGTGACACAAGCAAGAGATGTTATATAAATATTGACAATCGTAGGCCTTCAGTAATCATCTGTAAAACTGGAAAGGATCATCAGGATTCAAAAGAATTGGGTTTAAAATGTTGTGTTTTGTAAGCATTCGTAACCAGGATGGTTTTTTTCAGGCTCAGAACCTTGCAGTCTGTTTTTGTTTCCATTCTTCCAGCTCTGAGGATTGCCAGTATTTCTGAGGTCCCCATGGCACTTCAGTGAAAGTGTGTTTTCTACCTGAGCCTAAGCAAATCAAAACAGAGAGGACAACTGTTGTACCTATTTTTGAGAGTAACAGACTGGTACCAAGTAGGGCACAGCAACAGAGAAAGCAAGTTTTAAAAAAAAAAAAAAAAAAAGTCCTGGAAAGAAACATCAGCAAAAACAATACCTAAAAACCCCAGTACCTAAAATAAATGATGTGGGAATGTCACACTGCACGCCTGCAAGCTCTCCCTCACGAACAAAGCTGAGGGATGTCCTGATACAGTGATAAGTCCTGACATGAAGAAAACGGATTTGAACATTTGATTTTACTGTCTAGCAGGTCTAGCAGAGACAAACTGTGTATGTAACATTATTAGTGTCACCAGGAGATTGACTGCCTGCCTTCCTGTTGCTTGTTCAAGGAGATTTCCATTTACCCTCATCTAACTCCAAGATAAAGAAGGGACCATCTGTTCTTTCTCCTTCGCTCCCTTCCTTATTACGGTCCTTTGTTCTCGTGGTCTCAAATACTAATTCATCCTCCCCGGTGTCCTCGGTACGTTGCCTGGTCTGTCAGATACCATGTACCCATCTTTTCGTCGGCCTATTTTGCCCTTAGCTGCTTCCTGCGCTTCCTTATTCATTGGCATACATATTTGCCTAGTCCTGGTGTTTTACCGTGCATTTCTCTGCTGTGCCAACGTACTCTAGAAAACCTGCAGCTGGCACGAGGCCTCGGGAGGTGCTGCAGAACAGAGGTCCGTGCTGCAGCTCTGAACATGGGTTGAGAAGGACAACTCTCGGCGGCACTGCTGCGCGTCTTCCATGTCAGTTATTGCTTTCCTACATGAGAAATGCTTAAATACACTCAGACACAAAAAGTAAGGTCTGCCTTCCACGTCTGTATGGATTTTTACCAAATAATTCTGACTCTGTTGTGCTGTTTGCTCGCAAAAGACAGCCTTCAAGAATGACATGTCCTTACGATACCAGTACTTGGAAGACAGACCGTTCAGTGAGCATTTGTTCATTTTCTGGTGACTATGGACAAGGATGAATTTTGCCAAAATCCATTTTACAGTGCTATGGATTTTACAGAGGCTTGTTCGTTAGCTCTCCTCCTCCTCCGGTCCTCTTCCTGCATCCCCGTTAAAAAAAGAAATATTGCATTAATGTCACCAGTGGTGAAACTCGTGCCTGTGAACGCAGTTGTTGGGAGTTCTCATGCAAACGGGGCTTCTGACATTTTTATGTACTCCATTATGGAGGGCAGCCCTAGGAGCAACACAGTTAAAACAGCATCTGCCCAAATGAGAGCAGTGGGGAAGTTTAGGGAAGAAATACGGTATGGATGATGGCTTTGTGTACGGTTCTGGCATGATAGCAAAACCTGTGTAAATACAGCTCTGCCACTGTATCATTGGATCGTATCTGCCATACACCATCGTAAACAGTGTCTGCCTTGCCCTTCTTTAACATCTTCTCTAAGCCTGTCTTGCATGCTTGATCTCTCTTGCGTGTGTGCATGTGTATGTGTGCATATAGATGTATACCTTATTCTATAGGAAGAGATTGCACACCAAATAATGATTCGTTTTATAACCCAGTCCTTTAAAAACATATAATGTGCTGTAAGTTTTGAGTTCCAGTGAAAGATCAAATGGGATCTAAGGCGTAGCTGCTGTTCTGCAAAAATAGTTACCATGTAGTAGTGTCAGGACTGTGTCTGGAGACATTTCTAACGGACATCTTTGTATATTTAAACGCAAATCAATGAATGTCGCTACATGAGCAGGAAAAAAATACTAGGCATCAGCATTTTCAGTTGCTTCGTGTATTATTTTGGAATTGAGAAAAGGACCCAAGTGACACAGAAGTAAACATTCATCTAACTTATTTGCAGTATAATTCATCATTCTAAATGTGTTTGTGTAAATTCAGCATCTGTTTTCAAGAAAGCATTTTTGTGCTGATTTTATTTGAAAATGTTTGTGGTCTTGCTATACGTTGTTACGCATATTTTCTCTCAACAGAGTTTGCGCTTAGGATAGTGAATGCTCCGATGGCCTTGGATTTAGCGTTTGGCATACTGTGTGAGCTGCTCCAGCGGTGGGGGGAGATCCATGCCGGTGTACCGATCCTGCTGGAGTGGCTGCTGGGAGACAGCGATCTGGGAAGAGACTCGGAGACTTCAGCCCCGGTAATTTGTAACAACCATTTGCTATCTCATGTTGGGATCGCAATGTTTCTGCAGTCTTGTGGTAGGAATAGAATGAAATACCTCATCTGATGAAGCCTGATGATCGCTAGTCCAGTATTCACTGATTTACAATTTAAAATAAAAATTCACATGGACAGTATTTAGAATAAAAATAAAGTTTGATGTCTGTTTCATGGCAGTATCAGCATAAAACTAGAGACACCAATAAGCAAACACTGAAATAAATCAAGAGTTACTTAACGAGTCATTGTTGACTGAAGCATTTTGAGGCTGTAACTAATTGCGTTCAGTATCATTGCAGATGATGGCTTGCCTTGAATTTAAACTGCTGCTGTGGCTGCCAGGCACATCTGGCATTTAAGCACAGCGTTCTCCCAACTGCTGGCTTTTCCAGACATGTCATTTAAATATTTGGTAACTTTGTGCCACCTTCCATATCACTGGTTCTGTAGAGCACAGGAAAGCCTCGCTCACATCAGTCGTTATCTTCAGAAGGATTATTTACATAAAGACAAACTTTGCCACGCTGGTTCTGTAAAACCTAATGCTATGTAATACACTGTGCTGTCTTTGTCACGAAAAGACTGTAAAAATCAAAATAATGCTGGAAGGTAAACTGGAAGGAGCAGGAGCAGCTACGTCTTTGAGAAGTTTGTTGACAATTAATATGACCCATGAAATACATTATGAAACTTTTCTTAAGCCTGTGGTTAGGTATGCCTTTCTGATGTCTCGCTGACTGATAGAATTTTCCTTTTTCATTTAATCCACACAAAAAGCTCCATGATACAGCAAATTACCATACTGGTTACAGAGAGGTCGCTGTGAAATATAAGACAGTTTCACAGAGGAAGGCAAGCACATGTTAAGGATTAGGACTTCTATTTACTTCCACTGTTTCCCAAGAGTTACACCATAACTACCTGATTTTTGAAGGTAAAATTCCTTTGGGAAAGTAGGAACCTTTTTTACTGTGTTTCCTCAAACCTTTGAAGAATGATGCGTATGAATTTTTACCTTTTATTAATATAAAGAAGCTGTTCTGTAACAGCCTCTATTGTCATTATTTCTCTATATACCTTCTTTCATATCTTCTGTAATTTTCTCATTATTATCAAGACCACATGTCATTTTCTACTCACTGTTGTTTTTCTTTTTGTTAAGGAAGAAGATGATTACCTGTTTGATAAAGGGGAAGTGAATTTTTGGGCAGAGAAGTTGACTCATGTCAGACAACTTAGTAAGCACCTTTTACAGCTTATATCAGTGACTCACCTAACTTTACCAGATCACGGAGAACTTAATCGACTGTCAAGAATAGCGCTGGACCAAGCCCAGCTTGTTGGAAACCACCTTAGAGCACTACCTCCGACTCCAGAATTTTCCAAAACTGCAGAATTCACAAGATTGGCTATTCAAAACGAGAGAGTATCAGTCTGCCTTAAAATATTAAATCTGCTGAAGTCTGATGATACTTGCAAAAAGGAAAATCTGGAAAAGTAAATTGCTAAAAGTTCATCCTCGGGGAGCTGCGCACATGTTACTGGATGGGCAGGGAGACTGAATTCTAATGATGTTCAAGGACTAAGGGATTGTTGTGACGATTCTGGTAAACCTGCAACAAACTACTCAGTGTTCAGGCTAAACCCACATTTTTTTATATATGAGTCCATTGATTTTTCTTTTTTTTTTGGTCAGATGTGCTGTGGAAGACTGTTCCTTTTAAATGCATTTGCTAATTTCATTCAGCTGAGCATAGTTTATTATAGCTACTGTAGGAAGTAAAGCAGCTAAACCTAATACTTTCCATTCATCCAGGTGCAGGCCACCTGTAGTTGTGTTACATTTTATCCCACATTTTTACCTCCTCTATTTTAATACCAAGAAAAAGTTGATTTTTTTTTGTGTGTCCTTTCAAGATATAGAATGGTAATTATTAAATTAATATGGTATTTTTTTATTTTATTTTGAAGTGTTTTTAAAAGAAAATAAACAAACCTTGGCTTCTTTGTCCATGACAATTTTTAGACTACATTTTAAATTTTACTGCATTTTCCTCTGGAGGAAGGCAAGGATTCTCGCTTTGGTAGTAACCTTGTTTTTGCACGTGGAAGTGGCATTAGTTAGACTTCTGCGTGCCTCTCTTTTTCCTGTAAATCATGTAACCACTTTTATAAAATTGCTCTAGAATGAAGACGACTGTGTTCAAAACAAAGCAGCCACTCCGTTGTGAACAAAAGTTTCACCTTGACTTCGAAACGCCTCACACCGCAAGCAGCCTTGGAAAGTGAGGGTCCTACTCAGTAGAGTTAGGCCCCCAGAAGCGTACCAGAAGTGGTCCTGTGCTGCAGCGCTCGCTTTTGGGAGATGCTGTCGCCGGTGCTCAGGCGAGGCAGCTGCGGGGAATATACCGCGTGCTCCGCAGTGTCACCGCCTGAAACGCAGAAGCGTTCGTTGTGCTTTGCCAATGTATTTTTCTGGGAACTGAAAACTGGGGTTTGATACGGAAGTGAGATATGGAAAATAAATACTCGTTTAAAAAGGATATGCGACATTCCTTTAGCCGAGGGCTGTGACCTGGCGCTTGGCTCCAGCGTGGCTGGGCGCAGCCGAAACGGGAGGCGTGCGTCGGCAGCCATCGTTCCTTCCGTCTCCTTGCAAGAGTAACGTGGCCGGTAAACGGTTGCTTGCTTTCGGGCTCTTCACGTAGTTGGTACTTTCGCGCAGTTTAGCCGTCAGCCTTTGATGATGATGATGACGACGGTGATGATGATGATCCAGGTAATGAGCAGTTCTCCCGCGGCCGGTGCGGGCGGCGGCAGCTCTGCGTCTGGCGGCGCGCGCCCAGCAGGTGGCGCTGCAGCACCGCCGCACGCAGCCGCGCGCTCGGGCCCCCTTAGTGCCAGGGTCTGCCCGAACCCCGCCGGGGTCTGCCCGAACCCTGCCAGGGTCTGAGCCTCGCCAAGGTCTGCCCAAACCTCGCCAGGGTCTGGCTTAACTCCACCGGGGTCTGCCCGAACCCCACCAGGGTCTGCCCGAACCTCGCCAGGGTCTGAGCCTCGCCGGGGTCTGCCCGAACCCTGCCAGGGTCTGAGCCTTGCCAGGGTCTGCCCAAACCTTGCCGGGGTCTGCCCGAACCCCACCAGGGTCTGCCCGAACCCTGCCAGGGTCTGAGCCTCGCCAGGGTCTGGCTTAACCCCACCAGGGTCTGCCCAAACCTCGCCAGGGTCTGGCTTAACCCCACCAGGGTCTGCCTGGGTCTGAGCCTCACCAGGGTCTGCTCGAACCTCACCAGGGTCTGCCTGAACCCTGCCAGAGTCTGAACCCCACCAGGGTCTGCCCAAACCTCGCCGGGGTCTGGCGTAACCCCACAAGGGTCTGGCTGAGCCCCGCCAGGGTCTGAACCTCACCAGGGTCTGCCCAAACCTCGCCGGGGTCTGCCTGAACCCCACCAGGGTCTGCCTGGGTCTGAGCATCGCCAGGGTCTGCCCGAACCTTGCCGGGGTCTGCCTGAGCCCCACCAGGGTCTGCCCAAACCCTGCCAGGGTCTCAGCCTCGCCAGTGTCTGTCCAAACCTCGCTGGGGTCTGGCTTAACCCCACCAGGGTCTGGCTGAGCCCCGCCAGGGTCTGCCCAAACCTCGCCGGGGTCTGGCGTAACCCCACCAGGGTCTGCCTGAACCCCTCCAGGGTCTGAACCTCACCAGGGTCTGCCCAAACCTCGCTGGGGTCTGGCTTAACCCCACCAGGGTCTGCCTGAGCCCTGCCAACATCTGCCCGAACCTCGCCAGGGCAAGGCGCAGGCTGCCGCCGCTCGCACTAGCTGGGTGCTGCGCTGCCCGATAGCCGATTACTTCCCGCTTCTTGAGTTTAAATAGAACCTGCCTGTAAATCAAGATAAGCTTCCGAATTAGGTTTCGTGGACATCTGAAAACTGCACAAGATAAAGTCAGTACTAAAAAAAAAAAAAAAAAAAAAGGTAATTTAGGAACAAAAGTTTAAATACTTCAAGTTTCCAGGATTCAGGGTTACTTACATAAGTAATTTACAACAAAACTTGAGCCTTCAGTAGGCAAAAGGCAAATGCTGGAATCTGATGATGAGATGAAAAGATGTTTCACGGAATGCACACTACCCGACTTACCAAGCCACGCTGTGAGTTAGGCTAAAAACTAATTTGTTTGCATCTGTTTTGAGCTCCCGGGGAAAGAACGGCCCAGATTATGTCTGGAAGCCACTCTTAAAAATAGTCAAGACCTGTACAATTAATTAACAGCTGCTGGTTTTGCCACGCCTTTCCAACATTTTTGCACTAGTGTAGCAACAGCTTTTGTAGTAGAAAACAAACAGAACTTTGTAGAGTATCAAAATTACAGTACAGTTGTGTGACCTCGCTCATGCCAGTGGTTAGCATAGGACTATCTAGAAACGTTGGCTTTTTTGGTTTTTTTAAATTGTGTAGAATTTAAAATGCATATGCATATATATTCAGTATCAGCAAATGGATAAATGCATACAGGTAGCAGCATAGTCATAGATCCACAGTGGCCACAAAACTTAACTAACTTTATGAAGCCTTGAGGACTTGGTTAATGGGTAAACCAGGTAGCTTGAAAACTTGCTCTTCCTTATCATGGTTTTCAAATGCAACTGAAACCTCTGTCATCCCGCCTTAGTTTATAGGGAGCAAATAAAAAATCGTGTCGGCGCGCATTCATTTCACCGCACGCTGCTGGCGGCTTGAGTTACTGTGTAACTGCTCGGGTCCGGAACCTTTAAACCCTCGGCAGCACTTGCAGAAGAGGGTTTGCAAAATCTTGCACCGGAGTACTTATCTGCCGTGCGCTTGATCACTTTATCAAAGTATTCCTCCAAATGACGCTGAGACATTGCTCCTTGCACGATTATCATCGCAAACGGTTTGCTCGGTTCGCTAGCGGGCAGGATCTGCTCTGAAGGTGATGGTTGCATCACAGAGAGGTTTGGGAGGAGGAAGAGTTTGATCTCGGGTCAGTCTGCAAGCGAACCCGAGCGGGCCAGGGAGGAGGTTTTGGGAAAAGGTGCCCGGCAATGGGAAATGATGCTCCTTACGGCGCGCACCCGCCTCAGCCCCGCTTTCAGGCGGCTTCCCCTCTGCGGGGCAGCGGCCTGCGGCCCGGCCCGCCGCGGTGAGCCCTCCGCAGGGCCGGAGGAGGGGCAGGGGGCAGGAATTGGCGTCTCGTTGCCCCCCCCCCCCTCCCCCGGAGGCTGGCCGGGCTGCGGCGGGCGCTAGGGGGTGGCAGATCCCCGCCGGGCCGGGCCCGCAGCCGGCGGGAGGGGCGGGCGGCAGAGCCGGGCTCGCCCAAGCCAAGCGCCGGGGGACGGGGAAGAAACCAGCGTTGGGGTTTTCAGCCCCCAGCCCCCTCGTCTTTCCCCGGCGTTTTTTCGGGCTGTGTGGCTGGGCGCGGCCGGCGCTCGGCAGGCCAGCCTCCCTCCCTCCCTCCCTCCCTCCCCGGGGCTGACGGCTCGGCGGCGGTGCCCGGCGGCGGGAAGCGGCGCTCCCGGGCCCCCCGTGCGGCAGCCGGGTCCGGGCTGCCGGGGGTGCGCCTGGCGGGGCCCGCCTGCTGCCCCCCCCCCAGCCTCGGGGCGGGAGGAGGAGGAGGAGGGGAGGAACCAAATGGGAGCGTGAGCCGCATGGCGGCGGCGGCGGGGGGGGGGAGTGTGAAAACCCGCCGCGAAGTGCTCTAATGCCCCCCACCCCCCAAGTTGCTTTCCTTTGCAAATGTGTTTTCAAAGTGCAGGGTTCCTGCTGACGTGGTCAGATTTGCACCCTTGGATTGCCAGGGCCTGACATCCCGGCTCGGAAGCTGAAGAGGATCAAACGCCTCTGCTGGCTTTAGCAGCAATAAAACTTTAGGCGTCCGTCCATTTTCCCCTTCCCATTTGTCCCGGGGCTGAGCAAACGCGGGAGGGGACGGGGAGGGGGGGGACGGGGGCAAGCCGCTGCCTCCGCCGCCTTTCCCACGTCGTGTTTGCGCAGCCTTATCGGCGCGGGGGGGGCGGGGGTGTTTTGCACGGTGGCTCCGGGCCCGCCTTGGACGGCGGCCCGCGCCCGGCCGGGGGAAGGAGCTCCGCCGCCGGGACCCGCCGCTCCCTTCGCCCTCGTCCCGGCGGCGGGGGGCAGCCCGGCGGGAGGGCTCCCGGGGCGGCGGGGCTCGGCGAGAGCTTGGCGCGGCCCGGCGGGTCACAAGACCGCGGCGGCTGCCGGGCCGCGGCGGGGGGGGGGCGTGGGAGGGGAGCGGGGCGGGGGCGGCAGGGGCTGGGGGAGCAGCCGCACCGGCGCAGGCTTAACGCCGCCTCGCCTGCGCGCCAATCTCCCCCAAACTCCAACCGACCAACAAAAAAAAACCCAAAAACCACCAAACCAAAACACCCCCCCCCCCCAAAAAAGCCCCGAGCTCCCCAAAAGCGGGCAGAAGCAGCGGGGCGCGCGGCCCGTGCCCCGCCGCCGGCCGCAGCGGGGCAGCGCGGGCCCGACCTTTGTTTCAAAACCAATTACGTGGCAAAAGTTTATTTTCGGTGGGGCGGGAAGAAGAGGTGTCCCCGGCGCTGCCGCGCCCGCCTCCGCCCGGCCCCAGCCGCCGCCCGCCCGCCCGGGGAGGCCGCCCGGGGAGGCGGCTGCGGGGCCGGCGCCCGGTCCGCTGGCGGGGAGCGGGGCCGCGGCGGCGGGGGGCGGCGGGCGCCCGGGGCGGGCTGCGAGGAAGGGCGATCGGCAGGGGCCGAGCCCCCGGGGCGCCGCGCCGCGCCGCTCCGCCTCGGCCGGTTCCGCGCCGGCAGCGGCCGCCGCCCCGCTCCCGCCGCCCCGTCCCGTCCCGTCCCGCTGCGGGCGCAGCCGGCTCGGGGGCCGCGGGGGCTGAGGGCGGGCGGCGCGGCGGGGCCGCCGCTTCCCGCCAGCCCGGCCCGCCCCGCCGCCAGCGCGAGCGCCAGCGGCGGCCCCGTGCGCGGGGCGGGGCGGGCCCGGCGGGCGGCGCGGCGCGGGGCGGGCGGCGCGGGGCACCGCCCCCGCGGGCCGCGGCGGTCGCGTTTATATGGGGGCGGCGCGGGGCGCCGCGGAGTTCCCGCAGTTCGCCCGCTGCTGTGCAGCCGCCGTCGCCGCCTCGGCCCGGCACCCGCCGTCCCGCCGGGAAGGAGACGGCACCATTTCGGATCTCAAGCAAACGGACCCCTCCTATCTCGTCGTGGCTCTTCCAAACCCTCCGAGGAGAGCGGGATCTTTCGGTCCTTCCTGTATTTCCGACCATTACAGGATCTAGAAATGTCGACGACACTTTTATCTGCCTTCTACGACATTGACTTCTTGTGCAAGGTAGGGAGGAGCGCGGCGAGGCGGGCCGGCGCCGCGGCTCGCTTGCAGGACGGCGCCGCGGGCGGCCGGGGCCGGGGCCGGGTCCCGGCGGGGCGGGGGTCCCCGCCCGCCCGGGCCGGGGTGCTGCGGCCGCCTCTGCGGGCGGGTCGCCGCCTGACAGCTGGCCGGGGTTAAGCAGCGCGGCTCCGGCTGCAGGGCGGCTGATGCAAGGCTGCGAGCCCCGGCGAGGCGCGCTGCCGCGGGGGCTCCCGAGGTGGGTTGGGTTTTTTTTTTTGGGGGGGGGGGGGGGTGTTCTGAAGTTGCAGAGGCGCCGAGCTGCTCTGCAGGCGCTCGCCCGCAAGTCTTGCGCTGCCGAGAGGAACTTTTTTAGAAGTTGCGCACGCAGCGAGCGCTGTTAAGGGGGGGCTTCTCCCCGGCCCTGCCCCGCTCGCCCTGGCGCGCCAGCGCTTGCGGCAGCCCCGCTTTTCGGGGCCGGCTGGGCGGCGCGGCCCCCGCCCCGACCCCCGCAGCCGCAGCGTCCGGCGGTGGGGTGGGGGGGGGCGCCGGGCGCCCCCGGGAGCCGCGGCGGTGGGGCTGGCGGTCACCCTGCAACACCCTCTCTCCTCTCTCCCGCTCCCTGTCTCCCCCGCCCCTTCCCTGCCCCCCCCCCCCCCCCCCCCCGCCCCGGCAGACGGAGAAGTCCCTGACCAACCTCGGCAGCATGCTGGACAAGAAGGCCGTGGGGACCCCGGTGACCCCCCCCAGCTCCAGCTTCGCGCCGGGCTTCCTGCGGCGGCACTCGACCAGCAAACCTGCCGGCGCTGGCCGGCGGCTCCAAGTTCCCCAGCCCCACCGGCTCCAGCTCTTCCTCCACCACCTCCTCCTCCTCCTCCTCCTCGTTCGGCAGCCTGAAGGAGACGGGCTCCGGCGGGGGCGGCGGCGGCAGCAGCAGCCCCCACGGCCCTGCTCAACAAGGAGAACAAGTTCCGGGACCGCTCCTTCAGCGAGAACGGCGAGCGCAGCCAGCACCTCATGCAGCAGCTCCAGCAGCAGCAGCAGGCGGCGGCGGCGGCCGGCAAGGGGGGCGGCTCCGGCGGCGGCGGCGGGGCCCCCATCAACTCGACGCGCTACAAGACGGAGCTGTGCCGCCCCTTCGAGGAGAGGCGGCGCCTGCAAGTACGGCGAGAAGTGCCAGTTCGCCCACGGCTTCCACGAGCTGCGCAGCCTCACCCGCCACCCCAAGTACAAGACGGAGCTCTGCCGCACCTTCCACACCATCGGCTTCTGCCCCTACGGCCCGCGCTGCCACTTCATCCACAACGCCGACGAGCGCCGCCCGGCGCCCGGCGGGGGCACGGCCGCCCCCCCCCGCCGCCGCCGCCGCCGCGGCGGGCCCGCACCACCACCCCGCACCACCCGCCCCCGCACCCCGCCGGCAGCACCGGCGACCTCCGCGCCTTCGCCCCCCGCGACCACCCGCTGGGCGGCGGCGGCGGCGGCGGCTTCGGGCACCCCGCGCGGCGGCGAGCGGCCCAAGCTGCACCACAGCCTGAGCTTCTCCGGCTTCTCCGCCCACCACCACCACCACCACCACCCGCACCCCCACGCGCGCCGCCCCGCCGCCGCCGCCCCCGCCCGGCGGCCGCCTGGACGCCGCCCTGCTGGAGAGCCCCGGCGGGTCGCGCACGCCGCCGCCGCCCGCCTCCCGCCTCCTACTGCGAGGAGCTGCTCTCGCCGCCCTGCGCCAACAACGCCTTCGCCTTCTCGGGGCAGGAGCTGGGCAGCCTCAATCGCCCCGCTCGCCCTCCACACCCAGAACTTCGCCGCCGCCCGCCGCGGCCGCCGCCGCCGCCGCCGCCTACTACCGCTGCCAGCAGCAGCCGCCGCCGCCGCCCGGCGGGGGGCTGCCCGCCGCCCCCCCCGCCCTCGCCGCCCATCAGCTTCCAGCCCCTCCGCCGCCATCTCCGAGTCGCCCGTCTTCGACGCGCCGCCCAGCCCCCCCGGACTCCCTCTCCGACCGGGAGAGCTACCTGAGCGGCTCCCTCAGCTCCGGCTCCCTCAGCGGCTCCGAGTCGCCCAGCCTGGACTCGGGCCGCCGCCTGCCCATCTTCAGCCGCCTCTCCATCTCCGACGACTAGGGCGGCCGGGGGCGCCGGGCCGCCCGGCAAGTAAGTCACGGAGCGAAGAAGGTGAATCCTCCTGCTCCTCCTCCTCTCCTCCTCCTCCTCCTCCTCCTTTTTTTTTTTTATTTTATATATATCTATCTCTTACCTATATATACACCGAGAGCTGAACAAAACAAAAAACAAAAAAAGCATTTTGCAAAAAGGGCAAATGACGCGAACTGAACAAACCTATTTTTATAGAGAGACCTTGGAAGAAGGGGATTTTCGTTTTGGGGTTTTGTTGTTGTTGTTGTTCTTTGGAGACAAGTTCTGATACGCACCAGCAGCAGCCATTCCATCTGTGTTCAAAACCGAAAAAGAGCATTAGAAAAGACACCACCAGAAAGCAACAAACAATCCGGGGAGCACGAGTCCTGCCTGTCCAGCTCCTCCAAACCTTCAGACACACACAAAAAAAAAAAAAGTTACAAACTAGTTTGTCTTTCAATCCAGTTCACGTAAAAACACAGAACGTACTAAACCTATAAGCTTTTTTTTTTTAAAAAAAAAGAAAAACCCAACATCCTGCCAAGAATATGCCTTGATAACAACCTTCTTTTTTTATATATCTATATATTATTATTATAACAAATGCTAAAACCTTCATTCCAAAGTTTAATATTGGTTCCATTGCCACCACTTAGTGGATGTTTGGCTTAGAACAATTTTTTTTTGTTGTTGCTTTATTTGGAAGCACTCAACTGAGTTTAGTTTGTAATTGTTGGAAAATAACTGCTGATTTTTTTTTTAATTTTTTTTTAGCTGTTTGAGTTGATTGCATGAATGAGTCACTGCACACAACTCAATATGAAACTATTTAACTTATTTATTGTCTTGTGAAAAGTATACATTGGTAATTTGTTCATACTGTATTTATCGGGTATGATGAAAAGCAATAGATATATATTCTTTTATTATGTTTAAATTATGATTGCCATTATTAATCGGCGAAATGTGGAGTGTGTTCTTTTCACAGTAATATATGCCTTTTTGTAACTTCACTTGGTTATTTTATTGTAAATGAGTAAAAATTCTTAATTTAAGAGATTGTATGTAATATTTATTTCATTAATTTCTTTCCTTGTTTACGTAAATCTGAAAGATTGCATGGTTTCTTTATAGAAATCGGTCTCGATGCTGTGGAAGTAGTTTGAGGAATTTCTATGAGGTTTTTGTAGAATGTAAATGGTTGTAGCCCGTCCGAGTTGAAAAACAAATGAGAAAAAAAACAAAAACCAACAACAACAAAAAAAAAAGACTGACTTAGCAATCAGACTTCAAAGTGGCAAATCTAATTCAGACTTGTTTAAAGTAACCAAAAAGTATTTTTTTTTTTTTGTTGCCTAACTCCACCAATCACACTGTGATATAGTCTCAAAAGTATGTAGCAATAATTGGGGCTCCCAGTATTATGTCTCACAGTGCCTTCTTGAGGGTCCATGTTTGCCTTAAATATCTTTCAACCAAATAAGTATTTTTCTTAATGCTTGAGATAATTTGAATGTAGGGATGGGTTTTAACTACAGCGAAATTTCGCCACTCTATTTTATAAGAATGGAGGCCATCTTTGGATCTGAAACTTTATACAATACATGAACATATCTTGTTTAATTGAATTCCAAAACTTGTAGCTTTTTATTTTTTTTTTCCTTAAGTAGAAAGTCGGGAGTTTTCCAAAACTTTCCTGGACGGTGGATGAATGAGGAGTAGCTTAGTTTTGTTTGTACATAGGTACAGATTGAGCACTATGTACTCTCTTGGACTACTTTAACAGAAGTATGTTTTGAATGTAACTAAAGGATAAGTCAACTTGAGTTGTAATCTATTTTTCGGGAGTCAGTTCACTACAAATTGTGTGAGACTGTAAACTTTGTACTGTAAATGTTTTGTAGTTCTCCCAATAAAATTTTTTTGGAAAAAAAAAAAAAGTAGCCCTTCAGACTGTTGAAGCCCTGTCTGCCAGGCAGTGAGTATTTCTTGCTAACCAGCACCATCACCACCCCCAATCACAAATACGTCTAGCTACAGATTAACCAGTTTGCACCACAGCTCCACTCCACTCCTGCAGCAATCACTGGTTGGTGGCCAAAGCTAATAAATGCTTCCAGAAGCTTCGGGAGTATTAGCATTAGTGGTGTACTGTATCCTGCAGTTTGGGTTTTTGTTTTTGTTTTTTTTTTAAAAAAAAATTTTTTTTTAAAAGAGGGTAAAGGATTAAACCTTTGCTGCTGGTAGCTTAACAGCTGGAGTGGAAAAAGCTAGTAATGGCATTTATCAATTGCATCGCTTATGGGGATGTGTGAGTGTGCCATTAGCCTTCCCGGCTGGTTTGGGGTAAGGAGGAAATGACAGTCTGGGTAATAAAAAGGCACAATTAAGGTTTACCCTTTGTCCCAAAAGCTTTGTTCCCCTTCACTCGCAGGAATGCAGGCCTCTGCCTCAATGCGCCCATTGCCCAGCCAAGGGCATATTGGTGCTAATCGGGCTGGCATTAAATGTGTTAATCAGTTTTCAGGGCTGGGGTTTTAAGCAAATTACCTTTCTGAGGGTATATTTATATAACAAAATACTCGGCAGCCTGGGGACTGTGTCTTCATTAGTGCTGGAGGAATTTTCTTGGCTGATAATGCCATGGTTTGGTCCTTCATTCCAATCAATCTCTTCAACTTTAAGTCCCGATTTCTACCAGCTTATTTTTGTTCTTTTGTAATACTAATAATAAATGTTGTTAACGTTATGGCATCTCTGCGCTGCCTGGACCGCCGCAGTACTTTCTATAAATACTAGGTAGAATGTAATACGGGTGCCATATGTTTGTGTAACAAACCTTGGACTGACTCTGAGTTTAAAATTAAAACAAACGTAAGCAATGTATGACAACACAGTCCGACTACAGCCATCATCCTTTTTTTATGGACAGGTCTGACGTTTTGGCTCAGAATTGCTCCCTTCAATTCCCAAGCTAATTTCTGAAGAAACTTCTTTTCGCCACTGCCTGCCAGGCTAGCACCGAGCGCCGCTGGGTCCTTCCCTGGGCATCCCTGGTACGGATACCATGGCTGCGAGGAGGAGCAGTTCTCCAGTATTTGGCAGGGACAGAGAGTAGCTGTTGGTTTGACCGGTGTCTAAGCTGATGTCTTAACTCACTTTTGGGATTTTGAAACTAATTGTCAAACTGAAACTGTTAATTAGGAGCGCGCGTCTCATTTCGTTTCAGATTTTCTTCCTTCCCTAGGTTTATGTTTTTCGCTTCTCGCCCCTGCCCACCTCTTCCCCTGAGCCTGCCTTTTTCTTGCCACACTAGATAAGGACCTTATTTATTGCTGTATTTCACTTATCTAGGACAGCTGTGCTCCCATCGGCGCAGTACTTTCATCTTCCCTGTGGTTTTCTGTTGGCTGAACGGGATCTCGGTGAGGGTGCCGGGGTTGGCTTTGGTACCTCCTGGCTGGAAGAAGAGCCCTGGAAGCTTTACAGCAGCTGCCCCACGTGAAACGCAACTGCGCTGGTGCCAACGCCAGCGTTTTGTGTCTCGAAAAGGCTGCCAGGACGGGATGGGTGGCAGCCCACGAGTGTCTCCCAGTGGGCTAATGGCATGCCAGTACGTCGGGAGAGCGGGGTGGGGGGCCTGAGCTGCCCTCCGCCCTGCTCCGAGTGAGCGATGCTCTGAGGCCACCCATCCTGCGCCCTGTTTTGTTTGTATCTCTGCAAAAGTGCGCTGCGAAACAATCTGTTGCAGCGTTATGTGCTGCCGTTCAGAAAACCAGAAGTCCTTGAACTGGGAAGATAAGTGTCTGTTTCTTGTGCTGCACAATCAAGTGTTAACCTTTAAACTGGTGACTTATGCTGTTGATTCAAGCAAATGTTCTCTTGCTTTCATTTCAAAATTCAGTGAAGCATGTAAAGCTGGTCAGACCATTCAGAAATTTCCTGATACCTTGCAATAAATCAATACACTGCATAAAAATAAACTGGTTTTCTTCAAGAGCTTTGGGTTGAGAAGGAACTCTAAGGTCTGCTATTGCTCATTAGAGATGCGGCATTTCTCTTAGTAGTTGGGGCACTTAAAATGACTTTGAGGATCTGGAAAATGGGGTTTTTTACTAATTATTGGTTAGGACTGAGTCTTGCACGCTTGCTGCAGTTGATAATCTGAAAGAAATTGCAGCAAGGACTTAAATTTGTAGAAACAGATGCAATGGTATAGATCTTGAAGTAGGAATTGATTTAACGTGGCTTGGTATGATCATTAGGGGGTTTTCAAATGTATCGAATCAGCAGTTTTGATTTTTACTCCCTAGTCCTCTCAGTTTCTTGGGGGCTTTTCGTTCGTTGGAGTTTTCTCAGTTTGCCTTCTTCAGGCACAGTGGGTGTGCTGTAACTCTGGCGCTTTTGCTTGCTCTGGGCTTTGGGGTTTGCTGCCTGACCCAAGTTAATACAAAAATTAAACCCGATTCGGCACAGAGCTGAATGGATTGCACACCACCGAAAATACTCCCAGCAGTGTGCCACGAAGCACAGGAATGGTGCTCTTCGCTGAGCATGGGCTGATGTGGCTGTACCCCCAGAGGTACCCCCAGTGCGAGTGTAGCAGCTGGAGTTCCAGCACAGTGTGTGTCCCTTGTGGAGGACGGCACATCGCCACCGGAGGAGCCGGTAGGCCTCTGGCTCCTCTCTCTGCTGTATTGCTGAGCGCAGAACGCAGCAAACCAATACCGCAGTGGGTGAATACATAGGCAGGGGATGAGCCCTTTTCCAGAATACCATTTAAATGTCCAATGCAACCCTTATGTTACTTTGAAAAAGAAATTCTTGCCCTCCTCCTGTTTTCTGCCCCTATCCCGTCTCATCATTAGGTGTGCAGCTTGGATTTTTTTTTTTTTTTTTTTAAAAAGGTGCATGTGACAACCTCATTTTCGAAGGCGGCCCAAGATTTCGTTTTTGTTTAGGATTAAGATGTACTTTTTTTTTCTTCATTTCGCTAGTATATCATTAAAGCGAAGAGACTTGTACGATATATTTTTAATTGTATGATCTGTCTTTTCTTGCTGACCTTGAGTGTGAATCTTACTTGACGGAGCTTCAGGCGGTGGTGCTCTGTCATTGATAAGTTTGGACATTTCAGGTTTTGCCTGCTGAGCCTGCAGACCTTGGCAGCACATTAGCTCTGGAAATTGAAACTTCACTTCCCGACTCTTCGGCTTAAACTCAGTTCCTCAGTGGTTTAAGGCGAAGATGCTGGGCTTTGCACTTTATTGCATCTGAAGTATAGTTACATCGTCCCTTCTGCCAACCCTGCAGCTGGTTGGTGCCTGCCCAGAGAGGAGCAGGAATATCCTGAATGACCACAGCCAGACCTGTAAGTGCTCATCTGCTAAAGAAGTAGAGGGTTGGGCTGAAAATGATACACTCGAGGTGATGCAGCAGGTTGCCTCCACCAGAAGAGAGCAGTTGCTCTGCTGTGCTCCCCAGCCCTTTCTGACCCGCTCCCTGAGCTGGTTCGGGTCACCGATCCGGCAGAGCACCCCGGCACCCTGCTCACCAGCTCGCACCACCTGGCTGGGGGTCAGCGCTTGGTCCACTGCCACCAACAGGTCCACTTGCCCCCAGCCAGCTCCGGCGCTCGCCACATCGGCCTGGGGGTTGATGCATTTTATTAACCAGACAGAAAGGAAAAAAAATGGTGTTTTCTCTTGGGGTAGAGTTGAAGTGGGTCAGTAAGGAGTCTGACGAGTTTCAGAGCTGGTGCAAGGGAGGGGGAGGACGTAGAGCCCCACATCCCAGAGAGGGGGCCAACTAAGCTGCTAGATTGGCTTAACCCTCCTGTGTGGGTTTTGCTCAGTTTGAAGACACACTGTTTCCTCCACAGTTCTTTGGGAACTCCTTGGTACACCCATTTTAAAACTGCTTTTCTATATTGGTCATTATAAATGACTCACATGGACCTTGAGTATTTCTTGTGCTGTTTGAAAAGCTGTCAACATTTAAGGGAAGGCTCAAATCAAGATAGGGCTTAATTAATGTGAATGTATCCCTGAATAGTTATTTTGTCTGGTTTACTGGAAATCAAATAATGGTTGTCTGACAAAGTTCTGCATCTTCTGAGAAGGTCTGAATGTGAAAGGAAACACTTGTTATCAGCTGGCATAGATTTACCAGGTTGTGTAATTTTTGCAGCATATGTACTGAAGAACATTGATTTGTAGGTCTAATTCCTTTATTAATATTAAGAATTTAATATTGGAGAGGAGGGTGGAAGAATGAGATTCCTCCCTTGAGGTCTACAGGACCTTGTATCTAAAAAGAATTTTTGTCTCAAAGCTTAGGCAAACAGATATGAGTCATTTCATCTCTCCTTTCAAAGAGGTGTAATGGATGTGTTAGTGGAGGCATTTTGGAGTGAACCCCCCCCAAAACTGGCATTCCTGAGGAAAGCAGGGAAAATTACCCTGACAAATCTCCTCTCTGTTGCTGAAGAGGGATAGATGACATCTGCTCAGTAATTTCTATTCTGTACACCATCTGAGAAGGAAATACAGGGTAATTTGAAACCTTTTTTTTTCTACCATGGTTAATAACATAAATGGGGAGCTGGATATGCTGAAATCTAAATAGGAGGGTCCTATATCAATGGATTATTACCTTATCTTTTCTGAATTTGACGTTCACTTGAATAGCTGGAATCGTAATAGCTACTCAAGATAAGAAATGGAGGGAAATTCAATAACAGTAAGAGGCCCGGTAACTTATGAGATCCTGATTAGCTTTCAACTGTGCCCAAATGTTGGAAAAGGATTCCCTGTACTGTATGCAAAGGGAGCTGAACAGTAGTCTGAAAACCATTCCCTCATTGCAGAAGAGCACTAACAACTGGCTTTTTTGATTATTAAGGCTTTCTCGTATCCACATATGTGAACCTTCTGACTCTTCCATGGATGACCATTTTTTCACCCTAATTTTTAATTGCTTTAAAATTTGAGCTTTGCTGCCTGTGGATGGCGGGTAGCTCTGGCCCCTGCAGTGGTCTCAGAGCTCTTGCTGGCTGGCGGGGGGGATGCACATGCAGCTCTGAATCTCCTAAACACCGTCAAATCTGAAACTGGACTTCCTCTTCTTGGTAGAGGCCATAACCCGGCTAATGACATTGGGTGGTGGTTTACTCGTCCCACGGGTGAGTGAGCATGGGGAAGGAAGAAGAGGAATCTGGCCCCTCCAGCTGCCCGCCCTGGGAGGGTCTGCGAGCTGGTTTGACGCCTCGCTGCTGCCCAGCAGTGCGGTGGAAACAGCGGGCGGGCGTCAAGGGGAAGGCCCAGATATCTCCTTCTGGGGCAGCAGAGCCCTGGGTCATTTTGTGCCTGTCGTGTGCCTGCACCTGCATGAGGGCAGATTGTTTCTTGTGTTGGATGCTGTTTGGCTCTGTTGCAGAAGCGGCGCAGCAGCACAAACAGGGACGGTTCGATACAGAGCACTGCTGTTGTGTTAAGAGGGCTGAACAGCGTGCTGTACATCTTAGGAGGTGAATTCAGCGTTAACAAATACTTTTTTTAAAGGTCAGATTAGATGAGGAATGCAGCGATTTGCCAATCCAAATGAATACTAACTCTAAAAAGACAGGAATTTTTTTTCTACTAGATTAGTGCTCTGATCCGGACTCATCCGTGGCCTCATGGCTGAGGGAGGGCATGAGTATGTGAGTAACATGAGGCTCAGACCTCTGCTTTCAGCATCAGTGCAACTTTATATTGACTCGAACTGCCTGTGAAACTGCAGCCTAAGTTATGTTCTCTGGGTTTTTTTCTGCATACGTGGTTGAAATCCCAGGATGTATCAAATAATGTCCAGGGGACATGGGGAGGCAAAGCCTCATGCAGGAAAGTGTGTTGAGCTTTCTAGAGCTGAACCTGAACATTTGGCTTCAGTTTTGATGTTTTGTGTTTGGGGAAGTGCGGCTGGGGAGATTGGGGAGATGATGTTGAGGAAGGGGAAGCCTGGAATCCTGGAAAAGCCATCCCCCCTGGAAGTGGAGCACAGCTCTGGGGTAGTGTCAACACGAACACCAAGTCATGACCTCTCCCGTCTCCTCAAAATATTTCCTATGGTAGCCTGCATCTTAAAATGAAATTCAACGTGGAATTTAGAATTCACAGCACAAAAGTTAATACTAAACCATTTGCTGCAAGAGCATTGCAAAGCAAGTAATAAGCATCTCATTTTATGGGGGTCTATCTCCATCTGCAAATAGAAGGCAAGCCAAAATGTAAGGCCGTCATTTCACGGCTGTCACATTTGCAACAGATGCTTTTTGATGACTATAAACAAAGCATGGGGCCAGTGAATACTTCCAATAATACAACTCTTCGACTTTCACAAATGAACCATCATAAGAAGTTGAACAGATGATACACCTGAAATCTCCAGCTCTACCAAAGAAGATGACAGCAGCTCATTAAAAAGTTTCTCTCCATTTTCTCATCCGATAGTAGATATGGGCACACAATCAGGGACAGCTGTGGATTGGGTTGCTATGACCACAAGAAATATGTCCCAAAAGTTCAGCACCTGGGGAATTAGTAGGACTTGGTGGAAATAATCCTTGTTCTTAAAGTAATTGCAGAAATGCAACCTGACTGGTGAGTACAATCTACTGTTGCAAGACTAATGGCGGGAGATTTTAAAAAAAGGATTCTTTCAAACCACTGGTATATATACCAGCTCTCAAAGAGGTAACATGAATACCACAGACAATGGTATATATAATGTATATACCATGGTATATACATTAGGCAACACCAAAACTTCTGATCCAGGGAGCAGTCACGTGTAGTTTAATACAGCATAGGTGCTGTTAGGTTGGTAGGAACAAATAAAATGTGATAAAAAAATTCAAAAATATGGATTCACTGTTAATAACTCGTCAGTTTAGATGAGAGTTACAGATTTATTTCTTAAAATGCATGTTACCAAAACCTTCCAAAACATGGAAATATCTGCTTATGTTTTATGTCCCGAAAAACAGTGTTTAGGTGTGTGTCATTGTATCCTCAAGAAGGCCTTGCTCTCACAGAGGTACAGCCTGTTGTTAGAGGGACTGCAGCCCTTGCCGGAGTGGGGTAGGCAGCAGAATGGGTCTGTGCTCCCCGCTTGCTTTCACCACCTGAAATCGGGAAGAGTTTGACTCAGAGTATAGCTAGGATTTAATCTGGAGGACACCCTTTTGGGACAGTAAAGCCAAGAGGGGCAGGATCCTGCTCAGTCCCTTGCAGGAGATGTGTGAGTGTTACTCTAGCGTATCAGAGACATATTTGCTCCTGGATTCACTGATTTTAATTGTTTTATTCAGAAATACTCTTTAGCCTTGCAGAGACTGCTCCTGCAGTCATTGACATGGGGATCTTAATCCAATACTTAATATTTTATTATAAATTGCCTCAGATGTTTAGCAGGGGCTCTGGGAGCTCAGCTGACCATGGTTTTTACCATGATGTGTAGGAGGAGAGCCCAGTGAGCGTCTTAAAGCCTGGAACAGCTGGTAACCTGCCAGGTGCAGGTGGCTGTCCTGCCTACCCCTCTGCCCTAAAATGAGGGACTATTGGTTCCAGGTGTGACGCTCCTCTTGCATCAAGCTGTTTCCTGGGCTGCAATTTGGTACCTAAGCAGGGTCATGCGTATTGAGAAAACAAGCGAGAACATCAGTGAGGTGAAGCTCTTGGTCCTCTGCTAATGCAGGAGACGTGAAGGGGGAAGGACCTGTCTAGGTTTCTTTGCTTTTTTGTTAACTAGCGCTTTATAACATGGAGTTTTTTAACCTTGCCACTCTTAAAAACTGCTTGGAAGGAGCAATTGTTCAAGCAGTGTGGAATTCATGCACATCAAGTGGATAGTGGCATCCAGATGGAAAAGCAAATGCTAAGTGTCTTGGAAAAGTTTCCTTGAAATTACAGGAAATGTACTTTCTGTAACTCCAGAACTAGTAGTAGAAAAGGAAAAAGAAGGAGGGTGAAAAATCAGCCAGTTAGTATTACAATTACATAGAAAAAGGCAGAACTTAATATTTCACGATTGTGCCAGCATTATGCAAGCAAAGGACAGCATCTTGTAAGTTAGAAACCGCAGCATGTAAGTAGCCTTGTTGCCTTGGCTGCATGGAGAAAAGCGAAAGAAACTGTAAATACTGTTGTATGCAACTTCCCCTTGTACTGCATCTGATGTAGAAGAAATAGTTCACTAAAGCATTCAATATCTCACAACCTCTTAGTATAGTTAGCTTTTATGATGCAAATGACCCATCATTTTATAAGTTGAACAATTCCCAGGGACTAAAATGTTCCCAGAGAACCCAATCTCATTGAACTCATTTGTTCTCAGTTCTCGCAATGAGCCCAATTAAGTCCAGGTGGAAATGTTTGTGCTTCAAAATGACTTGCAGAGACCCAGCAGTCCTGGTGAGCTTTGGGTGAAAGGAAGGTCAGGTTCTTCCTAAAATCTGCTCTTGTAACCCTTGTGTTTCTGCAAAGCCCTGTGTCCATGAGCCCCAGGCGCTGCTATGCCATGACTTTCAGCAAAATACGTAAGTTCAGGATTTCTTAGTAGTTCTTTTCTGAGGAATTTTATGAATTCTAAGGAATGGGAGTTTTGATTTTATTTTTTTTTTTTAAACAGTTCTTCATAGTAATTGGGATGAGTGGGAAGTTTAGGGGAATGCTGGTGCTTGTGATGATGGGGTGCTCTTATCTCCCCATTAGTGTTTCATAATGTCAGCTGTGCATCTGGCTTCTTGAATTCAAGTTTGAATTCTGGTGTGGAGGACAGAGAGTGACCAAAGCTGTGCTGCAGTGGTGGATTTGAGTTTACAGGAAAGTTTTCTCCTTCTGCCTGAACCCCTCTTCCAAAGGGCTCTCTGCATTTGCTGAGCATGAGAAGTATGTAGCTGGTATTTGGAGAGGGCTAAGAAAAGTAAGAAAGAAAAAGCCTAACTTATTTGGTAAATATTATGATACCTGATAAATATAATTGTTTTAGTGAAATGTTTATTGTTATTGTATTATTGTTTTAGTGAAAAACCGCTTTCAAAGAGCGAGCTCTGCAGGGGAGAGCTAGGAGTTGTGTGGAAGCCCCATCCATGCTGCTGGCACTTCCCTGGGAGCGCTGCCAGGGACTCGGACCCAGCCCTGAGAGAGCCCAAGCTTCAAATAGAGAAGTTTAGACCTCCCTCCCCCTATATCTTGTTAATTTTTCTAAAATGAAATGAATTTCTAGTTTGCAATGTGCCTGGATGGGAGGGGCCTGGGTGGGCTATGGTGGTTTTGGAATTAGAAGGTTCTGGAAATACTGGAGAAATTTGATCCTGGTGAGACTTTTCTTCAACCAAACTGAGGCAACTGGGAAAGCCTGGATAAAGATGAAACTTTGGGATGTTTGTCTAAGGTGAACCTCTGATTCTCTATGGCTTGTCTCTCCCTGCCTGCTTAAGGTTGTGAATGCTGCCTGTGCTGTCCGTCCTTGTTCACAATACTTGCTGTCTGTATGTATTTGGTGACATTAGATTTTTATTCTGTTGGTAAAGGTACCTTCTTCTCTGTGTATGTTGGAGCTCCTATTTCTCTCTAGTGTCACTGGACTATTAGGAGAATCTCTCTTTCTGAATATGAATGACAGGGAGGGGGGAAAAAAGGGTAATTTGCAATTAAAGCAATACATTCCTTTGAGCATAGTCCTTTGCTGAGTTGTCCTCCTCACCCACCACAGTTTTCAGTAGTGTCCCTGTGCTGCTGCCTGTGGTCAGAGATTGTCACTTCTGGAAAAACACCAGCCCTAACCTGCCACTGTGCCTCCCAGTGCTCGCTCAGTAAGCTGTAACTTCTTCTGGTGGGCCTGGGAAGAGATACCCCGTTCTGCAGGGGTTGTGTCCAGCAGGGCTCGCACAGCAGCTGGTAGCACCAAAGAAGGTAATATGGAGAAACACGCATCATCCCCTCTCTCACATGCAGTCCATCTCCCAGTAGGTAGTACAGCCTCTGGGTGCTGCTTCTCATGGCTTGCTGCTACTCCGACGTGTGTTTCCTCCAACCAAGGGCATAGCCTGCCGGTATCCTTGGGTCCCGTACCCTAAAGCTGCCCCGTGCTGGCTGGTTTCCATCATTCATGTGTGCCGGTATGCTCTGTTCCTGCATGTTATTGTTGTCTTGCCGACTCTGATTCAGGCATGGTTATGGGAATAGATTAATTGTATCTTCAACTGGATGTTCAGCAACTTCAGCGGTTGTTTCCAATCCATCGCTGAATACATTGAACCGTGACCTTCATGTTTCCAAGTACATGGTCTCCAAAGGGCCTTGTAAATATCTCTGTATTACAGCAAAACTGCCTTAACAATTTTTAGCTGGCTTGGGGTTATAGTATAGCCATGGAGTAGATGCCTTGTATCTCTGTCGTGTATGTTCTGCTTTAGTTAAAAATGACCTGATATCTGAAGGACCAAGGCAGGAGCATGGGTTTTTTTCCCCGCTTTATTTGATCGAAGATAGGCATAAGTGCACCAACACTTACTTGCTGTATTTCTTTGCATGTACTGACTGAACTTTCCCACGCCAGACTTAGATTTGGTTGCTAAAAAACAGAGTGCAGTTGCTGTAGCTTGTAGGGTTATTGGTCTGGCCTCCCATTTAAAATTTATCAACTTCCTCAACATGTTATTCTTAGCGTTAACCTTACATTTTGTCTTTCTACGTATTCCCTCATGGAAAACATGCAGCTTGGCGTTAGTCACAGGAACAGCAGATTTCGGTAGTGGGTAAGCTGCACCCTGTTCCAAGTTGTGCAAAGCTGTTTATTGATCTTGCGATTGTAGAAATGAAAGAGTTGCCTGTGTTTTAGCTGGGCTGCTCTGTGGTATGTGTGGCTGTATACGTTTACACATGCATATGTGCTTTATGTATTTATTGTTTATATATTTAAATATATATAGGTGTATATTTATTTAATGTGTATTTATAATATATATGTATTTAATAATAGCAACATGAGAATCCTGCCATCCATTTGGCTTCAATCTGGGCAAATAACCTGGTTGGTCATGGCATGCAAGATACTCATAGTGGTAAAATTTCTTGTGTGAGGATAGATTGATTGGTCACTCATGACACTGTTTAATAATACACAAGTCAGTGACTTGTGATGGGCTGTTTCCTGAAATGCTTGATGTAAAATCATTGTTTTTCTAATAGAGCACTTTATCTGTGCTGCGTGATGATCCTTCATCGTGCCCTGTATGTTGCTGATGGGCAACATGTGACATTTATGACGCATCTATGAATGCGAGAGTTGTGACTGCACCCTCTTTAAAGTCCTCACCAATATAGTGAGCAATGTTCAGCACTTGACCATTATATTATATTCTACTGGCAGAATTTCCAGCAGATACTGAGGTACCTTTTAAGGTGAGCTTATATTATTTGTGACAAAGGTATAGGAAAGAGATTCAGCAGTTCCAAGGCAAACTTTCCACAACTGCAAAGTGTTACAGCGTGTACTTGTATGTCCTGGCTTTTCATACATAAGTGAACGTATATCAATAATTTGGGAATTGCCAGGCATCCGATTCTACTTCATAATGTTATATCCATTTGTCCAGATGTCATTTAGCTTTGTCATTCTTGAGGTAATTTATTCCTAGGCTAGTTCAACTTATGCTGTGCCTCAAAATGATTGATTTCCTGATCTCCTAATTACTTAACCCAGAGTGTTGGGTTTTGCTTGGCATTGCACAGCTCTCAAGGAATTGGTTTTCTGTCTTGCTGTTCTGGCTTGGGTTGGCACACTCTGAGGGGTTTGGTCCTGACCTTCTTTCCTCCATTAGTGCAGGAAGCTGAGAACTAATTTGTACAAATATGAAGGCTTCCTTGAGAAGAAGGCTGCTTCATATGTTGGTTCGTGTTAGGACAGAGTTTTAGCAGCAGGGTTTTTTCTATTAGACACTAGGTAGGCTGTATCCCTATTTTCCACTGACCTCTATTGAAAGAATGGAAAGACTGGGTGTAGGCTTAGATTTAAGTGTGTTTGTATTTGGACAAGCTGTGGTGGTTGATGTGGCTAATATTCAATCACTCCTGTGTCATTATCGAGATGAAGTGACCTTGCAGTGCCTCTTATATGGCAGTCCCTAGATGGATGTGATGGATCCAGTGTCCACTGGCAGGTTTACAATATTTGCGTAATGGTATGAAGAGTGATACTGAAAAGAAGGTTAGTTTAAGAAGACATTATAGTATTTCCCCTCTTTCCCTCCCCTTTCCTCCACCCAAAATGACTCGTTCCTGGCACCTGAGGATGGTTAGTGTCTCATATGTATAACACTTGGTGGTTATAATTGATGCATGGTTTGTCAATGATTATTTACTTGGTTATGGAGGGGCTTACAGATGTTACTATTGATGCCAGCTCTAATAAGGGGTTATGCAGTTGGCATATGTTTTGGGAGAGTAGTCCCTTATGAGGATATACAGATCTCAGAAACCAACAAGAGACCATCGTGCCTGCCTCTTCCTTGCAACTATTGGGAACTTGCTGTAAGAGGGAGCCTAATTTTCTGATTCAATCACATCCTGCAGCCTATGTGTCAGTGTGTTGGTTTGGGCTGGATGACTCGTGTTGGGTGCAGGACTTTATCTGTTCTGATGACCTGAAGGAAAAATATTTAAAAAAAAAAAAAAAACTTTTTTTTTTTTTTTTTACTGCTAACATTTGTGTATCACTGGAAACTCTTACTGCTTCCGGGGGTGATTAGCGTATGCAGGGTGCTTTGGGCTCTTGTAGATGTAAATTGGGCCTTAGCATAAAGGAGGTGCGTCTCTGCATTGGAATTGCACCAGAAGTTGCCTTTGGTCTGTAGCTATGAGGGACATTGCCTGAGGCTCTGGCTGTGTTAGAAGTGGGCATCATTTTAAAAAGCGGTGGATCTCACTTAATGTGAGAGTGGGAAAACAATAGCTCATGTTTTCATTTGCTGCCTCAATATTTCTAATGCCAGTCCTGGTGAAGAATCTGTACTTTCTCAGAATTTATACTCTGTGTCTAGTGGAGAGGATAGTGGTGTTAAAACCCAGGTGCCCTGACTCTAGGGTAGGCTGCTAAATTTTTTTTTTTTTTGGTCATCTTGTGCCGATTTGCCCTTCTTTGTGTTTATTTCCCTTCAGTATAGATGGCCCAACACATACCTGCTTTGCAAAACATTTTGAAAACTACAGACAAAAGGAACACTTCTGGCATGGCAAATCACTCTTGTGTATTTGGCGTATTCACTTGTACGCCTCTTAAAGGGTGTGTACCTCTAGCAGTGTCTTACCTGACTAAATCTTGTGAACTGCGTTTCCAGGTAGGAGAAACCAACTGCTGTTATTGGGGACTGTGCCACAACTCTGATGAGAAAAGGTGTGTAGTGTAGTTCTGGGAGAGGGAGCTTTATCTAGAGCTGCAGTGACTACACTCCAAGGGCAAGGAGGTAGAAAAATCCCTCTAAACAGATTTTTTTTTTTTTTTTTCCTTAAATTTTTTTCACCTAGCATTGTTAAATTGGTCGGCGTATGCACCCACTAGTGCAGAAAGTAAGCACAGTCTACAAAGCCTTTGTAGGAGTCTTTTAAAACTCTGGGGACTCTAGGGCAGAGATCAAGCTGTGTCTTGCCCATTTGGGATGCAAAACCATTTTGATTGCATCTGAAACGAAAGTGACTCGTTGAGTTCTTGGCTTTTATTACCACTGTGTTTAGTGACTGCAGATCTTTGCTTCCCAATGACCTTGTGTCCTAGAGACTAAGCCTTGGTAATGTTGACAATCTATTAATCTTAATATTTATCCTCAAAATACATAAAAAGGAATTATGACCTTGGCACAAGAAATGAAAATAAATAGGTAAGGGAAGCTATTATTTATTTTTTCAACATTTGCATTCTGTGTATGACTTCACAAAGTGTTTTTCTAACATGAATTCATCTTTTCTAACACTCCCGTACCCCACTGATTTGTTCTTAAAATACTCCTTTCTGCACAGCAAGCTTAGTGCTTCGCAGACCACCCAGAACAATTGTACTTAAACTGCAAGCTACATTTAGTGATTGGGCCTTTTTAAAGTTTCAAATAATATTTTGTCTGTCTTGTCATTTTTTAATTAAAGCTTATATTTTATAAGTGAGATTTTTGAGGATTAAGAAAGGGAGTGGCTGTTCTCCTCCTATTTGCTAAACCCACAGGGGGTATTTAGCCTGATCTCATTTGAGCTCACGTTTGTCTGACGGAGCTTACTCTAATGTCAAGGAGGTATAGGTTGCACCTATGCAAATAATAGATGTATTTGCTCATGCTAAGAGATTGATTAGTGCACATCCATCAGTGGCTGGCAGTACGTGTTCTCAGTCTTGCCGGGCAGTTCCCATCTGTGGGTTGTTTCTGCAGCAAAAGTCTTCCCTTCCTTTGGGTTCTCTAAGAGTCTCTCCAGCTGCAGTTTCAAAGGAGTGTAAATTCAGTTTTAAAGTATGTAATACTGGAATAAGTTGCCATACCTGCATCTCGAGCAAGTACAGGTGAGGTGCAGTAGGCAGTGAAATGGCAGTCAGACCAACCCAAATCTGGAGTGGGAACCCACCACACTGGAGACCACCTGCTCAGCAGCCATGTGTCCCTGGCACAGCTCTTCCACCTGGACTTGGCCAGAGATACAGGAGCTCCTGGGATGCTTGGGGAAGATCTGCTAGGAGAAATACCACAGTTTCCCATGTCGTTTTGGCAACAGCTACCCAGCATAGTGGTAGCATGTGCCTCATCTGGAAAAGAAAAGGAAAAAAAAAGGGGGGGGGGGGGGGGCAAACCAAATGAACCGGAAGAGCCTGCACGGAGTTACGTGATGTGGTGCGCAGCCCTGCACCCGAGGGGACATGGCTGAGAGTGCGTGTGTAGGAGAAGGCTGCTTAAACTGACACTGAAAAAATATCTGTCAAAGTATATGTTGACTCCTCATAGCAATTTCACTGTTGCATAGGTAGAGTTACGTAATTGGTGCAGAGCTTCCTAATTTGTCACTAGAGAGGAATTTTCAGCTTAGGAGAAATATCTATTTAGTAGATGTGTAAATATGAGGGGTCCACATTCTTAGGGATATTTTGTTGTCAGAGTACACCTATGTGGATTTTTTTTTTTTTAATTCCACTCTCAATGGAGAGTTCTTCTGTCCTTTTGGAGATGTATTCTGTATTATACTTCAAGATGGATAGAATGCTAAAGCCTGCTTCGCATTTTCTGCCATTTCTTGCTCTCTTGACAATAGTTTAGTTTTTTACTAAACTCAGAAGACAAGGAAAATGTGACTTGCCTCCCATGAAGCTGACCTACAGTCAATATTGCTTTGCAGCCAACAACCAGAACAACAAAAATAATGTTTTCAAAGGAGGAAACTGTACTGCCAAAGCATCCTCTAATGACGTGGGGCTCAGGGCCTGAAAAGGGTTGTCTGCTACCACAGCCCCCCTCAAGGTGGTCGTTAAAAGCAGCTTTGCAAGTTACTATGGAAACCTGTGCTCTGTGGGGTTTCCTAAAATGTTTATTTTGCCAAATATAATGACACATCAGTGAGAAACTGCTAACAGTGGACATGAGAAAATCATCATAGTTGCCTATCAAGCTATCTTGGATCTCCACAGAGGCAGCTGGGAGATCCAAGCAGATGAAGACGACACTGAGCCTGTTTTCAGTGAAGGAGTTTTGGATGTGCTGAACAAGAGACAATGACCGAGCTGAAAGCGGATCTGGGTTGCAAAGAGGGAAGGGAAAGTCTGTTCTCAGTTGCTAGATAAGACCCTCAAGCATTGAACAGGGGAAGATCCTGGGCTTGGTTTCCACTGTGTTTTAGTGGTTCCGTTGCTGATGTGTGCACAGACCGATTAGAAATGTGACTGCTGGAGTATGTGTTGGGTAGCTTGAGTTTAGCTCACATTGGCAGCACTGGAGCTCAAGTCTAGTCCCCATCTGTCCTAGGGAGCCTTTAGCTACAAAAAGGCTAAATCAAAGGCATTACTGAGTCAGTGATGATGAGGGAAGCTGTTGGCTAAGGCGTCCTGTGCCCTGTCACACAACATGGAGCGCAGCACTCCCCATAGACTGCTTTAGTGGGCCTCTGAGTTTCCTCGCTGCCTTTCCAGGCAGCTGCATCTTCTCTGCTGCAGGTTATGAGTTATGATAGAGCTAGGTCGCATACTGGGGGCCCCCATTTGGGCCTAATGCTACTGGGAGACTAGACATGCCACAGACGTTTCCAATGTCAGTGTGCCTTGGGCCGCTATGCTCCTTCTAGGCAGCTTCTTGAGCTTGGTTCTTGGAACGGCTTTTGTAAATCGCACTGGAAACAGCAAGAAGCTCCAAAACCAGTTGGCAAAGAAACTTTCTCAGCAGAGCTCAGATGTCAGAGAAGCAGGTTGTAGCTTGGTTGCCATTTGCACTGAATGTCTCTCACTGTGGGGAAAATGAGAAGAAACTATTATTTTGAAATTTTTCATTGAGTGATGATTGATAAGAGCTGTTCATCACAGGGAAACTAATCCAGGAGTCAACAGGTGCCTCTTCTGCATTCTGCAGCCAGTCATGGAAAAAAATAAGAGAGAGCACAACAGGTTATTCCAATTTGACATGCAGTGCCTGGGAACAACAACCGACAAGTCCCAATTTGTGTCCAGCTGCTTAAAAACTACCACCCAGCTTGGTATTATCCTTCTGCCCTCAGGGAGCTTGTCTTGTGAAAAGAGTTATTGATGGCTGATTTCAGCATTCCTCAGGGCTGTGCTCATGGAGAGTATCTGCCCCAAGTCCTGATTTCAAAGTAAATGATCTCTTGGTCGTAAATAAGAAATAGCTTTCTTTAATATATTCCCTTTGTCTATAATCTCAATTCTTATATAAATCACTCCTTTTGAAGCTTTCTGCTTGGAAAGACTGGGATTTTGAGCCACAAATCTTATCAGAGATGGTGCTATGGTGTTTTCAAGTCCAGTTACATAATGGAGTATAACACGTGTTTCTGTGTGCTGAGTAGTTACCCGTTTAAATCTGATTAATAATCTGTGTTTCATACAACTTTCCCTGTTAAACGCCGCTTTCCTTGCCCTCCAAGGGCTTTGCAGAAGGGATTCTTCTCATTCTGATGTTGATTTTGTGCATTTTAAGTGGGGCAAAGGCTTTTGAATTGTTGCAGGCTCACAGCAGAGGTCGTGGTGGGGACTGTATGGCCCGTGGGCTGGGTCCAGGCTGGCAGAAGTGCTGCCCCAACATGCTGCCTGCTTGCTACAGCCCCCCTGTCCTTGGGACTCTGCAGGGTGGGCAGGGCCAAGGCTGGGTGGACCGTCTGGGTAGTTCTCTTTCTTTTCTGTGGTCTCGTTGCCTGAGACCACATCTCTTGGCATGTGCTGCACAGCCAAAACCTAGATACCACGTGGGGATGCAATGCAGCTTCCTAAGTGTAGACATTTGATGCCATTTATCTGTCTTGGGGTAAGGACAGTCAAACCTAGTAGAGCTGGTTTACAGCTTCTGCTCTAGAAAGGCTGGGTCTCCTGCAGCTCTCATGGCATAGCTATCAACCCTGTGCAAATGTCCCAAATGCATCAGGGCAGCTCAAATGACACTAAATGCCTACATTCTGGTGTTTTGTGTAGGTAATGTGTGATAGCTGTAGCAGCCTGGTAGAAGACAGGGGCTAAGAGCCCTTGATGATGACAATGTAAGTATATCTTGTAAAAAGGGGGTATTGGCAGTCTTCTCTGCTTCTTGGCTAATCTGTGCTATTTAACTTAGTATCAGTTTCCTTTCAGCTCCTCCTCTCTCTTTCCTTTCTTAGTATCTCTGACCAGTAAGTCAAGAAGTAAGGGTTGGTGGACATGTCCTTCTTTCTGGAAAGGGATTTCATCTGAACTATTACTTTATTTTCTCAAAAATAGGTATGTTATGTAGTATGTCAAAATAAGTATGTCAGGTAGTTCAGTCCTCCCACTGCTCCCAGGAGCAGAGGCGTACCATTTCTCTTCCCCTTCTGTGCAGGTTGTTTACATAAGTATCAGTGGATCATGACTCGAGGTATTAATCTCTGTAACCCAGAAAAGAAAAAACAGTATTGCCAGCTACATGCTTGGAGTTGCATCATTATTAATCACATGTAGCTATTACTGTCTGAAAAGCAATTCTTCTGTAGTTATTCATGGCTGCTTTGTGTTAGACTGCGTATAAACACAAATGAGAGATAATCCTGTTTTGATGAGTTGCAATCTAAATAAACAAGCTACACGAAGCACAAGGAGAAAGCAAAACTGTGAAATGCCTTAGCATATACAAACCCTTAATCTCTCTGTTTTTCAACTCCACTTCTGCAAAATGGAGTAATGGTGTTATCTTCTAACTTCAGTCTAGGTTGCAACTCCACCAGAACAGGGATTAGCTTCTAATTGTTGTTTTTTTGTTCTTTTGTGCTTCTACTGTGCTGAGCAAAAGGTGGACTGATTTTGATTAGAAGCTGGGGGTACAGCTGCACAAAAAAAGTGTGTTGGGGGAGTGGATATTTTCAGTTCCCGGGAAATTGAGAGAGACAGAATGGCATATGATCCATGTGATGCTAATTGCTACCTTTCATTGCCTCATTCACTCTATATATGCAAATGTGTCCTGCTGCCTTCGAACTGTGCTTACGCAAAAAATGTGAGATGGAAGTTACAAATGTCATTCATACTATAATAAAACTCGAGGTTTTTGTAATGAAATATGATTTCCTGAGCTTGATTCCTAAGTTTTAGGAGAACTTAAAAAAAAAAAAAAAAAGAAAAAAGCAGTAGTAGAAAACTCCCAAAGGCTTTTTGTTTTTTAAAGTTTATTAAAATCACTGATCTATAGAAGTGACCCATGTGCCTGGTACATTCTATATTTTAATAAAGGCTTTTTTACAGGAACAAGTGACCCTACTATTTTTTTTTTTTTTTTTTTCCAAAGAACGAAAACATCTGGGTGCATGAATCTCTGGAATTTTTCACAAAATAAAGCTGATCCTATTCCTTTCCCCACTGCAGCTGATTCTGAATTGAGATATATAGCGCACTTCTAGATGTTCAGCTGACTTCTATGCGCAAGTGGAATCCGTAATAAAAACTTCAGTAAGCTTCTTTTGCCAATGTTTGAAAACTAAGGAACTCGTAAATAATAAAATCATGTGGTTGCGTTGGCAGGATGGTATTCAAACAGCCCATGCTCTTTTGCTAAGTGTGAATTCAATGTGTCATCAGTCAGTGGGGAAAAAATGCACTGATCCTACATGTATGAGTGCTTGCAGGCGGGGAGGCTGGACTGTAGATGCAGCCTAGAGCACAAGATGTGGAAGCAGCTCTAGCCCTAGAGCAGCCCATGCTCCCTGCAGCATTCTGGGGGGGATCTCCATCTGCAGGACAGGGCTACTGGGAGCAGGGAGGAGGCTGTTCCTTTCCCTCAGTCCCAGCAGTGACTCCTTTGCTTTGAACCTTGTTTAGCACCTTGTCCTCATGCTCTGTCTCCTTGGCACACAGGATCTAGCAGAGAGGGATGAGTAGCTAAACAATGCAATATTCCCTCGTGCAAAGCTCCCTGGACTTGATGGGAATTTTGCCAGTGCAAGACTGGATCCCACTAATGGAAAAGACTTACTTGGGGGAAGGACTAGATCAATGCACTATTGTTCCCTATGCTATATTTAAACACATGTATCTCATGGAAATTTAAAAATTAAACTTGTACACCACATGGCTCCGTAGCTTCTATGAATAATCGGAGCTATTCATTTACTGCACTGGCGTAAAGCGCCTGTTGTTCAGAACGGGGCAGTGGCTTTCCTATCTCATCTTCAGCCATGATGATGAGAGAATAATTGTGGTGGCAGCAGACAAAGGTACTTATTTTTGTAGAGATGACTGGCCACGCTGGGGGTAAACTGAGCTTTGCTTATTCCTTCCCCACCTGGGTTCCTGGTCTGACTTGAGTTTTAATTTATTTTGTTGGTTTAAATTTGTAATAAAGATGTGGATTAATTTCACGTGCCTGGTGATCATTAAAGGACAGCTGCTCTTTGCCACTTCCCTTCAGCAGATAAATGTGTCTTTGTTATTTTTGTATTTGTTTCCCCCCATTGGTTTTGTATTTATCAGTTTTTCTAATTAAAACAACAACAACAGATGAATGGAGGCTATTTCTGAAAAGAAAAAGCCTACTGCCCCCAGTACAGACAGTCAGTGTCATTTTGCTGACGGAATGCTTTGCTTTTAAGAAAATCTGGCATTTGAGCTTTTCCTTGGCTTTTGAGAGGAGCCAAATGCATAATTCACTCAGCCTCTGTGCGCTACTTTTGAATTCTGCTGTGGCTCCATTTGCAAGAGAATAGCGGGAAGGATGTACAGTGCCTACTTCTTTCTTGTGCTTGTGACGCAGAAAGAAGGGGTGTTGGTTTGATTAACTATAGGCCTCTGAAGAGACAGATGAAAAGTGGCAAAATGTAAATGAACTCTCTCCCAGCTACTTTGATTGTTTGCCATTGCTTGTGTATAATGGCCCATGATGCCGAATACACAATACCAGTTTTCAAGGAACTGTGGGAGCTTTCATCAGTGGACTCTGAGGGCATACCTAGGATTTTGGAGATGCATCTTTAGGAATGGAGAAATGCCCCCACAGGCTTGAGCATACAATGAATGTGATGGCTGTTTGTGAGGTGATACCAGTGGCACCACTTTAGGTGTTAAATGGTGTGGAACACCTGCAGTCAATGCCTGTGCACACAAAATTGAGGAGCAGGTTTTGAAACCTGAGCTGTTGAGTGTGATCTTAGCCTTGTTTTTCTTGACTGAGGCTCATTCCCTTGCAGCTGTAGGGCTCTAGATAGTATAAACAGCTATCCCTGAATGTTATCTCTTGTCTGACTTAAGGTTTGAGCTTCTTTTCCCTAATTCCCAGGCTGACAAAGATTGGAGGATGGTGAAGGTGTATGGCAAAAACATCCCTTGCTTAGGCATGTGATCGGATCGAGGTTGTTGGGGGGAGAATCACCATCACTCTTGGGAAGGTGGTCGTGAGGAGGGAGAAATGGGCGAGAGATCCACAGTCTGAAGAGCCTCGGATTCCCAGGAAAGAAAACTAGAAATATGGGTTTCTCAGTGTCCTGCCAAGGGTGCCAAGAGTGAGGTGGCATAGAGATCACAGAGTAGGGAGCTGTGTGAAGTGCTCTTAGAAGAAGTGGGGGGGGAAGCAATACAGTAGCATTACAATAAAATCACTTTAGATACCAGAGATAGTTGCCTGTAGTGGGTAAATGTAAAATATTGCAGAAATCTTAAGATGATATATTGGTAAGGATGTGAAAATCCCAAATACCCCATGTTGACAGATGTTATATGCTGAAGCAGTATCATTAACAAGGTCTGTGTTTCTGAAAGCAGCCTTTAACTGGAAAGGTAAAATTTGCATGCATTGTAAACACCTAGTGTGGGTAGAGGGACAACTTCTGCCCAGATCTCCTGGCAGGGTCTTTTCTGCACACAAGACTTGTGCAAGAGATAAGCAGTGTAAAACCTTGCCTTGACGAGACAGTAAATCTCAGCTTCAACTAATTCACAACCTACCCAATTTGATTTGGTCTCTTAAGCTGTGGCACCATTTGCAGTGTGAGGACTGTTCAGTCCGAGGGAGTGCCTAAGCACAAACACCAGACAAGTGGTGAACTTGGGATTTGCACTAGTGAAAATGGACAGCCATCAGTCGCTGAGAGGCGTGCAGCTGGTGTTACTTGAGTCATGGCGCTACTTTCCTGTTGAAATGAGATACAAGTAGGGGCACAGCACAATTTAAAGCTGACAGCAAGTGCTAGTGGGGGCGTGCTGGCAGGGCCAGGGTACGTAGCACCTCTGCAAATTCTGCAGGGCTAAATGTTCCCCTCGCAGCATCAGGTTGTAGCACTCCTGTGTCTGCTCCAGCACCTGAGCTACACCCACTGCCAAAAGCTGTCCCAGCATCTCCCTGTCCCAAACACATCCCCAGTGTGTGCCGACACAGACATACCTGGAAGCCAGCTTGGGAAACGGATCCAAATGAAACCAGCTCAGCAAATACAGCCCAAATACTTAGCTTTTGCTGAGATTAGTTTCCCAGTTCTGGTTTGCTGTGTGGCCTCCTGGTTGTTTGTGCTGGTCTCAATGTGGGGTGAGCAGTCGGACAGTGTCAGACTGTGCATTCGGGATCAATATGGCCTTATACTGCCCTAAAGATACTCACGAAACTAGACTTTAGATTTGCTAAAATGTGGTTTCCTGTTTTTTAGTGAAGTGTTCACTTTCTTTGGTATTCAGGGAAGAGTGCTAGTGGCCCTAGGCTAGCCAGCAACGTTCATCACAGCACTAAGCCTACAGGTTTATTATTTATGTTACCATAGACTGTAACATTGTCCAAAATAAATTAAAAAGTCGACAAGCTAAAACACATGCAATTAAAAAAGTAAGAGAAACAATATATTTTTATGTAATGTGGATTGATTAATTGTTGGTGGACAGTGCAGCATGAGGAGGTGGTGTGGAGCACTGCCTCTGTGAGACAGTCATTCTAGTGCCTAGAGGACCTTAACAAATATATATATATGCATCTATATATGAAGTCCTGGTATATTAATGGTGGATCTCTTCCAGTTATCACCCAGGCAAATTGGAGCACTTGCCCTCTTATTTCACGCTTTTTTTTTTTTTTTTTTCCTTCAGGGGGAGTGGGGAGGAAACAAACCCCAAAACCAACAAAAAACTGGATGGTGAACCTGGAATGTGTTAGATCAATGCAGACACCATGAAAAATAACCAGGACATGCCTTTGTGGCTTTTGATGTAGCTATGGCTCTTGCTGAAACTAACAGATGCAAAAGCCAACTGCCAGATATCCAGCATGTGTGCCAATGCTGACAAACTTGCCAGATGCCTGGCAGCTGGTCTTGCCCCAACTCCAGTGGCTCTCTTGTACATAGATTGCATTTTGAACAAAAAAACCAACCAAACAAAAAGTTTCTCTATCTCATGAAAGCATCTTCCCATAAATACGGTAAATATTTTTTAAAAAGTCAATAATCTACTGAGTTCATGTTAGAAGGAAGGACACTGAAGCCTTGATAATCTTTATCCACTATAAGTCAAGGTTTTTGGGGTGTAGCTTAGTTGCAAATGCTGGATGGACTGCAATTCAGAGTGTAAATGGTCATTCTGTCCCCTACAGCAAGGGTTGTTGTATGTAAGCCAACTGGGCAGGTTGGAGAGAAAAAGCTATTCGGTTTTTTATAAACAAAGCTTTTGCTGTTCCAGGCTACGATTCTGAAAGGAAATCAATGTTTTTACCACCAAATGTGGTTTTATCTGGCCAGAATAAACAGTTATGACAGGATATTGGTGCTAAATTTATTAATGGTCTTCTCTAGCTTTGACATTCTGGGAAAAATTACCTGAGATAGCCAGAAAAAGTTAAACTCGCTTCAATTTTTTTCCTTTACTTCCTTTTAAGCTTCGGTTAGACATGTGACAGTTTAAACAGCTGACCTGGAATATACCATGCAATAATAATATTTTTTTTTTAAAAAAAAAAAAGTAGAAATACAGTTGAGGCTGGGATAAAAATATTCCCTGAAGAGGAGTATATAACATGATCCTGCAAGAACAGAATCTCCAAACCAACCATTAACTTGATGCTGGTATTTTTAACAACTTCATGCTGCAGTTTGTGCTAATAATTTTAAGGAAATACTATTTGTTTCTGTTCAGATTACAGGGCAGGTGGGTTGACTTGCGGCTCTTAGTGTGTGAGCTTTGCTTCCAGGTTCTTTAAGGTCAGATTTTATTTTGTACATCATTAAACTAATGAGACTCTGTTCTCCAAATGATGCTCCAAGATATTCCTCGAAGGATAGCAATCACCACAGTTTGTGTCTGCAAATTGTTTATTGGGCGTTTGGCACTTGGGGGGGATGAGTGGTTTTTGCTGTGTGCTGTGCCCCAAACCCTCCTGAATCAGTCACTTCCTTCTGTGGGCTTACCATCAGCATGCTCACAAGATGAGATCAGACAGCTTTATTTGCAGACTGAAGTATTTTACCACCTTATATATATCTTGCTTATAAATTTTTCCAAATATAGACACCAATGCTACAACTGAATTCTTGTGGCCAAACACCCAAGAGTAGCCTGACTATCTCTGAATGTACAGGGGGCTCATTAGAAAGGTCATAAGTCTAAAAACTTGTGTAGGTTTGGTGCAGGTCATGAGTAGGTGCATTAGTTTTGGTACAGCAGCGATGCTGTATGGTAATTTATAGAGAGAAATTGGAAAATGAATACACCTTTCCACTTGCAGCTTCATGTGAGAATTCTGTTCTGTTTAATCTGCTGCAAGCCTCTTTTTTTTTTTTTCTTTTCCCCCCCACTTGTTTTCAACTTTGCACTTAGCCAGATTAAATTATACTACTGCTCCTAGTGTTTTTGAAGCACCTTTGCTTACTTTAGGAGGTATGGAGAGGAATGCTTTGAAAAATCAGTTGTTGTTATTATTACTATTATATGAGTCCCTTTTAGGTAAAGGTAACTGTAGCACTCTAGTTGCTCTGTGTATGAAATATTCTATCAAAACCACCATTTGCTCTTTAGCCCAAGTTACCAAGCACGCTGAAAATGAAAGAGCTCATTCAGGGCTGTGGTCCTGCCAAGCTGTGGCCACGTGTGCTTCCCAGGACCTTATTTACGAATGCGTTCCACCTTCCCAGACTTGTAAGATATTCAAGAATATGAAATTTTCAGAAAGGATAAAAAGAATTGCTTATTTGCTTGCCCTATGGAGAACTGTTTAGCAAGATCATGGTGAGGTATTTTGCATGTTGAATGAAGACTGAAAAGGAGCTTATTTACCCCTAAAGTGAAGTATGTTGCAAAACTGGAAAATATGTAACTGCTGCCCTAAAGTCAAAGGCCTTGGCAAATCTGCTGACTTGCTTAAGAAAAGCTACAAGCCAGGATCTGGTCTTGAGTAGCCCAGTTCCTCATGCCTACCCCAATTTTTACATTAATTATTTTACCATAAGGACTTTTTTAAACTTTTGAACTGCTAATCCTCTTCCTTTCTTGAAAACCTTTAAGTGAAGCACAGGGGAAGAAGTCAGATAAGACATGAGTGAAGCTGGTATTTAAGTGATATGAAATTATCTGTTATTTGTTCTGTTGTGCCTAAACGTGTGCAGAGGTAACGAACTTGTACCTTGATATGTGGTTGTACTGGTAGATGCTGAGGCAAGACTGAGAAGAAGATTACTAGGCCAATTACTGCTGGCATATAGCACTAATGGATGGACTCTGGACTTCCTCTCATCTGGTATTTCTCCTCTTGGTTTTCCTTAGCTTTCTTCTTCTTATTGTGAAAGTCCTGGTAGGAGACTGGAGGTAGGATTTACCCCCAAATGGCGGAATGAAGCCCCTCCAGTTGTCTCCATAGTGCCCTGTCTCTCTGCCTGCCTTCCCTCTGTTGCCATCCTGCCATTAGGTAGACCGCTTGGTCAGGCAGAGCAGCAGGTACTGGTCCTGCCATGTCTTCCAGCAGGAGCAGAAGTCATCTAGCAACCACCTGTGGAAGTTTTTCATAGAATCATAGAATGCTTTGGGTTGGAAGGGACCTTTAGAGATCATCTAGCCCAACCCCCCTGCAGTGAGCAGGGACAGCTTTAACCAGACCAGGTTGCTCAGAGCCCCGTCCAACCTGACCTGGAATGTTGCCAGGGATGGGGCCTCCACTACCTCTCTGGGCAACCTGTTCCAGTGCTTCACCATCCTCATTGTAAAAAATTTCTTTCTTATGTCTAGTCTAAATCTATCCCCTTTTAGTTTAAATCCATTACTCCTTGTTCTGTCACAACAGGCCTTGCTAAAAAGATTCTCCCCATCCTTCCTATAGGCCCCCTTGATGTACTGAAAGGCTGCAATAAGACCTTCCTGCAGCTTCCTCTTCTCCAGGCTGAACAACCCCAACTCTCTCAGCCTGTCCTCGTAGGAGAGGTGCTCCAGCCCTCAGATCATTTTGGTGGCCCTCCTCTGGACCCTCTCCAACAGGTCCATATCCTTCTTGTGCTGAGGAATTTTATTCTGCCTCCATACTGATGCAGCACAAGGGAATGGTGATCAAGTATTTTGGCATCTATCTACCTCCTGGTACTAGGAACAGCCTCCTCAATTGCCACAGTGAGGGCTGGAAATCTCGTCAGGCAAAGCACAGAAGAATGACAGTGAAAGGCAAAGAGTACTTATCTGCACAAGCTGCCTCTGTCCTTGGGGCAGATAAAGGAGTGTTTTTGCTGGCTTACTTCATGAGAGGGTTCTTCTGAATTCTGAAAATAAGCGACAAATCGGATGTTTTAGTCTGTGAACTGAAAATAGGGGTGAGGTTGGAACGGTTTAGGCAAGCAGCCTGGATGCGGAGAGTGAGGCATGTTCTTCCAAGCAAAGGAAGAACAGGGACAAGCTTGGCAAGTGGTAGCACTCACCTAAACATGCCATCTCAGCCCTCTGCATAAAATTAGGTACAGAAATTTGTGTATCTGAAACAATTGGACAAACTGCTGCCTAAGAAATGAAACACTCCCCTCCACCAGTTGCTTGAAACTTCCATTTACATGGACTTAACCCCAGAGGAAGGTTTCCAGGACAAAGTGACTTATGGACCAGGTTGGTTGGGAAGACCTTGATGCACAGTGGGAAGCGTCTTGTGGCGGGAACTATGTGAGGGATACAGCTGCTATGGTCTCTGTCTCTCTACACAGCTGTGATGCCTGGGCAAGTGAATGCAGATGGAACCAGCCCAAAGGCTGTTGCACAATTTTATTCTACAAGTGTTGGCTCATTGCTGTCAACCTTGACACAGACCTCTGGTGGGCTTGGATGCTGTGGGTATTGTAGCACATTGGTCTGCAAGGGAACAGAAGGCCACTTTGATCTGTGGGGCAGTGAGGGGAGAGAGGGGCCTGGGCATGAATAGATGTGGGGGGCATGGGGGGCCCTCTATGGTGACCCTGTCTCCACAGGGAAATGCAGCTCTTGCCCAGACTGTCTCTCTTCATGGACACAATGCAGTAGCTCATACTCCAACAGGGACACGTCCCCTGGAGGAAGCTATTTAACAGCAAATTGGCCTGGTAATTTTTAGTGATGACCTTGTGTTAATTACGAGTTGCTATATTAGTAAATCCCTTCTGAAGGCCAGCTGCTGTGTTGGCATTAACTCCCAAGACTCAAAATCAACTGCTTGTTTACCAAGTCCCAGGGCAATTAATTTTTTTTTCTGCTTTTATTGTTTTTATTCAGCTTGGCACAGCTAGGCAACGAACACTTTTCCCCTCTTCCTTTTCACTGTGCCTTCCTGCCTAGCTGCTTGAATGAACCGTGTCTGATAGACTTCTCCTTGCTAAGTCCTGGGTGTTTGCTTGCCCTACAACGGGATGTTGGCACCCCCATCCTGGATCAGCACTCTGAGAGTGTTGTACAAAAAGAAAAGTGGCAGTCCCTCCGCTAAGGGTCTTGGTTTTAGTGAGGTCTTGGTGGTCACCCAGAAACTCTTTGGAAATGGAAAATATTGTTTTGGAATGGCAATAGTCGTGTTGGGAATAGGCCATAGTGGGAATGGGTCTCCCATAACACAGTGCAGGATTGGAGACTGGGAAGGGAAGACTTAGGCTTGGTTTGGGCAGACTGGTGGTTGCAGCACCACCTCATATGTGCCTAGGATCACAAAAGAGCCCAGAAAAGAGTCAAAAGGCCGCTTGGGATAGGCTGTCCCCGCAGCAGCTGGTGGCGGCTGTACCTATTGGGGACAGCTCAGACAGTGGTGCTGTACAGAGCAGTTCCCTGCAGGTCCATGCTTTCTGCTCTGAGCGGGAGTGTGTCCCAGTGCAGGCGGCAGTGCTGTGTCCCTAACAGATGACACAGTTTCAGAACTGAGTAAACTTTTGGTACCGAGCACAGGGTTTTTTGTTTGTGCGTAGTTGTTTTTTTTGTTGGGCTTTTTTGTGTTGTGGCTTTTGTTTTTGTGGTTTTTTCCCCCTTCTTAAATATGTTATCACAAAGGCACTGCCACCGTCACTGATGGGCTTGGCCTTGGCCAGCAGTGGGGCTGTCTTGGAGTCAGCTGGCATGGGGTCTATCGGACATAGGGGAAGCTTCTAGCAGCTTCTCACAGAAGCCACCCCTGTAGCGCCCCCCCAAAAAACCTTGCCACACAAACCCAATACAGTAGCCATTAATATCAACTTTAGCCAGGCTTACAACCCTGTCTTGCAGTGTTCTTGTATCCAAGCTAGGGTGGACATCTAGATGGGTAACTGGCTGGTTGGATGATCAGGCTCAGAGGGTAGTGGTTAATGGGTTGTACTCTTCCAGGATGCCAGTGACAAGTGCAACACAGCGAGGGTCTGCCCTGGGCCCTGTCCTGTTTAACATCTTTATTACTGACCTGGAACAGGTGACAAAGTAAACTCTCATCAGGTTTGTGGATGACACCAGGCTGAGAGGACCAGACAGTGCACTTGAGGGCAGGCCTGCCATCCAGAGGGACCTGGGCAGGCTGGAGGGATGGGCCTACAGGAACCTTACGAAGTTCAGCAAGGACAAATGCGAAGTCCTGTTTGTGGAAAGGAAGAGCCCCTAGCAGGGATACAGGCTGGGGGATGGAGGGGCTTGGGGAAGCAGCTCTGTGGGAAGGGCCCTGGGGTTGTGAGGGGAGATGTGAGCCAGAAGTGCACCCTGGCATCAAAGGAGGCCAACAGCATCCTGTGCTGTATCACCAGGCATGTAATCAGTAGGTCAAGCGAAGTGATTGTCTGCTATTCAGCACTCACTAGATCGCATCTAAGAACTACGTCCTGGTTTGGGCTCTCTGGTACAAGAAACCAGGATGATTTCAACAGAGGCCACCACCACTTGCCCTGCAAGGACAGGCTGAGGGATTTGGGCTTGTCCAGCCTGGAGAAGAGGTGGCTTTGAGGGGGGGAATGGGGGGCGATGAACAGTAGCCCCCCCAGTGCCTGGGGGAAGGTTATTGAGGGGATGGTGGCCAGACTATACTGTACACAGCACTGTGTGGTGAGAGGGCGAGTGACAACGGGCATAAGTTGAAATGAGAAGTTCAGACTGGGCATAAGGAGAAACCTTTTCCCCGATGAAGACAGTCAGGCAGTGGAGCACATGCCCAGGATAGCTGTGCAGTCTCTGTCCTTGGAGGTTGTAAAGACTAGACTAGATAAAACCCTGAGCAACTTGGTCTGACCTCACAGCTAAGCTTACTTTGAGCGGAGAGGTTGGGCAAGAAACCTTATTGGGGTCCCTTCCAACCTGCATTATCCAATCAGAAATGTTTAGAAAATTGAACCAGTAGGAAAGTCTACATTCCCTAGAAATCAAACGTGGTTTCCTCACAAATGCATTTCATATAGCAGTGAAGATTGGAACTAAATCAGCCAAAGTATGCAAAACACTACATTTATACAGTGTCCCCCACCGTAACTCTCAAAGTACACAGAAAAATGGAAGGCAAGGCATTTGCATTTTATGTGCCTAAAACTTCTTCCTTTGCTTCCTTATCTATCAATCTCATCCGTCTTTCTAGCAATTTGTATTAAAGACATTGAATGTGTCAGGGAGCATATCTATTTATCTGGATACAGATTTTTATTTTAATTTTTTTCCCCAAGGGTTCATTCTCTCTCTCTCCTCCTGAAGACTACAAGGGAGTCTTGTATGTTCTTCCTATCACAAGTGTCTCATCACCAGTGAAAGCTGCAAAGCAAACATACTTCTATGCAGTTAGTTCTTCTGCCCTGTGTGTTCCGAGTATGTGCCTGTACATGGTTACATGCTGTAGCTTCCCCTTGCCCCCAGCTCAGCTCCCCTGCTGTGCAGCTGCCTGCTAAGGTGCATATGCAGGCACCATGCGGGGTGATGGTGGTGAGTCCTGCTTTCATGTTCCCCTTGCAGGGGGGGCTCCCATGCAAGCGTGATGCAGCTGGAAAACTGAACGTACACCCTTGCCACCTTCCTCTCAATGGTCAGGCTAGTGTTTTCAGACAAATAATAATAAAGTGAGTTTTTCTTTAAACTCACCTGAGCAGGGGCACCTTGATATTATGGCATGTATTGCGTACATAACAGTAAGTGCATTTGCATTTTATCTGTGCCAGTCTGCAGGAAAGCCTTGGGTATAAATATGTAGGTGGCATGTTGCTTACTGTCCCCGTGTGCTCTCTTGATAAGCCCCCATTCCTGTCTTGACTGTGAATGATACTGTGTGCACAGCCCTCTCTGTAGAAGGCGCTTTCCTTCCTGTGGGAGCATTACCTTCAACCACGGGTGTTGTGGGTTTTTTGTTGGTTGGTTGGGTGTTTCTTTGGTTTGGTGGTGTGGGTTGTTGTTTTGTTGTGGGTTTTTTTTTTTTTCCCCTCCAGAGTACAGCAACAGCCTTCCTAAGTTGTATCTGCCTCTTTATACCAATATATACCCAATCTGCCTCTTTATACCAATATATACCCAATCAACAACATCCTTCTATAAGGTTTGCAGTCAGTTAATTGTAGCTGCTTCACTGAAGAGTTTGGGTGTGCTTAAAATCTATAGGCCTGTCAACATTTGGGAAGTCTTGCCATATGCATGACTTGAAGGCAGACGCTCCTGGACCGTGTTCCTGCTGGATGTCATGCTCATGCTGTTGGCTGATGTGTGAGCAGAGTAGTGTTGTCTGGGGGTGGTTACTGCTTTCTGTCAAGGAAGAGGATTTTGTGTGCTTGATGGAAGGGCGACGTGTCTACAGAATCGATGGTAAACATGTTGCTGTACAGATTTAGGACTCATTTACTTCTGTGCGTCAAAAATGGTCAAAGTAGACCAAATGCAGACAGCAAGTAGAGGAAGGGGTGTGACAGTCCCTCAGGAAGAGTGGTGAGACATTAAGGTTAGTACTCCCCTATTTTGCCTATTAATTAAGTTGTAAGGCGGAGCTTTGTGCTCAAACAAAAATGTATGGCTCTTAGTAAAGGTGGGTAATTGGGTAAGATCTGAGGAGATGGTATTTTAGCAGTACAAGAGGGAAGTTTTGCAGGCAGTGTTGCAACAGGGACTGAGGTATCCCCAGAGCTGGGAGTCTAAAACATGCACCTTCCACTGCCCTTTATGTTAGCCTGTCACGTTTGTGCAGAGTCGGTGTAGCTTTAGATCAGGTGTAAGGAGCGGATGCAAATACTTTTCTAGGTGCATTTGTGTTGGCTGGAGATGTTACAGCTCCTGGCCAGCACCCCCAATGCTTTGGGTTTTTTTGGGGGGGGGGATTGTTTGGTTTTTTTGTGTGGTTTTTTTTTTAAATAAAATCCCCCAAAAGAAACCAGATCTTGAGTAAAAATTTATTCTCTGTAACTTAAGCAAGAAATTCTCACAGATTATATACACATAGATATGTTAATATAAAAACAAATATTAAAATATATAAAAATCTAATTTAAATTAAAAAACCCCACCCCCACCCTGGTCATAAAGGTGGATAACTTGCTCAAAATTAACAAGGTCCCCTGACTTCCCAGGAACTCTGCTGGAAACTTGCAGCCTCCTGCTCCCCCCCTGCCTTCTGCCTACCAGCTCTGCAGTGAGCAGTCCTGGTATCAAAGGCAAGCTTTGGGCTCAGCCAAGGCACTGCAGACAGAGCAAGTACTGACTTAGTGTCTGACCTGTCCTTGATATAAGCACTTCCAATTCAAGACAAATAACAGCTTCACTCATTTAAAAAAAAAAAAAAAAAAAAGTGCAGAGAAATTAATCCTGAGAGTGTTTTCAAAGGCCTTATTTTTCTGTTCATTAGAAAATATTTATCATAAGAAGCTAATCAGCAGGATGGTACTGAGAAGAAAGAATTAAGAAATGCCAGGGAGAGATACTAACAGGGCTGTGTCTATAACCTCTCTATATATGCAATATATGTGCACTTTCAATGGCACATTTCCTTTCTAAGGGAGTAGGATGGCCATATTTCATAGTTACTTCTGGCTGCCATTGCTTTTGTAGCAAAATAATCTCCTCGTCCCTAGAGGCCATTGCAAAAGTTTATGCTTTCGCTCAGAGCAGCTAAAATAATTCATGTCACCACTACAGTGTATCACCTTGTTACAGTGCATACCTGCAGGGCCAAAGCAAGGTTTTTTTCACTGCCTCAGGCAGGTACAGAATTGCTACCTAGATAAGCAAGGGCACCACCAGCATTGCTGCTGGCAGTCTGAACCGCTCCTCTGCCGTGGCTTGCTGCCCTCTAGTAAAGGTGGCAAGAAGGTGGCATGTGGCCAAATTTTAGCTGCTCCCAGCAGTTTGAATAAAGATGCTAATCTCTGACCTGCGACTGTGGAAAGTGAATATGCTCCCTTTTCTGCTGTGTCTGCTACCAAGCAGCTATGTTGGGTGGCAGGGTGGTGTAGGTATCTGGAGGCAGTGAATCCTACCAAGGCATGTAAAGCTGACTCTGGATTGGAGTGGTGGAAGCAAGGCCTTGTTCTTTGCTTTGCTTCTGCGACAGGGGCAATAATCTCAAGCAGAGGGTAAAATGAATAGATGGGCGTTGTAGTGCCTCTAAATTGGGTGACTTGCCAACCTGCTCTTCCCCTCACCTGAGATAACAAACCCTGCAGCAGGGGTTTTGCTGCCTTAGATCTGTCCTTCCTATTTGTTAGAACTGGCCACGCCGACAGGTAACTGGTAACAGAACTTAACCCCAGTAAGCTTCTTGCTACATCTCAGCCTCATGTCTGCCGCTGGATTAGATGTGCCTGTGACAACGGGCCACAGTAGCCTTTTTGGAAAAGAGATTAATATGGGGAAACCAAAGAGAAGGATGAATTGTACTGGTTGGGTAGATCCAGTGTATGGTCTGAAGTTGTGCTGCATCAGCATTTTGTAACCTAGGATATTGTCAAAGCCCATTACCTGTTGATGTTAGTTGTTACTGCAAATGTTCAGCAGTTTTGCAAAGCGCATCGTAGTGTCAAATTGTTCAACCAGGAAATCAGGATATGCTTTTAATGACTGTGCAGGATAGTTCAGTTTGGTTTCTGTGAATTTAGTTCTGTTTTCTTTAGTTGATTGGACTGCCAGAGAAGAGGCAAAGGCAAGTGTCATTTCTTTACTTCAGAGCTGGTAGATGTCTAGGACTATTTGAAGAAAAAGGCTATAGGAATTATGATAGGCTGAGGAAAGGAGGAAGGAGATTATGAATTTTTTGTTAATCTCACTTTCAGAAAAAGCTAAGCTGTTATAGCTGAAGCTTTCTCTTAAAACCAGAAATATCAACCAAAGGCAGATGGTATGCAACATTTCTGCCTAAACAATAAGAATTTAGCGAAGCTGTTAATTGGTGGACATTTATGAAGCTAAGCCTTGAGTGACCTTAATTATAGGCCATAATGTCTGTGAAGTGTTTGTGTGACCAGGTGACATGTAGATACATATTCATCTCCCTTTTTATTTTAATAGTAGTCTGTTCTTCCAAAAGTGTTCACCCTTAAGGCCACCTGAAGGCAAGAATGATTTCACCTGCACAGGTCGGTAGCAAAACACTAGTGTTTTAACAGTAATAATAGCTTGTTCACGTTCAGTAGGAGGAAACCTTCCTCTGGTATGATCCACGTACCAATGTAACAGTGTACTGGGACCATAAAAACCCTACTATCAAATGGATTTCCACAGCATAAGCATTTACACTAGCACTGTCACTAGTAGCCCCGTGCTGCTCCCTGTAAGACTTGTCCTAACTGGTATCCTCGTAACACGCACCGCTGTGAGTCTTGGGGCTGTTCTGCATTGCTGAGTGAGCCCAGGTCAGAAGTTGCTGTATTTTAAATCTACCCTCGGTCATCTCCCACACACTGGGCAACCCTCTCCCTGGAACTGTACCTGTGTTACCTCTCAGCCGCTGTAGGGTCACTGGTGAGATCATTGAAGATGTATGCTTGTATTTAACAGAATATAACTGCATTGTCGTTATGAGAATCCTCTTTAGTTTTATCTAAGAATGATTCATTCAACTTGCATAGAAATTTAATTTTGTTTGGCAAAAAGTATCGTAGAAAGCAGTAAGATCAGAGCCATAAATGTTTTGCAATCTTATATGACATAGATGAAGATTTAAGGGAGTTATAAAACATAGGGAAAAGATTTCTGCTGCGTGCTGGCTTGTGATTAACAAATGTTTGGTGTTGCGCTATCACCAGCTTGAGGGTTGACTGTAGTAGTTGGTATTGCTAATTTCATCCATTCAGAAATCACAAAGCTGTATTATAAAACTTGGTGGTTTGACATGGGGGTGTTGTTGTCTGGCCTGTTCGTACCTTTGGAATTTTCTGTTTTTTTTAATCTGGGAATCTTAAATAGACTAATATGTTAACGTTGCCGATATCTTAAATGAAAGCTGAGATTCTCAAACGGTAACAAAAATACAGAAGCCAGGACTTGAATAGAAAAGAAGTATTACTTTAGGCCCATTTAAAAAAAAAAAAAACAGAAAACAAACAAAAAAAAGCTGGCCAATGTATCAGGCTGGATACTGGTGTTACCTAGCTTTGGAGAATGCCATTGAAAACCAGAATACCTGTCAGGTAACACTTAGGCAAGCAGATTTTAACAAAAGGCAGTTGCAGTTAATTGCCTCTGAAAATGAAAGTTTGTTTACTGACTTGAAACTTTTTTTTTTTTGGTGACTTAACCATTTAATCCAAACTTTCTGCTAAATTTATTAAAGCAGCACAGCACTGTTTAGACTCCCTTCCATTGTAAAATTAACATCTGTCGAATACTTACAGAACAGGGTGTTGTTTCAAAGACGGTATTGTTTCGCAGACAAAGTTACTTCAAATTGAAACCATGAGTGACTGAACCATGCTTAAAGTTCTGTTAGCTGAGCAGTAAATGCTTTTTTTTTTTTTTTCTTCTTTTTTTCCCCTTTTAATTTAGCACAGACTTCCATGTTTGACACTTAACACAGAAACTAGGGACTGAGCATATAGCACATGAGATTTCTTAATCTCCCAACTTCCAAGTTGGAGTTAATGGGTGTTACAATGAGGAAAGCTTGCAGTGATTCTGTGCAGTGGTTCTTTGTATGGACTTCATTATGTTAATCAAGTATTGTCAAAATAATGAACTCTGATTTCACTTAAAAGGTCTAGAGAAATTTAGTATCATTCTTAAATTTACACAGCTCAAGGCAATGTTAAGAGATTGTAGAAGCTTATAAATGGTGGTGAATGTCATTACTGGGAAAGCAAACTATGCTTAAAGCCTTATTCCCAGTAGCCCATTCTTAGGAGCCGAACTCATGTTTGCTAGAGAATTAAGCTGGAGCAGCTGAAGCTGTTATCCCTCCCAATGGGCTATGTCTCTGTCATTGAGATTGCTGTGCTCGTGGTACGCTGACTGACTGAGCTGTGCTTCCAGTCCTCGACAATTTACATCCGTGCATGTTAACCTCTACTGTATTTGGCAGTAGTTTGAGGTCAATTTTCCATTTCCCAAAACTGATTGGGGAAAATGGGAAGCAGAATGTAAACTAAAATACTCTGGGTCCCTAAAACAAGGTGAATAAGGATATGATTTGTAAACTTTTGCCCCGATAATTACCTCTGTTTCTTACAATCAAGATGGAGGAAATCTAGTTTAGAGCTAGTAGGACTCTTCATGGAATACCATTTTATTCATTGTCATAAAAGAATAGTACTCTCGAAGAAGAGACTCTAAACCTCAATTCCCATCACTGCATAATGTGTCTTACAGATAAAATGTAGTCATGAGATTTTTGTGAGGATTTTTTTTTAATCTTATTTCCCACAGTCAAGGTGACAACAGGGGAAACTGAGCAGATGTTGTCAAGGAAAGTGGCATCAAAACAATTTTGACAGCTTCGTTTTAATGAGGGTCACATTGATACTGACAAAAGTAAAATTGGAACGTTAGCATAGTTCCTTGAAGAGTTCAGGAAATCATTGAAACTAAATGGCGTGACAAAGTATAAGTGACAATTAGGCTTTGCATCAAAAGTGCTTGCTGTTTGGTAGGTCAAATGACTGCCACGCTTCCTAATGCCATGTAAAATGTAACAGTGGTATATCTGTAATGCAGAGACCTTTGGCCAATTCACTGTTGACATTTGAATCGTTTTTTCCTCCTGCTTCTCAGACTGAATTTAGAATGTGGGACCCATGATATACAAAAGTCTTTATTTTAGAGATAATTGCCCTCTTGATGCTCATCAAAGGTTTAGTGTCCAATGGTGAATGCCTTGAATGAGCAGGCCTTTTTTTTTTTTTTGCAATTTAAAAAAAAAAAGAAAGAAACAAACAGAAAAACCTTCTTGTGTCTTGGAACCTCATATCTTTCATTAGTTGTTTTAAAACGCGGACTCAGATTACATGTTCAGTTGTAATTAATGGGTCTTCTTGACTTGAGATCTGATCATATTTCCAGATACTAAAAATACACAACCGAAAAGCAGTGCGTGATCTCGCATTTCATGTGTGTTTACATTTTTGGTAATTTTTTGGGGGGTTTACAACCATATTTCTAAATTTTTTTTTTTAAAATATGCATGTGTCTCTTGTTTGTTGTTGTATGATGTTCTCGGATAATAATAAAAGAAGCAGCAATAGAGTTGTGTGAAATAGATTGACATCCTAGATTTATAGAAAATAAAAAAACAAATGAGGCTTTCTTGCACCACCATCTTTTTGGATTGGGAATTTGTCACCAGGACAACTTCACTCATAGGTCTAATGTAGTTAAATATTTTTACCACCACTGGTGTAGATGGGCAGTTTGCAAGCAGCTGCAGCATTTTTATTACTGATGCTTTGCTGGTGCTTAACGTGGTGTTTGCAGATTTAATGTACAGGTTCATTTTCTCATCCAACAATTGGTATCTAGGTAAAGTGGGTTCTTTAGCCTTGTTTAATATCTTTATCAATGATCTGGATGAGGGGATTGAGTGCACCCTCAGTAAGTTTGCAGATGACACCAAGTTGGGTGGGAGTGTCGATCTGCTGGAGGGTAGGATGGCCCTGCAGAGGGACCTGGACAGGCTGGATCGATGGGCCGAGGCCAACTGTATGAGGTTTAACAAGGCCAAGTGCCGGGTCCTGCACTTGGGTCACAACAAGCCCATGCAACACTACAGGCTTGGGGAAGAGTGGCTGGAAAGCTGCCTGGCTGAAAAGGACCTGGGAGTGTTGGTTGACAGCCGGCTGAACATGAGCCAGCAGTGTGCCCAGGTGGCCAAGAAGGCCAACAGCATCCTGGCTTGTATCAGGAATAGTGTGGCCAGCAGGAGCAGGGAGGTGATTGTTCCCCTGTACTTGGCGCTGGTGAGGCCGCACCTGGAATACTGTGTACAGATTTGAGCCCCTCAGTACAAGAAAGACCTTGAGGTGCTGGAGTGTGTCCAGAGAAGGGCAACAAGGCTGGTGAAGGGTCTGGAGCACAGGCCTTCTGAGGAGCGGCTGAGGGAACTGGGGTTGTTTAGCCTGGAGAAGAGGAGGCTGAGGGGAGACCTTATCGCTCTCTACAGCTACCTGAAAGGAGGTAGTAGTGAGGTGGGTGTTGGGCTCTTCTCCCAGGTAGTTAGCGATAGGACTGGAGGAAATGGGCTTAAGCTGCACCAGGGGAGGTTTAGGTTGGAAATTAGGAGAAATTTCTTTATGGAAAGGGTGGTCAAGAATTGAAACAGGCTGCCCAGAGAGGTGGTGGAGTCCCCATCCCTGGAAGTGTTCAAAAAACGGGTAGATGTGGCACTTCGGGACATGGTTTAGTCTAGTCTACCCTTGACTGGTTTAGAGTGGACTTGGTAGTGTAGGTTAATGGTTGGACTGGATGATCTTAAAGGTCTTTTCCAACCTAAACGATTCTATGATTCCTTGGATTGAAGATAGTACCCACACCTAGCTTTCACCATCACAAGTGTTGACTTGTCTTGAGGCACCTTTCACCAAGGTCACTTTTGTGTGATCTCTCCATTAGTTTTCGAGCACGCAGAGCATTATGAAGTTGGAGGTTGAGGGGTGGCTTCGTTGTGCCTCGCTCTTCATTGCTGTTCCTGTTCTTTTAATTAGACTTCATTGCTACCCATTCACTGAGGAAAAATGATAATCATAGGCTGCAGCTCTTGCTGCGTGCTTACATCACCTAATTTGTGGCCTGAAAAAAGAATGAAAAAGAACAAAGCGCAGCTGCAGAGATGGAGAGCCATTACTGGAAGAAGGCCAGTTGAGACCTGGTCCCCTATCTTCCCTGGTGGTGCACGTAGGCAGCCCAGCAGGTTGGCTGCGGCCCCCTGGGAAAAGTCCACCCCAGTGCCCCTCCGCAGCAGCCAGCCGCTTCCCATAGTTCTCCCCTGTGCATCGTGCAGTCCTGGTGTTGTGAATGCAAGCACAGGATGCTCCGCGGGCCACCGTGACTCAGCATGTGGTGAGTAGAGGCTAGAAATGCTGCTGCTGCTAGTGGGTATGACTTCATTCATGTGTCAGAGCTGGGCTTGAACTCCTGACGTAGAAGGCCCCTGGGAACCTACAAGAGCAGTGATAGTGTACCATGCTTGTAAACTGGAGTTAGGGGAGTCTTAGGGCTGCTAAGTTTACTGCTTTTGTTTGCTATCTGATGATTTTCTTAAGAAGAGCTGGAAACCTGGAAAAAAAAAAAAAATCACCTTTTTATAAAAAACAATGACTTTGGAGAAGTTGGAAACGTGAGGCCTTAAACTCTACAAGACAAACAGAAGATGATCACTTTATCTTATTTTTTAAGTCTTAAGTGTTTTGTGTGTGTGTTGTTTTTTTGTTTGGTTGGTTTTTTTAAGTCCTCAAAATAGCTGGCTAATGTCTTTTGAATGGTAACCCTGGGCCCTTCTGAAAATACCCTTCTCTGGAAGTCAAACTTCAACTGACATGGTGACCAATTGCATGGTGTCAGATGGCATAGAGCTATTCAGAAACCTAGAAAATCATCTAGAGGTCTTTCACCCTGTATCTTTGCTCCTCTTGCACATGCACACACAAAATCCAGTCTTTGATGAATGGGTAATGCTTGGGCTTTGCTGGAGTTTTGAATGCTGCTTGGTTTTTTTGGCTCTGATTTTGAACAACTTGCCTGTACCATAACAGTCTGAGGGGTGTTTGCTGACTCATCTTTAAAGCATAAACCCAGCTAGTATTTTGGTTTCAGGATGACTGTTTTACACTACCTATCCTTGCTCTGGTAGTCAAAGCTGAAATATTTGTTGACCTAAATAATTTATTTCATAAGGACTGCTTTTTCATTGATAATCTAATCAAATTACTGTTTGCATAGGTGTAGAAACATACTATGTTGTGCTTTACGCTGTGCTCTTTCTCTATTATCCTCTGTAATGAAGTGAAATGGTGTGTATGCTTCTGCTAAAGAACAAAACATAGCTAGGTGGCTCACCCTGGACTATCCTCCCTGCCAAAACACAAGGATTTTGTACAAGTATGCCACCCTCTTTCCTTCCATCAGGAGCCAAATTCAGCTGTGCCAAAGAAAGGTCTTTTTTTTTTTTTTTTTTTTTTTTCACACAACCCACACACCATGGAAGTTGTAGTCATATTTTCCACTAACCACAGAGCTGTGAGTGATGGCACGTGTGTTTTAAATAAAACTGGGAGGAGAACTGATGTAATGCTTTCTGGGATATGTTTTTCTTTTTTTTTTCTTTCCATGTCTCTCTCCCTCTTTCTTCCCCTCACCCCCCCCCATCTGTTGGCTGCTATATGGAATTTTTTTGGTTTTGTTTAAGATTTATTTTTTTCCTTGCTGCAAACCACAGTGAGGGAACTGTTGAAAAGGGCAGCTCTGACACCTTGAGCTCAAGCATGGATGGATTTCTTTAAAGTCTTTAAAATTACAGGGTGGTGCGATGTACCAACTTGTATAATCTTAACAGTTTTTTTTTCCTTTCTTCTCTGGAGGATATAAGTGAATTTAACATGATACTCTGATACAGCACATGAGAAATATGTGTCTGTTTTTCTAGTGGCACGTTGAATTGCAACTGTCTGTTTCTTCAGTGAGATCACAAAATGGTTTTGAAAAAAAGATGTGTTTTAGTTTAATAAACTGCAGAAAGGCTTGTTCTGGAATGACAAGTGAAACCTGTTATTCCTCTGCTGCTTTTTCTACTGCTGCTTTCAATGATTAAAATAGTTCAGCTCCTGCTTATATTGGCCTGTTTGGGAACATTTAGATTGAGTTTGTATACATTTTTATGGGGAATTGCTTGGAATGGCTCAATTTTTTTTTTTTTTTTTTAGGGAATAATTCTAAGTAAATTTCTGTACTTATTAAGGTTTGAATTCAGCTTAAAAAAAAAAAAAAAAGTTTAGCCAGACTGCTTTGTCTCTGGGTATGTGTGTCTCTTGAAGACCTGCTCCTGTTATACCAGTACAGTGGCTCTGCTCTGCAGCCACCCTAGGGAGGCTCCAAGGGGTGGGTCTTGGTTACCTATTGAGAAGACTTCATAATTGGTATTCCTTAAATCCTAGATGTATTACGCAGTTATGTGGCAGGCCACCATGTCAGCTGGTCTCTTTGCATGCCATTAGCAAATGGGAGGTATCTCCAGTTGACTTGCAGGGATTGAAGGGTTAAAGCCATGCCATTTAGACACCAAGGTTAAGCCTGAACCCTGAAGGTTAGGATAGCTCAGGTTACCTTGTACTTGCTGTGGGCGAAGAGCGCAAAGGCAGACTGCCTCAATGGATGATCTGGCAGCGTAATTCATTAGCTGGAAGCACCTGGTTTGTGTCTGTGCCCCTGGCCGCTCCTGACAATGCACTTAAATTCATAGTCCCATTTTCAAAATAACCTAAGGATACGGAGCCATCTTGAGCTGATCTAACTCCCGGCCGACACGGCTCTTCCCCAGTCACTCCTTCCTGCCCTGCTCTCGCCCCAGGACCGCGTGTGGAGCTGATTTAGCTCACTAAGCCAGCTGAAAGCTGTCCGGTTTTTTATTTTGAGAATTACCTTTCTGCTAGTAAGGCTGCTTGACACAGCTCTATGTATGGTCAGGAGCGCGCCAGCCGTGGAAGGAGTGGGAGCACGTAGGGATGTAAGTCAATTTGAGATGCGGTTGCACAGCGGTTTAATCCAGTCTAAATCGTGTCAGACAGTCAATGTAAATAAACCTTTACTGTAGGGGAGATGGAGAGAGATTTGCCTTGCTTAAGCTGCTATAAGCAAGAGACAGCTGAGGGAATGCAGAGCGAGATCATCAATTCGCAGGTCTCTGCTGCAACGTGTGAAAAACGCTCCAAGGAGCCATCAGAACCGAAGGTCCTGCGCTGTGAAAAGTAACAGATCTCTCTTGCATGGTGCTGAAATGTTATTTTGACAGCAGATAAAGTGAGACAATGCAGGAAAGAAAATGTTGAATAAGCCAGGTTAACAAAGTTTTGACATAATTGTGGTGCCAATGTTTTGTTCTCCCTCTCCAGAAGCTCGCCCCGACAAACAACTGAAATACTAGGTGCGGGTCCTTATTGTCATGGCCTAAGATCAGCATGTATAGCAATGAAAATTAAGAGGATATTTAATGTTAGCCCATTGGAATAAATACTTTGTTTGAAACTTTTCTATTTTTCCAGAGTGGGGAAAAATCCAGAATTATGTGGGGCTTTTTTTTTTTTTTTTTTTTTTAAAGCTTTGTTTAGAAAAGAAAAATATGTGAATCTTCTCGGGCTTTGGTCTCTGTTACTAATTTTTTAAGTTTGTTTTTTTCTGCCTTATGTTGGGAAGGTCTGCTATTGGTAATAGACTAGGATTAGATCTTTTCCAGTAGCTGTGTTGTATTAATATTGAAATACTACATCTTCAAGAGAAAAGCAGACCTCTTCTCCCTGTCTGCTGATAAACACACTCTATACCTCCTGTGTAGATTTTAGATTCTTAAGAAAAACACAAACTCATCAGAAAATATATATATTTAGTTCCTCCTACTTCTCTGATTAATAGTTTCAGAAGAACATCTTTGCTGCTTTCAGGGAAAGCAAGTGACATTCAGCCCAAAGGAGCTGCCAGGAAAGCAAGTGTTTTTGCAGACTTTTAATAATCCTTAACGCTTTCTTTGTCAAAGTCAACACCATCTACTGTGTGCAGAGTAAAAGCCTAGGAGAAAACACTGTGTGGGGACTACGGCATAAGCTTGGCAGGAGTTTGTGCACAGGAACTCCTCAGAGCTGGCAGTTATATACCACGTTTTGATAAGAGCAGAAGAGTGTTGCTGTAAAATATAAAACTGAGACCAAAGCACTGCCGTATCAGTACAGCTCGAAACCCAGCACTTTATGACTGTTAACAGTACTTTGCCCTGCTCAGTGTGCGCTTTAAATGTTAGTCAGACCTGACAGTAGGCTTGCAGGTTAGTGTAATATTCCTGCAGTGTAAATGCTATTTATAATAAATTATGACTATAATTTATTTACTGGTGGGGGGAGGAGGGGAGCAGACAAAGAGGCAGTCACTTCATCCTGCTCAAGTCAGTGACCAAACTGGAATAAAATCCAGGTGCCCCTAGATCTAGTTCTTCCACTTCCAGTTTTTCCACTAAGCTGTATTTAGCGTGACTGTGATGTTGTATTTTTATAACTGCACCTCCTTGAGTGGCAAAGATGGAAGCCACATGGATATTTCTCTCAGCAGAAGGGAAGACTTCTTACTCCTCTGTCCCGCTTCCAGGGAGAATAGTAGTAAGTTTGACACTATCATTAGATGGGCTTGCGACTTGACAAATAAATGAACAATAATTGCACATTCTTTTTATATGAGCCAGAAAGGCTCACTTTTTTTTTTCCTCTCTTGTATCACTGAATAAGAAACTTTGAGAATAATAAAACCAGAAGTCAATAGTTATTTTGCCTCGCTTACTTTATGTTTTGATATAGCTGAAGATCAGTCTGGAGCCCTGTGTGTGTTGTGTGTTTTTTGCGGCGGTGTTCCCCCCTGCCTTCCCCTAAGAGATAGCATATGTATTTCAACAGCCTCAAGACCTGTGGGATGCATAGATTATGCTCTGGCTTATCTTCCCCAGGGCAAACTACAGCAAACTACTCACTGGGACAGTGAAAAGTTATAGCTGTAACACACATGTGCAAACAGTGGGGTCACAGTCCGGTATTCAAAACATATATAAGCCTTGGGTGTGCTGGTGACTTCATGAGCCTCCCTCTTAAATCAGCCAAAATAAACTAGAAAGAAAAATAAATACATGCAAGCAGAATAATTTTGAGCTAGGAATGAAGGTGATTTGCAGTATTAAAAATCCTATATCTTTGTTCCTAAGTGCAACCTACTTTAGTGTTAGATAGATTGGTTTAGTGACTACAATAAGCATTAACGTATTTCCTGTAGAAAAGCACATTGCATGCAATAAATATTTTTGTGGTACTAAAACAGGTTAGTTAACAAATGCTTTCTGTCAATATATGGGTAATACTTCTGCCTGTCAGCACATAGAAGACTTAGCCGTCATCTTGACAAGATGAATCCCAAGCTCTATTTCTTGCAGAATAATCTTTTATAGGCTTGGTAACCTTTGTTTATCTAAGTATGTACAGAGAGAAAAAAAGAAAACATTTTTTTGTCATCCTGTCAATAGGAACTCATTGTCCGGTTGCTTATTATGCCTGGCTTTGTGTGATGGCCTCTAGCCCTAGCTTGCCTTAACAGGAAAAAGTAAAAATTGTGTGTGTATATGAATGAGAAGCAAAAGTCTTGCTGCAAACTGAATCCAAATAAAGAAAAAGACTTATGAGGTCAGGTTCTGGACAAGCTGTCATATATAAATGCTGTCCTCGGGGCCTGATTCTGATCTCATTTCTCTGTAACTTCAGACAAACTCCAATAAAGCTGGTAGTGGCTGCTGTGAACTGCCATGAGGTCAGGCTTAATTACCGTGATATTATAAACAAATATTGTAATGCTTCTGCAGCTTTCAGAAAGTGTCCTTCTCATATGTTAGTGGTGGCATTGTTGTAGCTGGGGTGGCTTAAGATGCAAGGGCTAATCTACACAAAAAAGAAATTCCATTTCACCATTTGCAATTTAATGGAGTACAAAGAGGGAGGGAAAACACTCTACATAAATACAGATGTCTCCACTTCTGAGGCTTTTCTGTGTTCCTACTACTTAAATGGGGATCAAGAATCATATTGTTCTGTGGGTTTGCTCTTTGTTTACAATAACCTCTTTGAAACTCGATGTTGAAATGGGTTTCCTGGATTGGTTATTGAATTCTGCAGGCTGAGATTCCACTGTGAGTACTGTGAATATTTGGTTTTTTCCTTAAAAATAGCCCAGGTTTTGAGATTTGAGAAGCAGCTGTATTTTGCCACCACATGGACTTTGTGGAAAGGGCTTGTTTCTCTGCTTCTCTAAATTTCAAGCATAATGTTTGTACCAGAGCGAAAAAGCTTCAGTAAAACTCTTCTCTGCCCGAACAGTAGAATTTTACCTGTCCTTTGCATGGCCATAAATGACCAAAGTGCTGGGATGAGCAAATTGGGCCCAATGGTTTTATGGATTCCTGAGCTAGTGGCAATGAAATATTGTACAGTTAATGTAAATTGTCAAGGATGACAATTTAACCTCCTTAACATATACACAGAGACCCTCTCGTTCTTCCTCAAACTGTGCCACGTAAGTCAGCCTTGGCCAGGCACTGCACAATGTCTCAAACCTCACACTGGCTTTCGCTGGCTGTCCGTGCAAAACCTCTACGTTCCCTTGGAGTGTGTTTAAACAGACCAACTCTTTTGCCAAACTCCTCTGCTTACGGTGAGGCAAGTGCCACCCAGAGCATCTGCCAAGGGAAACAGAGAAAATAGGTCCAATTTTAGCATTACCAAATTTGATGCTGTTCTTGATCAATTGTACAGGGGGGTGGCAAGCATTTCCATGTGCACGGTGTCATATATGGCTTCCTATGCTTGCTGTACATGAGAGGAGATGGCTTAATGACAGACTTCTAACCTTTGCTCCAAATGTTGTGGTTTTCTTTTTTTTTTTTTTTGTTTGTTTCATTTTAGTCAGACCCCTGAAGTAATTAGCGTGCCCTGTGGGTTTTTTGTGTGGTTTCTATCTGAATACCCATGAAGGAGTTAATTAGCTTGTTTGCAGTATCTCATTAATTCATTTTTGGCTGTGAACTTAATTGCTCCTTTATTACTGATGAGTAAAATAGCTTTAGGCTCCCAATTAAAATGGACTTTGATGGATGTGTAAGACCTGGGCTTTCAGCTTGTTGAATGGGTGGTGGAATCGCCATTCTGCATCCCATTGTGGGCCAGGTTCCTTCATGGCAATGCTTCTTGGGGACAAATTCCTCCCAGTGGCAGACTTGGTCTTGGAGTTTGAGCCACTGACTTCCTGCAATGGGAGGGAGATTAAGTGGGAATTAGTGCCTGTAGACCTCTGTGGATAGGTGAAACTCAAAAAATAGATGGAACCACTGAGAAAAAGCTTGTTACAGAGGCAGCTGAGAGATGGCATATCAAGCATTTGTTCTTGAAATAACTTTTTTTTTCCTCCTGATACATACCAATGGCTACATGTGCATCAGTTTGCTTTTCTGGGCTTTGATTTCTTCTAGGACAGTAGTATTTCCTTTCTACTATATTTTAAGATTGCTGGATGTCAAGCATTATAGAAGAACAGCAATATTGATGTTATAAAGAGAAATAGCCATGTTAATTGAAAATAAGAAAAAGAAGAAAGTTGCAAATCTGTGTCTTCCTCCCCCCTCCCCCCCACCTTCCTCTTTATGATTCAACATGAAGAATACACGATTTATATTCCCAGTGGTGACTGGCTTGGATCCAATGACCTTTGCAAAAAAATCCATTGCTAGCATGGAAAATGTAGTAAAACAATGTAAGCGTGCTTACTGTAGGCATGTATATTTCTTAACACAATAGGGTCCTGAGACTAGCTGAAGTGTCTGGATTCTTCTGCAAGAAATGATCCCACATGGGAGCTATTGTGATGCTCCCTCTGCTGGCTCCCAATCGGCTTCCAAATTTTCCTTAGAAGACCTCGCTTGGGCATTGATCCACAAACAGGAAAATAAGCAAACAAGGCATGGTAATGTTGAAGGGTGAATACAGCCCAAAGTGGGGAGACTGTATCTCCGCTTCAAATGGAGAAGAACCAAGATCATCAAGAAAGACATCTACCTTCAGATAAGATGATTAATAGATAGCAGGGGGAAGAGCAAATTCAAGTACTAAAGACTTATATTCCATACTTTAATTGTAAATCTACTTAAAAGCTATTTGAAATGCTTTGAGTACAATACACTTTCATGAGAAGGAAACGCTATCAGTCAGTGGTTTCTATTCTAGAAGAAGATCTAGAACTTCATAAGCTGAATTCCACAATGTCTTTAATACTGTAACAGCTTATTTGCTTCACTCATAAAATCTGAACTCTTTCTGACTTTTCCTTAATTATGGGTTTGGGAAGAATTTCTGTTTCCTGGAATAGTGAATGGGGAAAATCCTGTTTACCTTAGAAATAACCTTCCCCCCCCCCCCCCCCCCAACTTTTCTCAAATCAGAGGGTCACAAGACTACCAGAGTCTATGACACAAAAATTACAAAACAAGATGATGATGGAACATAAATTTAAACAAAAAACACCCCCCCACCCCACCCCCCCAAAAAAAAAAAAAAAAAAAGAAATGCTGACAAGCTTGTGGCAGTACAGTCTGCTAACAATTTACTCTGGAATTCTCTATGAAAATTTCAATTATTGTGCAACATATGAGATCTAGCTATGACTATGCTTTTTCCAAATGGCCAAAAAGAAAAAAAAGCAGCTTCCTTAGATGATACGATGGCACCTCTGTCCCTGTTTTAGCTGAATGCTTAAACACATGCTTAATAAAGGTGCTTAGAGAATTTGCTGATCTAAGCTTTGCTTTGTTACCAACTTTAATGCTGGCACAGACTGACTGGAGTTACTGGAGTTCATTATTGGTATTACAGTACAGCAGGACAATTGCTTTTTGTTCTCAGAAGTAACTTGTCTTGCTGCTTCAGGTAGTGTCCCCTTTGACAGAAAAGGGGAGAATGTGCCTTAGAATGAAGGCCGGCTATGGTGGGGTGCCTATGATGTGTGGTGGGGAGCCCAAATAGCAAAGCTAAGCTTTCAGTTTTATAAAATGGGAACTGAAGCAACAAGATGCAAGGAGAAGGGGAAGGAGTTGAAAGGCAGCTCATATGGGTGTAGGCAGGCAAAGGGTGCACCTGAGACCATGTATAGCTCTGGGTAAGCCTGGCTCCTGCCCGTGGCTTCTCACTTTCTCTGGGTCCTCGTGATGATGAAGCTGCTCTGAACTTGCAAATTGTTATTCTGGGTGTTGCTGAAAGGAAGTACTGCTCACAGGAACCTCAGTCCTGGCAAGAAACACACTTTGCCCTAATTCTGGCAACTCTTTCTGGCCTGTCATCATTACCCCAGTGCCTACTCAAAGACTCTTGGTGAAATATCTTTCTGGGTGATGGTCCTATTTGTGGTGCCTTTGCACCTGTTTCCCTGTGGGCACTGGCTTATATGAGGGAATCTCATTAAAAGTATCTTTCCACGAGGAAGGCGGCTTCTGACTTGATCTACAGAGGAATTAGGCACTGGTGCCCAGACCTGTGTGCGCCAGGCTGGTCTGTGGCTGTGGTGATGGACAAACGCAACCATGTAGACTTTTGGAAGTGATTTTCAAGAGTCTGGAGAATAGAGATAGCTGTGAGGCTGCCAACCAAAATCTAACCCAACTGTCCTTGCCAGCCTGGACTCCCCTCTTTCTCAATCAAGGTTCATGGTTATTGGAGCAATAAAGTTTAACTAGTGCTGGTGCTTCTGTGGGTTGTGTCTGTTGATGACTTAGTCAAGTATCTTTCAGGTCTGATTATTTTCGTAGAGTATGTACATAAAGTCCAGTTTCTCCTGCTGTGTGAGCCTCACAAAGTGACTTTCTCACAGTCCCTGCCCACTTTCTACTGGAAACATTGCTTCCTTCCATCTCAGTATTACTGGGCAAGTGCCTCTCCAGCTGTATCTGATGTGTCCTTGCTGTGTTTGTTCTGTGCTCGTGTGGTATTTTTTGCTGCTTATCTCTTACATGCACGGAGCTCCAAGCAATAACTCTCAAACCCTCCAGAAACCCCCTGAGATGCCACAGCACAGCTCTGCTCCCATTCTAGCCCTGCACATGGCCTGTGTTTTGGGCAGTGACTTCTCTAGTTTTGCTTATCTACCTCATAAAATAGCTTCAATACTTTTTTTTTACACTGCCCCTGAATAGGAGATGGTAGTTGCACCCATCAGCTTAGTGGCCATAGCCAGCGACCACTTCACCAAAGGGGCTCTGAGGAAGTCCAACAGAAAGAAAGGGACAGACTACGGTGAAATTAAGCAACAAAAGTCATGGTGCATTGGACATAAGTTATCATCAATATAGTCTTGTTTCAAAGCTTTTATGCATGCTAGACTTGAGTATCACCATTGCTTAAATTCACACATGGGCATAGTCTCCATGTAACCAACCTTCATACTTATGTAAGACATCTGCAATTTCTTCCAATTTATGTGAATTTGGTACAAGGTCTGAGGACTCCCAAGAGGCTAGTGGGTAATCTAGGCTGAGAAAGATCTGGCCTAAATTGCACTGCAGTCAATGGCAATCTGACTGTGGGCTTCAATAAACACAGGGCTCATCCCTTCAAAGAAAAAGGCAGTGAAGAGGCAGAATGGTGATGCAGTAAAACACATCTGAAGGAAGATGTTTGTCATGGCAAAAATGTCGAGTGATATTTTTAGTTTGAAAAAGGAACAAAGGGAAAAGCTTGCAATGTTTTAATTGTTAGAAAGTTGTTGATTGCATTGTGAGAAAATTTTCGCACTTTTATGGTAATATCGCTTAATTACTTTTGAAAAATGGCATACCTTGTTAATCTGGAGACATGGGGATGTATTCTTTTTTGGTATGAATGGATGTAGCTTTGTACAGGAGCTACGCGCTTATGGCAGATAGAAGTCTGTCCCTTTGTGTCTTGTAGGGGAAAATTTCAACAACTGTATTTCAAAAAGTCACATTTTTTGTATCATGGGAGCCCCAGGCTGAATACTACTGTTAAACCAGTATAAAAGTTTCCTAATTGCTACTCGGATAGAAAGCATTTGGCTTATATACTGCACTAGAGAATGCAGTTTTCACCACAGTGTGGTGAAGTTATTCAGTACGCTATTTTTCTGTAACAGTATGACAGGGCTTGTATTCCAAAAAGCTTCAGGAAAACTTAAGGACAGTTTCCCCTCTATCTTACTATATTATGACTTCCATGTTACTACTGTATGGTCTAAAATCTGGTAATAGATGCTCATAGCCTTAGCATCAGATCTGGTAGGTGTGAGAACCATCACGGCTTTCACATCATGGAGTTGTGAAATCCCCTGTATCTGCTTCGCACCTTGCTGCTATCATAAAAAGGAGGAGGGAGGCTGTTTGCAAAGCCAAGCTCTCTGCATCCCGGCCAAATCCTTTATAGATGGGCCAATTTCCTTCCCAAATGTTTGATCATGGTGGTGTTGCTGATCTTCCAAAGACAGCCTGGCAAACGGCTTCTTTTTGCTGGCAGGAAGGACCAGTCTTTGGAAATTTAACTCTGAGTTCACTTATTCCTAGGAAAATGAGAGGCAGATTTCAATGAGCAAAAAGCTTCAGACCTTTAATCTTGGTCAGTCATCCCTCATTTTGCCTTCTGAAATCCAGAAAGGTTATTTAGAAAGCAAGAGACTTCAGTGAAATGGGAAATAAGCTATACTTAGGAAAACATTTTCTAACCAGATAACAACAATCCGCAAAGTGCTTCTGAGCTCTGAAGTACTGGCTACAGTTAAACGAGGGTTGGGTTTTTTTCCCTGATAATGAATATGGTCTTTCTTGGTTCACATATTTAATTAAATTACTATGGAAAATATTAAATACACAATATTTCAGAAATTCATACTGTTTTTGCTGACTGTCCTGGAGCCTCTTTTGTCTTTCATTAAGTTTGTCTCTGATTAAGTGTTTCTGATTATTTGGAACTGAAGATTAATTGTTGTACTCAACTTCACACAAGCATGCAAATGTTTCTGGGAAACCGACCATAAACTAGGCAATAAGCAACCAGAATCCCATAGATTATGTCCCAGGGCCAGCAGCTAGGATATTAGAATATGTTATGTTTTGTTGAGAGAGAACACAATCTCTTTCCTGGATGTGCAAAAGATACGTGGGGAAAAAATCACTGGTGAGGCACCTCTAGGGAGATTAGGCCAGACCTAGAAGAAACTCTGGATGGGAGCTGAAATTATAATTATGAAAACGTCTGCTCGCCTGATGTCTGAACTCCTCGCCCCCCCCCCCCCCCCCCCCCCCCCAGGCACTGGGAACTCTCTTCTGCACGTGCGTTTCTGCCCAGATGTTCTTTGGTCTCGGTGGGGTGAAACAGCCGGGTGCCTGGCACACACGCAGACCCCCGGCCCCTGCGGTGGGCGGCACTGCCTGCAATGTACTGCAACTCTGCATGCGCCGCTTTGGCGGCTGCTGCTTTTAAAACATAGCTGGAGGGACAAGGGGCAATGGCCCCTTTATGAGACTCCTCTGTGTCCTCAGCATTTGCCCCAATTTCTCATCTAATCTGATTTCTAAGGGGGAAGATTTTTGAGTCCTGCTTTCGATCCAGAAGATGCTTCTGCAGGATTGCTTGGAAAGGGAACAGAAACCCTTCTCCCTGTGTACCCTTAGCCATAAGCTAAGGCACATAGACTTTCTGTGTAGTGCTTCGGCCAACCCTTCGTCGGAGAAGGTGTCGTTGGCTACGTATTAGCAGAAAAGATGAAGTCCAGGGCAACTTTTGAAGGAAAAGGATTAGTCAGGTATCTTCAGGACATGCTTCACTGACGCTGCGTGAAATGGCACATGGAAAATGCCCACCTGCCCTCGCTTGTTACGGAGCGTGCCAACATCAGCCAGAGCTGCCTGTGTGCAGCAGCTAGAAACTGGGGTGCTGGATACCGTTTGTGCAATGGTCCCAGAGGCACGGTGCTTAACAATGGTCCTGAAGTCCACTTTGAGGCCAAGTACCTGGTTTTTAATATTTTTAAAAAAATTTTAGGCATCCTTTTCCCTTCACTGATGGGTGTGTTGCTGGCAGCTTTTTAATTTCAGTGTTGAGGCTGACATTTTTCCCCCACAGAAGGCAGAAGAAGTTCTACCCTGAGGAGGTGCTGGCATTTCTGACTCAGGGCTTCTTGCAGATGTTTGTGTTGCTCCTCCCATGTGAGGGCTTCCCTTGGCAAGCCCGCCTTGAGTTGTGAGTGTCGCTCGCTGCTCCTGCACTGCTGCTTGGCCCCGTGTGACGGGTACACCACACAACCATAACCTCTTCCTCTGGCAAACAGTGGTAAAAGTATTGCAGAGAGCCAACTGTGGCTGGGTTCCACACCCCCGCCCCCCACCCCCAAGACTTTCTCCAAATACCTCTAATTAAATTGCACAGAAATGATAAATCACAGTACGTGTCTGCAGCCTGGGATCTCTCTGTTGATGTGATGGATTTAGCAAGCCTGACACACATCCCTCAGTATGGCTGGGGCAAAGAGTACGCTAAGAAATGTCATGGGAGAGTGGAAGAAGTTGCTGTCCCAGCTGTTTCTTGCTGCTTTTCTGCTGGAGATTGCAGGCTGGTAAAGCGTGAGATGGAATAGGATGAGCGCATGCATCTCAACTGCATCTGGGCAAGCAACAGTGGCTCAGGCAGCCTTTGTCAGCAGATTGTGTGGAGGGTTTCTCAGCGGTAATGCAGCTGTGTCAATCCAGCGGCTTCTCACCACTGAAAGGGATGTCCCCCCCTCTTCCCTCCCACCCCACTGTTATGGCCCTGTCCCTTTCTAGCACAGGGAGTAGCACCTGTCTGATCTGTTGGTTCAGCTCATTTGATGAGCAGAAAAAAAACCCTAGTTTTTTAGGGGGGTGAGTTTGGGTGGGGTTTTCTTTGTTGTTGTTTTGTTGGGTTGTTTTTTTTTTTTTTTTTCCCCTCTAGGTTTAGAGAGCTGAGCTGGCCCAGGAGGTTGGTAGCAGGGGAGCCTGTGCAAAGAGGCGGTAGGGGTGGTGAGAAGGGAGGATTGCCCCTTTAGTCAACAGTAGCTGTTAGACCAAGTTCAGCTGTGGTGGCAACCACAGCCTAATTAAACAGCAAAGTCTGTGGCATGCTCAGCATTTTCCCCTTCTCTGAATGCCGCAGAGCATAGACTGAGCCACACATCTGCAATGCCAGGAAGAGATCTACTTCTATGCACAAATTAAAACTTGCTAATTATCTCTTATTTTTATGGAATACCTTTTATAGTTTCTTTGCTGTATATTTTTCCATTTTTTCCTTAGCCACAGAAAAGAAGGAAGAAAAAAAAGACGTTTTAAAAAAAGAAAAAATCCTGACAGACAAAAATTTTATGCTCAGTGACTAATGTAACTAAATTCATTGGGTATATTTTTTTTTTTTGGTAGGAAAATTACTTTCAAAGATAAAGAAAAACATTGGCAAAGATTGCCAGTTCAGATAGCTATTTTTGCCAGTAAAGAAATAAATTCATGTAGGTGATTTTAGGCCACTTCAGATCCCACAGGCCGGAGAGGTAGAAGGCCATTCCTTGAATTTTAAGAGGTTTGTGGAAATAATTCCCTTTGTCCTACAAGGAGAATTAGGAGATCTGCTCACAGACATTCCGGGTGGTTTCACTGAAGGAGATGTGGGGGCTGGACTTGCCTTTGCATATGCAAAGGGCAATAAAACAAGCAGCCAAACGGTCAGAGAGGTCCCCATAAACATAGCAAAGCTTAATACTCAGTTTATGTAGTGGGCCTTGAGTGTCTCTAGAAGATGGGTTTAAGCTGGGCTGCCAGACTTGGAAGCAATGCAGGTACAAACACATACTTGGTTTCCCATCTCTGCTGTGAGGGCAGTAACAAACAAGGGGAAGGAAGGGGGACCAGAAAATGGGTAACACTTTAAACCACTAGCTTGTGAGTGTTTGGGGTGTGAATGTATGTCAACACCTATAGAAAAGGGAAGATGCGCAGCATTCGGTTTGTTTTGGTTTCTTGCAACCCTGTCATTTAACAAAGAAAGTACCAGGGCTTCAAACAAGCAACAGCTTCTGCCATTGGTGTCTATAATAGGAGTGTGCTGGTAATAAATTATGGCAATGAGCTTGTTAGTAGAGTCCAGGCCCTAAACACTTGCTTAGTTACCGTAGCTATAGCTCCAGATCATCAAAGTGCTTGAGGCGACCCAACGCCTGTGACAGGAGAGCTCCTCTAACCCATGTTTTGCCAGGGGAAGGGGCAGGATTTCCATCTCTCCGCCTTACAGAGCTGTTAGTAAAAAGGCTCAGCAGCACTCAGCACAGCTCTGCTGCAAAGATAAGTAGTGACAGCATTTTTTCTTTTTTTTTTTTTCTTTTAATCTGTTAATTTGACCTCCTGTTAAGGTGCGCACTGACTAGCTGCATATAGAAAAAACCTGCCTGAGCTTATTCTGCAGGCAGAAAACAGCTTATCTTCAGTCTTCCATGAAAAGACTTAGATGAAACAGAAGATGGGAGCTTGTTTCACTCAATACTAATCACAGTAATGTAATATGTATTTGCTTTTCTCAATTACAGGCCTGAAATGGGAGGCTCTAGGGAAAATGTTTTTTTCCTTCTCTCTGACAATCTTATCATTTTAATGCTGCCTGCTATTTATACACAAAGGAAGGGAAAAGAGGGAACAATAGCATGAAGCACTGCGACCCAGGCTTAGAGCAACAAAAGCTGAGGAAATTCAGCGGCAGGTCCGCAGTCACAGGCTGCTGTGTGCAGGCAAGTGGGAGGAGGAGGACGCAGAAGCTCGTAGCTACATCTGCTGGCTCAGTGCAGCTGAGGGCCTCCTTTTCTGGTGATGTGTCAGCGCGTGTATGCTTGGTGGTTAGGTCTGATGGCCTCATCTGGCTGGCTCCAAAATTTCAGTCACATCTGGTGCACTTCTGACCTGGGGCAGAGCCAGAAGAATGGCCCAGGAGGGGAGAACCAGGGGTCAGGTGGGGTCCCTGCACCTGTGCAGCACAGCCACAGCCTCAAGCATCTCTGCTGCTTTCCCTAGGTCAGACTGTGGTTTCTCTCAGAGGGGTGCTAGGGGCTTTTCCAGCCCCCTTCGCGCATGGCCTTTGCGGCGTGAAGCACGGTGGGAGAGTTGCCTGCCATGGGGGTGGGAAGAGGAGGAGGAAGGTTTGCACAGCCCCTACTGGGAGTAGGGGAGAGCGTGGGGTGCCTGTGGCATGGGGGGTGTTGGGGAATGGGATGGGTGGTGCAGAGGTGTCCCCAGGGGAGGTCCAGAGCAACTGTGAGATGGAGGGACCTCAAGAGGTTACGGGGTGGGAAGGGAAGGCCGGAAAGGCAGCAACTTGCCCTACAGCTACACTTGGGCTGACGTATCAAGTGTGTTGCTTTTGAATGGGTAAACCAAATCACTGAACTTGGCTATGTTTGGAGAGACATGTCTGACCAGCTGCGTGCTTAATTACCGTCCTTTTCTCATGTAGGATCTAGTCCAAGCTCCAGTAAAGTCAGCAGAACCTTGTTGACTTAAAGGATTGTGCCTTTTAGGGCCAAGATACTTTTTCCACAAATATCTTAGAATTTGGGTGGTGGGCGGGAGGGCAATTGGCCAGCCCTGCTTCCTTTCCTTGCAATTAATTTTGGTCAGTGGAAATTTTGTTCTTTTCACAAATGATCTTTTTTTAAAAGCAGAACATTTGTTTTTGCAAAAGAATGCTTACTTTTTTAGAAAACTTTTAATGATTGAATTGAAAAAACAATACAAATAATTTTTTGTGGTTTTACATTTCTGATTTATTATTTTTTCATGTCTCCCTTTTAAGAAGCTAAAAAGGGAAGGAATGAAAGGAGTAATTATAAACTTCTTTTTCAAGAAGAGGCTTTTGAAACTGAGTATCTTGAAAGTCTCAAAGAAAAAAAAACCTCAGTTTATACAGAGTGTCACCAACTTCTTCCCTCTGACCTTGCACATATTTAACTTAGGTAGAGTTCATAGGAATTTTAGGCAGTCACCCAGGAGGAGAAAGAATCATAGAATGGTTTGGGTTGGAAGGGACCTTTTAAAGGTCATCTAGCACAGCCCCCTTGTGATAGGCAGGGACATCTTCAACTAGATCAGGTTGCTGAGAGTCCTGTCCAATCTGACCTTGAATGTTTCCAGGGATGGGGCATCTATCACCTCTCTGGGCAACCTGTTCCAGTGTTTCACCACTCTCATTGTAAAAAATTTCTTCCTTAGAGCTAGTCTGAATCTACCCTCTTCCAGTTTAAAACCATTACCCTTTGTCCTATTGCAACAGGCCCTGTTAAAAAGTTTGTCCCCATCTTTCTTATAAGCCCCCTTTAAGTACTGGAAGGCCACAATAAGGTCTCCCCACAGCCTTCTCTTCTCCAGGCTGAACAACCCCAACTCTCTCAGCCTTTCCTCATAGGAGAAGGGCTCCATCCCTCGGATCATTTTTGTGGCCCTTCTCTGGACCCTCTCCAACAGGTCCAAGTCTTTCCTGTGCTGAGGGCTCCAGAGCTGGACGCAGTGCTCCAGGTGAGGTCTCACCAGAGCGGAGTAGAGGGGCAGAATCACCTCCCTCGACCTGCTGGCCACGCTTCTTTTGATGCAGCCCAGGATACGGTTGGCTTTCTGGGCTGCAAGCGCACATTCTATGATTTCCGGCTTATGTCCAGCTTTTCATCCACCAGTACCCCCAAGTCCTTCTCCGCAGGGCTGCTCTCAATCCCTTCATCCTTCAGCCTGTACTGTATTGGGGGTTGCCCTGTCCCAGGTGCAGGACCTTGCACTTGGCCTTGTTGAACCTCATGAGGTTCCCATGGTCCCACTTCTTGAGCCTGTCCGGGTCCCTCTGGATGACATTCTGTCCCTCAGGCATGTCAACTGCACTATGAAAGGGAGCTTCAGGTTGTCCAGTTCTCCAGTTGATCTGAAATCTGTGAAAAAACGTTCTCTATTTGTTAGCATCCATCTCTCAAATTCTGCAGATCACTGTCAATAGGACAGCTTGGAACCAGAAGATTACTGAACTGGAAATATGATTCAGAGTTAAGATGCAGTATTTCCGTGAGGGGGGCTGATGTATCAGTGGACACATACAAAGATGCTAAAGAAGCCTATAGGTAGATATCAAGGTCTTATTCACTCCTAAAATCACTAGCCTGTCTTGTATATTCAAGCTTCCGGTTCTCCGTTTAAACCAATATTTATACAGAATGAAAATATTCACACTATAAAATGTTTAATATATAAACCCCACTACCCTCCTAATTATTCAGTCAGCTGTTTGGACATGTGCACTGACAGAGACAGTATGAAGAAACAGTGGCTCGAGTGTTTTTTAGTGTGAAGGGTGTTTTTATCTGCGTTAGCAACTGTTCAGTAGGCAGCAAGCCCTTAATAATAAATATTTTCTTATCCTGATTTTGTTTTATTTTTTCCTGTTTCCTTATTTCTACAGCTTGCCCATCAGCTTCATGCCAATCTTGGTCAGTCTCATCTAAGGGACCAGAGGCAGTGAAAATTGTCCAGTCTCTGGGTGGGTTTTTTCCTACTGTATGGCTTTGTTTATAGGATTTTTTATTTCTAGGAAGAGCCCTTCACTCCAGAGAATCCCTGGCATCTTTAGTGGATTTACTGAGAAGCACCAAACCGTTTTTTAACGTTGCAAAAATGCAGCCACTTCTGAGGAGTAACGTGTTAATTTTGTAGTTTGGGACAAGGTGTAAGACAAAAATATCTGCCTGAACACAGAGCGTGGAGCGCAGGGTGGTGAATTTCTAGGGTGTTCTTATGTTTCTGGAGTTAAAAGAGGATGTAGAAAGGTTCTGTGTGTTTAGGTACTAGCTTGAGTCTTATCTGAGAGATGGTATCTCCCCAACCCTTTTTCTCATGTTATAAAATTGGATATAGGTTTGGGAAACAGTACGCAGTCTGTTGGGTCAGAAAGTAATCCTTCCCCTTGGTGGCTCCCTCTAAAATACTAACTGGATTGAAAAATACTGATCCTTTTGGTGTGGTGTTTCAGAAGGGCTGAGCATAAAACTGGGAGCCAATACCCAGCAAAGCACAATGAAATTTCAGTGCATAGAAGGCTCTGCTCGTGCTGAGGTAATGAAGGACCCCACAGCTGTGTTCCTCCAAGGTTTTTCATAGTAATTTTCCATGAAGCTATGGAAAAATATTTATCCTTCCTTCTATAAACATGTCTGTAGGAGATTTAAGGGAAGGCGTGCGTGCAGACACACACAGAAAAAGTCCCCTTACATAGCCATAATTAACAAAATGTCTATGTTTTAATATTCCAGGAGGTTACAAAAAACCCCCTTGTTTCCTTTGTCACCCACTTCATTTTTGTGTGTAATTAGTCACAATATATGTAGTAGGGAGGTCTGCCACCTCTGCGGCAATCCAGGTACTGGGAGGACCATCCTCTGGGATGGTATAGATTAAAGAAACTGTACTTACTTTATGTCCTTCAGTAAGTCTGGGGTGCAGAATGTGAAAATAAATGCTTATGAGAATGACCCACCTCTCTTTTTATTCCCTCCTTGCTTGCATATATCTAGATTTCTTGTCTCTTGGGAGTAATCTTCACACGCCTCCCACCTCCATGTAATCAGCAATATTTCACTGTAGCAAGGCCCTTTTTAATAGCGAGGCTGCTGCTTTTATCTGCAATTATGGTCTCCCTAGCATCTTGCCAACATGCACAGTAAGGTAAAAAGGGAGAGCTGAGTACATGCATACCCTCAAATGGAAAGTTGTGTTTATGTGGTTGTGGTTATGGTCAGACAGTAACCAGCTTTGCATTCCTGGGCATACACAAGAGATGTGTCTGATTTTCTGAGTCTGCCAGTTCCTCAACATTATTTCAACAAAAGGTCTTTGATCAGGTCATAGAGTGCAAGATAAGAAAGGAGTCCTTTGGCCAGGCACTGTTTCTCTTGATGATTCACAGATATATGACCTAAAAGGGTGGGCACAGATGCAGATGACTTTTCTGTAGGAAGTAGAATTTGAACAATCTTCCTGAGTCTAAGTGGCGATGGACTGGCCATTACTGTAGCAAATCTTTCTTCAAGCCCAATCGTTATTTTTCTCTGTAACAGGCAGCTTTTCCTAAAAACTAGACACCTCCCCCCCCCCAAACAAACCACCAAAAAAACCCCAAAACCAACCAAACCTGACATATAGAGCCAGTCAAACATACAGTATCAGTTTTGTGAAGAATCATGCCACTTTGAAATTTGTTCCTGATCTGCAGTTGAAATGAAAATTACCGTTTTCAAGAGATTCTCACTCATCATCATTTTCCCAAAGTTTTAATTTCTGAATTTTTGTCTGTTAGATGCTCAAAATAGTGTCAAGGAAACACATGTGGTATTTTGACTTAGAGTAGGAATGGTATTTCAATCAATAGATGAACTGAAGTCATAACAGGATTTCTAACAAACAACCAACCCTCCCCCCTCACCCCTGGAGTAGTTCAGCTATTCTGTGCTCTTATTGTAGGCAATGGTGTAGGAACAGGAAACATGAAAGGTCATATAATGGGATTTTAAATGACATTTTTTAAGTTTCCTCAATTACATTTTAAATACTTTTTCCCGTGGGGCTTTTCCTAGCATTAATTGAATTTTAAGAAGAAATTGTGGTTTTATCAAAACAGACTTTTGGAAAGCTATTCTGACCATATTTAATACTCATCAGCTGGGGTTTTTCCCTTTCTTGCTTTTGGAAAATGTCGGTGGTTGGCTTTTTTTTTTTTTGTTGCTGTTGTTGTTTTGACTGAAACATCAAATTTAAATAGTGAAAACTTGTAATTGTTATAAAGAGCCTCTGACAAGGAGGAAACCACTAGGAGTGCTAGCCCTGATATCATGACAAATTTCTGCTTGGAACATTTGTCACTCGTATCATAAATGGGGATATCATGGGCTGTAACCATGTCCTGCTGTGAACTGCTGTGTTACACAGGCCAAAGGGACTCAGCTGTTTTATAAGAGGAGGATTGTGCCTTCAACAATTATAAAGACATCAGCCTTGGTAAGGAAGCTCAGGTGATGGAGTGCTATCCCACTCCAAGCTAAGCTATTCTACTCATACTTTTTTGTTAGTTCAGAACTTGTTGCCCTCTTTTGGTCTGAGTATTATTTGTGTTTCAGCTTCCAGACACTGTCTTTTTCTGCCAAATTACAAATCTATATGACCTCTGTGACTATTCACATTCCCTGTCGGTAACCTGAAATTGTAAAACATATTTAACTTTCATTTTGATGTGCTATGTTGATTCTTTTACATCTATCAATGTCAAGCCTCTTCACATCTCCAGACTTGTACTTGGCCAGTAATGCTCTCATTAGATCTGGGAACAGAAGGGAGCCCCATTTTTTACAACGTTCCTAAATGTATGACTGCTTTAGCATCATGCTATTCAGAGGAATTTACTATGGAAGCTGCTAGAGAACAGGCCAGAAGACTGATCAGTCTTTGTTACTGTTTATCATGTTTTTGTCACTTTCAAATGTTACCTGCAGTTGTTTTATATGTACTTATTTCTTTGGGTTGTTAATACGGATATCAGAGTGTATTGAGCACAACATGGACAGCTGCAGGATTTCACTAGAAAGACGTCCTCTGGCCGAAGGCCACCGTGCTGCTCGTCTGTACTGCCTCATGTGAGCCTTAGGTGAATTATGAAGAACTGCTGGTTTTAGTGAGTATCTGTAAAGCCCAGGGAGCTGCCATTGTAAAGCACCTTGTGAAATCACGGGTCTAGATCAGAATTTCTGTAAGACAGAGATCACATTGCCGCTTTCTTATTTTACATATCGTGCCCAAAATCTTCCAGTGTAATTATTATAGGGGCAATTATTATATTCTGCCTGCCACAGAAATTCCCTTTCCTGCCTGAGCGGCAGTACATTTGAAGAAAGCGGTCTCCAGGGTCATCATTCTCCCTTGCTTGTGCCTGATACTTCTGACTTAATAGCACTTGGCAGAGCTGAATTTGACCTTCGCTTGCTCAGGGCCAACTACTGTTGATTCCAAGTTACAACATGTAACGAAGCTGGGGATCTTATTGCCACAAGGAATCAACACACCTCAAGGTCTTAGAAGGATCCTAGAAAGAAGCAGAAGCTCATTTGTATGCAAGCATATGAATAAGAACGCCCATAGTTATGTGAAGAAGGTACTGGCCTGTCATACACAAGACCTGCTTCTTTTTCTAGATTGCAGTCCTTTTTCATCGCTTCCTGCTTTACTTTTCCCCTTCTCCTCTTTCCTCTAGCATACCGTAGTGCTACCTATGTTTTAATTTGTACAACAGCTATATGGTATCAAACAATATTCTAGCTGGTTCTCATTGTAATATAAATAAAAAAGTACTATTCAATTCCTGGACCAATAATAAAATTAATTCAGAGGAAGGGGTTTTTAGTAAAATAATCAAACTGCATGTTCAGTCAGCAGCAGAAGGCAAATGATTTAAGTAGGACAGTTGTAGCCATTCCTCTCTTCTTATGGGATTTACGCCCACGTAACTAGGAATGTGTTGAGCCCTGTGCCTCACTATCTACTACATCTAGTAGCCCTTCACTTTTACATTGGCTAAGCCTTATTTAACTATTGGCCCTGCCAAGCTGGGAAGAAACAGAAAGGAGAACTGCGAGAATGAGACAAAATATGATGTAACGATGCTAAAACAAACATGGTACAGGAAAGGCAAGAAAGTCGAGCTCAGTGAAAGCTGTAGAACAAGCTGGAAGTCTTTGGGTGGAAGGTTTTTCCAACAGAAAATGCTGATTCATCCAGCCCTTTGCAAAAAGGTGTTAATTTCAAATAAACCTTATTTAGAACGAGTGATTGAAAATCATTTCCATAACACTACAGTCTACCTTTGAGGGTTTGAAATTACTTCAGTTTTGTCTTTGATATTATTCAGTCTGTTTTGAAATCTTGATTGCCTGGGAATTTCAATTTCTGTTTAGCTTTTGCTCTTTTTCAGAATGTATTTGTTAATTAGCTGTGTTTGGTTTCTTTTTTTTTTAAATAGAAATGCTGGCTTTTCCCACAAAGGGGAAAAAAATAGTTAGGTTATGCAAGTCAATTAGAAGAAGAGGGTAGTTGAGCAAGAGTAAACTGAAGGGAAAAGTCTATGAAGAAAGTAGAAAAAATCTTGTACAACGGTGCCTACAGCAGTACCTGATGTTGAACCCAGGTGTTTGGGTGGCAGGATCTCCAGGGCACCCAGCACTGGACGTACGTAACCAGAATGTCAGGGTATTTTGGTGAGAGCTCAGCCCCGCGTGGTGGCCAGCAAAGTCTGTCACTGGGTTTCAGCAGGAAGAACCGGAGCTTCTCTTTCCTCGTGACTTTCTTGATCTCAGTTTGCCTTTTGAAAACCAAGAGAGGAGGATGGTCCCAACTGGCCACAGCCCCTTCCCATGGTATAGGACAGCAAATTCGCTTTCCTGCTTGGTGTCTGGATTCTTCAGAGCTTGAAAGGAGCTAGCAGGGTCGATGCACCTGTGTTACTTGCATTTGTACATTTTAACCTCATGGTTCTGTGGGGCTCACTTTGTGATTTCTGTCCACTCAGGGATGCTCACCATCCCACAGAACTGCTAGAAAACACTGTGCTTCCTTACAGCCAGAACAAAGAGGGTAGGGAGACCAACCTTGGAGAGCAGAAAAGGAAAACAGGATGAAAAGCAGCATGTTTCATGTGGCTAGAAGCCAGCCTACAAAGTAACAGCCACCTTTCGTTTAAAATACAGGTAGGAACAACCAAGGAGGGCTTGGGTGGGGGCAGGGGTAACACTGTGTGGGGTTTTGCTCAGGGAAACTGAGCCAGAGATAAAGAAAAAATGCCAGCCAGACATAGCTATTGAAGCCTGTTTAAATGGCCTTAAAGGAAGAAAAAAAATGAGAAATTTTTTTTTTGTGTTAAGTACTCACTGCATGAAGATTAAAGCTTGGCAAAGTAACTATCTCTCGAGTCTTCGTTCAAAAAAAGTAGGGCTTTGAAATTTTTTTTTTTTTTTTACAGAAACATTATTGCATCAATGAGAGAACAGACTCTGTCATCAATTTTTCCGCTTAATGGAAACCATTTTGGCTAACTGCCTGCGGTCAGCAAAGACTGAGAATTCATATGCTGCTGTATTGCTTCCACGGCGCATACAGTGTTCTGCCCACAGAGGTCTAAGTGTCCAGGTGACCTGAGTCAAGAGAAATTTGTATCTTGGCTCCTTAGTCAAAAGAACATAGATACGATGTTTTGCAGCTGTGATATTTGTACCTGCCAAGTCAGGAAGTTTTAGCTGTAGTAACCCGTTGTAACCACTCTCCTGGAAGACAGGTTAGATGGAGAAATGGGCACAGCTTAGCTTGGGATGAGGACTGCGATGCTGCACCTTTGCCAGGAATGGTTTGCTGTCATATGCTGGGCTGTGAATTGTGGCAGATCAGCTGCTGTTTCATGAGCCGCAGAGCTGTCCTGGCAGGAAGGGTGAAAATCTCTGGTATAGGTGTGGGAGGGAAACCTGGGGAACTATTGCAGAAGTTGCAGGGTAAGCCCTTTCCCTGCATGAATCAGAGGCCTCGCTAAGAGATGCAGGTTTAGCAGCTACCTGAAGACATAAACACATGCCTTTATTGCTGTAATGAGGAACAGCGTGGAGACTGCGGGCCACAGGCAGGGAAATGACCTGTGTGTGTATGAGCAGCTGCTGCTGACCTGTCTGCAAATTAGCATGAGAAACAAGCATGAAAAATGCGCATAGGCCCATCGTGTATTGAGATCTCTGTCTGGAAGGGAAACAAAGCATGTGTTTTAGAAATAAAAGCAAAAAAGAAAGTCTGGTAGCACAGTCTGCTGAGCCAAGCATTCCTGCTCCTCAACAAGGACAATATTTTATGATGATGCCTGTTGTATAGGAAGATGCAGGGGTACACTGGTAGGATGAGGATATCTGATTTGCTGTCACTTAGCATATGAAAAGCTTGCTAAAAAAGTGGGTGGGTAGTAGGAATGAGTTGTGATATTAGAAGAACCTGCTGAGCCACCTTTGTAACTAGAGCATTGTTACAAGAGAAAGAGCAAAACCCAAATGCAGTGACCCACCTACTCTGCAGTAATGAACAGCTTTGGTGGTAGAACAGAAGTTCCCTGAGTTCCTGGAACGATCTTTTGTCTAATGCAGATTTGATCTCAGCCAGGGCTTAAGCACCAACACAAAGCATATTAAAGACATGTTCTCCTGCAGGTCATGTTTAGACCGTGAAAGCAGAGCATTTTTTAAAATATGTCAGCTGGCATGCTTAATTAATACTGGTTAAAAAAGTTCAGTCTATCTATCTAAAATAATATTTAAAACAATGAGTGCATACATACGTATTTTTAAAAACTTACTGAATCTCACTAGTCCTTTTTGAAAAAAGGTATATATTCAAAATTTTGCTACTTATAAAACAGACTAGTAAAAATAAAGCCATTTTCCCCTTGTAGCTGTGGCCTAAAGCTGTATAAAATTGTTGATATTTCAATCGTGCTGGAAGAATTTAGTTGTCTTGCTAGCCCTTTGCAGATCTGGTTTGGTTTTGCAATGCAGACGGGATGTGCCTGGCTTAGTGAGCTTGCTAATAACCTAGTGATAGGTGCAGCATGGGCACCTTCCAGCGAGCCAAAATTAAGGGCAAGAAGGTGGCATGCAGAAGTAATCAGGCCAACGCAGCATCGCTGGCTGAGCGTTCAGGTTAGTGCTCATTCTGCCTGAGTCCTGTTCACAAGCATGCATTTTAATGACGAGTTAAATGGGCTTGCTTGTTTAATTGTGCGATGCTTTTGGCTTTAGGAGTGAATCATCCTCAGCGTGCATCCACGGGTGCTGGCGATGCCTGTTGTGTGTGGGGGAGTTCCTGGCACGGCGCCGGGCATGCGCGAGCTGGGGGCAGCGGCCGCAGCTGCGGGCCCCGGGGACCCGGCACACTGGAATCGTTTGTAGCTTGTGTACAACTCGCCATGTGCGATTCGGCAAACTCCCTGCGCCGGTACAGCCGGGGTCCCGTCCCTACGCTTTCCAACTGGATGGGCTGCGCTTGCTGGAGACAGATGTTGCTACTTGAATTTGTCTAATGAGTTTTGCTTTTTTCCACCCCCAAACGTAAATATTTTTGTACCTGGTAAAATCCAGTTCAGTTAAAAGATGAAGGGAAGCAGGAAAGCTGGTTATCTGTTTAGCTATGAGAAATCCTGAGCTTGGGTAACAGTAAACAGCGCCCATTTCTTTTTTTTGGCAGGTAGCTGGGAGAGTCTTACCTGTTAATCTGTATAACCCAGAGTGGGGGGTGCATGTACATACATGGCTGGGAGGGCTGGGGAGTTAAAAAAAGAAAAATGGTGTCCCATCTGGCTTAAATATTTACACAGTTTTAGTTGAGTAGGAGAAGAATATTTGAGCTCAGCTCACCCAAGCACAAAGGGTGTGTTTCTTCATTTCCACAGGGTGAGGGGCTCCTTCAGCCAAACTGCTTTTCTCTCCCACCTGCATTTTCTGCTAAAATAGTTACTGCCGGTGCTGTTTCAACACCAGCTCTCAGTGTTGTTAACCTTGTCGTCAGGTTTGACTGCCTCTGGACTGACCTTGTCAACTGCGTAGGCAGAAGCCAGACGTTTTGAAGAACAGACATTTTCTCTATGTACCTGTCTTGCTCCCAGGGCAGGGGCTTGTGATGGTAACTCCTGCAGTACTCACAGCTCCATCCCAACCCCGTATTCTTATTTTTATGGTTCTGTGTCTAGTATGGTGCATGGCTTTTGCAAATAGTTTTGCTATTAGACTGTTAGGGAAGGGGACATAACTATCACTAAGGATTATGAGCAAATTGTTTTTGTTGACCATTGTTTTAAGTTCTTGGTATTTGTAACCCATTTTATCTGCATGTGCGATTAACAGCGTAAGTCACTGTAGGTGTATATACTTGTGTGTTTTTGCCAGTTAAAGAACAACACAAAATTTCCGCAGAGCTTTCCCTGTGACCCCTTTGTCTCCAGTCCTCCCCCACTCTCCTTTTTGCCTTGCATTTAGAAGTGCTGGTGAAGAATCCAGCATAAACTCAGCCGCTCTCTCCTTTGTATGTGCTTCTCCTTCAAACGGGATGTCTGTTGTGGTCATGGTTAGGACTTGGAAGCTGCCTGATCTTAGCAACAGGCTACAGCTTTCTGCTCCTCTTCTCCTGTTACCTCAGCATCTGCAGCCCTGGCAGTGTTAAGGTCTGTTCAGGCATGTCAGTCCACCAAAGCCTGAGGTTAAACAAATGTGGTAAAGGCAAATAAAAAACACAGAGTTATTAGCTGACTTTTTTTAATATTATTTTTAATTTTAAAGGAAAAGACCCCTCATTTCAAGTTATACTATGATTGTTTTGGCCCTGACTTTGCTTTTGAATGGTTGATAGAAATGGGTGCTTCTGTTAGAGAAACTACAATGGACAGCAGGTCATAAGCAAGCAACAGTTTTAGTGAGCTTCACTTGCTCCCAGGAAATAGAAACTCCCTGTCCCTACTAGAAGCATGTCTTGGCAACAAAAGATGATTTCTTCAGGAACCCTGAGCTGCCTCAGCCTTGCAAGATGAGGTTGCGCAATGTGTTGGCTTCAGCGGTAGACCTAGGTGAAAACCTTTCCCAACCCTCCTCTCCTTGTCCTGTTCCCATGCCAGGCTTTGCTGCTCCCTTGGCTGTGCCAGCCAGCAGTCTGCGTTGGTGGTGGTGGCGGTGGTGAGTGAACCACACAGAAACACCCTGAATTAAATCATCCCTGTCCCCCAGGTCTGCTGGAGGACGAGAGAGAGCAAGGAGCCGCGATGTCGAAGGGGAACCAGCCCACGACGATGGTGTGGGGGTGAGCGTTTGCAAAGCTGGCTGCTCTGCCGGTGGCGCGTGCCCCTTCTCCTCAGCACGGAGGGCAAAGGGTTCCTGGTCTCCCAGGAGGTCTGCCAAGATCGGGGTAGGGAGCAACAATCACTGCCGTCCGTCCTTCATCCTTTTTGCTGTTGGTTGCGTAGTGCCACAGTGACATTTTGTGAAAAGTCAATAAAAGCAGAGTACACAAATGCTGGAGTGAAGTGCTGAAGGCTGTATCTGTGGTGCCATCTTGCATCAGCTGACCCCGTACTGTTAGCCCAGCCTTGTCTCCATTTACCTGGAACAAACCTGAATCCAGTGTGGAGCTGAGCAAAAAAAAATAAGCAGAGGCCCTTGTAGGCAGAAGTATGAAGAATCTGGTTAAGAACAGAGAACTAACTGCAGCAAAAATGCGTTTGGCAGATATATCCCCTTTGTTTACAAACATTATGCAAACATTCTTTGATTATTTTATTTTATTTTTTTTTAACCAACTTTTCATCTTGCTCAGTGAATGGTTAGAGGGAGCATAGCTGAGTCTGGAGGATACTTGTACATGATTTGAATATTTGGTATTTGCTTTACCTCTATTGGTTGCTTGCAGTATACTGTATATTTTTTTTCTTTTTTTTTTTCTTCATTTTTTGATACCTGCCTTGGGAATTCCCAAACCACAAGAAGCTTTTACATTAGCTCTGCAAATGCTCTCAATGCAAATAGTTGTGCTAGTCTTTTAGCATATCTTCATTAATGGATATATGTTTGCACAAGAACCTGCAGTGTTATCCATGTTTGTGAACCTTCTGGAAGATGGAACTAAATTGCTATGAATGTTTGCAGTAAGCTTGTGAAAAGGAACCTTGAACACCATGAATTTGCTGAGTTTTCTTGAACAAATACCTGTAGATACTTCTCCTTTCCCCTGCTGTACTATTTTCTCCAATATGCTAGGAAAAGCAGTAGCTATATGTTTTAAAAATTGAGCTTCATCACTTGTCAATCACTGGAAAGGATATGTTTTCATTGAGCTGAGTATAAAATAATTCCTTAAACCCTTGCTGCAGAGTAGAGGGAAGTGTGGACCGTTAAGCTCAGCCACTTGAGAGATGAAGGGTAGAAAGTGGGGTGAATTCTGCCTGTCCCACACCATTGCTTACTGAAAATAAAACCTCTCTGTACCGGTAAAACAGGAGTAGAGTCTGGAGCATATGTGGTTTGTCCTGAAGCAGACAGCGGCAGCGAGGCCTCCCGCCTGCTTTGGTTAATGAGAGAGACCGCCTGCGAGAGCCGTTCAGTCGGGCTATAGGGGTGGTAGCACTGTCCTGGTAACTGCTCTGCGCTCCTGAACAGAGCGAGTTCACCCAGGAAGGCTCCTGTCCTTATCGGGCATTTTCTGAAATGAGCACTCCAAGTTCCTACATGCAGCCCTGTTTGTTCATAAAGCCCTCCTGCAGGGATGTCTGTTACAGCACCCCTTTTGTCTCCATCAAGATAGGAAAATTTGGTGTAATTAGTGAAGCCTGTTTGCATATTAAATATGGTAGTCCCTTAAAATTTGTCTCATCACATGTACGACACGCTCTGTCTCTGCTTGAATTGTTTGTTTGTTTTGACTAACTCTCATTTACCTGAAAAAAATTCTTTTTCTAGTTTGGGGAGGGCTATATGTTGGTTGTTTTTTTTTTTTTTATGCCTTGGTATTTTAGAAATTCTTGGGTCGTCTTTGAAGGTGGTTTCATGTTGGAGCAAGTGTAATCCCTTTTTGCAAGAGGGGAGACAGCTTTGACTCCCTTTTTTCAGAGGTGTAGAGTTTTCAGAGAATATATGCATATCTATCGGTCTGTTGCTTTTTAGCTTTTTTTTTCTTTGTGTCTTGCTCTTCAAGTCTCAGCAGAAAGGATGTTGTGTTGTCTGCCGTGTCTGTGGTTTTGCCCTGTGTTTGTAGAGAGTGTATATATTTACTATTTTGGTGAAATATATGCCTATCCATTATTATGTTATACAAATGGGCTTTATCTGTTCAGCCCATGTTGCTTGATTCTGAATGCATGATTTGTCCTGAGGAAATAATTTAATTCTGGCAGTACCTCCTGGTTTTCGTTCTGACAGGCCTTATCAGATAGTGTAGACTTTGAGCTTTGCATGTCTTTTCCTTTTTGTCTGTTACTTCTGCTAGCACAGGTAGAAGTAACATTGAACTTATGCATGGCCTGGAATGTATGCTACTCTTGTAATACACTCTAGAAGTTTTGGGGTTGTTATCAATAACTCTTACAATATGTTCTCTTGTGGTTTATGGTCATTTTCTACTCAAATGGTTTCACTTCCTTATCTACTCAAGGCAGATAAACAGATCTGCCGTTAGATTAATTGAAACAGGAATATAGAAATACTTACTGTGGTTGTGAGGATGGCTCCTTGATGATGTTATTGGTCTTCCCAGACCAGGCTCAGGATATATATGCACAGCTGCCCCTCACACATGGTCCTGTGCATGCAGGGACTAAAATAGCATTTCATAGCAAGACTATAGCCTTTACATATAAAACCGTCAGGTTACCCAAGGCAGAGAAGACATATCCTGTATACCACTGAAGGACCTATTTAAAATTTGTCTACTGTGGGTTATATCTTTTACTGCTCCACATCTTTGTTACTGCTATATTGGTTGTTACAGTAGGAGACTATACTGAGAGACTTGTCAAAGCAGAAATTTTGAAATTCTAAAATGAACATTTAGCAGTCCCAGCATTAAAGTGATTTCTCCAACAGACCACCTCTGAAGTGCGCTAGGATAGGTAGTTTGGTGTTTGGAGAACTGCTAGTGTAGATTTCTGTTGTCTGTGTGACCACTTGGACCACTGAACGTAGGGTAATGTCTAGAAATTTAGAGAATGCTGCTTTCAGGAAAAGTCTGATGACAAAAGATGGTTCATGCAGAGGAAGTAATAAACGCTGGACAGCTTTGGCTTTTTGCCTATCTCTTCACACTTAAATGTTGAACTTGGTGGCAGAAATAAGTGGCCCTCTGTGAGTACATGAAATCGGAAACCTAAGAATATTTATAATATATACAAGCAAAGAACCCAAATGCCAGCAACACAAATCAAGAAGGCTGTGATGTTACTCTAAGGATACCAAAAAAGACAGAAAAGGGCAGATCCTGTTGAACCATTGGTGAGCAATAGCTGCCATGGATTCCAGAAGCACCAGGAGCGGCAGCTTGAAGAAGCCCTTGTAAAATTCAAGCTGCGCTCCAGAAAGACCTTTAAACTGCAGAAACACAGGAAGTATCACATGCAAAAAGTTTTCATCAGCCATTGCTGAGAAGTGCTTGGTTAATATCAGTGGTACAAAATGGATGATTTGTGTGAACATCAAATCCCCAAAGTCAAACTATACTTTAGCGATGAGGACAGAAATGATGTAATTTTCAACAGGGCTGATCAGAAAGCTAGAATTAAGCTTGTCAAGTATGACAGCTATGTTTCAAGATACTGAGGTAGCTCACATCAAACACTGAGCGTAAACAGAGAAAAGAAAAAGTATAAAAATAAGTCAAGTTTCGTGCAGGAACAAATGCATAGAAGAAAGCAGGAAAAGATGAACAAATAAGAAGGAAGTTCTGGGGAGAAGAAAATCCTGCTGTATTGAAAAATGCTCCGAGTACAGAGCCATCTGCATCGATTGTGGCAGACGATCTCATTATTGAAAAGCTTGTAATCGTATGTAGACCCAAAAAAAAAAAAAAAGAAATATAATAATGCCTGTACAAGACAGTGCTCCAACTCTAGAATAATAACATGTAACAGTTGTAAAACTCAATCTAACACAAGCACAGTGAAGCTGCATGCAGACAGGAAACTGTATGCCATGTGGAGGGTCCGTTATCAGTAAAGGCATTGCACTATTAAAGGGAAGAATGTGAAAATGTAATCAAGCACTTCAAATATTAAAATCTTCATAATGGGTCATCCTCATTCCACTATGCCAATATAAAGCACAGGGAAGGCACCAAGAGGAACTTTACAAGATGAAGGTGCAGTTAATACTGACAATGCCAAAGTCACTGCTAGTCACCAATACCAGTAAATTCATAATCCTAGTGACATGCAGGCTGGGACAGACAAGTGATTCATATAATGGAGACACAAGGAACTCTAGAAATCTAGCCTGAGCAGACATCTATTGTGGAATACCTAGAGCAAAACTGCTGAAAGATTATCAAAATGTTTTTGAAGGTCTGAGATTTCTTCCAGGCACTCTGCACCTGGAAAAAGATTAAAGAATTTGGCTGCTATAGCACTTGCCCCACAGAGTAATTGCTGTATGAGGAGGAAAAAATATGAACTATGGAGAAATTGGGGGGGGGCAGGAAGGTAACATTGCTGGTTGCAAAGTCTATGAGGGGAATCGGCATATGGTCATCATGGAAAAGCCAGCCACATTGTGATTTTGCAAAGCTGAGCACCTTGGAGCTCACTACAAAGTGTGTGTGATTGAGGAACCAGTGGCAAAAATGAAAAGCAGCCATCTTTGGCATGGAGTATTGAGGGTACTGGCAAGTAGGTGCGGAAAACACCTACCTTACCACATTCTGGGCATCAGCAAGTAAACAGAGATGGTTGAGGATGGCATTTAAGATCAAAGCTGAAATGAAGATTATCGGTGCCGCCAACAAGATATATTAATGTACAGGGCCTGTCACTGATGGTACTTTTGTGGACTGAAACAGAGGCAGAGGAGTGGAAGCTGTGTCAAATCAAAACCTCAAAGTCATCAACCTGTTGGAAACAGTCAGAGAAGTAACACCATAGCAGAATGGAAGTAAGACAAAACAGTGGTTGTCTGCAGTATTATATTTAGGATGCAGTTTCTGGGTTGCGATGTCCTGACCACAGTAGTGCCAGTTCTACAGTAGATACCCACAGTGAATTGGTATTTACCTCCCAGATCAATTCAAGCTCTTACCAGTTCTCAAATTCTCCCTGAGAGTATTTATTCCCAGCTTCTCAGCAGCCACGTGGAGATCTGGATACAAACATGCGGCATGGGATATTTTCCAGACATGCTGCACCTGATACACTTGCCTGTTCCACCCTCAGACAGTGGCACAGCCATCGCTTGTGTAAATGGGCTGGCGACCCTGCTGTTCTCTCTGGAAATTATATCAAACATGATGCTAGTGAGATACTTCTTGAGATGTTCTTTAAAAAGGGCAGTTAGTGGCTTTTATGTCACACCACTCTGATTAAACAGAGCTAAGAGACAATCACATTATAAAGGGATTTTGGTAATAAGTTTTGTGTGAGAAATGTGAGTTTTGGGTATGGGGATGTTGAGCCATTTGCATCCCGAGGCTTTTAAATCTTCATATGTTTCTATTTTGACAGCTGTCTTTGCCCATTATAGTGCTACATAGGTCTGTAAGGAGGCGGTCTATTGTAACATAAACATAATGACTATCGGAAATGTAAGCACCTGAGGAAATTTTGAAATTGAGCCCTGTGAACTTTAATGGCGGAAATGCCTCTCTGAACTGGGCAACTTTGTACTTTCTATAAAGAGCTGCTGAAAAGTCTTTACTGGGAAGTAGCTGTTTCCTGGCTCAGCCTGGCACTTCCCTTGTGAGTGGGAACGTGCTTGAGAAACAGCCCCGTGTGCCTGTCTCAAACCTCGGTTGCAGTGGTCGGTATGGGCTCGCAGATGCCACTGTCAGAACTGCTCTAAAGACCTGCAGGCTCTTATCTCGGTAAGTCTAGCTGCAGATCTGACTATCTGCCCAGCCGTAGAAAAGAAGTGAAGGCATTTGAGCAAAAAATTACCATCAACCACAAGAAAACGTGTCACTAAAACTTCTGATAGTGACCCTACAAGTCTTTTAGTGCAGTGGTTCAAATAAAGTGTACAGTACTATAAAAGAGACTGATGAGTATATGATTAACAACCTTATGTAAAGAGTTTGGAGCAAGAAATTGTGCAACTGAGTAAGATCGTGAGATCTTTGGCCTGATAGAGAGAATAAGCCAAGCCAGATACGGGCCAGTGTGTGGGCAGTGGCTGGAAGGAACTGTGGAACAAGCTGCTCAACGCAGACAGACGTGTAAGAAGGGACGGATGCAGGGGAGGAGCCGCACTTATCTCCCAGAGTTATCGAAATGAGCAAAAAGTCCAAGATAACATCATCTGAAAGCAGCTTGATCAGTTTGTTGAGAGCAGAAAATGTTTAAGAAAGATATAGTGAAGCAATGGATTAAAATGCTAGCGATATCATATTCTTGTCATAATAACCCCAGTTAGCCAATACCTGATGAGCAGTTGTAAAACATGATGCAATGAAGCCAAGGGAAAAAAGATAAAAGAAATACACAGCATTTCTGAACGGCCTCAGAGACCTTTTCACCTGAAGCCATACAAATTGCCTCATTGTTGTAAATTACTGTTTGGATTTTGAGAAATCAGTTGAATTGTTAGATGTTGTCATTGTGACTGTCGTGGACAGAGCAATGATACTTCCAGGTAACATTGTGTTCCAGACTCTGCAGTTTCCATTGGTGGACTCTACTGTGCTTGTGTTGAGTTTGGGCGATTTACTTGGCCAAGGGAAATCAGTTGTAATATATTATTGTCATTCCACAACCATTCAAGTGGTGGGACTAAATCAGCATTTTAGGTTGCTAAGGTTCTCTCAGACAAAGCTGCAGAAAGGAAAGAAAAATAGATGGAAAGCTATTCTTGCCCAGAGAAAGTGCCCAGAGAAAACATAAGAACATCCTGCCTCAAAATTTGTTATCAAGTTGTGCTCAGCCTTTGGCGCCTATCGCTCCAGCCCGCAGCCTGCAACTGTCTGAGAAATAATCGTGTCTTGGTGCTCTGTAGAGTCTGTTTATACTTACCTTTCCAGGCTCGGTATAGAATCATAGAATAGTTTGGATTGGAAAGGACCTTTAAAGGTCATCTAATCCAACGTCTCTGTGATGAGCAGGGACATCTTCAACTATATCATGTTGCTCAGAGCCCTGTGGTGGTTCCCTATGAAAATCGTTATTTATTTAGACTTTGAATCCTAAAAGATTAGCTTTTAAGGCCCAAGTTATTGCATCTTAAGGGATGAAAAACTATGTACTGGCTTCCAGATGATAAAGTGTAGGGCAGAAACTGTTCCGTATAGTTGTGTTAATTTCTCCTACAAGGCAAGCGATGAAAGAAACTCGAAAAGTGTGATGTGGACCTACTGGTGAAAGAGGGACAGGCTTTTCAGAGCAGACTTCCAAGAGTTCTGGACTTCAGAGGCATGCATTTAGTGAGCAACCAAAACCCATGGAAGTTTTTCCCCTCTATCCTTCGAACTGGAATGTGTAGGATTTCTGTTTATACGCATTAGCAGCCCTTTTGAGTTCCAGAGACAGCCCACATATATAGCCATTCCTGTGAATAAATACTTTCAGAATTGAGATTTTGTTTCATACTGCTTTGCTCCCCCTAGAGAAGGGGAATTTTCATCCACTTGCTCATTAGAGCACACACTGCTCATGTAATGGCCAGTACTTGCAAGTCTGCTTATCTGGTGTTTGCAATTTATTAAAGACCATGTGCTGAAGAGTTGCTGTAAAATTACGTGAGTGTGGAAGGAGGGTACGCTCGCCACAGTGACAAGTGATGAGGTGCAGATGAGCTACAGTAGTAGCTTGGTTTTAGGACAGGGAGGCAGCAAGTCCTGACAAATTTCTCACACTCCTTCCCTCTGAGGCATTGAATAAGTTACTTCCCTGCCTCAGTTTCTCTATCTATAAAAATGTAAGAACAGCGTGATGATGATAATTTGCTTCCCCCAAAGGGGTTTGAGTGGATTAACTAGTTAGTATCTTTAAAATGCTTTGAAGATGAAAAGTATAGTGCAGATATAGCCCTTTTAAAAGTCTAGGACCAAACTTTTATATTAATGAGAGTATTATTCTGGAAGTTCAGCACAACATGCAATATAAAAAAGTGCATTTATAGTGATGCAGTTAGTTAATATTCATGGCTTTGTTCTCAGCTCATAAGTTTGCAGTGAGAATGCAAAGGTGGGAAAGAGAATAAGGGATTACTATAGAACAGGGCAGAATGCATGTTGTGGACTAATATAACAAGTCATTTTGCCACTATAAAACCGTCTTCAGACAGCTGCAAGGATTTTCATGTACTGGAGCTGGAACAGGAGAAAAGGAACAGATCTTAGTAGATTTGCTGCTATAATAATAATAATGATAATAATAATCCGTTTTCCCTTCCAGGCAAAGCCATGGGGCTAGACCTTGCTTGTTGTGGTGTTTAGTCACCTTTGCACTTTATCTTACCTGCAAATCTCAGGCTGGGAATCAAATTGCAGCCCTCCTCAGCAGGTTAAGTCACTGTGATCCACCTTCTATTGTTAAGGAGTCATTGCTAAACCAAATGCAGGAGGAAAATTACCTGTCCTGGGGTGAAAAGCTGAGAGGCAATGCTGTCCTTCCATCTCGGGGAAGCTGAAGTCAATGAGGCAGGAGAACTCTTGATTTTTTAGCTTTGGGAACCAAACCTGCTTTTTTTTTTTTTTTTTTTTTTTTTTTTTTCTTTCACAGCAATATTTCTTTGTGTGTCTGATGTATGGTCTGAAACCATTATGACTTCTGCTCTTTCCCTTGAGTTAATATTTAATTCCTTCTTAAACATTAACCTTGGCTAGAGTTGCTTTTGTAAAAGAGGTCTGCTGTGCTAATAATGCTAATCATTTCCTTTGAAAAGCATGGGAACAATGTGGAGCACTGTACATGTCTGAAAAGTAAACTGTCTTTTAATGACACATGTTACTCTTTCGCAACACAAATATTTTTTTGCTGTTTCTTCTGATGTTTACAAACTGTTCCTGCCCAAACTGCAATCCATGAATATTCTGTGGTGAACCCACCTCTTGTGCCTACACCTTTGTTGTGAAGCAAAGCAGTAAGGCAGAGATCAATGTCCTTTTACTCTCACCAGTTCATGTGGTATTAAGTCAAGTGCAAGTCAAATATAAATATATATGTAGCTATAACTACCAGATGAATGGCACTTAGCACAAACATTCCTCAACCACAGACATCAGGAAGAGAATTTTTTAATTTTTTTTTTTTTTTAAAGTTATCAGGTACCAAAGACTTCATGATCAAATGAATATTAGCCATTTCTGCAGAGATGCATGCATGGGTATGGTACCCTTGAGGTGGGAGCCCAGCTGGTCTAATCCCTGCCGTGGGCAATGGGCATTCAGGGCCTGGGACTGTGGGCAGCAGAGGCTAGAAGAAGAGGAGGAGCTGTTTCCAGACACTCATGGTAGGCGCAGCTCTGCAGGTGGAAGCAGATTGCTAGAGCAGATTTGGGCTGGACTGCTGATTGCTTCTATTGGGGCCTGGAAATCCCAGCTGAGCGGTGTGAGGCAGCCAGCAGCACAGATCTGAATGTGGGGTGTTGCCCTGCAGCTGGGAAAGCCTTTCCCACTTGTCTCCCACTCAGAGTTTAGCTCATTATCTGAAATATGAGATAATGTTACTTTTTCTCCCTTTTTTCTCCTTTTAGAGGACCGAGGCTCCACTATAAGCAGCATTTTAGGTAATAAATAGATATTAAAGGAATAAAAATACTTTTCCCTTCAAAAACCAGCCTGCATATCAGCACCTTAACTCTTGGGCTTTTTCAGGGATCAGTTCTGAAACTGATACAATGAAAGTGAAACCCAGGTGGGGAAGGTATCTTATGCTGGCTGTGTTGGGGAGGTGAGTGCAGTGAGGAGGGCCAGGTTTGGTGCCTGCTCTGTGAAAGTCAAAGCCATCCAGGGAGCTTTAGGCCAAAGGGGGAGAGTGGCAGATTTAATGACACTTTGGGCATACATTGCTATGCACAGGAGTGAAGGGGTTTGAAGCAGTGTCCTTAGGACCCAGACCCAGTAATGGTGGCTGTGTTGGGTGCTGCTGGCAGGTAGAGGTTTGAAATCACCTCTGCTAACATAACCACCTGCAGCATCCTGGGCACCCGTGCTTTGGGCCGTGATGGCAGAGCTATGAGGGGTGCCAGAACCAGTGCTCGGTGCTGTCGTCACCCCGACTCACAAGGCCTCATCTCCCGGGCATGCTGCTGCCAATGCACCTGGCTGAGCGAGGGTGGCGGCAGCACGGGACCAGAGAAGATGCGGAGGACTGAAAGAGGTGCCGCTGGGGGGGCAAGGAGAAAGATGTATGGTGGTGTGACAAAATTTTTGTTCTAACCGCTCTGTGGGAATATTTTGTCGAGGAAGGGGTGTACGCTGCAGTCACGTGTCCTTGCTGGATGCTGACAAGGGACGCCGAGACCCCACCAGGGCCTCCTATGGGAAGCTATTAAACCCATGTATTCTAGGTTATTTCTTCTCTAGGTGATGACTGGGGGAGGGAGGGAGCCTCATCCCACTCCTTGAGAGTGCTGCAGTCCCAGAGGCCTCTTGGCTGCCCATGAATATCCTTCCCTGTTCCATCAGCATGGAGAGTGTTTTTCTGTGAGGAAGAGTGGGGTCACTGGCTGCGCTGATCAGGAGCCGAGAGAGGAGAGGACCTCCTCTCCTGGAGGAGGCACTGAGGGGGTGGAGGTGAGGTAGGAAGGGGTATTGTGTGTGGTGGGTAGCAGAAATAAGAGGAGCTCTTTCTGGACACCCGTGGCTGGTGTAGCTCTCCTCTTCTTGCTGAGGCTGTTCTGAGTACAGTTAGTGCAGGCTTTCAGCCCTCCGCTGATGCAATTAAATTCTCCTAGATACCTTTTCTGCAGGGCAGGAATTGTCCTAATTATTTTGCGGTTCTGGCAAAATCAATTTTTGTTGCTGTTCCCCCCACATTTGCATAGAAAGCCATGCTTGACCGTTCAGCAACTCTGCAGAAAGCATCCCAGAAATGCGGCCCCTCCAGTTCTGCTAGCCTGGGTTGGTTGCCCACTTTATCTCCTCGGATGCGCTGGCCCTGCTGAACTCCCCTAAGCTCCTCTCCAACCTTCAGCAGTCCTAGGAACAGGAGAGATCTTGGAGCAAAGGACTTGTTCAGGAGTTTGGTGCATACTGTTTTGCAGGATAAGTGCGAACAGAAAGCCAGGCCATTATGTATTCCAAAAATGGAGAAGAAAAGGTTGAAACTTCCTTCTCCAAAAAAGCCCTGAAGCTCAGGCACTGCTTTGCGCTCTTCTTCTCCTTCTACCTTGTGAAAATTATACCAGTCCAACAAGCTCCTTTACCCCTCACCCTTTACTTCCTGGAAAACAAAGGCACACAGAACTGGAAAGGACCTCCTGGGTTAATGAGTCTAGGCACTCCTGTCTCAGCACGCATGTTGCACTTGCGCGATCCCTTTCTTAAATTCATGAGGCTTCTTCTAAAAGCCAAGTATGTTTTTTTTGGAGCCAGAAACCTACAAGACAGCCATCGGACTAGCCTAGTGACTAGTACCTTTCCTGCAATTTGTACCGAACCCCGCCCCCCCCAATCCAGTTGACATCAAACGTCAGCGATGTCCTGCAGTTTCTTCTGCCTGCAGTTTCTTCTGCCTAGCAGAGGTAACCCTGCTGTCTTTCAGCCTCCAGGAGCTGTTTTGCCACACACCCGGCCAAACTCGGTGCCTGGGCACCCCTTGCTCCCCGTGCCTGCTGCCCGGCCGGGCTGACTCCTGCCTGACCTAACTAGTGTGTCGCTGCCTCCGCCATCTCGCTGCCCCAACAGGCTTCCCCTTGACTCAGACCAACCTGGTAAGCAGAGTAACAATAGGTCGGAAGGCATGGAAATGTTTTGATGAGGACATTGGCATAAGAAAGCGTCACAAAAAGGAGTGGTATTTGCAGGAGATGGTGGTAGGTAGAAGGTGGGAGGCTGCTTTACCTATTAGACAGAGCCTCTGCAGGATATGCAGAGCTAAAATGAGACAAAAAAATAGGGAAGAAATAGGAAATCAGAGTGGAAAAATGTAAGGGCAGAGGGACCCAGAACCGAGCCTTGGGGAAGAGAGGGCAGGCTGTCGTTTATCAGCAAAGGACCAGAAGCACCACAAGCAGAAGGGTGGCAGAGTCAAATCGGTAGGCAAGGAGAAGGATTTTGACAGTTAAACCGATGTCTTCTTGCATTGACAGATACATCGCTGTCGTACAGCGAGCTGTGTTTGTGTTAGGCGGCAGGTATGAGATGACTGTGCACCCTGCAATGCTGGAGTATAAACTTCTCTCTTTCTTTGTATAAAAGCTCCAAGGATATCCCAAACACAAGACCCTGCATTTCAGATTTCTCTGTTTAGTCTGTGCACTGTAATTTAATCTAATATGACAAAATATTTATAAGCACACATTTGTTTTGTCATGTGTGTGTTTTACTTCTGATCTGAAGCAGAATTAACATCTCGCTTGTGATTCTCTTTCTTTAAAAGAAAGAAAAAAGGCCTCCTCTTTAGAGCGGGCCTGATCTTTTGCTAATCTACCGCGATCAAGTTTTATGACCCAGGGTCACACTAATCCCCAGTGGTCATGTAGTTACTATAGTTTCACTGATAGAACAAGGTTTGCGCACTGAGAAGTGATGCAGCGTTTGTTTCTGGCCGGGGTAATGCTGGACGGCTGCGTGGGCCCCGCTCCGACCTCTCGGCCTCCTTTGTAAACAGATTCGGTGACTCTTTGAACCAAGCAACGCCCCTTTTCTGCTCATTCAGCTCTTTCTTCTTTGCTTGCATGCTTCTCGCGGGGGTTTAGTGTGGTTCTGGACTTAGCGCAACTTTGGAGTTTGAAGTTGCGTGTTAAAAAAGAAAAAAAAGAAAGAGGGAAAGAAAAAAGTTTGCTCAGATTTTGTCTCCTGCTTCATAAAAATTTGTGCTGTTATTGACTTGCAGATAAGCAATCTTCCTAGGACAAAGGTTACAGTAAAACTGCAAAACCATGTAACTAGCAAACTTTATGGATTCAGTGCATGGACTGTGGGTGCAGGTATCAATAGTTCAGTACTGTCTTAAAAGCTAAGCTTCTGGTTTTTTTTTCTTCCCAGTTAACCTCCACATACCTCAGTTTCACCGTGTCGGATAGGAATAATGACAGTTTTTACTTACTTTATAAATCACCGGTGATTCGTAGAAGACAGGGTAATACCATATTAATTAGTTTGGGGCAAGGTGAGATAAAGCCTCAGAGTTTCCTATCTGCTGGGATTATCTTCTAACTAACAGATATGCTATGAGTCTGTCTGGTTTATGCTTGTGAAAAGGAAAACTCCATCAAAAAGTCTGCTATTGCTTACATAAATGCTGCTGTGACTGCTGATGACAGACTGTTATTCATTAGAAATCCATAGAACTCCTTGAGTTTACTTTGTGTTGATTTCTTGATCCGTTGCTTTAGTTTTATGCTTAAATTTGAATTCATTGATTCAAATTGTACTGAGAAAATATGTATTCTCAATTGGTGTGCAATTTCCTTGTGTGCCTCTTACCCACAGGAGGAAGAGCTGAAGGGCTTGGTGTGGAGCAAGGCAGGAGTGGACTGACTACTTAACATGAAGGCCCTGCTCCCCGCTGGGCAGGATTTCGGCACGTGCACATTCCCACCCTCCACTTCTGCCCTGGAACCTGTGGAGGGGGAAGCCGGGTGATGCCTCCTTCTGTTTTTTCTGCCCTGCAAGTGGAGGATGTTGGTATCCAGAAATGTCAGCCCATGGCAAGCTGCTTTCAGCAGCTCTAAATTTTCTAATGGCGTTAATTTGTTTTAAATGCTTTTCCCCTTTCATAGTCTCTGCCCTTTGTCAGTGAGATGCGACCGGTCTCCTTTTGAGCTTGAAATGTGGAAACCTTTCTGCTCACTTGCCAGGCGAGCTCTACGTTGGATGTAGCAAATGCAGTTTGATATCTCCAGCAGACTGTCTCCTCTCTGTGTATCTTACCCTGTAAACCCTTCTCAACCTGGAGGCAAAAGCTGAAATGTCACGAAGTAGGCAGCTGCTTCTTCCTAAAACACCTGTGAGTCATTTCCCAGTGGGCATGAAGATGAAGATAACCTGGAAGGCTTGCAGGGACAGGCTCCATTCATCACCTCGCAGTCCCTTGCTAATCTGTTTTAGCCCTCCCAGACACTCTTTTTCATCGGTCTCACAAAATGTTTCAAACTTCTTGTCAGCCAGGAGGACAGTGTTGACCACTGGTTATAGGAGGAAGCTGGGATCCAGGAACATTCGACCTGAATCTTAAACTAGCATGCATTTAAGGTGTTTGTGAACTTTGATTTCAGTGAATAATGACACCTATTCTTATTTCTATTACTGTGAAAGCAGCTACTGACACTGCACATTGGACACCTGACAGTCTACAAACTGCTATTGTTGTATGTTGTCACCTCAGTGATGCAGAGTTACCTTCCAGTAATAATTACACAACACCAACCACGATAAAGAGGTAATTGCCAAATTATTTTGAATATCTTGGGAAAAGCTCCATAATTGTCCTAGATGCAACAGGAGCATGCTGTTTGTCTAAAAGAAGAAAGGACCTTTTACAAAGAGGTTCTGCCCCCTCTCCCCGCTTTTATTTTTTTCCCCAAATATAGCATCTTCTGTACTCCAGGTAAATGAAGGTGATGTACTGGTTGATGGAGAAGAAACTATTGCAAGTTGTGGTGTTGTATGTTCAACATGAGCTCATGTGTAGCTTTAGAGGCAAAAGCCTATTTGCTGAGGATTAATATAATAATCCCTGCTCTTTTGTTTTAGTGTCTTGTAGCTGAGCTGTCTGCTGGAGAGAGTGAAAAGAATTTAGGCAAAAGAATGGAAAAGGCTGGATTGCTTAACCATGAAGCCGGGCCAGGCTGATATAGGGTGCCACTGCCTGTTGTATCTCCTGACTGCAGCATCAGGCTGAGGGTGAGGTAAGCTACAGTTTGCTTCACTTCATGGGGCTAGAGGGGTTCTGGTTTATAGCTGTATTCTACCCGCAGAAAATTCTCTCACGTTGCTCATATTTCTCATATTTCTTTTCCCTATGTCCTTGTATTGTCAAACCCGCCCATATAATTAAATAGCAGAAAAAAATCCAATTATTTTTTCTATTTTTTTGTATATTTGAGGTTGTAGGGGTACACTCTTGCTCATGTTTTTCAATTATTTGCCACAACCACAAAGGCTAGAGATGTATTTGTGTAGAAACAATCTATCCACACCCACCCCCTAAATGAAAGCCGAGTAGTTCACCTCATCATCTGGATGGAAAGTTTTAAGAAACTCCTAGAATAGCATAAGAATTACTAAAACTGGTTAACCAAAATGACATTTGTACTCAAGTTCATGACGAAACACCTGTGGTTTGGTGTGAAGGTCCTGACAAGCAATAATACCAATGGCTTGTAAAGCCTGCAACATGGTTGTAAAATGTTCTTATGTGAAGTCAGGTAGAAGCAGGAATATTTTTCAGAGTTTTTTTTTTTTTTTAGTCTTGCATTGCATTATTACTCTCTCTGAATAGCTACTGTGCACAAAAACTGAACTGATATCTTTGTGGTTTGTTCAAATGTTTTCACTTAACTCTTTGTTAAATAGTTATTTGGTATCTTTTGCTAATGCACTCAGGAGGACGTGTATCGATAGAGCAAGTGCATTATAAGCTTATTAATTGTTTATTTCTAAAGAGGCCTAGTTTTTTCTTGATGTTTATTTCCTAAGTAAGAATTACTGTGCTAAACAGAGGAACTGTAAATAAAAGAAAATAGTCCCAGGAACAAGTGAAATGACAAAATGTGGACATCATTCCTCTTTAACTCTTCTGTTTTAGTCATAAATCCAAAGATACATTTAAGTTTTAACTTTTCTTAATAGTTTCTGTGCTTGGGGAATGTGTATAGTAAATCAGATATTCAAATGAATAAGTTAAATGATAGTGAATTTGAGCTCTGCATTCCCTAAAGTTTTTTCTGTTTTAAAGCTCAGTTTCATTTCTTTCAAGACTAGTGTCTTTGGAATGCCTTGCAATGTGGCCTCAAATATTTTAGGAAATAAGCCATGAGTTTCGTTCCTAATATACATGAGCATGCTATTCCATAACTAAATGTACTCATCTGCCACAGAAAGAGTTGCATTAAAGATTAATATAATCAATACTTTGTGTTCAAGTACATTGTGAAGTTTTACTATTTATTTAGATCTGTCTGTTTAGTTGCATTATTATTTAAGAAGGGAACATAACAGCGTTATGCCAAAGCTAAGCCATACCTGTCCATGCAAGAAAAAAAGAGCATGTTTGGTTTTTTGGGGGGGTTTGTGGGGTTTTTTGGTGTGTGTGTTTTGGTGTGGTGGTTTTTTTTTTTTTTTTTTAAAGATTAAAGGTTTATCAACAAAATAGTAAGTATTGCTGCCCACTACTGAAAGATTTGATTTTTCCATCATCTGAATGGTTTCTGGATTGAAGGACTTGGCAGATATATTGACTAAAAAGAGTTTTTAAGACACAGAAATGATTGCTGTAGCTAATGTAGCCTTTTTCTGTATATGAAAACTTGGGCCACTTTTGTAGCTCCACTAACAAAGACCTTCAGGTGGGTTGTGATTTCCTAGATCAGAACAGCTTATGTCAGAGTAGTTTGTCCAGCTGACAAAACTATCGTCCTACTCTAATTGGCAATGATGATTTTTCTCTGGAAAACACTCTTACTTTTTCAATGGTGGGGACTGCTAAAGGGAAGAGAGGGAGACATTTAAACTGTCTCGTGTTCTTTCAGACTAAACATAGGCTTGCAGAGAATAGTGAATCTGAGGACATTCATAAATATTCCCTTTTCCCCTCCCTTTCCCTCCTAAATTAGAGAGGGTCTTGGGTAAGGGCAATGAGAAGCATGAAACACAAGAAGCAGCAACAGAACAATGCCTAAATGCAAGTAAATTTCTGACTCTGCATGTGTTTTGTCTTTTTTAAAAAAAGTATCAAATCACACACCAACAAGATATCCATCAAAATGAGTTATAACAAATGAAAGAACTGTGTGATAAAAGGTAATCACAATTTACAAAGCACCTACTGTGTGGGAGGGTGAAGAAAGGGGATAAAATTTCATTGGAGAGGAGGCTTGCAATTTATTTTGCAAGAATTAATATGGAAGAGTCTTAATCAGTTATGAAACTTAATGAAGTTCATTAAATAACAATTAATGTTAATAAAATATAAATAATCACTTATTATTGCTTTTTATTTATATTGCCTGTGAGAGTTTTCTACAAGCGTACAAACTGATCTACAAGATACAGGGATCTTTTGCTAATTAGTTACTCAAAGCCACTGCTTGTGATTCCAAACAACACGTGGTCCACTTATAGAGTGCTGTGCAGTAAACCATCACTATTGTTAGCCTCTGGGCAAGCCATGCCCTGGCATTATCACTTATTTTTTTTCATACTGTCTGCTATGGAAACCTTCCTTTATGATATGAGTCATGATCTGCTGTTAAGAATGTCCTGAAAATTCATTTTTGTCTGCTGAAAGCATAGTGTCTGGGAGCAGCACGGAAAATACTCAACCACAGTCATCGCATTAGATCGAGACCTAGTCACATAATGGTAAAGTTTTCCGCAAAAGAATAGTGGATATTAGAGGACAGCAGCTTACTGCTTTCTGTCAGCAACATCTCACTAATGTGCAGATAGCGTGGCAATGTGTACCAGAGAGGATGCTCAGGACCTGAGGCAAAATGGGGAATAGTTAGAGGCTCTTGACCACCTCATGCTTTGCTTGGCTGACCCCACGGCTTCAAAATGATGCTATGCAGCAATTGCAGTCAGATGAGAATGGCCCTGTGAGGGGGCTCAATATGCTACACATGGCCGCGTCAGCCTGCATGTTCAGCAGCCACCTATACGGGAGTAGGTCCAGGATGTGGCACAACTGAAGTAAAAAATTTAAAAGACAGTCTGCCAGTAGTGGACCTTCACTTTAAAATTCTTGGGTAAAAACCTACTCTGTTGACCTCAGGATATCACCCATTAATTGCAGGACTCTTCTACTTCTGGAGAATTGTGTGCCCAAGCAGAGAAGGAAGAGAAATTGAGGGTGGTTGGTGGTGTCTTGCAGTAAGTTGTCCATCCCCAGATTATCAGGGTGTTTTTTCCATTTAATTCCAAACTTCCCTCCTCTATTCAGCCTCCTGCTGATTTCCTCTAAAGACATCAGTCATGGTAGGTTTTCTTGTAAACAATTGTTGTTCTTTTGTGTTTCAACCCACTGTTTCATGTTGAAGTATGCAAAAGCTAAAGGAACATGTGAAAGAATTATGCAAGACCTTGTGGACAGAGGGGAACTTCCCTCTGAAACTCTGTACTTTGTGAGAACCTCTGAGGCACAGCAGGTATATTGCAACAAGGGTTAGGTCATAAGTTTTTCTCAACAGTTCTTCTACAGTTAGACTGACAGTTACCATGTGAAAATGTTCAGGCCTCGGTACCCTTTCGGTTACAGATGGTCCTAAATGCATGCTTCTGTCTGTCATTCTGCCATGACTCTTGCAGAAATATAGTCAACATGCGGATACACATGCGATGTGTGCTGTACTTGGCGTTGCTGCATGAGCTAGGCTCTGCATCTGCAGTCTGTCCTGCAGCATGATCCAAGTCTGCGATGCTTTCTGCTGAGCCCCTTGGCTCATTCCTCTTGTTTGTGTTTGCTGTAAAACTGTCTAAGGAACTTCTGTGAATTGAGGTTCACAGTGTGGGTTTTGCTCTTCTCCACTCCCACTGCCGGCTGCTGCAGAGGTTCTGATCAAATTCCAAGTTTGCTGCAGCACAGAGACTTTATCAAGAGAAAGCATGCTGTATGAAAAGCATGTTGAAGTGCCCTCTTATGAAATGAGGTTTGACTTTCTGTGGTATCAAAAAGAACATTAAACCAGAGTTTAATATATCCTGGGAAATCGTATTTCACAATCTAATGCCTGGAGCACTTTTCTTTTTAATATGAGGATCAGAATTCTGATCTCTCTCATGGTTTGCCTAAACATTTTATGTTAAATGACAGTAAGTTAATAAGTACAAAATACTGGGTGGTTAACTACTGTTGAGCAGGCTAACACTTTGTCTGAATGGGAAAGCTCTTGGTATAAGATAAGGAACGAATCTAAAACAGTAAAACTAAATCAGTGTAGCCACATCTTGTAGACGTTCCTGTTTTGGTATTAAACTAGATGGGGTTCTTTTAGCTCGCTATTTATGAAGGCTTTAAACTTGAATAGTGAGTCTTATCCTGCCTTATCCTGGCATAAAGGTCTATCCATGTGAGGGAGTTGTGCTAATGCATCTCTAGCTGCTCAGCCATCTTGGTAGGATTGTTTAAAGCCTTTGAGGCAAGGAGAGCTACTGAAACTGTTGCTGAGTGACTTAGTAAAAAGAAAAAAGCAGACACGTGCTAAATGTGCAGTGACTCCTCCGATAACACGTGATAGCGTGGAACAATGGAGTGGGCAAGCTCGATAAGAATTTCCAGTAGCTTTGCACTGAGGGAAAGGAGCTACGATAGCCACACAGAAAGCTGTTTGTCATAGCCTGATGAAATGGCAACTTTTGTGAAATGAAAGAAAAGGAGTAGATGCTTTCTGCCCGAGCCAGTAGTGGGCTACTGAAGCCAGGGTGGAATTATCATGCTGGGACACTGCTGTGAAAGCTACTGTGAGTGTCGCCTGCTCCTCCCGCAAGAGTAATGGTAACAATGGTAGTAAGATAATGTCGGACAAGGGTGACGTTAGTAAAAATGCTAATACAGCTGTTTCTAAGGGCTTTTGGAAATACTAGTAAAAGCACTCTTGTTAAAGAGTTTATACTTTGGTTGCCCTCATGAGGAGAGTATAGCATCTCCTGTGGTCATATAGCATGACTGTACATCACCTTTTCTCCGTTGTCAGATGATACTGTAAGGGATTGATAATAATTTCACATACTTTGCTTAGATATGAACCAATGCAATCCTGCTCATCCTAGCAGTTAGCTACGGTTAAGTCTTCTGAGTGGTTTCTTTAAGGAGAAAAAATGGATGATGAATTTGGGTATGTCTTAGATTCAGACAATACTTATAAATCCCTGAATATATTGTGTATCAATCAGCAGGAGAAAGTTTCTTGGCTTTCTAGCTAAGCCTGTTCTCCAGAGGTCTCTGTTAATTTTTTTCCTAAAGTGTTGCCACAAATCCTTCTCTGCTGCCTATTGATTACTGTGCTTTGCTGGTCTTTCCTCTCATACATGCAAGGCTCCAGCAAACAGCATGCAGCCTCCAGCTTTGCTCTTTTCCACCTGACACACATACGTTTGCATTTAAATGCCATGGAAAACTCCTCAGGCTGTGCCTGGCTTGATTCCTATTTGTGACTTTTTCACGGAATATCTTGCTGGTGGTTCCTATCGCCTGAGTTTCCTTTTTCATTGGATAGTTTAACTGCTTTCTCTCTCTGTACTGGCATTGCAATCACCAGTTTCAGTGGGTGTACCAACCGTGTGCTAGCATGGCATAACTGTTCAAGGTGAAAAGAGGTGAAAAATTCAGACTATGGAAACACCTGAAGGCCTTTCCTAGACTAGGCAGAGAAATGTAATGTCCTTGATTAGGGTTAGCGCAATCATATGGGAGCTGATCTTTTACAGAGACTACATTGCAACAGTATGCAACCATTTTAAAATTTACCAGAGCATACCAGTACTGTTCATGGGTATGGAAAATGAAGGGGCATTTAGGAAACTTTCAAATTCTCTGCACTGCCTTCTGGGATGGAATAAAAAGGTCCAGTGCAACTTCATATCTGCTCCTGGGAGAAATTTCACTAGCTCAGTGGGACTCCGCTCAGAAAGAGAAACCTCGATCTGCTGTTGAATATGTATAGATGAATTATAGAAAGACTGTGATATCAGAGCACTGCAAGGATGAATGCTCGTGCAATGGTGCTATGTCTTGGCTGACTCTGCAACTTACATCAGCAGATTAAAAAAAAAAAAAGTTGCAGTATAAAAAGCAAACTAAAACATTTTCCATAGTTTTTTTTTTTTCAAACTGCCTCGAGAAGGTCTAAATTATATGAAGTTGGCAGGTTCAAGTGTGACTCAACTCATTGTTTTCATTCTCTCCTTTTGGCAGCCTTCAGTAATTCCAGATGTTATTTCTCTAGCCACATGGAAAAATTCTTATTAAAAAATGGGGGGTGGGTGGGGGAAAGAGAGTGAGATAAACTGTTCTCCTGCATTTGGTACATTTTTAAAGCAATGATGATATTGCGTAGACAGTGCTCATGTGCAGCAGGCGCTAAGACTAGCTGGAGGCATGCCCGGGAGGAGACAGCCCCAAGATAAAAGGCTCTGTGTTATAGGGGAGAAATGAGAAGAAAGCCAAAAGCAGCTAGTTAGTTCAATAAAATGGTGTTCTGTCATTCTAGGACTCATTTGTTGGAAATTGTAAGGGCAGGCCAAATGGGGAATTTGCCCTGAACCCACTATATTGAGGAAGCTTGGAGAACTATAGTATCATGTCAAGGAAAGACTGAATGTTTTTTCTTGCACTGTGACCATGGGGGAATATATAGTTAACTCATAAAGAATGCCTTGCTCTGAACGGAAGAAGGATTCATGTCTGTTTGCACGGTGTGCTTTTAGAGCACGTGAATCCACTACTATGGCTCACCTAGCATTGCTCAGCTTAGGGAGAAATGAAGAAAGCACTTCCTAATTTAATATAGAATATAGGCTTGTGTGAGTTGTGGTAGCGCCGCTTTGCAAGGCGAGTCCAGCCTCTCCTTCTGCATGTTTGAAGTCCCCTTCATGATCCAGGAATTCCGGAGGTCTGAACCAAACCGCCCCTGTGCTATAGGGGCTAAAGGGCAACCCCTTGCTGCAGTTCCCAGCCCAAGGTGAAAACAAAAAGTAGTGGACTGAATTACATAGCCATAGTGCCTCTTGACACCACAGGATAATCCTCGGCTGAGCAAAGCTGAGCTCCCAAGCTCATGTCCCACCAGGAGAGCCCTCATGGCGTGTTTACAGCCCCCCCCTCTGGAGCCAAACTGCACCTTGTGCCACCATCGGTGGCTTGCCTTTCCAGCCAGCCCATCAGGATGCTTGCGAGCATAAGCACGTAAGCTTAGGACCCTTCAAATTCAGTAAAATAATAAATAGTGCATAGAAGATCACCCACTCTCTCTGACCTATCATGCACAGTACCAAAACTTATTAATAAAAGCTGGTCCGGTGAATACCAAGCAGGCTCAGAACAAAGCACACAGGAGGAAAAAGCAATGTGCTTTTGAGAACTGTGAGTTTTCTCTCTTAAATTCAGCTTTTACATAAAGGACCTCATTGACCACCCCCTTTTAAGACCAAGTTTTGGAGTTTTCTCACTCTCAGTGGAAAAAAGAAAACCTTTTCACTGTGAAAAGAAAGGCCAGCCTGCATCTAATTGATTGGCTTGCCATGGTTTACTTTTTTTGCTGATGCTGCGTTTTTTTTTTCCCCCCCACAGTGCACAAGATGCAGCAAAATGGTGTGGTGCTAGCAAAAAAGAGCAGGGTTTTCTATCTGTAGGTGGATCCGTACTGAGAACCCAGAGAGGGAAAAAAAAATGCTCTGTTATTTCGTTGTTGGTAAAAGTGAGAACTGTTACTGGAAAATATTTTGTTTTGAGATTAGTTGGTGGTAAGCCATGACTAATGCTCATTGTGCCAATATGCGCTTGCGTTTGGGTTACCAGGTCCCCCTCCTGCCCCCCTTGCTTGTTTTGTGTAGCTGATGGACCCTGCTAAAACTTGTACTGTAAGGTCTTCAGCGCAGGGACGACTTCTTCAAGATTTTTTGCACATTGCTTAATACAGTGGGGGCTCTGGCTCAGATCTAAAGGCTTTGGGCATTATGATAGCAAAAATAGTAAATTCAGTGGTGGTTCTTGGTTGCATTGACCTTTGCAGCATCTGGGTCACTTCAGTTTTGGGACTCTGGGGACCCAGAGCTGATGTTGGGTTTCATTCAGGGAGTGGAAGCCAAGACTCCAACCATGTTCATTGTGAAGTTTTCAAAATGGAAAACAATTGTTGATTGAAGTCCAAGACATTTTCTGGCTCTGGTAATCTTGTGTTCAGCATGATCACAATTAAATACATTCAGTATTGGTTTTAGGAGCTTAGTGGGATGTATTGTGCTAGAAGCAAGAGAAAACAATGCATTTGTTACTGGTTTTTGTTTTATTTTAGGCATTTACTTACTTGGGGTTCTCTGGTTTTGTGGATAACCCTGAGGATCATCTTGCAAAGCTGGCACTGATTGCTTTATTTCTCAGTAAAAATAAAAATCAGGAAGAAGGCCACACGTAGCTTTTCTTTCCTTCAGGTATTCCAGAAAGAACTTGCCCTACCAAGCTCCATCTGGCAAACTAACAAAAACTCTGTCCCCAGATGATCAGTGATAAGGCACTGTGCTGGGAAGTGATGTGATGATGCAATTGCTAACAGCTAAGAAGTGCTTGTTCTAGCACCGACTCTTGGTGACCTACACTGGACCAGATTCAGACGGGACTGCTACAGTCAGCAGCAGCTGCAAAGTTATAGCAGCATACATTTTCCAGAGCATATAAAAGCCTGCCGGAAGGATTCACCCAAAATGAAAGGAAGCATGCTCGGCAACATTGCCTCTAGCTTGGGTTGTTTCCTCCTGTGTATTGTAGGGAGAGGACACAAGAACTACGCTGCTTGAGAGGAAGATCTAAAGAAGCAAGTGTCCACATGGAAAGGATTGATTTTGTTCTGCTCCCAGGGCACTGTTTGAAAGAGCTGACTGTATACCTTGGTGATGTAAGTTAAAATAAGCTATTAAACACTCTGGGTTTTCAAACTCCTGTTGCATGAGGTAGGGAGTACATTGGGGAAGTCAAATGCACCTACCAAAATATTGGACCAACTAGCCAGGCAAAAGCTGACAATATTGTTGCTGACAGTACTTTTTCCTGCAGGTTCAAATACTTGCAGTCTTTAAAAATCTCTATGGGTATCTTACACCATGAGGTGTTAGACAGAGGTCAAAGCCTTGCTGAGTTTCCACCATTTTATAAAATTCTTCCTAGAAGGAAGTGTAAGAAAAAAGATTCCAGTTTAGAGTCCTGTTGGCTGGCTGACTTCTGTTAAAGAGTGTTTGGCGTACTCTGATTCGTCCTCGTTCTCTGTACTTGGTTCGTAGATAGCTGTTTGCTTAAATAGCAATCCATAAGAACCACTACTCAGTGATTAATGAGTGATGCTTTTCTAAAGTAGCTGACTGTCATTTTTCTGCTTCTTCTCCAAGTACTAGCAAACTCTGATGTTTCTTTCTTGTGCGCAAAGCAGCTGTAGGCAGCAGCTCCTCAACTAGGCTAATGGTTTGACTAGAGAACAAGGTTTTGTAATTTACGGGATATGGCAAACTTTTTTGTGTCTTTTGTTCATGGTGTAGTGATAAAGAGAATGCCAACATGTGACTCATGAAGTAAGGGTAAATGGGCGATGTGCTACCTTTAGACCGTGGCTAGACTCATTATAAAATCAATATTGTTTTACCTAAAACCATGAAGTTGCCTCCTAACTGCTCTTTAAGATTTTTCTTAAGAAGGAAGAGCTGAGCATACTTGGTTGTTCACCCACAGGGAAAGTTGTCATAATTTATAGGCGAAGAGGTAGGAGGATCAATAGTGCCAAGTACAGAACAGATATTAAATTGGGTAGCGTGGAGCCTGAAGGTCCCTGAGGCCTGTGACAAATCGATCCATCCAATGGGACTCTATTTTGATCCTTCGTGTAGCTCTCCTTATTTCTTGCATATGTGGAATGCCGATCCCCACCACAAACTGGAAGGACCTTAAGGAAGATGGAGTCATTGAGAAAGTAAATGCTAAGTACATTTTTGCAAGGGATAAGGCAGAATGTAGTCAGTTTATACACAAATGTTATAGGGAGTTGACTGGCCCTTTGAAAGCCTCTTGAAGATATGATTGCAACTCATTATTGAATTATGCAGAAACCAGTGTTATCAAATACTAATGAGTATGGACGATAGATGGAGACGTAAAAATTGCTTTATTTTCTGCATTCAAGGAGTGCCTGCCAGAAGTAAGATTATCTGAAAGCAATGTGACTATTTCTGGCAATAGTTTTGAAACACTTGACATTTTCAGTAGTTTTCAGTTGACTCAGGCAGAGAAGTCTTAATTAAGAAAGTGTGTAATGGTAGTAGGGGAAGCTCCACACAGCAGTGAATAACACTCCAGCTTACAGTGAATATAAAGCAGGACGTTTTTAAACAGGATAAAAGATTAACACTGGGAAGTGCCCGTGACTGCTGTAAGGCTGAAGTGTTACTTCTGTCATCCTGGGGAGCAGATGAGTCTGGTCAGAGGCAAGATTGTGATTTGAGAGACAGAATGAGAGCGAGAGTTTATGAAATGGAAGATGCAGAATAATTCTCGGTGGTCAGACTCTGTGGGGCCAATGGAGATTTTGAGTAGGGGCTGAATGCTGACACTTGCAAGCTCTAGTGTGTCCAGTATCAGTCATTTTGCTGCTATTTGTTGGCAGTCCTTTGCAGGGGCAGCACGTCCAAACTGAGGTCATCGCAGTTATATCTGCTCCAGCAGAAACACGAGGCAATATGAAGAATGGTGGAAAGCTGAGCTCTACTTGGAAATCTTTGCCTAATAGGGAATGTAATAAGAACATAAGAACAGCTCCTGCTGTCCTGCTTCTGATAGTGGTCAGTAATGAGCTAAAAGAGCAGGACAGGCTTAGTGATCCTTTTTTAGCGTACCCTCCCAGTTTTCAGTTGTGTGTTGCATTCTGGAGCCAGAGGTGGTATGCTTGAGGCTAGTAGCCCTTGATGGATCTCTCTTACATGGCTTTGTGCAATTGCTTTTGGACTCCTTTCAGTCCTGATGTCTGCAGTATCCTGTGGTGATGTGCTCCACAGCTGAATAATAACTAGTGCAAGAAACAGTCCTTTTTCTCTTTGTTTTAGAGTAACCTTCTGATGGTTTCATTTAGTGTGCCCTCACTTTTGTATTCTTTGCCTCTGCAGTAAAAAATGGTTTGTTTTCAGTTGCATAAATACCCTGATATGTATGGGTTTGCCATGTGGCCTCCCAAACAGATTCTGGTATTTTAAAGTGTTTGTCAAACAAATGTCAGTGATGTCCATCTATTGTGTTGGTTGCGGTGGGATGTAGGAAGGATGATGGGACTTATTGCTGCTGTCACCTGCAGGTCATCATGAAAGAAATGTTAGTTACTAGGCGCTTCAGGTCTATTTTTAAAGCAGTTAGGCTGACCGCTTAGGTATCGTTATGCATAGCTGGGAGAGGGAGATGTGGACTTCTAAGAGTCTGCGGTATGACTCAGCTGTTGTACTGTGCAGTTAGGATCATAAACTAAATAAAACCAGCACCTCTTAGAGATCTTGGACCTGAGCAGTTAGTGACCAACGCAGTTTATCTAAAATCCGCAGCTGTGTCTCGAGTATTTGTAAGAGGAAACAACTCAACCTGACTAAGAACTTTCAAGATCAGACCCATAGTACTGGTGCTACTAGTAGATGACTTAACCTGCGTACGAGACTTTCTAGAGAACTACACTGGAATAACTGCTACAGTGATCTCTGTCTGCCTAATACTTTGCTTTTTATGACAGACAATGTAGGTCTTCCTGTTTACTTTCCCAACCAACAAGTCAGTCAAGTAACCTTTTAGGAAATACTGCAGGTCACTTCTGAAGCATGCCTTGCTGCATGGAAACCTTTATTGCCAGGATGAATGATATTCTTAGATATTCATGGGAAATAAACAGAAATAATCCTGACAGGAGGTGTTGGCAGAATGAAGTGTGAACAGGAAGCGATTAAAGATAAAAGGCAATCTCAGGAGTTACCTGTAGCTTGCTGTGTGATTGTAGGTGTGGCTGGAACAGGTCACAACACAACATAACACCTGCCGAGAACAAAGCAAATCGGGATCCAAAGTTTGCTCCTCTCCCAGGCTGGACCCATGTTATATAACCAGGCTGATCGTACCGAATAAAATACCTGGTGCTTAACGCACACTTTTTAGCTTTGACTGTGTTTCAGTGTAGATGGAAACATATGCTATGTCTCTTATAAGTGAAGCTGAAGTGAATCCTAGATTAAGCTTCCAAGACATTTAGCATTAAAACATTTACCTTCATTTTCATTATTATTATGCAGTGAATGAGGCAGGAGTCTAGGCAAAAACAGTGTGTGATCATGTAATAAGGACTGTCTCATAATGACCAGGGAGGCAAATGATGGTTGCACAATCTACCTTCATTAGTGTGTTTCCCAACCACTGTGAGTTTTGTGGGTTGGTGGTGTGGGGTTTTTTTTGGTTGGTGTTTTGGGTTTGGTTTGTTTTTTTTTTTAACTTCTAGTCCCATTGGCCACCTTCCTTACGGATTTAGTGTAAGTTTTAAATAACACTGTACATATGCTCTAATACAGAAGGTCATGCATATTATCTATGTGATTATCAAAGTATCATTGGCTGGTATCAACTTTTAATCTATTTTAATTTGCCATGGGTTCTCATTTATGCATAACAGGATATGTGTGACAAATGTGGGCCACATATTTTGTGCATGTTATCTTCTTCTGTTTCTACGTATACAAAGCCTGAATCCTTGGGCTTTGGGAAAGAGACAGAAAAGAGGAAATCATGAGTAATACTTAGTGTTTGAATGGAGCTCTCTGAAGTTACTCTTCCAGTTTACAGTCTGGAATTGATACCCCTCCACACCAATTATGTAGCTTGCCCTCCACAGCCTCCGCCACCCTGACCTGTCTTCAGAGGAATCTTCTAAGTCAATCCAGAAGAGAGATGTTTTCCAGTGGGGAGCAGGATGTGCGAGTCTTGCATGGGAAGAGCGTCTTGCATGGGACACACTCTTCCCGCAAGTAGGTAGCCTTTATCTGAGACCTGTCATTTACATTTCAAATGATGTGGTCAAGAGGTGAGTGGACTACCTGGTGTAATTAGAACAGGCATATGTAGCAGGTGAGTTCACAGATCCAAATCTGAGCATCCCTAAAACAGTGGTGGTGGTGGTGGTGAGAGGGGGAGATGGAGGGAGGAGATCTTAGTGGTCCATACCAAAACCCCTCCATGCTCAGGTCTGTCTCTGGTCCCTGCTCTCTCAGATGGAGAGTGATTACCACTCTTCCTTATTTATTCCTACCCTTTTCTTTCCCCTTTGTGATTCCTTTGTGCTAGTGTTTGCCTTTGTTGCTAGGTCTCAGCTTGCTCAGGCTTTTCGATTGTTTGCCTAGGTTTAATCTTCTTTGAAAGGTCAGTCTTCTGCTAAAGAAGGATGAGCGCTGTGTCAAGCAGTGCAGTTTTGGGCATTCTGCAGCTCTGAAGTCTGGGAAGTTCATCATGTGGTATTCCTAATTAGCTAGAGCAACCAAATTTACTGGGAGCAGAATGCATTACTTATGCAAGTCTTATGTAAGATACTTGGCAGAACAATTTGGACATAATCACTGAGGTAAGAGGGTGGTTCCAGGATGTACCCACCGTTCTTAAAATATTAGCTCAACAAATCAGCAGTAGGTAAGAAAAGGAGCAGACTAGTTAGCTAAGCAGTTTTTTTGTTGATGACTCTCTCTAAGGCACTGCCCTGCCTGTGATGAAAAAAGACTGATCTCCCATCTTTTGAACTGCTGCAGAGAAATTTGCTTAGACACCAGAAATGTTGCTGCGTTCCCTCACCTGGAGAGGGAGTAATTGTTTGGGACACACATGATTTGCAGTTCAAATTCCAGCTCCTCCCTGGGTAGGTCTGTTTACTCTAAACTGTTGGCTGGGTTTGGGTCTAAGGGCGCTCACACACACAAATGGCAAACAGGTTTGACTTGACTGAGGACTTCACAGTGGGGAGGTTGGAGGCAAACTGCAAAGCCCCAGCAAATGAAAGACATGAAAAATGAAGCAGCCTAGCTATGTTTAAAAAGTCTTAAGTATCCAGCCTTTTGTTTCCTTTACTCACAGCTTTGAGGGGAAGCTGGCTTAAGAGGAAAAGAATAGCTAGACTGCTCCCAGTAGTTGTGTGTCTTCACCCAGGCTGCCTGGTGCAGTGCTTCCCTGTGTTGTTTCGCTCCTGCATTGCACAAGGCTAAGTGACTTTACCCTCAGAGCTGTCAACTCCAGAAAGGATTGGGACCATCCGAACAATGACTAAGCCATTTTTCAAAGATTCTACGATTAAATGCTAGTTCTCAGTCATGCCTCCCAATCATTTTATTATAGATACACACATATGTTCTTCGAAAACGCAGAACAGTAACCACATGAGTTTTTAATCGCTCATAAAGTTAGAATTTCCTTTGCTAGCACCTTTCAAAACAATTTTTATGTGTTGTTTCTAATGTTAGGGCAGAATAGTCCTTACAGATGTAAGCCAAACATCTGAATATATATTGCTTCAGAAGACATCTTTCACCAGCAGGCAGATGGAAACATTTCTGACGTGAAAGGGGAGGGGAAGGGGTCTGCAGAAAGAGGTGAGCTCTGACTCACATCTTCACAGCTTGTAAAGGCCGTATTTGCACTAGCCCTGCCAAGTGTGCACTATTGAAGGCTTTGCGCTGCTTCAGAGACTTGGTGGAAGCTGTGCCTGAGAAGGGCTCCCATGTAGGCATGAGGTTATGGAGGCTGGTCAAAACACAGCTGTGAATCCTAACAGCATTTGACAAAACAGTGAACTGTTGACTCCAAACCTCACCTTGCACCTGCACTAACAGAGCTCTGTACTGCTGCAGCACCTCCTTGTGCTGCCCCAGAGAGCACCTACACCTGTGCACCTCAAATTAGGGCTAGGGCCCAGAGTTTTGCTAGGGAACCAATGGTTTGGAAACTTTTCTGCTCTCAGATGTGAAGCAAAATGGAGAGAACTTCTTCAGTTAAAAGGACAAAGCATGTGAAATAAAATGAGGTGTGAGACAACACTCATGTTATTTGATGTGAATCATACAAAGCAACAAAAATGTTGAAGCCTATCAAAAATTCAGACAACTGAAGCTAGCTGAGTAGAAGGTATGTAGGGAAAAGCTGTGTTGTCTAGAGTAAAATTTCAAATTAATTTGCTTCAGGTGTGTTCAGGGCTTTGTACCAGCCTTCAGTGAATGATCCTGAGTTTGAAATGTGCTATGTAGAAACTCATGACACATTAATCCATATACAAGTTTTGGAAATTAAATGTAAATTTTCTTACTACAACAATTAATATTCAGTGAAAAGACCTGTGCTGGCTCCAGCACTGTTGCTATAGTTCATATGTTGGTATCTGGAAAAAAAAAATGGGAGAACATACATGGACAGTAAGACATGAAAGACATCAGCCAAAGTGCTTTCTAGAGATACTGGTTTGAGAAAAGAGAGTGATCATGAACTAAGGGCTTGGAGTGGGAAGGTAAAGATACCACCACCTGGGGCATGGTGTCATAAGGTAGATTAGGCCAAAACAGAATAGTGATGTTACAAAAAGGGGAGGATCCTGTCCCCACATCAGTGCTCATTCCTGGCTGTTGTGATACTGACAGCTCTTCTTTTTTTCCTGGCTGTTTTGGTGGTTGGGTTTTTGGCTATTATTGGCTCTGTGAAAGGAAAAGTGAATGCCAGAGAATGGTGTCCTTGGGAGGGGATTGGGCCACATGACTGGGACAGGGGATGGAGGGAAGCGTTTGCTTTCTGCAGTGCTGAGCTGCTACATTGGTGCTGGCCCAAGCTAGAAACCACTGAAAGGGGTGACAGAAGCTGAGGGTTCATCTCTCCCACATCTGACTCCAGAAATCAACCTAGAAATGAGCACTGCAAGCTGGTATTGCAGGCAATTCACAGGCCATTCCAGGCCCTTCCTATGTACCTTTTGCTCTCTGCTGTGTACATCCTGCCCTGTGTTGTCCTCGCATTCATTTGTTGAGGCACCTACTGAAATTTAGCGACACTACTAATGCTTTTATTTTAACCCCAGGAAACCTGGGCTGATGTTTTCAGATTTGGAAACTGGTGGCAGAACCAATGTCTAAGATGTGTGTAATTTTCTCTGGGGAAAAAGGAGGAAAAGATCATTTATAACTTATGTGAGTCACTGCTGATATTCAAAACCATGTACTGTAAATGTTTCTATTAAAGAAAGATTTGTATCTATTCCTCAGGAACGCTGCAGGCCATCCAGCAGTAAAACCAGTATTGCCGCTGAGGAGATGGAGGCTCTTCTCCCAGAGAAGCCTTTCTTTTTTCTCCCGCAGTATGTATAGAAGACATACAAAGCCAGCTGGTCAGATGGATTAGAAAGCACTGCACCACGTCAATGGGCACCCTTGTTTGTGTTGTTGAGAAGAGATTCTTAGTTAAGAAAGAAAGAAATGCCTCCCCTGTAATCGCCACTTAGGAGGAGACCCTAGTGAATTTTTTGTTTTTTTTAAAAGGCTTTGGCAAAAGACGTTTTGGACTCTCGGATTAGTTTATGTTCCTTCCCCTTCCCACTTGATCCTTAAGGATTTGCCCGAGTCATGGATTTTTACTGGCCTTGTTAACTCTGTTGTTATTTTTTTTTCAGCCAAGGGGATAAAGAAATCTTTCAGTGAGAGCCACTCACTGGGGATTAGCTGAGGATGGACCGCAGTGACTCCCCGGAGGGGGTGACCCCTGACTCCCGGGTCAGGTGGTGGCTCATCTTTTGCCTCCTAGCTGAGGCAAGCTGAAGGCTCCCAACAAGTGTCTTCTCTGTCCTCACCAATCTCCCTCTGCGCAGCGACAGGCAGTGCAGAAGATGGGCTCTGTGTTATCTCAGCTGCTATTCTGCAAAACCGGGGAAAATTATAAAGTAGATAGAATATCAAAGGATATGGTAACTGTTATTGGAAGGAAACCATAACCTCTTTTACCACCTAAAGGGACCTGTCTGCTTTCCTCCTCCATAATTTTCAGAGCTGCCTTTCCAGCAGGGGTTTTCCCTGCACAGCAGCAGTGCTTCAATTCATTGCGGAGTTGAAAGGTGGCAAGAGTGGCCTTTGGAAAAGTTTCTGTTATAGACAGTAACTCTACCTGGTCCTGATGGTATCATGGATGCTGTGGTGGTGGCAGAGAAAGGTTTCAAGGGAGCCGCTTGCACAAGCTTTAGCTGCTATATGAATTGAACCCATTTACTTTGGCTGGGAAATTACCGGCAGTGCATTTGGGATGCAAAACACAGTAGGAAGAGAAGCCAAAAATTAAACTGAAACCTGACATGTAACAGAGGTCAGACTGTGTGTGTAAGGCTAATATGTAGATGAGTATCATTGAACAAATGAGTTATGCAGATAAACTCTGCTTTTGAGAAAACTGTTTAAATACTATGCTATCCACTGTTTTACACAGTCTTTGAAATCCTGGCTGTTTTACAAAACAGGCAACTGCATCTTTTATCAGGTTATCAAGGACTTTGATCAATTCATGATGAATAAGCATCCAACCTACTCTATTGAAAGGTCTGTCAGTCATTGTAGTGTACCAGTAGGTTTTCAAGAAACAGCTGTGGAGAAAGAACCTTTCCTTCCTAGCTATTGTTAGAGGAAAAGTAACAAATTGCTTTCATTGTTGGAAGGGAGTGTCAGCTCACACAGTCAGATTTGGTGACGTGTGGGTTTTTTTTATGTGAATAAACTGGATGGAATTAGGCGAACCTCCAGTTGTATTAAAGCATTGTACCTTAAAATGAGATTTCCCAACAAGTCAAAGGAATTAAGCTCCAGTGCAATTTACATAGATGGCCTGGCATACAATGAATGGGGGAAGAGGGGAAACAGTGATATTAAATATACTGTACATATTTAAGTATATATACATTTAATACATATTCATGTGCAAATACAAACATATAAGTGCTAGCTTTTTGCTTTCCATCTGTTAATTAGTAGTTGATTTCTTGTGAACATGCATGGCAGAGGAATGCTCTGAAAGGCTTTATAAATGGAAAAGACTGTAGCAGCTGTAAAGGTATTTAGGGAGGGTCTCCATGCATGAGGAGGCAGGCAGATAGGAAGAAGTTGTGTAAAAAGCTGGCAAGGAGCAGGAGTAATCAAGGAGGGGCTGGTGATCTGCAATAAGCATAAGAGAGGAAGGCCTTTAGGATTAAGAATATGGCAAACTTTGTGCCTTTCCAGTATCTCCTTTGTCACTCAATCTACGCAGACTTGGGTTTTTTCCAAGTTTGTTCCAGGTGAGGAAATGCCTAGTCATTACAAGCAGTCTTAAAACTGTTAGCCATTGGGAAACGCAGAAAACTGCAGTGTGCATTTCTCCGGCTACGGCAGCTGTTGTGAGCGCATCAAATTTACCCTATGGAAAGCCAGGGCAAAAAGTATTAGATGAGGTTCAAAGCCTCCCTGTTGGCTGTTGGGGGTCCTTGCTGGCCTGGAGTAAGGGTTTGTGGCAGACTGCTGGGAGCTTGAGGAGGAGAGCTGCAGCTGGTGGTTTTACTCCTTGACTGCAAAGCCTTCTTCAGTTAGGGTCAGATAGCTGAAGGTAAAGTGACACATTAGAGCAGATCATGTCTCTTTTTGTACTGGGGCCATCCGGTGCCCCGTCCTCATCTTATTGCTCCTCTTCCCTGCTCCTGGCTGCCTACTCCCCCTGGCTGGCAGCAAGTCTAGCGCTTGTCAGGCCCCGAGTGAAATGGATTCAACTCACTGGCCTGGAAGAAAACTAACGTGACAAAAAAGTGAATTGTTTGCTCCTGGGTTAATGAACTGAATCAGCTCAGTGAAAGCTCTGATGAACATTAGTTTGATGCAAGAGAAAAGGGTGCGTTAGCACAACTGGGATGGAGAGAAGAAAGGGCAGGGCGGGAGTGCGGGATGTGCTACTTTTGGCACTGATGAACTAACTGTGAGAGTGACTCAACTCTGACATGTAACTTCCCCAGAAGGGTCTTAATACAGGACTGTGAAACAGGAACTGCTTTTAGCACAAGCTGTGCCATCGCCTGTCATTATCATAAAGAGCCAGTGGTACGTGTGCTAAAACAAGAGCTTACAGTGCATATGCAGGACTCCCAAATTCATTTGAAGAAAGAGCAAAGCACGCATGATAGATGTTCGCCATACTGTTGAATGCACTGCTGCAAGTCACTCTGGCACTGTAAAGGTGAAGGTCATATCAGAACTTACGGGGGGGGAGGGGAAATAAGCAATCAGCATGAAGGGAGATTTATTCCCAATCTCCCAATAACCATCATGAAAGCGCCATCCTCCCAAAGAAGAAACATGCTGTCTGTAGAATACGATGAAAAAATGTTAATCATAGACTAATTTCCTTAGACTGGACTCTCGGGGTACTCCGGGGTTCTCATTTATTTTGGTTCTGAAAAGCATTTATCATGGCTTTATTAAGGCTCACGTGACAAGCATTTTGGAAGCTCTGTTTCACATCAGCTAGCCAAGTTCCTTTTAGATGTGTTGTGCTGGAGGTCAGGGCTGAGACCTTTGCCTCACAAGGTGACCCAAGAATTTGGGCAGAGAATTATGTTCTAATTTATTGAAAGTATGAAGGAGAAAGTTTACATTTCTTAGTGTGTTCACAGCTTCAGTGAGTTTGAACAATCAGGTCTCTAATGAATATAAGTAGTATGAGTAGAGGAAAGGAGCAAAGTTTTTTCTTTCCTTTAGTAAAGGAAAAAGGTTAGAGATTTTACCCTTAATTTTTTGTCCTTATGTCGTCTTCTCTTGTCATTTTATCCCCACCTTGCATGCTTTTTTCTTATTGCTCTCTTTAGTTCCAAACATATAGCTAAACTTAACAGAGAATGAACATACTGCTTTACTTGGGAGGATTTCTTTGCTCACAATGTAAGGTCAAACAATTTTCCAAGTAGTAAAATTCTGTAGACAGCGAATTGTGGAAGTTCAGATGCATGTGTGACTGTGGGACCCTCCCTTCACCCCTTCCCAGCTTGCACCTGGTGTTATCCACATGCTTTCTGACGCTTCTGTGCTTCATTTGCAACTCTGTGTGGTCTTTGGCAGAAGAAGTGCAAGTGCTTCAGTCCTGGGCTGGCTGCACAGAGAACTACAGGACTCTCGCCACCCTTTCTTGGAAAGGCTCTGGTACAGCACAGCATGAATATGACGGGGTAGTCTGTGGGCTGGGGTTAATCTACCTTGATAACCAGGCCTGTTGGTACTAACTTGCCATCTAAGACTGCAAAATGGCCGTTGAGGACATCACACATTGCAGCATCACCCTTCAAACAGCTAGCAGCTTTCCTGCTGAAACAGAACATCACACAAAGGTGTCTCAGCCAGGGTGTATCAGAGAAGGAATGAACAACGCATCTTTTGCATTGGTCACACTTCAAGGGCTAGCCCTTAAACTTCAAAAATAAACATATATTTTTGTTCATTTTAATAAACATACCCATCTTCAGTACGCTTTCAACTTCGTTGTGACATTTATCGGTATAGCTGGAATTACTGGAGCATTTAGTGTAGACACATCAGAAAGAGCCAGATACCATACAGTTGTCCTTGATATAGTCATTTGTAGCAACTTCAGGATTTATGACTCTCCTCAGAGACTGCTGTGGCTTTAGGAAACCTTGGACTTTGCCACAGTTTAGTCACATTTTAAAAGTTTGTCAAGTCTTAGCAAGAGTTCTGCTCTGACCTGAGCTGGCTGTTAGCTTTCACATGTTATTGGCATTGTGATTTCTTCTTTCCTCAAAAGAAGTAATAGCCTTTATTCACAGGAGGAGGACTCTGTGAAATGAAGACCCTTATTTCAGGTTTTTCTTCTTTTAGTTATAAATGCTCTTTGAAATAAATCTGAAAATGCAGGATATAATTCAGATCAGCTGGAGCAATACTGTCAGTGGATCATGCACAGAAAATTGTAGGTGTCCCTCACATGTCATCCAGATTCCGCCCTCCCCCCCGACCCCCCCCCCCCCCAAATGTTCTTGGCTAAAACATGATATTTTTGTGTGGGCAGCAGCAGTAACATTCTGTTGACGCCCCCCCCCCCCCCCCCCCCCCCCCAACTTACCGCTAACCACCTGGAATTAAGTTATTTTTATAATTGGCAGATTTTCTATAAGCAAAATGGTTCAAATTTAGCAGCTGGATGGAAATGCCTGGCATGCTTTCTGTGGTCATCCTTGATTGCAGACATTACAGGGTAAGGCAAATGTGTTGCAAACTTGTGGTATGTTTGCAAAGGGATTGATGACTGGCCTAGCTGAATTACCCAGGCACAGGCCACCTAGTCTCCACATTTAAGTCTTCCTAAAAGATCGGTGTGTCTTGAAGCTGGAAATTGGGCAAATCTGTGTTGAACTGGAAGTATCTACAAAACCTGGATGTAGAGCCCAATGAGACTTTGAGTCTGGCAGATTGGTTTAACCAAGAGTTGCTATAAAATGCATGATATATGCTGATATTCTTTTCTCTAAATATCCTGAAGTTTTTCTTCAGTGTGTTTAGAGAGGCCTTTAGAGTGACAGCCTGGATGGAGACCCTTTAGTGTTTCCTTACACCTCTTTGCAGATGCTAAAATGATGTGTTCTCCTTTTCTACTCTACAAGTTTCTTTCCATTTTCTGTTTTGCCTGAGCTCAGGCAAACTAAATAGAGAGCACTTTACGTATTTAGAGTCACCTTCCCCTGGGCCTTCATGCTTTCTGTGACACTGTTTAGGCTGTCACCCTTGGATTTCTACAGGAGGAAGGCAAATCGTGACTGACTGAAGTACAAGAAAAAAGAGAAAACCAGTTTTTTTCTCCCCCACGGTCCACACAGATGAAGACAACTTTCTCCGCTTTTCCTGATACAAGAAATAAATTCTTCAAGTGAGCAGGACCATGGTGGAGTGACAGTTCAATATCGTCTTTGATCCTGTTGCCTCTGGAGAAGCTGATCCTGAGCACTGGGGACTCCCACAGGTCCTGCTGGGGTAGGAGTCCCCAAGCCTGTGAGAGGGTGGCAGGTTGCTCCATCCTGATGGGCTGTAACTCCCAGTGCTCAACACTGCCGGTATGTGGTTTTCACTTTGCTGTGAAGCCCTCAGTCTCTGCCATTTACACACATTTTCAGCTGTGGGGCAGGGTTCAAATGATGTTAAAAGAGATAGTGGGAAGCTGACAACTGAGCATCAACAGAGACTCGGTTGTTGTCAACCTTTTGCAGAGTCCTACAACCATTCTGGTGGAGGCACAGGCCAGCTTCTGGACCTGAGTGTCTCAGCCCCCTGACATTTTGCTGGATATTATTCACCCATGGTTTAGGCCAAGGACTAGGAACCTGGGAGCCATAGGCTGAAATAATTTCCCGGTTTCTCTGCATGCAGCCAAAACTGTGCACACGGTCCTTTTTTTTGTGCAAAGCTCCAGCAAGCCTTTGAACATGGGTGCTGTTAATGTGACAGGGCTAGGATTTTACCCCAGGTATTTTTACATCTGCATGTATAATCTGCTCTGAGCAGCTTCAGACAACACTGGTTAAAAATACCTGGGCAGGCCTCCACAAGTGCTGTCCCTGTGCCATGTTTTGTAGCACCGTACTGATGTTACACACATGAGGTGGCAGGGGGGAAGAAGGCTACTTTCAGAGCAAGTATTGAGCAGGTAGTCCTCAGGGCTATAGGAGCAGGAGCTCTCTTCAAGTCATCATTTTAAGTAGTAGAACAGGGTGTTGCTTACTGGCCAACACAACAGCCACTTGCTTGAGGCTCCCAGCACCCACTTTGAGGCATCGCAATACTTGTACAAACAGTTTTCCTTCCAGCTCTCATCCTTCCCTGGCTCTTTATGCTTCTTCCTTCTGTGTCTTCCTGGTTGCTCCACGTCTTTGTGGTCTCTGCTCCGCTTGGGTGCAATTCCTGGGAGTGCGGCATTTCTGAATCCTCCTGTTACGTTAGGAAATGCCTAACCCATTACCTCTGAGAAATGTACGTGGTAGGAAAGACATTGGTTTCCAAGAAAACACAGCACAGAGATCCAGACCTGTTTATTCCTTGGGTTTTAGGTCTGGGGCTCTGCTTTGATCCAGCCCCACAAACACTAGGTCTGAACTTGTGCCAGTGTCTGATCTGACAATGTTTTGATTTGAAGAAACACACCAGTTTTTCTTTGATTACTTTTTTTAATTTCTTTTTTCTGTGAGAGAAATTAAACTTGAGTAGTTTGAGGGGGAATATTTTAACTATTTAGAACAGTTTCTGTGATGTGAAAATGGTGTGATCAATAGCTGTTGAAATATGAGTCACAGCCAAACCCTGGGCCTCGTGTCCCTGTGCTCAGAAAAGGTCCTGAGCCCAAGACAGATGGGGAATCCTCCCAGGCTTTGCAAACCCCTTTGGGTAAGTTCATTGGCAAGTAAAACAAATGTAAATTGGTTTAAATAGAAAGCTAAGTTAAGGTGGATAGTTTGAGAGGTGCCCTGGAGAAAGCCATTGCAGCCCTTTGCTGTTGACCTCAGTTAGTTCCCCATCTCCCAAGTGTGTTTGCTGAACCTCGTGCTTTCTGCTGTGCATGAATGGAAACTGCTTGGACAGACTACCTGGAGCAAGGAGATGAGCCTTTTGTCCTCAGAGACTTATTCACTCCCTCTTGTTCTGATCATGGGTCTGCTTTGGCAACATTTTGGGCAGATTTTCTAACCTCTTGAAGTGTTACTTGGGCCCAGCTTTGTTTGAAGGAAGAATTCCTTGAGCTGGAGCCTTTCCTGAAATAGCTACAAGTGTTTTGGTGAATATAAATCATAGCCTGGTATCACTTACAGCTTTTCATTGCTGTCTACGCTTGACAGCTATTTCTGCTAAGAGGTTATGTTTTAAGAACCAAACAAATTTATGTATATGTGAAAAATGAGAAGTGTCTCTGAGCAGAGAAGCCTATCAGTAAAATTATATCCAATTTTCTTTTTGGGAGGCTGGTGTGCTAGGGCCATGGGAAGGCTTTGCAGACAAGAGAGTTGTATTTGGAGCCTGGAGTACACTTGGCAGTAATATGAATGGCCAAAGATGTCTGAGAGAAATTGTTTTCCATCGGTGTCTTGATCAGCTTGGTATGTAATGTGAACCTCTGACCAGCACAGCAAGTGCTTCCAGCTGGTTCCTGCCCCCAGGCCCCATGGGCACAATTCCTCGTGCAAAGGAGCAGCACGAGAGATGACGGGGTTGTCAGAGAATGCTCAACTACATCTAATTTTTAGGGGCCAAACGTAGTCTCCACTGTTTGATGTTTGGAAGGAGGACTCCTGTGCATAGCAGTTAATTTCTGGTAGTTGCTCTTGTCTTGGTAAATGCCTGGGGTTGCCCAGTCTGCCAAATACGTGCCCAGTGGGGCGCACTGTTCTGCCCATCTCTCCACAGACTTATGGAACCTCTTCTGAATTTTTGCAGAGAAGTTCAGGATGGCAGTTGCTGAGGCTGGGACCGTGAAATTCTGTGTCTTTGAAAACCTCGTAGATTCACAAGGGCCACAGCCTTTTCTTTTAGGCTGTGGATATGCTCCAGGTCAGGTTACCTCATCAGTCTCATCCTTTCCTTACCTCCCATCTGCAGTAATACATGATTACCCCTTCTTTTGCAGCAGCAGCACCAATGCTCATGCAACTCTGCTGCACTGTTTCAGGGAGCTGATCCAGCCAAAAAGTAACCTGAAAAAGAAGTGATGAGCTGTGTGAACCTGCTTCCCAGGAGGTCATGTAAGTGTTAGTGCTGGTCCATGGGAGAGCGAGCGGGAACACGTATCTCAGAGTGAGGGAAGAGGTCTGGCTGTGTGTCAGAAGAGTTTATACTGCATACAACCTCAGTGATTTGGATGGGGAATTTATAACCAAGAGCCTTATCTGAGTCGCTGACTAATTGTTGATATTACCATGTTTGCCCTGCAGTAAGTAATATCAGGAGGCTGCAGTCATGATAGGAGCACCACTGTGCCTAGCTCTGTATACACACCAGAGGAAAACTGCACAGTGTTTGCAGTCTCCATAGATGTGACAGACAAACACAACCAACGACAATACAAACGTGCTTCGTTCAGAAAAGCCATGCTGTGAAAAGTCCCTCTTGCCCTGTATTCCATCCAACAGGGGCAGTAGCTTTGAAGAGGGTGCAGGAAATATGGCACGTGTAGTGCTGCTATACGCGGTACAGCCTCACAACTGCAGGGAAGTGGAACTCCTGGGCTATAGGTTGTCTCCAGATCATAACAGTTACTAAGGGACTTATCCTACAGCAGTTAGTCTGAACTGAAAAAGTCATCTTGAAAGCCTCTGCAATGACCCATTGCAGTGGGTTTCTGTCTTATCCAATGTTGTTTTAATTGTGCTCTCTTAAAAATTCACTACATGTTCCTTATTTCTTATATCAGAGGTAAGGTGAACAGTTGTTCTCATTTATCTTCTCATTTATCTTTTCCACAGCATTCATAACTTTGTCAACCAGTTGAGCTATATTAAACTTTTCAAGTGAGAGGTCACCCAACCTTTTATGACCTGAGCTGTTGGTTGGGGAAAACCTGCAGCTATAGAGGTGGGAACTGCATGGTCTCCTTTATAAAAAGGGGCTGAGTCCTCACCACTCCCGTGCTTTGCTCTTAGTACTTCTTCCATACTACTTCGTCACCACTTCCATAGTCTGCTTTTAGTATGATCTGCTCTTAGTACTCCTGAGAGTCGATGCACATTTGCAGTTATATGCTGCAAACTGAAGGAAGTATTCCTCTAGACACTGCTGTGGGTTTAGCTCTGTGACTTGGTTCAGCCATATGGCACATTTTTTTTTTTTTTTGTTAGATTTAGGTGTTATTGGGCATTTGTCTCTTACTGAAACATTGCTCTGTAGCAGAAGCTTCTGTAAGAAGTGTGTGTATCAGCTTTTCAGCCACTGCTGCCTAATGCTTGGCATTTTAACTTAGCCACCACTTATTTTATGTTACTACCCTGGGCTGTGAACTGCAGTTGAGGAGCAGATATATGTAGATCCCATGACCAGGCAGCAACCCTGGGCAGGGGGGCAAGACCTGCAGGGGCGGGTATCCTTTTTAACAGGTGCTGTCAATTCTTTATTGTTGAAACATTTAAAAGCAAAAGGAGTTGAACAACAAGCTTTAAAGGAGTGTACTGCTGCCTCTTTTTGTGAGGCCCACAGTCACATCTCAGAGTGTCATCTGTTCAGGGGCACACTGCATCAGCTGCTGCAGGCGCCTTGGTGTCCTTACTGCTGGAAGAATGTGGTGTCATTTGGGGAAAAAATTGGAAATATTTCAGGAATTAGCAAGTTTGAGAGGATTTCACCAGTTACTATCATTGGCTCCCAGGAATCATTTAAAGAACCAGTGCCTTCAATTCAGAACAGAACTAGAAAGTGAATGCAATATGCCTAAGTCTTGTTTCCTTGTAAGTACAAGCAATATAAAGTAATTTACATAAGATCTTTTCTTAAAAACTAATGATCATTTCCTTCCCCCATTCTTTGGTAACTTGAAGGATGTAATTAGATGTTAAATAAATTGGGTTTGACACAAGGCAAATTCTAAGAAATTCCTGCTTCCCTCCCCTGCTGCTCGTGGCTGTTCCTGCACTGCATTTTGTCACTGTTCTGGTTGTGCTGATGCAGCTGTTTGTGGGGCTGTGCCAAAATGATCCAGGTTAAACATCTCCACACACAAAAATATCCAGCAGGAATTTTTTTTTTTTTTCCTTATCAACTCAGTTCTGCAGATCCAATCTGTTTTATTTATACACATCTCTCCACAGAGTTGCACTGATGTAAGTGAGGTGGCACTGGACTGTGGCATGGAGTAGAGGTGGGTGGCTTTGCACCCAGGGAAAATGGGTGGCAAAACAGGAGACTGTTTGAACAGAAGTGTGTAAACCAGTGATACGGTAGTTCCTGATGCACCCTGTGGCCTGAGCCAGCTTCTGCTTTCAGTTCATATGCATGCACAGAGACTCCAGAGGGAAGTGGTTTCATCTGGTGGACTACCTGTCAGTATGGTAACACTCACTGAACGTGACGTTTAGGGGATCTATGTCATTCTGAGATGGTTTTATACCTGTTTTATACTTAGCAAGAAAGCACTTGTGGCCTCTCTTAGACTGTTTGAATAGGAGCAACTGTATTATGTATAAAAACCAAACTCAACAGGACCCTTTACAGTGATCAGAAGGAAAATATGAAGTTGAAGAACCAGGCTACTGACTTCAGCTCTTTCTCTGTGTGTTTAGTTGCGTAAGTTCTCCCTTCATGCCACAGTAAAAGTGCCAACTTACATTTTTGGAAAGGACTATAGGCTCTGAAGGTAAAAGGTGCTACGTAAACAGAAAATACTATTACAAGGTAGACAGAGGCAGCTTCTTCTGAAGATCAGTTAGCATTTTTTCCCCCCTTTGCTTACTAGTATAGGAAAGATGGAAAGATTTTCAAAGTGTAATGCCTTTTTTCCCAGGCTATGCAGTTCCTACCTCTAGTACCATAAGGTTTGTTTGAAGATGCTGCACAGTGGTCCCAGCCTCTGTTTGTTTGATTTCTGTACTGACATTTGATGACCATCAAGACAGGTTTGGTCTTTTAAATGCAAGGCCATGAAAAGTCGTTAAGTGTCTGTGCATTGTTGGATTGCATCCTGGTACCCTGAAGCCTGCTTAGGAGAGACTTTTACTTTTCCTCTAACCTCTACAGAATCTGCTAAGTCTGGATAACTCCAGATTTCGTCTCCTATAAGCATGCTGATTAGAATTGATATGTAAAACCTTAAACTCTCCGGAGCTCGACCAATTAAGAGAGATAATTGCAAACTGGGTTGCAGCGAACTCTCATTCACTTGCAGCAATCGCCAGTTTAAAGTTTCTTCAGAGGAGATGCAGGGATAACACTCCGGGGGTGGGAACACTTCCTTTTAAAATTACTAAGCAACATTGTTCTCTTAAATGTAAATTAGATAATTAGCGAGGTCAAGAGACCACACAAAAGATTTTATTGGTTTGAATAAAATGCAGCCTGGGATCAACTAGTACAGTAATAACCAGATTTTCTGAGTTAGTATGAATCACCATATTAGATGCAATTTCACCTTGTGTCTTTGCTCACACATCTTCTGTGTTTCCAATTTATTACAGGGCTGTAATTATTTAAATACAGCTTTGCTTGCTATAGATAGTGTATTACCTACTCCATTTCTGCATAAGGGCTTGGCTTTAGTTTCTGTTCAGTCTTCATTCTAGACTTGATTTTTCTTTGAGTTTTCTCTCCTAAGTGCTTTGTTTCTTCTTTTCTTGTGGGGGTTGGCTTAGGAGTTATGCAGACTATTTTTTTAAAAAATGTAAAGGCATGGGTTTAACAGATTGTAAATTATAAAGCTTGAGTTGTCTTTTTGGCTATCACCCATGTGTTTTGGCTTTTACTACCTATTTGGCATGCACTACTTTTTCATCCAGATGTAAGTAGTGCTACCAAAGCGAAAAAGCTGTGGCTGTGTTATAGTACTGTTTTTCACTAAGTTCTTCTTGTGCTAAGGGCTGTAGATCCTCACAGCAAAAGAAATTTGTTATTCTCCAGAATATATTCTGAATAGACAAGATAGACAAATGATGAAAGAAAAGGTGCCGTATCATCTGGATCATGTGCAAAAGGAACAGGGGTATTGGGAAGATGTGGTGAGAACACATGCAAAGTTTATAGTAAGTTGGAAACTGAATCCAAGTCATGTTGTTCCTGTTTTAGTGCATTACAAGTAAGAACTATCTCCCTTTCCTCCAGATTCTCCCACTCTAAATTTTGGATTGGCATGGTTGTTACAATGTACTTTAAATAATAGTATGTAAATTTTTACCTGAAGATGACATGGATAATTTTAAATAGGTTCTTATTTTCTTGGCAATGTGGTTAAAAAAGCATTGTCTTGCCTTTATTTACACGGGAGAGACAGGGTTCCTGCCAGCCAGCCATGGGAGCAGTGTTTCTCCCAAGTGCGCTGTGAGGTGTTTAAAGCAGCAGAGCTGGAAGGGAAGGGAGGACCGGCTCTGCCAGTTAGGGAGACACGACTAAATAAATTGAGTGCTTTATGCAGTGGCAGGAGCTGAGTCATGTGCCAGACAAAGCAGACAGCAGGCATAAAGCCCAGTTAGCATCCATCAGTTATTAAGAAATGTCTGACCACAGACACGAGGGTGACAGAATTGGATTTTATTTAATTCTTCACAGGTCTGTGAGGTTGCAACCCCATGCTTTTGCTTAGCCCATGCCTTTTTCAGGCCAGAAGTGCGGCACGAGGCTGATGTGAAACCTCATTTTTGTTTCCATGCCTCTCTGAAGTGGCATAGCACCTAGCTTTAGCAGGTATGCTAGCGCCCTTGTTCCAGTGGGTGTTTGCTGAGATAGGGAAGCGTTACTATCTTTCATTTTATGGACAGTTATTGCAGCACAAAGTAAACAAGGCCCAGGCCCTCAAAGTTACTTTGATGCCTGACTCGAAATGATTTCAAGGGCATTCAGGCCCTGCATGTTTCTGAGGCGATTTTGTGTGTCGACACCAGCAGCACAGGCTGTGTCGCTGGCAGAGCCGGGATTTCCAGGTCCCAGGCTAGTGGCTTAACCGCTGGACCAGACGGCCTTTCCTAATCTTTTGTTCAGATCTCTGCCTTAAACCTGCCTGTTCCACGTGATGAAAACCACCGTGGTTTTTACGCTAAAGCTGTGCCTCTGAGCTCGAAAAGACTACGTGCTTCTTGGGTACGGGAGGTCTGTTTTGCTGAACTTCGGCGCTGTGGGAACAAAAAGCCCAAGTCACAGTGCTGGGTGAGCAATACTCAGCGCACACTTACCCCAGACCTCTTCACTGATTAAATCCTGCACTGTGAGATCATAGTGAAATAATAGCACAAATCACCAGAAAATTTGGAGTGTTTAGATAGTGTTTAGCAGGAAAATCTTCAGGAAAGAGTCCACGCGGCAAACAGTGAAGTAAAGGGAAGAATGTTTCCACAAACTCTTTGATCACGAATACATATATTACATATGAGCGTGTGTGTAAAACCAGAGTTTAATAAAAGCACAGATGAATTCCAGGTAATTAGCAGACTGAATTTTGCCTTGATTTGACAATTCTGCTGAAAAAGTGTGCTTTTTTAAAATCAAATTTTCTGCTTGATGCTGTGAGACTGGCTTTAAAAAGTGAGCAAAGCTACCCTTGAATCTGCTTGTGAGTTAGAGAAGACAACCGGTAGAGAATTTGGATGGGGATTTAGGGAAGGGTTTTTAAAAAAAAAAAAAAAAAGCCAACTGGCCACTCAGTATCTCTGTTCCCTCCCACTGCAAGGTTTATTGATGCTGTCTGCAGATTTGTGTTTGCTTTACTGCTGGTAGTTAGAACTGGTGATCAAAGGCTAGTATAGCCGTACCCATGAAGGGACATAATTGGTTGGACTCTTTGAGTCCTCTGTAACAATACTCAGTTTTGTTGTGTTAGGCAGCGTTCCACAAAGTATAAAACATCGTATGATTGCTGGGGCAGCCGGTCAAATGTTTTCTTCTCGTCTCGATTCCTTTTATACGGGAAACCAATATAGCTCAGGGCCCAGGGATGAAAGCTTTAAACCTGGAGGGTGCCTCGTGCTTCCTGAGAATCTCACGGGGGAAACATTCAGTCCCAAAACAGCTTTGCTGACAGATATATTTTTATAGCCTGTTATTTTCTCTCCTCATTCTTTGTTTCATTTGAATATAATAGGCTCTTTATTTTTAATTGCTCATCTGTTCCTGCTGTTTATATCCTCCCCCCAAAATCATAATTCTCTGGGTTATTTTCTGGTTTTGTTTTTTTGACATCACATTTGGTTACTGTTGAACATATGTGCTACAATGCCTGTATAGAAGGGACATGGTTTATTTTTCGAGTAATAAATTTTCCATTTTCCTTTCTGTCTTTTCAAAAGAATCCCATATTCCAATTTGAACCAAAAGGTTACAGACCTATTTATAGTTTTTGAATTTTGGCAGTGATGTAAGCATGTTGTGTTGGTTTATGACTTCATGAGAGAAAAAGCTGGAGTTGCAGATGAATATATAAAAATGTTATTTTCCTGGTTCTTTCTTTAATACATGAAGTGGAGAAAATACTTCTGACGCAGCTCCTCCTGGGTGTAGCTTGTATATTCTGAGGGCCGCTCCAGGGTCCAAGCAGTGTCTTTAAGCTACTGAGGCAAGTTTCCCAGTGGATTCAAACATGATCAAATTCAATGAAATAAAATATATAGAATGGCTTCATTGCTTGGCAATGTTTAAATGTGGAATATGAGCCCCATGCTACTAGTGAAGATGTTTTTTCTTTTCCATACCTTCCGAAATTATCTGTTGTGTTTAGTCATTTAAAAAGAATGGATGTAGAACTTTCTGGTGTATAGTTTTTAATTTAGGCAAATAAGCAGCATAGGGTAGAAACTCCAGTTTTTAGGAAACATAACATTGCATGCATGCTGTCAGTTACAATTTGCCCGGAGGCGTTACAGAAGAGCGGGCCTCTGAAAAGCAGCACTAAGTCCCAGGAGCTTAAAGGCTGCAGCATGCAGAAGACTATCACAAAAGTGACACAGCTACTTGGGCCACATTTGTAAGGACATCCCACTGGGTAAAAGTGTTCAAAAGAGATTTAAAATCTATCTAAGAGGCAGGCAGCATGCCTGATACTGGCATTCTTCATATAAAATCCGTTTTAGGGTGCTGTCTGTGAGAGCCAGCCTCCCTCTGCTGCTGCCCCCATGCAAACCCGCACCCTCCAGCCCCGGGGGACCAAGTGGCAGCATTTGCCCAACTGCCTGTCCTGGTTTCAGCTGGGATAGAGTTAATTTTTTTCCTAGTGGCTGGCATAGTGCTGTGTTTTGGATTTAGCATGAGAATAATGCTGATAACATACTGATGTTTTAGTTGTTGCTAAGTGGTGTTTATAACAGTCAAGGACTTTTCAGCTTCCCATGCTCTGCCAGGTGCACAAGAAGCTGGGAGGGGGCACAGCCAGGACAGCTGACCCAAACTGGCCAAAGGGCTATTCCATACCATATGATGTCATGCTCAGTATAGAAACTGGGGGGACAGGGCTGGGGGGCAGCAATCGCTGCTCAGGGACTGGCTGGGTGTCAGTGGGCAGGTGGTGAGCAATTGCATTGTGCATCGCTTGTTTTGTATATTCTTTTATCATCATTATTACTTTCTCTTCCTCTGCTGTCCTATTAAACTGCCTTTGTCTCAACCCATGGGGTTTACTTTTTTTTCTGATTCTCTCCCCCATCCCACGCAGGTGGGAGGGAGGGTGAGCGAGCGGCTGTGTGGTGCTTAGTTGCTGACTGGGGTTAAACCATGACACTGCTCTTTGCACACAGGTGACTCTGCGCAGCATCAGGTCAGCATGACATAAACGCATCACCTCTGACACATTGCAGCAGACCTCATTGCAAGTTCCTGTCCCTTGAGAGCGAAGCAGGCTGCAGAGCCAGGGCCAGGCTTTGCTCTCCATGCTGCCACTGTCTCTGAATGACTTTTGGATGAGTTCTTAAATCTGGTTCTTAGTTGCCCATCTATAACTAGCAACTGCAGTGTCTGCCTCGGAGAGTATTTGAGAATAAAACTGGCGGACAAGAAAGACTTCTGTCCCAGAAAAACTGTAGAGATTAAAATGTTATATATATGTACATGTGTGTTTATGTAATTATTTAATATAGAATACAACTTCATACATATATGTAAATATATAAATTTAGTCTCCAATTTAATAATAATGAAAACCCAAATAATGAAAGACTTAATTACAGAATATTTCCTCTTCTCCAGATTTGTTAAGGTTCAGTCATAATGGATCTTATTGAGACAGTCAAATGCTTTGTTGGAGTTTTGATATTTTGTGGAAAGAAATGGTTTTGCTGAAGTGGGATTTGCTGCTCAAAAGCTGTTGCAGGAATGCCTTTCTGTTGCATAACTTAATGTGGTACCTGGAAATTATTTTAAGCTCCTTGCAAAAGAACAGCCAGAGATCTATTACATTATAATTAATAATTATAATGCAATTAATAATTACTATTATGATTATGTAACCCTTTTAAGAATGCACATTCTTTTTATGTGCTTTCTTCCTTGCAGACTGATCATCTTATTTATGGTATTTCTGTCTGCATGTACTTAGCACCTATTAAAATGAAACTTAAAATGCATTCTCAGGCAAATTAGAAACGGCTTTGTATGTTTGGAGGCCATCTCAGTGGGAATGGACTAGCATTTTTTCATCTCCCCGTGCTGATGGGGCTCAGACTTTGCGTTATGTCTTTTTCCCAGACCTTTGACAGAAAATGCTCTCTCTCTGTTCTCAGTATTTTGAGTATTACTGGTAATGGTCTAATGATTAAGTCTCGGAGCAATGGGGAACCAAATGTATGCCATCATCCCAATACAGTGAATTCTGCCAGAAGTTTGTAACATTTTGTAACCAGATAATGCAATTGGCTTTTCATGTTTCAGTCAATATTAAGGGTTATAGACTCTTCGTCATTGTTCATATGCCCCTTGGCAATTAGACAATTTTAAAATCCTCAGTGGATAGAGGTCAGTATGCAAGTCTGCACAGGAAATGTCTGCAGGACTGAACAAATTACAGATACAGTTTTAAAGAGACCTAGAAACATTTCCACCCCTCCCTCCAAAATAAGTAATGACATAAAAGGATAAAACCACCTGTGTAAGTGCTCTCCAAAACCTGGTGAGATTAGGCCTAAATTTGGACATCACTTTGAGGCCCTGTACTGCTCACAAAGCCCTGTCTACACAAGAAAGATGAGTCGAGCTTTGTGTTTTTTGTTTCTTTTTCTTTCCTGCCTGTGATGGGGTCATCTGACGCAGTTACTGCCCACGCTTACATAGATGAGCGGTGCAGCAGTGGTGTATCTCTCGTTACGTCAGTGTTTTCAGCTGAGTTTGTGTGTCTGCAGATGTGGTTCACATCTGCTGAGCTGCCTAACTAACATGGATGTGCTGGAAGACTCAAGGATCTAAAACGTTATGCAGTTCTTCCTCTCCCTCAGATAAGCCCTTGCTAGCTGTGTTTATACTGGTATCTCCTGGGCAGCTTTCCCATTCTGCTTCAGCTGCTCCTCTCAGCACAGCCTATTATGGGTAGGTCTCAAAACTTTTCCTTTTGCTCTCATTCAGATCTCTACATTACTGGGACAGCTGAGGCTTTGGGATTCAGGAGATCTGGGTGTTGTGGTGGTTTGTTTTTGTTTTTTTTTTTTTTTTTCTTTTTTTCCCCTTCCTCATGGAAGTAAACTATAAAGAGGAGCAATAATATTTGCCTGCCTCACTGTTTCATGCAATGGTGTCTACAACAGGTTTTGAGATACTTGCAGGAGAGTGCCCTTAGAAAGTAAAGTGCTATTGGTGGTGGTAGTGTGATACTATAATCATGTCTGAATCTTCCATCATTTAAACACAAGTCTAAGTTTTCTGCACCTCAGCTTGGAATCAGTTATATCATCATCACTGGGATCCAGGGCGCTCTGTACATCAGTAACGTACCAGTTGTTTGTGCCTTTTGTAGGCTAAAGGACAAGGAAAGAAAAGCAATGGATGAAGGTTTCTGTCGTGGGTCAGAGCTGATATTGACCAGGTATTGCTTTCTTCCCTTCAGTTCGATAAGCTTTTCCAGTTTCTTCAGCCTAGTTGCTTTTATGCTGCTGTATTTATCATTATACGGTGGTTATTTTTTTATTGCTGATAATAGCTTATTGAGACTTGAGGAACTTTATTTGCTTAACCTTGGATGTCTGGAAGAGAAGCTGGTTCCTTTGAACTTTTCAGCCTTCTGCTCTTAAATGTGTTGAAAGAAGCAACTCTAATTTAAGGCTTTTATTGCAATTTTTAACACACAAATAGATGCCTTCTTTCTTACAATCAACATCAAAAGGCCAGAGAGTCTGGAGTGTATCAACCAAATATTGGTCATTCAGCATTAATCAACTTACACATGCCCTTGTCTCTATCGGGTTCTCTTCTCCTTCCAATGTGTTCACTCAGCCCCACTGCTGGAGAAATACAAAGTCAGGAGGAATCCCAACAGACCCCAGTTGTTATGTGCTGTAAGTAAGGTCAACTTAGCTTCCTGACATACTTTTGTACAAACATAGTGTTTTGTCATACAGATGAGTCTCTGTGCTTATTTATATGCAATGCCATTACACTTCAGCCACGCAGTTTGGATTTTTTGTTTGCGGTTCTCATGAAGATTGCTTAAGATAACAGATCCTAACTGTTGCAGACTGATTAGTTAATTTTATAACTGATAAAAACAATAAACTAATAAACATCAAAGCGCTTAGATCCAAAGTCCAAAAATGTAAAGAAAGAACAAATATCTAAACGTTTGACAGTTAATTTCCAGCCCCTGTGTACATGTATATTGGTGTGTTATGATGCTTCTGTTTTTGTGTTGTACAGTGTGTGTGTCATCACTGCTTAACTCCACTCAGTGTGTTGTGCAATTTGTTTGGGCTTGCATCTTACAAGTCAATATATTGCTTTTCATTAGTGCTCTGGTTCCATAAAGTGAATTATCTCTTTGGATGGGAAATACAGCAAAAGAACAGATATGTTGCTTTAGAAGGACAGTATTCTTCTTTGTGTGCATAGTTATTATTTAACAGAGGTTGTGTATACTAGACTGCATGCCTTTTTTGTGTTAGCTAAAATAAGATTTGATTGCACGGGTAATACACGGAATAAAATTTTAGAAGCACGTTTCTACCTAAAGCAATGGAGTTAAAACATACTTCCTTATTCTTCCCATTCTGATGTTTCCTCTCAACCCTACTATTATTACTTTCATGGACTAAAGATAAGCTCACTTGCCATATAAATCTAGCGATAGGCAAACTCTGCCCTGAAAAGCTTATATTAATGTATAAGAATGTTAATATTCATGCTAGATAAGCTAATTATGCAGAACAGGAAAAGTTATTAGATGACACATGACCTGCAGTCATGCAGGAAGTATGTAAGAAATAAAAAAATCAGCCCAGATCTCCCAAATTCTAATTAGTATGTTAATCAAAGAGCATCTTTTGTTCATTTCCTCGCTCTTGCTCTTCCTCATCTCAGGTACACACTTTATGGTGATAGGCCCAATAACAATGCATGACATAAAGATAATATATGGAATATCTGGTGGGGAAATGTAAACTCCTTGTTTTCTTTTTTTCTGCCAGCAGTCTGTATTGTGGCAGAGACGTTAGAAGCTGCTGGGTGCTGTGGCTCAGGAGTGCAGCTGAGCAGATGTGCAGTCTTTCTCACCTTTGAGAAAAGGGGCCCATCCCTCCCTTTCCCTGCTGCTAGCTCTGGTGTACGTAGGACAGTGTTCTACACTCATGCAGTTCACTGGTGTGCAGAAGATGGGCCCTGGGTAGTTTTTGGTGGGTGACTGAACCAAACTGCTAAGGTAAGGGGGTCTACAAGTGCCAAGACCAGTTCAAGAAAAGCCTAGGGAATTTTCCTGTTGAGGGCCTTTCCACTTTTCTGATTCACTGCCTAAATTTGTCTCTGGAAACAACCAGGAACTCTGAGAGAAATTATTCCATGGTGATAAAAGTGGCACAACTGTTCTGTAATTTTGCTTTTATTCACTAGATACAGATCAGTGTTTTTCTTTTCTCCTAAAGTCTCCTTTATGTTGTGGGATTGTCTAATGACAAGCTCTTCAAAGGAGAGAAACAATATTCTTACGCACATGGAAGCCTTCCATTGTTTCCCCTGCTGCTCCTTTGGCTCGATGCTTTATTCAAGGAGTAATTATGGGAAGTCAGTGCTCCTCTTCCTAAACATAAACTAGGTTGAACTGCACTCTTCCTGTCTGCTATTGTTAGCCAGAGCATTAGAAAATTGCTGTGTACCAAGTCAGTCATGGAAATGAAAAAGCAGGACAATTAGCGTTTTTTCACGGCTGAATGCAATGCCTCGTTTTTCACCTGCTGTACATAGGATTGTTTGTCAAATAATCTTAATGAGAGGGATGATTTCATTCCCTTTAATTAAATAATATGGGGAAATAAAGCAAAAACAGGTTTAGATTCTGTTTTTTTCTCAGTAATGACACTGTCTTTCAGACCAGTGTTAGCCCACAAAGGGAGCAGTTGTATGTTTGTTCAGCAAGCACGGTAAGGACTTTTTCAAACTTTTATAGTCTCTTTAGTTAAGATAATTATTAAATAATTTGTCCTTAAATTTCTCCATATTGCCACAAGAGAAGTCAGTGAAATAACGTCAAACTTAGAACCATATGAGTAACTTGTTTCTATATTTCTTACTGCCTTCTTGCTTCAGATAGAGGTAGTTAGGTGAAAGGTACAGCAAAAGGAAAAAAAACCCACCAAAACTTAGTATTTCTGAATATATTTCTTTGCATCAAAGAATTAGTATAAAATATGCGTCAGAGAAATGCATTACGCGGTTGCATACTGTTAAGGAGGATCTTACTATAGATTTGTTCTTTTTAAGCCTGGATAGTTGCAATGAAGCTTTTCCTGCTGCTAGAATTTTCTCCACTGATGTGTCCTGGGGATTTTGTTATTCACAATAGTCTTTCCAATGCAAGGTATTTTCACTGAGGTCAGAAAAAGTGTTGTTTTAGTGCAAGTGTGAAATATCATATGGAAATTCCTAGTATAGAGGAAAGAATCTTATTCTGTGTTTCGAATTAGATTCAAGTTTTTGTTGTTTAAAAGATACTTCAAGAGCAATATTAATTTTCTGAGTAACACATCTAGTTACCAAGTATTTTGAAGACTGTCAGCTTTTAAAACATTTATCTTGTGACATAGTAGTGTATTTCTGAGTATCAGATATGGCTGATTTGGGCCCAAGAGACTAATCCACTTAATCTAATTTAACATTTTTATTCCTTTTGTTTCTACTTCTTATAAGGAAGGAGATTTATAAGGCATCCTTATAAAGTGGAGGCATGTATTGTTTCATAACGTGATTCAGAGGAGCACATCATCCTTTTGATTTTGATTTCCTTCTTTTTTTAATTCATGAAGACAGTGAATGATGATAAGTATGCTGGAAGGATTTTTAGGTTAATGGGGCATGAATAAATGTAAGCTTTCCACGGAGAGATGAATAAAGTGATTGTGTTTACTGTGGCTGAGCAATGTATTTAAGAATATCTAGTACTGCTATTCAAAAATGCTCTTTCAATAACCTTTTTGTGCAGATAACCATAGGCCCATGTGAATGTCAAATTAAGGGAGTCCTTTTCTGCATGGAAGTGCTTAGTTTTAGAACTGAGTTTGAAACAGCAAGTCTTCTGCAAAAGCAATGGAAAGACAAGGGGTCATTTGGCAGAAAGAGTGAAAAATTGTAGGTCTTGAAATGTGAAATGAGAGCTAAAGGCTTGTGCTACAACAAACTTTACTCACCTACACGGTCAGTTGGAAAGACTAGATGGATTTTGGGGTAGATGCCCATCTTAAAAATGTATGTTTTCATATCCTTTTTTTTCCAGAAATGTCATTATTCTGGGCTGGAAAAATGGTTTAAAAAGTTGAAACCTGTTATAATTTTCTGTCAAAGCAAAGAGTTGACAGGTTTCAGTCTAGAAAAATCAAGACCTCATTCAAACTAAAGCATTTAAATTCAGTAAAAGCTGTTGGAGCAGAGTCTATCTAGAATACTCTGGCCATCGTGTATGAGGTCAGCAACGTGGTATAATTGTGCTCAAGAGTCTGGTTTTCAAAGAATGATTTGAATCATTCTCATAGCAAAACAACACTATCTTCCTTATTGCCCATGCTCTGGGGTGCCATTTGGTCTTTATATCTTAGGGCCTAAAATGACTATTCAGCAGTTCTATAGGGATAAGGAGTAAAACCCTGACCCAGCTGAAGTCAGTGGTTTCATGTTGATCTCATATATACAGTCTAGAGCATTCCTTTTTTTTCTTTTTTTTTTTTTTTTTTTTTTTTGAGCCATAAAGAGTTGTTACAGTCCTTCCCAGGTGCTCAAACTGTGTGTACACTGAGCTGGAAGAGCATTTCTTGGCATAGGATGAATGGTTCTGAAGATGTTTGTCCCATCTAAACTTCCTGGCCAAACTGTAAGAAACTGGAAGGGCAGGGAGGGGAGAGGGTTGAAGCATGCCACCATAAGCTGTTTGAGGCAAATGCGGTGCTTCCTGTGGTGCTAAAGTAACACCAGTTTTACAGCTATGGGACACACGGGATTACTTGTGAAATCTTCCTGACATTGGAAGATTTCAACATTATGTAGGTCAGATTTGCATGAGAGCATAGTTTATGCATGGGACCTGTTGTTTTAAAGTGGAGTGTAATGACTTACCCATTGCCTGGCTGAGGGCTCTTTTTTAATGTTAAACACCCATGGAACTACGGTGGAAGCAGCCTCAGTTGGCCACATTTCTGAGAAAAGTGCATCACAATAGAACATTAGTCATCCTTGCTTGATAAAAACAAGAAGGGTGAATGAGAAAGTGTAGCATAATGTAGAGCTCTCAAGAGCAGCTTATATTGAAAGAGCTGCCTTTTTTTTTTTTTTCTTCTTCCTTTTAAAGAGTGTGTGTGTGTGAAGACACTGCTGCTACTTGAAAGCCTCTCAGTGTTAGGTTTGAAAAACTACAGACTCCTTGGGATTGCAGGACCTGTAGCAATGGTTGACTCAGCCCTTTATCCTTTGGAAGAAGAGAAACAAAATTCTGGCTTCTGCCATAGCATGAGGCATCTGACTTGTCCTTGAAAACAACAAGTAGAAAAGGTCTGTCTGCTCTGTGTAAACATTCAAGAGCACATAGCATTTTCTGGGTGAGCTGGGTTTTTGTCCTGAGTCACTACATTCTTTTCTCCACAACTGTGCAGTTAGCTGCTGCCTTCAAGCATGTTACGCAGTGCAGTGGCATTGCATGTGAACAGTGTTTGGAGCACATGAAAGACTCTTTAAGTAAGTAATAGTGACCAATTGCACTATATTGAATAAATGCTATTAGTCTTTCTCTATTTCAGTGTGCAATAAAGGGCAGTTTTCCAGGATTGATTAAATGGTGCAATGCCAGATGTTTAGATCTGTTGGGCTGTATGTAGATCTCAGGGAAAAAAGCAGATTTGATGACTTATGGAAAGACTTTTGCTTATAAAAGAAAAACATAGAGATGGTTTTATAGTCTCATAGTTGTTGGCAGAAAAAGTAGAAGGAACTCTAGATGCAAAAGAATGATTTGAGCACTGGCTATGTTAGCTGGGTGTCGTGATTTAACTCCAGCTGGCAACTAAGCACTGCACAGCTGCTCGCTCACTCCCCCCCCCAGTGGGACGGGCGAGAGAATCTCAAGAGTAAAAGTGAGAAAACTCATGGGTTGAGATAAAGACAGTTTAATAAGTAAAGCAAAAGCTGCACACGCAAAGCAAAACAAGGAATACATTCACTACTTCCCATTGGCAGGCAGGTGTTCAGCCATCTCCAGGACAGCAGGGCTCCATCACGCATAATGGTTACTTGGGAAGACAAATGCCATCACTCTGAATGTCATCCCCCTTCCTTCTTCTTCCCTAGCTTTATATGCTGAGCATGATGTCATATGGTATGGGATATCCCTTTGGTCAGCTGGGGTCAGCTGTCCCAGCTCTGTCCCCTCCCAGCTTCTTGTGCACGCCCAGCCTACTCACTGGTGGGGCAGTGAGGGAAGCAGAAAAAGCCTTGACTCTGTGTAAGCGCTGCTCAGCAATAATGAAAATATCCCTGTATTATCGACACTGTTTCCAGCTCAAACCCAAAACATAGCCCCATACTAGCTCCTATGAAGAAAATTAACTCTACCCCAGCCAAAACCAGCATGCTGGGCCATCAGGATGATAATGGTTTCTGTTTCTTTTTGTAAAAGAACTTACCAGTCAGATGTTAGCCAGCATTGCAGGAAAGTGGCAGAAATGCAGCAGTAAAGAGACCCCAATGTATCTACCAGGTGATACTCATAATGCTGAAGGCACCAAGCTCACACCTGTAAGTTCAAAGACTTAACACTTGGTCCTTCATTCACACATTTGTTCATCCAGCCTTTTTGGTTCTGTGGGCAAAACTGTGTTGGGAGTCACTTAAAACTGGCTTATGAATTCACCAGGATACAAGGAGTTTTTTAAAATATGAAGCATTTTTACATGTAATATGATTTAGAAGTTTGCTTTTTTCTGTGTGACTAATTTCATTATAATTTCAAGCTGTGATGTTACACAACTGAGAGAATCACCCTCAGCTGTTATAGTCCCTTTTATTCTCTGCCTCTTATTTGATTTGCCATTGAAACTTCAGGACAAATGCCTCAAGAAATGGTGCAACAGTCTCTCTAAGGCTTTGGAGGCCTGGACAAAGCAACGGAGAGAACATACAACGTGCAACTTATGCACTAGGGAATCATGAAGAAGACATTCAGTTATTGTTTTTTGTTTTCTGAGTAAAATTACTGTTGTAATTAAATTAAAATGCAGAACTCAGGCTTACGAGGTGTTCAGTGCCCTCTGCTCCTTCTGACGACAGTAGGTCTGAAGAGTGACAGTTCAGATTTTTTTTTTTTCCCCCCTCCCATGGCTGTATACCACAGTGACATTTGTTCCAATCCTGAGATGGCATTTAGATTAAACATTTGGAATCCAAGTCTCTAACTCTGCTTAAAAGACTAACTCCAAGGCAGATAATAAGGGTATGAGAATAAGCTGCTGCTTCAGATGAGTGAAAATATTGTTTTAAAGACTATGTGTGTGTCATAGAAATTCAGGACTAGATTTGGGGCTTTTTTAAACTCCTTTTTAAAAATGCTGGGTTATTATTGGGCATGGTCTGTGTTTGTGTTACACTAAAATATAATTGACTATAAATGAGTCTTGACACATTGTGCTTTTTAGGAGGCCACTACTCTTTAAAGAAAACTTTTATTCAATGAGTTACAAGTAATGCGTCATAAAATATAAATTTCCAAATATGGATTAGACCTTACGATATAAAATAATTTGGTTTATGCCCAAGCAAATAATAAGCTTACTTGTTTGATATTAGGCATTAAAGTAGGATTAACTAAAGATGTCTTAAAAAAAAAAAAAAAAAGAAAGGAGGAGTCCTTGAATATAACCTCAGAAGGGAAAGGTTTTGCCCTTTGTGTATGCTCCCTGTACATTTGACTTTGGATGCAAAGACAGTGCAAGAGCAGATTTTGAGAATATCAAGGGGGAAATGTCAAAATTCCATTCACTTAATTTTGAGAAGACCCGAGTCTTACCTGCATGTCTTCAGTATGTCAGAGTTAAAATGCAGTTGCCTCTGGAATGAAGCCGACAACAAAGAGAGTGATTAGGCAGTATCAGTGACCAATTATTTATGCATCTCACCTTAAAAGTCCACAAGGACCAAGACAGCCCCACCAAGATTCTGGGCTGAAGCACCCACTTGCAAGAAATGTCATCGACACAATTTCTGTTTTGGAGGAATCGAAGTTGATATTAAGCCTGCTGATAACTGAACAGGTTCCATAGGTGTGTATATGACGTGTTGCCTCCAGTGTCACTGGACAAATCTTATTGCTGCTTTTTATGCCTCTATCACCAAAAGTGAAAAAGAAGCAAGAGAGGGAGGAGAGAAGGTTTGTCTTCACTGTTCTCACTGCTCTTTTTATGATCTTGCCTTTCAATCCTGATGCTCAGGGAGCTGCAGAATGACACTGTTGCTCAAAACTGGTTTTGTTCTTGGATTCTTCCCTTACTTAGAAACATAGCTTTTAGATGAAGGAGAAAACAATTATTTCTTCTACTAAAAATTAGTAGGCTGGAGTTAATTGAGGATGCAGGCAAAACTACAGAAATCTACTTAATGGAATGCATTTGAGTTTCCATGTCCTGTGCAGAAATGAGAAACCAAGAAAAAAATGTAGGTGTCACGCTACAGTAATCTGAATGTGGGAGATTCATTTTAAAGAATGACTGGCATTTTTGGGAAGGGAAGGGGGTTTTGGGGGGGTTTGGTGGTTTGGTTTTTTTTTTCAATCTGAATTATAATATGAGCACACTTGCAAAGTGAGCTTAAATCTAATGACACAAAATGTGGGACCAAAATCTGGTAGTCAGTAATGAAAATAAAAATAATTTGTGACACAAATGCTTTCCATTAAAAAACCTAAGCATGGTTGTTGGATCTTGCCCTGTTTGAAAATATAAGGTCTTGTATGTCTGCAAAATGCACAAAAATGGGCTCCTAGAATTTCAGTACTTTGACAAAGCCTTAAAAAGAGCTGAAAACAAGGGAGTCCTCACTCTAAACGTCAGCGACTTGGCAAGGCTTTGGGCAGTTGGCATTAACATCAATGCTAGTGTTCAGCTGACATCCTTGTTCAATGTATCTTTCTTACTGCAACTGGCAAGGGACAAGAGCTATTGTGACTGAAACTTTGAAAGCAATATTTAATTAAGTAAATTGATGTGCTCATTGGGAAATGGCAAATCATTTCTATGTGGCCTTTTTTTCTTTATTAAAGGCTCTTGAAGGGATGCTCTTTGCGTTCAACAAAGTTATATCTTTACAATAAGTACTTAGTGGTTTGCTTGTTTCAGCTCTCTCTTTGCTCGGTGGGTATCAGGGGTGGAGTTTTTCCTTTAATCCTATGCATTCTCCACCTACATCTTCAGGAAAAAATACAACATTAGATTGTGTTTGACTTGTGCTGAAGGTACAAATCACCCTTCTTATTAAAGTCTGCAATGTTTTTCAGTTCTGCTTAAGGACCCGAATCAGGAAAAGAATAACATTTCGAAGGGTTGCTTCCCCCTGCTTCTAAAAATGTTTACACAGCGCTCATGGAAGTGAAAAGAAGAAAAACAGTAACATTTTGGAGGGGAAAACAATTAGCAACTTGTGCAGGGAGATGTAATCTCTAACCTCTGCTTGGGCCTCCTGAAGAAGAGGGAGAAGCCAAAATGTGAACACTAAGGGGTTAACCACAGCATTGAGAGCAATTTTTCTATTGTTTCTCTATTAATATCATTCACCAACTTACCACTCATCACCTTTCCCAAATAGTCTCCCTATAGCAACAAATGGCGCCATAGACAAACCAGATGCAATCTCGTCTCTGTTTTCTTTTCATAAGCATTTGCAAATTTGTTAAAAAGAAAAGTAAGGGACAGTGGGAGAAAAATGTTTATTTTGTAGAAGCTGCACCAAGGAGCATTGAGAACAGGGGACTCTCTTTTTGCTGTAACCCCCTCTGCTATCTGATGGGCCTCTACATTTCTGCGGTATGATCTGATTTCCTTAAAAGAGTTGTTCCGTGTCATTGAAATGCACCTGGACTCCCTTCACAGCAATCTTGATGATCCCGAGCTTGTATTCTGAATGTTTAAAGCATGCTGTCAGAGCCCTAGGTCCAAAATTGGACTCTGTTCCTCTCACCTTTAATTTACAGCTAATTTTAATCTCTCTGTTTAATTCCATAACACAGTATTCATTTTCTACAGTGACTTATCTGCACACAATTGCTACATGCATGTTTTTGTCTGCAGCATGATATCATGAATGCATGGACTGTTTTTTTCTAGCAATGTTGCTCAAAGTCCTTAACTTTAAATCTTCCTTTACTAGGTAAATCCATTATTTTTCCTTTAAAAGAAATCTATTGCTTTTCTCCTTTTTTTTGTCTTTAAGCTGACTTTAAAAGATGGAAAACATTTCTCTTTCTTTACATGGAGAACAACCATATGCTTTATTTGAATGTAGGTTATTTCAGTTTCAAACAAACAAAAAACCCCAGCCCAAAACACAAACTCGTGAAAACAAAGTCTCCGCAAGATCAGATAGTTTGTATCTCTCTTCTTGCAGTTGAATCTGAAAATAAAATAAAATGACAAGTGTCCTCATTGTAATAGCAGATTTCTAGGTTTTTACAAGCATAAACAATTGTTATATTTATAAGAGTTACTTATTTTCCTTTGATGCATCTTTTTTATAACTTATGAAATTTTCAATGAGCTGCACAGACTAGGCTCTCATACTGTGAGTGAGTGCTTGTCAGCAGCCCAGGTAGAACTTCTGGAGACTGGTCAGATGAAGTCATCCTCCTCCATTCAACCACTGAACTGCAGCAAAAGGCTAGCCAAAATGGATTTAAAACAGTTGTTCTTCTGCAGCAGCAATTACTGTAGTTGTTACAAGGAAGTTAGATGATCATAAATGGGAGGAAGAACAGTTCAGCAATTGTGAATCCTTGCTGCTACTCATTTCTCAGTATGGAGCCTTGAATGAATGGAATTAACTTTAGAAAAAAAATTTAGAAAATACAATTGAGGCAATATTTTACACTCTCCACCAAGATGCAGAAAAACTCATTAGTAAAAAGAAAATCACCATTACTTCCTTGCTATCAATTGCACAACAATTATATTCAAGTTTTTCCCATCTCATTTGATGGTTTGCATATATGTATGTGCATATAGGCTGCTTGGCCTATTTAAATAGTAATGGAAAGACCTGAAAAGTGTACTGCCTTATATGTATGACTTTTTGAAAACTTCTGTCACCTCTTTGACTAGCGGGGAGCTTTGCCATATGATGTTAGTGGACCAAGACTTTGCGCAGTGTTGCTGGCCCTTAGCACTGGAAATCTGCTGAAAAGCCAGTCCAATTTCCTGGCTGAAGTTGCATTTGAGGTATCTGTGGCTCTTAGCGTTGAACAGGAGAAAAAAGCTTACGCTTGAATAGATTTTCCTGACTTTTGAAGAGCATCTTGTCGTCTTATCTGTTGCAGACTGCTGTAAACACTTCTTTAACTGCTTCCAGAGCTCGTTTCCACAGGCACAACATTTGGCTATGCCATCTGATTACCACCGTAACAGAGGAAAACAGTCTTACACAGTCACTTTGTTGCCTGTGTTATACTCTATTATCATCCAGCCAGTGTTTACAGGATGCCACGGTTAACGCTGCCCAGATGCTCTATCTGTGGGAAACCTAGAAACCAGGCAGCACCGACCACCAGTGTTTTCCGAATTCAGCTGTCTTATCCGAGGTCTAGCCTGTTTGTGCAAGCTGGGGTCACCCCATGGGCTGGGTGTGCTGTCAGTTAGCCCTGACAGGAGATAGCACTGCTGAAGATGTTGAAGTCTGTGTTTAGGCCACTTACGGCTTTTCAGCAAACATTTTAGAACAAAGTGATGTGGTTTCACTGGCAGCTTGTTGACCTAAGAGCATTTTTTAACTCAAGACTATGGTAGGAATACCATCTCTTCTCTAACTACAGGAACATTTTAGGCAGTTGCTAGCAAAATACACGGATATTGCAAGAGTTGCATGGTTTCCAGAAGATAGACTGTAAATGCCATTTAGCCTGTATTTTCCTTTGGTCATTATTTTTGTATTTGGGTGTACATTTTTTCCATTTTACTATTTCACACATGTGCTGTTGACTACTAAAATCAAGCATATCAGCTTTTCAAGGATCAGCTTTCTTGGAATAGCTTGCTCTTAAGAGGCACACAAAATAACATTTTCTTATGACAGATTTTAGAGTGCATATATCACATTAGCGTACCTACTAATCCTAAGAATTGAAGAAGTAAAACCATTTTCAGCCATGCTGAGGGGATATTGGAAGAAAAATATACAATCAAACTATGTACTGTCACTATAAATCAATGCCAATGATAGCTTACTGAAAAGAGTTAATATTTTTCATAAAGTAAACACTTCAGAAGTGGTTGCATTCCACCAAACGCATATCTGGAGTGTAAAAAAAAGTCAATCATTTGTAGCACCTCCAACCTACAAATCGTGTAAAGGGCACAGAAATCTCTGGCCTACAGAACTTTTAAAAATTGTATATCTGTTATTATGGGTTTTTCATCATCTCTTCTTAAAAACTTTTTTTTTTCTTTTTAAACCAGGTTCTTTGGAGTTGTGTGTTTCTATTTAAGAAAGGTGGGGTTTTTTGGTTTGTTTCCTGTATATTTTGACCTTCTTATACAAGAAACTTCTGTGTACAATGCACAAATGACCCCATTAGCTGAGGTCCTACTATGCTTTTAAGCGTGTGAATAGACATTTCTTCCTTTAAGGGCTGGAGGTAGGGTTCTTTTAACTGCTTCATATCCACATTCCAAAACCTATTTAAAAACCTGAGTCGAAAGTCCAGCTGACAGTGAACTCTATTTTCAGCTAAAACCCCCTCCTCCCCCGCTTCACCACACAGTGTTTCTGCTGCTGGTCCACTTGTGATAAAGACCAAAACTGTTGTTTGGCTGACATGCAGAAGGAGTTGTTTATCAAAAGGAGGCTATTCTAGGAGGATATGCTCTTTAAACAGAACAATGGGGATTTTGAAGATAACCAAATCAGTACTACATAGGTGTTAGATCTGTTTTAAATTGTTTCTGTGTTGGAAAGTAGGAGGGGGGGCCGTGTATTTGGCTTTGAATCTCTGGCTTGCAAGTGTGAAATGGCTAAATCCAAATTAGCTGCCAACTGTGCTTTGTACTGCAGCTCATGCGCATCTATAGGGCATGAGCACAGCACCTGGGGAGCACAGTGCTGGGGGTGCGGGGAAAAGGGCCTCAGAAAATCCAATTTCATTTTATGATCCAGCTGTAACTTGTGCTTCACCCAGGGTTTTTTAATCCGTCCTTGGTGCTGCCTAGTTCAAATGGCAATTCCTAAAAGCAGATCTACAGGTAGAGTCATCTTTTACTAGTTAGATCAGGTTATAGACACGTGCCTATTCTGTTGGCATAAATTAACTGGTTTCTGGACACACAGAGAAGAATCAATAGCTGATAAGTGGGAAGAAAAACCAAGGAACCTTATGGGAAACTTAGTACAGAAATGTGCAGATGTATGTGATACATCTTTGCTTGCTCACCCCTTCTGCAGAGGGAGAATCTCACCAAGGATAAAGGTGACCTTCAAAGGCAAGGGAGAGGAATATTACATTTTCTGTCAAGCTTTTAGATGGTTGTTTCTCTTCTAAGCTATGACAATCCCTAATTTTCTCTAGTGAAAGCTTTTCTTCAAGTATTTTCTCGGATATTTGTGTTATTTTGGAGTAATACTGTAATACCTGTCACTGGGTCCAACTGAAAATTCCCCTTTCTCACTTACTTGCAGTGGTCTTTTGTGGCACAGTGATCTCATTTAAAAATCTCTTTCCAAAACTAAAAAAGTGAAGATTCCCTATATATAAAGAAGTATCAACTTTTTTTTTCCTTTTTTTTTTTTTTCTGGCTAACAGCCAATACTTCTGCCTGTTTTCATATAATGCCTCTATACATGAAAAGAAAAGGAGCAGAAAACTTTCTTCTTCTCTGGTGCTGATCATATGCAACTGATTTATTTAAGGCCACACAGTGAACTGCTTGCAAGAACAGGATGATTCTCTCTGCCAGTCATCTGGTTAAAGCTCAGCCTAAATAGGCTTGGATATTTGCAGGTGGTTCAGGAGAACATCTGGAGGTGCCTGCTTTTCCTGAAATGTCTGTTTTGATCGATTAGGGAAGGGGAGAGGTCTTTTCTATTCAGCTGGCAGACATCTCCTGGCCCCAAAGTTCAGGAATAATCTCTGTTTTCAGCTGTAAGTTATCCTACTTCTCCCTCCTCCAGTACAAATACAAACTTAAATTCTTTTAAATGTGGAAAGGGCACCTCAGTGATCCCTGCCTAATATCACTGACACAGTTTGGCATCCTCACCTGAGGCCTGGATTTATTTTCTTAAAGATTCCCACTAGGTAAACCCCATGGAAAAACTAACCCTTGACAGCTCTTGCTGTTTTGACCATCACCTCTTACAGCCAAGGGTGATGATGCGAAGACTAGGAGGGGCAGTCCTTTTGTTTGTGCTAGAGCCAGCCTTGCTGTTTGTTTTTTATTCTGACCTCAAGTGATGCATTTTCAGAAGCTGTATCACACAACTAGGGAGAAAAAGTGACTCTATGGTTATTCAGGCAGATGTAGGGATGCACTTTACACAGCAAGGTAAGCGGTGTAGGCTGATTATTGCAGGAAGTTTTGCCAGAGGCAGTGCTAGCATGAGTGACAAATAATGGACCCTTTTCTGTGCTTGCTTGGAATAATTGTGTCACAAGGGGACATAAGTATATCTCAGTCAACAGTGGCAGCTCCGCAGTTTCCTGTGGTGGGCAGTTCTGGTGGAATTATGTGCCATTCTCTGCTGTTAAAAGTTTGCAGACTGCTTCATAGGTATATTGCCTGGGATTTAACTAAAATAGATCTTATAAAACCAAAATGATCCTATTTAACTGAAATAGATTCCTAAAGAGGGATGGGGCTTTAATTAGTATGTCCCAGTACAGATTTAGGGGCCTATTGTTTGCCCTTATGTTTGAAAATGCTGCCTTTGACTTTTTTTTTTTTTTATCTTATCCAAGTCAAGAAACCGTACTTCCATTTGGCTGTGCATTTTTTGGCTTTGTTCTAATAATGCTTGACCTACCCACACAGATTTAACTGACTGGGAATAAGGGTTGTGCCTAGTTATCACAATAGCTCATATACATTGGCAGAGGTGACAGAAACCAGTTTTTATAACAATGTAAAGGGTAGAAACCCTCCTTAAGAGGAAATACATTCCCATACTTCAAATACCAAACAATTTAGCGGAGGAAGCGTTTATACATGGCCATGCTGCTAGAGTCTGGTGAGCACTTCTCTGTTTTGCGGGTACCCACATGCCGAAATTTGCCAGCGTATGAGCTCAGCGCATTGATTGCTGCTGCTTGAACTCTGGACTTGCTTTGCTGATTGGTTGTTTGCTTTAACCACAGCGCTGGATGGAGCCTTTGCAGACTATCGCAATGTAAATAAATACATGTGTGTTTGTTTCTAGGCTGTTTAAAAAAAAAAAAAAAAAAGAAAAAAGTGTATGTGTCAAAGAAGGGGGAAAAGCTGTTAAGGATTCATTTGCATGCCTTTGAGATGCAGGAGGCACAGGAAGCAATGGGTTTAGGGGAGGGCTAGCAAAATCATTCCGTAGGGGTATAACAATAGGGAAATATGGAGAGTGGTTAGATACTGTTAGATTAGATTAGTGCAGATTGATTTGGCGAGTGGTGTTTATTTTGCTATTAATCATACAGAGGTACTTAAAGCTTGCAGAAAAAGTCCTATTTCACAAATCAACATGAAGAATGGTTAGTTTGCTGGGTTGTTTGTTTGATGGGGTTTTTTTTGTATCATCCACAGGAATAGATTACAATTTTTTAAATATTGTTTTTTGAGGGTAAAAAGGCTAGACTAGAACTAGAAAATGAAAGGTGGCAGTAAAGTAGTTTGGGCTTACTAAATTGCTCTGCTGTCATGATTGTCCCTAGGCTGGATTTTTGTTCATCTTTTGTATTAGTGATTTTTTTTTTTTTGTGCTTTTGCCCTTGTTATAATTTTAAATGTGGTGAAATATGTCAACTCATACCAAGTTTTATGTTTCAGCAAAGGAGAGACTGCAAATAGAAAGAACAAATGAATTCACAGTTGGCTAGAGCTAATTTTGTGTAGTTACTAGCTTACATCATGGTTTTCTCTGCCAGTTAGCTGTTTGAAAGTAAAATAGGAGGCATGGCATGGCCTGAAACAGAGGGAAAGGTTGGCATTTCAGAGGGACAGCCTCTTCACACCATTGCCAAATCACCTTTCATTTACTTTGCATTTGTAGATGTAAAATAGGGCATAAGTCTGATGGCTGCAAACAATCCTTCTCAATACTTGTGGTTTCCCTTCAAAGGCTTTACTTGCTGTAAACTTTTTCTTACTTTTTGTGAGGGAGAAACCTGGTGTAAGACATGGCCATGGTGCATCACTGAGTTTGATGAAACTGCCTGTGATGAAGCCTCCCCACCTCTCTAGTGCACCTGCTGCTGCTCGCCGTGCTCCCCAGAAGAGCCTGGCTCAAAACAGCCACCCTGCAAGTAGGTGGTGATGCACGTAGCCAGTGGGAACCTTTTCCAGCAGTATGTTCCTCGACTAGACGATCCCTGTTCCACACCCTCAACTGTCTTCCCCTACTTTCTTCTGTACCGCTCTTTTATGCTTCTTTTCTCCTGGTTTAGCTACTTCCTCCTCTGAGGACTACACAGACGCACAGTTCCATCTTGTTTGCAATCTCTCTTAATCCCGCTGTGAGGGAGGGCTTCTTCCGTTGCTTTGCTCCCTTGTAATGCAACTAAAGCCACCATCAGCCTCATCTAAAGGAGGGACACGGTTTGTCATTGGAGCTTCTCCTGACCTCCAGCCCCCTCCTGTCAGGCACCTCTCTTTAACCTGCACCTTTAGTGGGTAAAGAGATAACGGGCTCCTGCATTTCTCAATGCAGGTCATTCTTGCTGGAAAGGGACCTGTATGATCTTTGGCAAATACACGTGTTTGCCACTATATTATTTTATCAGCATAGCCTTTTCGCGAGTCCCAGATGCTGGCCTATTTATCCACATTGGGTGACTGTTCTGCTTTCTCAATCTCTAGACCAAATTTGAGCTATCTATTAAGTGCTACAAAAACTGTCTGTAGGCTAGTACTTTCTGGCCTAAGTTAAACTGTAGGATGGATTTGTATTTTGCGGCATTTCCTTTGACCCACTTTGCTAAATTAGTTTCCAGTTTTCTTGAAAAAGGATGTCTTGTCTCCTTTCTGGTTTTGCTATTTCCTTTTGTTGGCTGAAATATTTAATAAAAAAGTTGCAGCAAGCAAAAGCCATGGACCAAAGTGTAAGTGGAGGAAATTTCATTGGCTGAACAATACAGAAGTTCAGACTTGGTGACCTTCATTTTTAAATGTATTTTCAGACCTTCCTCAATTCTTAACTTAATTGTCAAGATTTGTTTTTTCCCTTCAGTTGATTGAACTACTTACATTAGGCAAGCTGAAAATAAATCCTTTTCTTGTTCAGTTCTTACTTTCATGATGCTTGTGATGATGTCATTGTATTTGCTCTTTGGTCATCCGCAGAGTATTTCATAGTACACACGTTGCCTGGTAATAAACCAGTGGACTCCCTCTCCCTGTATTGATTTTTTGAGAGCAGAAAAAGGCAGCTTTCACATCTTCATTGTGCATTCTAAGTTATTTTAAAAAAGGAAGAAAGGAAAATGAGATGAATACTCTCCCTGCCCCTTTGTAGTCATCTCTTAAACACGTGGTACCATGCTTGGAAATGGTGAGTAATCCTTACCTTCGCAGCTCTGCCAGCCTGGCCGTTTCAGGTGAGAAATGAAGCGTTTTGCTGACACAGGGCCCTGCTTACTCCAGTGAGTTTCTCTTTGTGCCTTTTGAGATGCCAGAAAATCTAGTGCATAGGTCATGCAAAGGGAAATTAATTTGGTGCCATCTTGTTTCAGGTCCCGCTTATCCTTATCATGTGCCTGTGCTCTCCTCCATGGGCTGGCAGAGGCTCCGCGGAGCAGCCCGTGACAGAAATAGCAGGGAGAGCTGCTTTGGGCTCAAGTGGGGCTGGCTCCCCTGCCTTTAGGGAGGTGGCTGGCTCCACGCCTGCCCTTGCCATGTGTGCCTCAAGCCAGCAGTGTCACACTCCCTCTCCTCCTCTCTCGTACTCGCAGTGTTTCTGGATCATTTAAATAAGATCGTCCTGAAAATGTAGCATGGCAGTTTTAGAGGCTGACTTTAGGCAGAGTTTACGTGTTAGACGCCAGATCCTGCTCGTCTCTGTACAGATATACCTGCTCTGAATTTACCTTAGCTGCAGGGAAGTGCTCAGAATTGCAAACGTGATCGAGAGGAAAAGGGCTTGTCTGTGTTGTTTGGAAGGCCAGCGTGAGTGGGGCGCATGAGGTGGTTGTGTCAGGGTTTGATGTCTTGGGGCTAGCTGGAGCCGTATCAGTGCAAACCATACGTAGGAGGCTAGGACAAATGCGGTGAAAGCCACAACAGAAGATCCTCTCATCTCAGCGCAATGCACCTATACCAGGACTTTGTGGTATTGCAGCTACGTAAGTGTGGTTCAAGCATTATAAAACAAAACCCTTCCAGATATCACAAATCATTCTCCTTTTTCTTCGTTGTTTCAGTCTTACACCACCTTCCAGCCTCAAACTCCTTAGCATCACACTCTAGACTAAGCATAATAAATCTTGCCCTCATTTTTTAATCTTCTCCTGTTGCACACACCCAGCATGCTATGGAGACTGTGGCATTCCTTTTGTATTATTTTTCTGCTTTCAAGGTATACCTACTGTTTAGCACTCTCCTCATTCAGACCGTTACTGAAAAACCGACATATTTCTGTTCCGTGTGAATTTGACAGTGTGAAATGTGTGCACCAGAAACTTAACTGTAACCACCTGCTGTTTTCTCTATAGTTACCAGTAAGCAAATCCACTACAAGTATTTGTATCTCCACTTTGGATGCCAAAGAGACATTGATAGCTTTTGAGCCAATCATCTGTTGGTCTGACGTGAAAAATAACCTCACTGGAGTTAGGAACCTTGTCCTCTGTCTTTCTACTGTTTGAGAATTCATATTGTAGCTATGATAGTTTGGGTATTGCAACATTGTTGGAGCCATATGGAGATACCCAAATTTGGCCTAGTCCTAGGTTTGGAAATAGCTTAATTTCATAGAGTTAGCAGCTATAGCTATTTTTGAAAATGTTTAAAGTCTGCACATATGCGGATAAACTTTAGAGGACCTTTCTTAGCGCTTATTTTAGCAGTGTGTTTCAATGGTTATGCTAGTGACCTTTTTCATTACGAGAATTCATGTTAATTCATGGCAAGCCAGAACATTATTATAAACTTCTTGACTGTTCCATTTTTTTTAGGGCTTTGAAATGTAATCAAAGGTGGATTTATCTGATACTAAGAGATGAAACTGTTACCAGCCTTAGGTTTCCTCCCTTTTATTTTTCTAGGAGGTTACTGCCAGAGTAAACTGAAATTGGAGGTGGTTTATGTTAATGCTTCAGCCTGTAGACTTCACTTGCTCAGGAGTTTATCCAGGAGGATCAGCTGATCCCCCTGCAGGATGGTGACCTCTGGCAGAGACACAGGACAGAGACAGCTGCTCCGGCTCTCCCAGCCAAACCTGCTTAAGGCGGTGAGTGGGAGTTGTTAATACCATTATTTGTTTTATTGTAGGGCTAATAGATTTTTGTGTGTGTGTGCTTTATTACAACAGAATACATGAAATAGAAGTGAAAGAATAATTGACTGTGCTACTTCGGAGCTGGTTTCCAATTATTATTCCTTTTTATTAATGAGAGCCTAAAATGAAAAGTATCTAGAAGCATACCTGGCTTTAAACTTTCCAGTTGTATAAAAAGGCAGCCCACCCTGAAACGTCTGGTGCCATGGGGGTATACAGTGCTTTTAGGAACACAGGGCAAGGGTAATTTTTAATTAGCTTAGTCTTCTTATTTTCCTCCAAATATAGATAGGCACTTCTTAGCTTTCTCAACTTTAGTACTTGAGAATAGGCAGCCAAATGTGCTCTGGGAACTCTTTGCTTTAGAAAAATGGGAATCTGAAAGTTTATTTCTATTTTAATAAAGAGAGGATAAAGTTTTTAATGATGATAGCTTTATGGAAGTGCAACCCTTTCCCTCCCCCCTCCCCCCCCCCCCCCCCCAATAATTCCCTTTATAAACAAAACAGAGATAAACCAAATACTTGCTTCACAAGCTACTGCAGGGATCACATTGGCATTGTGTGCTGGCTTGTGAAGTGCTGCGTCCTTGTTTCAATATGCCCAAGCCCTGAAACTCCTAGAGAAAGACGCGTGTTCTGTGGGAGCTACCTCCTATGCTCAGGCCCACTGCAAATCTGCAAGTAATGGTCCTCTCAGGAAAGAAGCCGAGGGCACTTGGCAGTGGAAAGTATCTTGCCCATACTGGAGATGGTGACAGAATTGGCAATGAGGAGGTGACTAGTCATTCTGCAAGGCCTGGTCTGGGGCCAGTTTTCATTTTCGTCTTGTTCTCTTTCTGTTTTTCTTTCTCTCTTGCTTTTGTTATTTATACCAATGAGCAAATGTTGCTTATTTTTAGCAGGCTTTCCATTTTGCTCAGGCGCTGATCCTAAGTAATGGAATGCCGGTGGCCCTCCCTAGGGCACCATCCCACCTCTAATAAGAGCAGACAAATGCAAGCTTTGGTGTAGGGAGTTATTGATTTGCTTCCAGGCAAGTAGGTGTGTGCAATACATGTAAAAGGTGCCCATGCATACCATATATTAGCACTCCAACATCTTAGCAAATGACCTTGCATGATCTGCCTTGGGCTGTTGGTGAGAAATTATTTCTTTATGTTGTGTAGTTCCATAAAGCAAGCAGCCTTGCAACTTGCTTATTTTAGAGTATATAAAACCAACACTAAAAAAATCAAACACACCCAAATACACACACCCATTTCCACAAACAGAGCAAAAGCAAAGTCCTCCCTTAAGTGAAGTCAGCTTCAGTTCTGGGAGCAAAGTAGATGGGTCAATTCATGGAAGCAGATGTAGGAGTTACATAGGTGGGAGTATGTGATGCAAGTGGCGGTTTTTTTCTTTTCTCTTCTAGATCTTGTGTCACTGGGTTATTGCAGAGATGCTAAAACAAGGGACAACAGAGTCCTGAGGGAAGCGGTATGGGAGGACTTCCCCTGAGGTGTGGATGTCCAGGGAGCTCCTGCCTCACAGATTAGCAGCTGACCAGCAGCATCTTCCACTGACTGTCCTAGCAGCTTTATGTCTATTTTCCTACTTTAGGAGACAAGTGTATGACCTTAGACACTGCCCCTCTTCTACACCCCTTTAGGTTGGAAATAAAATGTAAGGGAGGGTGTATCCAACCTAAGACAACAAAATTTATCCTTTCCTGTCCTTATGCAAAGTTTATCTAAAAGAACTTCAGAACCAAGCAGGAGTAGCTACATACTTAAACTGCAAGTCAGGAGATGCAGACACTTATGTCCTGCCCATCCATGCCAGTCCTGCATCTCCCTGAGGTACGAGGGACTTGCTGGGAGAACACGTGCCCTTGATCACTGCTGCCTACTTTGCATCAACTGAATTTCACTCCTAATGCTAACATTTGTATTGCTTTTGGTGGGGTGTTTTCTGGCTTATGCCTATTGCAGTTTTGGCTGGAAGGAAAGCGGGTGAGGAGGTTGTCCCACACCCTCAGTGTCACTGGGATCCCACCCAGCCTGCAGCCATAGCTGCACAACTGCTTTGTTCCCTTGGTAGGGTCTGGCTTAGTTTAAACACTTTCTGTAGGTTTTTGTCTTCCCCATTTTCAGGCCTGACTCATTTTGATAGGTTTAGGGACTTACTACATGCATGCTTATGCTGGCAAAGGAATCTAGTTGCTGCTGATGGAGGAAGACAGGAGGCTAGGGGGATATTACTCGGGTGTAGCCAAAACAGCTGATGGCCCAGTGCTTAATTTGCTAATGCCATGTCTACCCAAGTGTTCTCACTTTTGGTGCTGCTAGGGAGTTATCATTCATTGCAATTGAAACATATTGGAGACAGGAGAAGAAGAAACCTTGTTTAGGAAACAAAGTTATGCTGCCTTTGACAGGGACCCAAATGCCATTTCTACTATAGATCTTTGTAATCCTTCCACCTTTTCACCTGCTCCAGTTGCTGCTGGTTTTATCCTTACTCTGGTGGATCTCTGTGATGAAGCACTTGTGCCAAGTTCCTGTCTTGTTACTGTCATTCAAGATCCAGCTTTTATTAACTATCCTGAACCCGGTGAAAGGGGGGAAGCTATCTATTCTGAAGCTCCTCTTTTAAATTCAGCCCTGTTTGTATGATCTGCATGCCTCTCTGCCCCCAAATTACTAAAACTGCAGCACAGTTGTCCAAGGCTTATTTTTTAGTAAATGACTCTTATAACTGGCATTCAGATTAGCTACCATCTTAGTCTGAAATGCAGCAAGACGTTTAACATGTGTGGGATACGATACCCATCTCAGATAAATACAACACTGCATCAGTAGATGTTTTCATATTTTCAGGTAAGCAGCCTGGTGTTGGGGAAAAAGGCTAGTCTATTAACACCTCTGCTCAGAGCAAGCCAACTTCCTTTCTACATGGAATAATTATTTTTTCACATAAGCCCTGTAGTACCTCTGCTATGTTTGCACTTCTAAGTCTCAAACATTGCAGTACAGATCACCCTTTATGAGTGGAATTTGAGGTCATGTGTCTGCATTTAAAATTCACTGTGCACGGGCTATCATGCACTGGCTTGTCAATTCTGTAGGCATAGGGGCTATGGGTCCATATTTCAGGTATGAAGAAAGTAGGGCCTTTTTTGTGTTTAAAGCACCCATGTGTGCAACTCACAGCTATGAGTACCTTTGGCAGAGCTTTATAAATTCTGTTGATTCATAGCTGGCATCTCACTATCTGTATGGGCAGGATTACATATAAATATATATGTCCTGTACATAACAGGACCATTTAGAGCATCCCTACAGCATAAAATTAAAGTGAACTTGGGCACAAAAGTCATTATATGTCTGTGGAAGACTCGCTGGGGAGAACATTAAAAGGCCTTTTGTCTGCCGTAGCCCAGGGCTCACAAGTGATTTTAGGTGGCTGGTGATCCATGCTTCTGTTTATACAGTTCCAGCACGGATTAAGGATCTTTAACCAAAGACAGTTGAGAAATAGGTGATGGTGGGAGGAGTGATTGTAACCAGCATGCCAAGGAAATGTCAGAGATAGGAAGGCTTCTATCCTGGATCATGAATCCTGGAGCTTTCATGGATAAAAAGTTGCAGCTGGATTTGGAGAGGGTGTAATGACACACAAATCTTTGGTTTAATCATCTTCTACCGTCATGCCCAGGGTTGGCTTACAGAAGATGAAAAAAGCTAATGAACCCTGAGGAGGACTGATCTGCAGCTGTCCTCAATAGCTTTCTTGAAGGAGGTCTCTTTTCATTGCACATATAACTGCTGCATGTTGCTGTTTTGAGCAGCTGTGTCTTGGCTACTCCAATATGCTCGTTGCTGCTGGAACTCTCTCTTAAAACTCTGGCCAGCACCTGAAAAAATATTGTTATTTAGATGGCATTAACATCTAAGTTCCAGCCACAATTTTGTGCTGGGCACACAAGAGTTGAAATACAAGAGGCTGTCCATGCCCTAGAAAGCTTATTTTCTATCTGCAGACATTTAACTTTGAAAGAGGAAATGGGTAAAGGTGATCTATTTTTTTTCATCCAATATGAGCTGGCTAGACCAGTCAGTGAGAATCTTAACAGGTCTGAGATTGCAGTAAGATTGGAGCAATCTGGCAGAACCACAGAAAATTTGATTAAAAAAAAAAAAAAAAGTTGTGTCAATCCACACTCAGCCGGACTAGAAGAAGGACCTCAGAAATGAAGGGTAAGACAGAATTTCAGCTTCTCTTACTATCTTTACCACCAGATTCTTGTGTATCTATATACAAAACCTTTCACTGCTGTACTAGATTCAGAGTTTATACCTTGTGCTGCTGTATGCCAGAATCTGTTAATCTTGCACCAATAGCACAATTCACAAGGGGCATGCCCAAGTGAACTGGAGTGACTGTAACTATGCTGGTGCAAGAAGTTCCCATGTAAGGTGAATTCTTAGTCATGGAGAGTATGAAGTTGTAGAAGCAGACTGACGTGACAACCTGAAGGGGAAAAAGGAACAAAGGTGAATATATTGATGCAGTATGTCCAGTGGTACAGCACTTCAAAAAGCAAATGGCTGTGCTGCAAAGAGGAAGGCAGTCCCCTAATTTCCAAAATGTAAAAAAAAAAAAAAAAAAAAAGTCTGAAAGGCATCTGTCTTTGCTTAGCGGATTTTTTTTTTTTCTTTTCTTTTCTTCTTTTTTCCCCAGCATATTTCCAGCTTTTTAAAATCAGAAATGTTTACTGTGGGGAAACTATTAATGAAGCCCAGTGGAATGGTGACAGGAGGGGTAAGTGCATATAAATTCAGGAATTGAAGGGGTACATTCACAAGGAAAAAAGGTGCATTACCAACATCTGTTAACTAAAATATGATAACTAGCTGGAGGTAAGGGTTTAAGGCTGTCCTCTGTGCTAACAGGCCCATGTAGGGAAACTGGGAGAGCCCTGCGGTGAAAATTGTAAGCTGTCTGAACACAATGTTCAATACTGTGGCTATGTTTTTAAATTACTGCAAGTAAGGTGCCTTTTTGTCCTAGCAAGGATGAAGCATTAAATTAGATGTTTTGCAAATATTTAAATACATGCTTTTGTTAATATATTATTGGCTAGTTAATATTTTGAATAAAATTAATCATTGTGAAAGCTTTAAAAATTAACTCTTTGCAACTGATTGTTTAATCATAATTAATGGCAGTGAAGGAAACCTGAAACATTCAGTAGATTCAGCAGTAAAGCTGAGGAGGGTACCTTCTGAAATTCTCTAATATTTCTGATGCAAGAACAGAAGCAGGGAATTTATTTTAAGGAATTGCTTTTGGAAGAATATCCCTGCTAGCAATTTCTTTTTTATTCATGGAATATCCAAAAGAAGGGAAAACTCTGGGAAGGAAACACAAATAGAACTGCCACTCACTGCTAAAGGCTTTAATATGACGCTAACAAACCATAGCCCTTCCACCGCGTAGCTGGCAACATTACCACCCATCTGTGCCGAGTGGGATGCGCAAGCAGAAGTCAGGGCTGAAAACCCTCCACCTGTTTTCGGCAAGTAAGTGCGCGCACACTGAAGTTACTCAGCGTATTCGTTCCGTCTTTGGCGGTCTGGGTGATGTTGTTACTACTACTTTTCTGCTGTCTCATATCTCCCACCGCCATGTGCCAGCTGATAGGGGAGCTGTGACATACCACACCCCCACGGCCAGGAAGGGGGTCACATGGACTGGTCTCATCCAGAGCACTTTAAAGAAACTGATAAGCTCTATCTCGTTTAACTTGGCCTTTGGAAGACACTTGTGGAAATTTCTGCAAAGGAGGTGACATCAGTTGTTGTCACAGCTGCTGTGTAAGTCTGCAAGACTGCGTCTGTTCAGTATCTGGCTGGGGTGTGTATGTGTGTGCAAGTAGATATTGTTAATAGATTGCATTTAAATCAAAAACCAGTTCATATGAAGTAGGTGAGGAGGTTTGCTCAGAATATGTACATTATCATTGAGACTTGTGGCAATGATGGAGTACGTAAACTTAATAAAGCAGAAAGACGACCAGCTTTGGAGGGCCGATGTTACATTTGAAACAAACCTTCTCCCCGGGGAATTCCAAGTGTTAGCATGTGGGACATACTCCAGCTGCTAACTGCTCACACTTAAAATAAACCAGGCAAAATCCCATATTCAGGCTCTACAAACTGAGACAAGCTGCTATTGCAAACCTTTCATCTCCCTTTTTCTTCCAGTTGGGTCAGAATGACAACAAATATTTTTGAAAGGGCATTTAAACCTTAGTATTTCACACAGCTCTCCTTGTGCTTCTCTGAAGTGACATGTTTCTCAACATAGTTATAAATTTAGTAAAGAATCTGGTTTGTACAGGTTGAAACACTGTCCCAGGAAGGCTGGAAGGAATTAAAAAAGGGTTAGAAGGAATATTTCTACATTGTGTGACAATGACATTGCTACCAATACTATTGCTTTCTAACCTAGGTATATTTGAAATCACAGCATGACTTCATTAACAGAGGACTATTCTCCTTATTAAATTGAACTGGGGAGACCCTTTTTCTTAAAGAGAAACACATGTGACTTTAGGGTGGCTTGCTTTTTTTTTTTTTCCCCTTAACATATTGAAGAGCAAATAATTTAATGTGTCTGTGGAAGACACCATAGCAGAATTTCAGGAAAAAAGACAGCTGGGAGATGCATGGTTGTTTGACAACTAGAATATGAATAACTTTGAGGAGGTCTGAAAATAGACTACGGTACTGCTTGCTTTGTCTTGTGGTTTGAGATTGACTTCAGTGTGGTGGTTTTGTGTTTTTTTTTTTTTTTAAATTTTAATAAACCTCTGACTATAATTTATTTCTAAGGTACTGAGATGCTTGGGAGGGGTGGGAAACAAGCAACTTAACGCAATCTATGCAAATAATGTCTAAAATTTTTTTTTAACATCCTATATGAAACTTCATTCATCAAGACTACTCAGTTTTTCTGTGATAAAACCTGTTGAGCAATGTAGTACACAATGTTTAGGAATTTCATGTTCTTATTACTGTCAAAGCACAGATATCAAGCTATACCAGTCAGCTTGAAAGGTGTACAAGTGACTGACAACCTACCTTCCTGCTTCTTCTCTTCTTTCTTTAGACACAGACACACAAATTCTTGTTCAAACCAACAAGCTTATCCAGAATATTTTTATAAGAGTGAACTCTGCCAGGCAATAGTTAATCACATACAGTGCTAGGGATATCTTTTGAAGGTATCCTGAACACTGTGACAGAAGTATTTGTCACTCAAACTATTTATAATTCTACAAGTTTGGAGGGCAGACAGATGTTTATTTTTCGTATGAAATGGCGGCTCTTCCTTTGTATAAAAGAAATGGGCTATGTCTGTATGGATACGTCGTGCAGATCTGGAGCGTGCCGTTTTTGGGAAATGCCATGTTTGCACCCCGGACACACTGCTGCTCACCCGATTAGCCTTTCTGTCTTACAGATGACTTTGTAGCTCTGTGGCAGCCAGCCTGTTGTCTGCTGGATGTCTCATTTCTGTGGACTGTTGGAAGAGGTCAGTGCAGGGTAACTCAAGAAATGTGAAGCTGTTGTCTGCGTAGCACCTCCATTAGAAAATTTTTAAGGGCTTCCAAATTGAATAAAACTGTGAGCCTCAGCTTTAGTGTTAACCACAATTTTATCTTTTCTTTTTTTTTTTTTTTTTTCCTTTGGATGGCATGCAAAACTATACTAAGGCCAGTCAGCCTTTCAGAAATAAGACTGATAACCATCACAGTTTTTTTGTTTTGTTTTTTTTTTCTTATTTTCTAAACCACCTCAAGCAATTAGTTTTGAGAACTTTTTGACAAAGTTTACATGCAGGTCATCCTTCCCTCCTGTTCCTTGTTACGTATCTTGAATTATTCTTAACTCTGTGTTTCTGGGAATCGTGGGCAATGTATAGAAGCAACGCCTTCAGCAGGCACGCGAGGAATGTTATGAGGGTAGCAAGCTTCCCGTTTCCCTGGTCACTCAGAAGATTTATGTGCCAGTATAATGAGAATGAATGATGAGCTGTTGTTCATTGACAGAGACCTTATGGGTCTGTCTATGCACGAGGGTTTTTGGAAGTTGATAACCTTTGTGCTTTAGGTTTTGTTTTGGATAGATAGAAGATGAGAAAATAGTTACTGGTAGATGTAAAACTGGACAGAGAAACTGAAGGGCATTAGCCCAGCTCTGGCAGTAAAGCGGAAAATCTGAGCTATTTATACAGTTGGAAACAGAGTTGGGGAATTTTCATTGTTTTGGCACACAGTATCGGCTTTTATAGAGTCAGGAGACGCTTCTGCGTAAAATTTCAGTCTCTTCTATTTTTTAGGTCTCTGTAAGACGATGTGATGTATTGCAGCTTTGGTCTGAGCACTGGCCAAGTATAAATGGAGGGGCAGATTTTGAACTCTGAAACTGAGAAGTCTCTAGGTCACTCTAAACTTGCCTGGAGACAAGGCATGTTAAAGTATTTTTTTACCGTTCAAGAGCAAGATAAAATGTCCATAGACAGAACCACTATTACTACTATATAAGTTATTCACTTCAACACCTTTCTCATATCATATCAAGTTAATGACTATTTTGTGCATCTGGTATACATCCAGAAACCCTGTTGTAAAGTCAAGGTTGCATGAGATATCCCAGTTTGCATTAGTAAATGCTATAGCACACTATATTATTTTGACAAGTATCATAAAGCTATGTAAACAGAAATGATACTTTTAAGATTATTTTTTTCTAAAGCTTACAAAGTAAAGATTAAATACTGAACTTTGATTTTCAGATATATTACACACACACACCCACCCATATCATAAATAGTAAATTGTTGGGTACCTAAAAGATAAAAGCCTGAAATTTTTTTGCTTTTATGCACCTAAAATTTAGCCATGTTTAACAGAAGCCTAAGTATTATGTCTACTGGAACCACATTAATTCCAGAAGAAAACTCTGTCTTCTCAGGTATTTATCATTTCATAATATCCACTTTCTTAAAAATTTTGGTTGTTTCAAATGTTCCAGCAGCTCCATGTTATAAGCTCTTGAGGCTGACTTAAAATTTCACTGTGCATTTTTGAAGTTTGATAGAGAACTCAAGACAGAACTTAAGGGCTTAGGTCCTATTCAGAAGTTACCTATGTGCAAAAACTTTTTTCTGAAGCATACGAGAAAGAACTGGGTGCTCTCATGCACTTGCCTGAAGATAATTGGAAATCACTGTGATTTGTTTTTCAGAAACAAGAACCATTAAAAAACCTCTCTTGAAAATACAAAAAGCACACACATTTTCTTTTTGAAAGGCATTAACTTAGTGTTTTTATGTGTACCTACAATATGGTGGTTGGAATGGCATTTGGAAGCGCTCCTTAACAATAGCCCCATCACCGTCCTCGTATCTGGGCTGGCTGTAGTGGAGACAGACTGTTATTTACACCTGCATCATTGTATAGCAACCCATGGAAGTTAGAGGCATAACTGTGTACGTTGCTTAGCATTGGCAGCCAGGCCAGATAGCAGCAGCAGTGGGGAGACTCTTATGTATGCTATGCAAAGCCATGGACAACGACACTTGTTGAGCTGGAGGTCTGATGGAGAGAGGAAGCAGAAGGATCAGCTAGAACAGCCGCGTTCTCCCACGTGGTGCAACCAAAGGAGAAGGAAGGGGACAAAACTGCTCTCTCAGGAGTTCCATCTTTCCTAGGTGTGGGCCTGTGCCTAAATGATTTCATTCAGCTCTGAACTTGTAATGGAAAATCTTGCATGATTACGACTTAATAGACCATAGTCTGTATTTATGGCTGAGTTGGCTTGAGTTAACAGTACCTTTGGAGATATACTGCTTGCAAAACATGCACCACTAGCCAAAGCATGCCTTTTATCAAGATGGGTTAGGAATATCCAGTGCTTCCCTACAGGCATGTCGCTACCTGTAGCTGAATTTAATAACATGTATATTACTAGATTATTGTAGTGTGGTTTATACTGGCTTTTTTCTTCATTCTTTTGAATCTATTTATTTACTTAATTTTCCTACCATAAAAAAAAAAACAAAACAAAACCTATGAACACTTGCAAAAGCAGGCTCAGGTAGTGAGACTGGACTGAAAGAAGACATTTAGGTTCTTAGGATGATGCTTAAAAGAGCTCAGCTGTACTACACAGCCAAGTACACTGTAGAGATCCCTGAGCTAATGCCATGATCGGAAGCTCTGTTAGTGGTGTTGTGTTCTCCCTGGGCTAATTAACAGGGGTGCCTCTCAGCATACCTAATTAGCTCCATTCCTGCAGCATCCTCAGGGGCAAGGCTAATTAGCGTGGGTGCTTTGCTATACAGACACAGCTATGTTGCCTCTGGGATCTAAGCTAGCATCCGTGCATGGCATTGCAATGTACCATGTAGACAAGCCAGTTTCCTCAAAGCTACCTCAGGATCTCTAACAGCTTTTTGCTGTATAGACTTGCCCAGTGCGTTAATGAGACCCCAAAAGCTTACATGGGGAGAAGAATAGCAACTCGGGATGTGGGCCAGAGGGTAACATTTTGGGAGACAGATGTTTTAGGGTGAGTCCCAGATTCATTTGCATTTACTTTACCTCTGCATCTACTTGTTACCTTTGGATTAAAGACAGTATTAAAAGTAAGCACCGGCTACAGTGAGGCAAAAAAATAGGCCTATATTGAGGTGTATGAAGTCTGAATCTGCTACCTTGCAGCTTGCTGGTTTTTGCTTTTAGGTTCTCAGCTAAACTTATAGCTACTAAAAGATAGTCATGAACTAATGAACTGAAGCATTTTTAAAGCATATTTCCCCATTGCCGTGGTCAAATAATAATGGTAACTAAATATTCTTTATGGTTTTACAGACCATACTCTCTCTCTGATCTTGAAGTGCTTTGCAAGCATGAGTAAGCACAGCTTCACATGAGCCCTGTGATGAGGCAATTCAATGATTCCCATAGTACAAGTAGTAAATCTGAGATCCAAAGACCAGCCAAAAGTAACGTGCATTTATTAGAAAGAACATGTCCTCTCTGGTTTAACCTATTCTTGCACTGTGCTCCTCAGAATTTTCTTGTACTGACATTTTTCTTATCAGCACTATTTTAACCCACTGATATCAGGTGATTGCAGATTCAGTTTAGCTGAACTGACCTGAAAATGTTGCATTGCACTATACAAGAGCTGCAGAAAGGTGGCTTATTATTCACAAAGGGGCTGTACACTGCAGAGAGCTGATAAACAAAAGATCCACTGTTTCTGTCTTCTGCTTACAGTATCAGTAGCAACAGGCTGCACTGATACCTTCCCTGATAGCTCAGCCTTGCACAGAAAAACCGTGCCATTTGTGGTTGCAAATTCCAGCCTCTGCATGGAGTCCTCAGGGGCTCAGCACCTCCCAGGAGCTCAGTGGGAAACTCTTCCCTGCAAGTGGAAAAGATCCGTCAGAGACGGCCCAATACATCTCTTAATTTTGCTTCACTTTATTCTCATCATTCTAACAACCCCAAAGATACATAACATACAGCTCTCCAATTTTCTCTTCTTCCCACAAGGAAAGCCTGTGGCTACACCTGCATCATATCTGAATTGATCTTGGGAGTGGTCTGAAGCCTGCAATGCTCATCACATCTTCGCTGCACAGAGTTCAGGTTGCCTATGAGCTCTACCTCCTCCGGCAAATGATGGTGATGCCCATTTATGAAAGACCCTTTCTTTACTGGGAGGACAGACCGGATATATGGAAGTGACCTGGTCAGGCAAGGGGGGGTGGCAGCTGGAGTCCCTCTACAGCCATGTATGCCCTTCAGTGCCTTGACATGCACAGATCAGCCCAGAATGCATACCAGCAGGTAAAAAATCTAGACAGTCCCTAACTATGTCCTTAAGTTCAGCCTCAAGGATGAACATTACCTAAAACAGAGAGCAGAGGTAGCCTGTGCTTCTGTCACTTCCAACAGGGAGAAGTACTGTGAGTGACGCTGAGCCTTTGCAACATTTCTGTAGTAATGCAGGCAGAAGAGGGAGTCTGTTGCAGCCAAATCACGTTGTGGCTAGTTCCGCATCCACCTGCCAAAAGCAGCAACCTACCAAACCCTACTGTGGTGCGAAAGGGGTCCACCTTCCCTACCTTACTGCTTTGATCAGTTGTAGTTAGGCACAGCAGGTGAGCTTTCAAACAAGAGGTGAGTGAGCCCTTCTAGTTAGAGCTCTTTACAATAGCCTCTTCATAGAAATGTCTTCTGGTTTTAACAGGTGATCATGTTGCAGTTAGAAAACAGCACTGGCTACATGTATGGATCCTCCTTCATTGAAATCCTGGAAACATTCTTGCTTGAACTATGTGCAAAAGAGATCTGGGATTAAAAAAAGGTCTTGTGAGCAAAGGGGAACAAGAGACAATAAGAGATGTGTGTCTCAGCAAGACTTCCACAGAGAAGCCTCAACATGTGTGCAAGGTGAAAAAGAATAACAGGATGACTTCAGCATTGGCTTGCGATGAGCAAGGGAGGGCCCTTTTCATCACAGTCTGGCAGAGAAATGTATAGCTTCAGAAGAGGGAGGAAGTACAGATCCTTACTTCAGAAATATAAATCCTTTTTTAATAAGTGACTGAAAGTAGTTCCTAAAGAAAGTCAGCTTTCCTGATCCTCATATCTTCAACTCTTTCCCTGCATCATGGAATGCTGCTATTGCTTTCACTTTCCTGCTTTGCTCCATCTCCTGTGTGTTTTAGGGAGAGAGTGAGTGAACAGTGCTACCTTACACAAAGGGGTCTCTAAAAGGTCAAAACCCAACACTAAGACCTGCACCAGGAATAGCTGGAAGCCAGGGCAGTTGCAGAGTTCCCAACGGCTGCATGATCCCAGTCTGAGACATCAACAGGGTAGGGCTACTGGCCTGAAAAGGAAAAGGCACCCACATTCTTCCTGAACATGATTTTTTTTTTTTTTCTTCCTGAGGATTAGGTTCCAGTAACAGATTCATCTTGCCTATCTTGAGCAATGCATCTAGTCACCTAAGCCCTGTTTATAGTCAGTGAGGCTAAATAAGCATGTCCAGAGGGCAATTCATCCCACCTGTGTTAATTTGGGGAGGTAGGGGTGGTGGAAATAAGTGCCCCTGGGAAGGGCCTGCCTACTCCAGCTGACCACACAGTGAGGCTAGGCAACTTTCTGGGGCTGTTTTTTGTCCATGGCAAAAGTCTGAGTAATGCAGTGCTGCCTGTGTTTCTGATTTGGCTGAAGCAAGGAAGTACTGGAAAATCTATGAAAGCAGCTGTTACTTTGCTGTTCTCAGGCTGAAGCCCTGAACATTAACCAGGCGTCACAAAAGTGTAAATAAGAGTCCACACATTTGAATAAAGCATGCAGATAAGAAAACCACTTGTAATTTAAATATGCTTGTACTTGAACAATTGCTAGCAGGATCTGAACACAAAAAGTGAAGTCAGTTTTGGTCTGTTACTGTTGAAGTTATGATCAGGTTCAGAAGCTATAATAATTTACAGAGAATATGATACCCTTGAAAATGATTTTGCAGCACAGATAAAACATAATGAATCTCCAGTGCCATAATGCAAAATTTTCCACTCCTCTCCTTATGTTCTATTCTGATATCTGTAATCCACCAGTTTAAACAAAACAAATGGTTTTTGATTTACTTTGGGCAACAAAAGTCAAGGCTAATTTTCATAGAAGTATTTAATTTTAATATTGAGATAAGAATGACCAACCCAGGTTCTGACAGACAATTTTATCAGTGCAGTCCAATGTATAACTCTTGATAACACTTGTCCTGAATAAAAAGCAGGTATACTAGCAGAGATGAGAGATTTCCCAGCGTAATGCATCCCAGATGATTCCAGTCTGGGCATACTGCATATCTGTGCAATCTGAGTGAGGCTGGCAACTATGCCTTGCTCTCTGCTGCTGGGTTTCTGCTTCTTTTGTTGGAGCCAGTGGCCAGCCAAGGTGCTCAGCACCCAGCAAGGCTGAGTCTGCTGGCCTCCAGCATGGTGCAGAATTCTGCTGAGAACAAAAAGACTCATGAGAACAGCTCAATTCTGTGCTTTTCCATCAGTGGATTGCTCTGCTGATTTTAGCAAAACTGTCCTTAGCATGTGTGTGTCAAGGGCGGACAGTTCCTCTTTAAATGACCTTCCTTCGTGTAAAGCCAAACCCAGAGCAGTGATTTCTCTTTCCCTGCTCTCTTTTCAAATTTCTGGAGCCTCACTGGGCTAAAAATAAATACTTAAAGAAATCTGGGGTTTATGTGAAGGAGCAAATTTAAATAGGAAACAAGTTAGCAAAAAGTTTCTTGCTGAAACTTGAAACTATACTGAAACATTAGGTCTAATGTCCCAGAGCTGTTCTCCTGCCGTTCTCTTCATGACCTGATTTGTGAATTTACATGTGCCTAACAGGTATAACCCTGGCCTGGGACATATATTTTTGTTCAGGCTGCAAATCCTTCCTGTGTGCTCTCCCCGCTTCTCCTGCTCCCCATGGCAGCAGAAAAATTAGGACATGTTTGTAAAGGTTCTGTTTTCTTCCTTGGCCTGTTGTGCTGGCTGCATGACTCATAAGCCAAACATTGATAATATCAGCTGGCAGTTATTTAAACCTGAGGTTTCAGGTTAAGGAGTAACAATGAATGCAAATCTAGCTGGTGAGAGACTGTAATGCATGCACGTGTGTTAGAGCTTGAAAATTTTTAAGGATTGTTACTACAAACCCTACAAAACACAAAATTATAAGATGCTATGCAGGGGGTCCATTCTAGGGTGTCTGTCCATTTTGATGATGTGGAGGTGTACCTGCTTCCCAGGTCCCCCCCAAAAAACTGCAACTTGTCCCTGGGCTCGATGGAGAGGACACCTGTCATTTTCCTTGCAAACATCGCTTGTTAATAACAGAGGATTGATGGTCATTTGTGACTGCCTCGTGAAAGAGGAAGGTGGTGTATGGTAGTTTAAAAAGACATTAGTGTTGCATAAGTACCAGTGATTAGTTAAGCTCTGCCTGGGAATGTTCCTATGCGCTGGAAGCTGAGACTGTGGTCATCTCTGCCTATGACCCATTGGAGTATTCCCTGGAGATAGGGCATCCCAGAGACCATCCCAACATGTGCGTTGCACACAGCCACTCACTTCCACAGGCTAAGAGAGCTTGCTAACACAGATATGAGCCATTTGCAGGACTGTAGTCCTCAGAAATTTCCACAGAGAGATTTCATGGTCTCATTCTTTCAACACAGCAGTATCAACTATGATGGTGTCAGAAATGTTTCAATTTAGAAAATGTTCTGCTTATTCTGTTAAGGGAAAAAATGGCCACTTACACCATGCCCCACCCCCCGCCCCAATTTTTTTGCTGTGGATAGACAGGTGGCTTGAGATTTTCTGGCACCTCACTCTTTTCCATAGCTTCTTTCGTGTACTGCTGAAAGAACTACATTGCTGCTGCTGATTTATCTCTTTGTGGTGTTCCTGGTAATAACTGATACAGACTCCTAGGTGAGAAAGCTCTCACTGAGTCCTAGGCTGAAGCAGTGAAACACCAGTGAATATAGAAAGTAAGCCAGTAGCAGACAGGAACCATCTTAATTCTTGTCTTTTCCTATGGTGGCAACAGGAATGGAAGAGCCTCTGGGATACATCCGCACTCTTCCTCTTCTTAGCTTTAGGGCAAAGTCTGTGTTTCTGTTTCCAATAGTTGTCCAACACCCACCCCTTCCTTGCCCCCTTAAAAGGAGGGTGATACCACCCCCCCCACCCCCCCCTTAAAAAGGAGTTTAAATATGCATATTTTTTCTAGGGAAACCTGGAAGATTATAGCCTAGATTTTATTAATATAGGTAGTAAGACTGCTTAGTTTAAATATTGTAATACTTTTATTTGACATTTACTTTCTTGTACGTGTTTTTTTCCCCGAGAAAATCAATCCATAATACTTATGTTAATAATGCTACTGTGGACAAGAAAAAAAGGAGAGACTTCATATAAAGTGAGATTCTGCTTAGACAGTCCGGTAGGTGCGTTAATGATAGATGGATGACTACATTCATGTCATCCTCTTATAATGATTTTTGACTATTTTTTGTTTTGTTTTGGGCAAAAGGGGGATTGGGGATTTTTTTTTTTTTTTTTTTTTTAGTTTTGGAAATTCTAGTCAGAAACGTGCGATGACATTGACAGGAATGGCTCAGTCTTCTATCTGTAGACCTTCTCCTGGGTTTGTGATTTGTTGGCCTATATCACTTTACAGAACTTACTTCATTGTGTTAGTTATATTGCACTGAGTTGTATATTCATTCAGGATGAGAGAGACACTTTGATCACATCAACCTTTACGCTTAGTCTTTACTGGGGATATTAAATTCAACTACTTAAAATCCTGGAAACATTTGTGAACAAGGCATATAAACACATTAAAACATCCTAGAACAATTTACAAATAGCTTAATTAGTGTTTGGAGTCGCTTACTTTTAGCATATTTAATAGCCAATTCAACGTTAGAAACTGAGGTAGTTAAGTGCCAAAATGGTCATAGGAATTAATTTTAATCGCCTAATCTCCCATTATGTCCTCACAGTTCATCAGAGGTCTCATAAAAGATTCATAATTGCTAGGAATAGGTCATTTTTAGAAAAAGCTGTAGATGAATATTGGAAACTGTAGGGCAAAACTTAAACTTCAGCATGTCTTGTTTATACAAGTCCAGTTCAGCTGATTCAATTACAAACCATTCGTTCCTGTTGTGTAAGCATGACCAAACTGAGATATGAAAGTAGAGTTATTTTTCTGAAACCCCATCCCACTGCACCTCACAGCTGTGTCTTTTTATCTTCCAGTGTGGTTTTGGACAACCATAAATAGAAACCATGCAGACCTCCATCTCTAGTTGCTAGTTGCAATCTAGCAAAGTCTGTAAAGTGCTACAGAACCCTGTGTGCAGCTGAATCTCCTGAGTTCATCCATGCTACCTACTTTATATTATGTATTCACAGCATTTTTAGCTGTTTTTCCAGAAACTGATTCTACTAGTGTTACCTTGCAGAAAAAAAATCCACAACACTTGAAAGCAGACAAAGTCTCTTATGAAAGTTCACTGCACCTCTTTGAAAATGAAATACTTTGGCTGTTTTTAAAACTTGTGAGGAAAACCCCTTTCCAAGAACTTCACAAAACTTTGCAGTCTTCAGTCTGTATAATGGTAGATAGAAGGGGGAAGCACTTTAATGACCCGGAGGTCATCAAAGTTACTTATCCAAGTAAAGATCAATTGGCTGAGTTCTGTTACATGGAATAAATGATAAGAATAAAGTGTTCTAGCCAGGTGCTGTGAACAAGTTAAATTATGCCCTCTTCCCCCTGCAGCATCAAATAGTTATGCTGTAACCGTCGCTTCCTCTTCCAAAGTGTTTTGTTCTGGTTTTATGCACTGTGCAATTGGTAGGGCATTTTGTCTCAGTGGTAGGAAGGGAATTTTTGTATAACCCAAGTTTACTTCATAGGAGTTAAGGTTGTGTGCAAGGTTAGTTTCAGTCTGTTCTGTGAGACAATGGCAGCAGCATAAAGTATCAGTAGTATATTCATACTGGATTTTAGTGATGCTATGTAAATGTGTCCAGGTAAGAAAAGGATTTCCCCAAACTGGGAGACACTTTTTCCCAAGATTTGAAAACATGTAGTAGTAGGTTTCTATGCATGTAGAGCCTTGCATTCAAATCCAGGAAAAGAAGAGGAGGCAGAGTCAAGATACAGTGAGAGAGTTTGGTGGTTATGTCTGGCTTGATGGATACTATGTGTTCTTGTAAGCCTAATTTCTAAAGCAAAGGAAACTGCAGACGTTTGGATAAACAACTGATGATATCTGAAGTTTCATTAATCTCTGTTTCTGTGCCTCTGTTGCAACTACCTTTGCATGCTCTTCTAAAACATGTCTACCATCTCCTTTTCAAGAGCTCCTTCTAACAGAAATGCCTTTAAGAAGTGAGTCCGTAAAATATTTACCAAAACACCCCTCAATACCCACTATCTCATGGTGTGTAAATACTATTGCTCAATGTCCATGCAATGTTACTGATGATAACTTGCTTTATTTCATTATTTAAAACCTTTTTCTTGGCCTTTTATTGCAATTCCTTGGGAATCAGATTATAAAACCTTCCTAGCAAGCTCCTCATGCGAGTTCCCTGTGCAATCAGTAATGGATGGTGATGATATCTGAAGCAAAGCTTTCAAGTTCTTTAGTGTTTTCTAATTATACTTAGTACTAAATTTTTCAGTTGGTTTTTCCTGCAGGAAAGACACCATCTTTTCTTGCATTTACTGCTACATGTCACGAATCACACAGAGCTTGGATCCGTTCACTAGTTAATAATATTGCCGCAAGGACTGTTCTTTTTCATTATTGCAGTTCTTGGATGGGAAGAGTCCTTCTGTGTGGCTTTGAGCCTCTTAAGTCACTTTTGTTTTCTTCATTGAAGGCTGCTCCTGGAAAGCTTTCTGTTTGTTCTCCTGCCCTGGCTAGTGGGGATGCTAAAACAGGGATGCAGCTGTTCATATGTTTAAATGGGCAGAAAAAAGTTTCATTTTGAATAAAGCTAAACCCCCTTAAACACTGCTGCTTCTCTGCTGAGCCAATGTGTTACATGAGCAGTAGACTTTCCTCAGAAATGGTTAGGACTTTCAAGTTAATGGCAGAGTTATTGTGGTAGCGTGGGACCAGATTCGTAGCAGCCTCTGGACAGGCTCTTGCTGGCCCCAGTGGGACAAGCTCCTTTTTTGGCTCGCAGGGCTGGGGGGTGGTGGTGGTGGGGAGGGAGGAGGAGGAGAAGGAAAGGGCATGTGATCAAGGAGAAAACAGGAGGAGTCAAGTAGCACATGACAGAAATGAACTTGGCCCAGTAACAGAAATGTGAACCAGAAGACTCTCCTAAACACTCTGCCAATGTTGTTTACGGAGGCGGGAGCTCAGATGCAGGCGCGTGTCCATTCTCTACAAGGGGACATTGTACATTTGCCTATAATAGTTAAAATAAAAAGGGAAGTGTAGCTTGCCCACATCAGTGCTGAAAGAACTCTGCAAGTGAGAATTCATGTGGGCAAAGATGACTGGGATGAAAAATGGGCTGGTTATTGATTGGGACATACGTAGCGGGACACCAGTAAAGCAGAACGTTACATAGAACAGTGAATGCTGCCAAAAACACAGGAAAGAGTGCAGTTTTAATAACAGAATACAAATGCATTTTGTTTAGCAGATGTCTGCTATAGTATTTATCCTACCACCTGCACAATTTGCCACCAACATAAAATCTGAGAAGAGATGAAAGGATGGTGCCAGTAAGTGCTCTTTTTAGGAAAGTAAGACTAATACTGATTTATTTACCTCTGTTTAATGTAGTGTCCAAAATGTATTGTGTGTCTTGCAAGGAGATCTGAGACAAAAGAATAAATCCAGTCTTTGAGCCTGAGAGATTGAAATCCTGTTGCTTCTGACCTTTTCTCACTCCACTCCACGTGTTATACCTCTGAGCACTGGGATTTGACCAAATCCTATTCATGTCAGCAGGATGACTTTGGTTGACATGAATAAGGTTTCTATAGGAATGCACCTTGTCATATTCTCTCATAACATTTAATGTTAGCTTTTAAGGTCAGCCTCAGTAGCACCACTTGACAAATGACAGGAATCAAGGCCTTATCCACCAATTTTTAAATATTCAGATATCAACACTGAATTTTGACCATTGTTTCTATCCTCTCATATCACCTACAGTAATGCCAAGTGACTACTGTGTGCCCTGTCTGCAAGTGCTGTAGTTTGCCTCTAATGGTTCTTCTAGGCTATGAAATGATTTATTACGATATGATCCATATCGGAGAGATTACAGAAGTAGTCTGATTAAAATATTTGGCAGGCTATGTTTGCTTGAAGATATGTTAACAGATTAAAAGAATGATCTAGAAAAAAACAAGTTACTGTAATGAGGAAAAATATTTTTCTTAACTGTTTCTAAGAACTTTTTCTAAATTACCTATTTTGCTTCTTCAAAGATTTAAGGAATTACATAAACTCCTGGATATTTTCCCTTACAGCAAATCCTACAGTACTGCCAAATGAATTTCCAAATAAATCCTTCCTGTTTTTCTAGATCTCGTTGTGTATCAAGGTGATAGCTAGCATGCTATGATCCAGATCATTGCTTCAACCAGACAGTTTGCTCTCTGGCTAGCTTACCTCTAAGAGACATGCCAACATGGAATTAAAACTGTAGCAAAATCTTATAACCTAGATGCAAAATACTGGTCTTTGAAAAATTATTGAAGTTGCTAATAACTTGGTCTGTATCATTTTTCAGGTCTCACAAGCCCACCTAAATTTAGGTAGCATGAAGGCCACCTAAATTATAACGGGCTCTGAGTTACCTCAAGTTATTTACACAAGTGCAGGTAAGCTTGCATTCCCTAGATTCATTGCAACAAAACTGGGAGCGTGTGGTCACAAATTAAAAGACTTCTTCAGTTCATCAAGAAACCAAGGCTTTGTCCATGTGTCCTCAGGTGACTGATTTGGTAATATTTGTACACTTCTACAGAAAAATAACAGGTTTGTATGGAGAAGTATGTAAATATTAGGTATTGTGGTTATTAATTACGTTTTCCTGACTGACGTAATCTGTTCAATTGTTAAATTCACTGTTGAACGTATTTAGCAGGCATTCCCTTGTTGGGGTCCCCTCTTCCACAGCGTCTGAGGACCTCACATTTCTTTAAAAGATGCTGTGAAGCAGGAACATGCTGCTGTCCTCATTTAATAGGAAGAACTGAGACTCGATTCTGCACCAAGACTTCACTCTTCACCCCACGTGAGCGAGCATGCACGCTGACCCTGGTGCAACACCATGCCGTGCGTGCTGTGTGGTGCTGTGTTGTGGGCTGCAGGATGGGTGTCTGGAGCTGTCCTGGGGTTCCATGCATGGCTGGGTGGCAGATGAACTGATCATGGTCGCATGGAGGGCACTGGGTTTTCTAATATTTGTGGGGAAGCTTTGGCCCATCCATCTTCTCTCCTAAGGCGCTGTGTGGAGTGAACCCAGAATTAACCTGGGCATCCACCATGCCTGGGGGAGAGCCTGCCATGTCATGTAAGGCTTAGAAAATTGGGTTTCTTTCATCCTTGTAGCAAGCTGGGGACAGTGTAGGGCTTTGCCGGCTGCCTGGCCCCATGGGCTGAGAGGGGCAGGAGTGTCTGCTGGCCGATGTGCCTCCTCCCCCAGCTGCTGGGGGATTTCCAGGGAGTGGCACTCCTGCTGTGCCACTGTCATGCCCTCACCATGCCCTGGGCTGGCTTCCTTGGCAAGGAAGCACTGGGCTGTCCACCATCATCATGCCTGCCTCCTGAAACAAGGCATTTCTCCTCTATCTCAACAGACCTTGGTTTAATTTGGGTGGCGAGTGTTTACAGATTATACCCTCTACTTAATAATGCTTCTGTGGCAGCTGTTTTGTCCAGCTATCATCATGATGCAAATGTTTTCACCCAAAGATCCTTGGATACATACTAATACGGTACACTTTCTCATGTGTTTGCTAATTGCTATTTATTTGCCCGAGAAACTTGCTGAATTAATAATGTATATTTTTTTCCACTTTTACTTCTGTTTCAGGATAGTGTTTAATCCACTACTTGAAACAGCTTTTTTTCATTCTCTTCATGATAATAAATTGTTAAACTGAAAGAAATGGAACTGAGCTGCTTTAGCTTAAATTCACCGAGCTTTTGTTTTGAGGTTTAACAGTGCATCTTAGAAAGCTTGTTTTTCATTTGTCCTGAAACCTTGCCCCTCCTGCCTCCCCCTTTTCATGCCAATAAAAGGTAACCAGAGACAGCTGGGGGCTCTCTTTCTACCTCCCTTGAATGGGAGCGTCTTCTGAATGCCTCTTTCATGTACCTGCAAAGACCCCGCTCTGCTAACCGCTAGGGCCAAGGTTCTCAAAGGTTGAATAGGTTTTCATTGCCTGCATTTCTGGTCTGAAGCAGACTGAGAGAAATGAGTGTTAAGTAAACGCAGAGGCAGCCCTGCCAGCGTCAGCATTCCAGCCCACAATGTTGCTCTGGTCCGGGACACCGCCGGCACAGGCTTCTGCACATCCAGCTGTCGGGGGGTTGTTTTAGTTGTTAGCAGCTGAAAAGAAGAGAGATGCGAGGCAAAGCAAAGAGTGGCGAGTCTAGTTTTTATGAGGCTGTTTATTCTTTCTATAACAAGTGTGTGGTGCCTTATTGATGTTGAATGGGAATTTAATACAGTGATAAAGTAAAACTGTAAACTTACCAAGTCTGTTTTCAGCTGCCTTTGTTCTGTACCTCTAAGCATCTGCAGAAAACGTGTGCAACGGCACTCAAACACTTGTGTGAAATACTATGTGATCTTATTCAGCACCTTCTGCAGAGAACTGATCATCCTGCTGCAGCTGATTGAAGTCAATAGAAAATGAAGGTGTCCGTTTGTCTTTCCATACCAGGCCTTTGGCATATGAAGTCAGTGTTTGCGGGGTTTTTAAGTGAAAACAGTTTTATTTTCATTTTTTTATCATGAGCATTTTACAAATATTCTGTTGTTTAAAGATCAAGATTTAGGAAACACAGATATTTGATAATAGAGGTTTTTGTGTTTGGTGTTTTTATTAGGGCAAACTCCAAACACTCTAATGCCCAGCTTACAGTGGAAGTTACACATGGAAGGATTGTGCATTCATAATGTGCTAATAACAACGTCAGAGTATTGTCTGTTGCAGCAGGCAAAAGGACCTGAACTGCATGAATTAGGGCTTTGTTTCCACAAACACCTAGGCATTGTGTAGGACAGCTTTCCCCTTCTACCAAAATAACCCTATTCCTTACCACACGTAGGCACTCTTATACCAGTTCAAGACCTTCCCAAGTTAAGGCAGATTTATTCAGGAATGAGAATGTGTGCTCAAGAAGTTATGTTGCTGTGAATGTAGAGTGGGTTATGCAGATCCTTCCACCTTGCTTTCTTCCAGTAGCTGCTCCGTGAGCTAGAGAGGTTACTCCTGTCCCAGCTGCTTGTTCAAGATCTCTCGCTGGGTGATACCATTCTCTTAGCTCTGCCACGTAACTGACTTGGATGATACTCCCCTTCCCGTTTCACTCCCACTGAGCTGGTGGCTGGAGCTGCATTGAGGGCATCTTGAGACATGTTGGCATTATCTAGTTAAGGTATCTAACTTGGATGTACTAATGATGGCCAGAGTAGTGCTGTGGTGGTGTTTGTATTGACTTCTGGGCCTAATATGTGTGATGTTAGGAAGAAAATGACAGGTAAAAAGTCTTGTGGTTGGATCATCAGTGTGGATGTAACCATAGAAATGGGAGCTGGGAAGAGTTACTAACATAATGCATACATTGTTCTGCAGCAGCCCTGTGCTACCCATGACCTGTGGCAGACACGCTGGCAGAAGTTGCAGAAAGGTCCTGCAGTGGAGATGTGCAGGAGGGCTGGCTGAGCAGAGAGCCAGAGGCCAGGGCTGCAAACAGCCTCGCCAAACTTGGACCAGTGCATCTCCGTTGTGCCCTGCAGCACCACTGCTTCTGGGACCCAGAGTCCAGCTCCATGCCAGTGGGCTTCTGCATGCTCAGAAACGTGAGCTAGAGTAACTCACCCTAATAATTTTTAACTATGAGTTCCCACAGCATCTGAAGTCATGTTTACAAAAATGTGTGCGTAGAGCTGCTAGTCTTCAATAGTTGGTCCCAAAGGAAAATTCACGTGTTGACTTAAGAGTGACTACTGATGAGGAATGCTTCAACTTCTTGGAAACTGGATGTAAAACATCTTCTGAAAGGCAGTTTTACTGTATGCTCAGAACCAGGCCTGATGCACCTTAGATTTAAGGTAACAAGAGTCACAAGTTCTTGAAAATGAAGACCCTTTTCCACTTTCTTTTCCCTTTTTTATTGTTGCAAGTATGTGTTACCATGTCATTAGGATTTTTTTTTTTTTACTCCTAATTGATAATGTTGTGTTATTTGAACAGTAATTATCTTCAGGTTTGTATGTAGCTGTTTGTCAGTTTATTGAAATGAACTGCCATTCTGATCAAAGCAAAGAGCATGAAATCCCACGTGTTGCACTTTTGAGAGCATCAACAATGAAGCTAACCTTTCACCCTTAACTTTCTTTTAACCCTAATTTTGAAAGACAGTAGCAAACAATTCAGCTAACTTCTTAAGTGAAAGAATATTCTAACTAGCTCGATTGTAATGCAGTGTCCTTTTCAAGTGAATAGAAGATCTCAGAGTAATGCATACAAATGCAGAGGCTGGGTAAGTTCATTACTTTGGAGTTTCTGATGCTGCAGTAGCAGCGAAATGGTTAAAAGGTTGGCTTTAAAGTGGTCACAATTAGGCTTCAAAGTTAACACCCCACCCCACTGAGATGAATGGGAGCAGTTGACATTTCTTAGTGCTATTGTTTCAGTCTGGCTTGCTATAGCTTCTAAAATAAGACAACAGTACATCTGTTTACATTCTGCTTCCGCAAACCCAGATGGGCTAGAAACTTCATTGTTTTTTAAGTGGAAGCTTAGATTCTGGAGAATACAGCAATATCCACGGGGTATCTGTAGGAAGAAGAGCTGAAAGCCGCCTTAATCACAGACATCTCCCCCTTCCCTGTAAACTTCTATTGTCCCAGGACAAATCTGTAAACCACTGGGGGGAAAAATGAAGTCATGTATATTTGAAGTACTTTTTACTTACTACATGACATGCACACAATAGCTTCTCAACAAGTCCTTAGAGTGCAAATCTTCACAAATGGATGTGGGTTTTGAACTTTTTCTCTTTTAGTAAGTAGTGTGTGCTGTAGAAGAAGGTAAAGGTCCTGCTTTTACTGCACGTGGTAGCTTCTCTTAACCTCTCCTAACAGAAAAATTTCTCCCATCTCTAGAGAAGCCAGAGTTTCACCCAGGAGCATTTGAGACCAGGTGTTACTTTCTGTGTTTACATGAGTAGAATCCTTTAATTTACCTCTGAGAGTGATATAAGAAGAAATAAGATTCTTCAGGGGTGTCTTGCATTTTTCTGATACTTTAATAGGGCTACATTAACTGCAGTAAGATCTTAGGAGCTGGAATGGATTCATAAAGGTGCAAGTAGGGCCAGAATTTGTAGCAGATGGTCTCTATTACCCCATGCCTCAGTTCGTGAAGGGAGTACACAGTGTCCTCTCTGACTTTTGTTGAGGGGTCTGCACAGTGGCAAACTGCCCTCAGTAGCAGCCAGGACCCTATGAGAGCTGCTCTGATAAAAGCGGCCCATTAGATATGCTTAGGCTGTAGATTGAAACCAGCTGTGAATCTGTCGGAAAGATTTTCCTCATTGTGCTTTCAGCAGGGTGGAAAGTTTGTGGCTCGTTCTGCACATATATGTATTTTGGGCTTCATTGCTCTGACTTTGCAAGTCCTAGAGTGTGCCAGTGATAAGAGCTCTCATGCATACAGGCTCCTCTGGTACGCTGGCACCCAGAGACCCCGCCTGCCTTTTGCCAGCGGACAACACAGCTTGTGCTTCGGAAGTGACATTGTGGGCTCTTCCAAATGGCGTCTCCCAGATTTCAACCCCTGGTGAATCATATGGTGAAGACAAGCGTGCCATCTGTGGTTTGGGCTCGTGAAACTCGTTTCCTGCCCAGCTTCAAGCAGCATTTTCACCCAAGTATGAAATAAAGCATCCTTCAGCCTAGATGGGCCTCCAGGTTGTCTGAGATAACCATGGGCATTTCAGGAGTGTAAGCTGTCTCTTGTCTTGCCCTTCTCTTCAGTTCCTGTGTTAAGTGGGGGAGTGCAGCAAACTGGTCTGTATGAAGAAAATACCCGAGAAAACCCAAGAGGAATACTTATTTTGAAAACTTCTCTCATGAGTTTGTTTTATCTATTTTAAAAAATTGTTTTAAAAATAAAATAATGTTAAATCATGCTGGAGAAAAGCAATTTTGATGTGACAGAGCTCCTACAGTGTGCAGCAAGAAGCACTCAATACAGTTACAGGAGGAAGAGCATGTTTTTTGATCAGAGGGTTAGATAACAGCATCAAATATGCATTTCTTATACCTGTTTCCACCTTCCACTTCCCTAGTCCATTTCTGACTGTGGATCTCCATAGTATTGCGTAGACAGGAGTTATGTCTTAACGCACCTTGTGGAAAAAAATAGGTATCTGTTAGACCTTTCAAATATAGTCAAAATGACTTCTGCAAGGCTACAGTAGGTCAGTGGCAGAGCTTGGAAAAAAGTTAGGAGGCATGCTGGCCAGTTCTGTATATTGTAACTAGCCAACTGACTTGCTTCCTTTTATTACAATAGCATTGTGATAGGTATGTCTTCAGAAGCCTAAGCTTTGTATTCTCCCCTAACACAGAGAGTTTCCAGAATAGACCTGAAGGAAATACTAGTGTAGCTTCTCTATCACTTGTGCCCTAACCTGCTTTTTGCCTCATATTCAAAGGTGATTTTGATAACAGAATTATCTTTTAGGGAATATAAAATACCAGGGATTCAAAGGGACAGATCCAGACAGGGCAGGAATCTGCCATCGTGATGACATTATAATGCAATTCCTGAAAAATTAACATTATGAGAAAAAAAAAGAATCTTTTCATTTTTTAAGTTTCTGCTGGTTTATTTTTCTTTCAGAAAAGAAAATGGAGCCTTCTGTTTTGAGACTGTTTAGTTTTGAGTAAATGCTGCATTTTCCTTTTGTAGGAAATTTATTTTTTGTCAATTTATACTGTGCATGCCTAGTGCTCCCAGTCTCTTTGCTGGTCTGAGCTTGCTTGCCAACTGGTATTTGCCACTAAGCAGCAGAATCCTAGTTCTCTTTGAGCAGTTTGGTACATTATGGCAGTCATTATCCCATAGAAGAGGATAAGGGATGCAGACGGTCACTCCTGTAGCTCTCATGAGAAATACGGTAGGAAGAGAGTCCAGCAAATTGAAACAAAATTTTTCAATTAATGAATACTAAAAATTGGAATTTTTTCCCAAAATAACCCCAAAGTTTTCTTTTTTATTGGAAACTCTTTTTTAAAAAAAAAAAGAAAAAAATTGATAGTTACTTATTCATCCTAGTTTAGGAAAGAAATGTTGAATACCAAAGTATTTTATAGGATTATATGCCCATCTTTTTTTCAGCTCTAATTATGATAATGATGCACAAGGACTTTTTTCTTTCTTTCTTTCTCTCCTTCCTTTTTCCACGCTAGACAATGAAAATAATTTAATCTAACAGCTTTTACATTGTGGTCTGTGGACCAGAGCTGGCTTGTAAACTTTTTCTTTCAGTGGTTTTATTGTTCAAGAACTGACGCTTCCTGTTACTTCTGGCCATGCGTTTTAATTTTGTGAATGAGTACGCTTAGACAAAAGAAGAAGAATACTAATCAAGTATATACCTTTTGTACAGTTTTACATTCTCATTAAATAAAAAATGACACCAGAACTGCAGAGGCAACAACTCCTCTGAAAGATGGAGTCAACTGAAAAAAGACAGAAATGGCAGCCGTCAATAAGAGAAATCTGGAACTTCTTCACGTCAGGCATTCAGTAAGGAAGAGGAAACAGCACAGGTAAAACACAACACAGTATTGGCTCTGACTGTGTATCTTTTAAACTTGAGGCATAGGAACTGTGTTTTGGGTTGCTTTTCAAAGAACAGAAAGTCAATGGGTTCTGGTTCGTGGCGAGAACTAATAAACCAAGTAGTGATCAATTATGATTTAAATAGATAAGTGAGAGCTACTTGATCTTAGCTGCTGCATCATACCGAGTTTTTTGTTTCCATTTTACTTGTTGTGGTTTTACTGTTCTAATGCTTAATTTTTGTGTAGTTTGAAGGTGGTTGTGTACGTGACTAGATTCACTGCCTACTGGGATATAGGCCAAGATTTTTTAAAGTGATTGTTTATTTTGAGTGCCTCCATATTTTTTAAGGGTCCAAAACTGAGAAATTTTAGAGAAGGGTGGCTTTAAAGGAGTGCAGAGCATGTATCTTCTAAAACTTATTTGTGTTTGGGGTGCATCAATATGGTGCAGAAAAATGAAAGAAGAAAAAAAGGATGCAATCAAAATCGTTGTTCACTCTTCATCATTTCAGTGTCTGATCTTTGGTTTGCTGAATTGAGGCAAGCAGATTTGGGTACTGCTGTGCTGGAACCCGGAACGTGTACCCTGCTGTGGTCCAGGCTAAAGGAAGCAAAGCTGAACACTGTGACAGCACCCTGACTCTGCACTTCTCTTCCATAACCTCCTAATTGCTCCAGGGTTTTATCTAGGATTTAGATGTGGTCTTCTGCTAAGATGGTGGTGAGATCAGTGCTGACTGTACCATATGGAGAACAGATGTAATAGCTCCAGAATCATATATGGTACAATCCATATATAACCTATGTATTCCATCTTTCTGTCCATTATGCGGGTGAATCTAGCCAATGCAGGGGCAGCAAAAGGACAGGCTTTTTAAAAGGACAGCATGAGCATGGGTGCTGTCAGGATAGTTGGCTTAGGGTTAACTTCTCCCTCAAATTCTTTCTTGCTAATACAGAGCAGTACTGTTAGGGTTGCAGAAGAAAGTTCATTTAAAAGAAATACTGGCATTGAGTTAAAAAAAAAAAAAGCCTTGGAAGCATTTCTATAGGTTTTAGCTTTTTGAATGCCTATTTTTAGGACTAGATGTCAGCTGACATAGCTCCTTTAAAAATGTGCTTTGGATTCAAGGAAAGAAAATAATGAAGTGTAAGCTGTGAAGTCTTAATTGTTAGAAGTGCAACAATAGCTTAAAAACAGGCTGCAAAGCCTGCTTTCACAGCTGGAGGAAGGGATACTTTATTAATAGTTGCAAGAACGGGTGGATAGGGCTGAAAGAGGCAGCGGGGGATATAAAAAGAAGCCTTGTAACATGAAACCATTGCCAAAACCCCTTACTGAACAATTTGTGAAAGAGCCTGCATCGCCTAAGCATCAAGATAATACAGGATGAACACAATATAACAGCCTCTGACTGATACACCTCACTGAAAGTTAAGGTGCACCAGTGCTGCACTCCAGCTCTGCTGTGGTAGATAGTTTGGCAGGCTGAAGATGAGCGCACGTGACTCACTAGTCAACAGCCTCTGTTTTCATGACTCAAAGTTTCTGGCTGGTAAGCCACAGGTGATGGTTGTGGTGACTGCAGAAGGCACTTGCTGAATAATCATCACACTTCAGTATTTTATAATCTGATAAGTCCCCTAGACGTCCTTGCAACTGATAGTCAAGCTGCTCAGCTAGTATGACCTGGGACAAATAACTCTAAACACTCATTTTGTGGGGGAGGTTACAGGGAAGATCCCTCTCTACAGAGATTTATTGTAACTGCAATCCCCCCCCCAATTAAATCCCCGATTGAAGCACAACTGCATGTTTTCTGTGGCCAGGAGCTGACTGCATGGGAGATAAGGGGACTGCAAAATTCCCCTTGTCGCTCCAGCCCCAGCTGCAGGGCCTCTGTGCTCCCAGACCTCCTGGGTGCCCAGCAGTGCAGTGTCCCACACTGGGCTGTGACTGGTTGTTTATGACAGATCCAGACTACTGCAATTTTCCAGTTATTCCTTAAAATAAGCTTTTAGGTAACTGCCAGCAAGCCCCAGAAATTGGGAAAGCCTTGGGAGCAGAAGGGCTGCAGTGCTAGGGAAGTTTTGATTTAATTTGAAAGCATATATCCATAAAATCGCTTTAGTGCAGACTCTCCGTCTCATGCCGTGCTGACTCTGTGTGAGATCTGACATTGTTCTCCACTCTTTAATCACGAGAGCTCTGGGGGTGGGGAGGGAGAGGAAATATAAGCAAAAATCTGAGCCCGATTTTTACCGTCGTACAGATTTAATCCAAGTTGCCTGTGCCAATCATAATCCCTCCTTTCAGGTTTGTCCTTTCCATGTGGGTCAATGGCAACTCAATGCCTGATGCATCAAATCCAGAAACTTGCTGAGACTGTCAGTATCCCTGGCAGCACCACACAGTGCAGATGACACTTATTTTGACTGTGGTACATGGCAAATGTATTCTCAGGGCCAGTCTTTGCTGTGGGCATGGTATCAGTGTGGCTTCCCTGCTTCTCTACTGCTCCCCTGTGTTGTAGGTGTGTTGCACTGATAAGAAGCTTTATTTGTCTTCACCTTAGTTTTAACCATGTTATTGGGTTTGTTGGTTTGTTGTTTTGCTTTTCCTAAAAGGATGTTTTCCTTGTTCACTATGATCTTAGCCAGCTTCACTGGAGTTGATGGGAATCTCTGCTTCTGCTCCTCTACAGCAGATGTCCTTTCTAAAATATTTTGGTTTCTTTCTGTATGCTGTACAAAGCAGGTATACCCTTTAAGAGCTACTGTTTATTTGCCAGAGGAATTGACAAGGTAGGTATTTCCTTGCAGCTTTTCCTTCACAACGTTTTTTCTCCATCCTTATTGCCCTCTCTGGGTAGCACCAGTAAAGGGAGCAGCAGAGCTGCCAGACCAGCTGCCATGTTGTTCAGGTTTGCTTTGGGTGCTATAAGCAATCAGCTAGTTAGAAGACCAGCCCTGCATTCATGTTGGTATTTCTGTGGTTATAAGTGAAGTAAACATGCAAATGTAGATGTTGCTTGTGGCACTGCTGAGGAGAATTGGCGTTGCTAAGATGGGAAAGGAATTGCATTTCCATGAGATGTTTGGGATTTTGTCTGCTGGATTATTTACTTTTCCTCTGCCGTGCAAGTGAAATGAAAGGGGCTACCCTTTTACAGACTGTGTAGGAACTTGTCCAGTCTAGTCATAAAAAGAAGGTGATTGCAACTGCACTCATTAATAACTTCCAGGTTGAGAATCTGTTATGGTAGACTTTGTAGAACGTGATCAGAAGGAAAGGCAAAGGCTCTTTGTTGCAACCACTGATAAGACAGATGTATACCCATGGTTTTCTTATTAAAGCCATGCTGGCAAGTGGCAGAAGGAGGGAGAACACTGCTCCTCATCCTGTCCAAAGGGATATATATTTATTATTTCTCTTGGCACAGCCTGAAGTCTGGTTGGATTGGCTCCCTCTGCTCAGGTACGCTTTTGGTGAGAAAGGGCTCCCTTTCTTTCATACATTCTACCCATGAATGCTAAATTGTGGTTTGATTCCATGTTTCAGCTGCTCCATACTGAAATATGTCCATCATTCCAGTTTGATCCCAGGGAGGCCTTCCTTCCAGTTTTCTAAATGATGAAAAGTTGATGTTAGAAATACTGCTAGCCATGCATCTGATCCACGAAAATATCACTTATGTTAAAGGAAATAATTCAACCTCCTTTGTTCTTTTTACTTAGTGTTTGAAGTGTGTTGAGCATGCTAGCTATACCAGAATGTGTTAATTGCTGCTGTATATTATTACTTTTATATTCCAGGAGAAACACAGCCTTTCAGGACCTACTCCTTATTTTTTAGAGTAGGGGGAAAAAAAATATAAAAGATGTCACATGAGGCTGAAACTGTAGCCCATCTGTTGGGAGACTTTTTGCAGCTACAGGAAAGGTATGGTGATGCCGGGCTTCTTGAAACAGCAGGACTATTACTTTCAGTGACTGAAGTACGTTCCCAGCGAGCAGGAGCCCACACCCTGATTTTTTTTGAGGTAGGCAACCCTGAAAGTAAGGTTATCTCCCTGCCTTGCTTTTACTGGCCTTTTTACTACTTTTAGGCATCAGTTGCCTTCATGGGTCTTTTTTATGATTATAGTTACTAAAAAATGTGACTAGTTTGGGTTCCCCGCCTAAGTAGCTTGAGTAAGAACCTATGATACTTGCTGTTCTCCCTCTTCTTCAAAGCTAGACTACGATTAATGAAAACTTGCAAGCGGTTTGTTTAATACTTTTTTTTTTTTGAGATTATTTTCTCTTCTCCCTCTCAGCATTGCAACCTGTGCAGCTTCCTTGTACTTTGTTTCTTTAAACATTATTCAGAGTAAAAAATAATTTTCCTCCTTACTTGGACTTTGAACCCTTTGAAGTGAAATCAAGTGAATTTGCCTGTACTCAGCTGGTTAGGACCATAAGAGCTTCTACTGTTTTTCTGTGTAGGAAGTACCATAGCTGATTAAGATAGATTTGATCTTCTGCTTAATCCTCTAGATCAGCAGGTTAATTTGTGATTTTTGGTCTACAGCACTATCACAAAGTTGTAAGGTATCACTGCAGTCTGATACTTCCATAGGAAAAATGATGACACTGGGTTTAGCCAGGGTTTGTAAATCAGTGATTCATATAAAATACACCTGAAGTTTGAGTCTATGAGTGCAACTAGGCTATTGAATCTCCGCAATTCTACAGAAACGGATAAGATAGAAAAATACAAAGTACTGATGATTCCATCACGAAAACCAGGACTAAACACAATGATATAAACACACACACACATATATATATATGACTATGTACCCATATATATAAAATATATATATGTATATATGCAATGCTGTACATGTTCTGTCAGGTCTCGCCTCAATTCATTGTTACAAATATGCATGCCTTATACTACATATCTATACATGTGATAAACATATGATAAAAGTTAGACAAAGGCAAAAATGCCTTGCAGAACTTGTGGTCCGAACAACAGGATTTATCCCATATGAATGCCTAGAGTGTGGTAATTTAAATTCATTCCTCTGCTGTCCTAGTAAGTGGTAGCTGCTCTCTAAGCTTCCCATAACCAGACGTGCCACTAGTAATCTTTACAACATATGATGTCAATGGAGCTGCAGCTCGTTAAAGGGCTACGCAGGGCAAAAAGTGATATTAGTGGCTAATAAAGGCTAATTCTTTTACAAGCAAAATTAGCTTGCTTCACTAGCTTGTTATGCCTTGAAGCATCTGGCCATTGAACTATGCATCTGGCTCATTTGTTGCTCTCAAAGAGATCGCACCCTGACTGACAGCTGGACTGGACTGGAAAAAGTAGCCCAAATGAGTAAGACCAAGAGGACTTCAGTTTGTGCGACTTAGGACAGTAGCAATCCATGCAAACAGCCTTAATAAGCAAAAGAGATGAACTCAACAAAGAACGTGTGTGATATATGTCCTGGCTCAGGGCACTAATTTTCCTTAAATAACTAGTTCCTACTGCAGAACTTTGTCTCCTACAGATGCTGCCTCCCACTCACATTATACATGACTACCTAAAAGACACAAATGTCCAGTAACTGTTTGCAGCAACCCTAAATAACCGCTAGAAGTCTAATTTCCAGCATGTCCCAGATCTTCTTGTGATGCTCTAAAGTGATTTAAGCTGCACCAGAATAGCCTAAGCTCTGTGGATGTGTATTTATTTTTACTCACTGATGTTTTGGGGTAAATGCCACATTAGTGTTTTTATTATCAAGTTCCTGTTCCTGCACAATGCAGCTGTACCTATTCTAAACTCCATCAAAGGGGACCATTTCCTTTTTTTCTTAATCTCCGATCAGTTTACTGAGAGCAGTAGTCCCTAACTTCCTTAAGCTTGCCCTGCATAAAAGTTCTTTTAAAGTCCTCCCTGCCCTGCATCCTTTCTTTCCTTAGCACATAGAAATGTGTGTGTATACATATAAACGCACACGCACAAACGTGCCCATGCATATTTTAATCAGTTTCTGTTTCAGTCCTGCAGCCTTGTGCATGGTCAAACTGGCAAAGGACTCATGGAAAAGGTTACTGCCAGAGAGCAGTGAAGCTTCCAAATGGTTTTAATGCCTTCTTTATTTATGAGATGGTTCAAATTTCTGAACTCTGTGGTAATACCACGCAGGCAAACATGCACTAAGGTCAGGACTGATTACTTTTTCACTGTGGTATTGTTTTTGCAGGTGATTTGAGACTCAGTGTTAATACAGGTCATCAAGAATGAGAGGTTGGTGATGTTGCCTTTTGTGCAATTAAACCCTTGAATGTTGTTTCTGGATTGAGAGTTTATAGAAACCACATGGAAATATTGGTTTATGTTGTTAAGCAAATTCTGAGTCCCAAACATTTTTTCATTATCAAACAGTATTTGAGTTAAAAGGAGACCTTGGACTAACGAATGAGTTTGGCTTCTGTAGCATGCCTGTGACATTCTTTGCACCACAGACCTTATGAATTGGCACCACCAGCATTTTGGTAGAGGGTGGAAAAGGAAAGGGAAATCTCCCAAGAGTAGACCCATAGGTCCAACTCATCACCCCACAAATGACAAAGGAGAGAACTACTAACTTATATAGAAATATGATGCTTGTGTGAACCTCATGAGGTTCAACAAGGCCAAGTGCAAGGTCCTGCACATGGGACGGGGCAACCCCCAATATCAGTACAGGCTGGGGGATGAAGGGACTGAGAGCAGCCCTGCAGAGAAGGACTTGGGGGTGCTGGTGGACACGAACCAACAATGTGCGCTCGCAGCCCAGAAAGCCAACCGAATCCTGGGCTGCATCAAAAGAAGCGTGGCCAGCAGGTTGAGGGAGGTGATTCTGCCCCTCTGCTCTGCTCTGGTGAGACCTCACCTGGAGTACTGTGTCCAGCTCTGGAGCTCTCAGAACAAGAAGGACATGGACCTGTTCGAGGGGGTCCAGAGGAGGGCCACCAAAATGATCTGAGGGCTGGAGCACCTCTCCTACGAGGACAGGCTGAGAGAGTTGGGGTTGTTCAGCCTGGAGAAGAGAAGGCTGCGGGGAGACCTTATTGCGGCCTTTCAGCACTTAAAGGAGGCCTATAGGAAAGATGGGGACAATCTTTTTAGCAAGGCCTGTTGTGACAGGACAAGGAATAATGGATTTAAACTAAAAGGGGATAGATTTAGACTAGATATGAGGAAGAAATTTTTTACAATGAGGATGGTGAAGCACTGGAATTGGTTTCCCAGAGAGACAGTGGAGGCCCCATCCCTGGAAACATTCAAGGTGAGGTTGGATGGGGCTCTGAGCAACATGATCTAGTTAAAGCTGTCCCTGCTCACTGCAGGGGGGTTGGGCTAGATGATGTCTAAAGGTCTCTTCCAACCCAAACCATTCTGTGATTCTATGAAATTGGGCTTTTGCATCTGTACTGCTTTGTCCCCTGTGAAATTTTTTTAGATTAGCCATGGTTGGGTACAGCCTGGATGCTCAGCCCTGTGAGAAGCTGAGAGGTGGTTAGAGGCAGTAGTATAAATGCCCTTTGCTTACTGAGGATCTCAGGAAATCATGCAAGATGAAACTCCCAGTATTTTCTTTTCACACCAAAAGGGATTTTTCTCACACAGAAAAAAAGTAAAGGTTTTTTGATCCAGTGGTAGACATAAAATTATATTAAAGAATTGTGTAGAGGGGAGTCTAACTTACGGTGTTTAGTAAATGATAACTTTGCACATTGAAAAGATAATGAGAAATTACAGAAGAAAGATCTTGTAACAACCAGGATGGTAGAGAGGAGAATTGGAGCTAGCATTGGACCCAGAACAAAACTAGCCAACCAGGAAAGCATTTGTGGAGGTTAAGTTGTTTGCCAGGGTACACGATAGATCGGTGCTGAAGAGCCCCCCCTCTGTTTAGATGCTGCCACAGTTATAATGGCAGAAATATGTCAACGCTGCTGGCCATGCTCAGGCTGCAGGTGACAGCCACTTCTCCTCTGAGTCTCAAGTATAGAAGTATTAGTACCATGTATTACCAGCAAAGACCGGTAGAAAACTTCTAAAGATACCTTGACCTGACTGAAAAGTCAGAATAGTCTGTTTCTTGCTGGATCAGACAGTTTCTCCGTAAAGAAGCAAAGTAGTACTGAAATGACGCAGGATGGGACATCTTCCCTCTCTCATTAGCTTTTACCATTGTCCTTCCTCTCAATTTGTGTTCCCTAGTAGAATAAATCTCAATTTTGAGTCCAATACAAGGAGTGGTAGGCTGGGATCCTTTTAATCTTTTTCTCATTATGGGCTACATTGTGGCCAGTGTTGTTACCTTTCCCTCTCCTTTGCCTGCTGAAGAAATTCAGCTCTATATGAATATTCTTGATCGTGTTCTGCTGTTATCACTGTACCTCCATGATTTCAGTTCTTCTTGGTACCTTCTTATCAAAGGCAAAAGTGCTGCTCAGACCTTTTTTTGCTTCTACAATCTCCCTGGTTTCTCCTGCTGTAACTCTGCATCTGAAGTTTTTCCCCTGCTTTTCTCTCTTTAGTCTGTGAAGCTGGTTTTGTGCAAAAAGTAACACCATGCTACAGCAACAGCCAGCAATGGTGTAGTCGACGCAGTGCTAAGCTGATAATGCAGACAGTGCTGAAGCATTTCTGCTTTTGTGCTTTGAACTCCTTCTCAGAGCTTGTTTCCTGATTTGTCTTGTTAGCACTGATTTGCTTTGTACTCTGAGTGCAGTTGCTCTGTTGGTAAGAGTTACAGCAACTAGATCTCCATTTTTCCCTAGAATAGGCAAAGCAGCAGTGATGACTGCCTCTCCCTGTTTTTTCCTTGGCAAACTTCCCAGAAAGATGTGTACTTAATTGTAATTTGCTCTCTGTGGTCAGCAGCAATATCTCAGCTTTTAGTATCTCAACAGTGTCTCTATATTTAACTGTGTATGTGTCTAAGGCCTCACCTGCTCTCATACAGAGTAACTCTGTATTACAATTAAGTTGAATATATGCAGCAGAAATGATCGTGTTTAGTGTATATACAGTTAATTCCCCTTTCATTTGCTGCTTTATCTGCTTGTTGTGACTTCAAAACAAAACAAACAAATAAAAAACCCCCCACTACCTTCTTTTGGAAAAATAATACCACTTTCTGAGGAAGGCTTCCTCTGCGCATCTAGTATATCATACTAAAGCTGTTATTGAGTTTTAGGCAGAGAAGCAATTGTCTGTCAGAATGCTTCAAAAGAAACCACGAAATGAGCAGGCCGTAAATCCAGGAGCAGCACAAAAGTGGGAATATGAAACCTGCAATATGTAATATGAGTCTTTTAGCCTAACCTCCTGTATTTCCACTCTGGTGCTAAATATACTGCTGACGGCCTTGCAAGAAAACAAATGCACTGAGCTTGGACATCAGTGTTTTTAGAAGGGCAATGGGCACCGTTAGTTTAGGGTTAGTTTTGTTTCTGTAAATTTCTTAGATGATACATGAAAAAGAGAGGCCAAATTCTTGTAATTGTATTTGTGACTGTGGTGGTGAATTTTGGCAAGTATCAGATTGTCTTAATCAAATGTTTAATTTTAAATCTAGCACTTCAATTTAAAAATAGATTTTAATATAAATAAAACTGACAACTTTCAATCCAGACACATACCGTGCTCTCCAGGAACTCCTTTTCTGGATTAAGAAAAGTAAAATTTACATTTGAAGTGCATTAATAACTATTGTAAGGCAAGAAGGTTATTACAAAATGTTTAACTTGCTTGCAACATTTGCATCAGAGAAGTCAGCAGTAGTTTGCTAACGACTGTTGTATTTTATGCAGGAGACAGATAACCATGCCTGTGTGTCCTGGAATGAGCCTTCCCCTACTGTTTGTCAGATGGTAGTTTGTTTTTTCTTACCTCTAACCTCAGAGAATGTAAGTAAAAGTGATATTGTTGAAAAAACCCAAACAAACAGATTCTGGTTAACTTGAAATTAAATTAAAAACTGAACTAATTTTTTTTTGTGTGTGTGTGTGTGTGTGTGTGTGTGTAAAAATAGTATGTCAATTTTGACACATAATTACACAGCTTTTCCAGATTTCATGTCTTTCACCCATCACCCTCTTTCCTGTCCAGTTTTATAATCATGCTTGGTCATCCCCAAACTGAAATTTTGGGGAAATGTGTTGTTTGCCACTTTGTACTCTTAGCACTGTTGATGGGGAACAGAAAGCCCATCCAGTGTTGTAAACGGCACCTCTTCAGGATTTTGCAGCTTCTTCTGAAATATTCTGCATTAATGACAGCAACTCTTGTTTTGAACTTTTGCATGTAACTCCACTTTGTTTTATAATAGCTAACTAGGAATGGTTTCTCTTAAAAATGTTGATACAGCTTTGCAGCAAGATTTTCAAGATTTTGTTCAGAATCTCTTTGTCACCATTCAATGAATAGTTCAAGTGTCTTTTATCTCAGAATTTTCTTTTATCTCAGAATTTTCTAGCTACTCTGTTGTTAAATGAAGTGTTTAATGGGATTTAAAATATTAAATATTGGATACAAGTTGCTTATGAATTTCGTTACTGTGATTTATTTCAATATGTTTTGTATAAACAGTAAGTTTCACTGAATAATTATGAGTGTCTCACAGATGAGTAATACTTTTAATAGATTTTTTTATAAAAGACTTAATGTGCCACCCCAATGCATGTGGATTCCTAACATCTGAATCTGATGCAAATCACAGGGGTAAGGAATGGCATGTGTCACATGTCAGACATGGTGGGTCATGGCTTGTTGTGTGGGAGCACCCACATCAGGTTGTGCCTGGCTGTGCCCCCTTTCTCTCCAGGGGCACAGTCTCAAGTGGCAGTGGAAGGACCACGGCATCAGCTTTCCAGTGGAGCATCCCTCCCTCTGGCCCCCGTTGGGGACAGTCGCCCCTCTTCAGGGATCCACCCCAGAGGCTGTCGCCTCTAAGGGGGTTACAGAGCTGTGTACTAGCTGTGTCTGGCAGGTTGGGATCCCAACTTCAGAGTGAGGAAGCAATGCTGCCCTGGAGATGCATGAGAGCAGCATTGCTGTGGTGCAAATTACGGGGAGGCAATTAGAAGTGCAAGTCCTTTATGTGTGAGACCAGATAGGCTCTATAAAGTTTGTGAAGTGCTGCTTTTTGCTGATTTTTCCATTCTAGGCCCTACAGCAAGCTTACCAGTGACGACTCCAGAGAGTCACCTCGTGATTCCGAATTGCATTTTCTCCATCTACAAAATCAGGGGTAAGGATCAAAGTATATTTAGATAGTGGGGTGAAAAGAACCATGGTTATTATGATTATACTGCTTGCTATTAATATCAGAAAGGGAGATACTATGTTCTTACATTCGGAAAGAATCAAATGCTGTGAAACTGGTGGAATTGTAACAATAGCATGAGGAATGCTGGTAAAATACCAGCATGACATGGCTTGAGTTAGAAATATTATATTTTTTGCCACATGTTAGGAACCACTAATCCTGGTGGCTACTGTAACTGATTAAGAATTGTATGGGAATCTGTTTTCAATATCTGTGATTTAAAAATATCTTGGAATGTATCACTGGAAAAGAAAATATATTTCCTGAAATCTGCCTCAGTGCCATTTTGTCACTGTCTAATTTCTATTTTTCTTCTTTTTGTTTTTTTTTTTTTTTCTTTTTAATTATTATTTTAAACACTGTTTCTTCATTTTCCCAAAGAACTGACATTTATCAGAGGTCACATGCTGAAAATCAGCTGTGTAGTTATACATGCTCTTTTTTTTTCAGGGGGAATGTAAGCATTTCAGGGAGAAGAATCTGTTTGTCTTCCTGATTTCTATAAGGTAAAATAGGAAAGAAACATAAAATGTTTTCTGTATGCTTCTGTCATGTCTATTGATTATTTTTTTTTCCTTAAAAATTTAACCATGACAGCTGAAAGGATATGATAAAACATGTTAGGATTTTTACAGTTCCTATGGTCTCTACTTAAACTGCATTAAGCACTTAAACTCAGCCTGACTAAGATGGAATGGATGCTTTAAAGTAAGAATTATCTTTCCTTTTGTAATAAGGAAATGGAAGCTGTAGAGCTACAAGTATCATCACGGCCACTTTTCTTCATAAACAGCTCAAACAGCTATAACTCACTGATAGTATCATTTCTGCCCTGTGGACTTGAAAGCTCAGTGAGAAGACTTTCCCATGCCACAGAGAAGAACAGGATGTCAACAGTTCTGAGTCCAGTTTCTAGCTCTGACACAGATTTCTTCCGTGGCTTAGAACAAATTATTTCTTCCTCATATGTTTTAGCTTACTCACCAGCTATATAAAACCTCTGAGGTGTATGTGCTTGCAAAATGCTTTAAAGCAGTGAGGTGAAAGTGTAAAAATTCTTTAAAAAAAGTTTCCATGAGGTCTCAGTCTGCTTCTGCAGTTGTCAGTGGAAGTTTTGCCATAGACTTAAATGGTCAGAGTTAGGTTTAGAATAAGTTCTTTTAAAATCCCAGCTTATAAAGAGCTTTGTAAATTTAAAGTACCATTGTCAGCAATTTCTTTTATTTAAATTAGTGACTTTGTGTAGGTATTCATATTAACAGGGTTTCTAGTCTCCCTGACACTTCATTCAGATTAGAACTGGATTCTCCCGAGCCGTACTAGGAAGTATTCAGGTAATTAATTTAGTTGGTCCTGTTCTTCTCCTTTCATCCACCTAAAAACATACCTTCCCTCATCCTCAAAGCCCTATCAAAAAAGCAGCTCATGCCTGAAAATGTCACTGTATTTAACTGGTTTGGTCTAGATGTAGCAAGGTCCAGTGTCCCTGAACCTCAAAAAACACTGACAGTATTCGCTTTGTTTAATAAGGGATTCTGGCTTTAAAACCCTCACTGCCCTTAAATGTGATATGGAAGTAGGAGCAAGTTCAGATACCAGACCATAGGCTATAAGTGACTCAGTAGGACCAGAAGATTGGCTATCCCAGCTCAAGAGCACTGTAAGCCACCCAGCAAGGTGTCCTGGTCAGTAAGCAAGGAACAGCATGGTGTACCAACACCCATGTCTACTGCTGAAATTGATACTGCCAGGTTGTCCCAGGATCTAAAAGGTTCAGCATCTACATATTGGTCTATGGACCAGTGGCGAGCTGATTATCTCCTGCTACTTGATCCTGCATCTCCCATACATCTGTTGGCTTCCTAAGGTGTGTAGTAGGTACCTTGTTGCTTTGGAAGGCTCAGGTGGGTAGCTTATATGGCCAGAGGGTTGGCCACAACTGTGCATATAGTCCCCGGTTGCTTCCTCAAGGTCACTGTGCTCAACTTTTGTTTTCGTTGAACTCCAGTGAGCTTGCTCTGGCCCATGCTTCAATGTTCTGGTATTGACTGAAGCAGATAGGACCTGAATGATAACTGACATCAGCAGCAGCCCAAGAGCATGAGGTCTCCTGCTGCCTTGCTGGATGTTCTAATGGCCGTACAAACATTTTATGCAGGAATGATTTCAAAGTGGCATTCCTCTAGACTGCACATCAGTGGGAGCAGTTCCATCAGAGTAGGCCTGTCTGTCTACTTCTATCAAAGACTGCAGTTACAGGCTCCAGACAGTGAACTAGGTATGTGGCATCCTACAGCAGGCCAGTGGAAGATGCACATCTAAATGCAAAAATAGGTATTCCAGCAAGGCAGAACTTTTCTCAATGTCAGACTGAATCTAGTGTCTCTTCAACCTGGAAGCAATGCTGCCGAATGGTTTGTATACAGCAGTAATGCTTAGCAGCAAATAATTGAGCAGACAGATGGAGGCACAACAAATTCTTATAGTCTAAAGAAAGCTTTCAAGTGCAGTATTCTGATTTAGGGAATTTTGTCCTTGGTGTCAGGAAAAAAATTCCCCCAGATGGACTTAGTTGCTTAAAAGGTCTGTGATTTTAATAAGGTTATTTTGGACATCAGAACTTCAAAAGCTGAAATGATGTAAGGTGTTGGAATAATTGTGTATGCAGAGTTCGGTCTTTGTGGCTTTACAGAATTACTCAGATTTCCTTTATTTAAAACAGGAAGCACATTTCCCACGTCCTAAAAGTGACAGTCCTATAGTGAAAAGAAGAACCTGGTAATCCTCAGCTTGATGATAGGGGTCAGTGAGATGCGGAAATAAGTGTTCCTTGAACACACTGATGCAGATACACATGCAGGGGTTAAAGGGTTCACAGCTCAGGGGAAATGCTATAGTGGTTAAAAGCTACCTGGCAAAGAAAGTCACCTCTGAGGCTATTGTGAGTTTTCTGCTCAGTGGCCATAACACTCCTACTCTAAAACAACTTATTTAATTGTCATTACAAGCGATGAATGCCCAGATGAAGCAGTTCTTTTATAATTGGAATTGGCTGAATTACTTTTCATGGTTGGAACTGAACTAGAGAAATGGTCAAAAATATTTGAATGGTCTTGGCACATTTGGTACTGTGTAACTACTGACAAAATGTAAATTATTACATGGCAACTAGAAATATGCATGCCAGGTTAGTAGTGTGAGAATGCCTTGGCAAATAAGATTAATGAGTGCATGGGAGACACTCTGGTACAGATCCCGTTAGTCAATTGAGCATGTTTGATGAGAATGAGACGTGTCCAGAAGCTTGAGCAAACACAGTCTGAACCAAGTGTTCATCCTGTTAATAGAAAAGACTCCCAGAGTCATACCATCGTGATCCATCTTTCCGTGTATGTTCACATATCCTGTTGCCTGATCCATGAAGCTGCAATGATCAGTCAGGGCACTTGCAGGCAGTTGTTCAAAGACACTTAGGGCAAATATGTGTTTAGTAGAATTGTCAGAAGCTACTATCAGATACCTACTACTTTTGATTTAATGATGATTTCGTGAAAATCCAACCCAGGGCTAGGTCCACCAAAGAACTTCTGTGTTCTAATGCACCTAATGGAATTTATCCAGAAAAGATGTACTATACTGCGCTGAGGACCATGCCTGGGCACCTTGGGAGGGAATGCACAAAACTGCACATACCGAGGAAGAAACTGCTAGCAGGTTGGAAGAAAGATAGGACTTAGCTTACTTCATCTTTCTCTGCATTCAGGATGCAGTTCAGCATCCTTCCTCCCAGGTTCCTCAGCCATGAACTGTTGTTGAGTGATGCAGCTTGCGCTGCATGGCTAACATAATCTTCTGCAGTTTCCCAATGTACAAACAGCTCCCCAAAACTGTTTAGCCAGTTTTAGGCCCTCCTTCAGCTCCTAAAAATGTCTCCTTTTCAGCAGCTTTTCAAAGTGCTAATTCGCAGCCCACTGCTCCTTTTCTCACATTGTCTTTACTCTCTCTAAAATAAATCTCTCCTTCCCTGACCCTGCTTAACTGTCTTGTGGTTACAGAGACACCAGCCTCCCAATTCGGTGGGATTAACACTGATACGGATCTATTATTTCATTTCTTTGCTGATTAGAATTAGTCTCTCCAACTGTTGTCTCAACTATCAGCATCATTCTTTTTGCAGCACTGATATTTTTCAGCTCTACAAACACTTACATTTTCTAGCCTGATGCAAGGTCCGCATAATCAGCTAGTGTAACCACTTGCACAACAGGATCCATGGAAATATACATAATGAGAAGGGGAATCTTTAGTCTTGTTTATGGTCATTTATGGTCATGTGCTAAAGTACTGTAACTGGTTTTAGATATTTTGTTTAAAAAAAGTTGGCTAAATCTTGAGCTATGTAAGAAAAGCGATGGTAGGCTTGCAAAATAAGCCCCCTGGTATGATGTAAAGTTGAGAGAATTAATCACATTAATTCCAGGAAGTTTAAAGTGACCTCTTATTGTCCACAATAGAAAGGAAATGAAAAAGAGATGATATTTGATTATTCTCATTAGTCAACAATAAAGAAAGAAAGAAAGAAAAGAAAAAGCGGCCCTAAGCATTGTGAGGGGAAAATTAGAATTATATATCAGGGAAAAGTTTATAAACATAAGGACTCATGGCCAAGGAAACCAGCTGCCAAATGACGCTTTGGAATCAGCGCCACTGAAGATATTCAGGGCTCGGCTAGACATCCATCTATCAAAAAAGGATAAAGAAATTAGTCCAGCCACAATGTAGGGATAATCCAGCAGAGTTCCCTGCCAAATTTCTACCCCAAATAGTGTATGATTTAGTTGGAATGGAAAAGTAAAGCACTTTGGCTTGCTAGATCTTTCACTAATATAATCTTATAAGCACCAATTCTTCTGTTTTTTAAAAAAATTATTACTAGTAACTTTTAAAAAAAAAATTATTTATTCTAACTGGCATGTGTAGGCTTTGCTGTAGTTTCAGACATATTGATCCTAGCTTAGAATGTTTTTACATTTTCTTGCAATTAAAAAAATAGTGATTTCTATTTAGAATAAAAAAGTAGCTCTTAGAATGAAAAATTGTTTCATGACATCTTTTTATAACAATTTTCTGGAAGTTGTCAAATCGTTCATACCAAGCCTGAGGAAAGACGGTCAGGAAGATTTTTTTTTTTTTTTTTGCATGCTTAATTAGAGAGATGAAGGGTGGTAAGACTGGAGGGTTAGGATGGTTATAGTGGTATAGTTAGCTTTTTACCTCTATGTCACAACTTCAGATACAGGTCAAGAGGGATATTTCTCATTCATTAATTCTGAGTTACTGTTCAGATGGGTGGTAATGACCTAGTTCTAGTGGGTAGGTAGGTAACACTCATACAGACTGAATTGAGCTGGCAGGCTAAGACTACTGGTCATCAAGAACTGGGCTTCAGATTTTTAAGGGTATCTAGGCCTTTAACATTCAAGTAGTTGCCTATTGTAGTTCTGAGGAGTTTGAAAGCACTCACCTTGAGCTGAAGTAAGTGGAGTTAAGGTACCTAAGCTCTTTACAGAAAGCTAAGTATATATTTATCTGGAACATTGAACACCTTTAAAATTACAACCTAACACCCTTAACAAATTTTCAATGAAACTCTGATTCACCACTTTTCAATGCAGCCTCAATAAGCCTCTGATTTCCCCATAGTTTATACCAGCACGTACTGTAAGAGAGAAGATGGATGACATTTCGTTAGCTTTCAAGTACACTGGTGCAAGTGTAGTCTCCTTTCACGGCAATGTCTTCCAAAGCATCAGTCATATCAGACATATCAGGCTCGCACAGAGATGCAGCAGATAATACAGTTTTAAAGAGGCTGTTTCAGAAATAGAATTAGCCTTAAACAACAAATGAATCTTCAGACTAATTGAGTGAGTACTGATTGTCTGCAGAAATGTAACACATAGAATTTAGTATTTGCAAGCACAGTACCATCCATACCTTGCATTCGCTAATTTATACTGCAAAAATTAGTGCTAGTTTCTAAGAAATGCTGTAGAGTAGATCAAGGCTAAGTCTTTGCAAAAGAAAGCCTGCCACGTTGTCACTCTGCATTATGAAAATGTGTCATGTGATGGAAGTGTGAATATCTGATGTATACAATTGAAAAGGGAAAACACAGAGTGAAATCATCAAGCCACATTAGGCAAAATGAACAGATAAGGGTATGGCACTGGAACTGTAAACAATCAAGCAGAGATTACACCGATATGTGGAACTATGCATGCTTTTTAGATGTGAAAACTGAAATGTTGATAGTAGAAAACAAACAAAAAAAAATCTAGCACTGTTTATCACAGAAATTATTCAAAATGTTGTATGGATGGGGCAATAATCATTATGTGTATAAAAAACCCGCTGTCTTGTGTGTCACTTGAAACTGTTCTGCAAGCGACACAACTTACAAGCAAGGAAATGAACGGCCACTGGGCTCCGATTGGGCTTTGATTATACGTACGTGCATCCTGTGCCCTCACACCCAGCTTCCTGCCACAACTCTGACAGCATCACCAACTGTGTGCCACAGCTCTCGCTGCTGCTCCACCAGCTTGGCCTGGTATCCTGCACACCCTTCTCAGCCACCACAGGAAACAGGTCATGCATGTGCTGCTCATTGCCTCTATCTTCCCTTCTGAACATTTCTGTGAAACCACATGTGCTCAGGTTTGTAAATATGGACATCAGATAAAACGCAAGAGAGCCTCACCAGTGGAAGATCTTGCCTTTGAATGTGGCAGTCTCCATTTTCCTCGTTCCTTCCCCCTCCACCATTGACAGAGAAACCACGACGACAGGAAGTGTGCACCATTTCCTCTCAAAGAGACTTATTACTGCTGTTGTAGCTCACATTTACCCAGATTTTGCTCTTTCAGTGTTGACGCACTTTCAGCTGCACAAACTATGAGACTTACCTGTACATTACCATGTACAGTCAGATGACCTCTAAAGGTCCCTTCCAACCCAAAGCATTCTATGATTTTAAGTCACTTAAATAGGACATTTTAGTAAAGGAAACAGTCAAATCAGGTTACCACATAACAGGAGCTTTTATAATTGACTATTCAGGCAGTGCTGCTGACTGCTGAGTTAGCTCTTACTAAGAATGTGTGAATTGTGCTATTTTTACTTGCTACTTGTCTAGCACTGGACTTGTTTGGAATAATTAATTTATTCTTGCATATACAGGTATATATCTGGCAACAAGAATTTAGAGGAATTTTCTGAAGCTAACAGAATTCTCACAAGACTTCCATTGAGGAGGGAAACAGAAAACCTTGCTGAAAGAAGCTTTGAATGAACTTTAGAAAAAAGGTCCAAATACATTTGACATTCCCTTCAAAATACTCATGTTTTTGCCTGTGGTGAGCACACTTCATTACCCTTGTCATGCCACTTCATAACTTCTTGTTAACTTTTTATATTTACCCACTCATCTAGTTCAGTGGGTTTCATTCCCTGGTTTTCAACCACTACCCGTTCCCAGTTTTTGCTCTTTCCAGCTTGCACACAGACACCATCTGGCTTTACCCCTGGGGTTTCCTAGACAAGGGAAATCTAGTTAGCCTTGTGAAATCTAAACCCCAGGCAAAACAAAAACTGTACAAAATCTCCACGAGACAGACTTTCTCACTTCTGTGTGAGGGGCATCTACATTACCCATAGCAACTGTCAGAACAGAAATCACATCTTGAGCAGTAAGTTATCTTTTCAGCCAACCTACTATTTTCCCCAAACTTTTCCTTTCAATTTACTGGAGTTACTACAAGTCTGTTACGGTCAAGAGAAAGTTTGACCAGTGTGTGTGTGTAATTACAGAACTTCAGAGTAGAACATCACGTAAGAAACTGTCTATAAAAATGCTTGGAATAAAGTAGATTGAGAACAGATTTACTAAAGAAACTAGGAAGTCATTCCAGTTTTCTTTTCTGTTCTAAATAACATAGTGCAAATAAATCTCTGAGGCAAGATTCTGGACAAAGACATTCCTTTGAAAAGAGACCACAAGATTCCTGGTCTTCTTAATGGAGAAACCAGAAAGAGTTGGTCTCGGTCTGGGACTCTCAAAATGCTGATACTTTTGAACAATGTGGACAAGTACAGAATATTGTCCAATGTATTCATCCTTGAGCAAAAATAAACCAAATTTCTGTGTGTTCTGACTGTCTCATAGGAGCTGGGGAAAAAAAAAAAAAGAACCTCTCCCTCTCTTTTTTAATGTTTGCTAGTTTCTAAAGCCATTTATTTGGGCATGGCATTTCGAGCTGTATATCTGATTTTCCCTGAGAAATTATGATCTAGTTACACAGTTCAGTGGTTTGGAGCCAGATATTCTTTTATTTCAGGCTTTTGTAATCTAAAGTCAGTAGGGAACTGCGTATCTATATAGGTGCAGTTCCCTAGTGCTGGCCCCAGAGTGAGGAATGAGGTGACTTCTCCACAACAACACAGCAATGCCAACTTCTAAACTATAAAGACTTCATTTTTATTTTTCATTGTTTGTTGTATTTTGTTGTCTCTCCTGACTTAACAGTTACTCCTGTGTGTCTTCACAGGAAGAATGTGTACTGTGGTCCTGCTCTGACAGCATAGGCTCAGTGAAATGAAGAAGACAAGCAAGTTTTCTACTGTTGTACACCATGGAAAGGTAAAAACAAAATCAGCCACTTTCTCTGCTTGGCAGTCACAAGATTGGAAAGGAGGGTGTATGTAGCGATAGTTGGGGACCAGTGATATAGATGATAACCTTCAACCTGGTTAAACACCCTGTGAAAAGCAGTACATATTGCTGTCTGCTCTCGACATGACTGAGGTTGTATGATATTTTGATGATTAAAGACAGTTACGTAAGAAGTAGGTGACATATCAGATGTGCTATCCTTGCTTTACAACGTTCCCCAGTGAACACCACAATTTCACTTTGATTTAATGAGTATGCCCTGATGACATTGCTAGGTTTACATTTTGATGTGATCAGAAGAGTAGAAGTAGAGTGGCTAATGTTTGCAGGGAGCAGTGTTCGATATTAATTAGGTGTTTAGAGTTTTGCAGTCTAGAACTGTGTTTTTGTTGCTCTTCGAGCTTTCTTCTAAAATGGTGGCCTTTTCAGTCAACACTGTACAGAGAAAATCTTCCTGGTTGAAATTCTTATGTCAATTATTCAGCAACAGTCTTAGAAGGGTGACTTCTAAAGGATGTGAGATGTAAATCAGCAATCTCTGTTTTTCATCACAGCAGATGCACAGGTTCCCTTTGAGTCCTAATGAAGGAGTTTGGAGCTGGAGACCACAACATGTTTGAATTAATTTTGATGTTAATTTTTCAGATTTCCAAGGTATCTAAGATGTGGCTAATAATAATAGCAGGTGTTGTCTGTTTCTCCCAGCACGTGGCATGAAAGTAGTGTGGTCACACAGCTATGCATTATTTACATGGTGTCAACATGTCAGCAAGTGGGATGGCAGTGAGCCAGATTAAATCACTTCTGATTTTAAATACAGGACACTGAATAATGAAGCTGTGTCACACTTGAGGACACTGGAATCTGGCAAATCAGCAGTAGCTCAATGTACCAAGCTCATTTGAATGCCCCCCCCCCCCGGCCCCGAATGATTAAGGAATCAAAATTAAGAGTCAAGAAAACAGTGTAAAGTTGGTTTTTTGTGTTTTGGGTTTTTTTTTTTCCTCAGAGCAGAAGATTGTATCCAGTAAAGAGAAACTCTTTGATTGCTTACTATAAGGATGCATGGGTCTCTGCCCTCACGCAGGAGTGTCTACTCCTGAGAATGGGCAACCACCCTATGGTACATCTGTTTGCCATTTATCTTTGTTGTCTCTGTAAGTAGTAAACCTATTTGGTATGATTACTTTCTTTCATTAGTTTTTTGTAGAAGCTAGTGCAACAGGTCCACAATCTCAAGTGGTAACTGTATTTGTAAGAGGCAATCACAGTATTTAGAATGGGTGCTTTAAGGGTTTAAGTTTTCCCAAGAAAATCTAGGAGTGCTGTCCTCAGCCATCGCTGCTTCTGCACCAGCTCTGATTTCTGTATCACCCCTAGAGCTGGTTCACCTTGCCAGCTGGTAGAAAACTAACTCAGCAAAATAAAAACATGAATAGTTTTCTCTTGGTTTACTAATCCAGTTGGGTTCACCGAGGAGCCATGTGAAAATCAGAGAAAGTGGAAGGGAAGGAATGGGCTGGCATGCCAGGGAAGGAAGGATGCAGGGAGAAGTGGAGGGAGCAGGACTGTTAGACGAGCTGCTCCTCCGCACAGCAATGGTCTACAACAGCTGATGGAAAAAAATGTATAATAGAAGTACTGTAAATAGAAGTCTCTGTCATGAGATGCACCTTCAAATTCTTTACCCAGTAAAATGAATGTCACTGTCCTCATTTTATAGGTGGGGCAACTGAGGGTATGATGGAACTTGTTTGTGGTGGTACAGTAGAGGTGGGACTAAAGCAGAAATGGCCTTAACTCCTAATCAAGGACACCGCTTCCTGGTCCTCTGTAATGAGTATCCCTAGGGCAGTAAAGTCAGACAGCTGCTGAAGAGTGAGATTTGTGTTCATGCGGAGGATGAGAACCCAGCAGTGCACTGTCCTAGCTAGTGCTCAATGGTCTCTTGGCAGTGTTGTGTTGTCTCCTGCAATCAGCTCTGCCAGGAAATCTTCTTTGCAGATCCTATCCTCAACAGCTTTCTTTTACATCATTTGCACAGAGCTGAACTCTGTCCTGGATAGGAGCTGAACATTTAGAATGAGAGGAAATGGCCTCAAGTTGTACCAGGGGAGGTTTGGATTGGATATTAGAAAAAATTTCTTCACCAAAAGGGTTATCAAGCATTGGAACAGGCTTCCCAGGGAAGTGGTTGAGTCACCATCCCTGGAGGTATTTAAAAGGCATGCAGATGTGGCACTTAGGGACATGGTTTAGTGGTGGACTTGGCAGTGCTAGGTTTACTGTTGGACTCAATGATCTTAAAGGTCTTTTTCAACCTAAATGATTCTGTGATTCTATGCATTCAGCCATACCGCAAAACCCCACCCTAGAATGGTTAATGCACAGGGAGGGAGCTGTTGGAAGGTTAAAAGAAGTATCCAAAATACTGGGATTCCTTTTACCTTGTCACCATAATACCCTTTTTTATGAAACTAGAGCTATGTATGCTCATAAAAACTTTTGCTTTTTTTTTATTTTAAAGGATAATGCAACCATTGGAGTCTGTGCGCAGTTCTTTCAAGTTAAATACTTAGTTCAACATTCCACTTCCATTTCCTGGTAGAAAATGTTTTATATGAAAGCAACTTTAACCTTTCAGAAGGGTTCATTTACTGTTACGTTTGCTAACAGCTTTCAAAAAATGCAGTCTGCATTTGGCGTATTAGAGGTTCTGGTTTTAATATTGGTTTAGGAAAAAAAAAGAGTCATATGCTATAAGTCAGAAATAAAATATTGCGCCAGAATTCTCTCTATACATTAATTCACCCTGTGAGCGAGTGGTTTAAAGTAAGTCTGATCACTTAAAGCCAAGACTTGGGCTGAATCTATCCATGAACCAGCTCGTAACAAATAACACATTCAACTCTCGGTCACAGGAAACTGTTAGGTTGCCTTTTTATAGACAGCTACAGCCCTACAGCTCCTGAAGCACAAGGGAATATCATACGGACTTGGAAAGTGTTGAACACCTACCATATGCACATAAAGAAGGGTAATAAAGATGAAAGGCCTGAACTGAGCTTTAATTCCTATTTTTCTGCTTTTGATTTATCAGCTGCTTCTGCATTGCTGCAATTTTCCTTGGCCTAAAATTAGGTAGAAGATGCTTGAATTGCTTAGTTTGATCAAATTAGTCAAACTTAGGCTTCCCTCTCTGTCAGTGTAACAGATGGTAAACGTAAAACTTTTTGCTTTTTTTTCAGCATTACTGTGCGTTCATTTCTGAAGTGCTGACTGCTATAACAATCCACTGCAGTGGGCAGTTCCCAGACATGTGTCACTGTTATGGAGGTGCTGCAATCATGGTGAGGTGGGCACTGAACTGGTAGAGCTGTATCAAGGTGACTCTGAACTAGAGCTAGGGCTGACTTGCTTGGGTGTGGGGTAATAAAAACATAGCTGAGCTGCCTTTGGGACCTTAACAGCTTCTCTGCACAGTGCTGCAGTATGCTGTGGGACTATCTCAGCTGTCAGGTTTGCTCAGGAGTCTCTGCACTGTGGTCCATTGCCATGTATGGATGTATTCTGGGAATTATCTTCCACAGGACTTCTGCCATCAATAAGCACCTCCTACAGAAAAAAGGGCCTTCGCACAGGCCTGGCCATGAGTGAGACAATAAAGGCTAATCCTCTGTGCTGTTGAGCCTCAGCTTCTAATAAAGGACTCAGAACTTGTAAGGGTAAAGCTTCAAAGTAAGTACAGATTTACAGAGGGAGGGCAGATAAGAGGGTTGTAGCCCACCCATTAAGACCACCTGGTCTTAATACATGGTAGCAGTCAGCCTTTGTGCGACACGCTCTTTCCATATCCTAACCCTGTTCTAGGGAGTGAGATTTCCAAGAATTCTGCTGGCGATATACTTGTCAAAGTTGGGTGCACTACAGAGGGTGTCTGTCAGTCATACATAATAGTTTTATCACCCCTTGAACTGCAGCAGCTCAATCTGACAGTGATGGTGAAGCAGAGCCTTAGTAAAATAATGTTTATGACATTTAATTTCAGTAATCTTTTCTGATGATGAATGCATGTCCAATGCTTTGAAGATGGAAAGGTCTGTAAAAATGCAAACTATTATTTTATCTGGAAATGTGTTTTGTGGCATCCCAAAGAGTATTCATATTTCTTATTCCTTTTTTGTGCATGTGCAGGAGTTCTCATGAATTTTCAGCAATGAGTCCATATGGGAATAATTTCATTGTGAGAAGAAGGCTTCCATTCTATCATGAAAAAAGGCTGCATGGAAATCACGGAAAGCTACAGAAGAAAGTATCAGTCATTGTTTGAAAGCATTGCGGCCTATGGAGATGGAAACCAGAACGTGGATTTGCCTCCAAATTTTATAAGCTTCTAGAAAACCAAATGATGAGAAACAAATGCGAAAAGTTCACAAAAGTAGTGGTTGCTTAAAAAAAAAAATTCTTAAAGCCCTGTTGGTTTTATGATGAACAGACCTGGCGAGAAGGATATTAGTTATCTCCAATACCATTGTTTAAACAGATAGAGCTATTCCCAGTATTTTTTGGTTGCCACCTAGATTAGTGTTATACTCCTCAGTTGCTAACAATGAAGTTATCAGCCACTGGAACAAATTATTAAGAGGAACAGTGAGCTTACCATTTCTTGAAGTCTTCAAACTGAGAGTGGATGGTATGCTTTAGCAAACAATGGAGACACAGCTGGGTGAAATTATATGGTTGTACTGAAGACAAGGGAACATGAGAATATTCTATGTGGTCCTTTCTAGCCTTAAGAGCTATAGGTCTATAATTTCATAAATAGCATTACAAAGAACTCCTTAGAAGTAGTGATGACCATAGCAGCAATATGAATCCATCTCCTGATTTGGGGTAGATTATTCCTAAGTATTTTAAAAAATTACAGACCGTAGTACTGTTTCTACATGTTTCTGTCACTACAAGTCATATTGCTAGCATAATTTTACAATATTGGAAATCCCTTTCTGAGGAATAAAGAGACCCTTCGTCTCCCCCAAAGAGCTAAATGTACTTCAGTTCATGAAAGAGTGTATAAACAAGTAAGCATGCATGCTGCTGCTTTCCTACCTGATGTTTCAGTCATTAAAATCTGAAATAAGTAAGCTAGATTCCCTCAGTGAAATAAAAGACAATCCATGAAGAAAATTCTAAGACATTTCTTATTATTGTAGACCATTTCTAAGTTAAACTTTAATTTTCTCCTCCTTGTAGGGTCATCTGGTGCACTGTTTAAAAGAGAACCTTAAAAGATGATTATTTTTTTTTCCCCATAGCAGTCCTCCAGTTGAGAACAGCTAAACCATTTTTTTCCCAGATTTCCAGTGTTTTGGGGCATTTGGCACGCTGCAGAAACTTAAATCTAGCAGGACAGTTGGAAGCTTGGGAAAGCTGTACCTTACTGAACAGCTGGACATGAAAAGAAATAGTTCTTCAATGTTGAGACATATTTTTCTTACTATAAAGAAAGAAGGAATTAAGTGACTATATGCTTGAAAGAAAGACCTTGCCATTTCATGATGGCTCTCAAACATCATCTTTATAACTCCATTGAACTGTTTCTCTGATAAAAAAACCTGTAACCTACACTACAAAGGGCGTTGAGTATATATACTGTTATCAGCAATCACCACAATGGTCACAAAAGGTATTCCTTCAGTATGGTTAAACCATCTCATTAACCACAAGACAAAATTTACTCCTGTGCCAGTATGTCTTCCACGCACAGAGGTGGGTTTGGCAGCATAGCTAGGACAGCATAGTTGCGATGTCCTAACTAAATCTAGAAGATCTGAGAAAACATCATGGTATAGCTGTTCAACTGTTTCAGGGAAAGCTGATGATTTTGTGTCCAGAATGGATATGCATAATTCCAGAGGCAGATTTTTAGTTTTTGATTGTGGTCAATGGCTAGTTACCCTTGTTTCTGTGAGTGCCTAAAAATCTCTTTTTGGCTCATTTTTTCTATATATGTACATTGTGCCTAAGTAAGTATCTCAACTGCCTCTCAGCTGGAGGGCTGTCTACAAGACATGCTTCAGCAAAACACAGATACAAGGAGATATAAGAGAGAAATGAGAAATAAGACAGTCCAGAGGAAATTTGATAACTTCTCATATACAGGTATTCAGATTGCTTTACCAAGCAGTCTTTTCTGGTCTTAAGTACCATAAATTTATAACTTGTGCTGATTCAAATAATTTCAGCTTTCTCTTGCTACTGTTTTGTGCTCTTGAGAAAAGATGATGGGAAAAGCTGGATGCTGAAAAAGAGGAGTGGCCTCTGACTGCTCTTAAGCTTTTCAAATATATTATCCTTTAAAACAAAAACCAAACCAGCCCAGTTTGTCATAACAGTTTCAGCATCAACAGTGACTAATCTATTTGCCATACAAAGACCATAGTAAAATATAGGTGTGTATGTTTAATACTTTGATTTCATGAATCTACAAGAACAATTTTTAGGTTGATTTGGTGGAAGGAACTCCTCAGTTTGAGTCCCCTAAAGACTATCTGTGTAGCTCTCTTCTGAAAAGTATAATAAAAATTTAAAAAGGGGGGAAGGGAATAAGAAGTTGCTAAACATTTGAAAGGCCGGAGGTCTAGACTACGTGTCCGTTCATCAAGGTGGTTCTCAAAAGCAATTTTTGAGCCACACTGCAAGGAAACTGGGAAGAGCTTGAACTGCTAATATTCCCTTTGCTGTGTGGATATACAGAAAACAGTTTTCTTGTCCCACAGGGATTCTGTTGATTTTGAAATTTTAGGCCTGGCATGGAGCTCAGTGAATATGAGTGACTTAAGAAACAAACAAACATATTTCATTTTAATGCTGACCTTTTTTTTTTTTTAACCTTCTAATATAAACTAAATTAAGTTTCAACAGGAGAAGATGCTTTTAACTGTAAAAACAAGACTTTGTTCTAAAAATGTTGAAATGGCACATTTCTAGAATTTCAAAATCTGTTTTTCCAATTTTTTTGAGGACAGGAAGCTCCTCTGGGAATAATTTCAGTTTTGATGAATTGTCAGTTGTGACCATTTCTCTTCTTCTCTATGAAAGCCCTGTTCTCACTCCCAGGCTTCTAAACCCAGGCTTCCAATACTTTCCAGAAGTCTAAGGTATGATTGCCTTAGTTACCTTACTGATGCATTACAGCGAGACACAGATTTTGGACAACTATCTTTATCCACTGGTGCAATAAGACAACAGCAAGAGTGTTGTGATGATCTTAATTGCGATTCTTCTTCCTCTAAAGTACTTGAGATAGTAATAGTTCTGTTCTGTGTTTCAACGTTTCACATACATACTGTTTCATGTCAATTATTTGTTCACAGTTTGTAAACAAGTAGATATGAGTTCCATGTATGCTAGACATTAATTTCATTAACACACCAAGTGCTTTTTTCCATTACATCTGTCAAGAAGGATTATTTTCCTGTAACTAATGACCACGGTTGGGTTGATGGAATCTGATGCTGTCAGTAAAGGATTATTAATGAACCCTGCTTTAAGAACTCTGGATGGCTCTTATACCTGGAAATGAACACTGGATTATTATTTTTTTTTTTTTAATGGCAATATTTGTATATATTTCCTAGAAATAAATTCCTTTCATGATTTGACTGAATGCACCATCTATTCTGCTAGCAAGAAACTAAGGCACAAATCGCCCTGCAGCCAGAGGAGCCACTCTGCAGGCTGGAGGTTGAGGAGTCCCCAATGGTAGAAAGGAAGCACCAAGGGCTGGGTAAGGTCTGCACAAATACTGCCAAATTATTCCGGTGAAAGTCTTTATGCTTCTTTCCTGTATGAGAAGCGAAATCCAAGTTGAGGTGTTCAGAGCTCTGGAAAGAGGGGTTGGTTCATAGGTATTGAATATGGAAGTTACCAAACAAGCAAGAAGGCTTTTCTTCCTGGCTGAAACCAAAAAGGCCTTGCACTCGGCAGGCTCTTCCTTTCCCTCCTCCAACCGAGCACTGCTGTAAAACATCTACCAGTTAGTAAATGTATGTTACCTTATATGTGAACAAAGTACTGACATTTTTAATAGCTTTAATAGCTCGTAATCCTGCTGTTTGGTAATATTTTAAATGTGTTTTATTCATAAAATTGCATAATTTACTCAGATATACTTCCACAGGCATTGTTAATGAGTACAGCTTTAAAGTGTCAGGGCCCTGGGGACACCAGCAGGCCCCAGTGTCCCTGCCCGGCCCCCGGGGCTCCCCACACCCTGCCCACAGCCCAGGACCCCATGGCAGCCCCCCGGGCCATCAGCCCCTGGCCCAGCAATGCCACAGCAGGGCCGGTCTCCAGCTCCACACAGCCCTGCCCTGCCCGGCCACAGGCCTTGCTGAGCTGGGCCCACTCGCAAGCCCACAGGTGGCCTGGCCTGGGCCTGTCCCTGTCCCCAGGGAGGTGCCCCAGTGCCCCCCTGTCTGCTCCCTCCTGGCTGGGGCGGTGGGACAGGCCCTGGCTGGTGAGGCCCTGCCCTGATGGACCCCTGCAGAGCCCTCCACCACTACCGGTGCCCCTGCTCCAGGGACCCACCATCCTGCATGGCACCCTCGCATAGAGTTTGCGGTAAGCCCTTGCTACCTACAGTGTGTAGAAATACTACCACTGTGTCCAGATACAGCAGATGCAGCCTTTTCTAACTATATTCTTGTGAGGCAGTGTTGGCCTCCAGAAGGAAAGGGCTCCTCAAGGCAGAGGTGCTGTCCTTCCTTCTCAGGAATTAACCATGTTTCTGATAAAAGCAGGTATTGGAATCTGCCTTTTATCTTACCTTTGTTGTACTGTAGCTTGGAATACATGACTGGCATGCTGTATGACAATAATGCAGCTGGACCAAAAGTGAAGTTTTAAATCATCAGCTTTCTGAAATTAAGTAGAGTTTTACAGCTTTTCAGACTTGAAAACAGCTCTACTCTTTTGTTTCACGCTTAGCTGAGAAAGATCTGAGATTTCCTAACGCAGATAATATCTTCATATAATAGCTTATATCACAAGTTTTCCATCAAAAGTGGTGAAGGCCTTGTGTGGGGATGCCTGGCTTCAGTGGAGCTTCCAGCACGTTATTCAGTCACAGTAAGTTCCAGCACAACCCATTCTGAAGCTCAGATGGCATTAAGGATACACTTTAAGATATATATGCATTCTCAGGTCTGTCTTTACTCTTTCTTTTCTTTTTTTTTTTTTTAAACTAACGTTTTGAAATTGCAGCAAATAGTCTGAGGTCCATCTGGAGACTGATTAACACTGTCTCTGGGATCAAGATGTCTGCATTGCTAGACAGCTGAAGGGAAATACATTTTCTCCATTTCAGGGTGTCTGTATATCCTGCATTTTATCAGGAGCACTATTCTGAGCTGGAGGAATTAGCAGTGGCCTCTGCAAAGCATCAGCACTTCTCTGTAGTCCCAGAGAGGGATGGTGCTTCATGCTTCATCTTTTTCCAAGTAATAGTTTTGAAAGATGCATCCCATTACCCTTCCAGCCTAGGAAACCAGAGTTCTTTTCTGTTTGCTGTGCCAAGACCTCCTTCCACCCATATTGCAAACCGGCAATGCACAAAGAGCAGCTAGTGGAATATCCCATCAGCCAAATGTATTACCAAAATCAAATGCCCTACTTGTGTATTAGCCTTCATGTAACAGAGCACTCTGAGTTTTATCCCTTGCTGTGTGTGCTTATCAGTAGCACTCTTTGGCTATCCAGTTAATTTTGTATTGTTTCAGATCCTAAACTTGAAGCATAACACCAGTGTTATTTTTGGACTGACAGAGCACCAGTGCATTGTAGAAGATCAATGGAGAGATTTTGGCAGTGGAGTAGGGAGCAACGGGGGCTTGTGCTGCTGCTCTTCTTGCTTGGAGTCAAGGCAGGTGTGGAGGCTTGTGACGGGGGGCAGGACTGCACGCTGCTTTCTGTCAGGCACAAGCAGTTTGCAGTTGAAGGCTGAGGAGATTTGGTTTTCGTGTACCTCTTGGGCACCGTGAAAGTGAATAACTACTCTTTCCTTTTGAAACTGAAAAGGAAGCACACCAGCTTGTGGTTCTGCTGCTAAAATAATTTGTTTCAATGGCAATTCTTGTTTCTGAATCCTGATGATCATTTGATTTTGCTGATTGTGAGTTTGGAGCATCTGCAGACTCAGGAAAAGTACTTCTTTATAAAAAGAAGAATAATGCTTCTTGTATACAGTTATATGGTAATTAAAAAAAGGCAATTATTTGGAGGTTAATGGTAATGTAATTTAAGTGCATTATCTACTTTGCCTGCTTACAGCTGACTCATGGCAGCATGCTGAACCTACAGCTGCATAAAATGAGTGCTACATGTAATAGTACACAGAAACCTTGTTGAAAATAATATTGCCTCTGAAAATCAAATGACCTCTTAGGAGCCTAGTTGTAGTATTAAATTTTTACTCAGATCATATTGATGTCTTGAATTCTCACTGTCTGTTGGTTCAGAAGTAGGTTTGGCTGTTGCAACCTCATCCTGTCATTGCATTACTTAAATAGTATATTAAAAATTATATAAATACTTATTCATGGATGTTGTCAATACATAATATGCATCCTCAAAATTGAGAATACAATTATCATAGAAGCATAGAATGCTTTGGGTTGGAAGGGACCTTTAGAGATCATCTAGCACAACCACCCTGCAGTGAGCAAGGACAGCTTTAACTAGATCAGCCTGCTCAGAGCCCCATCCAACCTCACCTTGAATGTTTCCAGGGATGGGGCCTCCACTGTCTCTCTGGGAAACCCGTTCCAGTGCTTCACCATCCTCATTGTAAAAAATTTCTTCCTCATATCCAGTCTAAATCTATCCCCTTTTAGTTTAAATCCATTATTCCTTGTCCTGTCACAACAGGCCTTGCTAAAAAGATTGTCCCCATCTTTCCTATAGGCCCCCTTTAAGTGCTGAAAGGCCGCAATAAGGTCTCCCCGCAGCCTCCTCTTCTCCAGGCTGAACGACCCCAACTCTCTCAGCCTGGCCTCATAGGAGAGGTGCTCCAGCCCTCAGATCATTTTGTCGGCCCTCCTCTGGACCCACTCGAACAGGTCCATGTCCTTCTTGTTTTGAGAGCTCCAGAGCTGGACGCAGTACTGCAGGTGAGGTCTCACCAGAGCAGAGCAGAGGGACAGAATCACTTCCCTCAACCTGCTGGCCATGCTTCTTTTGATGCAGCCCAGGATTCGGTTGGCTTTCTGGGCTGCAATTGCACATTGCCAGCTCATGTCCAGCTTTTCATCCACCAGTACCCCCAAGTCCTTCTCTGCAGGGCTGCTCTCAATGCCTTCGTCCCCCAGCCTGTACTATATTGGGGGCTGCCCCAACCCAGGTGCAGGACCTTGCACTTGGCCTTGTTGAACCTCATGAGGTTCACACAGGCCCACCTTCAGCTGTCCAGGTCCCTTTGGATGACATCTCATCCTACTGGTGTGTCAACCGCACCACTCAGCTTGGTGTCGTCTGCAAACTTGCTGAGGGTGCACTTGATCCCACCGTTATGAATGACTTCATAAATTGGGAAGGCATATAACATTTTGTAATTTTGATTTAAATACCAGTCAGAAGAAGGGGAAGTGCTGATAAATAAGGTGAATAGTTAGGTTTAATTCTTTGTTAGGATAAAACATAAGCACTGAATTCTGAATAACTTTGTATAGGCTGCATTCAGTAAGAAATTATGCTTTTGACGATTTCAGGCATTTGAGCAAGCTTATATATATATACACACACACTACAAGGTGAATACAAGCCCTTTCTGATGTTAGGAAATCATATACTTAATACTTGAAGAAAGACCCAGTCTGTATATTGGGACATTTTTTTCTTTCCCACCTTTGGCAGTGCGTCTTCTATACTTCCACACTCAGCTCAGAATAATATTTGCAACTGTTGTTATTCAAACAAAGATACCTACTATCACAGATTGGTCCTGACCTGACTTCATCATACCTCAGCTTATATTCTTGCAAAGGCAGCTTAGGAGTTTGACTGAAGGCACCTTTTATTTGTAATACAGCTATGAAGGGGGCAGCATTTCATACTGACTCACAAGAAGCGAAGATTTATTCTGGACTTAGGAGATGTTACTTTTATGCATATTTTGGAAAATTGAAGGGAAATAAGTAGCCTTCTACCCCTTTCCCCCGGAAGCAAAGAAATTTGACAGCTGCGAATGGAACAGGCTGAAGCCGTTTTGGAGATGGATGTTTATGTTGTACAGCATGGATGGGATTCTTTAATAAGTATTCTCCCTTTTTCTTTCATTACATGAGGTATTGCTTTTCTTGGATCACACAGATTCTTGTAAAAATGTAACAAGCTACTATTCTGAATATATCAAATAAGAAACAGATGGATCTCTTTAAAGAATAGTCTATCAGTAATATTAACGGGATCTCATGTTTAGGGACCAGGCACCTCCCTTTCCTCATGCCAACCTTCTTGGCCTGAACAAAGAGGCTCTTCTAGCAATGACTTGCACATGGCAAAGGAGAAAAAGGAGGTTTTGGTAGCTACAAAATAAAGCACGGCATTTTTTTCTCTTTTTACAATGTATTTTTAATGTACAATACTCTTGGCTCTTATGCACAAGATTTTCTTTGGTGGACTCATTTAAACACAAGGCTTGACCCTGTTGTCAATGTCTCTTTCACACCACAATTCAACTGGTGTAACTCCATTGCCTCAGTCGAGTTCCTCTGACTTAAGTGTGATCTTCCCTGATTAATACCATGTAGAGCTATATTCATGTGACTAAGCAAGAGCCTTCTGAATGAAGAAAATTCCAGTTGGTATAGTGTACAATAGGATGTACATAATACCCCTTAGACACCAGCTTATGAATTTTAGATTAGAGCTTTACTTCAGGTTTTGCATTACCTTTTTGCTTTAGCTGAAGTGGCCCTGTATTCTGCTGTTCTTTTGCCTTGTGACACCTTTCTCAATAAAGAAAGCTTAGTGGTATGAATGACTAAGTACTTGTGTGGATGGCCATGCTCTACTTCATGAACAACAGCTTCATATCACACGAAACATATATTTCTGTGCTATATACTGTCAAAACCTGACCTACCTACTGTGCTGAAAGTAAGCCAGAGTAGCAGCTTCAGAAATGGCTGGAGTATGCCCCTTTGAGCTTATTAGACTTCATGAGTATACTTGGTGTGTCAAGGCTTGGGTTGCCTGTGAGAGAGCCAAATGGGCGAAGGCAAGCGTGAGACAGATTCTGTGATTCTTGTAGCCACCCTGACTGCTCCCAAGGGTGTTATGGGCAAAGCATGTGAGTGGCACAAAAGATGCACTTCAGAAAAATCAAATAATAAAGCTGAGGTGTTCCTTTATTACTGTTATCTTCTTTTACTTGGGGTATTTCCAAAGTTGGGTGGGTGAGATGTACAGTACTTTATTGATGAAATAACTTAACCTGAATAAAGCACATACATACTGTTATTTTAATAAAAGAAACAAGGCTTACTGTGCTGGTTTTTGCTGGGATAGAGTTAATTTTCTTCCTAATAGCTGGTATAGTACTGTCTTTTGGATTTAGGGTGAATAATGTTGATAACACACTGATGTTTCAGTTGTTGCTGAGCAGTGCTTACAAGTAGCAAGTAGGCTGGAGCTACACAAGAAGCTGGGAGGGGACAGAGCTGGGACAGCTGACCCCAGCTGACCAAAGGGATATCCCATACCATATGACATCATGCTCAGCATAGAAAGCTAGGGGAAGAAGGAAGGGGGATGACATTCGAAGTGATGGCATTTGTCTTCCCAAGTAACCATTATGCGTGATGGAGCCCTGCTGTCCTGGAGATGGCTGAACACCTGCCTGCCAATGGAAAGTAGTAAATAAATTCCTTGTCTTGCTTTGCTTGCATATGCAGCTTTTGCTTTACTTATTAAACTGTCTTTATCTCAACCCATGAGTTTTACCTTTTTTCCGATTCTCTCGCCCATCCCACTGTGGCGGGGAGTGATCAAACAGCTGTGTGGTGTTTAGCTGCCTGCCAGGTTAAACCATGACACTCACGTTTAAAAGGGAAATATAATACCGTAAACATCCTTTTGTACTTGCCTAGTTATTTTTCTAAAATTGTGTGAGGCTGAGGTATTTGCCTTCCAAAATAGAATTTTTGCAAGAGTCTGCAAGTTCTGTAATACCTTTTCCAGTATCTGTTGAGTGAGCCAAAGGTCTGTGGTCAAGTGGGCATCTCAGTTACAACTCTATTGAGTGTCTAATGCATTAGAATTTAAGTCCCACAGACCTTTCTCTTCCTGACCAAAGCTGTTGAGCATTTAATTTTCAACTTCATCCTAGTTCCAAGGAAAACATCAGAAAATGAATCCAGTCGTCAGCTGGTAACGTCCATGAGTCTTGGATGTCCATGATGTTTTGGTTTAAACTATTCAAAGTGATCAGGAAGTTTTTCTTTTTTTTTTTTTTAATTTATTTTAAAACAACCTGAAAACATAGGGAAATAACTTACATTTTCAAATTTTAACCCTATTTCCCTTAGAGTGCTGATATTTTTGTTGTCTTTTAAGTCTTGTCAGGATGTCCTATTCAGATTTTCTCACCTTTTTGTGCATCTCACCTTTAACGCATTTTAAAATTATTTTTAAGTAAATATTTGATACGTCCAGTTTGTTCTGTAGATGTTATTGCCACTTCTCTCAAACTGTAGTAAGATTACTTGTTGTAAACAAGGTAGAGATCAGAATGGAGATATATGTGAGTGCCGCTACCTACAGTACTGAGGGTAATTATGCCAAATTACTGGCCTAGGGTGCTCCCACTCAGTGATAGCTCTCATCAGCGCATCTGGTTTGTTGTTGAATTTCAACGTTAAAATGAATATGTTCCCTTGCTACCTTATGACCTGTCAGAGGACTCTAGATGGAAACACCCTTCTTAGAGAGGAGAGATTAGATTAGGGAGCGAGAACTGGTATGAAAATGAGTCATATTGCCTCCATAAACAAGTCTGTGTTCAGGATCAGTCTGATGTTGAGGCTACAGGAACCTGATGCCACAATCTGTGCTTAGACCTGCTACAATAGCAACCATTACAAACTACTCCAGGCATTCTGCACTTCCATCTCCAGCATCCCTGGGATCCTCCCAGGTGACTTAGAGGGTGTTCATTAGGACATCAATATGGGCTCCCCATAGAAGAAATAATGTTTCCTTCCTTTACAGCTGGAGCAAATAAAGGAAGCCCAGCAACTGCTTTGATGCTCAGCTATGATATTGGTGGGCTGAATATGCCCCAGAATGAAGTTATGGTGTCAGTATGGTGAAGAAAGTAGAAGCATTTGCCGTATCTTGAAGGGAAGAAAAGGTTGGACATGGAAAATTGCCCGAGTGTTTTGTATTTGGTATTCTCTTCCCATAACACCAAGTGTTCTGGTAGCACAAGCTAACTTGCGTTTAGAAATCTTCCTAGAAACACTCAAAACAGTTTGTCTTTACAGTAGATAAAGATTGCTTAAAAAACTGAGTTCCTGCCTGGTGGGATGTTTGAGGTTTCAGAATATATGTAGTTTATTTTTGTCTTGAATTAGAACAGAGAGTCAAGAGTGTTTGCAGAAAAACATTGGAAATGTTTTTCTTTGATACTATCAGATCAAATATAAGAAAACAAAAATCCTCTCTTTCAGAGAAGAAATGCTGGATGTTTGATGATGACAATATTAATGACCTTTGAAAATGCATTATAAATCCAGGGCAATGTCAACATTGGTATTAGTGGTGGATAAGTTTGTTTAAATAGCATTTAAAGCAGCTTATTCATGAAACACAATCTTTTGGATGTTTAGAAATGGCTTATTATATTATTATGCTTAGAGCTTACAGTTATTATACCTAGAGCTGACCTGTTGCTCATTTAACTGGAACTAAAAAGCCATTCTTGAAGTCTATCATATTTGCTTGGAAGGAAGACAGGATGGCAAAAAGCAGCACTGCTGGTAACTTTGTTTCCAGTGAGGAGGCACCAGTAATGTTCAGGTAAACATCCAAAGCATTAGGCCTTCTCCATCACAATGGTGTTATGTACCAACATGTTCCCCTGTCAACTGTAGCCAAAAGAATCCTAGTTTAGTGTCTCTGAACAATGCTGGTACATTTTTTTTGCAAAGAACAATACTGGCCATGCTTATCCATGGGACAGTCATTAATACTTTGATTAGCATTGTTCTGAAATATGTTTTTCCAGCCAAAACCTAACAACCTTCTCTCAATCCCCCCTCTGTGAAAACTATGCTAAGACTCTGTAAGGAACAATGAAGTTTTACAATCATTTAGTGAGCACACTTGTGTTCTTCAGTTGTGTCTGTACAATAAGGGGGAAATCTGCAAAGTGGTGAGCATCCTTCTCCCCCACTAAGTTCAAGAAGAAGCACCAGAGTTTAATCAGTCTTTAATATCTCTTTCTAAGAACTTCCACTCAGAATTATCAAGATGACCTTACCAAAATGCTCACATTCAGCAATAAGGGAGTGTGTGTATTTTAAACAAAAGACACTATGTTATACTGATTTGCAAAAGCCCAGCTGATTCCATAGTTCTCAGAAATCTGCTGTTTGTAAAGGCTTATATACAGTTTGATGGGAATTTTTGGTATTAAAAGCAAGGCATAGGTCCAGCTCCCAAACTGAAGAGGCTTAGTACTGCAGCAAGAGCTTGGTACTGAGACATATCTGAATCTGAGCATCAGCAGTGCCTGGTGGAAGAAGTGTTCTTTTGCTTTATGAGTTTGGAGTTGATTAGTGTGAATGACTGTCTCTGCAGACCAATTTTCTGTTTCCAAGGTCAGCACAAGAGGAAAACCAGGAAGAGACAAGACTAATGCCTTCTGCAGATTATGCAGTACATTAGGATTGAGACTTCCCTGCTTTCAGTCTGTGTTATAGAGGTACTAACCATCATCAACAGGAGTAGACCTGAGAATTATAGGATACCTCTTACGATTTCTGTAACACTTATGTGTCTCTCCAGGTCTGCAGAAAATGAAGCTTTCTGCCAATGGTGGGTAAAAACATAGGTATGGATCTCTGAATTTCTAATTGTGTCAGGTGAAGATGAATGGGGAAGATATAAAGAAAATTTAGCTAGTAAAGTTTGCTTCTGTGTTTCAAGGTTGGAATAATTACTGACAATGCTGAAAGATGTGCATGACAGCCTACTCTGTATCTGCTATGGTGGTAAGCACTGTGCCCATGGCATCGACCATGCAGTTGTCACTCAGCAACAGAAACTAGCAATTCCTGACTTCTGTCTATGGACAATACTTGATATCATGAGGTCAAGGGTTGGACACTGTTGAGAAGTACGGAAAACTGTAAAAGACAGTTGCCCAAGCTATCTGCAAAACAGTGATGTGCGAAGGCCGGGGCTGGCTTACCCCATCTGTTCCAGGGGAACTGAAAGTATGCACATCTCCACTCCCTCTACTGCAGACTTAGTGAGGTTTTATATTAACAGGAGAATGTTTTTCTCCATCAGGCTGTGAGCCATTCCAAAACAGTTCTGCTCTTTCTGTATTCTTCAGTGATGGTGGACAGGGTAGAATGCATGATGTCTGAGCTTCAGTAACTTGTTTGTAGCTATGGAAACTTGGGTAGAGGAGAGATCCCTTCTAGATGGCCTTGTAGAGATCACAGAAATGAGTGGACTACATCTTTCTCCTTGATGACCTTGCCTACACTTTTTCTCTCTAACCCTGGTGCAGCTACAACCTGCATGGTTGGACTGTGCATTTGGCTGGCAAAAATCAATATGTCAACTGCTAGTCGTGGTACTTGCTACAGTACTATATTTCATCCCTAGGATTTTTGTCATGTGTTGCCACCAACTTGGTATTGGCTGAAGACCGAGAAAAGTAGATGTCAAAGATCACCTCACAAAGCTGCCATTTCTGTGTTCTCAGACACAGCCTTAGGACACCTGCTGCCAGCATCCCTGGCACCACTTCTTGCCTTTAAACCTGTAGTCTGGCTAAGGGCTGTGCCATAATGGATGCCTTAGAATGATATGTTTCAGCAGATGAAGAATGCAGTTGTCCTAGCATACCTCAGAGATTCAAATCCTGATCCTTTTCTGACATACAGTCCTCAAGTATTTTTTAAGGAAGATATACAGGTAAGAAAAATACTTTTTTTCTCTTAATTTGGAAAGCTTCAGCATAAGGATCAGGACTTGGACTGTTATCTAAGGCTCACAGCAATGCCACACATCTAAGACTGAGGGCTGCAAGGAGGTGCTAGGATTTTGGTCTAGGCCAAATGATGGCATTGGACATGACCTTCTTAGAAACAGTTTGAAAGGTAACAAAGAGGGAGCAGAAAGTCTAGCTATGGTTAGCTAAAATTGTCAGTGACTAGAGGATGGGAAATGGGGAAGTGAAAGAGAGAGGCAGTGGACACTTATCTCTACATTTTTTGCTTGTATTCAGGCAACACTGCTATAATGATATACATGACATCTTGTGTAAGGCTGAAAAGCTCTCTGTTCTTCATGAAGTTAAAGAGGCTTGTTTCTGCTGAAATCCTGCTGGGACGGAAAATGATGGCTGCCTTCCCTGCTGCTGAGAAAAGCTTGCAAACCCTGATAACTGATCTTGCAGTACTCACTTCAGTGCCAGTGTCTTACTCATGTGTCCTGTGTTGGCAGTCACAGACAACTATTTGAGCTGGAAAGCTAGGGCAGCATGCATGAAGTGTCTGTTTTTGTGGTTAGAACCTGGGTTTTGGCTTGTTGCAATGTTAAATTAAGAGTATTAGTAATATTATGAATCCGCTAAACTGAAAACTTAACCAGCTGAGATCTGGGAGTGAAAGACCATGTGCCACCGAGGTTTCACTGTGGTGCTGCATGGAGCCGGCAAAAGAGGGAGTTTGCAAAGTGTTGTTAGACTGGTTGCAGGGTGGGGGGGAACTCACAGCTGTTTATGGAGCATCACTAGGCTTGAGAAGCTTCCATGACTAAAAGACAACATTAAATAAGAGTGATACAGACACTCACAAGCCTGTAAATATGTCCCCTTTCCTTTTTCTGCCTGGACAGATTGCTCTGACTTATCTAGACTGTAATGAATGCTCTTGTCCACCTTTGTATTTGACTTGTACTTGATGTCTCTAGAGACACATAGGTCCTAGATATCGGACTTGTGGCCCTCCATGCCCTGGGTATCTATCCTATTCCTGTCAGAAAACTGTATCTGCCCTTGGATATCTGCCATGCCAGCCTGCTTCCTGCAGGTGCCCATAAACTGTGAGATTTGTATGACCATGTTTCTGGATTATGCACGACCAGGCTCCAAATTCTTTAAGGCATGGCATTGTTTTGGCTTGCTGTCTTGCATGTAACCTTCAGTGCCTGTGGTTTGGTCCAATAATGGCTGGCGATCCTTGTGGTCCACATGGCATATACTGCACATAAATGGCCCATATAGCCATGCTGCTCTGATCCAAATCCTTGATCCAAAGGAAAAGGAGGTTCCCCTGGGATCACTCTCACAGTGAGACAGATCAGACTTTGTACGCTATAGCTGTGGCCTTATAGTGGTGACAGAGGTGAAGGCATAAAGGTGGCCATAAATAGGTTAAAGGCTAGAAGAGTACTGTAGAGGTTGTTGTTGTCTGTTTTTCAGGAGAGTTGCACTCTGTAGGTAGTTGAAGGTGGTCGCAGCAGTACACAGCAAAAACCAGCATTTCTTTCTCTGCATGGGCTAGTAGGAAAGGGGCCTTGAACTTACTCACAAAGGAAGCGGGCCATCCAGAAACATAATTTCCAAATCTTTCATGACTGGAGAAGGGGAAGAAAGGCATCCAGCTGGGTGCAAAGGCAATTCAGGGCACAGTGAAGTACACAGATGATCACAAGTTTTTCCAGAAGGAATGGGTGTTCTGACTTCATCTGCGATTTAGACTGAGTTAAGTCTGAGCGCCAGAGCCAATCTTTGGTCTGTGTTATGGATCACTGACCACTTTTAGGCAATTTTAGTCAGGTTTCTATCATTTTATGAATCAGACAGTATGATGTTATCCATGTATGAACATTTCCCTCACACAGATCTTTTCAGCAGCCCATGAGCTTGTCAATCTTGGCAGAGGTAACTGTTGTGATGTCAAAAAGGCACAGCTTTATTAGGCTCTGTTAAAATGGGAAGGGATTTTTTTTTTCAGCCAATTAGTACTGGAGAAAAAAAGCAAAAACCCGTGTCTTCTTCAAACACAGCACGCCATGTACTTCTTATTAAGGACAATACGTGTGCTGAGTGTCACATTTCAAACTTCAGCTGTTTTTGCTGTTGCTCTATTCAAAAACAAGTATGGTTAGAATTTAATTACAATGGGAAAAGTGTGTGTGTATATTTGTTTCCCACTGTTCCATAGCACAAAAGCTGTTGGGAATTTGCTCCCATTTTAGCAAGATGTACTGGTGTTGTGTTTTGTTTTGTTTTTACCCTAAAGCATAAAAAAAAAAAAAAAAAACTTCAAAAGTGGATAAACGCATGAAAACAAGAGGCTAAGGAAGAAATTATTTTCCAATTTAACTACTATCAGTGCTATTACTGTGATAGCTGGCTGAATTCTTCAGCTAAGGAGGTCAAAGTACATAAAATTAAAGATATAATTAGTGTATGTATTTCTGGAGGTTCAACTGAGATCAGGCTGTTACTTGATGTAGTATGTTACTTCTGTAAGTAGCTTTGTGGCTTCTGTGTTTCACTGCAGGAATCTTTTTGTGGCTGGATATGAGACTTTTAGGGTTCCTTTACATTATTCCAACCACATTATGTAGGGTGAAAGGGTTAGTGTCATGTCTAATTTGACAAGATAGATGAAGTGAAGGAACCAGTCTTTATTGTTGAGATAGGGAAATGAGGTGAAGAAGACATATGCCAAAGATCAGATAGATTAAGACTAAGAACTGAGGCCATGTCTTACAATTCCCTTAATGATAAGAGAAAGTATTTCTGTTTGGTTATAGCAAATTAACACAGGTAGTGTGCTGTACTGAAGTGATGTCTGTTAAGGTCTTTTGGAATTCCCCTCTCTCCTCCCCTTCCTATTCACAGCAAAATGTATTTTCACTAACAATGATTCTGCACTGCTTTTGTACTATATGTACAGGAAGCTGAATGAGTGTCTGGGGAACTTTTAACTGGATCTATAAAAAGTCTGTGTCAATAAAATCCTGTCAGATCTATCCTTCAGTACTGTGATTACAGAAGAGGAAAAAGAAAGGCATTGCTCAAAGTGACTGCAATATTCCAGCGTGTAATCTTCTCCCATGTGGTCATGTTTCCTCAGATAAGAAAAATTGCCACTCTGGTGTTAGTGGGGATGGGGTCACTGAATGGGAACAGGAGGGTTCTCATTTTTTTCACAATGGACAGTTGTTTTGTGTGTTTTCGTCACTGGATAAACTATGTCCATGGTTACTGAGCAAAGTTTATTTCTGTAGGAAATAGGTAACCATGTTTGTGCAGTGGGGCTATCAGAACACAGATGATTTGAAAGGAAGGGTCCAGAGGTCATCAGCAGAGGGGATATGATGAGGAAATGCAATGAGATATATCGTGTGGATTCTGGCATATACTTCATGGGATGCTTCCTTTCAAGAGCTGGTGAGCAAGAGAGGTGAATAGAAGCTCTTTGGTAACACAGCAGCAGGGTAAATTCATTTCAGGGCCAGCTCTTCACCTTGTATAAAATAGTGCAACTGATTTATGCCCACAGAGGATTTGGCTTGAAGCTTTAATTGCTTTCTTGGCTAAGTTCTGTTTTCCTTATGTGTGCTCAGACTATCAAAAGAGTGTTAAAAGTTATATTTCACCAAAATCTGTTGCTCCTGCCACCCTATTTGTTCATTATGTTCTCCTGAAGTATTGCTGCAGAGTAACTTTAGTTCATAGCTCCAATAAAAAAATGTGTCCAGAACTACAAATGGCTTTGTGAATGCCAACAGCATTCCTAAATTGTCCTTTCTTGTTAAGTGACCAGTGGAATGCTGACAGGCTGTATCTGTAGAGTTAATCTTATCAGATTTTTTATGCCATTGCTACACTGTTTGTATCCTGTGTTTCCACATTCATCTTCAGGTTTCCACATTGCTTCTGGTACAACGTGTTGTGACCTTGTGTAACATTATTGCCTAGAGCACCGATTAAACTGTGACTGCAGCTCATGTAGATATGCGTGTAAGGCTGAGTGCTTTGGAGAGTGAGAGTGTTGCTCAGAGCAGACTAACGACCCTGCCCAAAAACTGGGATGGAAACTCAGGCAGTTGTTTTCTACTGAGTGCTATGCAGTTATCCTGCCTAAGTTTAGGGTCTAAGGCCCTTCCAAATTAACATCTACTTGAACTGGATTTACTCTTGAATATTGTGTAGCTCTTACAAGCAGAAAGCAATGATACTTTACCCAAAAGGTTGGCAGTATAAAAGAACAATGGCAAACAAATAGCGGACAGCAAAAGTGGTATTTCTCAATCACTTTTCCAGGTAAGAATCAAATGCATAAATAGACTGTATGATTTACATAGGATCATGCTAAAAAATGTGAAATGTGGAGTTAAACTGAAATTTCAGGCCAGCACCTTAATGGCAGGATGCAAACTACTTTTGTTTTACTGTTGCTTTGTGCTTCTTATGTACATGAATGTACACATATTTTGGTTATACGTGAATCATAGTCAAATATTCATGGTAGAAAAAATGGCTGTGGCAAATTCAGATATGACTGTATCCCTGGCCACTTGTTACCATATTTCTGAACCAGGTGGTGGAATGGGATGCAAGAAAGTGCCTCATCTGCCTCAGTGCAGAAGCTATCTGTGTCTCATTTAGCAGGGAGCTGGTTACCTAAGGGTGGCTGGCTGATGTTGTGGTGGAGCAAGACTAAAAGCATTCACTGAGACTATTTCCATTATAATATATACTATAATCTTGTACAATAGGATAGAAAATATTGTACTCATTAGAAAACTCATCATTACATTCCTCATATCTGCCAAAGGATCTCAGAGTTTTTAGATCTTTGAATTCACTCTAGAGGTGGTTAGAAAAGTGTGAAATTGTGCACCACACTACACTCATAGTAAAAGATAATTTTTGCATGGGTAGCATACCTGTCTGAACTGTAGCAGACTTTTCGTGTTACCTTTTCTCTCATCGGGTGCATATTCTTGGTATTGGAAAGCTGTAATGCAATCTGATACTCAACAGTTTGTGTTGTACAATCAATTCGCTACTCTTATAGCTGTAATAATGCCTCATAGTTGCAGCATGTTTTTATGCAGCACAAGAAAGTCATTAGTCCTCACAGCATGCCGGAGGTGCTGCTGGAAGCTGCAATGAAAGAAAGTGAAATTAGGAATTAGAGTAATTTTTTGGTTCATGCAGTCCATCTGAGCAAAGCAGACAGATTGAAGCTTCTGTGTCAGTGGTAAGCCTTTTCCTTGATTGACACTCTTAGGGTCAATGTCAGCTGAAGCTCTGTGTGAGCTGAATGCAGGAGGATTTATGATGATTTGTATTACAGATCATGGATTTGCTGCAAATAAATAATGGGTGTTCGGCCTGGGGTGGAGGCAGCTTCAAGGGTGGACCAACAGCAACCTCCCAGTCCCTGTGGGAAGGTTATCGAGAGGGTGTGTCAGCAGCACATGGCGGGGAAGATGAGAACCAACAGACATTTATTGAAACAAGAGAGGAGCAAACTGTACACAGGAAGAAACCTTTTCTCCATGAGGGCAGTCAGGCAGTGGAGCAAGTGCCCAGAGGGGTTGTGTGGTGTCTGTCCTTGGAGGTTTTCAAGACCCAGGTGATCATAGCCCTGAGCGTTCTGGTCTGACCTCATGGCTGAGCCTGCTTTGAGCAGGATGTTAGACTAGGGACATCCTGAGGTCCCTTCCAACCAAAAGTATCCTCTGATCCCATGACAACTTACACCACAGAACTTTACCATGTAATTTCTTGAGGAAGCCAATACATTTTTAGTGGAATCATACATCTCTTAGAAGTTATTTCAGCTTTGATTAAAGAATTCTATCCTGTTATAACTATTTTGTTAATTATGCTTGTGGTTTAAAAAACAAATGACAGCTTAGCTCAAAACTCTCGATTCCAAAACTCATAGTAAAACCAAAAACCTCCTACCTCTTCTCTGCTTTACTTCTCTTCCTCCTTCCTCTCCAGAAAAAGTCCCCAAATAGAATTAAAAAATCCCCTAATTGTTAAATGAAATATCAAGATAGAGGACAATATTTATTGGTCCAATCTTTGTTTCCATTTCAGTGTTTTTAGTTTGTGTCCTTAAATTAAGGGCAATGTCTTTTGTTCTTACTCAAAGAAGGTTCTGCTAAGTCACTGGGGCACATCTTGTAGAATAAGGGTGAATTATGGGCCACATGGGGCACATTATTTTTCAGACATACATTGGACTGGCAGCTGGAAGTTCCCATCATCTCGTTTTAGGGGTTAGTACTCAACAATAACCAATTTTTTGTGTCTGCAAAAGTCAAAGAGGAAAATATTTTTATATTCTTAGAAATGCTATATTATATTGCAGAAATGAAGTTGCAGAAACTACAAGAGGAGAATAAAGAGCACAACATTGTTCCAAGATATCTATTAGGAATTCTCTGAATTAAATCCATACTAGAAATTCAAGCATACTTTTTGTTTGTATCTTGAAATGATCTAATGCACATGGCTCTGTTTTTATTCACCATGTACAAGGATGGGCATATATTGAAGTCATGAGTGAGAGGATAAGATTTTGAAATCTTTGGCTTGTTTTTGGCATTTAACTGGAAGAAGAACATGATAGGAATCACAGTCACATGGCAATTGAAAAAAGAATAGGGTTATGTCATGCTGTCAGCTCTGCCAGCTTTATTTACCTAACTCTTCAGGTAATACCATTGATATCTCAGTAGGGCTGTTGATTTGGTAAAGGAGGATTTAGGCAAGTAGTGGCAGCAGAAGTAACTTAAATTTAACTTGTTTGTTCCTACACCACGAAATAAATTCCTCTTTAACAAAGGCCCATCTTCTGCCTCTCTTTCTCATTCTCAATGGTATTGTACTCCAACTGTAGTAACGTACTTAGCAGTGAAACACAAACACCAGTAAGGAATGGATTAATCTCATACAGTTTAGCTGTCTAAAAGTTGCACCTACCTAAAGCAGTTGCTTTGGCTACTTCTAAAATTGAGGCAAAGTAATAGGTGTTCTATCAAAGCTGTTCATCCCATCATAGGAATATCTAGTTGACTAACTCAAAGTTTGTTCACCTTTTAGTTAGTTAAGGATAAATGAGATGAGCCCCACTATAAGCATGGTAGAATTTCATCTTCTGTTTGCAGAAGTGGTCATATTTTTGTATATTGACCTTTCTAGGTGGAGCTGAAGTAAATTAAGATAGTATTTTAGTATTCAAAAATAGCCTGTGAGTCATTAGAGTATATTATGTATTCTAAGAAACTTACATTCTCCCAGCTATTAAAAATAATATTTTTATTGTCCAAAGTGGCAATCATCTGTTGCAATTTGTATATTATGTAGGAGATTCATTCCTGCTCAACAGCTTTTTGAGCAGTCATTTACTTTACTCTGCCACAAAGTGGTATGCAAACCAGCAACATGAACAACATAAAATAACGATAGTGGGTACAAACCTATCAGTAGCACACCTTCAGCTCAAATATTTACTGTATGTAATGCTTTTGGTCCTGCAGTGCACAAAGAATCTTTTGTCCAGAAACCCAGTAGAAATCATGGAGAATCACTTTGTATTTTCTGCAGAAGTCACTGAGATTAGCCAGAGCAGAAAAATACCAAAGTGTCAGTCCTGATTATACAAATGTTAACTCCGAACAAAGATTTTGCTTTCATAGCTGTGTTTTTTTTAACAAGTACACTGTTCCTCAGAAACAAGAGAAGATCCCAAACCCAGTTATAGTCCTCAACACACTTCTGCACCAATTTCCCCAGTCTCTTGGCCATATATTTAAGAAAAGCCTGTTAGCCAGGGATTACTGAGCCCAACAAAGGCAAAGTGACGTTAAGGGTGGTAGAGCTACACAGTCAGAATTGCGGCTGCAGTATTAATACACCTGATGTGTTCTCTGTTTGAAGATCTGAAAGGGATAGTAATAAAATGGGTTAGCGGTTAGTTATAAAATTAATTAGAAAGGGTTAGTTATAAAATCTTGCAGTGCTGACTATGACGAATATGCTGCTTCAGCAATACTAGCACTGAGGGAAGTATTTTTTTCACCAGGTCTCTATTCTCAGTGGGAAATATCTGGACCATGCTCATGGTCAAGTGGGTGAGAGACACAAATAACTTGCCCTACATGAAGTAGACTAGTTTTATTGTTACTTTTTTTAACATCTCTCCAGCCAACACTGTGCTTGGAAGAAGACAAGGTCCCCTCTTCTATAGGCCCCCCGTGTCTGACAGATGAGGCAACCCCAGGGTTCCTCAGCACTGCATTACTTTTGTTTGACTTACTTGCAGGACTTCAGTCCCCTGCTTTATATTGCCAGTAGGTCCAGCTTTCAGCAGACTGTGCTGGATCTTCACATGTTTTAAATGGAACAATGCATTATTCATATGCCATAATATGAATTCACGACCCTTCTGCAAAGGAAATTACTTCTACCTACTTCTAAGACTTCTCCCATTCAAGAAAATTAAATGAAGCACTCAGAGATGTTTTTAATTGCTTACGACTCAGTTGAGAAACTTCTAAGAATGAGTTTCTTTTTGTAATGTAACTTGAGAGCTCATTCATTGAATGTAATTATGCTGTATGATGGATGGGGAAGTATAAGTGGAGAGCTAAGTAAGATGGAAATGACAAAATAATGGTAATAAAAATAATAGTGCTTGGATTATGTGATACTTCCTGACAGTGTACATCACCACACTGTCACTGTCTTTGAATACTAATGTAGCCTTGTGGCTTCTTCCTGTAGCAAATATTTAGGAAATGGCATGCATTGTCTCTCTTCTAACCTTTAGTGTACAAATGGCTTGGCTGCATGCTTTGGAGCTCTTTGGAGAGATGGAAGTGAGAAGGCATTTCGTTCTCTTTGTGGAGTGACTGCAGACCTGCATCCTTGGGGTCAGTGTGCTACCCCTCTCATCTGTGAGTCTGGGTGGTAATTTTCACAGTTACGGAGACTAGCCATGCCTCTGCTCTTTCCCTACCTGAGGGCTCAGCTGGAGTCCAAGATGAAGCCTCCAAAGGGCTGTAAAGGCCGCTGGGTGCAGACCCATGTGTGTAACACCCTAGTGACACAGATAAGGCACTGAAGTTGTTTACCACTCATGAAACCTCCATGCCTTTTTCAATAGCAGTGTTAGAAAAGGCTTTTATAGATTCTTTAACACAAAGCAAACACATTTTATCAGTCACATGAATGAATGTGTTTGCCTGTCTAAATTGCTGTATGGTACCAGGGCTGTTCCTGTTAATCTGTAACTAGGAGGCTGGCTGGAGAAGAATCACTTGGCCACCTCAGTTAAGGGTTCACTGGGGCCTGCAGAGGAGGAGAATAGCTCATGCATTCATAGAAAGTAACTAATGGAGGTGGCTGAGGTATAGCTTCAAAGAGAGAACAGGAGCACTTCTGAACAGGAGATATGTGGGGAGGAAGGGCTTACTGCTGAACATTTTCTTTTCTGAGTGCTAACTTTTGCTGTAACTTAAGAAACCAGACTACATGTGCTTTCCAGACTCCCTGGTTTTGTCTAGTGAGACGAATCCAGCCTTTCCCGCTCTTCTGTTTCTCTTTCCCACCCTATTCCAGATGTGCAGGCCTGCATAAACCAGCAGGATTCTAATTACAATGATACTTTCCCATTCACTATTCATCCAGTTTTTTCTTGATGTGAAAATGAAATGTGACCCAAAATAACCCAGCTGGGGGGGGACTCCATCATTATGTACATGCAATTTATTTTTCCGGAGTGTTTTTTTAATTTTATCTTTTTTTTTTTTTTTCCAAGTGCTAAAACAAAACAAAGCCCCACAAACAGGAAGAACAAAAAAATTGGATGTATGCAGGAGACTCCTATTCAAACCAATGGCATCTGAGGACAGAAATTATCTCCTAGATGGAACAAATGATCAAGACCCTGATACATAATGATTACTAATTAATAAAAACAATATCAAGACCCATAGTGATGAAACTCAGAAAAACGACTTCTGCAAACAATACCAGCATTCTTGCTAGGAGGGTACAGATGAATAATAAGAAATATAAAGAGCAAAACCTCTGACACTAAGTCCTGGAGCAAAATTTTAATTTACTTCAATATAAGCTTTTCCAGAATCACAGAAATAGGGAATAGTATAGAATAACTGAAAAGTAAATACTACAGTATTTACCTCACTTTTAATATTGGCTAGGGGATTGTAATGCTGTTCTATTTTTCCTTTCCTTTCTAAGTTGTGAGAGCAAAAAGAATGCTTTGCTTTTTGTTGTGCAGTTTGTACGTCAGAATTGGGATGCATGGCATTTTACAGGCTAAACAAACTATCCAGAGGCAAGCTGAAGTGTAAGTCATGAGTCTAAGTTTCTTTCAGCTCCTGTGCACTTTCCAGAAAAAAAGAGCAGTTTTTAAAGAGTGAGACATGGTATTTTGAGTCTGGGAGAAGGCTGAATGAAGGCATGAGGACTTTGAAAGAAAGGCCAGAAAAGACCCAAGAGAAGAGAGTAAAGAGCCCGAGATAGCCAGTAGTCATGTATCTCCAGAAAAATTGATCATTTAACATCAGTTTGAAGAAAGCATGGTGGGTTTTCTTTGGCTTTTATCTGAAAAGGTCTCAACAGTACTTTCTTACAACAGCCTTTTGGGTTTTGCTGAAGACAAAATCTTTATAAAAGTCGTTATAAAAGAGTCAGTGGGGAAGTTGATTTGATTGCTGTTGCTAAACAATCCAAGGTTAGAGGAGTTTTGTTAACTGAGTTACTGCTCTGACAATTAAACTCACCAGGATAAATAAGAATGTACTGAACTATTCTGAAGAAACTGTTCTCAAAATCAGCTGTTCCCAATGACTTTGGCTCTCAGGTGTGGATAGCACCTGTCCTGTGCCATAGCTAATTGTTAGTCTTAAGGTCAATGCAAAGGTTTCAGGAGATCCAGAGAAGAAAGTAGTGTCTTGATATAAAGTCCAATGGATCCAACCAACCTCTCAAAACAAGGTGCTTGAGGTGAAGTTCTCAAACTGATTACCCATTTCTGCACCTCAGGAGGTCTTGGCCCTTAAACAACAATATTAAAGCTCTGTTCAACAAAAATGTCCTATACCCATTAATTTCAAAAATTTGTTGACTTTAACTGTTTTAAGCACTTTGGTCTCATTCCTCCTTCCAGCCCCATAAGCTGCTGAGGTTTTTAATGATTGCAGCTGGTATCACTAAGGGATATTTAGTACCTCTGACAAAATGAGTCCCTAATTACTGTATCCTTCCAGGAATATGCAGGGTGTAAGTCTGAAACGGTGGTGGAAGGTGAGGATGCTTATTCCTCTTCTTTTTTCTCTTTTGACATTTACTGAGTCACATATTTATTACTTTCAAATCCTATTTCTCATGCATTTGGAATAAAAGACAGTATGTCTTACAATAGGGGTGAACCATGTAGCTGGCTGCATATCTAGAGACCTGTTCACAAGCTACCAAATGTTTTAATAGGAATGCCATGCTTTGACATAATTCTGAGTACAGGACTGTAGGTTCGAAATAGCTTCATCTTTTTAAAGTTTTATTGTGTAATTAACATTTTTTCCTAGAATATTTTCTTTATAAAACACTGGGCTATAATTGGTATTTTTTTTATGCTCCTCTGCTTGGCTAGTATCATTGTCCAAATGAATGTTAATCTGTGCCTTTAGCAGTTTAAAATGATTGGACTTTTGCAGAATCCGATGCTCTGACCAGAGCAGAGACATACCCAATCATATACATTCTCATGGGCATACGTATATAATTTTAATAGATTGGTTTGAAATCTAGCTCTTTACCATTAACACAAAAAATGGACTCAGGAGGTGTTATTCATGTGAAAATTCTTGTTTACACCGAAGGAGATTTCCTAGCACAGGGCCTAGAAATAAGTGAGATTTGCCTTGCAGCACCTTTTCAGGGAACTACATAGCTAAATATGCCTTCTGAATTCACAGCAGCCAGAAGAGATGCCTGTTGGTATTACTTCTCACTTCTCAGTGGAACCTGATATTCTAATTTTTCTTATTTTTGTAGATTAGGTAATTAATATGAAGGTGACATAGGTGAGAACAGAAAGTCACAAAGGAAGCCTATTGGATCTTTGTGACTGCAGCCTCCATCTCCTGATACATAACCTTTTCCTGTGCTGCCGACAGTACCAGCCCAGGAGTTCTTCCCTTCACAACAGTGCTGAGCTACCTTGTGGAATGAAAATAATATGTTTTTTCTTTCATTCATCCCACTGAAAACTTTCTTCCAATATTAAATGATGGAACTTCTTCCATGCTGGTTTCAAACTGGTGAAACTCTACTGAGTTCACAAGTTTTTGATGGCTGACAACTGGTGAGACAGGAGAAGAATCAGGCTCACAAATTCTGCTTCTAGCCTGGTTAAAAAAAAGTCACATTTAAAAAGGCTGAGCACTTGCCTGTGCACTTGACAAGATTTTAAACAATTAGGTAACCAGCAATGGCTTCTGATCCCATGGAAACGGCTGTAGGAAAAAAAGGCCTTCCTCCATTGAAAAGTGATTAGTTTAAAGCATTCTGTCCCATTTTTGGCAGTTTGATGGCAGTTTCCATGGGGATGGGAGTAGAGGATTGCTGAAATGTTATCATAACTTCTGCAAATGACACAGATGGAGGTTAAAAGATTTAAATTATGTTTCAGCAGCACCTGTAAATGTATTAATTTTGGGAGAGGGAGAAAGGAAGGACAGCAAAATGTTTTTCGTCTTTCTCCATCTGCAATACATCTCTGATGAATGACACAACTAGTCAGAATAAAATAAAATGATCTTTTTGGCCTCTCATTCATAGTTCTGCAATGTAGTAATATTTACTGCTTTGAGAACATGATGACCGGGGTGTCAAATTTCTTCAAAAGTAGATGTTGTTATGCTCATTTTAGACAGCTGAGTCAGAAAAAAAGGTTAAGTGGCCAAAAGACCAGGGATCAGGGATATTGCTGGAAAAACACTGTCTGCTTGTTTCTAAAGCCCTGGCTAGGTGACTGTACAGCTCAAATAATGACATTTTTTTCAGGATTCCTATCTCAGGGCCCTGGGGGCACCAGCAGGCCCTAGTGTCCCTGCCCGGCCCCTGGGGCTCCCCACACCCTGCCCACAGCCCAGGACCCCATGGCAGCCCCCCGGGGCCATCAGCCCCTGGCCCAGCAATGCCACAGCAGGGCTGGTCTCCAGCTCCCCACAGCCCTGCCCTGCCCGGCCACGGGCCCTGCCGAGCCGGGCCCACTCGCAGGCCCACAGGTGGCCTGGCCTGGGCCTGTCCCTGTCCCCAGGGAGGTGCCCGATGCTGGGGGGGCTGGAGCTGCCCCAGTGCCCCCCTGTCTGCTCACTCCTGGCTGGGGTGGTGGGACAGGCCCTGGGTGCCAGACCCTGCCGGGGAGGTGTGGGCCCAGGCAGTGAGCCCAGGCAGGGGCTGATGGCCCCGGGGCTGGGCTGAAATGGAGTCCTGGGCCATGGGCAGGGTGGGGGAGGCCCCAGGGGGCTGCTCAGGGGCACTCGGGGCTGTGGGTGCCCTCAGGGCCTGGCCCTCCAGTGACAAGCACAAGAGTTTTCTTGGGAGTTGATTTTTGAAGCTTTTCAGCTCTGGCAGTCCCGAAATGGAAAGGTAGATTTTGTAGCTTCTGAAAATGATTTCATATCGAGTGCTGCACCATTGTGGCTTTCTAACATCTCTCCCATCTGCGATGTGGGGAAATGATGGCACTTGAACCCAGTGCTCTCTCTGTTTCAGCCGACGGTTGGGCCTGAAACCTGAAGTTACTTGTGCTTTGGTAATTTCTGCACTCAGTCAAACAGACACCTAAAGGGATTTTTTTGGAGAGGAGGAGGGGAGATTTGGGAGGGGAGGAAGAGAGTACACAATTCTCACAGACCCAAGCTGTGAAAAGGTCTTCTTGTCACCCTTCTTTTTCTTTGTTTTTCTAGTTGGTAACATTGAGAACACAGTTTGTGACTGTGAATTGTCGAGTATGTGCATGGAGATTAAAATCTCTTCAATAGATTCATGACGTGAAAAAAAATTACTATGTGGATTGCTCATGGAAAATCTAATTTTAAACAGTGTTGCTTAGCTGTGATTTGTTGGAGAGCTGCACGGCATCATTCCTCTGGTCTGATGTGATGAACATTGAGGTGCTACTACGTATTCCGTCCTAGCTTGTAATTTCCTGTGAAGGACATAGGATGCATGGAAGAATAGTTATACTGGCCTTTGTTTAATGTTGTCTCAGTAGTGCATTATGCAAATACAATGATTTTTTGCCTGTGAGTATTTGTGACAAATTCACAATTCAAATATTATTAGTTCCAGTTTCTTTAAAAAAAAAAATTGTCAATTTTAATACATTTCAGTTTATCTTTACTCTTTTAAGTTGTGCTGTGGAACTCTTTACAGTTACAGCTGAATTTCATTTTAATTTCAAGCTGACTCCTAACCTAATCAACATTCAGAGCATTTCTATGGTCTGCCTAAATCTATTTAAATGAGGAAAATATTCTTTCCACTGTCCTATTTGGATAGGAAAAGACATCAATCATTTCACAAGTGGTAAGAAACTGAGAGAACAAAGGTTTAAAGGTGAACGCTACGTAATTACTTAGTGCCTGACTCTTGATACAAGTGATTTGTGACTATTCATTTTCAAACTCCATCTGTAGTTTTGTGACTTCGTGAGGAGTCAGCTTTGTTAGAGAGTATTGCTGAATCAGACTGTGGAAGTGTCATTTGCTAAAGTTCCAATCTGAATTTTAAATTTTCTGACTTGTTTTTTGGATAGGTATTTAAATAATAGCAGACCTTTTTTTATCAAATAATTTATGTAAATTACTTAGCTTCGGTCAGCAATAAATGGCACAAACGATGACTAAAGAAATGCCTGATCTCACAAGGAAATCCAGGAATTTCATGAAATCTGTGAAGAGGATAATCACAGGTTGAAGTGCAGGGACTATTTTAGGGGGAAAAACATGGAGATAGCTGTGTTTGGAAGAGCTACAGGAAGGAAATAAAGCCATTGGTATTTCAGTGGTCGAGAATGTCTAAAATCAAATCAAGGAAGGAGGTCACCTATCTCTTCTTCAAGAATTAGCCTTCATTTCTTTAATTCTCTGTAAGTGTGAGGACAAGAAAACATCCAAGTTCAGACTGCATTATAAAAATCCTTTGCACATTTTAAAAAACACTGAAACACTCTCCATCATCTCCAGCTCCCATCACGTAGGACTTAAAAACTGCAATTGTGTGTCCTTTCTTAATAATCAGAGGCCATTTCTATGAGCTGGAAAATATTCTAATATTCTTTCAGTAACTATCAGGATGTGTTTTAACAGTTCTACATGCTCAAGGTAAGATGCACATTATACTTAATTCATTTTGACAAATTTTTTGCACATGCTGTTCAGGGTTGAAGGATGACTTACTGATAATGTACCTTTGTGGCTATTTAACTGAAAGCAAATGTTTATGCTCATTTTCAGGTAATTTATAGGCAGAGTGGAATTCCTAATGGTAACACCACTACCTATAAATGGTGCTACATTGTCAAAGTTAAAATAAGTGGAATTTTAGTTTAAGCTACATTTCAAATATTTTTAGTTATGTTCACTGTTGCCTGAAAAAGATCAAATTGGAAATTAATTATGAACCTTTCATATTCATATTAATAAGCAGCTTTCAAAACTACACTGAGATTGTCATGAATGGACACCTCAGTCACAACAGAAATTTAAGCTCTGTTAAAACTAAGTTTTTAGTTATTTACACTGCTTAAAGAACAGCTAATACAATGCTCAGAACAGTAAACTTTCTTCTAATAGGATATATAATTTAAAATCTGGTGAAACTTGGAGAATTGTGTTGCTTAATTTACTATTGCAATCAGGTGGTTTGTGTCAATGATGTAAGACTAAACCGGTACATTTTTATTGCTTTTGTAGCACTTAGCTTTCATATAATTTAACGTTTTTGAAAAAAGAAGAATTTTGTCAGCCTATACTGATTTTTTTTTTTTTTTTTTTGCTTTGTTCTGATACTTGTACTTGAGACTCTACTGTGAACAACTGAGAAACTTCTGCATAAACTGCAGCCTTATGGCAAATATTTGTCTTTATTGAGCTATGTGAAATAATCTTCCAACTCACCCTGGAAAGAACAAGTTGTCGTCTTAGGGATTGGATGTTGGTGGGATGTAATCATCAGAGTCACTAGCATGTCTATGATCTGTGAAAGGAATGCAATAAGCTAAACATTCCCAATGAGAGCCAGCCTTTGGTCCTGATCACTTTGCTATGTGTTTTTGGTGCGTTGAGCCAGTAGACTCTAGACACTATGCAGAATCTTTCCCATAAGAAAGTATGCAGGATAAATCTTCAAATAATAAATGATTAAGCATACAGGAAAATCCTGGCTAAACTAAGTTCCAGGCAGACTAGAGCTATTCTATAAATTTATTTCACACTTCCTCTGCATTTTAGTGGAATTTCTAAAATGAGTTCATAAAGTAATTTAGAATATTTGAATTTTAAGGTACTGCAAAAGTGTAAACTATTCTTTTGGAGAACAAGTACATTTGAATGAATTTTAGACCAGAGTTCTTTGCAAGGGGGGGGAAATGCAACATTTCTAGAAGTTTGCTTTCTCCTTATATGCTATTTCTGGACTTAAATATACAAAAATAGAAGTCTGGGGTAACATCAAGATATAAAGAGTAAAATTTGCATGATGAAACTAGATAATTGGGTTTTATTTCAGATGTGCAAGTTACTGTATTAATGCAGATAATTTATTTAAAATATTTTTTTATTTTTCTATTGTTAGTTTTTGTTAATAAGTTCCTGCAGTGAAATTCTACACTGAAAATAAGGTTACATAATGTTTATATTTTGTTTTGATCTGTAAAGACAAAGAAAGACAAGAAATTAATAAAATAACAGATTGTTCTTAAAATAAGGGATAGAGAGTCATTCTCTCCGATTTTGTTTCAGACACTTTCTGACTTTTGAAAACCCGGCTGCCTTTGTTTTCCCACTGTAACTGTCTCTTTTCCCCTGGTCTTCAGTCTATGATTATCTTCTTTCCAACTGAAAAATAATTTTTTCTGGTGTTCTTAGATTTACATGTAAGACAGACTCCACAGACAGGTCTCAAGGCTGTAAGCTGCTTGCAGATCTCCTGAGTTATCTTTTGGATGTAAAGATTTATTTGCAAACAGCAAGTTATTCTTCAGTGTCACTATAATTAAAATAAGCTGAAAGTTACAATGTTTAGAAACACAGAAAGTAAATCATCTATGTATGCATATGTATGTATATGTATGTATGTAGCCTGCATATGTATTAATTTCTTCTTCACAAAATATGAGAAGGATCTTGGGTTCTGAGACTTGCTTATTAAGGGCAGTGAGAAACACAATGAAAAACTTCATCGGTGACTTTATATGATGAATCCTAGCACCTGGTACAACCCATCACTTCTGGAAACAATGCATGAATAGCCGAGTGTGACTCTTGGTGCAGTATACTGTGTATACAGAGATTTCTAAATATAGATGTAGTAATTCAGAGCCAGTTACCATCAGTCAAATCAATATAGATATTAAAAATGTCGGAATCTATTTTTGATGTTGAAAAATAAGAGCAGTTACTGAGATTTTAGCAACTATGTGATGTGCTTTTAAGAAACTGTGTGACTGTTTATCCATGCCTTAGTCGTCTGTGATAGAAATTGATGTGACTGTCCTGATACCTGCATCTCTATATTGAATATATATACCCATACACACAACACATTTGTCTGGTCTAAAAAAGAAAGGCCTGTAGTGGAAAGTGCTATCTATTGTCATGTCCAGAGCTGGCAGCACATTTTGAGTAGCTGACGTTTGCCTTCACATGTAGGAAATTCCTTCTTCACTGTACAAAGCAATAAAGAGACCTCCTGTGCCTTAATATATATTTTATTTTTTAAATTATATTTTATTTTTTTATTTTACAGCAAGCAGTCTGAGTTGGACCTGTGACTGCATTTTGTGAAGACTGTGATATTTTTTTTTTTTTGGCTGAAAATCTGGTAATTATGAAGTTTAATCATAATATAACCCCAATTTTCTCATAAAAACTCTACAGACATTTCGTATTAAGAGGAGAATGGGGAAGAAAGACACAGAAGGCAGAGCAATGTATAACTGCTTTTCACTCCTGATGACATTCTCCTGACATCTTAAACATTGATTGTGTGCTATGTTCTCTTCTGTCAGATCAGATTGACATATGGGATGGGGTAAAATTCAGGAGAAAGGCTATTCTACAAGCTGTGAAACAGTTCTGCTGCTGCTGGGTGCGGGGGGAAGTCTTAGCATATTTAGAGGAAGCTTTCATCCTAGGGAAACACACCAGTGTGATTTTGGTATAGTATAGATTAATTTCCCTTACATCTGTTTCAACATTTTCTGTGACATGTCTATTAATTATAAAATCTATTTGTTGCACTAGCAGTTTTCAACCTTAATGTCCACCATAGTCCATCTGCTCCGCCCACAAGTCCAAACCAGAGTCCAAAGTAGTGAATTGACTGTGTCACAGTTGCTTCCCCAGCAGCCAGATGTCATCTGAAATGAAAATGTTTGGCTGTGAGTGGTGTTTTTAACCAGAGAGGCTACAGTCCTTCAGAGATAATAAGCTGAACCGCCCAGTCTCCCCATGGAGAAGGTGCAGCTATTGACTTCAGACTGGAAGCATTTATTTGGTTAAACCACTACAGTTGAGAGAAACATACTCAAATAACTGGAATCACATTAAAAAACAAAACAAAACAAAACCAACCAAACAAAAAAAGGGTTTTAAGTGGGACCAAACCTAAGCAGTTTACCATGAATGTTGTGTTCCACTCTGGGCCTTATATTAACAGGAGGTGTAGTCAACCTCAAGGGAACCCTTACAGGAATAACACAGGTATTACAAGTATCACGGTGGGGTAAAAGAGAAAGATCAGCTGAGACACAATGTAGCTGCTCAAAAAATGTTTTGAAAGGCTAAAAATTCGAAGCAGAAAGAAACATTATACTGTGTAGTGTATGAAAGATGTAAGGAGTATGTACTTTTCCATCCCTTTCTCACCTAAGCAATTTTTCAGCATGATCTGGTGTTCTCCTGTGATTCTCTGGGTTTTTTTTCTTACTAGGCCTGCCATTATCAATTATTATGTGACCCACTTTCCAGCAGGGCAGGTCAAGCTTCTAAAATCAAGTATGTTCGGCTCCATCAGAATGGAAATAAGAAAGTCTCATGTAACCATGAGAGTGAAAAGCAGAGGAGCTCTGTTTACAGAGCTGTGAGAGTGTGCGCACAATGCAGCAGAAAAACATACTGAAAGGAGCCAAGCTTTAAGGCAGGGAAGGAGGCAGACTAGGTAGTTTTAATAGGTCATTTCACCTCTACCTTGTCAGGTAATGTCTAAAATTACAGCTGTGTTCATATAATACTTTTTATCTGTGATGTCAAAGTGCTTTTACAAAGTCAGGTAGTACTGTCTTCATTTAAAGTCAGCAAAGTCATGCCAAGATGCATGACAAGGAGGGAGTCTAAAATAGATACGTATTTCCTCACCAAAAAATAAAAGTGGAAGAGCTGCGTAACAAAATTTGTAATAAAAAAAAGTGTACTGTAATATCCCATCAGAACAAAACTCCAGGCTTGCAGTCATAGGGAGCATTTCCATGAAGTGTGGCCCCAAGTTCAAATTTCAGTTTTCATTCCACTGCTGTGTAATGAGGACTAAAAGCTGTCTCTTGCTAAGGCAGCTCTAGGGGACAAATACTTTATCTTTCTCGAGCTTTAGGACTGCTGCTGTTGCCCTGCCTGCATTTTCTATACGGAACTCACCTTTCTCTTTCCCAATGTGTCTGCAAACAATTCAGTTAAAAATTCATGATAGACATTCCTCTGTTCTAGTGACTGTATACTGAGTACAGTATAATTACAAGATGCCACTGATTGCATCTAGTATTGTTCCAGATTCACCTTGCACAAGGTGTAACGCATTTGGAGAATGTGAGCCAGTCTTTGTATTTCCTCTCGCTTTCTTCCTAAGGCTAACAGCTATCTTCAGTTGGAAAAGCTGTGGAATTTGTGTGGGGTATAGAACGTACAGTGTTGTGGGTTAAGAGATTTCCCGGTAAGTGAGAATTTTGTTTTGTTTTCCAGGAGGGAAAGTGCAAATTTACTTGACCTACCCTGACTCCAGGATGGAAATTATCCGTATTTCTGTTCAGGAGGCACGTTTATGAGCAGCAAGCAAATACGATCTTTAGTAGAAAACAGAGATACAAGAAAAAGTTTTTTAGTAAATAGAAAGTCCAAAGAAATACAATCACAGAATAGAGATTAATTTCTTAAAATGTATCCATGCTCACACTGCAGACACTCTTCTCTTGATGTTTCTTCACTTCATGTATAGAAGTGTAGAGGTGTGCAGTACAAGTGGCTTTTGTACAATTAATCATAAAACAGAGGCTCAGTTAATTTGTCTCAGAAATACATTTTATTTTCTGCAAGGACTCATCAGATCTTTATAGCAGTAGTATTAATTGTAATTCTCAGTGTGTAAAAAGAAAATGTGGATTTATCTGTGTGCTAAGCAAATTCTCCAAATAGTGACTATTGTGAATTAAAAACTTTAAAATCTAAAAGGTGTTTGGCAACTTGGGGTATATCTGAACCCTTGCTTCCCCCTTCTCAACAGTGGTTCACATAGTGTATTTGTTTTGTACCTCTATGGTCTTGAAACAGAGAGGGAAATACAACTGGGTAGGAGATGATGTCAGCCTCTGTTATCAAAAGATACAGTGAGTATGTGTGTATGTGTTTGGAAAAAAAGGAAAAGATACTGGCTTTGAACCCAAGTAAGACAGCTGTGTCTGCCATGCCATTACTGTTGCTGGATCAGTACTGAGAGAGGAAAAAAAAATAATCCTTTGGACCCTCTGCTTCTGCAGCTGTCAGACAAAGGTCTGAGCTTCCTGCAAACACTGTGAAGACATCGTCTCTCAAAGGGTCTAGGGAAAGCTTTATAAAAGCAGAGAGATGGAGGGGAAACCTCTCCCTTTCTCCCTCCCATCTACAGGGCACTCATCCACTGGTGTGCCAGGAATGAAGTGATTTTCTGTCTGCTCTGCCTATACAGCCTCATTTCCTGTACATGCTTGGGCCCAAATCCTCAGCTAGTTTGGCACAGCTCTTCCCAAGTCAATGGAGCTGCCCCACTCAGGACCTAGCAGCTGAGGATACAGCCTTCAGTGTTATTCTTAGGCTCTCTGGCATGCTGAAAGCAGAGAGAAACATTGTGCTTGTCTGTGCACCCTTTGACTAGGTGAGCTGATCTTAACAGCTACAAAGCTGAGTAGATGTGAGTTTTGGAGAGGGGATGCTCCATTTTCTGGGAACCGAGTCGTAGCTGTTGTTCTGTGTTTACTTCAAGGGTGGACATCTAGAATGCTGGGACAGAGTGAAATCCTTTGGGAAAATGCAGTTTTCATGAGTCTGATTGATAGTCTGAATTTATGCACTCTGATTTTTTTTTAACCATTTCTTTTCTCTCCTGACAGAAACTAATCCCAAATCTGGATTTTTCTTTTCATTTTTACATTTTGTGCCTGAATTTCTGCCAGATTACACCCAGGGGAGACTTGAGCCTTTAGCGACATAATGGGTGAGTGAGCTTAAGGAAGTACACGTTTTCTGCACCTTAATCATTCTAAGGACCACAAAATGACATCTAATGCATTTGTAAACTGGTCACATGGGAAGGAAGGTCTGGAAGTATTGAGCAAACTGAAATCACTTGCTGAGTGTTTTGAGAAATTCTTCCACTTTTTAGGTGGAATGTGGCAACTGTTAAACAGTACATGGCAACCACAGAGACAGTCTGGGACAGGATGGGAAACAGGAATACAATATTCTTGTGGGAACTGTGGGGGAAATAGAGAGAGACAGACTGTCGTGCAATAAACTCCAGGATCTGTTTGTGCAGAGGAATGCACAATTGGAGGGGTGGGGGTGGAAGGGAAGAGAGGAATAGGAAAAATAGACTTCCCCTCTGTGAAATGGATATTATTTAAAACAATAGCTGAGAATTTCTCAAATTACCAAAAAATATGATGCTGAAGAATACAGAGACAAATACACAAGTGAAGAGGGGGAAAGAGAGAGCAAGAGAAATCTGAAAATCAGCTGGATAGTGCTGGTAATTTCAAGACTACAGGAGGAATACTTGTTCTAATCGGTGAGCCTTCTTGATACTGTCTAATTAAAGAGAATGTTACCAAAATTACCAAAATTATTATCATGGGGCAGAAAACCATGGGGATTTCCAAGTGGGGACTTCCTAAGTTGAACATTAAATAGGAGATTTTATTTATCTATCTATCTATCTATCTATCTATCTATCTATCTATCTATCTATCTATCTTTTTAAGGCTGTTGCTTTGTACTTGCAGTTATTTTCAAGGGAAAATGCTAATTCTGAGTCTACAACCACAGAACTAAAAGGCAAGTTTCAAAAGAATTTTTCTCCCACTTTTATCCTAGGATATGTGACAGACTTTCAAAATCTTTACTGTACCTTTTAAAAAAGACAGACCCTAAGTGTCTGGCTGTAAGCTTTTGGGTACTGAACACTTTCAAAAATCTGAGCCGCCTTTAGCTGCCTAATTAGGCACCACTTGTGAGTGGTGGAGCATGTGAAAAACTGCTCTTTGCCCCAAATGTCAAAAAAGATGCCACTCAACCTCTCTTGCACTCTCCGGGTTCCACTTTGTCTGAGGCTGTAGATCACAGATGCGGTTCATTGCTGCTTAATCTTCAGGTTTGCTGTGTTCCTGAGGGCTTGACCTGTGAGTTTCTGAGTACTGCTGCTGAAATTCTTTTAGTTTAGCTGGAGAGTACTCCACTACTCACCAGCCCAAGTCTGATGGTGTTATCCTGTCATATGCTTGTCCTTCTGGAAGTGCTGGAATATTTTGTTTCTTTTTCCTAGAGTGAATTTAAAATGTGATTTGACTCAAGATTTGTACAACTGCTGCTGTTGTTGATGCTTGTAAGTGGGGTATGTAGTATGAGTAAACCTCCTACGTTTGAAGAATCTTGATCTGTATGGCTGACCTTCTGAGCCTCTGTCAACTTCAATGAGCACAGAAATCTGCTTGTACAACTCAGGCCCTAATTTGCGCAATCAGGACTCTGTTTCCTTTTTCCATAATACAGCATGTCAGCAGAAACGTGAAGGGTAGAGCCAAGGGATCCTGGCTCCCAGGCTCCTATGCTTTCTCTGGACAATAGTTTTCCCTTAGAAACCAGTAAGTTATGGACTGAAGACTGCTCCATTTAAAACTATCTCAGACTTTATGGCTAAAAGGATTTAATAAAAAAGGAGTGACTACTAAAGTATGTTACTGCTGAGGGGCGTGACGATAGTCAAAACTTATGAAAAGGCTTTGCTTGCAGCAGAAAAGCACAGTAACCACTTAAAAATATCTTTGCTAATGTTTTTATTTTAAAAATGGAAAAAGTGAGTCAGCACTGAAGGCTCTGTATTCACTGCTATGTCCAAACTCAGCTGCTCTGGAGAGTCTCCCCATTCCCTTCCCCCATCTATGCTGTTGGCACAAGTGAATACAGCTACTCCTAATTTAGCAACATGCAGTTGCTACCTTTGCATGGGCTCTAACAATGATCCTCAGAGGTTTTCTGCTGTACGAATTTCTTTTCCAAGGCTGTAAGCAATGGTGGCCTCTGTGCAAAAATACAAGGAAAATAATATGCAGGAATTGTTTTCAGGTGACAAGTGTGTTATGTCTCCAGACTGCTGGAATAAGAAAGGGATGCTGGTGGAGCATAGCTCCAGTAGCAAGAAAGCAAACGGATTTTCGTATACACTTATCATCATTTATACTTGGTCTAGAGGCTAATTCACTGTGGCGATATCTCTGGGCATACCTACAGAAATAAATCTTTCCAAATTGTAGGAGATTTTGTAACTGCGCTCTGGGCTTGATCAGCTCTGATTCTATACTGTATTTTGCATTGTGATAAAAGGCAGAATAGCTGTATTAGATGGTCCCTAGCAGTTATCAGGTCCATAGGAAATAAATAAGGGTGGACTGTTTTCCACTATATGAAGTAGATACTGTGGTGTTGTCGCAGAGACGTGTATGAAAATGTGGAACACACCATCTTCCGTCTCCTCAGGCAGAAAGTCTTCCTGCCTGGCAGGCAACTTTTTTTTCCAAAGGAAAAGCTATATTCCGTATTTTTTTTGCTTCAGTATCTTCTGTGGGTCCCAGCCTGACAGGGTTTTCAATGCACACTGCAAGCCTAAGCGAAATACACACCGCCCTGTGAAAGAGATACGTTACATAAGAGGTCTCTGAGGCTCACACAGTGCTGGACTGCAGTATAAACTGTCTCTGGGATGGATAAAAACCATCTCGCAACCTAGGATTAACACTGATTCTTGTCAGGGGCTCTTGATTTGACAGAAGAGAAGGAAATTTGTGTGTGCTGTTTTAGTGAGTTTTAGCAGCTATATAAACCACAGTTTGAAACTCTGATGTGTATCTAACCATCAGCATGCCTGAGCTGTGTTTGATAAAAGGGGCAATGAGTTCCAGTTATGCAGCCCTTACTCCCGTTGCTTCTCCTCTGCAACCAGAGAACAACCAGGGCTATTTGCATACAAATCCTGAGCATCTGGCAACTTTTGCTGCAGCATAAGAGAAAAGGAAAGAAATGCAAATTCCCCGTAAGTTATTTGTGTTTCAGCCACACTACAGAAGATTTAGTTTATCCACTGCTTGGCAAGCTATCCCAGCAAGGCAGCTGGGGGTCTGTCTGCCTGTCTGCAGCTTCTCTACTATGCCCAGAGCCCAGTATCTGGAAGATTGACTGAAGTTCTGGGGTGACAATGGTGGTTACAGTTCGACCCCTCAGATACTGCAAGTTTCACTTTGTGGAGGGTGAGACGGAGCTTTCCTGGAGATCATTCCAAACCTCCTGACCAGACATCCACAGGGCATGCTTGCTGTGACAGAGCTCACTTACTTCCAGTCTCAGTGGAAGACAGGCTGCTTCTGCTTTGACTTCTCTAATAGCCCAACAAGCTGCCTTCACACACAGGCTTGGAGATGTCCTCCCAGACCTCCAGGCAGGGCATTCTAACACATGCACCTTTTTACTTCAGGGGAGAGAACAAAAGTTGTATGTTACACAAATTCCCTAGTGAACTACTGGCAGGCATTCAGATTGCACGGTACAAGACAAATACTTTAGATACTTGTGTTAAAAAAGATCAGAAAAGTAGCTATATACCAGAAACAAATCCCTATAGTTAGTGACCCATTATCCTAAATATGGATCTGCATGGGAGAGAGGGGGAAGTTGGATCATGATAAGTCATGCCCACCACAATACCAAACATTTCACTGGAGATATTCAGCACCTCACAGAGTTATATGAATACTACAAGTTCAGTTTCAAAGCACAAAGGTGAATTAAGGAATGGATTTACAAGGAGGATGATATATTATCAGAATATTAAACTTATGATATTAGCCCTGCACACCATCACCATACCATATTTTTTCTTCCAATTTCATACCAAAAAGCTGCAGAAAGCTGTTACATGAAGGCTGTTACATGAAGGTATTGGGATATATAAATGTACCCTCCTGATAGACAGTGCTTTCACAAAGCCTAGAAGCAAACTATAAAGTGCTGCAAGGTGTTGCCTGCTGCAGATCACAGCCTTATCTATCAAATCTATTGGATACTCTTAGGCTGTTGGATTTTATACATACTTATGTCTTGAGTAAAAGATTTTTTAAATTGCATCTGCTTTTTATTCCTCATTTATCAAGGGTAATTCTTGGTATCTTCCAAAGGACTGCCACCTTGCTGTTCCCTAGGTTTAGCTAACAGTGGTTTGTTTGGAGTTGCAGATAAAATTGCCAAACCATCTTCAAAATATGTTTTATTTCCAGGAGGAAGGCCTACACACAAGCCTTTTATGGTATTGTGTATTTATAGCTTTATTCTGTACTGTGAATGAATGGATCACTCTTCAAAACACAGTGCAGAGGCATTTGGTAAGTGTGCTCAGCAGTATGTGAGGCCACTGGGTGAGGAGGCAAAGGTGCAAGGAACCTGCTTGGTTTTCCGTTCTTGCATGAGGGAAAGAACGGAAAGGCTTATCTGAGTTTGGGAATGATTGAGTGTGTCACTGCAGGGCTGGCTTTCTCTGAACTGCTGAAGAACCAAAGCTCTGCTCCCCACCCCTGAGTCTTGCTCAGCTCTCCACAGAGAAGTGGGGGACAGAGAAGTGGGGGACAATGGCAGGACAAAGGCCAAGCCACAGCTGTGGCAGCTGATCAGTCAAAGCTTTCCAGAAGGTGGTGGGGCCTGTGATCTGCTGGTGCTCTGAGGCAAAACACGTACAAGCCTCACTGGTGTTCCACCAACCAGGAAACTCGCTGTCCGCAATTCCCACTAGTATTGGAAATAGGTTACATCCAGAATGCTTTGGGTGTCAGTGCGTATATCCTGTCTCTGTCATCCAGTGATATGATAACATATTTTGCACCTTTGAATGACTATCTTGCACACTGCTCACAACTGTGTCCCTTGGTGCTCTTTCTAACATTGCAGACTTAGTATGGCCTCAGTCAGTAGCCATTTTTTTCGGAATTCATCTGCATTACTGAATTCCAGTGCCTGAAGGAACATCTGGACCAGTAGTAGAAATAAGGCTGTTATCTTACAAATCTGAAGGATTAGGAAAGATAGCATAGTTTACCAGTGAAAAGGGAGATTGAAGTAATTGCTAATGGGAACTGTGACACAAAATATTTCAGTAAATCAAGCATACTCAAAATATTCTTCTGTATGTAAACCTGTTATAAGAGAAATATTTAAGGTTTTGAAACATCTTATGTGGCTTTCCATTGGAAATACAGTTTGTCTGTAGTTGAATCTATGATAGTTATTGATTCTGTACAGCTTTGATATTTTATTTTTTTAGAACTCAAACCATTTCTAACACTGCATGATCCTTATTTATTTGATGTGTGCAGAGTACATGGGAAGTTGCTGTATGAAAGCTGGTTAGTGACAGAATGACATGCCTGAGATCTCTGGAACAAACTGATTCAGCTCAGATCTCTTCCCCACCACCAGGTATCTGCCTTTATCTCCCATGAAAGTGTGGGCATCAAGAAGAATTTACAAGTGCATTTTAGGTAATCAGCTCCTATTATTATAAGCAGGTTTTCAGAGTCTGGATCTCAGTTCCGATAGTAAATGTAAAATTTTCAGTAGTAGCTTCCCGTGTAACTGTGAAAATCTGGTGTGTAGGAACAATATTGACATATAGCTCCACTTCTCAGAAGGATCCTCCCCAGTGAATGCCATGCAAAAGTGACCCTGAAACTATTTTTGGAGGTGATTTCTGCATGCTGCCTCTGCCACTTTACTCATTGTCCTGGTTTCGGCTGGGATAGGGTTAATTTTCTTCCTAGTAGCAGGCATAGTGCTGTGTTTTGGATTTAGTAGGAGAAGAATGTCGATAACACACTGATGTTTTTAGTTGTTGCTAAGTACTGCTTATGTTAGTCAAGGACTTTTCAGCTTCCCATGCTCTGCCAGGTACACAAGAAACTGGGAGGGGGCACAGCCAGAATAGTTCATCCAAACTGACCAAAGGGCAATTCCATACCATATGACGTCATGCTCAGTATAGAAACTGGGGGGGGTTGGCTGGGGAGCAGCGATCGCTGCTCGGGAACTGTCTGGGTATCAGTCGGCGGGTGGTGAGCAATTGCATTGTGCATCACTTGCTTTGTATATTATTATTATTATTATTATTATTATTATTATTATTATTATTACCATCGTTATTAGATTGTTATTATTATCATTACTATTTTACTTTATTTCAATTATTAAACTGTTCTTATCTTGACCCAGGAGTGTTTCTCACTCTTACTCCTCCAATTCTCTCCCCCATCCCATCAGGGTAGGGGGAATGAGCGAGCGGCTGCGTGGTGCTTAGTTGCTGGCTGGGGCTAAACCACGACACTCATCTAGCAACTTCCTCTTAATTAATATTGCATAACAGTAGGGAGAAGCAAGATCTAGGTCCCAGTCCCTGTCACAGCAAACATAAATCCTATTAACACAGAAACTAGAGCACAAGTTCCCTCGCTAGCGGTGAGCATTGCAGGCATCAAGTTAGGCAGGACTTACCTAGTTTATATTGTTTCTGTAAAGCCAGGCTTTACAAATTATGCTTGTAAAGTTTTGAACCAGTGTCTCTTGGGAATGTAAATGAGAGGAAAAAGGCAAAAGCTTTGGAAGAAATTATGCCAAAGAGAATGTGCAGAAGAACCGTTGCAACGTAGGGCCTAAAGATGTCTAGACTTGGAATGAAATTACAGATTGCTGTTTTGTTTTTCCAGTACTTCAGCAAATATTGCTAAAATAAACTGTCCAAGTTATCTCAACCCATTAAACTGCCATCTATGCTGAGGATAATACTGTCCTACTGTTGCCAGTTCTTTTAGCAGAAAGATTTTTTAAAGCAGGATTTTATGAACAAAATGTCTCTCAAAAGAATATTATCATCGCTGGGAAATCAAGCACCTTTTTAAAAAAAAGATACCAGAATAAAGATTTTCATTAAAGAGCCACAAGAAAGCATGCACTTCTAGATAAGGCAGTTTGGTTACTTTGCAAATGCAGGCAGATTTGCAGGCTCTTGTTGTTAGGGGGCATAAATGACGCAAACTGCAAGTCGTAAATGTCTGTTGCCATGAAAGAGTGGGTGCAGTTTTGGGTGAGCTGCGGTGTGATATTTCCATCTGATACCTAGAGTCAGCCAATAGCAGCAGGTGATGAGAGGCTGAAGAGCACAACGTGTTCCAGTAGCACCTGAGGTTTGATCTCTGTGGCACACTTGCTGCATGCTGCACAGTGAGCCTCTCCGATTGCTTCATTTCTGCCTCTGAATTTGGTGCACACAAACCATAAGTACATTTGTTTTGCTCAGATGTTCAATAAGTAGTGACCGTTTCCTTAGAGGTATGATCCACTGCACCAAGAAATAGTTCTCAGACATCCTGGTGCAGGCAGTGATGATTCTCTAGCAGATGTGTATTTACTTCTTTTCTTTCTGGTTTGCATTCAGGAGTTGTGCTTTCAGCAGGATTTCGCTCCCCACTGTCTGCAGTAATTACAAATGATGGGGGTTTAAATACTTTGCCAAGCTAAGGTTTTTCTCTGTACAGTTTAGAAAATCACAACCTCCATGATCAGGCAATAGGTAATGTCTTGTACTACATGGAATCAGAAGAGGGATGGGTGTTTCTGTCCCTTTGTGGAAAAAGAGGTGTGAGTAGTGTTATCTCAGTGATTGTAGATGTGCTATTTTACTACTTAGAGCAAGATGTTCTCTGGAGTGAATGCATCACCCTGGAAATGTGTTTTGGTTTACAAATTGAACTTAGCTGCCACCAATGAAAGGGCTGTACCTAAAGGTCCAGTTTTGCTTTGGGTTCCCCATCTGTGAAATGTAAATCTCTGACAAATTGGAATGAACACTTTTAACAAAGGTGATGTTGTAGTTTGGCCTCAGGGTATGTGGGGCTATGGTATAGTGCTTACTTTACCAGGTCCCCAAAGGCAGAAGATCACAGACCTCATTTTGCACACGTAGCTGTAAATCCAGAGGGCACCTTTTGTGACAGCTTTCTGTGGACTGAGCAGTCTGGAAAAGGGTCACCTGACACTAAATCCAAGCAGAGGTAGTTTAGGATGTTTAGGTGGTGAAAACTGCATTGTAAAGAAGAGTTTTGACCAGGACTGTCCTGCTTACCTACTCCAGCACTTGCTAGGTTTTGCAGACTTTTTTTGAATATAACTCTATGGGTAGTTTCTGTCTCTCTTTTCTTGGCTGGTTTGTTTTTCTTTTTTTTTTTCTCTTCCTCTCAAAAAATGCACGTGCTTTCACGTTCCCAAGGAATCTGAGAGCCTCTAAGTGGGAAGAACCACAAAAGTGGTCTACAGGGTTGTATCTCAATTTTGCAGAATGAAGAAGAGGAATAAGAGTCTGGTCGGGGTCTGTACTTTCATTTATTTCAGGATGGTATCCAGGACTTGTTGCTGCCATATGGTTATTGCTGCCCGCTGAACCTGCTGATGAACTGTGCATCCAGAAGACATCCTCAGCTGCGTGAGGTTGTATTAGTCTAGGCAGTAGGCACTTATAAGTTGCAGAGAGGGGGACCTGTTTCTTCAGTACTTTCTTCTGATGTCTTCTAATGTTGGCTGTAACATCCTCTGGATGTTGTGGGTTTCAGTCTCCTTTCAGTTTTAGTGGTTACATTGGTTTGTTACAAAGCTCTTTTACTAGTGAGGTTGAATTAATTTGCAAACTGTAAGTGACAGGAGAATCTAATATCTGTGTTTAATTTGTAACCCCTAACTCTGTGTGGCCATATGTGCCTTTTAAATCTCAAATGTATAGTAGAACAACTGAGTGAAAAAAACTAACTGCAACTTTCTGATCTTCTGACACATTGGAAAAATTATTTTGTCTGTGATACAAAAAGAATCTAGACACCTTTCTGCAGAATCCCCAGTTAGATCTAGTTTATACCCCAAATACCCAGATGTAGGTGTTACTGTAATTAAGATATCATTTGACAAGTGGAAGTTCTTTTATTTCCTTTGCATTTCATGATATACTAGCAGAATTTAGATCTATACATGCACAATGCAAACAAATGGCAAATAATTAAAGACAATCTTTTAAAATTAATACAGAGAAGCAAGGTATATGTAAGTAGATTTTTAAAGTGCTTTCTCCAGATGGAATCTTGTCACTGTCAAAGAGAAAATGAGAATTGATTATAGATGAAAAAGCAATTTGATACACTTTTAATGTATGAAACCCTTCAGCGTGTGCCAGGAGAAGGGAGTGTAATTGGGTTATACTTAGCGGGAAGGTGCAAAGCTGAAGTGAGATTAATATCTTAACTTACACATACTTCTATTCCATTGTCAGTTGTTTTCCCCACCACATTTGTCTCTTCTCTTTTTTTGGCATATTAGTCCATTCTGTACAGAGAACCCTAACTAAAGAAAACATGTAAGATTTTAAGTCAGGCTGAGGCTAGACTGTGCTTGATTAAGGGTAGAATGGAACTGTTATGTTTTGTGGTTGCTCTATCCCTTTCTTGAAATGCTCTGTGTGTATTGAAGAGCTACATATATGTGACAACTTTTCCATAGGGTGTCCAGACTGCTCTGTGAGATGCTGCCAGTGCCTGCACACCCTTTGGGAGATCTGTTCCTTTAGGCCCAGAAGGAGAAAGGCCCAGGTCCTGTATTTAAGAGGCACTAGGCAGTGGAAAGCTCTGTAATTCCTGCTAATCTGGTAACTCTGTGAAACCACATAAAGGCCAGTCATTGCCTTGTCTTGGACTGCCGTAACAGTGTGTTATGACCAGTTGTGAAGAGGATCAGCTTACACCAAACTCCAATGTGACAAGGCATCCAACATTCACATTGCTCTAGGAACCAACCTTCTCACCTTACCCTTTAACCCTTAGCACAGAGGTAGATGTGAAAGCACATTTGCTTAGGAATTGAAGACCAGAGAGGCACCTTGCCAAAGGCAGTTTTCTGCAGTCTTACAATACATGTATTTTGTGTTTATGATAATGCTGCAGCAATAACTTGATTTTGAATTATGTGTCTTCTCAGGTCATACCATTATTGGTTGCAGAAAAGACATTTTTTCTACTTTCTTCTTCTGGCGGAATTCTGGTGGAAATTAGTTGTATGATATCATTGTTAATAGATAGCACTTGTCTTACCTGGACAACACCGCTCTTGAATGACCTTGACAGATATTACCTTCATTATGACTGCCCGCTAAAGATGTTAAGCACTCTGGTTTTGAGGAGTTTTGTGCTGTGATTAACTGTACAGTAGAGATCTTGTCCTCAACCTCCTATGCAGTGGTGGAGCCATCCTAACAGCCCTCTGCTAAACATGGAGGTAACAAAGCTGCTGGCATCTTGGTTATGTCTAAGGCAAATTTGCCCCAGTTGTAAACAACCCCTATTGCCTCCTGAATTACAACTTTTCATATCGCTTCATAAACTATTCTGTTGGCCGGCCTAGATGAAATTACCTCCTATAGCAGTATAACACAGTGTATTTAAGTGAGTATGCATATCTTTCATTTCCTACAAGGTGATGAGGACTCCCATTACACAATAGTTTCAGTGGAAATTCAGGGCCCTTGTCACTTTGCAACACTGTGTCAATAAATTAAGAGCTTTTGGGGCTACTCTGCTTTATAGTTTTTGAAGTGCCTTATAGCATTGTGTAAATAGTAAATCTTAATATAGCAATACTGCCTTGTAATAAAAATAACTATATAATGGGAAAACCAGCCTCAATAGTGAGGCATATCTTTCAAAAGAGTTTTCCGACACCATTGGGAAGACCCAAGTTCATTCTCAATTGAAAGAGAGTGCCTATGAATGTTTAAGTAGTTTCCTCAAGTTTAAAATTTAATTAAAGTTTGTAATGGCTTTTTGGGCTAACAGAATATTTCTGTAGTTAAAATAGAAAACCCTACATTAATAATTGTAGTAAATGCAAATGACATTATCCAGCCATGTCAAAACCCAGTGCTGCACCCAATGTCCCAGCATTAAGACTGTGGTAGAAAGGGGCAGTAGTGAAGTACACTGGCTGCAGCTCAGCTGGTCCCAGTTCCCCCTGTCCAGTCCAGGGCCTGTTTGACAACACCACGGCTCTCATCATACACCTCTCTTCTGAGGACAGCCACGTAGGAGCATAGGACAGGTGAGGAAAGCAGTGTTCATGCTGGTCCTACCCCAGGACGTGGTCAGGATGTGGTGAAAGGGCATGCCCTCCCCTGGGAACTGCGGTGCCCTCCTGTGTCCTACCATCTACCTACGGCTTTTGAATTTCCTTTTCTGAAGAGCAAGGAATATGAACTCTAAAGGACTGGAATATCAACAGGTAAATTACATTCTAAATAATTTTTGTTTAGTTACTGCCAAAAGCAATGGGAAGTGTGCATTTAGAATGTGCAACATATTTACTAGTGCCTCAGGAACTGGGATGATAAATTCTTCTCCCTTTGAGAGATAATACAGTGTATATTCTACTTTTAAACTTCTTTGAGCTGAATGGTTCATTATGTGTCTTTAATTCTACATGATAGAGTATATCACAGGGCAGATATGTTAGCTCAAGTCCCAGAAAGAGAACCACAATTTAGTGTGCTTCTGGAGCCAAATGGGATATGTCCCTGGCATACCTCATAGCATGGTGGTCATACACACACTTTGTGCCTCACAGTCATGGATAGTCCTTCCCTGAGGTTGAAGGTTTTTGTTCCCTTTCACCACTAGCTTGTTGAGGCCCCAAGTAAATCATACAACTTGCTGCAGAGTTTGTGGCTGTGCCTGGAATTGAACCAGCATCTTTGTGTCCCAGCTATTGTCCTAGTCACTCTCTGTTCTTTGGTGTCTGACTCAGCTCTCCTCAAACCTCCTGATTTTCATTTTTCCATTTTTTTCTGACTTTGTGTTCTTCCCCCCGCAGCAAACTTCTGCCTCTGCTTCTATTTTCCATTCTTGTCAGTCTTTATTTTTCGATCTTTAAATGTTCAGAAAACTCAGTGAATGGCAATATAACATTGTGGAAAAAACTGTTACAGTTGGATGATGCTACACAATCTCATTGCTTATTGTGTTAGAGATGATTTATTCTGTTTTACCAGCTTGTGAATAGGTTACCCTTTTCCAAATACTAGGATGTCTTTTTTTTTTTTTTTTTTTTTTTTAAGCTCACAATTGATCCTGTAAGTTCAATACTATTTATTTCCATTTATTGAAATTAGGCTCCTTTGCGGGGGGAAAGAAGAGGATAGTGAGTTCTCTCTGGGTAAATTTATAGAATTTGCCTGTGTGCAGACTCTCCAAGTTTGCACTGGAAAAAATGTGAACATGGTAAAATGTCATCCAAAATAGAAAAGAAATTGAGAGATTCCTTTTAAGCATGATCATAAGAAACAAATATCATCTTTAAAGATGTTCTGTCCCCTGCATTTTGGGGGGAGGTGATTATAACCAAAGCCAGTAAACTCCAGTTGTAAACTATTGATGAGACCAGCATTGAAAGGAAAACTTTTTTTGGAGGATGATTTCGGGCTCACAGGCATTACTTTCAAAGCACACAATGTTACTAGCAAGAGGAAATATTACACCTCACTTGATATCATTGCTTTGTTTCATGAACTGTGCTTTTGTTTTACCTCTTTGCTGGTCTGGAAACATACCTTCTTTGCAGGTTAAAATTATGACATGTTGGCATTTAGCTGGCATCCTTTTGATTTTTTTCACTTAAAAAACATGGTCAGAGCAACTTGCTTTGGAGGAATAGTTTGATTTAATGATACTGGCACTAAAATTCTACATAAATGTATTAGCAGCTTTTATGCTGTGTAGGTACATTTCAGTTTGGTGAGAATTGGCCCAGCTCATTTTTCCATTCGTTCCCATTCAAATATCCCTACAGAGTCACATGTGGTGCTGTGCATACATTATGGTTGGGAGAGGAAAGGATAGTCTTAACCTCTGTTTTCTGTGGTCTGGTTTATGGACAACATACTGGGTTTATTACAGTGATATCAGTGTTCTAGTTTCCCTTTCACCCCCTTTTTCTCTTCATGCAAGCTGGACATAGGAAACAGACTTTTTTGTTTGTAATTTTTTCTAGTAATTTTTCCTGTCTGTCTTTAGTGGGAAGCTGCAATGTTATTGCTTGCCAGCAATAGTAAAATCTTAATGAGGTATTTGAGAAGTCCCAATGGAGAACCTGTCACATGTAAAGAAAATATAGAATAAATACAGGAAATATGCAGGCTAGTGCTTTGCTTTATGGATTGTCCTATCACACATAACACAGAACTGTTCATTTAGTCATTTGTATGACTGTTCTTTACGAATGTTTTTCATATAATTATACCTTTCCTAGCAGTTCCTCACAGGAAACTAGGTAGCTGGTTTCATCCAGGCACTTGATCAGAGCAGCCCTGCCTTCTGAAAAAATTCAGGTCTCTTTTGGAGATTCACTTCCACTTCTAACCTTAACTGATCATGGATTAACTTCTGTTTCAATAGTTTTGCAGAAACCTTTTCTTTCTAAAGACCCCACTTTTGGACTCTGTAGCTGAGGGTGAGGACAGTAAAGGATCAGAAGCTGAAGCTCCCCTCTCTCCTCATCTTTTTGTCGAGGTGCTTTTCCTACTGCTAATTTCTGGATTTTGACAACGACTGAGCTTTCAGCAAATCAGTGCACGTTAGCACCCTCAAAACAAGAAAACCAAAGCTAACTTGTGCAGCTGTAGTGCTTTAGACAATCTGAAGAGTGACTTACTTTCTATATCAGGGTTATGCTCACACTGCTGTCTGGCAAACTGTAAAGGTAAACGCCCAAAGAGGGGAAGGCAGTGGCCGTGGGGTGAGCTGTAAATACAGCAGTCTGTGAATCAAACCACTCTCTCTCTCCCACCCTTTCTAGAAATCTATCAAGCTGGCAGGCTGCCCTGCTTGAAATAAATGTGGAAAATATTATGTAACTTTGCCCTGTGCGCTGTGCTGACAGCGTAGGCACTAGGCAGGTTTTAGTTACACTATCTGCTGTGGCTATTTTTTGACCAAAGGCTTCTCTCTTTAAATTTATGTCTCTATTTCCTTTCCCCCCCACCCTCTCATTTATTTTTTTTTCCACTGACAACAGAATGCAACTCAACATCTGCAAACAGGAAAACAACATCAGCAAAGCTGTTTAAGGGCAGGCTATTCCCCTTTTTTAAAAAAAAAAAACACTACTGCCGGAGGAGGGATATATTGCCTCTAACTGTAGCCAAGCACTGAACCAGTCAGTCTCAGATCCCCTCCCCTGGAGTTATATGCTGTGTCAATACCTCCCTCTGCTGAAAGCTCTACATTCTTCCTCTCTTGCTTGACTGTTTTTTTCCCGTGACAGGACTTGCATAGATCAGGAGCAATCTGTGATATATAATAGAGTAGCCTGCTTACTGCAACGCAGCTGCCCTACCAAGATTATGCAGTCTGGGGAGTGCATAAACTGAAACTATTTGTCCTTCCCTAGCATGACTGTTTGCAGTCTAGAATCTGAGATTAGGAAAAGATGATAATTCAGAGTCAGATGACTTTTAAAAATACTCTTTATGGAACACCCGTGCTGGAATTCAGCCATTGCTGAGGGGCATTCTGTTTAAAGACAATTCTACATGAGTGTGCCTTAGAACTTCAATTTATTTCCTTCAGTTTTAGTCACTTAATAAGTTTTTGTTTTAGAAATAGTAAAATTAGAGCATGGTTTGTGATCTATTGTGCTGCATGAACTACTATGTAAGACTTTAAGTGTTGTGTTACTCAAACATTGAATTATCTTCATGGTTGAAAAATCTATGAATCATCTCAACTACAGCTGGTGTGGTTATTAGGGAGCTCCAAGTCAAGACCTCAGTTTTTCAGAGGCTGCAGGATTAGGGACCCAAGAGAGTCTTTTCTCATCTCAGGTCATTATAGGATAAAGATTTTAAAGTGACCAGCAGATTTTATTTTTCTCTGTTTCAGGTACCCCAAACTGACACAACAAAAAGGGTAATGATTTTGTTGGAGGTGAATGATTGAACTTAGTGGACAATTGGGCGACTTCAATTTGTCTTAAGTCCCTAATTTTAGTAGGGGGCTAGAAGCAGAAGGCCTAGTTCATAAAGAATATTTTCCTTTATGTCTGCCCAACCCTTCAGAAATCTTGAAATTTCTGCTGGTGTTGCAGGAAGGGCTAATGCACTGCAAAGCAATAGCTAAGCTGCAGCAGTTCACAGCTTTTTTTCATTAATAATCCTTAATATTTTCTCATTATGTTCAGCTGCTTCAGAGGCAGTTGAGTTTTCCCTGTATTTGATGGCAGATGGCAACAACCACTTTACATCAACCTTGTTGTGGAAGAAGTACAAATTAGGTCATTCCTATTAACTTCTTCAACAGCACTTTAGAATGTCTTCGGGGACTTTAGTAATGTTAGAGGTGAGAGGAGGAATAAATCACACAAGCAAATAAATATCTAAGGAAAAAGAATAAATTCTGTATACAAGCAAATTGTCCTGATTCAGTGGGGGTTAAAAAAAACAACACACAAGGCAGGGAAAGGGTAGAAGGTAGACAATAAGGTGCAGGAAGGAGCACAGCTGTAGGGAATAAATACACTCAGGGGAAGGTCATATAAGGAGGAGAAGGAATCATCATCACATGGGTGAATTTTTCAGGAAGGTGCTATTGTATGGAGACTTGTGAGGAGACCTGACCTAATAGAGGACTACTTGCCACAAAAATGATGGCAGGAATTAGGCTTTGGAGGAAGAGAGGGGTGTCTGAGTGGAAGTGTGCTGTGAGGTTGCAGTTTTATGGCTTTCTGGAAGATGGCTTCTCCTAGTAGGAGGAGGCTTGGCTAAGGAAGTATGGCTTAAGGAATGGTATCCTGTAGAGAAAAAGAAGTGTCAAAGATACCCATGTGACTCGTTAAACATGAGATTTGGTATGGAGTTTTGCTCATTCTTAATTACAAGAATATTGTATCTTTTTTGCCTCGTATCTTGGATATTCATAACTGGTAGAAAAATACTAGCAAAATTGCTGAGTATATGGAAAGAAAAATCTTTGCGTGTTATTGTACTTGATGTTTCTTCGAAATGACATGATATTTAGAGTTCATTTGGATATTAAGTCTCTCAAACACAGGTTCTATAAGATCCTGGATTTGGATGTGACCTGCTGATCTGAACCTGAGAAGAAGTGCAAAATTACTTAAATGGATATGGTAAAAGGGATCCTCACCAATTTTTCTAGACTTCAGTGGCTTTTGGATAATGCCAAGATTTCTAGCATTAGGTTGGATGTTATTATTGCTAAAGAAAAATGCATATTTTTGCGTCTGATTTTTTTTTTTTCAGGCTGTGGTGCACAAGAGTTGTTTAGACAGAGACATGTAACTTTAACTGAACTGTTCAGTAATTAACATATAAGCATTTCTGAACTTCGTGTTAGCTTGTGCTCTGCGAGAGCTTTAGATAGATGTGGTTAAGAGACAAGGTCCCATTCTGTGCTTTGGAGTTTACTTAGATACTGTGAGCGCTCAGCTGAAAGTCTCTTCTAAACAGAGCTAGATTTAGATGGGAGGAGGTAGGCTACAAAATGTGCATCCTAGCTGTAATAGGACAGTCAGAAATGCATCTCTAATGCTGTGGGTATGTGGTTGTTTGCAGTCAGCTGAGTGAGAAAGTCTAAAGTGGTGACTCAATGGGAATCTGCTGCTGGCTTTGGGTCTCCAGAGCTCGGCTCAATTCTGTGAGCTCTGGAGAGTTTCCCCACACTCCTCAAGACTCTTCAGGGATGAAAGTCCTTTATGGAAGACAGGTGAAATGAGGATGTGAAAAGCTCTGCACTCATAGCATAACTGCACTCAATTAATTTTTATCACTCTTTCAGACAAGGTATGTATTTCTGTAGGCTTTTTTGCTCAACACAATGGCCGTACTTGAAGATGCCTCCTAATGAAGCTATATTTTAAGTATCAGAAATGTCTGAACTAGCTAGGCTTACAATGCATGAAACACATGAATGTGTAAGATACCTAGAGCAACTTGCTAGGGGCACATTTCTATTGCAAAAGCAGTGTCACATGTTTATATTGCCTAGCTGTTAGAAAGTAAACCAAAAGACTCAAGGAAATGGAACATATATCAGACAGGATCATTATCAGTTATGTTAAATGCTCAGTGAAACATGAGACCAGGCAAATCTCGACTGGTTTCAAGTTTTCTTACAGTTGAAACCCAGATCAAGTTCCCTGAGAGATCAAGAATTTCTGAGCAAACCTAGACCTGCTGAATACTTAAAACTTGAATAGCAGCTTTACAATACATGTTCAAATCACTTGCTATAAACATTAATAAATTCTGACAGCACCCATGTGTTTTAAAGGAGTTTGATTAGCCTCCTCTTACAATTCAGCCCATAGGCAAAGAAAGAAACAGATTTGTTAAGGGTTTTAGTATGTAATGATGCAGTTGAATATCTCATTGGGTGACTAACCTCCATAGGTAGGCCCTCTAGGTTCCTATCTGATTTTTAAGGACGTACAAACCTTTAAAAGTATTGTACTGAACAGGTTATCTTGGTGAAGTCTGGTTATGACGAGAGCTAGATGAGCTATCTGCAATAAATGCTTTGTGACAACAATATAGGTCCTATTTTTGGTTTGTAAATTGATGTTTTATTTTAGTATATCTGACCATTATACAAACCGTTAGGTGAGATATTAAATGGAGCATTTGTGGATGGATCAAGATTTGCTCTGTAAATACTATGATTTGTATCTTGGTGCTATTCTCACTATCCCTCAATCCAATGGCTGCAAATTCCAGTGAGGTGTGCAGAGTTTAGATGTGAATATTTGGCTGAACACACACTAATGTATATCTTCTGCCAATTGTTTATATTTGGCAGGGGTCCTATGGAAAAATGGTCTGCATTATCACATAGAGTAGTTAATTTTGATGCATATGGGTGTGTGTATGCATGCACATCTCCTCTCCCCTTGGTCCCCAAAGGAATTATACAATGTACATGTGCAAAAGAGACAGGATGGCCTCTTCATTAAGTCACTGAACAGGAAACCAGGAGACTTAACTCCTGTTCCTGACTCTCTGAAACTTTCTGCCTGCAAATCTGGGAAATCCACTCGGGAAAACTGAGGCACATGAAATCTACCAGTAAAACGAGACTGGAGTAATTTAATAATAATAATGAAGTACCTGAATATTTCAAACTGGCATGGAAAAAACCATGAAAGTGTATTAAAAATACTATTAAAACTGACTTTAAAGCCTTGAAATACATGTGCTTAAGTAGAGAAAATACTTCAAAGATGTAGTTCAGGATTATAGGTAGATAATGGCCCCAAAAATGTTGCCTTGACTACTTTTCAGTAACAAAAGCAAATTTGGCAATATCAAAAGACAGATCTGTATTTATTCTGTTAATAACTCTTGAAATGTTTGTAGAACTCTCTGTCAAAACTTAACATTTTTTTCTTGAAATGTCCCTTTTTGATGTGGGGCAAATGAAAAATGTTGCTTCTACTCTGGCTTTTTTAATGATGTCTCAATTTGTGTACAGTTCTTACCATTCTGCCAACACAAAGTAAGTCTTCCTTTTCAAAACTGTCAGACAACCTCTTACCCTTTATTCTGATTAGTTATATGGACATGTTGCTGCCACCTATGAATGCTTTGCATACTCTGTTTTGGTTTTAGTGTCAGTACTCTACCATGTCTCTGCTTGTTTCATTGATGGGGATTATATTCAAATATGTAATCCTAGGAGTGCTAGGACTACTGAAGCCTGACGCTGTATGGTTTTGTCTTGTTAATATGGCTTGGAAAGTTTTCGTGCACTATGTGTTTATAAACTTTGTCTCCTTTCTGTGCAGATTCCTGGGTGTCTTACAATGTGTGAGCTCATTGTTGTTTTTCCATTAAAATGTCTACCAGGAAGTGTCCCTGTTTCCTTAAGCGAATGTCCCATGTATGCAAGAAAAAACTACTGCTAAGTCACTTTTCCAGGTTAATTGCCTTTAAAAAAAATGATGGGATGTTTAGCAGGCCTCTTTGTTCTGCATAGCTGCCCACTTTAAATATAAAATTCGGAATCACCTAGGCCAGTTTAGGCCATGGGAAGCCTGCCTTAAAACAGATGAGGTCAATTCAGAGCTGTTAGATCTTTGAACTTTTTTCCCTCTTCCTGAGCCAGAGACAACATACTTTGAAGTTTTTGTATAAGTTCTTGAGCAATACTTCTAATTTTTTCTTCTAAAGGAGAAATTAAGGCAGGTGCTTAATGGATGACATCTCTTAATAGCTACAGTATTTAAATTCTAATTGCAACCTGATCCACTTCTCTAGATTTTCCTCCAGCTGTACAATCTGTCACCTTGCTGGTCCTTTAGCAACTACGACTTCAGGCACCTATTTTTGTGCATCTGTTCCTCTCTCAATCCAGAGTTCCAGCTCTGGACTGGCCGGCAAGTGGGTGCTAGGGGGTGAAGCAGTCAGCACCTGCCTATCCAACACCAGGGTGTCTATTCTGTCTGTCTAGGATGAAGACGCTGGGCTGACTTTGTGTTTATAAACCTTGATTGATAACTGCACCTGTGTGGCTGCCAAGGTCAGGCTGTCTTTGGGAGAATGTTTTATCACCCTGGGCACCTGGCTTGGTGTAAGATTTAGGGACACGGCCTGTCTTTGATGACATGGTTCTGGCAGTCTGAAAAGACTTTGTTGCAAGACATTGGCTTGCAAAGCCTAGCCAGGTGACAGCTTTGCTTTTGGACAGCTATCAGGAACTTTGAACAAGGAAGAAAGTCTAAACCTCACGTAGTGCATCAATAACTGGCATTAATATCTAATAAAAGGTAATGACTTGTTTCCACTGATGAATATGCTGCTTCTGAGGGCTTAGGGTTAAGGATCCCTTGCACTGTTTTTGTTTTGTTAAAACAACTGCAAGTACTACTTTCACAGATCAGTATATTTTGACTTGGGGGAGGAGGGATTGCTCCATCTCCTCAGCAAACTCCCCACAGGCACTGGCAAATTCCTGTTGGCCTCCCCCAAAGCCAGCTCTTCTCCAGACTGAGCATGTTTGGGCTCCTCAGCCTCTTCTTGCTGGGCAAGTGCCCCAGACATGGTGGCCTTTACACTTTTATTGGTAGAAAACTGAAGAACAGAGATCTCCGGGGGAAAAAAGGTAAAGGGATATTGCAAGGAAGACGAGGGTAGATGGAAAGAAAAGATAGCCTTTGAGAGTAAGGTTATTCTGCTAGTATTGCCCTACTCCCACTCTTGAAAGAAGTGGAGAGATTAGTTTTAAAGAGGGATTGAGACAGGCAGAGGTAGAAGCTTAATGTGTTGATTGCAGGTGGTGCAGCAAGGAGCTGGAGCTGCAGAAGATAGCACAGCTGGGAAAATACGCATGGCACTTATTCTTGGCAAGATGAAAGGAAAGGTGGGGAAAGCTATAGGCTGGGGACTATTGTCATTCTTCAGGACTTTGAGCTGAGACTGAGATGACACAATGAGTGGTCATAGTGAATATCTTTGAGAGCTGGTATAATTTTAAGCAGATGTTTAAGTATGCTGTAGTTCTTTGAGCTGTGTTTACTGTCCTCAGCTGTCACTTTTTGAGAATAAAGCTGTGTCTTTCTACATGCTTTCTCTTGTGTTACTAGGTACTGAACTCCTGGATATATATGCTAGTCTTTCTCCAAATCCTGAAAGTTGGAGTTTCAAAGCACCAACCTAAATTTAAAATAAGAGACTCCTAAGTACTTCCTAAGGTTGCCTCTCAATTCCTCCAGGGCCTTGACACTTCTCTTCAATGACAGTGTACTGTTGAGTACAGTATGCTTTTTCTTATCCTACTGAGGTAATCTTTTAGTTAGAATGCTCTGCTCTGGAATGATTGGAAGTAAAAAAAAGTCAATAGGATACTTAAATGCTATGTTGCATTAATCTGTCTTACAGTATTTTGAGTTATACTTACACTAAGGCAACCATTTCAGAACAGAACATTTTGCTGCAAGATCTGGCTAATGTAGGGGTTATGTATGTTAGGTTATGTGGTATGCTTGAATTTTTGGTGGTGGTTTATGGTCCCTTGAAATCCATAAAATCACTGCTTCTACTCATGACAGGACTGCTAACATACATAAATAATATGTGCTCCTACTTCTTCACTTCCTGATGGGTAATTGGTGAATTGCCCAAAAGTCCAGCTCCAGCAGAAGCAGTACACTGGAAAATATAAGTCTTCCTAGCGATTTGGGTAATAAAAATGTCAATCAGGCTTAGGCAATGATGCTAAACCTTTTCTATAGAAGCTTGTGTCACATATTAAATATGTGTGTGGGTTTTAACCCACACTGTTTCAAAGAGTTTCTTTAGCTGAATCAGAGGAATAGCAAGCTACGTTTGGTCTCCATGTATGGATTTGGGCAGGAAAATGATGCCAAGACACTTTTATTCCATAGATTTATAGATTGTGTGTTTGAAGGGGAAATGCACAAAAGCTTCTATAGCTGTTTTAAACAACAGAGGAAAGGTCTAGGTTTCAGGCACTGTTAAAAGATGAGGGTGAAGATCTTTAGTAATCTCTTATAATGACTGGCTTAACATGCATGGAGAAACAAATGTCCTTTTGGCATACCTGACTGCAAGTACAAAATGTACTGCTGTGTCTCGAGTTTTCATCTATATTATTCAGAACCAGACACATTTGGGACTGAATTTCATTTTACCCCACCTGTTTTTCTTCAAACTGTGCAATCTGTTTTGTCCCCTGCTGCTTAGTCTCCCATTTGGCTATTATTTCTCTCTGAAAAAAACATGTTGGCTCTGTAAACTTGCTTACTCCCTTGACTGTATGCTTTTTTGTGTGTGCTCTTGCATCATGATTATTTGTGTATTAGAGCACTCTTGTATTTTCCTTGCTTATGGAGGTAGTAGAGAAAACTGCCAAGGGATTAATCTGAGGAAAGCAGTTCTCAAGCTTTGACAGGAAACTTCATGACATGCTGGAGGCCAAACTATATCCAAATTGCTCACCTGAAGCACTAACTGTAAAGATCTGAAGAAACTTCCTGGGCTTTGGATAAGGCTTTTGAATCCTGAGTTTTAAATATAATGTCTTTGAATTCAGTGGAGTTACTCCACTCCGTCATGTAAAATGAATAGGCGTATTGGCATGACTAGTGAATTTTATTCCATTGGTGTAAGACTTCTGGTTCTTCACTATGTGGTTATGTACCATGCTGACTATCTATTAATTTATATAAAAATGTCAAGTGTTTTATCCCCTTTCCAAATAGTAATACTGGGACACTGCAGAACGGTATGCAAAAGAATTATCATCTTGATGAATCTATTACAAGGGTCTTGGAGTCCCTGTCCAAGCAGATCTTTGCGTATGGCAGTCTGCTGTTGTCATCCATTTTTAGATGGACAATAGCTAAGCTTGCTGGCAGCTGCTTTGCAATCTATAAGCACCCAGCTGCAATTGCATGATCTCTCACTCTTTTAGACAAAGTGAGGATGTCTCAAAAGCTCAGCTGAAGAGAAATTGGAACAGGAAGTAAAAAATGAGACCATGTGCCATGGTGTTGTCTTCCATCTGTTTACATCTAATAGACCCAACCCTGTTTCCACTGAAGTTGATGGAAAAATTGTTTTGCTTAATGGAATGTATTTGTCTTAATTATATCCTTGTTTTAATGATATGTTCTGAAGCTATTATCACCTACTTCTAGAAATCCCCAAGAGGGTGAGATTTTGTTGTACTGTTTGCTGTAAAAATGAATAAATGAAAGCAAGATCATACCCCAGGCAGCTCAGAATTTCAGCACTGTCGTTTGACAAGTGGATGAGTTGGGGGGAGCAGTCACCCCCAATCCCTGTCCCACTGCCAAATTTGCTGGGTTTTTTGGGGAAAGATTTAAAAGCCTGGAACAACTGGTAGCTTTGGGCCACACGGGGTGATTCTTATTAAAAAAGTGACGTTTGCAGCAGCACTGGATGAACTACAGTTCATTTGGCTGTTAAGGCAAAACATAAACCATGCAACTTCTAGCTTCTCATTGAGTTTATTTTTTGCTTTATTTCCACCACTTTCCATTTCTTTTCCTGTTGTCTGTGTGTGAACATTTATATGAAACCTTTAGCTTTGCTATATTCTGTCATTCATATCACATGGTTGCCACCAACCAGTACAGTTCTAATTTTTATCACTGTTTTGGTAAAGACTGTGCAGGAACCGCTGTGTGCCTATACAGTGTGCTCCACAGCTCCTCAAGTGTGACTGTGCTGTGAGCATCAAGGTGTAAGCACATGGCATTTTAACATCAGTCCATTACCTCAGAAGTGTGAAACCGCATACAGAAACCAAATGGGTACCAGGTTCAGAATGTGCCTTCCTGTTTTTCTACTGTTTTCTAACTTGAGCTTAGAGTGTAAACAGACCTTTGTTTTTGTTCCTTTTGCTTAGCACATGTCTCTGTGGCAGCTTTCTCCATTCAACCAGCAGCACAGAAGTGAGACTATTTCCTTTGAGCAACTCTGTAAAAATATGGTAGGCTTCTGCCCTTGAAACCTGTAGGCCAGCCTCAAGCTCTTTGAGCAAAATGGGCTCACCTCGAGTAGGAGTTTTGTTTGAATAAAAGCAGGTTTTTTTTTTTTTATTCTAATGACTATTTAAAGCATATATAATTATTTATTGTCCTGCTCTGACACTGTAAAATTAAAGTGCTGGTTTTTTAAATTTTCTTAAACACTCAACCTCAATATCCAAGAAATAAGGAAATAAAGCAGAAAGTCTCTTAAAAAAAAAAAAAATCTTACTGTGTAACTTGCATTTTTCACATAGTTAAAAGTAGAATCAGGCCTGTGGTGCTCACCAAAGGTCTGTTGGGTCATATGTAAACTGCTCCTTTGGAACTATTTGCTATTGTTAATAGAAAATAAAATATTTAAAATAATGCACGGTATGTACTTCACCTATACTAGTTTTCACCATCTCTGGCTTTGTATTCATTGGTATTGGCAAACTTTGGTAAGAAAAAACAAGTTGGATGAGTTCTTACTAAAATACCAAGTGCGAAATTGTAATGAAGTTCAGTTTAAAAGCAACTTGTATAATGATGTAGGGGCTTTGTCATCAATTGAAATCTTGACCTCCACACTGGATACCTTTCTGAAAAATATGCTTAGTTTAGTCAGATGTTTTGGACTTGCAGTGGGACTTGCTGGGTAAAATTCTCCTCAGTTTATGCAGGACATCAGCCCAAGTGGTCATAGGTTTCTTTGTTTCTGCTTCTTGTGTAACTGCTGTTGACTTTCAGGCAGTGGAAAACCAGAGGTTGTATGTATTCAGATGATATATCTATCTATCTATCTAAAAACCTGCTGCCAAATAATTGAGTAAAAATAGGGGCTCTAGATCAAGATTACAAAGGGAAGCATTCAATGCCTGGTAAATGAGAGAATGCACATAAGATGAATTACATCCATGCAAAGCCATTATAAGGTAGTCCTTAAACCTAAAGTCATAATTATTTTACATACAATATTCAGTCCCTGTTCTAAAGGCAGGTTGATGCAGGGTTTCCCTACAGGACTCTTCTGTGTTGTTTGCTGTATTGCTGTGCAGCCACCAGTGTGTGTTATCAGCATAAATTGAAAGAGGAATGCTGTCTCTGTTCCATGTACCAGATCTGTAGTGGATAGAGACTTTTCTGCATTTCTTAGCTGTTATTTTTGTAATGTTAGCATCCTTTTAATGCAGACAATTTGGATGACTCACCAGCAGGACTTTAGAGCTACCTTGGACTAACAGGTAGTCATAGCAGGTTGTTACTTTGTCTGGACAAGTACAAGTGTGGAATGAAATCTAAGCCTTGCCAGTCACCTCCACCAGTATTGATGGATATGGAAGCAAGGGGGAATATGGGTACCCGGGGTCCCATTTCAGGCTTTGGAGGAGAGTAGGCTTTATTCAGCAAACCCAAACTCTTCTGCACCATTTATGTACAAGGTTTCTCTTGTCTTTAAACTAGATTTTTCTTAACTTGCTCTTAATTTCATATATCAGTCCCTGCAGCCACCCCTTGGTCAGCCTGGCTCTGAGCTTGTCCAACTCACTTCTTTGTTTCCCATTCTGCCTGTTCTCAGATCACAGGTCCCTTCCTCGATTTCTTGTTCAGTTGGGTGGTTTGTGTCTTCTCACTGTAAACACACTGCCCACCCAGATCCAGTGCTGCTTGTTCCCTCCCTTACTCCACTGCTCATGTGTTCTGGACCTGTCAGTCGTAGCCCTCAGACTGTCTAATGCTTATTTTCAAGTCCTTCACTTTTCTGTTTTTTCCTGCAGGTCTTTAGATTGTGCTGAGCCCCTCCCAGTCTTTACCACTGGACTCCTCTTCTACACTAAAACCCAAAAGGCATCCTTTCTCCAGACCAGAACCTCCTACTTCTTTGATTGTGTCCCCCTGTCTTTCCCTAAGCACCTGCCTCTTTTTACTTCAAAGGAATATTTTTTAGACATATTAAAGCCCTTCACGGATTCACTGGTTTTACCAAGAACAGACAAGGTCCCTGCAATCAGTTTCCCAAGCAAAGGAAACTGAAAGAGGTATTACATTAAGAAATGAAAAAATAAATCCAGATTCATCTGCTGCTTCTCAAGCTGGAATGAATTCAGATATTCTATGGCAGTTGCAGGCATAAGTTTTAGATGTATGAAGCATGTTAAAATTTCCTGGTTTGAATAGTATACACCGCTTGAACTGATGAAAGATGGCAGCTTGCTAAATGAAGAGGGACTAGGAAATGTTAACTGCTAAAATATCTGTAGGTACAAGTGGAGACTTTCTTTTGTTTTTCATTTGCAAGAGCTTAGTGTGGCAGAATTGAGGTAAATGTACCCAGGAACCACAAAGGCCCATCCTTGATGCAAAGGTTTCTCTTGTAAAATGTAATATTCCTATTCCAAGGTGTAGAAATGTGAGGGATGCTCAAAGAAAAGGTCGATAGAATCTGAGCTTTGCAAAACCAATTCACCTTTGATGCCCCTCATTCTTAGAAATAGCTGAGCTGTTGACTGAATTTCTTCCTCTTCTTCCCTTTCTTCCCCCTCCAAATTTGGTTTAGTCAAACACACGGCATGGAAAAACAGCCTTGTTACTCTTACAAAATTAGAAATTCGTTTTCAATTCATTATAAAGAGAAGTATCTGGATATAATTAAAGGTAGGACTCTGTTCTCCACTGTTGTAAATATCTCTTCTGATCTTCCAAGCTAAGTGAAACTAGAAACAGAAAGAAAGTCAAAGAACAAAAACTTCTTGTATCCCAGTTTCCTGCTTTTGGTTACTTATTGGATGGATGGAGGGACATTTGTGTATGTATATGTAATCAGATTGACAATTTGGCCCCATGAGCTCTTAAAAGTAGTAATCTTCTAAGCCTAGCTTTGTTTTTCTTTTTTTCTCCCCGCCCCCAAACCAATTTGCAAATTCTAGGTTTATACTTTTCAGACTCTGCCTTGTATTCTGAAAGTCATATTCAAGTTCCTTGTTTTATTTTATTTTTTCCTCATGAAATGCTGAGCTCCATGACTCCTTGACCTCAGGTTAGGCACCCAACAAACTACTAGTGACTTTAAAGGTTATTCCTTTGGACAACTTCAAGATGAAAAAAAGTGGAGACTTCCGGGCAGGACACTAAAATTTTTTTTGTGATATCCATGCAATAGAATGTTGTTGTTTTTCACTGCAGTGCAAGATTTAAGCAGATAGCATCAGTAAACAGCAACTGAAGTGTCAAAACTAGTTGGCCTTCTCTTCCCCAGGCAGCCTGTGTTGTATGTGAGAAGTCCTGAAAAATGTAAAGGGCTCTACTGTTGAGAGATTTAATGGCACACTGTTCGAGTTCAGCATTAAGTTTTATTGTGAATGGTGCTCTCAGAAATGAAACAAAATAGATTATATTTCATCATCTCTGCTGTTTCAGGTTTTCTCTTTCTCATGCTTCTTTCTTTGTTGGTGTTGATAACCTTAGCTAAATTTCTAGAAAGCTGAAAATGTGTGTCCAGGAAACACTGGAGGAAATTTGGTAACAACAGTAACTTTACATAAGCATAAATAACAGCTAATTTAAATATTCCTCACTGTTAAATTGCCATTCTTACACCTGGTACTTTGGAGACAGATTATATAAATGGATTGGCTGCCAGTCATTCATGACCCCTTCTCCTTATTTTGGAGCAACTAATAGGACAAGAAAAGACATTATAGCTGAAGCCTTTGGGGACAAGAGAAGACACTGTATCTGAAGGGAGATATATATACACACACACTTCAGGGAGTACAAGGTTTCTGTTGCAGTCTCTGCTGTAATTGATCGCAGTTGAGAAATGCCATGTGTTAACATCAGAATCCATAGGTTTACATTGGTGGCTGCATGTTTTTTTCCCTCCTTATCCTAGATCTAAATTTTTCAGACGTCCTAAGGTCTAGGCTGATACTTTGCTAATTAGAGTGCAGTCCATGAAACTGAGAAATGGTCTTGCTTCAGTTACAAATCCTAAGGGAAAGGGGCAATTTGATCTCCTGGAGTGGAAGATAGAAGGCTGGTGGCCCCTTGGGCAGAACTGTGTGTGTTGGTGGGGGGCAGTCCTTACTGCCAGCGTTTGTACTGATAAACACTGCCGCTTTTTTTATTAGCTTGCTTTTTGACTTTCCCATTTACTGAGATGTCTTTCTGAAAACCAGTGCATTCAAATGGAATAAGTTACAAGAATATTTGTAATGATTCCCTCTGAGCCTTTGCACAGCATGGGCAATAACAGCTATTTCTATTAATACAGGGGAATTTCCCCAAGGCAGCTATTCATACCTCTGCACAAATGTTTTTAGAAAGTCCTGCACAGTCCCTTTTTATACTGCAGTAAAAGTTTGTGGTTTAAACCTCTTAGAGGATGCTTATATATAACTAGACTGAAAATCCCCTTATGTGAATGCTGTTAGTGGCCAGACAGGTTCTTCACATTTTTATTGTAAAGTTGAAGAACTACAATGAGGTGCTATTTGGCAAAGATGCTAGTTAAGAAAAAGGTTTATAAAGTGTTATGTAATCCATTCAGAAGCAATGTTTCCCTAAATGTCTTCTCTAGATCTAGGAGTAAGTCTGTTTAAACAGCTTATGAAGCTTCATGCTACACAAGCACAATTGCTTAAGTTAAATTCATGAGCTGTTGAACCCAGGTACTACTCTATTTCAGTAGACAATCAAGGAAAAAACCAAACCTGTTTGTTTTAGATTAATCCAACTGAGTTTTGTCTCTAATAGACCAAAAATAATCCTCAGGAGTAAACCTTAGAAGATTGTCTGTTATCTTGTGGAATGACTCCTCTAGAGAAAAAACTAATACTAAACCTGGTTCTCCTAACACCTGCTGCATATTGATGTCCCTCTAATTTCAGAAAATGTGATCCTGATTCTGGTAGTAAAGCAGAGAAAGTCAAAAAGGCTCATTTAGGACACAACGTGTCCCAGAAATGTAACTGCAAAACCAGGACTGTGCAAACCTGAGTTCTAGTTGCAGCCTTGATACTGATTGTCTCTGATCTTGGTTGAAAAGCTTCAACTCTGGCTTGTATATGGGCCTTATCTCTGAGATTAAAATGTACCAAAGGGAGTGAACCCGTTTTAAGCAAAACTTGAAAATTAAGTAAAAAAACACTAAATCTTTTTTAGTTTATATCTATCAGATCTCCATTTCCTTAAATTTTTTTCTCTTCTCTCATCCCCTTTCACTTTTTTCACTAAGTATATCAGCAAAAGAAGTGAGAAGCTGAGATGAAGCCTAGGGATTGCCCCTTGCATTGCTACAACTTTCTCTGAAGAAGGAAAGGGAAAATCAGGAGCAGGTTCACTAGGTCTGTTAGGGCCAGCAATAATAACCTGAGTCAAAAAAGCAGTCCTGTTCTGTTGCATTACACCCTTGATCTCCACTAAGCTTGCATCTTTGGGCTGTATCTAGTTACCTTGTGTCCTGCCTCCTTATTGGACATGAATGGCAGAGGCAGTTTGGATAGCACCACCAGATCTTACTGTAATTCTGGATTATCTGGGCAACTTTGTTGTAGAAACATCAGCCTGGGAAACTAAAGGAACAGTAGAATTACACGTGTCAGTGGCAATTGTGTAAGCATTCAGAGTGGATGTATCTGTACTCTGGTCTCTGTGCATACCTAAGGAATAAGACTGCCTTGAGCTTTGACAGTAGAGTTGCCTATTGACAAGTGCCAGCTGGTTGAAAATACCTTTTTTTTCACAGTATATGCTCAAGAAAATTAGGGATTTTTTTTAGTTTTGTGAACATATTTACAGCATATTTATCCAAAGACGATTGTTACTGGGTTTTGAAACAACGTACCATTACAACCAACTTGTTTTGCTGAAAATGGCTTTTTCTTAAGTTCCTACGCTTGTTAAAATTGTCTTTTTAAGGTAGTTTAATTGGCCTTCCACCACACTAGATTTTAATCTATGATTGCTCATTTGGCATTTGGGGTTCATTTGGATTGTCACTTGTAAAAATGAGAGACAAATGAGGCCTTTGAGTCTATTCCAGTTCTAATTTTTATATAAGCTCTTCAAAAGCCCCTAGCAGCCAACTCCTATCTCAGGTTTTCTACTCCACGAAGTATTTCTAACATTATATGTACCCTATTAGCAGCTGTATGTTGTGAAATCAGGCATAGCTTTACTCTTGCTAGGTAAGTAATAGCATATCAGAATGTTAACACTGTAAAACATTGTACAGTGATAGAAAGGGCAGTAAAAAAATGTATATAGATTTTAATTTAAAATGCCTCACTGGAGGTCTTGGCAGCTTCTGTTAGCCTCATAGCAACAGCAGTGAGAGAGAGCATTTGGCTCTAACAGCAATATGATCTCATTATGTAGGACAGGAATATAGAATGAAGAGACAAAATGCTCTGTACTAATTTTAGGTTCCATTTGAATCTGTGACATGTCTTTAAACTTGTCTTTGCAGCATCCTAGTTTGGGTTGAATCTTTTCAATAACATCTGACTTGAATGGATCCCCGGTGAACAGCATAGCTTCTTGGTGCTGCTTTGCTTCCTGTTTGGTAGTGGAAGGCTTTTACATTTATTTTGCTACTTTCCTCTTGCTGACTCTTTGCAATAGTATCGGTCAGAGCAGAGTATCATCTGCAACCTGCATGTGGGGAGCGACATGTTCAAGCTGCCAGAGTCCAGATGACATTTTGACTGGACCCGTTTCTAGTGTTTTAACCCTATGTGGTTAAATAAAAAAAAAAAAAAAAAAGAAGGTAGGAATCCACAAGCAGTACACTTTTAAAATGCTGTTGATTTAAATTAGAAATTTGATTTTATCCTTTTTTATCATCTCTAAGTCACTTCCAGACAACCCATACAAAGTCAGTGCAGTTATTCTAATTCTGTAGCATATTTTGTGTTAGTAATGGGTGGAAATTCTGGGGCACCTCAACACCAGAGCCATACCCAAAGCTGATCTAGCACCTCTGTGCTGCTCTGATAGCTCAACGAACTTGAAGTCAACTGATTTCCCTAGCTGGGGATTCCCCAGGCGCAGGGGAATCTGCAGCTGGTGTGCTTTCTGCATAGCTGTCTTTCTCCATGAACACCAAGCTGCAGCTGCTCATAGGGGAGCCTGCTGGGACCAGCCACGAGGCGTGAAAACTAGGGTAGTTTTGTGGCTGGTCTGATGCTCACCCAAGAGTTGTGCTTTTTGTAGTCTGTCCGAAGCCTAAATGTATTAGAAACCCCACTTTAAAAAAAGCAGGGGGGAAAAAAAACCCACAAATTTTTGACTTCAGTGATCCACAGGTGGTTTGGATTACTTGTGTATAATCTGAACTGTTTGAGTTACATAAGAAATATCTCCATCTCATGCTCTACGGCATAAGCCCAACATAAAAGCTTAAGATTATCAGAAGGACTTAGGATGTTAGGCACATAAATCCCATCGAATTTTAATGGAATTTAGGGTAGTATTTGGTCTCTCTTGAAAAATTAATTCTAAATCTGTGCATGATTAGAGGAAACTCCCACTGTGAAAAAAACTTTTTTCCAGTAATGCACACCTTTTCCTGAAGCTTCTAGCCACTGTTACAGTGTTCAAAATATCGCTTCATGCCAGAGGAGTCTGGCAGAAATCTTTTAAAGTTCCCCTCACTTCAGTAGGCTGCACACTGGTCTAATTTACTGCAGCAATTCCTATTGCCCCATGAAACTTCGGACTTGCCTTTCATTTAAATTAATAGAATGAGAATTTATATAACTATATTAACAGTTGCTTGAGGCGAAGAATATATTATCTAAAGGCTACAACAGTAGGTTTTCCTCTTTTGTTTTTTTTAAATGGTAAATTAGGTGGTTTCTGGTATTGTTTTAATTGACATGCTGTAAAATGTATGCTTTTCTTAAAAAGCGCACATCCTCCCTGTTTGTGACAACATTTCAGGCTTTCAAAATCCTAGGAGTTACAATAGCTGTCTTAAGCAATATTGCCAATCTTTCTTCATCCTAAGGCTCTGTTACCCCACTCAAACAACTGTCAGATGTTCTGCCCTACAGAGTTTGCCTTTGGGTCCCGGCTACTGCATATGGTCTTGCCTGTCATTTCCTTTCAAGATAGGGCAGTTCACAGGTAGTGTTAACTATTGTAAAAGTCGGTCGCCAGATACCTCTTAGCTGCAGCAGAGCTCTGTTCCAGATACTTCTTCAGTTTTATATTGCTATTAGCTGTTGGCTATCAGCTTGCAGCTCTTCCCCTGTTCCTGTCCTCACTGAGCTAGCTGCATTCCCATCTCCGAGAGAAGGAATCTCCTGGTGCTATTTGGCTTCCAAACTATTTACACTGAAACATCCTTGTAGAAATGGAAAGAAGCAAAGGTCACGTTAACAGCCCCATGTTAAAGGTCAGCAATACCATGGTAACAGCAGAAATCCATCCAGCTGCCTGCAGAAAAGTTGAACCCCTTACGAATAGGAAATAACCCAAATAAACAGGGAGGTAGATAAAAAGCAGTATCTTAGCCCTGAGCCACGTGTCAAGTGGAAATGTAACATCTGAGAGCTTGTTGGGTATTTCCTATGCCTAACTTTGAACTACGTTGCTCAAAATACAAAATTGTAGCAAATATTCAGAAAAAGAACTGCCTTGTAAATGTTCTTTCAACCTGAGGCCTTTTTTTTTTTTTACTGCAAGCGTGCAATGCAGCCAAGTGTTGTTTAGTATCCTTCCTGTGCCTTAAAGTGTGACTTTTATGGGTGACGTTATGTTTATGGGTCTTTGTTCATCCTCGGCCTCATGTACCCCACTGCTGCTTCCTCTGAGGCTTTGCCGCCACACCACAGGGTGTTAATTTCCTGTTTTGAGTCTGTCACAGACAAATTCAGAGCCTCGATTAAAACACAACACACAGATACATGCTGCTGACAAAGGCACTAATAAAACTCTAAAGTTTAAAGGTGGCCCTGGTGTTTCCTCACTGAGCAGCATGGGGACCTTTCACCTCTTGGAGACATGCTGTTTGCAAAGGTTTCTTTTCTTTTTAATTAGGGCTCGCCTGAATGAGTTTTAGCAAGCTGCTCTAGCATTTGGTGTGTTTGGTTTATGGATGTATTGACTATAAAACATGCACAGCTCGCTTGAGGTTTTTTTTTTTTTAAAAAAAAGGCAGCCTTACAAAACTTACAGGAACTGCAGAAAAAAAAAGGCTTAAACAGAAAATGTGTTGGTTACGGTGATGGGTCTGGTATGTGTGGTCTCTGCAAGTCATATGCATGGGCATCTGAGTTTCCTGACCTCTTATCTTGGTCATTGAGCAGAAGGGGGGAAAAAAACCCTGTAGCTTTTTCTTGCTTTTGTAAAAATTCTTCCTTTTGCACTTATATCCAACAGTGCAAGACTTGCAAAAGTCATCCCTTAGGCACAAATATCTACAGGTTTTTCCCCCACTTGTTCATCTAGCACAGTTTAAAGTGTCTCAGCACGCTTATTTTAGACCATCCTGTAGAGCCACAGATCGAACAAGCAAAAAACTTTTCCTATTACTCAGTACATGTTTTTTCTTCTCTTCAATTTGTTGTGTTTTTCCTAGCACTGTTGTAAAAGCCTTTGCTCCCTATATAAATACTTCACACATGTTTACAAGACTGCATTTTAAACTTGGATTTGTTCTAATGGAGGTCTTGATATCTTCATGCAGTGTTGGGCCCTTTCTTTTTTCTGTTTCCAGTAAAATACTCCTTATTTCTGTACCCTAATAAATGTTAACATTAAGTATAAAATTTGAAAACTAAGTTTCTAACCTAGTCATTCTGGTGTATGACTACTAGTTTGCATGTCTGCTACAGCTACTCAGAAAGCCAAATACCTCATCATAGACTCCCCTGGTAATCAAGAGGGAAGCTCTTGAGTTTCTCTACTGGTCTATCTTAGAGATCTCTCTTGCAATATACCTGAAGTTTAACTAAACTTAGGCTAATTATATCTGGAGAACCAATTTTGTAGCCTGATTTCTTGGAGATGCAGCTGTACCCCTCTCCCTCATATCAAAGGAAATACCAGCCATGTGCTTTTGACAGCCTTCAGATAGAAAGGGCCTTTAAAGTCTTGTAGCATCTGCCTCTGACTACCCCTTGCTTGTTATCTTTAAGCCTGCCTGTCTTCTTTCCCCCTTGTCCTCCAGTGTCCAATGCTTGAGCCTATCTGAATGACTTCCTTCTTGCCTCTCCTGTTATACCCCCACCTCAGTGGTGCCCTGTGAGCCCTGTCCTCACACCAAGCTTTCCCTGCCCTCAAAACAAAGTCCCAGTGTGGCTGTGAGGATCACTTCAGGCCTGATGCATGGAGAGGACATCATGCCAGGCAGTGTGAGAGTTCATGTGCTGCAGATGCTGCACATCACCTTGTGCACATTACTCTCTAGTACAGGGTGGAGGAAGTTAGCTTCAAACTGCACATTTCATCTGCCTTTCTGCTGCAATATTTCCTGCAGCTGAGATCCATAGCCTTACATTGTGCCTGATGGGTTCTTGGACCCCCTGTATATGCTGCCTTGCAGTTGAAGGAAGAAACTAGAGCTGCAACTTACTTCCTGTTATGTGCCCAATCAGGTTGTAATACTTAGCTGGAGGGAGCAGGAAGGGTGGTCTGGGTTACACCTTAGTGGCTGGTCAAGTGACATCTGGTACCTCTGAAGACAGCTACCTTACTGGGCCCTGTGGAGCAAGGCCAAATACTTTTTACTTTTTTTTTTTTTTCCCCCCCCCAAGCAGTGCCCTGGGCCAGGAAAACTGCTGCAGGTTTTTCTCTGGATCTGAGTGAATCTTAATGTAATCCCTTTGAGCTGGTTTACTTGATGTTCTCCTTCCTTTACTTTTGTCAGCTGTGCTTTGTCCCCAAGAATTTTTCTTCATCTCTGTCCAGTTTCTTTTTCACTTTGGTGGCTGTTTCCCCCCCTCCCCATTAGCTTATCCTATTCTATCTAATTCTCACCCAGGAGGGAGAAAAATACCAAAACACTAAGTTTTCTGCAGTTGTGGTGTTTGTTGCTTCTGTAGACTGTTGCTGCCCCAGACTGCCTCTCTGTCTTGTCTATTTAGATTGCAATGTGGACAATCCACGGATAGGAAACAACTCTTCTTTCAAAAGCTGAGTATGCCAGACATCCTCAGTATTGGTGGATTTTTGGGGGGGCAACAAATGTGGTTACTGGCTTCATGTAAGAAGCTGGTATGTTCCTTAGCACAGACTATGCTCTGTGTGTTCAACAAAAAGGGAGCTAAGAACACAATACTACTTCTACCAGGAACTGGACTTAGTTGTTGAAACAAACTCTGAATTCAAGCTCTGAAATTCAAATTCCAACTAAGAAAGTTTTGGCTTATAAGTAAGCCTAATGCTTTGCTTAAGTGCAGACAGACCTTTGGTTCTGCTAGCCATCTATAGAACACTGCAAAAGGTGGCATAATCATATATATAGGCATTCCCTCTGTGTAGAGAGTGTATCAAAAATGAAATGGGATGCAATGGCTCTGTGCTGCTCAAGCTGTAAGTGGGAGGGGTAGCGAGTGAAATGCTACTACAAAACTTCCAGCTAAGTTAGAGCATTCATAAGGCATCCTTCACTCTCCCCGAGAGTGAGTTCAGTGCATTTTAAAACTCTCTCATGTTTTTACTTTACAGGAGCCCATTTCTGCTTTCAGAATGTGTCATTGTTACTTGCTATGGCTGAGTTGACCTAAGGATTGGTAGGAGAATTAAGCTGTAAGTCTTCTGAGGCAGCAATTCTTTGTTTGACTCTGTACTATATAAACATCAATATGGGTGGCAGCCTATAAATGAGATCTAGGCACACCTGCTATATGTATGATACAAGGGCTAGATGAGTGTTCTGCATTGTTCAGTCTTTTCTATTCTGAAATGGTACATTCTTCATCGGTTATGCCTTCAAGATTTCATCTATGGGGAACAGTCCTTCATAGTGATAAGCTTTTTTTTTTTTTTTTTAAAGCTGGAAGCTAGCAGTGTGATAGCAGCCACTATATAGCTGGGATGAGCTGTGCAAAAATGGGAAATGTGAATCATGTTTTCAATGAGTTAAATGTGATGCATTCCATATGCAGGATGTATATGCTTCTCTCTGCATTATGGGTAAGATGCAGATGTCATGCAAGTCATGGGTTCTATGTTTTTTGCAAAACATCTGTGACTTCTGACCTTTCCAGGCTTGTGTCCATATGAGTGAGAGCACTGGTGTGCTCACAAAGTGTGGAACAAACTTCACTGAGAATAACAGGGTAAATCTTGGAATGCATGAGAAAAGCTAATGGAGAGCTGGAGGCCAGTGGCAACGCTGGATGACACAGAAGACCAGACCAATTTCCCAAGGCATTGAGTTGTTTTAGCTAGACCAGCTGAAACAGAGGTGTTGTCAGGGTTTCTCACTTTTCCAAGTTATGCAGCTGACATTCCTACAGTTATTCAAGTGCAAGGGTGATAGGAAAGCGATGCACTGAGGCTGTTCCAAACTATTTTATGTTAAAATCATACCTAGCACAAGCTGTGTCTGCAGTGTATGCGCTATTGACTAATCTGTGAAAGACCTGTGAGTGCTGGCTGTCAGCGTGAGGGACACAGAATGAAGCAGCATCATTCAAATCCTCTAATTTTGCTCCCAATAGTGGGGCATTAACAAATTCTGTAAGTGTCAAAGGTGTGTCTCTGTTCTGAACTAATTTTAACTGCTCTTTGCTCTTGGATCCTTGCCTTGCTTGTCTCCTGGCTACTCAGAGCTGCACTTTTCAACTTGCTGTCCAAGAGCGCACATTCTTTCTCTTTGAGTCCCTTCCCCATCTTACTATTTTTTCTTTGTTAAAGCTCTCTTTAATTTTGTTCACTTCTGTCTCTGCTCTCCCCTCACTTACTTGTAACCAAGCCCAACCACCTCTTTTACAGCTAGCCTTCATGCTTCTATTAGTAGTGCTTTACCTGTTCCTGTTTGTGGTGGTTATGCTTTCCTACTAAATTCTTTCCTGATGTTGTCGGGTTTTGGTTTGGTTGTTTTGTTTTTTTTTTTTTCCCCCCAGAAGCCTCCAGTAATGGACCTATTGAAGGGAAACTGCTACCACTCTTCCAGTTTGAAAAAACTGAATACAGAAAAATCACACTAAACAAACCAAATGTCATGAGATAGCATCTCCCTTGGATCACCTCTGCAGGAGAGCTCTGCACCAAACTCCACGGTGAAAGGAAGCGTCTTCTGTGGTGTATAGACAAAAGTGCTTATTGCTAAGTGTTTCAGACTTGATCACAGCTTTGCCACAATCGCATTAGGAAAGGCACGGTCTTGACTTGCTGTATCTGCAACAGGTTAGATGACAGACTGAGATTTTTGTGTCATTCTGAGGAGAATGACTTGCAGCATGTCTTCATCAAAGCTTGGCTAATGTGCTGGAGATGTAGCACAGCTGCAGGATATTTCTGCTTGCATGCTACAAGAATGCTGTTGGATATCTTATGTTCTTTCAATCCATTTGCACCTTACAAGCTGAATTTAACAAAAATGTAAACACTGTTGTTTTGTAGCAGTCTGAGTAGGTGGTGCAGGATAACAGCCTAGTGCCAGGAAAATCACTGCATTTACAGAATAAATCTATTGAGCTGTAGGTTTCCAAGGGTCATCAGCTTGATTATGAGCAGGCTGAAGAAGGGTTGTAACTGCTTTCCTAGAAGCTAGAGGCAAAGACAGATCCTAAAATGATTTGATTTTTTTTTATGGATAGTCCTTATTATAATAGGCTATGATATAGAAAAGGTTGCAAAGCTCAGACTTACACAGTATGACCCTAGATTGAAGAAAGCCTTATAGCTCTGAGGATACTTGATATTGCCCAATCAAAATTCTGCCAATATTGCTATGGCAGGAGTCACTAGATGGCAATATTACCTGTACTCTTACAAATCCATGTGTATGGGCATTGTCCAGCTTTTTGAAGAAGTGTGCCTTGTTCTGTGGAGATCTTTCTTCTTTTGTGGGAGCTCAGGCCAGCAATAGGGGTGAAGCCATCTCTCTTTCCAACCCCTTTCTGAATGGGGTTACTTGAATGCTGATAACTGCACACAGAGTGTCAGATAAGTCACTCATGGTATATCCACCAATTTCTGTTTGCATTACTGTGCCAGAAGTAAACAGTGATTTAGGTGTGTGTATGTATCCTACTCAGCTGTGCCTGCTGGCAGTAGGGACATTGTAGTTGGGGGCGGATGGAAGGCAGCAGTCAACTGGAGGCGTTTCTGTAGCCCACTCACCTAAATCTGCCAGCAAATGTGAATTAAGACCCCTTTTAATGCTTTGACTGGAGGCTGTACTGCCAGGGCTTCACGTCTGCTAACACTCAGAGAAGCTGAGAGTGTCCCTCTTCATTCTGGGCTCGGCAGGTTTTGTGCATGGCTCCGATTCTGTGTGAAGTTGATTTTAGGTATGCGCCATAGTGTTTATGCTAATCTACCAAAAAAAAAAAAGTTCATAGGATTTCAATACCTCTGTGAGAAGTGCTGTTAAGAATAATGCTTGAGATTTAGCTGTTTACGGTTGACTGAGAAATTGGATAGATAAGGTATATGGTATTAATAAATGTGAGTGCTGGACTCATTTTGCCTAAGTTTTCCTTGCTAGAACTCTGAAGCAATATTTTAACAAAATGGTTTTTGTTTTTTAAAATTCAAATTTTAATTTACAAAGTTATGATTGGTTCATGCAGGTTATCTGGAAATCACAAAGCTGCTGAAGTATGCAAAAAGTGCTGCCTTCTCTCTGCTCTTTTCGCTGCAGATGTAGTTTCTATTCTTAAGTGTTTTGACTGAAAAATCTCATTGAAAAAAATCTTAGGGGGACCCCAATTCAGAAAAGCCCTGATGCAGTTAATTATTTCCTCTTAATTTACACTTGAATGCAAAAATATCAAATAATAGAGCTCTGAGAGTAAATGCAAAATCAACGAAAACTCCCCCTAACGAACTTTTATTAAAATATCACAATTTGGGGATATTTATTTTAAATAGTGAAACTTTAAATAACTATAAAGAGTATTATTTAGAATAGAGTAGTAATTTTTCTCCTCTCTGTATTGTTCAGTTTCCCACTGCAATGAGCACATTGTACTTTTTGTATTTGCAGCAACATATCCTACCAGAAAAGCCCATCCTGGGCTTATATGTGGAATAGTCTTTTCTCAACTCCATAATCAGCAGAGTAAGTCTGAGAAACATTAGTTTTCCCTCACCTGCATCATGTTTTTTATTTGTGAACTGATTCTTCTTGAAGAAAATTCAGAGGTCTATTGTAAGTAACATACTCTTGAAGTGGGAATTATTGTTAGGCACAGCTTCATCTTGTAAATAAACAATAGAATTTTTTTTTTCCCCTCCCCCAAGGAGAACATCCCCCCAACTCCCCCACCCCCCTTTGGAGGTTGTTCCATTTTATCCTATTATCCTGAAACAAGCAAAACTGTTGTGCAACATGAGCTATAGAGTAATATAGATAGATAGCCACACAGCTGTGCTCCTCTCCCCCTCCAGTCCCATAACCTCCTGCATTGGTGCTCATCTCCATAGGTTCCATGCATAGATATTTAGGAATAGCAACTTACAGGATTCAAAATAAATTTCTACTAATAAAGATGCATCAAAGCAGGGTAACATGCTATGTCTACAGATTGGCATGCTTTCTCTAGCAAGTGGTAACAAAAAAGGAGGGGAAAACTGATTCCCCTCCCACGCCCCCAAAGTGCGGAACACTCACTTTTTTTGGGGTAATCTCTCCATAAAGATAGCAGCTGATATTAAAATAATAAAACTATATTCATTATCAATAGCACCTGTATTGGCTACTCGCCCGATACTTAGAGAGCTGCTGGGTGCTGGATCCAAGTGATGTTACCAAAAACCCATGCTGAGGACTGCCGGGCCAGCTTGCTTTGCAGAGCACTGGGATTTTTCCTGACTCTTGTTTGCACTTGGCAAGGGCCCCTCATGAGCGCTAGTGCTGCTGCTCTTCATATTGAGTGAGGAAATTGAAATGTACTTGAATTAGAAACAGATGACTGGAATTTAGAGATGAGTTAAAACTGCTCTAAGCAAAGGGCAAGAGTGATATAATTAGTCTGGCTTGCGCCTTGTTTGCTTATGGTACATATTAGAGCCCTTTTTTATAGCTTTAAAAAGTAACAGAAGAAAAATGAAATAAGTGTAGATACAAACATAACTCTTGGATTTGAGCTTTACAATTCACTCTTAAATCTAAAATGTCCCAAAGCAAAATGCCAGAGCCTGATTCTCTGCTGGTCCAGGTCTTGCACAGGTCTGATTTCACTGGAACCAGTAAGATGGTTTCAAACTGAGATTGGTATTAAAGGACCACAGTGAAATTACTTCCTCTCTTACTGAAAACTTGGCTAGCTTCCTTGCTTTAATAATGAGAAAATTAAAATGTACAATAGAATCTTGTCTCTTCAATTTTGTAGAAGCTTGAGTTGCTATTTAAGCTATAGGGCTTGGATCCATCTATTTTAAAAGCTTGAATTTGGTGATGGACTTCTTTGTGACCTCTTAGCTTTATTACCAGCACCCTTAAAGAATATTAAAATGAAAACCTGAGGAGGAGGAAAGTGGTCCCCAGTGATTTTTGGATGCTGTGCTCCAGGAGCATGGTGATGCCAACATTGCACTGATGTGTTGGTAGATGTAACACTGCTGAATCACTTGGAGAGCCTTGGTTTTCAGAAGGCATATAGCAACTGAAAACAAAAAAAAGTGGAACAAAACCAGTAACAGATTAGTTCAGATGCTAAAGACAAACAAGGCTTTTTGTGCATAATGCTTGGTTCTCACCTTGTCTTTCAGAGTCCTAAGCTGTTAGCTGAGACTCACTGTGTTCTAAATAGCACCAGTATGAATGGGTGCACTAAGGCCTCTGATCAAATAAACACAAACCTGCAGATAATTAATTCCTGTTACAGCTGCATGAGTTGAAGAATAATTTGTGCCAAGTATAGGAGGACAGAGCAGTTTTATTGCTGCAAACAGCAAAGTGTTCAGTATGTTCAGGCTTCTTGTTTCAGAAAAGCATAGGTGAAAGGGGTGATGGAAGCACAACCACTTACTTTAGTGCCATAGACTCATCTTGTTTGGCTAAGACCAGTTTAAGTTAATGGAAAGAACTCTGACCTCAGAAGTCACTATGATGAGAGAGATGCAGGTTAGCACTTACTGTATATTGTTTATTTTAAGGCATGGATACTGTAGCTAGGAAAATAGTCCTGAAGTGGTCAAGTAGTTTGTGTGTGTAAAATGTGAGATTATCAGAGGATTTTGGCAAAACTCAGGTGGAAACTTGAGAATGTATTTTCAGGACCAGCACATTTTTTGTTGTACAATGATATTCACAGAAGACCTTCGTCTGGAGCTCCTAGATGTTACTGTGTAATGGATTATTGGAGCTAGTAATGAAAAATTATTCATTTGAAGTATTTCTGAGGTATTTGCTGAGGCTTTCAACAATATCAGAGCTCTTAGGTTTGCTTTAAGAAGTGGCTTTCATCTGAATCCAGGTGGGATTTCCATTTCCACGTGCACAAAATCAACAAATGCAGTGGGCCTTCAAAAACATTTCTGCTTGTGCAGGGGGGGACAGAGATGACAAGTTAAAGCTTGTTGCTGCTAATGCAGAGTGCTCAGTCTCTGCGCCCAGCATTTGGCTGGGTGTATTGCGGCAGTGCTCAGTGGGATTGCTTGTTTTTCCCTCTGCCTTTCTGCCTATTTTCTACCCCATTCAGTTGCAGAAGCTGCCAGGTTATCCTGACCCTAGTACAGCTTAGACTCCTTGTCGGTGAAGGAGGCCACTGTATTTCTCCTTTATTTTGCTTTGCGCCCAGACAGGCGTGCCAGGCAGCTGGTGTGGGCTGACACAGCTGAACTTGCACTGCCCTCTGTTAAGGAAATGCTTGAGGCATTGTCAGCTTTAGGACAGATTTAAGTGTCTGTTGTGCTAATTAAGTTGTGCAAAGGAGCCTTAAAAATGCTGAAGATCTGCGTGTCTGGCTATTATGACTTTTCCAAGTAATTACTAATGTTTGACATGCAGCAACTGCCAGTTTTTGAACTGCTATTTTTGTTATTGTAAAATTATAGTAAGAAATTACTTTGTCTCCATAACACTGTCTAAAATTGAAAGTACAATTAACAAAAAAATCAATTTTTCCAGTTTGATGCAATGAAGCATCTGCAAAAATACTCTAGAGGACATGATAATAACCACAATCTGCAGCTGTTGTGTTATTGAGAGCTTATCACAGATCTGTGGTCAATGCTGATTTCAATTTTGTACTTCATGTAGGGATTCAACTTTTATTTATAAAGTCTTATTCCAAAATTTTGCTTCCCTCTTTGAATATGGGATGAATTTGAGAGTCTAGAAATAAGCTTGTTATAAATTAGGTCATTCACTAAACAATTCTCAATTGGGAAGTTCATCACTGTGCACTACTCTTTTGCACAGAGGATCTCCAAAACAGAATAGCAGTTAAAATCGTATTTTACCATGGTTAAAATTAATTTAAAACTCAGGGGCAGGCTGTGTTTGAAGAGACATTTTTAGAAGCAAGGGTGACTTGTTACCATTACTTACCAGACTGGAACGTGGCGGTGGGGTGCTTTCCACCTGAGAAATTACCCTCTTCAGAGTTTCATGGAATTTTTTGTAATGATGGAGTTCAGACTTAAGGATCCTGGAACAAAGACAGCTTTAACTCAAGTTTGTACAATCAGGAGTCTGGGTTTGTAGCATTACTAATGATGATTACGGTGTTACAATTTATCATGGAAGGGCACCCAACAATCATTTGGCTCCTTCTGAGAATCTCAATCCTCATGCATAGCTTTCCACTAGGAAACATCTGTTCCTGAGTGGTCTTTGAACCTCAACTTCCTATCACATCCAATGCAAAGATGTCTCCTGCTGGTGCTTATTAAAGAAGAAAAAAAAGAGAAAAGTATGCTTCGTTAATAATGCCGTGCTTTGGGGATTTCACTTGTCATCTATGGGGTCATGAAAGAAAAACTTCCCCACGATAAGTTATAATTTGATGTGTGTTTTTTGGGTTCTCTGCTCTTTCTCTGAATCACAGGAGACTAACCACAGTAAAAGAACAGATTTAGGCAGCATACATTCTTTGAGCAGCATTACATTTTCAGGGATCTGGTTCATGTTTTCTTGTAGACGTGTTTGGGTCTAAGACTGCCAGCTTTTGGGTCAGATCCCTTTTGATTGTCAGGGATTGGATTTTTTTTTTCTCTTCTATGCGAATGCACTGGGCTATTAATTCCTTGAAGAGGCAGAAGGCTGATCCAGTTCAAACTGAGATCAATTAGGTGTCTTTGCAATTCAAATTTGAAAGCTTAATTCACAGCTTCTAATCTGATGCTGCAAACTAATAAAACACTTTGCTACAATATGTGTTTACTGGAACCTCCTAAGTCTGATGGATTCTTATTCTTTCTGCAAAAATGTAATGAAAACCTCCCTGCCACTTCTAATCTGACGGGCAACTAAATGCAGTGTTGCTCCAAGCCTCTCCCTTAACATGTGCTGAAAAGTCCAAGAGTTCCATGTAAAACCGTGATTAAAATCTCTTATTACACTTGAAGAAAAACTTTTCCCAAAAGAAATGACATTATTTCATGGAACTGTCAAGGACAACATAATAGATTTTCTGAGATTTGATCCTGTAGATAAGGAGACACAAAATTCCACTGCAAAGGTGATAATGTAGCACAGTTTAGAGGAACTGATGGAAAGCAAAAAGCTACACTTAATGCTTTCATGAGTCTTCGTATACTTCTACTCCTCTACAAGAAAGCTTTCCTGTTGGAAGTCCAATGAATTTTGTTACACTCTCTTAGGCTATAGCTATGTGTCAGACAGACCAACAACATCTATTTGAATTTAGATGTCTGAGTTGGAAGGTATATTCAGTATAAAATCTAAAAGTGGTCTAGATTTAGGTAAGCTTTGGTTAAATGGGAACTAAAATGAAGCTTGTACCTAAAGTCTGTTCACAGTCACTGTAGTGCATCAGTGATTAAGTGCCCTTTTAGAGAGAACTCATTTTATTACTGCTTTATTTGTATGGGGTTATTTGAAAGGGATTTTGAAAGATGCAAGAGAAACAACTGCATAGAAGTACAGTTAAATTTGTAGCATGGACCCTGATGCATAAAATTTGAAATTAGAAGCAAAAATGGATTCTTTGAACCCTGTGCTTGGAAGTGGAGTCCTTGGTGTTTTCTGTTTAATACAAGCAGTAAAGGACAGCTGTTGCTCCAATAAATCAGAGCTCCATCAGGAATTGGGAAGGTGACTGTACTGTGCTAGAGGCATGCAGGACAAGAAAACAAGAAGAATATGCATTGTTTGCCTTTTACTCAAAACCACAATGCTGGTGGGAATGGAGTGGAATAAAGGAAAGGTGGGGCAAAAGAGGCCCAGAGAAGAAAGACCCTGAAATTGGAGCGCAAAGCCTTTACAACATCCAGTGTAGATGGACTGCAGAAATACAAAACCTGCAGAAGTAGTCTTTTTTTTGTCTCTTTCCTGAGTGCTGAATGTCAGCGCGCCCCCCCCCCCCCCCCCGCCCCCCCCCCCCCCCCGCCCAGTTTCTGTGCTGTCTTCACACCTCAGGGTATTTGTGCTTCTGCTACCTTGAAATGGAAGTAGCTGATAAGGGCTGTATGAGAATGTGCACGTAGCAAGCAGCTGGGCTAGATCCCCTTGGTCCATTGTATTCATTCAAAGCTCAGAGTGTCAAAATTTCCCCCTATGTGTAATTGTTACTGGATTTCTCAATCTCTCTCTCTCTCTCTCTCTCTCTCTCTTTCTTCAGGGGGTAGGGCAGAGAGGAAGGCATAAAGCAGATTAGTTACTCATACCACCACCCTTTTCTCTGGGCATGTTTGACCTGGGTGTCACTTCAGGTATCTGAAATGAGCAGTGATCAGGTTTGCTGCACTGAATGCAGTTGCTAATATCCAGTTTCTTAACACTTTGCTGGAGATCTTCAGAGATTAATGTCTAAACACAAATCTGCTCATGCTTGTATGACAATGAATACTTTCTAAATTCTATATAGTATCACCCTAGGAAGGCAGAAGGGATGAAAATTGCTGTCTAATTCTCAAGTCAATAGTAATATTTTTGAATTATTTCTTTATAAGATCTATGATCAGTCTTTGAATACTACTTTGTTACAGCTCATTCCAGATTTTCAGTGGCTGATCATGTCTTTGCCACACTATACCCCATGCAGGTCTATGAACTCCAGGGGATTGTATAAAGCATATATTGGAACAGAGATTCGCTCTGTAGTTTTCGTATCTAGGAGCTATCTAGGAGCTTCTCTAACTACTTACGTGAGAAATGGCACTGTCCCTTGTTTTCTAAGCATAATAAATAAAAAAATGAGTGACTAATTAATTTCTTTTTCTGGAGATGTGAAGGATCTGCAAGATTGATTCAAAATTTGTCTTTGATGTAGTTAGGAGGTTGGAGGTTGGTAGCTGTAGCGTTGACTCACTTATGTTCTTTCTGAAGTCTGTGAAACATTTGCTGTGATTTGAAAACCATCATTCACATTTCATGTCCCTTCAGTAAGAATTTGGTTGTGCTATCAGTGTGATGTCTTTACTACTGTAGTATCTCATGGACTACTACTGATGCTTGAAGAGTTGGTCAGTTAGGAGTATGAACAGTATAAATCTGTTGGAAAATGGTAGATTTTTAATTTGCCTGGAAAGTTTTCATCTACCTCTAGATAAAAGTTTATTTTGGAAGTCACTGCTTTCAACCCTCTGACATCCAGATTGCTGTGTAATCTGTAAAATTGTTACAGAGGAAGAATGACTATAATAGAGGAGGTATGAGACATAGCACACTAAGCAATGGTGAACACCAGTGTTACTGGTTAGCGGATGTTTTACTTAAGTTGATTGCCAGTTATGTGGCATAGTAGGGTTAAAAGTTTTTTCCCCAAGATACAATCTTAGACACGTGTACTTTGTTTCTCCTAGTGTAGTTCTCTGCTCTGCTTTGCGCTCAAAGCTGTGCCATACCAGTTTGCTTGAGCACTTATGGTGAAATACGGAAAGACAAAGATTGTGTTTAACTTTCATTCTTGTTGACTGTGTTAGTCCCAAATGGCTACACCTCTTTGCCTTAGCTGTAGAGGATCAAATCCTGGAGCAGCCCTTGCTTAAGGAAGAAAAGTAATCTTGAGTCATTGAGCTGAACCCCAAATTTTGTGACGTGACTCTTGGTTTGTAGGACCGTGCTAGAATTTAAAAGATTCTTGGCACAATATAGGGCTGAATAACAGTTTTGAGATTTGGCCCCTAGGAATTTCCTGTTTAAAGAATGCTGGGCTTGTCCATGAACTTCATATATGCAGCACACACAACACCAGATGCATGTACTCTCTTTTACAAAGCTGAGGGAACTGAAGGCACTCCTGGATTTTAGCAGGATCTGCAGAAGCTCTGACAGCTGATAGATACTAATGTTGTATCCATAGCTCATGAGTTTCCATAATAACATACACAGTACTGCATAGCAATCAAGTATAATCTGTAGCTTTACTTAGGATAGCTGCAGTTTAAATATAACTCTTAGTACAAAACACATTTTTTTTTCTGCTTTTTTGATTTATTTTGTATGTATGTAATTTTGAGGATATGGAACAGCAAAGCATGATTTAAAAATGTTAATTTGGAAATAAGTGTGTAAGCTTTCTGTGGTTCTTTGAAATAAAGCAAAACCAGTACCTCATTGCAGGATAATTTCTACCCCCCTAAAACTGGTTGATCCTGAGGTGTTGCAGAAATCGCTTCAGGATCATCACCTGAGTATCTATTCTTAAAACAAAGCTTTGATCTTATTTTAAATGTCTGGGGCATCATTTGTAAGCACATCTGGTACAGTCCTGAATCCAATAAACATTTAAGCATAATTTACAAAAGTTCTCCCAACAAAACCACCTAGGAGAAACTGTCACCCAGCTGGATGCTTCAGCCCCTGGGACAGGAGAAGCTAATGGCCAAAGGCTCAACGTAGAGGGATTTGGGCAGGACTTGGAGTGTTTCTCTTTTGTGTAGAACCTCACAAACTTTTCACTCGACTTGGAGGTGTCAGACGTATAAAGTTCCCTCAAAGTATATGGCAGATACTGTTTTGCACCTGCACAGTATATTCTAGGATAGGGCAACTGTTTCTGTTGAATTATTCCAGGCTGATTGGCAGGGGTTTTTAGGGGTTGAGCTGAGCAGCCTCTCTGTAGCTTGGTCTGGTTCACATTTCTAGTACCAGTGGCTTTTTTTTCCCCAACCAGCTTTGTGTCTGTCTTAATTATTTCTCTAATCTGTTTATGAGAATTATTAACAGGCTCAAGTAAGATCTTACAAAAGCCAGTGTTTGTGTGTGTACACATAGGGGTGCACATACACTATCTTCTTCTTATGGATATATTTCATTACTCAGTCAACAGAATAAATTAGATTAATGTTACTTCATTTCTTCTTGGTCAACCTGTACCAACATTTCTTACCCCATTGTACGCTTCAGGCTTGTGGTGCCTGCTGGTGTTTGGCACAATAATTTCTGAGTGGTCCACAGCTGGCCTCCTGCCTGAATAAGTGAAAATAAAACATTTGGAAATGGTCTGACATGTATGATTACATTATTTGGAGGGTTCCTGGTGGCTTTTTCACTTCAAGACTTGGGAAATGACTGATGTAGATCTGCTTACAAATTGCTTCATCACCTATAAGATACACAGATACTAACAGGTCATAGTTCCTGGTGTCCTCCAATGCTGTTACTCTTCTACTCCCTGGATCATCTTCCACCTTTTCTCACCTTCAGGCTTTGCACTCTTTGTTCTCTTTTGAGCTTTTGGAGATATTTTAAATTGCTGAAGCCTTCTACAGAAAACCCAGTCAGTCCCTGCTGGCTAGAATTAATCTTGTCTAAATATTTTTAAGGTGTTCTGGCTGATATTCCTTCTCCCCTTAAGTATCTTAACAGGTTTAAGCATATTTTCACTGTTAACCCTTTGTGGTAGGAGAAGGAAAGCTCCATCTCTGGGCTATGGTAATGGTGGGATCAGCTGTAGTTTGTGATAAAAGGCAGATGTAGTTTCCTACTGGGTGGAGGTGTTTCAGGGCTGCTGTGAATGCCCTTTAAGATGATCATCTTGCTCAGCACCACGTCCTTTTCAGCATTTCCTCTTGGCTAACTTGGGTGTCTTCCTGCCTCACACTTTTTGTCTGAATTGCCATCTTTAAGAGATGGTGGCTGAAAAGTCCTTTTGCCACTACTGCTTATTTTGTTCAAGCAGTGATATATGTATGGAAAGGAACCATTTAGTAGGTGTCAGCTTTACCTCCACTTAAAGGATTTGACAGACGACAGATGGGAGCTCTGCTTAAACTGTCTGCATGTGAAATATGGATTATGCAGGGCTTCAAAATGGGTCTACTAACTTGGTTGAGAAGGGCCTCTTCCTTCCCCCCACGGGTGCATGTTCAGGGTTTGATTATGAATAGCAAAATGATGGCACTGCACTGGATGTAATGCACCACAGGGCATGCTCATACATCCCACAAGCAAAAACAACTGAAAGCAGGAGCACAGCAAAAGAGAAAAGGGGCAAAAGTCAGTTCCTTGACTTTTATTGCACCTTCAAGTGATTTTTGTAGGCGAATGGTAATATTGGCACCAGGCTTCCTTGTTGCTCTGCTTGTCATCAAATACATAAAGATGTACGAAAACATAAGACGTGAGAGGTTTTTTAAACTGGGTCCATTTTCTCAACCCTGTTGAAATGTGAGAAGTGAAAGAAATAAAGGAGGAATAGAGAATTAAAGAAAGGAAATGAGGAACAAATAGAAAATTGCAGAGAACATGAAGGATAAATGACAATGGAAGTGGGATAATATCAGAGATGGATAGAATGAATGGCTGTGAAGGTCCACATCAGTATTTTATACATTCTTCGCAGTGAATGAAGGGATTCATTGAGTACTGCACCTTCCTCCAGGGGTGGAGTATAGTAAGTATTATAGTTCTCTCTTGGTTTTCTCCCCCTTTCCCTCATAGGAGAAAAGCAGTGAAATACAGTTTTCTGGCAAAATCTTCAGTATGACTCTGATTAAAATAGTTGCTTTTGTTCTTTTTTCCTGTCCAGATTTTAGCAACGTGAGACCTCTCTGCTGTGAATGTCAGTCAGACATGGGTAGCTGAGTCATACTGAATAAAAGGGAAGTACAGTTGACCTGTCATTGTTAGAATGCCCTCATCACAGCTGGTTTTGTTACCCATATGAGATCTTTTCTTTGCACTACTGTTCCTGTCTAGGTCTGCCCACTTAATTGTGTTGAAAGCTGGTCCCTTTCTGTAAACCATCTAAACATTCACAGTACAGAAAACTACGAGTAGACTAAAAGCTTAGATGCGATCCTAAAAGGTACTAAATGTCCAGCATCTACTTACATAAATTTCACTGGGAATCAGAGCCCTACTGTGGACTGGAGTAGCAGCATCAGTGAATACTGAATTGTCATCATCCTACACCTGAATAATCCTGAGAGGCTGAGGGCAGTGACAAGTGAGTTCTGCCTCTTTTCTGCCACCTTGCACAATTTGCAGGTCTTGGGGACCCATGACTGTCACAGTGGGATCCAAAGAGGAAGGGATTTGGCTTCAGAGGTAGATCCCTCCCTATGTTGCCCAGATTTCCCACAAGTCCCACAGTGAGTTCCTATTGTCATTAATTCTGGAGGGACGTGTCTATGCTTATAGGTGTCTGTTCCTAAGAAATTATTGTTAATGGTAAAGAGCATCCATTAGGGTAATATTCTCTATGTACAGCATTTGAAGAAGCAAACTTGCTTTTTCATGTGATGCCAGTATGTGTAATTTATGTACAGCTGGCTGGGAGGACTTGAGGAAGACCACAGGTAGGCAATGCAAACCCAAAGGTTACCTTTTCCTTGTGTGCAGTTCACCACGTAGCAGTGCCTGTAAAATACCAGGTAGATAAAACTCTCCCCCAAAAGAAACAAAGAGGATGATAGAGAAAGATGAGTCATGTTATTACTAGACAATACCATTCAGTTTGTATTTCCTCCTACTAACAAGTGGAGATTTGGTTCAAAATGCAAAAAGTGCTGTGAGAGACAAGATGTTATGTAAGAGAATAATTATTAGAATGATACTTCCAAGCCAGCGATCTTATCTTTTGGGGTGCAACATTGCAGGTGCTTTGCAACAGAAGGGTAATGAGTATAAACCGTTGACTCAATTTTTAGAACCTTATTTTTGTTCATGCTTTGTAAACCATTTAATTCCCTCCCTCCCACCTGCCTTTTCTAAAGACTTCATGGGTGCAATGGTGTAAAATCAGCTGCTGAATCTTTGGAAGGAAGCTCCAGGAAACAGATGATATGCTTTCAGTCTAGACTTTCAAAACACTTCCCCAGCAGATTAGATTTATTCTGTATTGGATATTCAAAAGGGAAATAGTAAATTATGTTGCTGTGTCCCTTGGCTGAAGAACAAACCAATTTGAACTGAATGCATTATGCTGGAGCAGGGAATGCAGTATTTCTCTGGGGTGGGCTGTGGCTGGTGTCTCTCACTTTGTCCTAGATTCTGGAGTAAGCATCCAGAGAGATGATTGCACGTAGCTCTATAATGAATGACATTTGGAAGAAGCTCCTTCAGGAATGCTAAAAATATCTTGCTCTATTTAGCTTTTTTTCCTGTTCTAAACAGGTCAGATGGCTTGACAAGGAAGAATTTTTTTTTTTTGGGGGGTGGGGGGGAAATGGGGGCGTGTTTCCTTGCATCTATATTAGGGATATAGGAAATCACTTCCAAGAAGAATTCCTAGACCTTCAGCTGTAATGGCATCTTCAGCTCTGTATTTACAGTAGCTTTTGTTCTTTCCTCAAGTAGGCATACTAAGGACAAAGTTTATCCCCGTCTCATGTTTTTCCAAGCATTAGTAACATCCATACTCATTCGCAATGTGTTTTTCTTCCATGTAACATGACAGTATGTGAATATACTGAATCATTGCATCCTTATCAGGAAGGGATGGTGGTTCAAGGCACACTATTTCTGACCTTACGCCTCTCAACACAAATGGCTGCTGTAACTACAGGTTCTGGTCAGATTTCTGAGATCATATGGGAAGAAAGTATTTATTCCTCTCTTGAAATAACAGATGATGTGTGAACACCGGCATACAGATCAACGTAGTCCCTCTTAGTACCTGCACAAGAGGTCAGGCTGTAAGTGAACATTAAGTTTACTGGAAGGGACAGGTATAAGTAGGGATATGCTGGCATAAGAGAGTGGGTAGCCTGGTTTGAAGTAAAAGTAACCAAGAGGATTATTTGAAAAAGTTGGAGGTCTATACATCTATCCTCTCAGCATATGAACTCATCTCCACTCTTCATATTTGATTTTTTTTTAATTAAAACCCTTAATTGTTTGATATTTACCATTTTTCTGCATGTGCTTTGACTTAGAAATATGCAAACCAGTTTTTCTTAGGTAAGAATCCTCAAGACAATTTTTATGTGACTCAGTTTCTTGATTTTTATGCTGTGTCTGGAAGCAGATTCATACATTTTGAAGACAGACAGGACTCCTGGGATCACCTAATCAGAGCTCTTATGTAAGACTTCCTTGAATTATTTCTGTCTGGAACTAGAGGAAGTCTTTCAAAAACAATAAAGGCAAAAATCTTCCAGTCTTGATTTTAAGTAAAGATTTCCTTTATTAAAAATAAAAACAGTTGCTTTGATTTGTTGAGTTTTGGAGGGTCATTCAATCCATAGCATTTTAAGGCAGTTCTGATTGTTCAACTTTTTAAATCAACCTTGCTAACAAATTTGTTTCATGAGCAATAGGGTTAGGAGAGCCAGCATTTGCTATGGATACGTAACCTTTCAACATCTTTTGCTCTTTCCTTCTCCTGAGGTACTCCTAGATACCCCAACTGACAAAGGGACTACTGCGCCATGCTAGTTCAGAAGGGTGTATGTGTTGTCTGTCCAGATGTCAAATGGGCTTGCTGCTGATGGTTTCTGCCTGCTTTTCCTCAAGTGGAGAGCACTAAATGAAATCTCTTAGACGCAGTTTTTTACAAAACTTGATCTTTGAGAGTTCTATCAAGCTTCTAAACTTGAAATTGCCCAACCAATTCAAAGCTGGTTGGGGAGGGTTACAGGCAGGAGAGGAACAGCCAGATCAGTGGTGGTTATGTCTAAGTGCTATTCCCTTCTGTGTCTAACTGACACCTGGTAAAATCTTAAAAGTTGGAAGTATGAAAGATTTAATAGTTCTAATTATGGCTTTGAATTGAGGCCACAGATTCAGATGTTCCCTAACTTTATATTTCATGGGAGATGTAAACTTTGCAGCTGGCTCCAGTTCATGCAGGATGTGAGCATGATTATCTTTGAGAAGTTTGAAGTTGGACTATGTACACTGGGTTCTCTTTAATCACATTGTCCATGTCTTTCTCTGCCATTACAGTATGATTTTCTCTCTGGGCTCTTTCATGGCAAATGGAGTATCCCATCTTCCAAATTTGTTTCCAAAAGCCAAATGTGTTGTATCATTTCATTTAGCAAATCTAACATAAATTGAGGATTCAGTACCACATGGTCATGGTAGACGTAGAATTTCACAGACATTAAGATGTTTTATGACTCTTGGATTTGCTGAGAACTATAATTGTAAGAGGCACCAGACATTAATGAGCATGGAAACTAAACTGCTGCTATGCTGCGGAAGGAGAAATTATTCCTCCAGGTCATGGGTGAAGTGAAGTGATGAAGCAACAAACTGAAAGGAGTCGACAGCACACTGCCCACTGGCAATTACTTTTGGACTGTGGCTATAATGATTTTCCATATGTTACTAAAAAGACCTTCCATCTTTATTATAGACAGAACCAGCAATAATAATAAGAATTCATCCCATTACTGAAGGTAGAGTCTATTTGGCCAGTTATCAACATTCATTTAAATTCCTCTGCTGGAGATTTAAACTGGAACGGGCAACTATTACTGAGGTCATAAGAGTAAGCTGCATTTCTCTTGTCCTAAGATGGCTAGCCAGTCTGTTGTGCTGCATGTGTACACACTATTTTTACAGTACTGTCTATTGTTGCCAGTGTTGATGATCCAGAGCACTCCTGCCCAAAGGCAACAGGGTCTAGGAATGTAAGCTATTTCATGAGTCTTTGCCTTTTTCACACACAGAAATAAAAGTAATAATAGCCTTGGCTGGCTTATACAAGGGACCATTAAAATAATCAAATAGAAAACATTGAACTCACATGTTGGAAGCCCAATTATGAATGGAAACTTAATTAAAAAATAGTTGCTGTCATGTCCAAAATAGCAGAAGGCAAATGAATGTTTCTGTCATTGCTATTAGATGCAACAGCATATTTAAAGATCTACCATTTAATCCAGTGATGGGGAGACAGCCACATTAACAAGAAACAAGTACTGTCATCCTCTTTCTGGCATTGACTTTAAATTCAATTGTGTGAGTTGTTTCATGGCTTGAAGGGAACATGCGTATGTTGAGTGTGTGTGAAGATGCCATTCTGGATTGGGTCCCATGTACATGCAGGTAGGCCATGCTGTATGAGTAATAAGATATGTGGAAGGTTGTGCATGTTCTGAAGCATATATGGCAAACTTACTGATCTCACTTTGCAGACATCCAACATATTTTAACCTAAGAAGGAGGGGTTTGTGCTTTGTGAATTTTGGATTCCAATTTTCTTTTGAAATTTAAATAATATATAAAGCTGCTATCTTGGTTTGAGATCGGATTAATGAGAATCACTATGACTGTAAACAGGTTGAGCTTTTTTGGATTTAGGATCTAGCTATGTTGGTTGAAGACACTAACATTCCTAATGCTTCAGCATGGCCCACCAGTTGTAACCTGCAGTGTGTGTAGTTCTTCACTGGCAGATTAAAAAGAAAATGAATTTGCTTGCAGCTGTGCTCTCATGAGTCTTAGGTCAATAATTGCCAGCATGCAGATGGTGATGAGTACTACAAGATGCTTCCATTTTTAGCTTGCCTGGCTCTTGACAAAATTAGTACCTTTGTACAGTTTAAGCAACTCTGCATTTCTCTTTAAAATCTGTAACTGAGCTAGATCACTAGAAATTCAGTCTCAGAAGTTTAGGTTTGACTTTCAGGTTGGTATTAAAATACCGGTGTAATTTAGGAAACTTTTTTTTTTTTGCAGCAGCAGTAACCATAATGTTGCCTCTTCCCTGTGCTTGTACAGGTGCCTGGGTGCTTTGGTTTTCAGATCCTGCTCACCGCACACAAACATGATGCGCGCAGTTAGCACTAGGCGGTATGAAGGTGTGAATGAAGGGCCAAGAGCAGAGATGGCTTAAGATGACTTATGCGGTATTGTTGCTGAAAGTGTAACCACAAGCTCAAGTTCATGTTGCTTCTGGTAACAAGTCCCATTTCAGAGGCTTTGTTTTCTCCTTGTGTGGTGGCTATGGAAGGGAAGGTCAAAACCAAATAAAAGGTATTGTATAACTTAAAATGCTTTATACCTTGAATTTGCTAGAATTATGACTCTGGTTTAATTGACACACTCATAAGGAATTGAGGGAAATGGAACAGATGAGATTCTTCTAGACAGTGACAAACTAATTTGAAGGAGGATGTTATCAATGATCCTTTGTCATAATAGCGTGCCATTGAGAGGGGCTCTGTGCAGGTCTCTCTGGAATTTGGTTTTGTTGCAAATTTACACAATCTGGATGATGCATTTTAAGTTTGTAGATAACACCCAAACTGAACCTGATGAGGAACAACTAAAATTTGAAGAGAAATTGAAGAAACAGTCTGAAGAAATGGGATGTAGTTCAGTAGGAGTAAGTACAGAGGAGGGATGACTAGAGCAGCAGTACAGATGCAGGACAGAATAATGTAGGTAGCTGTTTAGTAGAAAAGAGCCTGGTGCTGTTATGGCTAAGCAGCTGAACAGGAGCCAACAATGTTTTGTGATTGCAAGGAGGGGAAAAAAGCAGGTGCTATAGAAGGGTGTAAAAAGACACAGCACGGCAAGCTGCATAAGATGAGCCTTCTGATCTCACACTACCCTCCTGGGTTCCAGTTTTGGATGCAGGTATAGATCAGCTGGGGAGAAGAACTAAAATAGAGGTTTAAGGGATTAAAAAAAGACCTGCATGGAAAGACTGAAATCAGGCTTTCTTAACCTACATAAGAGAAGAATGGGAGAGGAAATCATAGTTTTGAAGTATATACCAAGCAGCTGCAAAGAGGAAGGGATCAATCTGATAACCATGTCCCTGGTAGTTAGGAGAGGAAGTTAATGGGCATAAACTAGCACAGGAAAGGCTCAAGTTAGTTTTTCTACTGGTAAAGGTAGACAGATGGTAAAGCACTGGTAAAAATTGCCTGGGGAAGTTGTTAAGGACCACCAGCAATAGAAATCCCAATAGGTTAGATAACCATCAGGCAGGAAAGACATAAGTAGAGTTCATATTGCCTTGGGGCAGTGGAATAGCCTGAATGACCTTTTGCAGGCTAATTTTTCTATTATTCTATAACCAGTTGCCTGTAGTTTTTGAGTGGTAGTGTTATTGCACAACCAAACTCCAGAAGCAATACTGCTTCATGTGCATTTTTGTCGAGACATAAGCTACTACTTTACAGAAGCTACAGCTGATGCCCCGCATGTATGCTGATTCACTGGCCATGTCCAGAAGCTGTGTCCATTGGCACCATGTTTTCAGCTGAGAAAATCAGTGACATTACATACAGGGAAACAGAGAAGCAAAGTGTCAGTAGAATGCTTTCTTTCAAGGCCAAATGGATCACAAATGAGTTTGTTACTTTTTAAATTGCTTATAAAAAATATCATTTATCTTTAGGAGTTGAACTGGGAAAAATATCTGTATCCACAAATACTTGTTTACTTCATCATTTACATGTTGCGACTTTAAAGCTAATAACATGTCAAGCTAACTGTAATCCTGTTTAAATTTGGTCTGAAGGGTGTTAAATAGACTGAGAATTGTCACAAATATTTGATTCTTGACCTCGGCCAAACAAATTTAATTTGAAGGATTGTCTGACCACTACAATCTCATTCTACATACATTATACCTTTGCTAAGCACATATTTGTGGCAGCCATCTGGGATAAGCTCTGTGTGGAGGCCTAATGCTGATGTGAATAAAAATGCAATGCAATGTGACATGTGGTATTTATTATCGAACCTGGAGCTTAATTGATGCCAAGGCTGGTGTTCCCTGCAGTATTGTTTCCAGAAAATTATGGGGGGGATGATGGAACAGTTAGACACAGAAGAAAATGGGGCATATGTGCTGGTCCTGTCTTAAAATGAAGAGGCATAAAATATCAAGATGATAAGAGCTGGAGAATGCTATATGATGCATGAAGTCCAAGTAAAGCATCTGAATCTGTCACAAACCAAGCCATGTCTCTTGAGCTTCTGCCATATTCCCCACATTTTATATCTGTGCAGAACAAAGTTGCCTACTTATAGTGCCTGCAGCAAATTTCTGTCACTTATTTCAGCAAAACTTTGTATTCAGGATAAAGGTAGACTTGCCATACCAAATCGTGAGTATGATTCCCTGTGATATTACAACTCATGAGGACATTGAGTGCTGGAAGGAAAAGGATTTGTACTGAAAGCTGGTGTTTGTGGTGGTGTATGTGCTGTAAGAGGCAGTTTGCTGGAATACAGTTGCTCTTTCATGGACTCTCCCATATTGTTTTTAGGGACTGACCCCCTCATCTCTTGATCTCTTTTAAATGTCTGCGGATTTATAGGAAGAACGAAGGGTATTTTACTCTCTTCAGATACACTGTGTCTTTTCTCCCCTTCCTTTCATCTGAGGTCCCTATGTTTAGAGGAACGACAAAACTGCATGGGCCGGTAAGAGAATAGTTTGTACATTAGTATGTGTATTCTTAGCTTGCAAGCTGCACATCACTGGATCCACCTAGCCTTACTCTAGAAACCACAGTGTCTTTTTTTTCCGAATACAGGCAGATTTGTGCAAATCCAATGCTCATTTATGTTGTGGCTGCCTAATAATTTTAGTTTTTTTCCTAAGGCAATGCCAACATTTAGCTAGCCTAATGGGTCTGGATGAGCAAACAAATCCATCTTTTAGAGCTGGCAGAACAGGACTGAATAAGAAATTGTTTGTGCTGATGCTGTTGAAATAGCAAAGATGCCTGATATGCTTGGTGCAAGAGTCCAAAAATGTTACATGAGAAACCTGCTATCACTAGACCTCAAAAGAAAAAGATAGTTACCATGCTGACTTTACGAGGCAAGTCTATTCTTACAATGACAGCTGCAGGAAACCATGGTGAGGCTTTCCTCATCCCTTCAGATAGTCTCCTGACCCCTGAGTTGGAGTCTGTTTGCTCCTGTCTGTTGCACGTTGGGGAAAAGAAATTTTTGTAGCAGGAAACTCTACGGTTTAGAGTGCGCTGGTGATGTAGGAAGTGATACAAAACAGGCTGTGCACTCAATGCAGTCTGAGGGTACGTGCTGTCTCCTGCCTTGCACTGAGCAAAAGCACATGGTGTGGAATACTGGTGATAAGAAATGATAATTGCAAATAGTCACAAACTAGCACTGCACCTTCCTCCCCACCAAAGCCATTGGAGCCGATGACTTTCTTCTAAGGGACAGTAATGGTCAGACAAATGTGTTAAAGGACCAGACTCTTAGCCATCATAAGCAATTGTAAAGCCCTAAGCAGCAGAAGAATCAGGCCTTGCCATGAGACATCTTTTTCTCAAATAGGAATCACAAGATTTGCTACTGAACAAATTCCCATGGAGAACAGTAAGAGGCTCTGCCTCAGGGGTGACCCATCTGCCTGACCCTGCGAGCAGCATGTTTCTTATATGAGAAAAGGCACAGACCCATACCATAAGGAACCAGGAGTATTTGAAAAGTGGGAGACAATGGAGCCCAAAGTTTCTGCAAAGCGCGCTCAGGTGTACTGGAGTCTTAGCATGGCTGGAGGAATGGTGGCTCTGGGTCTCCTTAAGCTGCGGATTGGGGTTATACAGCAGCTTCTGCATCAGGAAGGTGTTGCCCCTACAAAGAGTTCCTGCTTGAACTGCTTGGAAACCACAGGCTGTGGCTGCCTCTGTCATGATTTGCTGAAGCCGTAGCAAGCAGTCTTTTCCACTGACCTCAGATCCATAGATCTCTCCACCCTTTCTGTTCGTTCTCCACTTATTGCCTTCATCATATAAGAAATCTTATTTTTATTTCCCAAGTATGTGGATGAAATCTCTGTGGATGAGACTTGGACACCTCTCTTCAAACAGAGCAGTGTTTTTTGAAGGGTTTTTTAGATACTCCTGAAATGAGTGGAAGAGGTTGTTAAGCCTGAGTAAGGGTTTGAAAGTCTGCTCTTCAAAGGTTTGTGATCCAGTTTATTTTCATCTTCAGTCTTACTGCAGTTTCCAAGAGGGCTTGAAATTCAGGGGGAAGTTCCCTGTGGTTCTTATGCTATTGTCATTCTCTAGTATCAGCCTTTACTGCCTTCCTCTGAATTTTGCTTACTTGATGGGCTGCATGATTAGACCTACATGGGTATCTTATATTTCATAATGAAACACAAAAAAGGGGTGGAATCTAGCAACAATAAACACAGTTGAGCAAAATTTTAAATGCACAGCACATGTTTTCTGCTTTAGAGATTTGTGTCATTCTGAGCCTTTGGCAGATGCACCAGAAACTATTGCAAGTTTGTGTACCCTGCTGTGATATGGGGAAATAAACTGGCAACATAATGATACCAGTGCAGTAATAAATAGCTGATATGTACATCTAATATTGAACTGGAAAAGAGAAAAACAGTTTTGTAACTTGTTCAGTAGGTACTTGATGCAAAGCACTCTTGAAATCTAAATGGAGATCAGCAGATTTTGAGATGCACCTGACCATATTGCAAATAGCTTACGCAAAATGTGGTTTTTAAAAGCTGTTACCGAGCTGCAGATTAGAGTGGGTGAATCTTGTTTATTCTGTATGTGGCTTTTCTGGCAAAGTGAGGAATTGGACTTGTATCTAAAGCCTCATTAATAAAGCATGGTTATGTTATTATTTTATTATTTTTATTATTTAATTGTCTGTAGATGCTACTAGTCAGGAACAATTAATAACTATTTGGAAAAACCAAATTCAAGTCATGGATATATTTTAAACTCCAGCTGAGTGTCCTGGATGTTCAGTGGAATGAAACAAAAAGCATCTCCTCGCATACACACTATCCCTCTTCCCTTTGTCTTCCTCCCGTGTCTGCCCTCCCTCCAGAAAAGGAAAGAATTAGGGATATTTTCTGTGAAAGTGAAACATTTCCTTCAAGACCTTGTGAGGCTTCTAGTTGATCAAAGTGAAGACAGAGGAACACTCATATGGCACCATTGCTGCTAAACTCGATGCATTTGGGTAGTTCCATTGATCTCTGGCACTATTCCTGTGCTGTATTTTTGGTTCAGTACTTACCAGTTTGTTCACTTGTAGTTTGGAAAGATATTATGATTGCTACAGGAGAATCAGAAGGGTAGAGGCAGTATCTGGAGCTAAGAAATAGGCCAACATAAATTCTTAAAAAGTCTTTTCAGAATAAATGTAGAAGACTGGAGCATCTGTGACTGTACATCTGCAGTAGTGAAGGATTTAACTGGTGCTTTTCAAGCTTTTTATGTTTCAATAATAGTAATAGTTATGAGTGGATGTTGCTGTGGTGTGACAAAGGACACAGCCAGTACTAAAGCTATCCCTGCTCTCACTGTAGCATAGGGAAGCACAGCTTCAGTGCACCAGTGTTACAGCTTGCACCCCAGAATTCAGCAAACTGGAACAATTCTGAGGCTGCACAGTTCACAGACTGTAGGTTCAGAGCATGGAAAAAAATATTTCAGTATATATAAAGATAATTCAATGCAATCTGTCATCTAGGCTTTTCTGTTTATTAAAGGGAGAGTGCAAAAAATAAATCCTTCTCTTGCTGGAAATAATCATCTCCAAATTTGGAGAAGCATAATGAAAAGTCTGATCAAGATCTTCACTTTATTTAAACTTAAGTTACTTTTCTCTGCACTGCTGGTGGTTTATCTAAAATATGTCACCACTCACTGGATTCTTGTGGCTGAGAATAAAGTTGATAAACTTGTAAACTAGTGATTTTATATCTATAATGATGTATGCACATGCACATAAACATATACAGACACCGTTAAGACAAGTTTCATGCAGCCAGTTCTGCAAATAATCTGCATGGAGATTTCATTTCTCACTTTGCCATAGTTACCAGACTAGTCTGTCAGATTTGTCAGGTTGTTGTTTACTGACGAACACTTCATTGTGACATCCAGATTTATAGTTCTGATCCTCTCATTTTCAAATGCTCTCCACAGCCATACTAAAGACTAAGAAACTACATAGCTGCTTGTATTCAAATGTTTTGCTGGAGTGGAAAGCCTACCTTTCCTACCCTGCCTTAGAAAGATCCTGAAGCATCATAATGATGGCACTCAGCCATTTTCATGTTGCAAAAGGTATGCCATGCCATTGTGTATGTTACTAACATTACAGTATTAAAACCATTTTGGTAAATCTCTGCCTCCTCTGTAATTGCTTCTCTGTGGATTTAGTGGGTTTCTGTCAGCTTCTTGTGTTACAACTGGAGGTGGTGGTGTGTGTCTCTGCCATGCGGTGCGATTGCAGCTACCTGGCTGCTCCAGTCAAACATGGACTGCATTTGCTCTTACATAATATAACATATAGTAATGTTGGTTTTGTGCATCTCTCTCAAATCTCAGTCTTCAGCAGTAATTAAAAACAAGTCCTGCATCTGATTTCCTCTTCCCCAATACCTGCACACTGAGAGTGCAGTGGAAAGTTAGGAGCAGGAGAGCCTTTGGGATAGTGAGGGCAGAGCTATGGATATTGAAGACGAAAAGAAAGGGAGCTTGACAATAAATTTCCCCTCTGTGCCTCTGGCAAACATGAAAAATGTTGCACTCTTGCAGAAACATGGTTTGCTTTTTACCTATAACCTGTGGGTTATACATGTGAAAACACTATGTGGAGTATTTCTAAATTGCATATGCTTAGGAAAACTGCAAAAGGTCAAGGTAATAATGATGCTTGCGTGGAACTTGTTTATTTGAACCTGATATCATCAAGATGCCTACAGGACCCTGTTAATGACAGGTGGCTGAATGACCCTGACTTCTGTGGATACCAAGGACTCAGCCCAGTTCTTGCGCTTTCTGCTGGGAATCTTGACAATAGGGATTACAGCTGGAGAACAGGTCATGAGGCTTTCTATAATACAGGCACTTGTCCTGTTAGGGCGGCGTGGGGAGCACTTGCTTCGGTAAGACCCTTCTTGTACTTTTCCTTCAATTCAGTTCTTGAATGTGAGGTCACAGTCTGTCCCTCTGCATTTTATTCATGGATGTGATCAATGCAATACTGAAAATTTTTGTTTCAATGGAGTTGCCTGTGCGATTCTTTACAATATCAGGCCTCCAAAGTTTTGCTTACCCATTCTCCAAAAATAGATTTTTTGTTTCAAAGCAAGATAAATGAGTAGGGCCACAGATGCAGACCTGAATGATGCTGGAGAGACATTTACAACAAAAAAGATTTGCAGGATCAAAACAACAAAAGGTTAAATTTAAATCTGCATTACTTTATTCAAATGGGTTTTGAAACATTTACCAGCAGCTTTGAAATGTTGCCAATAGGCTGTTCAAAATAATAACAGACAACAACTTCTCACTTAGAGTTCATACAAATAATAACAAAAAGGAGCTCCTCAACTTTCCAGCATTTCTTTTTTTCATTCTTGGCAGCAGCAAACCTACTATCTGCTTTCTCACCAATAACTGCATTTTTCCCCCCTTTATTCATTGTGCTGTTTCTCATTAATGATCTCTTGCTGGCTGCAGTCTTCTGTTTTGAGAAAACAAAGAGCCTTGAAGATAATTGTTTTATTAAATGTATGTAAAATTGCGGTAGGTCAGCTCTGTGGTACACCACCCTTGACAGTCTATATTGACACTTCCCTCTGTGTTAAAAATAGAATTACTTGGTATTGTGGTAAGGACTGAGTAAGAGGGCGAAGAGAGGACCTTTTATGAGGTGAAGTCAGGGACATGCCTGCTCAACATGGCAGAAAAGAGATGCTGATTCTAGATGCTTCGTATTATGGAAATGGTGGTCAAGGCTGTGAGGTGACTTAGCTATGGCAGACAGGCAAATTAGAGATATTTCCAAAGTACCTTGAAGGCATTCCTTAAAAAAAAAGTTGATGATGGATTTTGATGGTTCTTTTTTCTTACCTGTTTGTTGCCAGAAGTTTGTGCAGATCTTGGCTGATGGCCCGTAGCTCTTAGGGAGACTGAGAGTGCATATTATGAAGATCACACCAAGTACATAGCTTAAGCTTGCATATTCATCTTCTTTTTTGACGTGTCATACATCCTGTACTTCTGGAGTCTATCAACTGAAATTACAATAATGCAAAATGGCCCTCTGAGTTTTGTTTCTTATGATCATTTATGTATATAAAACATATGACTCTGGTTGGCCAACAGTGCTTGTAATTTACGTATTCCCTACAAAAAAGAGGAAAAAAAATTACATCTGGGCTCCCCCAAGAAGACTTTACTAAAGTCTTTTGAAATGTCTGGTCAGTGGGGGCTGGAGTCTGGGTTTATTGGGTGAATCCCGAATCTCCAGGATTTGCCGATTAAACTAGTTAATTAAAATTTGGATGCACTCTCTGTGTTAGGGCTTTGGCTCCCTTTGGACACTTTACATTTGTGTCTATCTTATGGCTCTCAAACAGTCAGCTCGTCCCGTCTGTTCTTGAACTTGCCTTGAGAAACTCTCAGTGGCATTGCTAACTGTCCATCATCTCAAGGAAGAGTTATTTATTGTTGATTGTCTCTATGACATGCCGTGAATGTAGAAAAAGAAAATTGAGCAGGAGTTTTGAGATGCTTAGACGTTTAAAGAAACACTCTGCAGATTTATTGAAACAGTTTAGAAAAACAGCAGCTGCTGACAGTGCCCCTTTACTTGATAACCACAATTGACAAAATCACATGCCTTTAATTCAGGGTGTGATCTAAATGGGATTACAGTGGGTCACTGAGACTTTGTTTAATTTCGGAATGGGGATGCCTGTTCTATGGGTATTAACAACGTCCCGGTCAGTTCAGATGGTATCCGTGAGGCTCACCTAACATCCTGCACAGAATAAAGAAGAGGGAAGAATTAGAGCAATTCCTCGTACATAGGGAAGAAAGTTATCCACTAGGTGCCAAGAGACAAGCCATTCAGAGCACATCTACCAGCTGTTGTTGGGGTGATACAATAGAAAAGTGAATCAGGACAGGCAGTGACCCTGACTCGGGTTTTAAATGGAATTTAGGCATCATTTAAAGTTGCGAGGTCCAAGTGACTCCAGGGTCTGTCTGGTTTGGGAGGTGATTTATACTTCTGAGTGCAAAGCACATGTCTACACCATGCAAAAGGGGGTTGCAAAAAGATGCCTGAGTTAGCAGAGATGGTGCTGGAAATGGAAAACATGTAGCTGGATTAGTGTTGTGCTATAGCGGATCATGCAGGACCTGCTAAATTGCTGTATGGATACAGTTATGCTGGTCCTCGGGTGTAACTCCGTGGAGCTGGGCTGCGTGGAGGTCCCAGTTTGAGCTGGTGCTACCTCAGACATTTTGAGCTGCAATGTGGCTATTGCTCTGGTTTTCCAAACTGCTTCTGAAAAATCATGTTCCTGTTTCTACATGGTTTAGACCTTGCAATACCATCAGAAACAGCTCTCGTGTATTTTATAATCTGGGCCAAGTGATCTTTCCGTTTGGGGAACTCAAGCTTTTAACATGTTTTTAACTTGGGGAGCAAAATGAGTCAGAAAATATTTTTTAACTGTGTAATTTGCTGAATAGCCCTTGTCACTGGGATTTTCTAATGTTGTTCGCTTTTGAATGTAATCTTGCTGGCAGAGGCTATTCGATTCCAGGAATAAATTACTCTCAAAGGATGGTGACTGGTAATGTTTCCGCCATTGCCTTCATATGGTGCAGGATAGAAGCTATGTTTTCACCATAAAATGGGGAATTTATTTTTGGTTTTTTTCTCACATAAGAATATTGATCTTGAGATAACTAGCCCACTGTAAAACAAAAGCAAAACAGAAAATCACTCCTTTCCCTCTGCCAAAAAAATCCCCTTCTATTCTTCCCCTCCTCCCCAGCAGTGTGATGACAGTTTATATGTCTGACTGTAATTATGCACACTGAGATAAAAATAAGCTATGCTTCTTCTCTGTTACTTATCTCAATGTAAAATCCTATTTTGACATAACAAAAGATGTATTTTACTGTTATTATTCCCTTCACTTAAGGGAGAGCCTCTGGTCGTGTGGGGTATGGGAGGGCGTTTTAGTGACTCTATATAAAGGTACATACTCAATACAGCAACATACAATTTTTGGGCAGCTATGGAATTGCCAACTATTTTGTAGGCCAGTCTGATTGCCCATTAGTGTTTCCATCACTGAAGATCCCTGGCAGGCTGAATTCAACTGCAGTGAAGTGAAAGCCCAAAATGACTCAAAAAGGCAGAATCAGAACATGGATGCAAACTGCTTTAGAAAGTACTGCATGAAAATAGATGGCACCAGACATTGATGGGAAGATGTAAGGAAATCCAAATGGGTAACTGCATGTGGAGCCTACCTGAATGATATGCTCAGAGTATGTGCAAAGTGAGACTGGTAGGATTCCATTTGGCTTTGGAGTTAATGGACCGCCTGAAGCAGGTGTGTTGGCTTTACACGCACAAATAAATCTGAGTGAGAGGAAGGATGTTTAGATGGGAAATTGAGTTCTCAGTCCAGCTTTATGGCTCACATGTAAGCACTCTGCCTCAATTTCCCACCTACAACATGGAACTAAGAGGGCCCCCCATCTCTCAAGTGTATTGTGAGGGTGAGAACAGATTTTATTCTGACAGGGCTTGTTAGAACAAGATTAAACCTTCTTTTAAGTTATTGTTGTTTTACACAGCGTATTATCCTCAGCCTTCACTTGTGCTCGTGCAATCTGTGTTGTTATTACATTTGCCTCTGAAGTTTTATTTAAAATGCCTTTACAATTCAAAATGAAACTCTCAAATTTTTTCCCATTTCACCTAGTTTTGATGTGAAATTGCACATTTCTCATGGCTCTTTAGATCACAAAGCTCTGCTTGAGGCTGGGCCCCAGCTGACTGAATAGTTATGCAAACATTAGCAAATTTTCCCTTGAGCTAACTTTCATGTTTGTGATGAAACCTGAACTCAGGCAAATTTTGTGTGGTTTTCTTTGCAAACATGTAGGCAGTGCAAGAAAGCTGTGCATTTTCCTGTCTGCCCTTTGGAATGATCTAATTTTTCATTTTTCTCAGGTCTCCTATGTTAATGCAATAGCAGAGTCATTGTTAATTTGCAGTTTAATATCTCTATGTTAGCCATCAGGTAGAGCATTTGCTGTAATTTTACAAGGCATTTTTAGTAATTTGGGCAATTAGAGTTCGACTGATGGTTTGCATGCTAAGATTTTAGCCAATGCATGAAAAAGTCTCCTTTTTCTTCTTGACATAGTCTGAAAACCCAAATGTACTTTTTTTTTGTTTGTTTGTTTACAAGCATGTGTCATTTGAAACAGAAGGCCAGCCGATTAGTGTGAATGTCTAGTCCCCTTCTGCCAGATTTTATATTTGGGCTGGAGTGGCGGATGGCTGTTGTTTTTGTAGATTGGCAAGAAGTGTAATTACACAGAACCCTTCCACCCCCTTATGGCACACTTGGAGTGTTTAGTGCCATGCTTTTCAGTCCACGGAAATCTGCCCTCAGTGCAGGAACACTGCCAGCTCTGAGCAGTGCTAATCGAACTTCTGCCACCAGCAATAATTATCAAGAGTTCTCCCTAAAATTCCCCAGTTGTATGATGCACATAATATGCAAGGTCTAGGTTGTTCTTAATGCTTTTTGTTTTTTTCACAGGGAAATGACTTTTGTTTTCTGCTCCATTTCAGTTCCTTTTTCAGCCAGTTAAGAAAAATTAATTGCTTATGCATATTAACAGCCTACGGGAAATCTTGCACCTCCCCTCCCCCCCCCCCCCCCCCCGCTTCCCTCCCTCCATAAGCACAAACAGGACTACTTGTAAGCTAGTGCATGTGTCGGTCATCTTCATTTATTGAGCTGAGATACCTTTGCCTGTATGTGATTAGAGGCAAATTAGGAATTCTTGTTGGTGCTAGTTTGCAACCCCAGATAATATAGCTTTGAACAGAAAAGTTTGCAGCAGTCCTGAAGCTGCCGAAGTTGCAGCTGTTCTTGCCCCAGGCTCTGTCAAAGGCTCTCCCCCTTCAACAGGGTTCGAAGAAAGCAGTGTGCACCCTTAGTGATTTCCAGGGATCGCCTGGTCTGTTAGTGTAAATTTCCAGTGGAAGTGGTGCATTTACACTGAAACACAGGAGTTTGCGATAAAGCGGGTGAGGTGCAGACAGTTCTGTTTTACAGGTCCTGCTGCAGTAAGGGAGTAAAATTGTGCAGAGGGATATGCTGGGAGGTTGAGGTTTCTGTCTGGCCCTTGTAAAATACTTCACTGAAATTACTGGAGAAGTACTAGTTATCTAGCAGGACAGTTAATAGTGCATTAGTCTCTGAATTATTTTATACCTTGCTAGCTAAGGGGATATGTTTCTATATATGTTTCTATCATAGAAACACAGCAGCTGTGATTCTCCAAATCTGACTGTTTGCATCCTAGTACCCAGCAGGCAAAGAATATCCAGTGCTTTCCAGCAAGAAAAACTCTTTATGAGCACCTGTTCATTGGACAGTGCAGTGTAGAGGGTATCAATTAGACTTTGACTATTGAAGGGAATCAGTTTGCATAGTATTTAGAGACTTATTTAGATACAGAATAGTCCTATTCTTTTTATTTATAACATATATACTGTTACTGATGCTTAAATGCATTAAAGATTTCTCACCCATTCAAGCATGTGCACAGTAGCCTTCAGCAGGGATTTTGTTGGTTATCCCTGGGCTCCCAGAGGCAGAAATGAGGCTGTTTGGAATGGGAGCAAAACAAAGCTCACAGGAGGAGGTCCTGTACAAACTTATGGACGTTATTCTTGTTTTCCAACACATAAGAACCAAATACTGTTGTTTTGCTAGTATTATTTTGTTACCTCATCCCTCTTCCTCCCTTGTCCACACAGCTAAATGACCTTTCTCTGTCCCTAGTCTTTCATGTGAATATGGTTAGTCTTTGAGACGAACGTCCACCCAATGAAAGTAAAACAGTAAAAAATGCCTTCATCACAGTGATGAAGCTACAGGTTTAAAACTACTTTTGAGTATGCAACAAATACATAAAAGCATACAAATACATACAATTATGCTTGTTACATCTTGATATGGATACATGATTTTGTACACTAGTTTCTGCCCAAACATTTTATGCTGTACACGCTGTCATCAAACAGCAACAGCCCCCTCCACCTCCCCCCACCCCATATGTTTATGCAAGTGTTTAGGTGAATTAAGTGGCATGCGACGTTAAGATAAGGAGTAGATGTAAGAAAATTCTGTAAAACATCAATGGAAAATCTTGTTCATTGGTAGTCATGGAGAAAAGCACAGCAGGCAACAGTGTGCTAGCTAAATACATGTAGAGCATGTACGTACTTGGGCTGTAGCTGTTTAATGAGAACCTGATTATGCCTTTTTATCCATCTGCCCTCCAGCTTGGACATGCAGGCATGGGAGGAACTGTAACATGCAGCGGATGTCACTGCAAGCACATTGTCTCTTAAACTTTCCTTCAAGTATAGAGCCTTGTTCTCTTGGAAAGGTTGCAGTTAGTGACAGCTAGTAGTATTGGGAAAACAGGTCTCTGGGATTTTTTAGCTTCACTTGGTCTGTTTGCTGTTCAGCTAATATTGACATCTTTTTGCATGGTTGTTTTTTGTTTGGTTTGGTGTTTTTTAGCAGATCTTCCCCCCATTCCCTTTCTTTTTCTTAGAACTCTGAACCCCGTTCCCACTGCCTCACCTCCGAAGCTCACACTAAATCCTTCACCATTTTCATTGCAATGGAAAAATTAGAATTGACACACAACAAGTCTGTATGATTGTTGTACCACACCTGGGTTGTCTGCATACTGTGATAGTGTTCACTGCTCTGCAACAGAGAAGGAAGCAGCCTTTTTGTTGCTATCACTTTACTCATGTTTTCATGAAGAAGCTAGAGATCTAATAGCATGAGAAAAAGTTTCTCTGTTAGGGTACGTAACGCTTTCCTGATTTTATTCATACTAGCATTGTAATTTACTGTGAGTTCTTAAAAAGATGTGTAATTCTGAAATCTTTATGTAATCCCACACTTGTGTACACAGACTTGAGCTGAAGTGTGTATACCTCCACTGAATGACACAAGCTGCAGACAATTGCTGTCTGCAATTTTTTTCCTGCAGGTTCTTTCTCCAGCTGCTCAAATACCACGGGAACTTCAGCTCTGAAAAGTTTGTTAATGTTTAATGGAGTTCAAAGATCTCTGGTGCAAAGATGTTTGTTCGCAGTGTACGGTTTTATTACTATTACAATTACAGATGAAAGAGGTTCTAACACTTGCAGGATATTTAATGTTTCAGATTAGCATTACTAGCTCAGCTTACTTTGGGCTCATCAGATCACTTGCTTTCTATGAATCTCTTTTCTTGTATCCCTACACCCACCCGTTGGTTCCTATGGTTTTTTTCGTCTGTTTTTTTCTTTTCATCTACATCCATTTTTGCTATTTCTTTGCTGCTTAAATCAGAGTTTCCCCTGATCTAACATAGTAAACAAAAACAAGGACAACATGGAAAACATCTGAAAAGATTAATGCCAGCTGCAATCATGTCAGCAGTGCAGTTTATATTTAGAGGGGAAGCGTGCTGGAGAGGAGGTGAAGAGTTCAGAGTGGGATTCGACCTGAGTGCTTGGATCTGAGTGAGGAAGGACTGACTGCTGCTAGAATTGAGCTGGCCTTCCCAGTTCATGTACATGGTGCTGCTTCCAGTCTATTAACAGGGCTTTTCCCTCTGCAGCCTTAGAAAAGCTGTTTGGAAAGAGGAAGATGCACCAACACCCACCCTTTTGCTAAGAAGCCACAAGTTCAGACAAAAGGAGCTTTCGATGCTCTCTATTCTTGCAAGCTATCCGGCATAAACCTGACTCTTAATTCTGTATCCTACTCAGTGGACCACAAGTCTCCGTACCTACCATGAGTTTTACTGTCTTGATACTTACATGTCTCCTTTTAATGCGTGTTGATCACTTACCCCAAAATTCATGGCTATATTCCTATAGTTCTCTTGTCATGGAGGGAACTATTTATGGATCCCCATGTTACAGATGAGACATTGATGCTGACAGAGTGATCACAAAACAGAATTCTGGCAGGGCAAGAACAGAGCAAGCCTCTGTTGAGTTTTAATAGAAACAGATCTGAAATTTTACCCTTTAATAGGTTGTGAACCTGACTATTGTATCAGTAGGCTTTGTTACAATATTTCCTCTACTTCTTGCTGATCATTTGAGGAGAAAAAAACCCCAAAACCCAAGGCTTTTTTCCAAATGTTACACTACATCTGCTTCTTGCACAATAAGTACAAAAAGAAGGGTTTTTAAACACAGTTAAATGCACACAGTCAAGCATTTATTAAAAGGTCTTATTTCATATATTTTTAAAATAAGAAATTTGGTGAGATGTGTTGGTGAGGGAATGTTCTTTCCTCAGTATTGTTTGCACTAATACATTGTCGAAAGGGAAGATTAGAGGTTCCAGTTAGTGTAAAACTGGAAACCGTGAAATAATAGTTTTGTAATATTCTGATTCAGAAAGATAAAAAATTATAGCTGCCTGTCTGTTAGCACTGCAGCTAATCTAGCATCTGGAAACTGGAAAAGAAAGTCATTACCTCAAATGATGCCATTTATTAGCTGAAGGAAGTGAAAACTTTCAAAAAATGACCTGGAAGCAGTATAACTAAACATTTTTTTAATTATTATTTTAATTTTGCATTTTGGGAGATTGGGATGAGCAGGTGTTATGCCTTAATATATGAGGAAAATAGCTGTCTTAATCACATCACTATGGTTTAATAGCAAAAGACTTTGTAACCACAGCAATATCTATTACCTCTTAAACAAGACTTTTTAAATTTCTGGAAAGATTAAATCTAAGCGGTAGTGTATATATCGCTGTCATCCAGAAGAAATAGCTCTTCCTGAAGTTTCCTAGCATTCCCTCTCCGCATCCCCCACACCGCCCCATAGGAAGGCATCCTGCAGTGAAGGGGTTAAGAATGCAAAAGGGTGAGTCTCGTAGCTGAATTTATCTTGGTAACCCAAGATCTTCATGAACGTGGAACAGTGTTACTACCACGGCTATTCTTGTATTGGCTTCCCCACCAAGTCCTGACATGCTTTCGTCCATGCATGCTTCTTGAGTTTCACTCCAGGGGGAAGTTTGAGGGAGATCTGGTGACAAACAGGCCTCAGTCCCTTGCATACTTACTGAATCAAGTTGTTTATATTTTCCACACATCCTGCTTTTGTTATGCTGGAACTTTTATTTCCTTGTACTTTAGAATACTCTTGTGCATTAATTAAGATTGCAAATTATTTAAGAGTTTCCATTAGAAAGCAGAAAACAAGTATGAGCCTTGGATTTTTTTTTATTTTTATAATCTAGCATTTAAACAAACAGGTAGACAAAAGAAAACTGTTGCTTGTGCTCCCAAGAGTACAGTGGATTGATGCATTTAGACATGGACTCCTTGCAGATGGCAAGTATAGAGCTGCATTATCATTACATCACGATGGAAGGCTGAGCTTTTTCCCTAGATTTGGCAGTTCCTGGCCATCCTGGTGATCTTACAAGGGTCAATGAATGCTTCTATGACAACAGCAATTTCTGATCTTTATCATGTGAAAAAATATTAATTTGTTCTATTTACTGTGGATACTGGCTCATACCAAAACCTGATTCAGAAGATGCTGTGGACCTGGGAGAAATTTAAATGGCATTTCTGCAAACTATCTGTCTCCCTATCCTGTTCATTTTCATGTTAAAATCTTCTTATACATTGGCCTAAATCCTAGATCCAGATATGTCTATCAATACAGTGTTAAACTTCTGTATCCAGCCAATCTGGCACGGGATATAGCTCTGCCTTCTCATGGTGCTAGGAGATATGTGTTTTAATATCACTCTTAGAGTTAATATTATATATGGGAATGTTGCATCACATTTGCTTACTGGAGTATTGTATTCAAATGCAACTCGGCTAATGTCTAGAAGCACAGTGTTTGTGAGGCAAGTGAAGTACATTGCAAATACTCCAGCTCTTTACTTCTTCCAAGCCCTGATTTTCAGGAAGCAGCCAAACTGGAACAGTCAGCACTGGAACATTATGATGAAAGGTTGGGTTTATAGATTGAGCTGATACTTATCATTTGTGGGATTGGGATTGTAACAGTGTTGTTGCTGCTCTGATACCTGAAGCAGAATTTTGATAATTCCTTTGAAATCGCCTCCTGTAAGGGAAATTTAAGCTAGACTTTAATTAGATAAAACTCCTTTTACCCAGAACAAGAATATCCCCAGAATGAGATTGTTATGCTGTATTTTCTCTTAAGTCTCAGAAATTTTTTAGCTTCAGTAAAGGGCTTTGTTAGGGAGGGCAATCTTTGTGATTGGCTGGATGGGGGGAGCAATGGAGGTAAGGTACCATTGTCCTTGGTCCCTCCCCTAAAAAATGTGTGTGCACAAGTTTATGTGCCTGTGGATCATCTTGCTTCTTTTGGGAATCTTTCTTTTTATACTTCTTGTCAAACATTCAGTTGTACAGAGTGATAATTGGTCTCCATCTTACCTGGGCAAATCACTATGTGTATCTGTAGACACAAATAAATACTTAAAAGAAACATTTTTGTTTACGCCTAAATAAAGAACTTGTAGATAAATTATCTTTTAATTTAGCTGGAGGACTTTGAGTTAATCTGAAAAAGATATGAGTGTCAGTATTTTCAAACTAAACTTTATTACCTTTATTATATAGAAGTTATACTTATATAGAAGTTATATAAAAGTTATACTATATATTCTATATATAGAAATTATATATAAACTTTATTATATAGAAGTGCTGAAATTCAGAGGTGTTGAATATCCATCTTTTGAAATGGATAATGGAAGTTTTCTATCTCTGGGAAAGCAAACAATAAGCTTAGAAACCTAACTCTAGGCTCCCAACTTTGAAAATAGTGGTAGATATCTCCTCATCTCTAAAACTGGTTATCTATTCAGAAGGAAAGTTTTGACCTTCCATATGCTCTCATTCTGAGAAATGCTTTGAAATCAGTGGGTATGAAGTGCTGGAGAGCTGTAGCATAGAATGGTTCCAAATGAGCAAACATTTTTTTGAGCAACAGACAATATTTTTAACCTGCTCCCTCAAAGCTGGAATGATGTTAGCTCAATTGCTAACATGATTGTGGTGAAAGATACAAATAACATAAAAAGGAAAAGCAAGTGCCTTGATGAGCTCTGTAGTAAATACATCCAACAATGTTACTATTATGAGGAGACTTCCTTTTTTGGGAAAAAAAATTTCTATTCAGCACAACATCAGCAGAAGTTCCTTTCCTTCCCAATTCTGTGCAAGAAACTTCACAGTTTACAAGGCTGTGGTCTTTTCAGTAAGCTGATACAAGCAATGCTGACTAGATGCCTTGCCCAGCAGTATGTGGTCAAGTGTGTATTAATAAAGAAGAAAACTCTTAGTGGTTTGGCCCAAATTCTTTTGGCTCTATAGCCACTCCTGTGCTGCATGTGGGAATGGGAATTGAAACACTGAAATCCTACTACAGGCTGAGTGCAGTTTTAGACTACCACGAAAAGGGTGAAAAAGGAAGCTCTCACTCTGCAGACAGACAGCTCTGCTGATTTCTCAGAAACTTGATGTTGCTCGAGATCTCCTGTCAATAATAGTGTCATTCTCAAGGTAAAATTTGGCAGATTGGTTTGAAAAATGTCCAGCAAATGACAGCAGGAGTAGGGGAATGCCTGAACTCCAGTGCATTTCTCAAGGGCAATCAGGGAGAGTGCCACTGATTTCCCTCTTCTGCGTCTCTGTAAGTTTCTCCCATCTGAGAGCTCTTTGGTGGGATGTTGCTGAGGTGACTCTCAGCTCTGAATTGACCGCTTGCTCAGCTGGGATGGGTTGCTGAGATGCCAAGTTCATGGATGATAATCTGGGTCTCAATGGTATACATGCCAACTGATAATATCAACAAGAGTGAAAATTACATAAAAATTATTCCACTTTCTGTTCCCTAGGAGCAAAAGACTACGGTAAAGAATGTCACACCTGAGGTTTATTCCTTTCCTATAATTTAAAAATGAAATATAATGAAGACAAGATTCCTTATTCGGTAAAGAATGTCACACCTGAGGTTTATTCCTTTCCTATAATTTAAAAATGAAATATAATGAAGGCAAGATTCCTTATTCAGTATGATCCTAGTGGTTAATGAATGGAAGTGAAAGCTCCTCAAAGGACCTTTAGCTTTTTATCTTTGCTGAATCTGTTAACCACGGAGGTTATAAGAAGGGGTTGCTCACACTTCAGTGTCCCTATTTGTGTAGATGGGCTTAAGTCATGCTAAGGTGGCAGAGTCTGAGTGCAGTCATTGAAAGGCATGCCCAGCAAGTGACACCTCTGAGGGGCTGGACTTACCTCAGGGAGCAGGTGTGGGGGTTTCAGTGCCTCATCCCCTTTGAAATGAAAATGCTCTTGAGAGTCCTTCCCTGTGGTCTGATTTTCTCAGGTTGCAGACACCTGACAGCTGCTGTTGTGGAGTTGTAAAAGTTTGCTTTAAATTGGAGTCTTCACTGCTCTGGAACTGCACTTTCCTGCCTTACCTGGAAAAGGATGGTGTCTTCCCTGTTCTAGAGACCATTAGCAGCTTTGTCCTCCATCATCACGTATCTCTAAGTACTGGAGTGAATGTGAAACACAGGCTGTTAAAGTCATTATTGTGAACGTAGGCAGGGCTAAGGCTTATCTGTGTGTAAGTCACTGGGACAACTAACACACATTTAGTACATTGAGTTGGGTTGTTTAAGTCAGTTGTGGAATCCTAGTCACTGCACGGTATTGTCAAAACCCTTTATAATGTAAAGGGAGAAAAATTAACCTGTGTATTAAGCAAATTTGAGAATATATGTTATGGTACCTGCTACTTTCTTCAGATTCTGCCTCTACAGGGGGTGCTTTTCTGTAACCTCATGCCACCCACCCTCCAAATGCCAACTCCTTTAGAAAATCGACTGTACAAAAAACAAAGCCAAAAAGCAACAGCTCCCCCTCCTCAAACAGAGAGGTATTTAAAACATGAAAGGTGTTTTGAAAAAGCTGACTACTGATCAGTTTTCTCAAAAGCTTGGTATTTTAAAAGAATGTATCAGATTCATCTTAGCACTACAGATACAGGTCCCACAGAGCCTGAGCCTAAGAGCAGTTGAAACAGGTCTTCAGGTACTGTGAATCAAAGTGGCTCTCCTGACACAAATGTAGTAGTGCCAACCTGTGCCATCTTAGGATTTGTGTAAAAGCAGGTCCCTTTAATAGAAAGCCAAAATCATGTTCTAATACAGCAAATGCCTTTTGAACCTCAGCTAATTTTTGTGATTTTTCCCTTTGTTAGCTGTTTTGACCTCTTATGTGAACTTGGGCAATGGTGCTTGGGGAGGGGGAAGAAAAAAAAAAATCTTTGAAAAGAGGAAAGTAAACCAAAAACATCTATTTTGAAATGATATGAAACAGCTGACTTAGTATTGCCAAATTCTTGTTTTAGAGCTGATGAACAATTTGTCTGTCCCCAATTCTGTCTTTTTTTCCCCCTCTCTTTCAAAAATATTCTTTCATTATTTCAGCTTGTGAGATCACATAAAGTCCTGTAAGCCTGTCCTTTTCTGAACTGTCACACTATGCTGTTCCTTCAAGAGATGCTGCTTAGACACTGACGCAGGAATCCTCTGCATACGTAACCCTCTGCTCTTCTCCCTCAGCCTCCCAGCAGGTTCTTTTTACTCTCTTCTGACCCTTTTGCTATTGTGAAGTAGCAGAATCAGGTCCCAGTTGGCCAGTTAAGACATCCTCAGGTGTAAAGTGGTGCAGCAACTACTACAATCTCTCTCTCTTCCTAGCCAAGGAAGCAGGAGGGTCTGGGTTGGAAACGTTTCAGAGCTGACCGCAGTTATATTGTGCTCTGCTGGCTTTCAGCTGGTGCACGGTTCTGGAGTGAGTGTGACTAGATGATGTTTGCTAAAATAGCCCCTGAGTCTGAAGATGCACAAGTCCTTTCATGGCAGCAGCTGAAACGGCTGAAGAGATTTAACATCTCTATACCCTGCACCAATTGCAGTGACTAACCCCTACTGAAGGCTACAAATTTCTCTGTGCTGCCAGTTGTACTTCTCTTGATACAATTCCCAATTACCAATTTCAGTCAAAATGAGATGGGTTGGCACAGATCAACATTTAAATTGCTTAAATTATCTGGACTTTTGAATGAAACAGGCTAGGGATGGCCAACAAAGCAGCTCATCTAGCAGATCTGGGAGGCAATAACCCTTGGCAGAAAGGTAGCGATGCGTAACTGGCACTGAGCTAGAGCCTGTAGTCTCCTCAGCTGGCACTGCTGCAACTGGAAGAGGGTGGCTATGGACAGCCCAGGCTGTCCAGCTTCTGCCAGTGAGCTGGGGGCCCATGTTCACTGCTGGATCCTTGCCTTTGCTCCCTGGGGTAAGTCTAGGAGGAGATGCTGGATAATCAACTCTCTGCTCAGTGTGTTTACCAGGCTACACAAAATGCAGCGGTCCTTTCTCTCCCCTCAGAAGAAACAGATCTTGTGGTACACCAGTAATGCACTGCTGGCAACGCCAAAAACAGCGTGTGGCAACTTTTGCCACACTACTGTGTGGGGCAAGGTAGAGCTGCAGATACCCTGGGCCAAATGTCCTCTTTCATCCTGTTCCTAGGATCTCAGCCCTTTGCATTGCTGCTTGGCTTCCCAGAGAGAAGAGAAAATAACTGTTCCCCTCTTCCTCCTCCTTGCCACCTATTTTGGAAGGTGGTACGAAAGCCCTCTTCTTCACCTGCCTCCATTCCCTCTCAAGAATGAAGCTGCACTTAAAGCTAACTCTGTTCTCTGAACAATCTTAAAATCTCTTCCTTTCATTTGTCAGCTGACAGTTAACCCTCCTCCTCACTAGTGAGCTGTTACTTCAGCAGTATTCTCCTAGAAATCTAAGGGACAGTATGTCTGTAACTAAGTCTTCTCTGGCAGTACCGAAAAAATTTACAGTTTGAGCCTCTTAAAATGCTTACATCACTTGTTTTTGTGTTTTGCAGAGGACTACTGAAATGATAAAAATAATCTGGGAGCTCTAAGTTGCCATTCACTATTTGGCATTTGCATTTCTGTCATAAACACAGGCCAAGCAGGCTTAATCACATCCATGTTTGATTGCTACATCTCACAGATCCAGTAGCCGTCACACAGATGTTAATAGGAGATTTTCTGCAGCAGGCCTTAACACAGGCAGAGGAAAATCTTCAGAATTTGGCCCGTTGATTCCTTCTGTTTGGTAACAGCTTCCTAGGTTTCTCTTCAAAACTTCCAGCCTTGTTTTCCATTTATTTACACAAGAATTGAATCACCAAGCTTTGCAAACATTTTGACTAAAGCTGGTTACACTGATAGTTTTTCTGGCATGATTTTTGTACGGACTAATCTGTTCTCACTTGCTTGGGCTAGCATGATCCCCAGGGACTGTTTTGCAGGTTGGGATCGGTGGATGTGCATTGTACTCGCCCAGCTCAGCTCCCCTGCCTTGGAATGCCTCTCCCCTGCAGCCAGTCTGAACAAGACCCTGGCTCCTGTGGGGAACAAGGATGTGAGCACAGCTATTACTGTGAGGTCTACTTGACAGGAAGAGTCCTCTTCTCCCATGGTTGGTCCCTCTGCAGTCCATGGAGAGCACACGGGACTGAGCAAGTGTCTTTGATCTTGTTTGTTTCTTAATCAAAGTAACAACAAGCAAGCCATGGTTGGGTTTTTGGAATTTCGGTTTCAGACATGTTGCTTGAAATGTCACGTAAGACACCTTCATTTCAAGTGAATTCATTAAAAAGTTATTGCACTCATGGCATTGACATCTTTTGGGTAGCATGGCAGGGTTGGTCTACAAATAAAACTGGAAAGGTCTCTCTACCCCATATGCCAAAAGGAATCACAGGATTCTTTTCAGGCCAGCCTAACCCTGAAGTTCTCCAGATAGTGTGTGGGACTCACAATAGCTAGATGTAGCCCCCTAATTATGGCACACTGCAGAGTGTGCTTAGAAGTTGATAGCAATATCTTAAGAGTCTTTCAGGCTTTCTTGGAAAATGTATCTTGCTAACTAGACATCTTTTAAGTAAGTTTTATTGGTGTCACTACTACACATAACTCTGCACTCAGGAATTGGAGCGAAAACCAGGATGCAAAAGGAAGTGAGTGTGCTGATGGTGTCCCTTAGCTAAAATAGCAGATGCATTATGCAGATCAGCTCCAAGAAGGGTAAACATGTGTCCAAAGTCACTGCTTCACCCTTGGCTGACTGAGGTCCTTAGGGGAATTCTCGTTTTGCCAGAGCGTATTTAGAGTCTCTGCAAGTTGCACATCATTTCCCAGGTGCCTCTTGTTTTCTAAAGTCCAGCTTGAGCCTTCATGTTCCAAATTGCCTCTTTCATAATCAGCTTTGGCAGACTGTGCTGCAGAAGTATTCTCTGTTTTTCGTGGACCCTCCACACAGGAAAAAAACCATTGCATTCCTGAAAAGAGACCGTAAATGGGAAGGATACTAGTGCAAGTATGGACGTGCATTATCAAGTATTGACAAATTTCTACTACTTTCTTTTTAGATGATAAATACATCTCTAGAAGGTCAATAAAATGACTAAACATCACATTACTGCCTTGAAGCATTGCAATATTCTTTTCCTCCACCTCTTCCTGTCTTTCTGAATAAGCTGCTTCCTGCCACCCCAGAACGGTCAGTGCCACCCCTTAGTTTACAGTTAGGAATACAGACACAAGGGAAGGCGAGGGGATGAAATATGGTGTCAAGTTTGTATCTGCTCACATTTCACACACTAAGGAGACAAGCCCCTTTGGCCAGTTGCCATGGGGAATTTTCTTCCAGAAGTAAATAACTCAGCACAGAAAGAACTCAGATTCATACTACCCCAGCTGCAGAATGTCATTAAGTCTCAAAGGATGCTATGTGCATTGTGTGAAAGGAATTTTGTAATCTGGCTATAACTGCAGTTGCAAAACTATGCTTGAGTTTAAACCTTTATTTTAAACTTTTAATTATTGGCTTGTTTCTTCTGTGCTGATTAAAGCACCCATTGTCTTATAAATAGTTTCTATTTTTAACCCATAAAAAGGTTGAGATTAGATGTTTCAATAGTGGATGAGTCGTTGATTTTGTTATGTGTTTTTTTTTTTTCTTCCTATGCCAACTGCACTCTAATCTCCATTTCCTAATTCACTTTTTAAGGATGCTTGAAAAGGGACTTAAATCTACTAAGGCACTCAAAATATCATGTAGATGGCTTTTTATTTTAAAGTGTCATTCATTACATGACTTTCTGACCCCAATAACCTTCACAAACTTGGGGGGGAGGGGTTGGGTTCTCCTTTTTCCCTTCTTTTTCCCTTCTTTTTCCCTTCTTTTTCCCTTCTTTTTCCCTTCTTTTTCCCTTCTTTTTCCCTTCTTTTTCCCTTTTCCTTTTTTTCCTTTTTTTTCCTTTTTCTTTTCCTTTTTCCTTTTTTTCCTTTTTTTTTTTCCCTTTTTTTTTTTCTTTTTTCCTTTTTTTTCCTTTTCCTTTTTTCCTTTTTTCTTTTTTCCTTTTTCCCTTTTTCCTTTTTTTTCCTTTTTTTTCCTTTTTTCCCTTTTTTCCTTTTTTTCCTTTTTTCCTTTTTTTCCTTTTTTTCCTTTTTTTCCTTTTCCTTTTTTTCCTTTTTTTCCTTTTTTTCCTTTTTTTTCCTTTTTTCTTTTTTCCTTTTTTTCCTTTTTTTCCTTTTTTTTCCTTTTTTCCTTTTTTTCCTTTTTTTCCCTTTTTTTCCTTTTTTTCCTTTTTTTCCTTTTTTTTCCTTTTTTTCCTTTTTTTCCTTTTTTTTCCTTTTTTTTCTTTTTTTTCTTTTTTTTCCTTTTTTTCCTTTTTTTCCTTTTTTTCCTTTTTCTTTTCCTTAAAATGTCAGAGAAGGGAAAGCACAGGCACCTCCCTTCCACTAGTAGTTAGCCAATTCTTTTTCAGTCTGAGTTACAGGAGTGTGGCATCCATTAAGTTGGTTCTGGTATACATGGGAGGAGACTCACACTGTAGCTTCATAGTACCAGAGGATAAAATAGTGATTCTTCTCTTTCGGTGGGTTTTCTTGTAGTGCTAGTACCCCAGCTCAGATTGGTGAAGAAATGGAGAAGATGTATGCTTTTAGCCCTGATTACAGATCAGCATTTGAAATAAAACCTGTTAGCTGGATAAAGCAAATACCTGCTAGAAAAAGACATTTTTGAAGTTGCCATTTAGTTGGTTTCTACATCTTTGGCATAGCATACAATAGCACAACTAACATTAGAGCTTTTCTTTAAGTATTTTGGTGGTTGTGTCTGTGGCCGTAGGTGCCACAAATTGCTTGGAGAAAGGTTGATGCCTGTGGAGCTGTGGTCATTAAACCGTGGGTGCATACAGTGCTTTGTATAAGTACATCGAGCAGCCCATGCAAGGACGTTTTGACTGAGGTGGTCTTTGAACCAAATGATCGCTAAGACTGTAGTGACTGCAGGGTGCCTGGATAGCAGCAGGGCAGGAGGTGTGTCTGCCGACCAAAGACCCAGAGACATGTACCCCCACGGCTCCCACAGACCTTCCTCTTTTCTTGCAGAGTAGTAAGGGCTTGCTGCCATATCTGCCTCAGATGGGTCATGTCAGAGGAACTGAGGCTTGGCTGCATTACATGCTCCCAAAGTCGTGTCCCCCACCTGTAATGACCTCTCATTAACAAAAAATTCAACCTAAGCTTTAAACTGCTTTGTACTTTGTGATCAGAGGGTAAAATTCAGGCCAGAGCCTGCCAGCTCCTAAGCATCCCCTGTGACAGTTGGTGGCTCTGTCAAACTTCCCTGCAACCCAAAGAAAGAGGGGTTAGAAATAAAAATACCACCTGGGTGGGACAGAGAGCATGCGTGTGTGTCTGTGTCATCGTCCATTAGCTCCTGAGCTGCAGTTTGGTGGAACGTGTACTGAGCTGTATGCCAGGAGACAGTACATCCTGCTCCCAGCTCTTTCCCCCAACTATTTTTGTGCTCTTCACAACTGTTATTAAGGAAGACCACAGAGTATTTTTACAGCATAAGCAGAAGAGGTCTATCCTACATTTTAGGGCTGTGATGTGTCAATAGCCCATGCCGAAATATAGGTATATGTAATGTCTTTACGTAATCTGAAGAATGTGCCCTGGGATAAAAAGGAATTTGGATGCCGTTAATGTTTTGTTCAATGTTTGATCAAACAGATTAGCTGGTCACTAGATTCCATCTCCTCTCCCTGTTTCATTTAAAATGCTTCCTATAAAGTTTTTAAAGAGCTGCACTTCTGGTAATAGAAGGACTAACTATGTTTCACTTTGGTTCTGGTGTGACGTGGGTTGCATGGGACATCCTAGACTGGGCACAAAGCCAAGGCTACTCCAGGTTCTTCTGCCTAGGCTAGTAGAGCCAAGCAAATGCAAACCTCCTGACCTCAGTGTGGTGCATCTGACTCTGTACTCGGGTCTCTACTCTCTTGAGAGTCTCTGCAATGTCATCTTTATTAAAGCTGACAAGCCAAAATGTTTCTTCTGCATCTAATTGCTATTAGTATAACACTAGACAGGAATACACTTGTAAAAATGACAAATTTTTAAGGACGCCTTTGCCCAAAATTTGAACCAATGTTATACAAGCCACTATCTGCTTGTTTTGCTTTCTGTAGAGCTTTATTCTTTACCCTTAAAATGCATGACTGTGTATATCGCTGATTTCAGCAAGATTTGTTGAACTGTAAAGTTAGCCGTTTCTATCCTGAGTTATTTCCTATGCACAATTATATGTTATAGCTAAATGAGAAGCCTCATATCCATTTTTGTATTCCAGTTAACAATATTTAGGGGGTTTGATGCCCAGTTTAGACCCTCTTGAAAACATTGAGTAACTTAATTTCCTAGACTCAAAATTTTTAAGCATTACATTTCATCAGGGAGATTAGGACCAGATGGTATAGGTGGGACAGTGCAGTTTGTAACTTATGAAGGAGACAGCTGAAAACAAGAGAGGTTACACAGAGTGCATGCTCAGTAGTGTGCTCCCAAGGATGGACTTGGGCGCTATAACCAGTTCTGCTCTGGAGTATTTCCGTGCCTGCATTTCATGCTGTGGAAGTCCCTCTATGGAAATCTCTTCATCTGTTTAGATCTGTGTGTCAGACCTATTGAAGATAGGCTGCTGCCTCCTTTTGAGAATGCAGTGGTCCAATTTCTCAAAATTTTTCATTGTAAATCCAAGATGATAATCAGAGTAAGTGACAAGAAAATTTGGCCTTTATTTTATTCCTCAATTTTTTCCTTGATCTCAGGCCCTTTTGAGTTGTACTCATTTTGTCCTGGAGATTACTGTCAACTGAAGCCCAAGGTTTTGAGGAAGAAAAACAAGGGGGGAAAAACAAGGAACTAAATAATTGCAGAGTTATTTGTGTATACTTTTAAAACATGGAGTAAGCATTAAGAAAAAGGAAGTTAATGACCTGTTTCTATGAGACGAGGCACACCATAGATTTTGAGGACTGGAGCTGAAGTGCCCCATAGCAGACAAAGTTGTTGTTGAAGACCCCTGCTTCCCCTTTTGATATTCACTCATCTCTTTTTAAGAGATTTTTCTGGACTCTCAATCTGGCAGCCAAGACAGAGTTAACAAAACAGAGTTAAAATTTCCACTTATATTTACGTAGGATAAAATTTTTGAATGTCAGGGCTGCGGGGGAAGACAGTGCTCAATGAGAGCCCTTGGGATAGGCAACTGTGGCCAGGGGCGGCAGAGGTGGCCACTGTGCCCGCAGCACTGCTGGCCCCACAGGGTTGGGCTGGGGTGTTTCACTCATGTCATTTAAAGTGAGTCAGACTGCTGTTGTGGTTAGTTGGCTGATCTGCTTCAGCTGTTGAGTATGTATGTGCAGATGAGTGTGTGTAAGTGGAATAAGTTAGGGAGCAACTGCAGCGCGGGTCAGCTGGCAGACCGTGTGTGCAGGGTGAGCGGTGTGGCTGGGCTGAGCAGCAGGTAGGGCTGAGAGCAGGCTGAGCAGCAGGGTGTCTGTTTAGCCTCCCAAGTTTACACAGGTGCATGTGGATGGAGAAGTTGTGTCCAAAACTTTCAGGTTCCTCTCTGACACTTTCTGTAATATGGGACAAATCCTGCTTCTTGTCATGCCTTGGTTTTCTTCTCTAAGGGAAAAATACTCTTGGAGATGTATGAATGAAAGGCTTGATCTGTGCCCCACGCCCTCCCCACGCAGTGGCATGGCTGGGGGCAAGGACCTCTTCCTCAGGAGGCAGACAGCTCTGCTTCATCCTAGAATCATAGAATCGTTTAGGTTGGAAAAGACCCCCAAGATCATCCAGTCCAACCATTAACCTACACTACCAAGTCCACACTAAACCAATCAAGGGTAGACTAGACTAAACCATGTCCCGAAGTGCCACATCCACCTGTTTTTTGAACACTTCCAAGGATGGTGACTCCACCACCTCTCTGGGCAGCCTGTTCCAATGCTTGACTACCCTTTCCGTGAAGAAATTTCTCCTAATTTCCAGCCTAAACCTCCCCTGGCGCAGCTTGAGCCCATTTCCTCTCATTCTATCACTAACTACATGGGAGAAGAGACCGACACCCACCTCAGTACAATCTCCTTTCAGGTAGTTGTAGAGAGCGGTAAGCTCTCCCCTCAGCCTCCTCTTCTCCAGGCTAAACAATCCCAGTTCCCTCAGCCGCTCCTCAGAAGGCCTGTGCTCCAGACCCTTCACCAGCTTTGTTGCCCTTCTCTGAACATGCTCCAGCACCTCCATGTCTTTCTTGTATTGAGGGGCCCAAAACTGGACACAGGATTCGAGGTGTGGCCTCACCAGCGCCGAGTACAGGGGAACAATCACCTCCCTGCTCCTGCTGGCCACACTATTCCTGATACAAGCCAGGATGCTGTTGGCCTTCTTGGCCACCTGGGCACACTGCTGGCTCATGTTCAGCCGGCTATCTACTAACACCCCCAGGTCCTTTTCAGCCAGGCAGCTTTCCAGCCACTCTTCCCCAAGCCTGTAACATTGCATGGGGTTGTTGTGACCCAAGTGCAGGACCTGGCACTTGGCCTTGTTAAACCTCATACAGTTGGCCTCGGCCCATCGATCCAGCCTGCCCAGGTCCCTCTGCAGGGCCATCCTACCCTCCAGCAGATCGACACTCCCGCCCAACTTGGTGTCATCTGCAAACTTACTGAGGGTGAACTCAATCCCCTCATCCAGATCATCAATAAAGATATTAAACAAGGCTGGCCCCAAAACTGAGCCCTGGGGAACACCACTCGTGACCGGCTGCCAACTGGACTTAACTCCATTCACCACAACTCTCTGGGCTCGGCCACCCAACCAGTTTTTTACCCAGTGAAGACTACGCCCGTCCAAGCCATGAGCTGCCAGCTTCCCAAGGAGAATATTACGGGAGATGGTGTCAAAAGCTTTGCTAAAGTCCAGGTAAATGACATCCACAGCCTTCCCATCATCTACCAGGCAGGTCACCAGGTCATAAAAGGAGATCAGGTTGGTCAAGCAGGACCTGCCTTTCATGAACCCGCCCTGGCTGGGCCTGATCCCCTGGTTGACCTGCACTTGCCTTTTGAGTTCACTCAAGATGAACCTCTCCATAATCTTTCCTGTCACTGAGGTCAGGCTGACAGGCCTGTAGTTCCCCGGGTCCTCCTTCTGGCCCTTCTTGTAGATGGGCGTCACATTGGCAAGCCTCCAGTCATCAGGGACCTCCCCTGTTAACCAGGACTGCTGATAGATGATGGAAAGTGGCTTGGCAAGCTCCTCTGCCAGCTCCCTCAGTACTCTCGGGTGGATCCCATCTGGCCCCATAGACTTGTGAGCATCCAGGTGGCGTAGCAGGTCGTTAACTGCTTCCTCCTGGACTATGAGGGCTCCATTCTGGTCCCCATCCCTATCCTCTAGCTCAGGGGCCTGAGTGCCCTGGGGATGACCGGTCTGGCTGTTAAACACAGAGGCAAAGAAGGCGTTAAATACCTCAGCCTTTTCCTTGTCCTCGGTGACAGTGTTCCCCCCCACATCCAGCAAGGGATGGAGATCCTCTCTCCACCCCTTACACAGCAGTAGGAACAGCAAATCCCAGTCTCTGCTGCTTTCCTTTCCAGGCCCACCTTTTTCCCTTCCTTGCAGCAGGAGCGAGCCTCAGTCTCTCAGCAGAAACTTGACCTGCAGCCTTGCCAGGTTTCCCTTTTCTTCCCTCCATCACCTGCCTGATGCCACTGCCAGTCTCCTGTCATCCTCACAGGGAGAATGAGTTATTTTGTCTTCCCTGAAGCAGCAGATTTGGATTTTGCCTAGGCACCCATAATGGTAGCTCTGGCTCTGCTCCTGTCCTAGGTGAGCTGCAGGACTCCCACAACAGCCAAGATGAGGCTCCCCATGCAGTGCCAGCACTATGGGTGGACTGGAGGAGACAAGTCAGCATGGGAATGAGGAGAGCTGCTTGTGCATTGCTAGGAAAGGTCCTGACTATGGCAGGGTACAGTGTCTAAGTAGCCCGTGGAGAAAGCGTCATCTGCCAGAAGATCCTCTGTGTGGTCTTGTGCCTATGCAGAGTCCAGAGTGCAGGGATGGGGTTTAACACTGATTTTTGCTGCCTTGGGTTGGACTGTCTGTCCGTCACTCCTTGCAGTCTCCACTGACAGTTTTGGGTAGGATGCCTTGAAATAGGTGTTGTCAACAAGAGGGGACGTGTCTAATACTATTACTGCACCGTTAGATCCACTGAGCAATGGTAGAGATTTTTCTTCAGTTGAAAAAAGTCAGCGCTAATTTAGGTAGTTCTTACGTGTTAGCATTACTCAGAATATGTTTAACTGAATGTCATGACACTGATTTTTTTTTTTCCCCCCTCCACCAGGTTTTCTCTTTCACGGATGTGAAACTTTTAGTTGTCCCTTGCCACAGGGCTATTCAAAGTTGTTAGATTACCATTGTAAGTAAGGATTTTTGATGTGATGCCTCAACATGGATTTGACAACATCCAAAGACTTTGGATTGTGTGTAACACTTATCACAAGAGGCTTATTATGATGGTTGGGAAAGAAAGTGTGGTGGTGTTGACTTGCTTTTCCTGCACCTCAGGATTTAAAGGAACTGGAAATGGGCTGTGTGGATTTTGTATAACAAGTTAATGTTTTAAACATTTCTCTGTTTGTCTGGAATGTGAGCTACCAGTACTTTTGTTATTGTTGCTCTTGTAAAGTTACAGGCAAGTGTTTCTTTATGAAGTGACACCCTTAAAAAACCTCTGCTGGTTTGAAAGGTTTTGCTGAATCTTGTTTTTGCTCTCTCTTTTTTTTTTACCTCCCCCCCACCCCCCCGCCCCCCCCCAATGCACTTCCTCTCCAGGGCAAAGAGAGATTACAGAAAATTATTCCATGATAATAGGTCTAGAAATGGCAAATTATGATAATGAAAGAACACAAATGGGATCTTTGATTAGGATTGCTCTGACAGGTTGTAATTTTTGTGTGCCCATCTTTACACAGACATTTTGTCCAGTAGGGTGCCTTTTTCATCTAGCATGCTGGTCTCTTCAGTGAGTGCCAGACCTCTGAAAACTACCCTGTTTTTCACTCTGTAAGGACACGCAAGTCCTAAGGAGATCAAATTTTAGGGAATGTTTTCATTCCTTTTGCTTGTGAAGAAGTTAGTCTATTGCGTGGGTGCTTTTAACTCTTTGCCCTGGCAGTGTGTCCCACGAGCAGCAGCCTGGGTGGCTCAGCCTTCTGCACAGCCTTACCTTCATGATGGGCAGGCACGGGCAGGGGGAAGGAGAGGAAGCTGATCCCATTCTCAGGATCTTATTATGACTTTTGCTTTTTAAATTTCTGATGGTGCCAGCAGAAGGATTTTAAGTGAGGGTGTTGGACTTGCTTGAGGTATTTCTTTCTGTAAAATGTAAAAACCTACAAACTAGTCTGTCCTTGTCGTTGCTGTTGTAAGGGCTGCCCGTCCAAATATGGGGAATGTTGGTTAGGGTGGCTAGAAGATCTGGCTTCTGAAAATGTTTCTGAAGCTAGGGAGCCAAGTTTTGTCCTGGGATACACCCACGTAACCACATTTAACTACAGCATCAGTGCTGCAGGAGTGGGGAGCCTGCAAGCGGCAGGTCCGCCTCAGTGGGGGACGGCAGAGTGGGGCAGAGGAGGTGGGGAGCCCAAAGCATCTTTTCTCCCAGCCACCCACTTTCCCAACAGGGCTGTGAGATTTTTCCACCTTGTCTTCCAAAAAGTCCGGTGGTAAACGGGGCAATATTCCCGAATATGCGCATGCCTGCTAAAAATATTGCGAAACATACAAGAGGTGTCCAGGTGATCTGGGCAGCGTCACCAACACGCTTTGGAGAATGAGCTTGTGGAGAACGAAAGCAGGGTGCTGGCTCTCTTAACAAGACTGAATTTGTTTCTCCGTAGCCCTTTGAAATCCTTCTGGGCAGAGGCTTTTAATTGCGACGTGCTTAGGAGGAAATTTAAAACAACTTATGGTTAGGCTACATTATAGGTTCAAACAGGAGATGTATCAAATACCTGGAAGGGAAAGTATGACTATTTTGGTTTGCAGGGCAGCCTAGATTTCACAGAGAAATGCCGTTTCAAAGCTCTAAGGCAGACACAACAGTTTTCCTGAAATAATACCAGCAGTAATCCCTTCAAACATCCCCAAGTGTATTGGCTTACGTATGTTTTAAAATTCTTTCTCCATTTTGTTATAAAAACTTGCATATTTCTCTCCCCTTCACCGTATGAAAATCTTCTAAGAATTTTTTATGAGCTTTTGTAGACTTCAGAATAAGCTCTCCTTCCCCTCCCCTTCCTTACTTTCTAATCCAATTTAGTCAGATAGTTACTTCAAATCCCTTGGAGGCCTGTAGTTTGTTCATTCTCCCACAGTGCTGAGATTTCCCTCCAGCCCAGCTGGCAGGAGTTTTTAGAAATAACAATATCTCAGGGGGAAGGAGCTGAAGATTGAATGGGGTCTTTTGTCCAGGTCTCTATGAAGCCAGATTAATTATGCATTGCAGAACACAGTTTAAAGCTCTGAATTAGGTCCTCATTGCAATGAAAGGAGAGCACAGGCTTGAAAACCGAAAGAATTCCCATTTCCATCAGAGGGACAGACATATAATGACTGAAAGCAGGAAGAATTTTTGAAAATTGCAATTAAACAGTATTTTGTATTTACCACTCAGTAGCAGTTGTCTTAAGCATTTACAAAAGTGATTCTTTGACATTTTTTCACATGATTACTCCATAGGTGGCTGAACTTTGAGGATTTTCAAGTCTTTTCTGTGTTACTAGGCTACTCTTGAAAGTACTTGTACTTTGATGAATGAAAGCGGGTTTTTTTGGCCAGCACTTACCTGAATAGAGGTCTTTACAACCTCAGCAGTACAATTAGCAGTTGGTCAGATGATACTGATGGTACAGGAAAAAAGCAAATGGTTTTCTCCTTTACTTCTGAGCATTTTCTAAAGCTGACCCAGTGTGATGTGCAATAACAACATTTTTCTTGGTTTCCTAGTGCACTTTAATTCCAGTTTGAGGAAAGTAGAACTCTTTCATGGATAATAACTCCATAACATTATACAGTTGCCAAATAAAAAGTTGTCCACAGGCTTTTGTATTCATAAGGGCACTTTCTGTCAGGGTGGGGGATTGTGTTTTGGGTAGAGGATTGGGGTCAAAAGAGGGATAAAGATAAAGAAAAGGTTAGCTATGAAACCTCTTACATTAGAAATCCTTAGTACTCTCAGATATGACCAAACTGGGATACATTGAGTGTGAGCAAAAAAACCTGATTACTTTCCTTTTTATCATCTTCTTGAAATCCAATATATGGATTTCTGTAATCTGTAAAATATTGACCTCTGCAGTTCAACTAATTTTAATTAAAAATTATAATCTGTAAACATCCAAAGAGGTAGCCAAATGCATACTTAGAAGGATAGCAGCGTTTTGGGGTTGTGTAAATCATTTACTGAATCATGCTAGAAAACCTGCAAGTAGGAACTTAGTGTAGAAGTAATTTGATATGAATATTATGCAGGAGGAGCATTTTCTACAGAGCAAACGCATATATTAGGTCATAGCACTCTAATGTTCAGCGTTATGTGGCGAACATAAGCATTGTCTGTTAGCTGCAATCTGTCCAGCTGTCTGTTGTACTGTGAAAAAATAGCAAGTTCCTTGTTCTTAACCTGAGCACAACTGGAATGACTCTGGTAACATTCGTGAGGCTGGCACAACTCTGTGGGCTTTAGTTGTCCTGCTCCCAGCCATGTCAGTTCTGAGGGTTCTTTGAGCTAACTGTGGAAATTAATAATGTGTTTGGTCAACATTTGAGGCACAATGTTTGTCCTAGATTGTCTCCACATTGCTCCTCTGGAAGCACAAAGAATTCATTGAGAGCTATGTTGCACAAAAGCAATTGCTGCTGGCAGGGAGTGGAGGAATGGGCACCTTTGGCAATGTTCTCCTACGGTTTGCCCTAAAGAGGGCACAGCGTCAGAGTGAACGTGCTTGTGTAATATCAGTTCCTAACTAGTGTGCAGTTATGGAGAAGCTACCTCCAACTGGCCTAATTTGGAGTCACCCTGTGTTGCTGTTTTATGATGTCAGGACGGGGCTGGTTGAGAAGCAGTGAGAAGTGCACTGTAACCTCTTGCTAAGGCACATCCAAGGCCAGTTTACTGTGTACCTCTGCTTCTCTTTGACCCTTCAGCTTTGGGTCTGCTTTGCTCTTTTGCAACCAGAGGCGAAGAGCCTTGTTTTTCTTCTCTCCATGCTTGTCCTGGAATGAAGCAGCTGGAGTAATTAGTACTTCCCAAGTCTTTTCCAAAACTCAAATTGAAATAAGGTTTCCGAGATTTGAAAGAAATGTGAGTGCTTCCTATCGTCATTTCATTTGCAAGCATCTATGCCCGGGAAGGGTGGAAATAGCTCCCACTGACTCGAAGTGCTTGATGATTAAAGGCTCCAGAGGAGTTCATGCCAGGGCTGGAAATACCCATGTCACCAGGTCCACAGCAGGGGTCTAGCTCTTAATATCTGCCATCTGAACCTTCTCATCGGTAGCTTTTGGACCACACACCATCTCTGTCCAGGCGGTCTCTAGGAAATATGAACAAAACTCAGGTTTCTCTGATAACTTGCAGAGTATCAGTAGGGCTCACCACACTAGTTACAATGCTGTTCACAAGTGATCTTTTCCATGTCACTGCTCTTGAAATGAAAACAAAAAGTTGTTTTTAAGGTAAGAATGCATGGACAGCTAGAGCTGTCCAGAGCCTTTCCTCACAAAACATCTTCTGTTAGAAAGCTGAACAGATGAAGCAGACTGTACTGCAGTGTCAGCTTTGATCTGCCAATACAGGCAAAAAAGGTTTGCTGAGGAAATGTGCCTCTCTTTATGGAAACCCTTTTAATTGTCTGCAACACTGCCTGCCTTGCACCAGTCTGCTTGGGAGCTGCTGTAGTTAAGGACCTGGGAGCCTTGCTTGGAGCCCGGAGGTCTCTGGGCTTCCAGATCTGCGTTGGTGAGTCTGCAGGCTTGGGCTCAGCTTTTTGGGGCTCCAGGATAGCTGGGTTCCCAGCTGCTGGGCTGAGAGTAAAAGAAAGGATTTCACAGACTTGCAGAAGCATGCACTACTTGGTGAATCTCAGTTTGAAAGTCGTACATGAGGGAAGCATTTCCATTAAAATAAAAATAAATTAATTAATCCTCCTGCCTTGAACATACAGTTAATACAGACTGTGAAGATAATGGAGTTAATGCCAGGGCTGAGAGTATTGCATCAGCTTTTTACCTCTGGATGTCCATTGTCTGAACATTTTGGACAATCCTGTCAAAAACATTATAGTAATGATATATGTTTAACCCATTTCCTGCTCAAACTTCAGCTCTTCCATTTGGAGAAGTTTTGAGTTTCTCCAGCAGAAGATGAGACATTTTTTAGGGTCTTAAAAGTGTTACTTTTATTAAATTAACTATTCACTTTTGAAAATACTATCTAGTTTGAAGTAATTTTGAAATATATTCTTCTCATTGTCCAATTAAAAAAAAAAAAAGAAAAACTAAGTAGAAAAACCCCTCTAATATCTGAAAGCGATCATTGTAAATACTTAATATTGGTACTGTTAATATAAAGTTGAAGACAAGAATTCTGTATGTTAAAATTACATGAACTTCAAAGCAGCAAACCAGCATTGTCATGGTGCCTGATACATGGTTGTCTCTGCTAGTGGGAGATAAGGAAAGTTTTTAATGATAGTTTGTTTTTTCTCTTCTTTCTAAGTGGGCCTCGGAGGCATTTTCCTTAGCCGTATAGGGACAGTTTCACGTGAGCTAAAAATGCCTAGCTTTGTCTAGATTCACTATAAAATCCTGGACCTTCAACACTTGAAAATCCAATGTGTCCTTATATGTGGACGTAGGGGCTGAGCTGCAGTGTTCAGCAGTTTTGGCCCAAGTAACCCTTGTCTCTTAGCTGGAGTATTTGCTTTCATGTCAAGAACCGTGGTGTTGCTGCTCAAACCTTTTTTTTTTTTTTCCACTGTGAGATTTTTATGCATATTGCGCTTACTGAACTAGTTTAGTTTCTAAGTTCTGCATATGTGCAGTTGTAAAGAAATCAAATATTACAGCTGGAAACTGTGAGATCAGCCTTGTTGCTGCCCTGGCCTCCCATTTACCGTGAAAACAAACACAGCTCTCTTGTCATGTCTGCCAGCAGGAAGGGGGTGGGGAGGCAGCCAGAGAGGCAGGGGAAAGTTTTTTCTTCAAAAAGGAAGAAGGTCAACTATTTTGGGAAACTAAAACCACTCAGCAATTAGAAGAATTCTTTTCTCTCTCCTTAGTGATTAGAGAAGTCTGCAGGCAAGCAGTAATTGCTGCAAACAGTCAAGCCGTGCAGATGGACGAGAGGTAAATGCATTTCTTTGCCTTTGCAGAAACATGTCTTTGCAGAAGATGAAGTGGATAACGCAACGTATTTTGCTGTGCCAACAGTTAAACTATAAGACAGAGTCTATAAATCTCTGCACTGGATAAGTCGGTTCTTCAGGTACTGTTAGTCAGCTGATGTGCTCAAGGCAGGGACTGCGTGACTGATTTCCACCCGCTGCTTCTGATGTCTCTGTGGGTCTTACTGTGTTTCTTAAGGCTGCATCCACCTAGGACAGGGAAAGAAATAGATCTTGGAGAAATTCCTACTCAAAAGATGCCAAAACAATGAAAAATTGATTCAAACCGTAAAAAAAAAAAAAAAAAAAAAAAAAATTCCAAAGCTGGGAAATTCCTTATTTGCCTGAAGAAACTGCAGAATAATTGGTTAATGCAGCTTTATTGTGGGGTCCTCAGGCTAGCCCTGCACCTCCTGCCAGGAGTTCAGGTGTCTCTGCACTTTTCTGGCAAGCAGACCCTTAGAGGAGTCCATACAGAAAAATACAGACATGTTCCTCATGACTCTCCTCATGACTCCCATGACCCCACACTTCATGTGTTTTTGAGTCCCCTTAATTTCTTTAGGTTTCACTTCATGCCAATCCATAGTTAGAAAATTCTAGTACAGCGTAGGATCTGAAAAGTGTATTTTTCAAATGACCTATTAAAGTAATCTGGTCTTCTGTTCTGCTAATGGGTTTTCATGCAATGAAGATTCCCTTGTATTTTTTAAGACATTATTCCAAAGCCTGATACTTTTTGTTCAAGAAATTCTTTTTCTCAATAGATGCATTACTTTTTTGTGTCTACAGCTATAATTTGTTCCCTCCATTCTTTGTGTTTATATTGCAAATACTAACAGATTGCTGTTTACAGTCCTTTCTCTGAGCTCTTAGATGTGCTATAAATGTGTTTATACAGAAAATGAAATAATAATCTATTACAAAGCATTGCTCAGCTCAGAAACTTCCCTAGTTTTCATCATATGGTTCTGGTAATCTGATGCTCAACTGACTGTAGTATTCCATGTAGGATCATATGGGAACTGTATAAAATTGGACCGTTAAAATGTCCAGTCTGCACTATCTCAAGATGCATATGTGCGTGCAACACAAAGTTGTATTGATCTTTGCAGCTGTGTTGCAAGCTGTTTTATAATTGGCTGTCTGCAATCACTCCTAGGTGTCTTTTGTTCTTCATTCCTTCATTTTTTTCATCTGATTGTGGACATACATGAGGATGTCTTCTTCCAGATGGATTCAACTGTTTGTGTAGTCTTCTAGTGGCCCTGCCTCTTTTTTGTTCAGTAGTGTCTGTGGAAAGCACAAGTTTCCACTTCTCCCACATCCTTCAGGAAGAACTATTGTACTGTAACGCAGAAGTAATTTGGCTGTCTTTCTGTGCTTTCAGCAAGGGTTTAGCCAAAATACCTAGGAAGGAGGATCAAATAATGCTGTTCAATATACCTATCTTGTGGTTGCCAGAAGTGGGTGTCTCAGTGTAGATGTGTCCTGGGAGGCACCTTGAGTCCACAACACCGGTAGGGAGTTCATAGCCTTTTCTTTGTCTTAACTGGAGCTCCTCCCGCAGCATTTGCAATTTTCTCAGCCACTGGAGCAACTGTTTCCTTTCTCTGTCATGAAGATAAAATAATTCCTACTCAAAATGTGCTCTAATTGAGATTTGTGCTGCCCTTTCCATTTGCTTGCAATACTGTACCTGTTCACTGGCTCTACAGGCAGTGAATGCTGTATTCAGAGAGGAACGTGGGGAGGAATGGCCAGCAAGAGTCCTGAAAGTACGATCCTTCCCTGGTGTTGGGTGTGCACAGCCTTCTCAGGCCCTGTCTGCAATAGCCTTTTCTTCCCAAAATTCCCACTGTTATTACCACCATTTCTGTTTCAGACATGGTGTTAAGTGAAAAAGTTCTTTGGCTACTCATGATTTTATTACAGCTTTTCCAGCCTTTTCACAGCAAGTTGTGACAATATGTGCAGCACTGTTGTGTTAAAAGTTATTTTTATGTTTTATTATTTTCATTAAGTATTTTAAATATATGCCATACTAGATAATATAAAATAATATGATTTTTTAACATAATTTTTTTTTAGCCAATAGTGGCATAGAATGGAAGGGAAAAAAATATTTGGGAGATCTGGTGTGTCCAGCATCTGAGATAGCTGTTTCATTTCTGTCAGGTCTTTTTGAGACCACATATCCTTGTTACAGAGATTTAAAATACTTTGAATGCTAAGGGAGGGAGGAGGGGGAGATTTTGGCCAACAGTCAGATAGTTGTCTCAAGTCTTTAATCTGATAATACTTGTGCCTCTCCTGCACTGATCACAAGATCATTAGATTATGTAGGAAGACAGTGAGGCCAATACTAGACATAAAATTCTCTGTCACATGTTGAGATTACTATCCGTTTGTTAGCTCCTACATCATTAGCTTAAATTGCCAGTTCATTAGGATGCATAATTATTCCGCTTTGAGTTCATTCTCTTATTTTTCTGATGGGACTGCCACTAGGCAGGAGTACTACTGGAAGGTCTTGGAGCAGATCCAGCCAAAGGTTAAAAAATGGCTATTACTATAATCTAAAACATTTATTCTTTCATTGCTCATCTTCTCTTCTCAGGTGTCATCCCATGAATGCAGTATGACACATCAAAAAAACCCCAGTGAACCCCTCCAACAAATATTTGATCAAAGTCGGTACATGATTCATGAGGCACTTTTCTGCCAGTGTATGGACATGTTGGTTTTGTCCTGTTTATTAACAACTACTTGGAATCTTATAAACTTCTCTAATATTGCTCTTCTTCAGTATTTACTTTGGAGACCTCAGATTTTCCTTTATTTGAGATGCTATAAACAATGTAATTTCATGAATCACTATGCCATAGGGACTGGTATAGTTAATGTTTTTAATAGAAGTCACTGGCATCCATAAGTTGTTTCTCACTAATGGGTGGAGATTTTGTGTGGGTTTTCTCACCATAGCCTAGGAAAGTCCATGGTGTAAGTCAAAGATAGCCCAATCCAAAGGGGATGTCAATCAGTAAAGGTAAAATGCATTTCACCTACACTTAATGGTCTAAATTTGGCTTTAGAGGCACATGAATCATTTACCTTTTTTTTTTTAACATTAATAGAGAAGGGCCTATGTCCAGAGGATGATTCATCTGAACTATATAAACTACCTAAAATTAGGATGAGATGATTGGTCTCTGGTAGTCCCTAATTTACACTGTTGAATAGTGTGCAGGAATCCTAGATGAGGTTTAGAGGAGGCACTCAACTTTTACACAGGTAAAAGCAGATAGGATGAATCTTGCCAACAAAGTCAGCCATAGCATTCAAACAACTGTAAACTCTACTACTTCAAGTACCTTCTCACACTCTAAAATGGAGTGAGATTCAAAGAGCAAGGAACTGACATACACCACTGAAATGCTTTTTGGTACATATTTCTGAGAAATATGGAGGGGATTTAATGAAAGTATGGTCCTGAATGAAAAAGGACTCTTCTCTATTCAACGTAAGCACAAACACAACAGTACATTGTAATGTATTGACTAGTTGCACAAAATTAATGTGATTAACTTGGAATGTAAAACGGGTCACAAAACTTGTGATAGTTCTGTATTGCTACTTTCTGAGTGTGCAGAAGCTTCAATTTAGAAGACATTCTAGCGAAAATCTTCTGTTTCAGAAAGCAGGACTGAGACTTTACCAGGGAATAATGAGAGTTTGCCACGCTCTGTTCTGATGAAAATCCTTGTAGTGAGCCTTAACATGATGGTGCCAAGAAACTGAGTGGAGCAAACTGGTGAAAATAGCTATTTTCACTACAGTGCTTTCCACAAGTCACCCAGCGTTCCTAAATCCATTGTGTATTTTGGCTGTAAGGCAAAAAGTCTGTGTTTTCTGAAATTGAGGTTGGACCTTATGAACAGGTTGTAATCACATTTTGAAGATTAGATACTAAAATAAGTTCTCTTCCTTCAGTAATGATTTTGAAAAGTGTCCAGGTTCCTATACCTTTATGACTGCTGCTGAAGTCAACAGTACTAATCAGAAAATGGTTTATTGCAAAGGGTTCATTTCAGGACAGGGTTTTTCACTCTGGTTTATATGGTCATAACTTGCTTTCATACTCATGTCAGCATCTAAATTGGTTAATTTCTGTTTTCCATAGTAATGTATTAAAAGCACGGGTGGTCTCATTCTCTTCTCACTCCAGATCAATACTGAAGAGACTTCTGTTTGGTAGTAGTGTCAACACCACTAGGCCCAGGTACATTATTATATGCTTTGTTTAAATTCAGGCTAATTCAAGCATACCAGGCAAGTTTTCAAGTATTAGCTAACATTGTATTATAACTCTTGCAGCTAATCATCAATTTATTCAAAACGTACTCCAGAACTGGCAGTTAGGACTTGAAGAATTTGTTGATGCTTTCCAGCATACACATTAACTGTGTTTGTGTGTTTTCTTTTGGTTTGCAAAGCCAACAAAATCTTTAGCAAATTGCTGTTTTGTGTAGATTCGTAGGCAATTGGCATTATTTTACAAGGCATGTGCAACATAATATGAGTCATTAAGATTTAGAAGTTTAATACGCTGGAGAGAGAAAGAAAGCAAATTATATAAACCCTCACAGCAATAAATATTTTATTTTGCTTATGTTGTGATATTCAATGACCGTAAGCCATACAAATCAGAATTTCTACTCTTTGCTTATGCAGCTGCTGCTTTTACATGTTTCATTCACAATGCATGGAGCAGCAAGCTGACACTTGCCATGTTTTCTATTAATTTTTTTCAGAGATCTAGCTTGGGATGACATAGTGTATGAACCATGTTTGAATCTGTGAACCATGTTTGATTTCTGTAGGCATAGGTCCAACACCAGTATATCTCCATGCTGTTTTGATCTGAAAAAATTCAAAGCATTTTAAAAAGAGCTTGGTACTGTTAGCCTTATTTTATAGTTATAAAAACAGAAGCAGGTCTTGTATAGCTTTCTGTCCTATGGTCAGTTAAGCAGTATTGCCTGGATTTCACCGGGAGCTCATGGAAGTAGTACTCACAAGGTTTTGAAATGGTTGTAGGATTTGAGGTCTGAGTGACTGTAGGCAGTTCTTGTTTTGTTTTGTTTCATTTTTAAGGTATTTCTTATAACTAGGAACTTGAACCTGCAGCACTTGAGTTCTGTTGCTGATTCTTTCATTGACTTGGGACGACAGTCAACTTTTCTATGCCTCAGAGAGGTATACTTAATCTCAGTTAGCTTCACTGCAAGAATTAACTGATGTTTGGAGTAGCTAAAATAAAGTGAAGAGAATCTTGATTAAGGCTTATCCTTTTGTGTTTAATAGTAATTTTAAGAGTTCTTTTTATTGAAACAAAGGGTGGCTTTCCTCCATGTATACATCTTGAGGCTTGTTAGACCACAAATTAATAGAACAAAAGTCCTTGTGAGCTTTGTCTAACTAAGAATTGAAGACCAAATTAAAGATAAATAGTGCCTGACAACTTTCTATTCCCTTCTTTCTAGGAATCATCATTTTTAACTCTAAAGGAAACTAGTAGGGACAAATAAACAAACAAAATCCCTGAAATTTAAGATAAAATAGTTGAAGAAAAAATTCCTCCTAAATCGTAGAATCATAGAATCATAGAATGCTTTGGGTTGGAAGGGACTTTCAGAGGTCATCTAGCCCAACCCCCCCGCAGTGAGCAGGGACAGCTTTAACTAGATCAGGATGCTCAGAGCCCCACCCAACCTCACCTTGAATGTTGCCAGGGATGGGGCCTCTACCACCTCTCTGGGCAACCTGTTCCAGTGCTTGACCATCCTCATTGTAAAAAACTTCTTTCTAATGTCTAGTTTAAATCTATTCTTCTTTAGTTTAAATCCGTTATTCCTTGTCCTGTCACAACAGGCCTTGCTAAAAAGATTCTCCCCATCTTTCCTATAGGCCCCCTTTAAGTACTGGAAGGTCGCAATAAGGTCTTCTCGCAGCCTTCTCTTCTCTAGGCTGAACAATCCCAACTCTCTCAGCCTGGCCTCATAGGAGAGGTGTTCCAGCCCTCGGATCATTTTGGTGGCCCTCTTCTGGACCCGCTCCAGCAGGTCCATGTCCTTCTTGTGCTGAGGGCCCCAGAGCTGGACACAGTACTCCAGATGAGGTCTTACCGGAGCAGAGTAGAGAGGCAGAATCACCTCCTTTGCCTGCTGGCCACGCTTCTTTTGATGCAGCCCAGGATACCGTTGGCTTTCTGGGCTGCAATTGCACATTGCTGGCTCATGTCCAGCTTTTCATCCACCAGTACCCCCAAGTCCTTCTCCGCAGGGCTGCTCTCAATCCCTTCGTCCCCCAACCTGTACTGTATTGGGGGTTGCCCCGTCCCAGGTGCAGGACCTTGCACTTGGCCTTGTTGAACCTCATGAGGTTCACACAGGCCCACCTCTCCAGCTTGTCCAGCTCCCTCTGGATGACATCTCGTCCTCCTGGTGTGTCAGCGGCACCACTCAGCTTGGTGTCGTCTGCAAACTTGCTGAGGGTGCACTCGATCCCACTGTCTATGTCATTGATGAAGATGTTAAACAGCACCAGTCCCAGTACGGACCCCTGAGGGACCCCACTTGTCACCAGTCTCCATGTGGACATCGAGCCATTGACCACATTGTAAGGTAATTAAGTTATATAAAATTTAACTGCGTCTGAAAGAATAATAAAACTTTCTGTTGCTGTTTTAGAAATAACTTTTATATTCTTCATCTTTCATCTCTTTTATTTCAACACACATGATGAAATACATTGAGATTTACATATGGATATTTTATCTGTCAATCTATCTAATTGTTCTTTGAAGATTTCGATCAGTACACTTTTCCAGTACCTTGTAAATCATTACTTTAACATTAAACACATCTTTCCCAGCTATCCTTACTCCAAGCATCTGTCTTGAAGTCTGCTGAAAGAAATGGGAATCCTTTGACTGACTGTCATGGATCAAACCTCCCAAAGATATTTGGGCCTAAATTTCCTATTTACTTAGACACAAAGATATGAATCAAATTTCACTCTTTAAAGAATGAGTTGTTTGTTAACTATACTTGCAACTATACTGGAAACAGAATTATAAGGAAACACAGTTTAATAGTGTTTAGAGTCTAAGCCTGTATTTTGATGAGATATTTGATAAGGGCATTTTATACTAATTCTGACTCTTATTGCAATTTTATTTTTTTAAGTTTTAGTTCTTCTATTTGAGTTTTACCAAGGAAGCAGATTGCTGTTATTTACATGCTGAAATACCTTGACTAATATTTACACATTCATATATGGCATAAAAACCTTGAATATAGATTGAAAGAGAGAGCTGTCCTGCATGATTTCCTCTTCATGCACTCTAATTTAGGTACCTTAAATAATTACATGCTCTTATCTATGTGCCTAATTGATTTTAATGATATCAAAGTGGCAGAGTGACAGCAAATTAAATTCCTCACTCAACAAGTCATCCAATAATTAGTTCAGTGAAAAGTTGCAGAATTTTCTGAAAAGTGCCTCAAATGATTCCATCAGGAGTAAGCACATTTCTGGGAGGCAGATTGCTCTGAAATTTAGGTCTTTACTCTCAAACTGAGGTCAGAAAAGCTATTCTGTCAATACTACAATGTGATGAATATACTTTTGATCATAAATCCAGTGTTTCTTTCCACTTACCAAAGAAATGAGGACTTTTCAAATTATGAGCAAGGAAAACCAGCCTGTTTCAGAGGCGCAGGAGGGGCAAAACTGTATGTGTCCTCCTTTATTTTTCTTTTTCTCTGGCAAAAACCAGTGAAGAGGTTTAGGGAAGAGAATAGTCTCCTTAAGAAATGAGCAGAGATTGTTGTGATGGAGGGAGGGAGGGAGAAGAGATTCAGGGAAAGCACAAAGTGCTGCCATTGGAGAGGGCTGAGACAGCTGAATCAGGGTGATACAGACTTTTCATTATCAGAAACAATTACTTCGGCAAGAACAGCATGGGACTTCATGAAATGTTTTTGAACTCGGATTCCTGATAGGAGTGCATTACATAACTTGTGCTTTGTGAATGCTGGCAACCAGCAACCTACAGAAAGACACAGCCAGAAGCAATGTGCTCAGCTGCTTGCTTTTTTTTTTAAAAAAAAAAAAATATATCTGGGCCAAGTATTAAAGAGACAAGCCTATCTTTACCCTTCCCCCTTGCCCCCTCCATCAACAGAAGCCTGGTTTTCATCACAGATTAATAAACGAAACCTTCTATCATTTTACTGTGCTTCCCACAACCCTTTGGTAGGAGTTAACAATGCTCCAAGTCAACATTGCCATGGTGCTTGAAATGTCTTTGCATGTTTGTTCACTTGAAAGAGTCATGGCAATGGGGTCAAAGAGAGGGTTTTAAACCGCCAGTGTGTACAACCTCAGAAACTTTGGGATGGTTTTGATCGCATTTGGTTTGACAAAAATCTGTTGGGGAGCTGTTGTTATTGTTTTTGTATTTCAGTTTTGTAATAATAATTTTTTTAAAGAAGAGCCCATATTCTGCTGTCTCCTGAAGTGATTATTTGTATCATTTGCTGTTAAGGAAATATGTCTAAGTGCTGAGGAATTCTAATTAAGCAGGCTCAGCTGGAGCAAATAGCTGGAGGATTTCACAATACCATTCTGAAATTATCGGCAGGCCCAGAAGCCAGGGAAATTCTCAGATTTTGGGGTTTTACCATGGTGGACATAGCCACTAAATCTTACTTGTTTGTTTTCAAATCAATGGGTTTGTAGACCATGTTATTTCACAATCCTTGTCGGTGGTTGTTCCTCTTTTTTACTTTCTCTTCCATCTGCCCTAAAAAAGATGCAATCTTAGCCAGACAAGCAGAACCTCGTCTACATTTCTAAGAGAAGTGTTTATAGGACTAAACGCCATAGAATTCTGTTGGGTTTGGATGGGTTATTTATGAGGAAAAAGTTGGTTCATTGTCCTCAGAGGTAGAGACAATCCTGCTGAGCCCTTGAAGGGAACCACATTGTAGGTAATTACTGAATTTGTGAAAATTTAACAGTAAAAACACATATTAAATTCTGCTGTAATATATCCTTTTCTGTGTGGTGTGCTCATTAAAAACTAAGTTAAAACTTTTCTGTGTAACTCTTTAACTCTCTGTTTATATGGTAAACAATTCTCTGTTTTGCTTTCCAAGGGCCATCATTCCGTGCCTGCCTAAACTACTGTTGCTAACAAAACCGACAGTAATGAACCAGGGAGAAACAGCCTTCTCCGGCCCTTTGTTTTCACTCCTCTCGGTGAACACATGTGTTTTTCCCTTTGCCTTTTCTCTTTTCTCCTTTTCTCTTTGGGGAAAGGAAACCATTTGTACGCTGCACTAAGGAAAAGTGATTGAAAAGTGGAAGCCCATACTTTTCTCTTCAGCAAGCGGAGATCTGTTTTCAGTCTGATGTTTGGTGAAAGGAAGCTTCAGAGCTGTGGGCCAGCTGCCAGGAATGTCTGATTTCCTTTCCACCCACTCCTATGATCCTCCCTTTTGGCAGTGATTACCGATGACCACAGCTGTCATGCTAGGTCATGGTAAGCTGTCAAGCAAGGTAGTACATGAGAGGTACAAGGCCCAGTCCTTGATCTGTGCTGAAGAACAGAATCTGGTATCAGGCAGTGCGTGAGCATACTAAGGCAAGCAGCATTGGGCTAATGTCAGCTTGTCGTTCTGGTTTCTTGAAAAGGTGGGCAAGCAAGAGGTGCTTTTCTAGTCAACAGAAAGCTTCTTCACAACTTTTCCATAGCTGGTGATATCCTGAAGCATGAGGAGGGGTTGTAATTTAGTCAGAACGGATGGTTGTCTAGAATGGGTAAGTCCTTCCAGCCAGCTGAAGCTAGAAACAGCACTTCGGGTTGCTCTTATCCAGTAAGTATGTAATAATACAGGAGGACTCCATAATCAATGATCGGAGGAATAGTGTTCAGGTGGTTGTGCTGCATGCAACACTCTGTATGGGTGACTGACTGTCAACATTACAGATGTGGCTGAAAAGCACCACAGAACTGCAGACTTCAGAAAATTATGGATACTGTTGTCAGGGACATAACTTCTATAAATAGCACTTGCACTCTACATAAGGTAGTATTTTGTTAAGCTTCACATGTTCAGTGCCAAGTACATAAACGTGTTCTGAAGAGGTAGTATTTTACTATGTTTTATACTGTTATGCTGGCTTCATAACACACTTTTTGCTGTAGCATCTGTTCCTCTTCTAACAGCATATTAAATAACGTGACTAAAATCCGTTAGGTGTTTGTTCTGTATGCCTTCCTCCAAAGGGGGAGGCATTTGCAATGGAGTGTTTGTTTTAAAAACATATAAGAACAGGTTGCTTTCTGTTTCCCAGAGAAAAAAAAAGGTCAACACTTGAGGGACAGAAGGTCATAAATGCTGCGATTGTCCATTGTTTCTGTGGGAGTTTATTGCAGCTTTAGGCTGGCACAGCCAAGGAACTTGCCTTCAAAATAGCCTCAGGGTATGTGGATGTAGGTGATACTGATTTCCTTCAGTTCTCATTTAAGATGACAGGATCTGATCCTTGTGGTCTTGCTCCAGTTGGAGGGATGATCACCTTAGCAAGTCCCATCTGAACTTCATTTGGTATGACTTCAGAACAGTAAACATAATTTCAGTTCTTTTGCTCTTTGTTCTCACAAAACACCTATGGCCTTGTAACAAATATTACATAAAATTAAATTTGATTTTATTAAGCTCTTACACAAGGTTGGGAGAAAATTCCAAGAACCCTCAGGACAAGAGCTGGTTTCTTTACAGATTTCTCCTGGCCAAACAAGGCAACTAATGACTACTTTCACAAGGCTGGGGAATCCACAGCTACAGCTAAGAGGGGTAAAAAAAATGTAATAAACAAATAAGTCCGTCCACAAACCCTTCCTCAGGAAACCAGCATGGGAAGCACAGGCATTTAGAATGACAATCCAGCGTGTTCTGCCAAAGAGAGACTTTCCAAAACAGCTGTAGAAATGGCTACAGTTTCCTTGTACGTCCATTTTAATAGCATTATAGCCTTAACTGTTTATATGTTAATCTAATTGTTTTCATGCTGTCAGCTGTATCTATTGCAATTGTATAAAGTTTTAAACCCACGTAAGTAACCCTCAAGAGGGAGTGACAGACTTCAAAAAACGCTGCTGTCCATGAACCCAGCTACCTTCATTCATTCAGGTACAGTTGGTTTTGAGGCTGTGACAGAAGCTGTTGTTCAGTTTCCCTGTGGGATACCACATTTGCTTCATTTGTGCAGAAAGCTTTTCATAACTGTCCCATGCCTGGAGCACTCAGGAATGAATATGCTTCCTCTCTTTGAATAATGGCTGAACTCCCGGTGGAAGAGGAGGTATTTAAATAACCACGTTGCCATGTAGAGCATCTCATGATTTCAATCCTCAGAGTCCCTGAGCTATCTGAGCACATATTTATAATCAGACTGGTGAATGCTCTCTCTGGCTATTTATCGGCTGTGAGTCTGTGTTTCCATTTTACAAGTGCAACTCTATAACGTAAGAATATGGTATGTCTTGTTTTTAGCAGAATTTTTTTTTTGTCTCCAAGAACAGAAAGTTCCCAACATAGGACAAACTTTCTTAGTGTAATCTTATATACTTTCTTCTCTTTGCTTTGCTGTCTTGGACTGTGGAACATAACTGCTGAGACATGAAAGGATTTCTGTGTCTGACCCTCACTGTCTTGTTGGCGAGTTGAGCTGTAAATGTTATTTGCAACTGGAAGGACCTGTGTCTATACTACTGAACCCACCTACGCTAAAAAAAAACAAATTGACTTTTGGGAGCAGTCTCTTGCCTATATTAACTCCTGAGCTGTGGCTAGGAATTGGCAGTAACCTGGCACTCTCCCAAATGCTAGCTGACCCAGACTAAAACAGTGTCAGGGCTGCTCATTTGACGTTGCTTAATCTACCAGTATATGTGCAGCTCTTAGCCATAGACAGACCCATCTCTACTGGTCAAAGGGAGGACTCAAGCCCCTTAAGTGAGACTCAGATGGCTAAATTTCAGTTCAGATTGAGAGTTTGCAAGGCCATCTGCAGCCATCATGGTTTCTGAAAGCCCAAATACACAATTTTGCTGAAATATTCCTTAAGTAGCACCGGCTTTATTCAGAAGTAATACCATTTTGGCAAGACTCAGTGTCCTGGCATGGTGAAAGCACCATCAGAAGTCACAAAACAAGCTTCCTTGATTTGACATCTTCTGAAGGGTTGGGTTTGGTAGGTCTGCTTGTGGTGACAGGGGTGATTTGAGCACAAAAGTGAGCAACTATGGCTGCTTCCATTCAGGAGCATGGATAGTGCTGGTGGTGAAACACCGAGCTGTGTGTCAGAGCTCCCACCTAAACATTCACAGCTGTATCCTTCACCTCAGATAAGAACCAACTAAGGCTTGCACAGAAGTACTCTGGGGTTTTCTGCTGAGTGGGGGATATGTGGATTTAGGATCTTAAGGGTGCTGTGGGTGTAGGGTCCTGGTTGCCTATTTCCTGCAGAAGTCTTCCATCCTCTGCACTATAGCTTAAGGTGTGATATTAACACTGGCTGCTTAAAACAAAAGAGTGATCTTGATCTAGTCATCCTTACCCAAAGGGATGTGTGAGGCCCCTGAATACAGGAGGGGTTAAAGAGCAATTCCTATGATCAGCAGTGAGTTCAAAGAAGCTTTACGGTGTAGAGAAAAGGGGGATTCCAGACACGCTTCTCCATTTGGTGTTTCTTTCAGCAGCATAACCAACTGAGGCCTCTGGCTGCTGGGAATCCCATCATCATGCATGTAAGTGCTTCATGATTGCACAGGAGTTGCTACCTGGGCTGAGATTGCACAGCCTGCTCTGGGAGCTGGGCCCCTGCAGCAGAAGTGAGCATCACCATATGAGAGTCCCACTGAAGATGCAAGCAGCATTGACCCAAGGAAATTGAAGGCAGATGTCTGGTGTATTTCAGGTAATGCCTTGGCCATGCGGCTGGCTGGCTGCTCCAGAGTAGAACACGTTGCTGTAAATATAACAAGTGGTACTTTAAAGCAAAGATATTCTTGTCCCTCTCAGCAGAACTTGTGCTAGCAAACAAGTAAATTCCTGAAAAAATGTTGCAGAGACCTTCACATTCTCCATCTATCGACTCTGCATGAGAATTATCTACCCCTTACAGCACTTCTCTGCATTTTACTTGTCTTGTCAGCCAGTCTTGCCCTTATATTTGAGAAATATTTGCATCTCATATTTTCCACCTGGGTGTTCATCAAGGAACTGCTTCAAGACAGACTTTGGACTGAGAGTGCTCTATTGGTCAAAGCTTATCTACTGTTGATACCAGTAACTCCACAGGGTATCAGAGAATATTGAATTCCCACTTTTTGAAAGCTGTAAACTGGCTTGTGTTGGATAATCAGAAATGAGAATCAATACTCAGTTTTGAAAGTTTAGATTTACAGATGTAAAATAAATCTTCCCACTTCCAGCACAATATTTTATGTGCATGGTAAGGAGGGAGTATTAATTAAAAACTGTGTATAAGAACAACATATTTTGATAACAGGAACTGTTGTAAAATGTGGATTGACTCGGACTTTTTTAGGATGTGCTAAAACATTAAAGAAAAAACTTATTAAAAGTGCATAAAATTCTACTTGCTTGTTATCTAAATAGACATTCAACTAAAGTTAAATGGATATAAATTTCTGTTTAGGCCTGCTTCAGCAGTTTGACAGACACCTGGGGTAGGATGTGATCCAGATTTAACAGAAAACTGCTAAACACTTTGTGGAGAAGAGCCTTCTGATAGGTAGAAATGACTGGATTTCTCACGAAGGAGAAATCAGTCATGAAGTTTTGTTCCTCTGAGTGCCGTCAAGAGACCAGGCAGATCTGATCTGCAAGGAGCGCTGCTGACTCAGGCTCCTGCGGGAAGGCGTCAAAGGCCAGCCAAGGAAATCTCTGACCTTCACTTTGCTGCTGACCGTCACTTGGGTTTTCCTGCCTGGAAGAGAGGTGGTGGGCTGGGGTAGCTGGGGAGGAAACAGAGACCAGAACCATTGACCTCAATCTAAACACAATACAGAAAAAGACAATAAACTCCAGGAGGAAAAACACAGGAGTGATTTACCTAGGAGGAAGTGAGAATATTAAATTCTTTCAAGTAACTTCAGGAGGTGTAATAGAGGAAATCTATTGAAAACACACAGAGAAGACAGCTGTCTCTAGCCAGTGAGTCCTGTGACACACAGAAGTGTTAGATATCTACTATATAACTCATATTTTACAAATTATTAAATCTGTGAATGCCGTGGGATTATTGCAGTTGTGCATTCATATTACTTTTCTGCATCTGGAAAAGTAGAAAGGTTATAAACTGTAATAAATTCATCCTAATTTATCTGTTCATCTCAATATACATTCAATGTGGCAAAATTGTAAGCCCACTTGTCCAGTGTTGACAAAGATTTTTAATGTGGGTCACAGTGACATATGATGAAGTTCCTCTCCTTGAGGGTCTGCTTTACCCATTTTACCTAATAATACTACTTCTTTTCCCTCTCCCTCTTTTCTCCTCTCCCCTCTTCCATATATCCAAAAATATGTTGTGCTTAATACTGAGAAGAACTGTAGCTATAGGAATTGCCAAAAACATGGTAAGATTTTGGTTTTAACCTTTCTGCAGAGTTTGCACAAGTGTGTCACGTTGGATTTAGATATTCACAAGACTTCTGCTCTTGATGCTTATCCTTACCAGAGAGTAAGAAGACCTTTGCGCCATCAAGCTTCTTTTTAACAAACATGGGAAAGTGTCTGGAAAGTCAGTTTGTAACAGCGGACAAGTTATAAATAGTAACTTACAGAATCACACTCTGAGCAGAAATTCTTTGATTTTATTCATTACAGTATTGTATTACGTTGACTCTGGTTTCCACGTACCAGAAGTGTATCATATCCTTAGGTTCTTAGACACAGAGATCAATTAACATACGCCAAGGGTAATTCTTATACTCTAACTGCACCTGGCTGACTGGCAGCACCTATGCATGTGGCGGGGACAGAGCACCAGAATTCAGGTCTCTTAAAGTAATTGTGTCTTGTCAGATGATGAAGATTAAATAATGGAAAGTATTCTCTCTCTCTGTCGAGTTTGATATTTTTATAACTCTTAACCCAGACTAAATCTTCATGCGTTTTGAACATGAAAAACCATAGAATTTCTGTCTTTTATAAAGTATACATTCATTAAAAAGGAAGCTAGAAAACCATCTTTAGAGTAATTCCTTCTATAAGAAATAGACAAAAAGAACCGACTTATCCCTCCCCCCCCAAACTAAACCTTAACAGCACAATTATATAATGAAAGTGAAAATAAATTTTATTCCTTTCTCCTAATCGATGCCATATTGACAGGTAATTGCAATCTTTTTTTGTACATGTGCCTAGGACATTGTGCTCATGTTCAGTGCTGTGAAATAAAATCCAGTAGAATTCTATTTTACAATGTTGAAAGCAGTTCTTGTTTCAAGGAAAATTATAAACTTTGTCAAGTCGACAGTTATGACTAAGTGTGCCCAAGTACAAGACATGCTGAGTAAAATGGTATGGTTGTAAACCTCTTCATTTTCTGCCCAAAGCACTCTGAGAAAAAGTGGCTGCAGAATCTACCATGTAGCATATGGGTAAAGGAAGAACATAGCAACTTCTTACTATCAACGTGTCTTATCATTCCATACTTTGGCACATCTTTTCTTTTTAACCTGTACTAATATTGTAAGTGACTGAACACATGGAAATATACCTTACCATATCAGTATTTCCTTGAAGTTAACCGTGTCGAGCAATGACATCATAAAATAGGGAACTGAGGACAGCTTTGAAAAAGAATCATTGCTAGGTTTAACTCTCTGTTGACTGGCCAAGAATGAAAGAGGGGTTTAACATTTTGTTTATTGCTTGTTCATTGTATATCATGACATGTTTGGGAAGCCTAGTTCTCATTCCCATAATTAAAAGAATTCCCAAGTGCGGGAGTACTTTTGGGAAAGCGATAGAATTCGATCAGTACAGGAGATTTATTTATGTGAACTAGTGTCTCATATATTTTGTCTCCAGTTCTCTTAATTTAGGAAGATCTAGATATCAAATGAATACAAATTTTGTGAGAAGTGCTTTAGATTCAGGCTCACAATGGATTTAATTTCACCAAGCAGTTCACTGCCCTCCAGATGTCTTTAAAGTTGAGGTAATCTGTTGGTGCCCAGCAGGTTTGTAGAGTCTAGTAAGTGGTTAAACCTGACTTTCTAAAAAATGATCACATCAAGTGTGACAGTATGGCCAATTTAAAAGTCTTTGGAAGGTTCTATATTTCTTCTTTAGAGAATATGAAGTTTTTTTCACCTCTGTGAGTTATCTTGACTCTGAGTCCTCATGCAAATGAACACTAACTAGTAGGAATACTTCTGTAATTGCAGGGTGACATAATAAATAGGGGCGAGAAATTTCTAAAGCTGTTTACATTCCGGTTCACAGGCCTGTAGTGTTACATTTTTCTTGTGTACTCTGGCAGCATTTGCTATCTAAGGGGGTCTGCATCAGCTAATGCCAGAATTATCTGTAGCAGTGTGGCAGACCTGTGATTATATACTGTAGCTGGAGAATCATCATGGATACAACCCTGGACCTATACCTGACGGTAGACCCAGCATCTATGGCATCTCAGTGACATGTACTTGAGCAGGAGGAAGGTGTGCAGTGAATCTTTGGAAAGGTGATGTTCCAGCAGACCATGTGCTCTACAGTAGGATCTGGGTGGATATGGGGAGAACATTTGGTTGGGAGTCTGTCTTAACAAAAACACAAATCAATATACCAAAGGAAATTTTGTACACTGTCAGTTGGCATCTACTTCCAGTAAGAAGTAAGAAAGTAGAGCTACATGCCTAGTCTCCTGGTGTTTGCCTTTCACCCTGTGCAGGTAAAAATATATAACCCTAATATGTAGTTTGTATAGTCTCAACCTGCTCTGTATTTCAAATGGTGAATGAAGAACTGCGTCACAGGCAAATTCTGGAGAAGATAAAAGCAAAACAAACAAACACTAGAGGAAAACCAGGTGGAGGATTTCATGTTGCAGGGCTGAGAAGCTAACGCAGACATGCAGCTGGAGCGGTGGGCTGGATACTGTGTGCATGACAAGTGCTTCCAACATTGTTTCATCCTTATTAAAACCATCGGCACTGCTGAGCAAACTGTGTAGAATACATTCAGCTTTATGTTTGATTGTTACAACTTTCTTCCTTTGGATAATCTAAAATTATATACTCTGTAGATTCAGCTACAGAAGCTCAAATTTTAAATCAATCCTAGCTGTGCATGTAAAATAAACCTCCTTGTAAACGGAATGTCCCACTGCCACAGAACAGCACTGTGGCACTGGCACTTGCTGTGGGATGTTTGGTCTGCTAACAGACTGGAGCAGGACAGGGAGTACATGGGGACTTATTGGAATGCATCTGAAAAGTAATGGCTTATAAAGATTTGCAGTAAATAATAAATGCCCAAGGTGATATTCTTTCTAATGAACATTTTAATCATTTCTTTTCCCCGGTAGGGGACTCTCAGATTTCTTAATAGAGGCACAGAATGAACTCTTTGTGCCGCGGCTGTCTCTCTCCATCACTTTTTGTTTTCTTCTCGCCTCTCCCTTATTGCTGGCTGCTACTGCTTTACTCTGCCTCCAGCTGTGAGGGCAAAGTTTACAGTGTCTTCAAAACCTGCTGTTTGTTTTCTTTGGTTGGGGTAAAGCTTGGTGAGGCACAAAGCAAAGTGCCTCCCCTGCCCACTGGAATGCCCCAGGCAGCAGGGATAACATTTCTGCGACTCAGCCCTGCTCCTTACACCAAGCATGAACTGGGAACAGAAGAACCAAGGCTGCTTCTGCGGTAAGACACTGCTACAGGTTGTCCTGGTGGCATGATGAAGATCAGCTGGATAACTTTTTAAATTATCATGCAAAACAAATTTCAGACATTTTTACACGGAATCAAGGTATTCCCAGGGTATCCATGCTCTCTACATAGCTCATCTTTGTCTATAGCTTCTTTGCTAGACACAGGTGTCTTTCTTTTTTCACATTTTTTTCCTAAAATTTCCTGAGGCACCCTGCATGATGGAAGACGACTTCATGTTCTGCTTTGCTGATCTACCAAATCGCATAATATCAGAAAATCTGAATAGTAGTTCTCTATCAAAGTGCTTTGTGTTAAAATTCAGTCCTGCTGAGAGATTATGCCTAGCCACCTTTAAATGGTTAAGAACTGTATTTTTAACTGGAGTTAGAATATTTCCTAAAGGAACCTACAGTCTGGGATGGAGTCCAGATGTACATTTGAGATGGCTAAAATGGAAAGTCCTGATTTTTTATTAGGCATGCCATTCAGAGTGCAAAATGAAGTGTGAGCAAAGAAAGCATGTTGGTATGGCAACAGCAAGTATAATTTAATGCAACAGGTTTTGATTCTGACCTGAGAAAGGAACTATTTGTCCTGAGAGTCAGCTTGTAACCCATAAAAGTTTTAAAAGATAGCAACTCATCTTCACTAAAGGCCAGCAACTAGAGAGATGGATACCTCAGAGCTCTTTGGCCAATGAAGGAATCTAATTATTCTAATCGTTGTTGTTCTGGCATAGATGTGCAAAAAGGAATTGCTTCAATAATGCATCTGTTGTTCACATGATAACCACCAGCAGGCAACCTCTTAAGCACAGGGTCTCTCTGTTATTTTTAATAAGGCATGTGAAGTTTGTAGAACTGTAAGACACAACAAGGCTAAGTACTTTGCAGAAAAATACACACAGTGTCAGTTACCAAGATTAAAATTTAGGGCTTAGAAATTCCTGTCTCCCAAATCTATGACGAATCCACAATTATGTCCCCACTACTTGTTACAACTATTCAACTGAAAAGACAGAGAAGAAATGAATATGGGAAAGCAAGCTGTTTTCTAGATTAGTTTATTAAGGCTGGAACTAATGGCTGATAGCTTAAACTGCACATCTAATGCCAGGTATTTGGTTTTGAAGGTCATGCTCATTTTCCTTTCAAGATTAGCTGCTCTGGATTCCTGAGAGTGGAGCTGGCTGCACAAGCCACATTCAAAACATTTGACTCTAATTCCATCTGCTGCCACCTCATCTGTCTCCACGGGAAGAAGCAAATTTACAGGAGCAAAAGGAGGAATGATCCACTTTGCATTTTTTTTTTTTTTTGACTTACAGGAAGAAATAAGAAGCACCACAAATCTTAAGAGTAACGCTGACCTTCCAGGATTTGCAGTTCACCCTCTGGACTAAAGATGCTTGAAGAAGTTTGGCTAAGGGTAAGGTATAATCTTCCAGAACGAACAAAAGGTTCTAGGTGTGACTCAGAGACTCAACACAGAGAGGACTTGGGTCACCCTACTGGAAGGCAGGCAAAGCATAGGCATCTGTGTGCACTTTGTGACCTGAGGATCCTTGTAATGCTGTCACCTCATTGCTTGCAGGTGTCTTCACAGAACAGTGGACAAAAAAGTGGATTTGTGCTTATGAACCACATACGCAGTGAAGGCAATAACATCTTCCACTGTGTAGTAAAGTACTTCCACTACCTGTGAAGTAAAGCTTTTCTAGTCTTCTGACACACCATGCCATGCTGTCACCATAGCCAAATTTGAATAGCTCAAGGTATGTGCAGAAACCAAAGTATAGCCTCCTTGTTGCACCATGATTTGTTGTTGTTTAAGACTCGTATGACCCATTCACAGCTCTTTCTGTAGTGGAAAAAAATAATTATAAAACACACAAGACTTGAGTTTGGTGCATTTCTGACACTGTGGCTGCTGACTGTATTTGGAATATGCATCCTAGTTAATACAGGCCTATCCTGGCCTACATTAATAGTCTATATATTTAATATTTTCTTTCATTTAAAAAGAAAGGTGCTTAAAATGTTCCAGCTTTCAATAGAGGTACACTTAAAATGCATATTATTTGGTTCATATCGTGTTGAGAGAAGGAAGAACATGAGGTGGGGCTGCAAGCAGTGAATATCAATGTCATTTGATGCAGCATGGGTCAAGTACATGTCATGACCTGAAGTCCCTTGTAGCCCTCTTTTATGTGTTTCTTCCTTTTCTGCTCCAGGTGAACCTTTTGAAATTTTTGTATGTTAATGAATTTTTTTTTTTCAGAAGCATGTGTATGTGAAATTTTGCTGTTTAATAATGTCAACTAGATCGTCTCCCATTGCCTGCTGAAATCAATGGAAAGAGCCCCATTTCATCAGTCTCTTGGAAAGTTCTTTGCAGTTCTGATATTTTTCTGATTGCTGCATTTTTTCGTGTTACAAGTGTTTGGAATATAGCAGGAACTGGTGGTACCTGTACTGGGATAAATTTCATCAATCACTGGGACTGTAAATTGCTGCCCACTTAAAGTTCATGAGGTAGACACTACCCTTGGCTTCATCACAGTGGGATGCAGCACAGGAATGCAGTGGCTTAACAATGCACGATGAAAACACAGAAAAGATAACATTATTTTCTTCTATTTAAAGGATACCATGTAGCATTTCCTTTGGAGGAACTGAGAAGTAATTATCATCATACCACCATTTCCTCAGAGTTACTAGATTAAAAACAGGTTATGGGGGTCTAGAGCTGGGAATTTAGCCTTGTTACTATTTATAGTTTCTCTCTGTATCCTATAATATGTTTTCCCACTAACTAAAAGTGCCATTTCAGGAAATTGCCTTCAAGGGTTGGTTTGATGTGGGGTAGGAGCGAGGGAAGAGAGCACTTGCCCTATTCCACTACAGCTGTAGACAGTTACTTAGTAAGAAGCAGGTACGCAATTTTCTTATCTGTCAATTCTTTTTCAGCTATTGTTCAGTAGGTTGACATTTTCAGGAAGTTCACGCAGGCCACAGCATCTCATCCTTTTACAGGTAGGGTAAAAAGAGTGAAGGGATGGTAATAAATCACCTGGTTACATTTTTCTAGTTTTTCTAGTTGCTAAATTTTATTAGACAGAGACTGGAATGTTAGCCTTACTAATATTGGTTACTCATATCTACATGGAAACATATTTGCCTCTTATTCTCAGGACTGGTAATTGTCCTGAGATTATTTTCCTTTTGTGCCATTACTGTTCCTGACAGGACAACTCCTCCTGCTCTGGAATGGAACAGTTGACAGTCCTGAAGGCCATGTATAACTTGAACATTTCTTAAAGACTTCAGTAGTTTTGATTTGTGGTTTGAGAGGTTTACTGTCTCCTGTTCCATGTTTATTCAATTTAGAAATTCATAGATGTCCAATAGAACAGTCCCGCAGGTGGACGTGTTTTGTCTCAGACTCCAGCCTCAAGTATATTTTCTCTTACTCTTGGGGGTTTTTTTAATCTTTTCCTGCTCTTGCAGATTCAGCAAGAAATGTTTATATTTTTACATAAAGTACTTTTAATCCTAAATGAATGAGATTATTGGGCAAAAGAAACCTAGTAATTGAAACTCTGGATAAATTTGCAAGCAGAGAACCCCATAAATATCTAATTCCTTGCAGAGACATCATAAAGTAACACCAGAAGTGAAAGGCCAGCAAAGGCCTTATGTGCTAGGTACGAAGGCCAAGATTTTTTTTTTTCACTTGAACTATTTGATATAAATCTGGAATAACTCAATTTAAAATTAGATTACCTGAGAGAAAACTTGTTCCTAAACACCTTGTGAAATTCTACTTTCCAACTTTTTTTAGCATACTTTCAAAAGTGAAGATGCTCTTCCAGCAATAAGTTTTGCACAAAATCTTCTGTGAACAGGAAACTTCAGTAACATTCTTGATCAAATAGAATTGATTCCTGGAAAAACTGATCTACAAATTGATTTTTATTCTCATGTGACTCATTATGAACAGTTCATTTTTACATTTTTTTTCCTCTATTAATGCAGACAAACCCCACACCTAGACATAGAGTGACTATAGTGACTGTTGTTAGAATTAGTGTGGTTTTTGTTTTAATTGTTACGTACAGAGTTGAAACAAGAGTTGATTGGTTTGGTATAATGAACATTTGTATTTTATTTCACATAAAGTCTAATAATTCAACATCTTTATCTTCAAGGGTAATTCTATTGGATTCTTACACCTGAATGCCTCCTGGTCTTCCACATGACTTGACTCCAGATAAAAAGTAGATCATCTAGTTTAGTAGTGAATCTGGTCAGGGATGTTGTGCCACTTCATTTGTAAATGGATTTTAATTTGACAGATGTGTATTTAGATAGCCTATATCATCTGACTGATGCACAAAACATGTATTCCTCCAAAGAGACCATGTATCTTCTGCACTTTTTCCATCTCATTTATGCACATGTACAGATAGTGCTGGCTATTCAAAAGGCATCGATATGAAAATGATGACAATTTCTTTATAATCAGAACCAAGCATGACTGGAGCAAATCAAGAATGCTTCAAAGACTGTGTGCCAGGCTCCTTGACAAGAGCAGGTGGCTGAAGAGTCAACAATATGACATAAGTGCTTTGAGTGGGAGCCGAATGAGCATAATTGATTCACTACCACATGATATCCATATACTTTGTGGGCGCCTTTATTCCAACGAACGCTGCATTGAGACATAAATCAGCATAGGGGGATGTTTCTACTAGTGCTGATCAATGAGATACACCATTTATATGTAAGATGCATGGTTCTATACTTACTCAAGACCTCTAACAGATGCTGCCCCCTTTAATAGTGAATATTTGAAGAATATGTTTTGATGAAAAAGAATTCAAAAGTCCTTTTGATTTTTGCATAAAATTAATTTGCATGGTATTGCATGATGGTACTTGATTGTCAGTTGTGTACTCGATGACAAAATCACCAAAATCTCTCAAAAAAATTGTGCAATGAATGTCCTAAACATTCATAAGCAACAAGAACACAGCATGGAGAGGGGCATTAGCTAATAATTTGTCAAGAGCAAATTACGACAAAGGAAACTAAGTTCCTGCTATGGTGAGGTAACAGGTCCACAGATACAGCAGACAGACAAAGTCTCCTGCTCCTATGTTACTTAAGTTTTGGCACTCTCTTGAATTATATTCTCATCAGAAAGCTAAGGAAGTGTAGTCTTGAGAGTAAATGCAAAGCTGAATGAAAAGTGAAACTCAGAGAATAATTACCTAATTTTATTGTTTAATTGAAATATACTGAGAAGTTTCTACAGGGAGTTGGTCTGGATTAAATATTGTTAAATATACTCATGAATGATCTGAATGAGGGAATAATACTATATGCGGTAAATTTGCATATGACAGGACATGGGGTGGTTCTGAACATGTGGAAAGCAGAATTAGAATCCCAAATGATCCTGAAAAATTGGAGAGATCATCTGAAAAAAATAGGATTAAGTTCAACAGAGACAAATGCAAAGTGTAGGGCAGAAATAATCAATTGCACAAATACAGAATGGGGTAACACAATAGACAGCAGTTCTCTGGAAAAGATCTGGGAATGCAAGTGGATCAAATTAAACATGAGTTGATGAATTATTAAAAAGCTAAGTGACCAGCTAGTATGTATATGAAAACCAGAATGCAGCCTGCAGAAGTAATCTAGTATTTTATACTGGTGAGGACTCAGCTTGGAGCACTGTAGCCAAGGAGAACTTGAAAAACCGGAGTTATTAAGCACTCAAAAAGAAGATGGAAGGGTCAGGGCAATAATTATGATGTAAAAAAACCCCACTGTTGTAAAGAGGAACAGAGTAATATGTCCTTTTTGTTCATGGCAGACATAATAAGAAATAACAAGCTAAATTACACCAGGGTCAGAATAGTTATTAGGGAAATCTTTCTAAACACAAACATAACAAAGCCTGGGGAGGTGGTGAAGTCACCATCATTAAGAACATACATATGTCACAAGTGACACAAATATTGATTCTGCCTTGAGGACAAACCAGATGACCTTTTAAAGTCCTTTCCAGCTCTACTTCCTATAATTTTATATCAAGACAGGAATAGGTTTTGCAACTCTGCTTATCTCAGATAGCACCTAATTCCATGAGGAGATTTATTGAGTCACAGGAAAAATTCTTAGTCAACAAGAGCAATACTTACCCGCGTACAAGAACTATATTTGGTGAAGTTATTGCTTGGCATTCTTGCCATGTGAATTGTTTTGTTAAACTTATATTGACTTATACCTGGAAGTATTTTAAGATCAGTATTTCAAGTTAGTACAAGTGTCATAAAATAAATTGTAACTTCTGAAGTTATTTAATCTACTTTAGGGAATAAGGGTGAATATTCAGTAAAATTAATTCTTACTCAGTGGCCCATGGAAAGTTTTGGGAAAAGAAAGGTGACTGACTCATACCACCTTTATGTATACTCCTGCTGTTTCAGGCTGCAGCTCTCTCAGGAGCTTGTGGCTGTAAGAGACCCACGCAGAGCACTGCGTACTTCAGTACTGTGTGCTGTGTCCATGACCTGAACCTCAACATCACTCCCAGCAGAATGGGAGAAATGAGTTGCATAAAGCCAGTGCACCGATTTTTTATCACCTGGACTTTGTCTTCGGTTATTCCTCCAGGGCATCTTTTGTGCAATGCAAATAGGGTGATCAAGGGGCCAAGGAATGAACTGTATCAATTTAATTCCTGTGTCTATCCGAAGCTTTCTCTTTTGATAGGAACTTGATGTTCTGAAGTGTTGCTTGAACGCTGCTCTCAGCCTGTTTCTTTAGGCTGGTGATAAAATGCTTAAAGGATGTAGTGGTGCAGAAATATTTGCCCTATCCAAAAAATACATATATTTCTGAATATTTAGGGAAGCTTGTGAAACTCTTTATACCTTTGTGCTCCTTGAAGTCTTTGGTAACTCTTTTGTATGCTGCTTCCTTCCAGTTTTATGTACCGCATGGTACCAAATTACTGTAGCAGAGATTGGGAAACCTCTGTTTAGCAGGTCTGGTTTATGGTTATGCTAAAAATAGAGGTGAAATATGTAACTCATTTCAAGAACAATTTCTTCACTGAGATCACAGGATCATTTAAAGCTGTCCAAACACTTAGGGTGAGTGTCCAGATAGTCTGGATTTATTATTATTTTTTGCAGGAAATTTGGAAGTGGGACAGCTTACTCACTGTAGATGATTCATATCTTTATGTCCTAGTTTGAAGTGGTTCACCACAACGTGGTCACAACTCCAGAAGTGTCAGATGATCGTCAGACATCACTCCTGCCTGTAAGACTGATTGATTTTTCCAGGTTTCTAGAGTTTTCATGACTTACTAACCTCTCCCCCCCAAACCCAAACAATTTAGGTTCAAGAACAAGCATTAGGAAACTGTTTACGAAATAATTAATATACTAAACTCCCCAATAGACAAAGCTCTTAAAGCTAGAGCTCTGGGGACTCAAGTGCAGAGATACTGCCCTTCTCATGGACTCTTAAAGCATTTTTCCATGTTCCCTTACAAAGGTTTTATCTTTTCCAGTTTTAAATCTTTTTGTCTAGACAGCACTAAGTAATTGGCATACCTTTCTGTCAAGAATGGTATGGTTAAGTCTTTCAGATAAATATAGCTGGATATTTAAATACAAAAATAAATGTCTAAAGCTCTACTTATTAGTAGCATCTGTCTCGTGCTTGATGTGTACTTCTCAGAAATATTCTAATACCTACAGAGGCTATATTTAAGCAACCTTGCTTCTGCTTTGGTGATCACATGTCATGCACTGCCTATATTGTTGATTTTGTTGCTAAGCCCCGCTGTGAGTTCTAGTTTCCAGTGTTTCAGGTTACATGTTTAAACCTGGCCTTCCAACTGTTTCACACTATCCTGCGTGTCCCCATCTACTAAAGCTGATACTCCGGACGCCCTCTCTTTCCACACGGGTTCGCACTGGCATGAAAAATGGAGTGGAAGGAGGAGTTAGGATTACAGATTTTTTGTTTATAGTAGTTGTTAACTTTCCACTTTGGAAATGTCACTAAGACAAAGCCTTAGGAAACACATACTGGATGTATGTGGTCAGCAGATCGGCCTCTGCCACCTTCCTCCTTTCCCGGAGAATTGCAGCCGTTAAGGAACAAAACCCAGAAAATATGATGAACTTGGCAGACATCAAAGCTGAAAAACCAAAGAGGACTAGAGAGAAAAAATTCTACTTTAAAACTCTTTCCCATAGCCTCCAATTTGACATTTTTCATTAGGACAGATAAGGAAAAATTTGATCTTATGGACACTTCTTTGGAGGATTATATTTAGGCCCACTTGCGTTACTGGAAGTGAGCTCCCTGTACACCTGTGAGGTTTCAAGTAACTTACAATATAAAGCATCAGTGACTTCCAGTGGGACTTGGGCTATCCCAGTTAAATTGTGTGCATGATGACATATCAGTCAGCGTGATAGGGCTTCATTTCTGCAAGTAGAAACCCCTCATGCACTGTGTTATGGAAACTATTGCTCTGTGCCAAGAAACTTTATGTTACTCCATCAGGTGCAACTCCATTCCTCTGACTCTGAATATTTTCTGTACGTGGCTATGGGTAGTTTGTGTTTCTTCAGTGAAATGACTCTAGAGTCTGTATAAATGTTTTGATGCATTGTAAATTTTTTTGGCAACATGTTATTACTCCTTTGATTAGAGCAGCCACCTTTGTTTGTTTTTATATTTAAAGCAAAGAAATGCAAACATCCTTACCATCAAGAAGGCTAGGCGGGGTAGTACTGAAGGTAGGTTGTTTTTAATCTCTGTACTGCCTGTATTCTAAGCTTATGTTTGTGTGTGCCTATTTTGCCCTCTGGTCCAGCAGAAGCTGCTGTTTTTCAGAATGCAATAAAAACTGTTTTCTGAAGATTTGCTTTTGGGGGGGTGAAGGGCAGAGTAGAGAAAAAATCCAAGCTGAACAAATCCATACGCTGAGGTTGACTTTACCTTAGAAACGTTGCTTGGATTTTCATACCCCTACACCAGTTCATTGATCTACATGCCAAAAAGAGCTGGCTGGTTTTGATTTACAAATCCTACATTGTTTGGGAGATTATAGTCTAATTCTCCTTCTGCTGTGACTAGTCAGGGCATGAACTGCAGGCATAATGATAGGCACTCTGTTTCTGGATTTTAGTATGCCAGGCAAGGAAGTCACTTCAAAGTAAAGCTGAAACACGTGAAGAAGTAGTTGTGGGGGAGAGAGCACTATGAGGAGGAAATTAGATTGACCTTGGCTTATTAAAGAGTAGTATACACTGATGAATCAGTGAATTTAGGCACCACTAAAAAGGGTAGTACAGGGTGAAACTGATATCTGGCTTTTGTTAATAGAGGTGGTGTGAAATAGCAAATGCAAGAAAAAGGTTTACTTGGAAAAGGGATCCATTGTAATGAGAAAATGTTTTGTTGTCAGTGGTTATTGGTAGTATTTGTACTGGAGTTGTGTTCAGGGTTTGCTTTGAGATGAGAGCACAGGAGGAGCCACACTGCACTTTTCACTCTGCATGTGTCTAATAAAAGATTCCCCGTCTTCAGTGGTTCACAGCTCCCACAGGGGTGGGATAAAGGGAGTTCCCACTTACAGAGAGCAGCGAGGGCAGGAGCTTAACTGCAAGACTTTGAAAGTGTCCTTGCAATTACTTGGTAAAATGTAGTTTGTGAATGTGTAAAGCTGCTGTAGGCATTTTGGTTTCTTTCTCTCAAGGCTGGTCTGAGATCTTAAAAGGCACTATAGTTTAGACCTTTGTATTTTAATAACATTTGGCTCTTTCTAATCTCTTACCTTCAGCCCACTCCATATGCTATTACAGCACAAATGAAGTACAAGAAGTCCTTGGTTAGGACTCTGGATATTTCTTTGTAATAGACAACTTATTTGCTGTATTTTGCCTCTTTGTAGCCAAACATGATCCTCTTTCTTTTGACATTTTAAATGATTTCCTTAATTATTTCTGGGACTAATTTTTGGGTTGTTTCTTGCTCAAGAGTAGTCTATTGTGTGGTCTAATGACAAAATTCGAGCAGATTAGGCTTGCTAGTACTTGCTTCTATCTAAAATAGACGAGTGCCATTGTGAGGGCTGAGTTTCTGACACAATATTTACAATTATAAACTCAAAAGTTGCTTTCTGTGCATTTTCTTCAATAGTCAATTAAGATTCTTTGTCCTGGTTTCAGTCAGCAAATTTGCTCATTAGAGCGTTTTTATGTAACCACTTTTTGATTGAGACATCTATGGAAAAGTGACAGTGAAAAAGTGATAACTAAGGGAAAGGTTAAGAAGTTAAACCAAACATTAAACTTTAAAAGATTTCAATTTGTGAAGCATTAAAGTTGTCCTGAGTGTAAAATAATTTAGATCTTGATTCACCGGTTCATCTTCATTCTGGAAACACTTCTGTTTGGGGACTATGCCGAGATTTTAATTTAGGTGTGTGTGCCTCTGCTGTGTTGAATCAGACCAGTGTTATTTTTCTCACCTGGACATCTACTTGCTCTAGGAGATGGAGGCCAAGTTTGGTTTATAGCTTGAATATTAATGTATATCAAGAAAGCCAGATTTTTTAGGGAAAGCTTGATTTAATCTGAAAGGCAAAACATTTCCAACTGGATACGTTTACATCCTGGCTGCACACACACACATTCTTTACTCCCTGGCAGTGAAGAATATGCGATAAAGCAAAGATTTCTCTGACGTCGGCATTGTAGAGCCCCTTTCTTCTTCCTCTCCTTCTCTCCCCTACCCTTCAGTTTAGGATTCAGGGGTCAGAGAGGTTCAGTTTGGGTATTGAATTACAATGTTGTCACTATTTTGGAAAGGAAAATACTGGCTGAAAACATGAAACATTTTTTTCTCCCGTTTTGCACAGCAAATACCCCCACAAGTAAAAATATATGGATGCAACTGTGGTGCCAAACTAAATGCTATCAAAAGCATGGTAGCTTTAAAATTGTAGAGGTGTGTGAAAGACTGTTTAATCTTTTACCTGCTCTATGTGATATAATAACATTGATATATGTTGAGCAGCCATTTGGGATTTTATATATCAAACAGAGAGTCTGTGTATTTTGAAATTTAATCCTTGTGAAATATTTGACATCCTGAATGGGATAATTGACACAGGGACACTAATTAGGGAGTTGTAATTCAGAAGGTTCTGATCGTGTAGTTTATACTGACATGTATATTGTCCCCCTGGTAACAGTGTTAATGGTGCTTAGACATGTGCATCAGGAAAAGAGAGCGTACCCCTGGGAGCTCTGGAAATCAATCTCCTATGTAATGCCATTTTTATAATGCTCTAGAAGGAGCGGATTTACACATTTTTCCATTTATTAAGCTGATCATACATAAAATATTCTGGCTTTGGAATAGTTTGACTCAGCTGGTGTTTTCATTCTTAAAAATCTGCAGTGAATAATATCTCCCCCTGAAACTGAGTTTTTCACCTAAAGTGCTTTGCAGTTCTCAGAGTTCACTTGAAATCTTGGGTAAATCTATTATATTCAGCTGAACTGAGTCCTATTTACCTTATGCAGGGATTAGTTCATCAACTCCTGAAATGCAAAACCGCCTGTGGCAAGAGAGAAAAGGCAGTCTTGTGACTGTATCTCTGACCTAAAGGACACGGTCTCTCCAAGTATGATTTCATTCAGGCAGTGACAGCAAGAGCTGCATTAAAAAACAAAAAGATTGGCCTTAGGCAGACAGGTGAGCTCAGTTTTTTCGCTCTTTTCCTCCTGGCTTTGTGATCATTCTACACACATAATCAGACCGTCTGCCTGCCCCAAACAGAGCATTCCTTTATGGCATTTCAACAAATCCAAGAGCTCCTGGAGTCTATTTCCTTGTCTTTACCAGACTTTTCAAACTTTCTGCATGACCATAATGCTCAAGTCAGGAAATACAATTAAGTACTCATTTGCTATATAAGTGAACACAGAGAAGTATTAGTTAATAATACCACTTAAGGTGTAGTACTCTACCACTGTAGAAAACAGAAAAACAAAGAACAGGCTGAAATCCAATTAAAATTGCTGGAGTCTGGCAAAATGTAGGTACCAAATTTAAAACCACCTGGGGGATATTGATCTCATTCTTGAAAAACGTGTAGAGGGATTTTTAACTTTTTCAAAATCAAACATTTTTTAAGTTGCCCTGTGTGCAACTCATCCAGAGGCTGGCTCTTTCTGCAGTACAGCGTGTCCTCTGATGTTTGGACGTTGCTTCAGCAATGATTCAGAGTTCCAGCTATTGTTTCACTAACACTAGTTCCTGCCATGCTGGGGGTTTCCCCTCTCATCTCTTTCCCAAATTATCAGCCAGACCCAACCCTCTTCTGTTCATAAAATGTGACGGGAGGCCCCAGTTTGGACTAGGATGCCTACAATATACTATTTATGCAATTCTAGTGTTGCAGCTACCCTGCAGAAGAAATAATGATTATTCATTTTCATATCTAATGTGGGAACCCAAATGTTTTGAGGCATCAATGAGAGGAACAGTCATTGTGATACAGTGCGAGCAGCAGCACTCTTTCAAAGACTGCGCTTCGGTAGAAGCACCTCCTGTAATAAGCGTATCTCAGCAGCTCTGTGTGGTTCTCTGCAGAATAGTCGCACTGTCATTTCTGTAGTTCACTTGGAGGGAAAAAGAAACACATAGGCTTAAAAATGTTAAGAATTACCAGTGTACAAAGATCCATGCAAAGCTTTTGCTATTTAAACAGAAATATGATAGATAGAGACAGCATGTCTTGGAAACGACGTCAAGTAGATTGCTCTACTGCAGCTGTAAATTCAGACTGGACGGTACCAAAAAGGACTGAGGGTATCAACCTTGAATGTCCTGTAGCACAAGGACATGGAAAATGGAAAAATGAACATATGAAGTACAGGCTAAGACAAGCTTTTAAATGTGTCCATACCACCGCAGCCAGCCACCTGGGCTGCAACCCACTATCATTTGGTCTGACGCTAAGAGGGTTTACAAAACATGCCTTTCACAAAACTGAACTTTGTCTTATGACAGCTTTCATCTGTGCAACACGCATGCCACTGTGATAGAACTGCTAATGCGAACTTCTCTAATACACTTCGTCTCATCGAGGCTAATGAGAATAGCCATGTGTTCAAAAGTGTCCTTGACTTACAATAATGCCCACATCTCACATGGTTGCAATCTTCCTTGTATGTGGAAATTTCCTGAAGATTTTTTAAAGGTGTTTTGTTTTTTTTTTTTTAACTTTTCTTTTATGTTTCTTATGGAAATACAGAGAAATTATTAATTTGTGCTGTGTATGGGCTTTTCTCTTAATTAACAATTTCCCGTATTCATGTTAACCCTACCTTTTTTTCCTTCACCTCCATTTACAGTTATTTGATCATCTGCAAATATGGATTATAATCTCTTTTGAGAAGAAGCTACATGCCCTTTACTGCTCTGAAAAGCATAGGGCACTCTGAAGTGTCATAAAATAGTGGTACTCATCTTAAATCACATCTTTTTCGTATGTCCTTAACCTTGCACCTCAGCAGAAGTCTAAATTCAATTCATTCACTATTTAGTGCTATCCTCAGAGATGGGCTAGGAGGTGGAATGAGCAGGTCTCTTAGCCTGAAAAGTTGCTTGGTATTTGGCTTCATTTGTGATGCCTCAGCATGAGACATACAGATTTCCATTTTAAGTGCCTTTGTGGGCACTGTTGGTAAATTCTGACAGTAATAAATATGATTCTTCTGCCTGAGTCTTAAGCTTTCCATAGGCTTTTTTGATTTTGTGCTGCTTACAGTGCTTTGACCCTCAATATAACAGAGAAGAATGCTTTATTAAAACAAGATGCTGTATAAAATGTATGCTTACTCAGCTGGAAGCTGCTTGGCCATTTCTGCTGCTGCTCTCAAGTTCCAGAGCTGCAGATGGGGTTGGGTTAATGTAACATAACTTTCCCAAGAGCCTGCAATAGGACTTGATGTGTCTTCTGCTACATATATCCTCATCTTCCAAATTAACCTGAAGACAAATGGGATCTGTTAATTTGCTACTTCTCTGTGACAATGTATTTGGCTGTCATAGTAGTGTCTGCTTTATATTTTGAGTAAACCTGAGTCCCTAAGGAGCTGGTTAACTAAGACCAGAGAATACCCTATGTGCAAGAAAAAGTCAGTGGCACACTTCAGCATGCAACATGACAGAGAAAAAATCAACAGAAAAAATTGATAAGTCTTGTGAGAGATGGCATGTGTGCCCGATCTTTGGTTCAATGTCTTCCTCTCTTTTGGGCATGTGACATTCAGTGGTGAGTATACAGAATCAGAGAAAACCTGAACAACAATAGCAGCAGTGTGGAAATCAACCCATGTACCCACAGTTACTGAGTGGTTCCAGAAGATGTGGGAAATTCTATTGATGGAAAAGCTGATTCATACAATTCTCCCTATCCCGAAAGTACAACAAACAAAACCACTCCTGTACACAAGTATATTTGGAATCTGAATATGCCAGGTGCTAACAAACAATACTCGTGCATATTTTTATCAGGAAAACAAAATGCAATATTTGAGAATAAATCATGAAAAACAAAGCCTGTAACACAGTGTGCTGCGAGTAAATCAGTCTTCAACAGAGCGGACTGACGGTTGTTACCTTTCCTCTTCATTACTCCTTGAAGACAGACTGAACCAGTAATGAATGTGCAGCTTGTTGAACTGCTAGATCTGTAGATCCCTTCCCAAAGACAATGTTAACTTCCCATTTCTGGCTTTTCCTCTCATTTTAATCTCATGTGAGTTTGAAAGGGAGTAAGAGAAAGCCTTGGTTGATAGGTAGCACTACCATTTAGGACATGCTGAAGCCATTTCAAAGACGTACAAAACATACAGATGAAAATACACACATAGTGTAGAGACTTCAGCTCAATATAACTTCATTCAACACTCCAAACTAAATGTTTACATTATGGCTAAAACTATCAACGAGTGAGTCCCTAATTCCCTGTGGTTGGCTGTATATCTGCCTAGTGTTGTTTATGGGAGCTGCTCTAAGACTGATCAACCAGTTGTTCCTCAGGAAGACCATAGCCTCCTCCCACCTGCTGTTTGCATCCCCACCCATTTGGCTACAGGGCTAGGCAAGGGAAGGAAATGGTCGTGCACTACATATGCTTACATGACACAGTACGGTGTGTTAGAAATAAGTTAACTGGTTTGCTGAGGGCTGAAGTTAACTAGGGGTCTTTGGTTAACTCTGACAGAAGCCACACTGGGTCTTCAGCTGCACGTTCTCTATAGGTGAAGGGAGCAGGTGACAGCACCAGCTCAAAGTAGCAGTCTCTCTCCCAACCCAAAATTGGATTAAAGCAAATGAATTTGAGAGAAATAATTTTAAAAGCAGAAACTGTAGGAAAAGTCTCCAGGTGATGTTGTGTCCATGGAAATATGAGGACAAGTTTGCTCTTTGTGCATCAACATTAATAAACAATCTGCCTGCTTTAATCAACAATGGTGATGGTGATGAGGTGATGGTCATTTTTTTTTGACTGCAGTTCTTTAATGAGATAAACTTTTAGCACTATTACAAGTGTTGAAAGGTATCAGTAACAGCAACATCAGGAGTGATGGAAAACAGCACATTTGTACATTTTTGGTAATGTGGGAAGCAGATGTAACTTTCAACTTTTTAGAAATTATTTTGGACACCATATTAATAATAATTGAAAAAAAAACCAGTGAGAACCTTAGTACTCAATGAGAAAAAAAACACTGCTATGGGTGATACGGTTTGGTCTGGATTACAGAAGGAAGTTGAAGAATGCAGCTTCAACTCCAGGGTCTAATAGGCTGTGAAAGAACAAGATGTGAAAAATATGCGCAAACAACACATGTGACAAATTCCTTTGAGAAAGTTATTACTCCTCCCCCTTTCCATTTCATTTGGAATGAAAAGAGAGTCAAACAGCCTATTCTGTTGTGTTCACATTTGCTAACAGTTTATGCTTCCTGGTTATTTACTTTCTATAGTTTAATGGAAAGAAAATTTCAAATACTTTGTTTTAAAAGCTTACTTTTACCATACCAAAGAAGTCACAAAGTTCATGCTCAATTGTACCTTTCAGTCCAAAAAAGGATCTTTCAGAGATGTGAAGAAAAAAGAGCAAACACCGAAACAGACTCTAAAATGCTGCTCATGCTGAGACAACATCAGATAGGAAATGAAAGTTTAACAGTTCAAATAGGGAATATTTCTTCAGCTTCTGGGGCAAGACAGAGTCGTTCAGGAAGTGTGGCATTTTGCCAGAGCAGGGAGCCTCCGGGAACTGAAACAGAACGGTACTGGTGACCCTTCACTGCCTTAGACCAGCTGTTGGAGAGAAGGCAAGCACTGGTGTGTGCACTGCTATGTGAAAGAGAAGAAACAAGAATACATGGAAATTGTCACATCAGCATCAGGCTAGGAATGTGTATCTTTGCTGGTGGGAATGTAGTATTTTCAGGGTTTTTTTTCCATAATGTTCTTTTATAGGCTATATCTACAATGATTTTTTTTTTTCCTAGAGTTCTACCTGTATTTGTGCATTTTCCTGCAAAATACTGTGTCATTCTCACATGTTCAGAGGGAGTGAATATTGCAGTTGATGGGATCTGTCCTTTAAAATCACTTAAGAAGTTTAAAGGCATGCTCTGGGGAGTTGGGTTCTCCCTGTCCACCCTAACTAATGGAGAACTTGGACTAAGGAAGAATCACAAATGGTAGTTGCTGCGTTCTGGGGACCCTAATGCTATTCACCCAGACAGGGTAACTTCTCATTCCTGACTGGATCTGCTCTGTAAAGAGATCTGAACTGAGTGATAGGGACCAAGTGTGTAGTGATTCAGCTGACTAATTGTTGGATACCTGCTCTCCATACTGGCTGAGTTGGAGGGAAGGCATTTTGGCTATCCCTGCCAGTGCTACACACAGTCCGTGGGCTGCAGGAAGCCTGCGAAGCAATGTGTTGGCTTGCTGGGCAGCCCAGAATCATTCTGAGATGTTTGCTGCCTTCCTGAACACCGCTCAATGTACTTTTGCCTCTGGATTACTGGTTTAGCCAAAAAAAAAAAATAAAAAAAATTCAAATGTAGCTAAAAGGAAGGGAAAGTTTAAGCCATGCATGCTGCAGATAGGTTCACAGGGCATGTGAAGATGGGGATACTTCAGCTGGAGTAAAAAAGGAAGACTCAAATGTTCAGTGGAGGACTCACACTTGTTTAACTTGCACAGTGCTGACGCACAGTGGAGGGCTCCATGGTACCCTTTTTGAAATTCACTCCAGTCCCCAATAGGAAAAGAAAACAGCATTTTGAGTACAGAGGAGGCACTCAGCAACCCTAGAAGGAGCAACAGCTGTTGAGCCAGCTACAGGGAGGGCTAACCAGAAAACACTGAAAGCTGAGCTCAAACAGATGAGAACAGAGCAAAGCAGCAGCAGGAGACAAACAAGGGGCTGCAGCCTAGTGGGCTGTCTTAAATGCAGTTCTCTTTTAATCCAGAGTGACCTGGGTTTGGTGCTAGAATGGGAAGTTTTCCTAAAACATTATTAGCCCTGAATGGGTATCTGGTTCTATTTTCTTAATTTTCACTAAGGTATGCTCATTTATACCACTGAGGGATGCTGTTTTCAACATACTTTTACATCTAGAAAGTTATAACTGTCCATACTGCTATTAATTATCTTTTAGGAGGGGAAGGGGCAAATCCACTAAAAGTAATGGTTAAGCATTTCTTATCCATATTGCCTGGATAAGAATTGCAGAGCATGGCCTTTTTTGAAGCTCTTCTCACCTGTATGGGCATGATGCTGCTAGCTTAAATGGATTTCCTTCTGTTTTGAAATAAGTCACATGAGAGGATACTCCTAATGTTCTTGTCCAAATTGATAGTGCTATGTCCTACGCTGGGAGTCATGAGCATTTGTTGTATTCTTCAGAGATATGTATTTGCGATTAGTCATCCATACAAGGGGACTGTTTAAGACAAGCCTTTCCCCCAAAGCAGTTAATTCTTCAAAATGAAAATAATCAGATAATGAGTTCATTTCCGATTTCACATTTAATGCCAAACATTTTTGGGTAAACAAGATATGCTGGCAGAGCTCTGCTCTCATTGTATGTTTTTTATTAACTGGGAAACAGACAGTTGATTCTTATCCTCTCTATCAGCTCAAATAAATTACACATATTTTAGAATAAAAGACTTGTGCAAACTGGCTGGCTGGTTTCAATGTGGGAGCCCATCAGCCGGTCTGTGTAAACTGCACCCAGGCCCTGCTAGGAAGAAGTGAAAACCTCTGAAGACCCAGCTTGGGAATCTCCCACTCAATGGAAACTTTTACCACAGTAACTCATATTTCTGCAGCATGAAAATAAGTAAGTCAGCAGAGAGCCTACCTCTGGCAACTTCACCAAATCAGACAGGCCCAGCATCAGAGCTGCTGTGCCATTTCTCTTGACAGCCCCTTGGTAGCACGAGGGACCCCCTGACCTGCATGGGTGCTCCTGCAATGCTCCATGCTGCTCATGAGCTGATGTAGGCATCAGCTGTTCATGATGCACAGGATAGCAGATACTGCTAGGTATTTTGGGGTTGTGTTTTAAAGAGGTTGTGGAAGGAGGTGAGATTATAACAAAGCATGGGACCAACAAAAGTGTTAAATACTGTTTTCCCTCCCTGGAGCTCAGCTTTGGTCAGTGGACTTGCTGTGGTTTTACAGACCTGCCAAGGAGAACAGAATCTGGCCCTGAGTCTGGGGCCCCTGAAGCTTTCAAAATCAATACTTCTTTCCAGGCAGGAGAAGCTGAGAAGAGAGAAATTGAAAATATTTATTTGGAAGTGGTATTTATGACATACAATATGTCAAAAGCATTTAAAGAAGATTATTCTTATTCTTAAGATGCCCCAAATTTTTGCAAGAAGTCAAAGTATTCACAATAATTTCTAATTTTGAACATTGTAGATTAAAATTCATTGATGTCTAATGTCTCTTGTACAAATAATATTCTTGCTATCTATGCACAATGAACTCCAACATGTCATGAAGAGACCAGTCATTCATAAACAAAGCAAAGCTATCTTCTCTGTTGATGCTTTATATCAGCTTAGCGCTTAGGTTGATGGTGCTAGCTCCTGTCCAAACTGAGAATGTAAAAATAACCTCTGTGCTAAAAAGCTAAAGAGCTCACAGTCTAAACATACAACAAAGAGTCAGGAGATGGAGACAGACAAGAAGAGGGAGTACAAACGCAGCGATATCGATCAGCACAGCCTAAGCGCAGCAGTAATTGCACTGCAGTTAAGGTTTTAAATGGGTATTGCAGAAAAGGAGCATTTCAAGGTAAGATTTGAAAGAGGGCCATGTGCTTACTTTTATAGATGTTTATCTATTTTTTAAAAATAGCAAGAAGCAGTGTCAGAGAAAACAGTTTGTCTGAATCCAGGCTGCGTTTTTAGGAAGTCATAATTGACCCTGGAAATCTCAGATTCAGATGTTGAACAAAAAAAAGATCAGTGGAGTGTATTGAGATGATAATTTTTTCTGATGTACAAAATAACATCCATGGTAACAGAGGGTATAACAGAGCTATATAGGTGCAGCTGGAGGAAGACTGGCTCTGCAAACTCTAGACAAATCCCAGCTCTGGCAACTTTGCTTTTTAGCTTCTGAGTATGAAGTTGCCTGCGCTTTTGCAGGGATATGGAACGGATGGAGTCTAGTGTCCACAAAATAAAGCAAATGAACATTGTGATTTCTGGGAAAAACAGTATTTGCAGCATGGGCTTCAGACAGGAGAAGTTGGGGTATTAGTAACGTGTGACTGGAGACAGTCTCAGCAGTCCAGCTCTTGCTGTCAAGAGAATAAAGGAGTGTCTTGAGAGAACTGCTCCTTTCCAATCCTCTCCTTAGAGGGGGGAAAAGTGCAAATATTTTTCTTTCTCCTGTCATTCTCAAGATGAAGCCACCTAACCCAGTGTTTAACTTTCAGATGACAGAAATACAACAGTTCACAAGAACCTGGTCTCAGCCCTCACACATATGCTATTTAACACTTTCATGGCTGAGTTAAACACTAAGAAAATCTAAGCTGCTTATATAAAAATTTGGCAAATTACAACCACCCACTCAAAAAAACCCCAACCCGACAACAAATAAATATATGTCTCTCTCCTCTTCTCTTTTTAAAGACCTTCTCAGATTGTTTTCTTTTCTTTTTCAGGAAAAGCCTGATTTGGAAAGTTATTGTCTGGAGGCTGCATTTGCATAACAGCAAGAAGGGTCAACCTGCATTGTCCAGCGTTGAGCAAAAAATAACCTTTGGAGAAAAGGAAGGCAATTTGCCCTGTTGTGAGTCATCAGGAGCTGTTGTGCTGAAGGAAGGAGACATTCTTGAGGAAAAAGTTGCTGGCATAGGTCTACCGCAGGGGAGAAGCAATGTTGTACTGTGGGTACGGTTTCACTAGGAGAACAGTGAACAAATTGGATATGTGCTCTGCTTTTCTGTTCCCAGGAGGCAATGGTCCCTGGCAGATTGATAGTGACAGTTATTTGTTGCAATGCTTCAAGGTTGCTTCAGCCACTTCAAGACATATACCTAGTGTTTGGGTTTAAAGAAGCTTGAATTTGGTTAGATGTCTACTGGTTTTCCATACAAGCAATTATAGGCTCTTGGCCTGATATATCCTTAATCAAAAAGTGCCTTCTGTCTCCTCCTCTGAAATTTCTGGTTCACACTTGTTGTTTCAGAACTTGTTTTGTATTCTGTTTGTCTCCATTTACAGCAAATTTTGTACTATGTGGTTTTTCAGGGAACAAAGCCTGTGGTGAGGGAACATTCAGAAAAGCACCCAGCTTCTGTGCAGGGTCCTTTGAGGAACTCCACTGCAAGAAAACAAAAATGTTATACCTGAGTGGGGTGACATTTTTCTAATGGGTCTTAATGCTTTACTATCTGGTTTGCCAGTCAGTTTCAGCTGACTTTGGTACAAGCACCCCATTTCATCAGATGGGAAGGTCACTTCATGGTATAACCTTTTGTTGACTTCTATGCCCTAGTCACTCTAGAATATATATATATGAATTCCGAGTAGGAATACCTGGTTTAGAGTAGTCCCCTGCCCACTACCGGGTCTGCCACATAACAAACCTCTTCCTGCCTGGACTCAACCAAGAGGGCCCCTGCCTCCAGGAGAAATGGCTCAGGACCAGGGCTGCGACCTCTGACTGTGTAGCACTGGTTTGTCCTTCAAGTGTGAAGCCAATAAGGACTCTCTACCCCAGTTTTTGAACATATTTCCAAGTATGGCAGGGTGCAGTGGCAGGCACATAATAGGACTTTTGGCATGTATTATACTGTGCTCAACAACTCCACTCTCTGATCCAAACATGCCCACCAAAAATAACTTCAGTGAACAGCTTTTATTTTAATTATTCCAGTGTGGGACTCATGAAGTTTTGCCAACAATCTGGTTTGTAAAGCTTTTTGTATATAATCGCAGAAACCCGTAGTGTGTAGTCAATCCCCCATTGGGATTTTCCTGACCCAGTCACAGGTCTATTCTGCAACCTCGTCTTTCTTACCTATCACTTGCTCTTAATGCTGTTCACCCCACTGACTCCTTGAAACCTCACCCTTTCTTGGCTCCTGTGACTGTTCTTTCCCAGCTTTCCCCGCTAATTTTCTGTTTTCTCTTTCAGCTCCACATTTAGTGGTTGTTGGTGGTTATTTGGTGGTTCCCCAGTAGTTCTGATCTCTGCAGGGCTCTCAGCAAGATCTGTATGTAGGCTCTCCCCTTTACACTCTCTGTCCAACCTACTACAGGGTATAATAATAAAAAAACTGCATTTTTGCGAATGACTTGCAAATCTGCCTTTTTGTATCTGATCTGCTTCCTTTTGTCACTGAGTCTTTTGGTTTTCTTCCCCACCTGTCCCCTTCTTCCTATCTCCTTCCTTTCCTCCCTGTGTCATAAATCATAAAGCAAACATAAGAAAAAGGACGTCCCTGCGGTTTGGTGGGATGAGCTGCTGGGTTCTGCAGAACACTTCCAGGCCCTGAATGAGTTGACTATGGTCATTCCTTTCTATCCTCCATGTTGGACTATTTATTTAACCCTTCTTTCATCAGACCCTACTTCACTTTGTGCAGAAGCACATGCAATTTGGGACATGGCAATGGCATAGTATTTAAGAAAGTACTTACTGTTACTTTGTAAATAGTCTCAGATAGTAAACAAATTGTCCCTTTAAGAAGATTAAATGTGAAAGACAAAAATAAAAGAGTTGATATGATGTTCAGTTTAGGTTAGGTTCATTTCCTCAGGTTCATTTCCTAAGCATGCTAAAAGAAACAGCTTTAGAAGGAAGAGGAACTTTCCAGAGCAGGATAACCTATAGCCTGATAGTTTTTAGTACAGGTGTGGATAATACAGGTTCAGATCCCTTCATGCCTAGAGGGAACTGAGCCCAAATCTCCCGCAGTCTGAGGGAGTGCTCCTCCTCCTGTAGGGTGATTGCGTAAAACAGGCCTGGCAGCAACAGCACCCGCTTCTCTTAGTGTTTTAGTGGAGGAGGTCTGGGTAGCAGTGGAGGAGGGTAGAGATCTCTGCCTTGAGATAGGCGACTAAATTCCAGAGAGGCTTAAGGTACTTCCAATATCCTCTGCATTTCCTAATGGCTAATTTGGGCAGCTCCTGCTCAGCCCTCCTGTTTGGGGTGTCTGTATTCTCCTCTTTGCAAAGCTCTGGATGTCAGCATGCAAGCACACTCCTAGCAGTCAGGAGCTGCAATTTTCAGCGCTGTGGGGCCTAAACACTGTTCTTGTCTGGAACAAAATATTTATCTGTATTTATGCAAATGCTTAGCTCTGCAGGGTCTTGTGCTTGGTTACCTTGATAAGTGCTACTAATAATAACAATATGGACAATATGATGTTTATATGCAGAACTCACATAACTTTCACGTGCCATCTGTTACAACATCTATAACACAGTGCTTAAATTTGTGAAGCAAAACCAGGGAAACGTCTTTGCACCAGCTAAGGACAGCAAGACCTATAGTTTTGTGAGAACCTCTTTGCATTCAAGATATTTTCAAACTACCGCTTACTAGCATGCTGCTCTGTGTTTGACTAAACCTGAAACACAATATCTAATACTGGTATTTTCATTTTGTCTCACGTTTGGACTGTACTCTGTTTCTGCTACCTTAAGTTTCTGTGTGTATGCAGTGGGGAGTATAAAATTGGGGATTTTCAAAGGTCTGGAGGTCCTTCAGTGTCAAATTACTTTTGAAATTCTACCTTAGCATTTCCATAAGGCCCTCAAATATTCTTGGAAATTTACAACAGTCCTTGTCCCAAAGCATTTAAAGTACATTTCAGATGTGCTGACAATAACAAAGATAAAAACAGGAAGGAAAAAGGAATTAAACAATCCAGGATATAGTTAGAGGATCAGTGATTATTCAGGTATTCGGTATTTTATTTTTAAGGCTCGATGGAAAGACACATCATTTTTAATTATTTGTTATTGACTCAGTAATTGTGACAGTGTAAGAAATATTTCTAGAAGTCAGATTTGAATTAGAGGAGGGTTTCACATGAAATCTGAATGCTTTTGAGAAAAAGAGTTGCAAACACTAGACTTCATTATCTAGTAAAAATACTGGAAACAAAATGGCTCATCGATCCCCTTCTCATCAGTTTCTTTTTTCTAAATATGCTGATGCATTTGCCCATCTGTGATTAAAAATACAGATAACCAAAAAACTTTCGCCTTATGGTAAGTGTAAAGGAAACAGAACAAAAAGCTTGCTTTATAGTAAGCAGAGGGATGCTGCAAAATTTGAGCAAGTATCAGCCTTTTTTAAAAAAAAATCTGAAATAATGAAAGAAATTCTACTTTCAAAATGTTAAACTTCTAAAAAACAACAACCTCGGATCATGTAGATTTGGTGCCTACTCACTGGAAAGTCACCAAATCTCACTTGTTTTGCTTGGGCCTCACTCAAACATAACTGGCCTCAAGCTAGTAAGCAAGCCAGCAAATGTCCTGGCTTGTAAAGAAATCTGATCCAACTCTGTAAACCGAACCCAGCCTAAGAGTGGTGGTGAGGGGAACATATGGAAAATTAATGACAGATAATAGAATGGTGGGACAGCCTTAAATGAAAAAAAGATTGTTAAGTTTATGCAACAATTCCAGCTAATGGCCTTTTGAGTTAAGTTACAGAGTGGCTGAGCATTGCTTTTGACTTTGCCAGCACCTAAACTCTAGAAATGGCTGCTGTGTTGCCCTTGCCCCTGTGCAGCCTGAAATTCCCCATTGCATGTTCTTAACTGATACCTGTAGCAGAATTGCTTTATAAGCTGCTTCAGCTGCAACAGCACTTGGGGAAGTACAGCAATTCTGGTCCCACCTGTTTAAGTAAATGGGAGCCTCAGGAAGAGGAGTGGATTGGAATTTGCTTGGGCTCAAATGGGGTATAACAGCAAAAGCCAGGCTGAGATCTACAAGCCTGGCCAAGCACTAGGAGGAGAAGGAGGTAAGGGCGGTGTGTGTGTTTTCTTTTTTTCTCTGTGGACCTCCAGGCATTTTGCAAAGATAAGCTGCTTGCAGTGTGGTGGCACTGACAGGGAAACAGTTCCAGGGAGCTTGTAGTTGCACAGCCCTTCTCTGGTGGAGGGAGTGGGTTTCACAATGGAAAGGAAAGAATAATTTTGAGGAAAGTGTATGTAATTCCAGAACACACAAATCACATATTTATTTGGCTGATGGCCTGGGATGCTCAGTTAGGGTAGACTTTGAAATGTAGCACCATACAGTAGTTATTTTGTACTAAGAGAAAAGTGATTTCTTTCCTCTTATTCCTCCATTTTTGTTTTATTGAAGATCAGCTAAAATGCTAGTATTCCTTCTGCCTGGACCCTAAAATGCCTCTCCCTCCTCCCCTGTTGTTACTGAAGAATCACTGTTCCTAGTGGAGGACCATCAAGCTGCCTTTATTGCTGAATAACTCAGGTGTGTCCTCATTCCTTATCACCATGTCCAGCCCCCTGCATCTTTAACAGACCATGCAGTGTAGGGGTGGCCTAGGTGATTCTATGTGGTAAGCTGATGCCTCTTGTGCTGAAGAAGGTTTCTTCTATGTTTGAGGAAAACCAGCAAGGACTGTACAGAAGGAGAACAGCAGGCAGTGGTTTCCATCTCTTTATTGCTAAATAACATACCGTGGCTGCTGGCTGTCTCTGTCTCCTGGTGAGTAACCTAGTAGGAAGAGCACAGCTTATGCTCTTGCGGCTGTAGCCTCTCTGCAGGAGAAAACTCTCATCCTTTCTTTTATAATCTGAAATGAGGACTGTAGGCTGTGATCCTTGCAAAACCATTCCCATTTCCAGGGAATATATGATAACAGTAGCACAGCATTTAGAGTATTCCCCATTCTTTGCTCATACATGTAGTATGCAGTATTGCACACTCTGTTATCAAGTAAAAAAAGAAGTGTCAACTGAAATGGAATGGCAGCAAAAAGTGTTTCATACACGGCTGTGATACAAGAGCAGACCATCACCCTGCTGAAGAGTAGCAGTATTACCAAACTGATTTCAGGCTGCATCTATCCTGCTGCACATGAGCAAATGTTGAGGTTGATTTTCCCAGTTAGAGACCCTTTAGGGCCAAAAATTGGGCAGTGTGCCTGGTAGGTTGGGTGTTCTTAAAAAAAAAAAAAAAAAGGAAAAAATATTTTTGTGCCATTCAACAAATTTTTTTCTTTCTTTTTGAACCTGTTGCCTCTGTGCCAACACAGTGGCTTAGGGTGCTTCCCAGAAGAGCCTTGGGGAGGCTATGGAGAGGACCAGGCTCTCTCTGGACTCCTGAAGAGTAGGCGTTGGTGTCTCTGATGTCAGCTCTAAGCTTCTCTCCCTGGCTTCTCAACTGAGAGAAGAAATGAACTTTTCAGTAAAATCTTTTTGTGTGCCTGTCTGCATCTTTACTACAGTTTAAAGAAATATATTGAGATCAGGGTGTCAACAAACTGGTGAATTCTGTAGCTTACATTAAATAGATGAGCATATTAGATCATCATAAGGATTCATACTAACCATAAAAATCAATGTCTATAAAACTGAAAAAAAAAAGCATATGTAACATGCAAACATATAAATACACATTATGTATACACATACATAGTGGTAGTAGTAATACCAGTAGTACAGCAGAAAGCCTTTAACTATGTAGGGGGGGTGGGAGTGATTTAGGAGGCAGACTTTTTTTCCTGAGAAGTAACTTTTAACCCACTTCACATGGCCTAAGGACTGGGAATCAGTATCAGTGGGGAAGGAAAGAAATAAGAAATATTTAGAAATACCAATGTTTCCAAGCATAAATATTTCCATTTCTGGTTTGATAAATCTGTTTAAGTCCTTTCATGTTCCTGTGGAGGAGTAAAACAGCCTAAAGGTAAGACTTACAATGTAAAAGAGTGTTTTCTGTGACCCTGGCAAACCTATGAACTGACCAAGAGAGGTGATGGCCCCAGAGTGCACAGTGCATGTTTTGCTTTTCTAATGTCTAGAAGTTTCAATACATCTGAAATATAACCAAAAAATTTCATGCAGGGCAGTGGAGATGTCCTACTGACAAGAGGGAGCTGTATTCTTTTCTCATCACCTCATAAACAGTGGGGTTCTGACTGAGGATGTTAGGTAATGCTTGCCATATACAGAACACGGAGGGTATTACTTTCATTGTATAACCCTTTGAGATCTGAGGCAGTATTGTTTAACAAAGCATATTGTTTTTCCCTCTTGCTTTTACTGAGCTTTGATGCTGATTTTAGAACTTGACAGCTGTGTTTAGACTTGTCTTACATCTCTCATACAGAGAGGGGGGGGGAATAGATGTTTGGGGTAGCAGGCAACATAAACTGTGTGGAGGGAATGGGGGTGGGAAGAAAAGCAAGATTTGCCTGAGAAATAGGGAGATAGGTCTACAATGATGAACTAGCCGTCCTCCTTTGGGGAGGCTCCTTAGAGCTGAACAGGGTGCTGGTCTCTTATGCCCTGCCCAGGAGAACTGTATGCCTCGGAGGGACTCATTGCCACGTAACACTGTTGTAGAAAGGTGCGAAGTCTGGCTAGGCACCATACTTAGAAGGATTCCTATCTTTGCTTGGGATTGTGATCCAGAAGACCTTAAGAGACCCACAGGACTGCTTGACCTTTCCTATAGTGCTCTTCATTGTGACAGTATTTAGGTATGAGTATTTTGTGTGGCAAAATAATGAGGGTGACACTATCTATTACGAACAGACTCTGAAAAAGTCAGAACTTGTTACAGCTATTGTAATAAGTGAAATGAAAATAAACTTTTTATCATTACTGTCAAATCCCTAACATCGAAATAAGGTTAATCCTTGTACAATATTAACCTGCTAACCTGTTGAAGTTCATCCTTTATGGCATAAAGAGAGGTGTAAAGAGTTCATATTTGTTCAATAGCTGAGTTTTTTCAGATGCCCCATCTCTGAATAATTATCAATACCTTGTTCAGTACCTGAAAACTGCGATATTACACCATCTCTACAGATACCCAAGGAGAATGTCTTGAATAAGTCAGTGGGACTGCACACATGAAACCAGGGATTGGGGCCAAAATAGGAAAAGAGAAAGAAATGAGGCACAGTCAAAACGCTAATAAAATAGAAGTCAGACACAATGCTGTTCAAGGTCTGAATAGCTCTTTTCTCTTCAGTGTTCTAATGATAGAAGACCTAAGAATATTCGTTCTTCTCAACTTCTGTAAGACACCATGCAAACAAGGGCTCTTAATGAATTGTGTGTCACAGTATTGTGTGTTTGTTTTTACTTTTGGAAGAATGACATTTCCACGGTGTTTGATTAAGTCATAGCCCTCTCGGGAGAGGTCTCCTGAGTTTCAGCAAGATTATATCTAAAGGAAGATGCAAAACTCCAGGTCCCTTTACATGTTTCTCTCTGTGCTGTTTACGTACATTCTTGTTTCCAAGCTGGAGTGAATTTTAAGAGCACAGAGCCTTTGTAGCAACTTCTCTGTAGGACTGCCACCTCCCCAGACCATGAGCATTTCTGTTCTGTAAATACACTTCCCCCACTCTGATATGGGATGTCTTCACCTTTGTTTTGTCACCTTCTTTTCAGAATTTGTTTGCCTTTGGCAGCTGAGGGATGGGGCACAATGAGTGATCCTTGCCATCTATTGCACACGCTTTGAATTAATTTTTAACCGGGTACCAGAAACAAGGATAATTTAATGACTACCACTGTTAACCATTTTGCAACTGATCAGTTTAGCAGGAATGTGAAAATCAGTATACTTCTAAGCCAATATAATATTGTCTGTCACTGGTTGGTATCATTTGTGTCCTCTATAAATGGAAATTAGCAGTTTGTAGGCCTTATTTGGGAACTGAGCACAGAACCTGCATTTATTCTCACAGAACAAAATGTACTACAGGATTGTCACTTCTAAACTAAGATGTCAAACAAATATCCCCATAGCGTAGCCCCCAAGTTTGGGTCATCTTAGAGAGGAAAAATCTAAAAGTTCTTCAAGTATTTTGCAATAATTTAGAGCCAGACCCAAATTTCATCACTTGCAGTGTTCTTCAGTTCCAAACCACTGTGTCTGGTAGAAATGTCTGGAATGTGGAGTATTGTATTTAAAAACAAAGCAAAACAATCCTTAATAGCCACTCTATCATTTAGCTAAACAAAATTCTTACCCACACCATTCTGGAAGGAGGGAGTAGTGAGGATGAGAGAAATAGTGGGGAAAAAAATTGAAATAAAACTCTGTATACAGTGACCAGAATTAATCACTTTGAGGTTTGGAACAAAGATGAAAATATAAATTAAACAAAACTGCTTTCATCCCATAAAACACTTAAAATGCTAGTTACAGAATTCAGAGGGTCCAGTGTTTAGTTCCAAAGAAAACTCTATGAAAGGCCAGGAAGCCACTTCTGCTTGGTTACCCTTACGCTAAGGATCAAAGCAGAAAGGTATCTCATTTCCATGTATAACTTTGAAGTCTTTTATAAAGAAAGTCAGAAAATGGATCTTAAGAGTAGTTCTTACTAGGCAGCCTTGCATCAGAGGAATGAGTAAGAAAACTATAATGTCTCTTTGCTGGAAGATGTACCAGTACTGTATTGTACAGCCAACTTCTTCATCTGTCTCTTGTAATTTTTGGTTTGTAAAGACCAAGAAAGAGTGGGACAGGTTTTTTATTGCATGGGGATCATTTTTTTCCCCTCTGTTCTCATAAACCTTCCATATGCTTCTACATCCATGTCTTGTTTTCAATTTTAGTGAAGGTTTTTATTTGGAGTCTCATAAAATTCTAATTTATTGCAGCTTCTTTTTATAAAATGGAGAGGGGACAAGGGAAGTATTGAGATAACATGTGCAAGGCAGTCCCAAGGAATTCATTTGTGAATTCAAAGCATTGGTCAGTTTATCAGCCCCTACTTCAGTTATTGGCAAATACTTTTCCTCATTCTCTAACCTGTGATCATGTATTCTCACTGAGTGTATAGAAAGGCTAAGTGACTATCTAAGTGTGCTAATATACACTTATTTTGGGGGTGTTGTGGTTTAGCCTCAGCCAGCAACTAAGCACCATGTAGCCGCTCGCTCACTCCCCCTACCCCGATGGGATGGCGGAGAGAATCGGAGGAGTAAGAGTGAGAAACACTCCTGGGTTGAGATAAGAACAGTTTAATAGTTGAAATGAAGTAAAATAGTAATGATGATAATAACAATGTAATAATGATAATAATATACAAAGCAATTGACGCACAATGCAATTGCTTACCACCCGCTGACCTATACCCAGCCAGCTCCCAAGCAGCGATCGCTGCTCCCCGGCCAACCCCCCCCAGTTCATATACTGAGCATGACATCATATGGTATGGAATAGCCCTTTGGTCAGTTTGGATCAACTATTCTGGCTGTGCCCCCTCCCAGTTTCTTGTGCACCTGGCAGAGCATGGGAAGCTGAAAAAGTCCTTGACTAGCATAAGCAGTACTCAGCACCAACTAAAAACATCAGCGTGTTATCAACATTCTTCTCCTACTAAATCCAAAACACAGCACTATGCCAGCTACTAGGAAGAAAATTAACTCTATCCCAGCTGAAACCAGGACAGGGGGGTATGGAATTCAAGTGCTGAACTTCTAAAACTGTCACATAGGCCATACTGATGCAAAATGTGTATATTGAGAGATGGTGAGGGGAACCTGCCCTCCCAGTGTGCCACATCTGGTACTACTTGCTGATAACATCTCATGCATTTTTGTCCATTGCGGTCCTTGAATTCTACTTAAATCGGGAACAGGAATGTCAGCTTATTGAGTAGCTGCTGGTTTCACTAACATAAAGAAGTGCATCTCTAGTATGGGGAAAGTCATAGCCTTTCCTCTTGTAGGGCAGAAGCCAGAGCAGAAAGTCCTAAGATGCCAAGTGAGTGTTCCAAAATCAACCTTAAGAGATGTCTGAGGAACATCCAAGAGCACAGTGGACTCACAGATCTACCTGATTCTTGTGCACATGGACTTCTGCATGCAAAGGGACATCAAGGGACAGCCCAGTTGGGTATGCCTGGAGGGGAACAGAGCACCGAGTGTGCTTGAATGTAGATGGGCTCATGCATCATTTATCTTGCATTTTTACATTTGTGCTTTACTTAGATAGCAAAACTGATCTACAAACTCATATCCCTCTTTTTAAATAACAGTCTCTTTTACAGTCGGCAGCCTGCCTGCATCCACAGCAGAGTGAGGGGGAATTGGGTGGAACAGTCTCCCCTTTATATGGTGTGTGCCTATAACAGTTGGTTCTCACTGACCTGTCATGGACTGACTTCCATCAGGGCGAACAATTTGTTGAATACTCATAACCAATACCCTCCAAGATAGCAGTGGTACATCCCTCTGGAAGTCACTGATGACAGCTGGCCCTTTCCTAGCTCAGGAGCAGAGGGTTTGCCTCTGAGGGAACAGGAACACTTCCAGGCTTACCTGTGATACCTCCTCCTGCTCTGTTCAGAATTCGATCAGACCAATTCTTGATCTGATCCAGAAAATCAGAACAAGACCAGAAACCTTGTTCTAGGGCAACATCTCTACACAAGGGAATAAAGTGTATTTCCTATGTGCTGCCAGCATAGTTATTTTTCTTTGCCCTTCTCCAGTGTTAAGTTGACCAACTTAAAACCTCATACTTCAAATAGTGAAGAATCTGGACATTAATGTGTTACTGTGGTTTGAAGTTTTGAGTAGCTGAAGTTTGAAAATTTGAGTAGTCACTGACTTCAGAAGAATGAGCACATTTTGTTCAGCAAAGAACCACATCACTTTTACATAATGATACAATGCACTGAAATCACCTGTAAAAACAAATGTCCAGAGTTAATGGTATATTGCACCAACACAACCTACACAGAAGGTATCATCAGGCAAAACAACAAGTTTAAGAATTTTGTGCAAACAACATGTATGCTTTTGCATGTGCTGTATGTTTGATAGAGATGTAAACATATATGTAGACACACATGCAGATATTCTCTGAATATATTCTTCTTTGTGAACCACTTCCCACCCTCTATATGTTATTGCATATGTTAAGGTATGTCAGCAATACAACACTCATGTTGTTTAAATGTTTAGAGGGAAGACCTTCCTGGGAAATGGTCACAGGGGTCGGTCAACCTGAGCACTGAAAGAGAAAGCCAAGTCCCGTGGCACATTTGAAATCTGTTCTTGCAGAGGCTGTAAGGAAATTTGAGAGAAGCTCTGCTGGAGGGAAACTGCTGGGCACTAGACTTTCTTTTCCCTCTAAATAAAACATAGAATAGTCTTTTAACTGCCTTTTCTCCATAATAGCTACTTAACCCTGTTCACTAACATTAAGGGAAAAAAAAGAAAATTCCAAGGAAAATGCCCATTCAGAGTAAAAAATATATAAATTAAAACAAAGTGCGCAATGCACGCCCTTTTCTTTCCCTCCTGGTTTGTTTGGTGTTTTCTAGCTCTGCTTTTCGGACAGCTGAATGGGGGCTGGGAAAGTGTTTACAATATTTTCACATGATTGAGATGGCAGAGTTCTTGCACTCCGTGAAAGGCCTTCTGTTTTCAGATGGCATTGAAAGTTTACCGTCTTTCCAGACAAAAGGAAGAGAGCCCGTTGCCAGCGGATGAGTAATGGGCATGGCCTCCGCACAATACCTCCTATCCAGTCCTAAATCTACATGGTGTTCTTAGGCTTCCCGGCTTCTCCAAAGCAACCTTTGTCTCTGCTCTGGGAGACCAAAACTGCTCGTTGGGCGAGTGGGGATGCAGCCAAGAGGGAAGGCTTGGTGACAACAGTTGCTCAGTGCTCACTGCCCAGTATCTGCCCTCTTACTATGCTACTATAATAGTTGGAAACCCATCAACAATTGGGCATCTTCTATACAAATATGTTGCAGACCATCTGTATAGTTTTCAGTTCCAGAAGATTCCAGTAACTCACTAAGTTCTAATACTTTTTTTTTTCTTGTTATTCTGATGGGCTGCCCTGAGATAAATGATAAAAGCAAAAGCCTGCCATAATTACTTCAGAGCTAAAACTACATGGAAGTTGCCAATTCCTGTATTTGTTTTCTTGCAAGCAACTTGAAGCAGGCATTTTCCACTGTTAATATTTTTTGTCAGAAAAAAATATTTTGGTGAAAATTATTGCTAACATAGTCTTTCAAAATGTTAGAACAGACAATTCTAAAGTTTTTCCAGAGAATTTTGTGCACTTGTTGGTGTTAGAGACGAGTAGGTAATTTTTTTCTTGTTTCTCTTATAAAGTTTCCTAGAGCTTGTCTATTTGGAATTTATCTATATGCATTTATGTAAATATAGACTACATATGTGTGGGGCTTGTATGTGTGAGTTTGTCTTTCTGTCTACCTGTCTAAAAGAACCTGCATTTCACGTTCACGTACTTTAAAGTGCACTAAGAAGAGCTTGCTAAGAATTAACTAAGTGTTCATTAACTACACCTAATTTTTGACTGTGTGCTCAGCTAAGAATTGTCAGTATTGAGTTCTTATTCTTTCATGCTAATTTTATGTTGCACAGACACTGATTTATTGTTGTCGGGAAAATAGAAAGAAGAAAAGATGTAAGAGATGCTGGATTTCTTAAGGGTTGGTTGTAGCTGGTATCAGCAATTTACTGATTAACATGTAGTAACCTGTAGTGCTGACAGTTCTGGGTATACAAGCAATGCGTTAAGGTTTTTAGCAAAACTATTTTCTAAATTACCTGAGGAGAGCTTTCAAGGTAACTAATTCTTTGGACCTTTTTTTTTTTCTTTTTCTGAGGAGTTAACAGTTTAAAACAGCATTAAAATAATCTGGCTTCATTTCCTCTGCTCAAAGAGCAAGTCAGCTGAAACTTTGACTTTTTGCTGAAAGGGGCGGGGAGGGGAAAAGGTACTTTTTCTTTTAAAGAGCATGACCGTACACATTCCGCTCTGGTGCCTTTAAAGGGGACTTCCCTGTTTTAAATGCCCTCGAGCACAGAAATACCAACACCTCTTAATTGTTTAATATATTACAGCCTAAAACATTTACAGAAGTGCTTTCCAAGTATTTCACTGTTCCAGGTGCTTGGTCCCGCACCTCCTAAAATAATAGGCTATTTCCCCTCAGTTTTCATGTGCTTGGTGCCACAATGAGACATATGCTCTGTATCAAGGGAAGGGGAAGTGAGGGAAGTAAGTGGGACTGCCTGACATTGGTGCTTGCACTTGCAGCATACACAGACTTCTCTGTCTTGCGTCACACAGCTTGTAAAGAATGAGAAAATAACGTGGCTTGTACTTGGACTGTAAGATCCAAGCAGAAAAATACCATATTGTTAAGCATTTGAACGTCACTCTGCACAAAGACCTCCTATCACTGCATCCTCTGAGCAGCATCACAAAAAGAATAATAATTCTAAGAATCAGCATTGCTGAGCATACACCAGTCCATGATACAGCTGTCTTGCAGCCATCTTAAAGCCATGCTCCAAACTGTAAGCCATGCTCCAAACTGTATTCGCTGTTGCATGGATGTGATGTGAAGCCCAAGTCTTGTGTCTGTCACATGCAACCATGCTTCAGACTGAGGGGGGCAAAAAAATTATTCTGAAAAAAACATGACACTTCATTTTGATTCAGTGGGGGCTAAGTAAGATACAACAATTTGCTTGGCCTATGCTTAACTAATTCATTTTTCAACTTGTTTAGCCAAAACGGACTGAGATTTTTCCCCACTCAAGAAATAAATCCCTTAATATAGAGCACTTGGGGCTCCCTAGGCTTCCATGAGACTCTACCCTGACATAACAAGATCCGAGCTATGCTGTCAATCTTATTGTCATGTCATACCTCTGCTAAGAGTCTTGGATGCCTCCTGCTCGCAAGCTGTGCAGTTCAGACATCCACATGCCACAAGCATGGGTAATCTGAACACACTATGATTCAGTGCATGGGCACTGAGTGAAACTGGGCGGTCAAAGGGACTTTGTCTGGAAATACCTGTTCAAAAAGTCTCCCTTCTTTTTCTTGAAAATCCTCCCTACTGTGCAAATGCAAGTGAATGTGGATCGTTTAAAGAGTTGGGGTTTCAGGACCTTCTCCTAATAAGTCCCTGCAAGGGAGGAGCAGCTGAACAGTTTTCAGTAAGGAGCTGGAGGGAGGGTGGCTCTGGCTGGCCTGAGGGAGGAGATAATGCAAAGTTAAACAATTCTGAGAGTGGAGGACTGAATCTTTCCGTGGCTGCACTTTCAATCATGCACTTCCCCGCCAAGTTGCCTGCCGTCCCTTTGAACCCACGTCTCCCATGTGACAGAGCAGTGATCTGGCTGCTGAGCCACTAGACTAATATTGTTCTTTTAATCTCACAAAAATGTGTTATAAAAGAGTTTGATTCACATGAGAAATTAAGTATAAGATCTGTCCTCATAAAGACATTATACCATGAATGCTCTCTTTCTGCTGGCTGCAAGAATAGGTGGCTCAAGGGTGAAAGGGTAGCATTTACATTTAAATACACCTATTGGAATCACACAAACAGCAGGCTAAAACTACTGCTCCATCTCTGAATGCTTTTAGAGTTTGCTGCTTTTTTTACACAGCAGCATCTTTTTTTTTTTTTTAACATAATCAAAAATGGGAAACGAGACCCTTACGATCCCATAAAATAAAACAAAGAAGGTCTTTGTGCCAGCAGGATAAATGGATGAACCTTTTCAAACTAATTATTTTACTTTTCATCTGTATGTGCCACTCAGGAGGTGAAATCCAGATATGAACCAGAGCTTTCTCTGCTGTTATGCTAACTGGTAGTGCTGGCTGGGTGTGATGCTGTTTACATTTCCCAGAGAAAGTGAAATGCACTTTTTTTTGTGTGTGTGTGTGTGTGTGCCAAACCCAGATTTACCCCGTGATAAAACAGAAAGCTCCTTACCACCTGGAGAAAACAGAAACTGAAACAGGGTGGAAAGAGCACTTGGTGCCAGGGTGGCCTGGCAGCCAGGCTGCGAGCTCAGTGAAACCCTTGAAATGCACCCGCTTGACCCAGGCCAGGGCTTCTTCCCTGTCCTCTCTGCCATCTTCCTCTCCTTTGCACAGCGACAGAGGCTTACAGGCTGGAGTTGCAAAAACTCTGGGGTTGCCTTTGCTCTTTGGGACTTCTGGTTGTAATAAAAAGTAAAAAAACCCAAACAAACAAAAAAACCCAACCTGTGTATTTTTCTTGAATTTTTCCTCGCATTTTTGATGGCTCTTTTATCATGATTTTCCACCACCCAAACAAGGGCCAAAACCAAACAGCATGAATAAATGCCTTAAACTTACAATGTAGCTGGAAATCAGAAATCAGGAGCTGCATTCTGAACAATTTTTGCACACACTCCCCAATTTGTATTAAATTACCACATAACATACAGCTAATACCACTAATCATTAAATATGTTCCAGATGCCTCTGAACAGTGAAGAACTTAAAATCCAGGTCTGGATGTGGCAGTTTCTAGTTAATATTTTTTCCTTTGAATATGTATGTAAAACTGCTATCTTTATATATAAGCTTGGATAGTAGTAAATGCTCAGGCATTTTTTACAAACCTAACGAAATGATATGGACTTCAGAATCTCTTCTGGGTGGAGTGAAATGATCAGATCTTCAAAATGCATGCAAAGAAACAAACAGCGGAGTCCATATCTCCAGGTAGCCACCTATGGGCCTTTTTTTAAGGGTATCTCTAATTGTATTTTGTTTGCATTTTTAATAGTTTTTGCCTTAACAACAGTGTGTTGCTGTATAAAACAAAACAGAGTGTCCCTTAGTCTTCCCAGTCTGGCATGTCTTCGTCTTCCTAGTATGTCTCACTAGCTTTTATGTTATGAGAAATGCTGAATAATTGTTTCCTGCATACTTTCTTCATTTTTTTCATAATTTTATGTCAACTACTCATTAGTTATCTTTTTTCCAAACTGAGGAATCTTCTGTGACCTAAACTCTCCAGGTAGAGAAGCTTTTCTAGATGTCAGATAATCCTTGTTGCACCCTGTTGTAGCTCTCCTCCTTCTGCTATGCCCTTGTGGAGGTGAGGGGATCAGACGTGTACTCGGTGTTCACCATGAACTTATGAAATGGCAGAATGACATCCTCTGCATTGTTCTCTCTTCCCTTCCAAAGGACTCCTGACATCCTGTGTGCTGTCTGACTGCTGCCGAGCATTAGGGTGACGTTTTAATGGAGATTAAAGGTCCATTGTAAGGAGGAGTTATTCTCCTGGCCCATGGATACATAGGGCCACATTACCTGAATTCGGAGGATTTTATGTCCTCCGCAGAGTAGTTTAGGCAACCTAAATTGCATACCTGTGTTTTGATCCTACAGCTTCATTGCTCCTGAGGGAGAAGTCCCTTCCAACCAGACAACAGTCAGTATTATAAACCTCAGCCCACTGAGAATTTAGGTAAAAATTGTATTCTGAGGAATAAAACATCAAGTAAAGCCCATTTTTAAAAAGTAGATGGGATGGTAGATGTTCTGAGGCTCTGGTTCCTGGCCCCAGTTTCCTGTTTTCAATAATAGTGTAACATAAAATATCAAGTTATTCCCAACAGAAAGAACCGGAATCTATGTCCTACTGCTAACTGATAGGTAAGTCATCTCTCTTATTTCCCTGGTGGATACTTAAGTGTTTCTGGGGAAATGTCTTGGGAACCTCCAGGTCAAAGAAGGAAGCCTGTAGTTGCTTTTGGGTTCTCATGTCATTAGACTGTGTGGGCAGAAGATGGTCCAAGTTGCTGTTTGAGGTTAGAATCAGACACCCCCATTCCAATTCAGGCGATGTTATTGGATATGGGCCAACAAGTTTATGCTAAAAGTTTAGTATCATTAAGTTATATCAAGCATAGCTCAACTACAATCAAATACTCATTTCCTAGCTTGAGGCTCTCATTTCACACCCTGAATGAATAAAATATAGCCTGACCAAACAGAGGTTGTGAGACAAGTGCAAGCTCTACTTAGAGGTTAACAACCTGATTTCTCTCTCATACCAGTTTTACGGTCATTTAGCTCCATTGACTTTGGTGAAATGGGTCCTGATTTACAGCATTGCTTCAGAGCAGGTTTAAAGCTGTGTTATACAATAGCAATGCTGGTGCCAGGTCTTTGGGAGCAAAGCATGTTTGCATTGTGCATGCCACAGTACTATCAGTTCTGAGACCCTAAAGAAAATATTTATTAATTTTTGATCCATAGAGAATAGATTTTCAAGAATTATTTAGGTTTCTTATTTGTTGCCCTACTTTTATGATTTAATATCAGTTATGGGTTTGGTTTTTTTTTTCAGTGACTTGTCATATACCAAGGTAATCCTGGCATTTGAAATCAAATATATAGGATAGAGGTTTACAGAGTCCATATTTGTGTGTATTTTTGGTTGGAACAGACACCCTCAACTTGAAATTAAATCTAAAAAATGTTGTCAAATTTAAAAATGAAAACCCAACAACAAAACAGATAGAATTATTTATTTTAGAAACTACTTTGATAGGAGTTTACCTCCTGTCACTTCTCCCAAGTGTGATAATAAGTTTGCACACAGCAGACTGCCATTTCTTCAGAGTTTGACATGCACCACTATAGGAGGTCTCCTGTGCTGCTGCTTACCTCATATTGACTTCCTAGTGTAGAGCAGATAGGAGAAAACATCTGAGTGAATGCATCTGAGCAAGGAATGAGTATCTGTGTTGTTAGCTTGACTCATGTTCACACAAAATATTTTTACTGTGGGAAAGCTAAGCAAGCCGAACATGATAAACTTGCAATCCACTTCACTGCTAGGTAGATACAACTGTGCCTGCTGGAGCTTTCCTTTAGGAACTTCAGCTCATGTGCACTGAGGATATGGAAAAGCACATGTGCTTTTGATGTCTCTCTGGTGTATCTCTTAAATTGCCAGAGCTCACCTTTCACAGTCCTTAGCAGCTGGTCTGTCACTGGGGAGCTGTAGAAGGATCTTATCTTCTTTGTGAGCCAGCCTTATCTTCTTATCCGGTGCAACGGCCATGTTCTTTGGTGAAAAGATCAGCTAGCCTTCTCCCTTCTCTTTCCTCATAAAATAACCTGAAGTGGGGCAGAAGCATCAGGAGTGCGGTGCAGAGGTGAAAAGATTTTTTTTTTTTCCTGAGAGAAGTCATTGTTTCTCAGTTCCCAGCAGCAGAAACTTTAAACTAATGATCTTTCCAGAACCTTTAGGCCAGCTGAGCCCAAGACTCATGTTCCTGTTGTGATGATTTAATATTGTGTTATGAGTATTTCTAGCAGGGACAACGTTTTGCAACATCATATTAAGGACAATAATAAATAAAACCATACTCCCTGGTCTCCCCAAAAAACAACCTCCACCATGGTTATTTATCCCATGGATCTTGGGGGCTTCAAGGCCTTTACAGATGTCAGGGTTAGTGCAAGACAGACTTTGCTGAAGGAACCAGGTGGCTGTGGTGCCACCTCTCTACCTTCTCTTCCTTCCACCCCCCAAAAATCCTCACTTTAGGGAGGGGATAGAAATTTTTTCTTATGTGCCTGGCTTGCTGGGCGAGAGCCACATAGTTGTGGTCTATTTGCTCAACATTAGCTGTGCTGCCTGAGTGTGAAAGCAAGCATGGAGGGTAGATTCTCCCTGACTTCTGTGGGATCTGGAGCAGATCCATGAGGAATGCTACTGTTTTCAGCACTTCCCTTGCTCTGCCTAAGACCAGGCACACTGAGATATGAATGTTGTTGCAGCTGCCACATACTACATATAAGCCACATGTTGATGATTATTGCTTTAAACGAGAAGGTCTTTGTTTAAAATGCTTGTTTTCTTCCATCTAGAACTTACCATTTTTTTTCTGTGATACTTAAAGTGAGAGTTTCTATTTTTAATGTTCTTAAAAATGTACCTGGAATTTACATAATATGGCAGTTTGTATTTATAAAAAAGACTATCCAGATATATATTTATTGTGCAGACAGCTTTAAAGTAACAGAGAACTAGCCCCTAATTAATTGAAACAAATTGATCTATTCATTCTTCAGTTGTTTGTATCATTTTATGTTGTGGTTTGTTTATTACTCCTAGGTCTGCTTCAGTCTACTCCCCAAATAACAGCACTTTTCTTCAAAATATAATGAACTGTGTTGCATTTATGAGAGCTGCATGATCAAATCATGTTACTCCTGTCACCCTACTGAATGCCATGTCACACTGCCAATGTTTGGACTGAGAACTGATTGCTGGCTTTGTCGAGACAGGAAAGGAAAGGGAAAGGAAAGGAAAGGAAGAGAAGAGAAGACAAGACAAGACCTGGACACACTGACTACATCTAAACTATTAAATAAAATTAGTCAGAGACTTTTCCTGGAGGCCAACTGGCATGAAAGAGCTTGCATTCATGCAACTAAACTCTCTTACCCTCCAAATCACGGTGGCCACATCCAGAATACCTATTGGAGATGGTCCCTGACCCAGGTTAATACCCAAGCTGTGCTTTGGCATTGTCTGGAAGAGCATAAGCAGGCTTGGGCTAAGACTATGCTAGGGACCAATTTAGTAGTATGGATGGTTTCAGGCCCATGCCTTGTTGGTCCTGCTTAGTTTATTTAGTGTCAGAGTGAAACCTCAGTAACACTGCCAAGAGTCAACAGAAAACCCCTGTTGACATCAGTGACCAGAAGCCACCAAGAAGTATATAATTAGTTTGTTCACTTCCTTCACATTTGGATTCTTTTTTCTCGTGTTCTGTTTTTTTTTTACCAAATGAGTACTGAAATGAACATTTTTTAAATCTCACAGAGTAATAAAATTGGGTTGTCACCTGCTCAAAACTTGTTGTTAGTTTTGAACTAGAGAGGTTTATCATACAAGCTGAGGTTCTGGAAAAGCCAGCTTAAGTGCTTTTCCGTGATGGAGGATATCCTACAGCTTTGAGCAAGTAACTAAGATCTTCTATGACTCAGCACCCCATTTGGATGAAAGGGTAAAAAGCTGCGAGGTGTTGAGATACAAACACACCAGGTGCTCGAGGTCACATAAGCACACTAAACTGATGTGAACATAAAACTCCCTTTGATTTCTGTGGCACCTTTTTTCATGTGTCTGGGAAGGGAATTTATTTTAAACCCTGCAAAATAGACACAAGTGCATTCACCCCTATATCAAGATGTTTTCACAGTCAGAGCACCGCGGGTGGTTTTGGATAAGCCTGAAGTGTCCTACAGTGTGAGATTGTTTGGGGAGCTGGTGTTCTCTGTTTCTAGAGCTAACTCTGTGCACCTGGTACCCCTGTTAGCCCATGTAACACTGACCTTTACAGTACTATGTTATACTTCTGCCTACAGCAGTATCAATAAGAATCAGGCAATTCATGCTATAATCTTTTGCTCTATTCTAAAGATAAACGACAGTGAAGGCCAAGTTGGTTTAAAAAGCTCATACAAAGTTATTACATTAGGCCGTACCATACTACTGAGATTACAGAAAATGACCTACATGTATTGAATTAAACCATGATTTTCCAATGATCTCAGCAGCAGCAGCAGAATTGGGACATTTTAATCATTGCATTATCAGTTTGGTAGGTAACCACTATACTGAATTGCTGCTCGAAATGAAAAACTGTATTGTTTTATCCAGGAGGTTTCTGGTTTCTAGCACTAGCCTTTACTTTTCTTAGAGCTCAGACATATGATTGAATTACTGAAGCTGACGAGTACTGATTTCAACGACATTTAAGCTAACATATTTTTTGCATCAGGTTTGCTACAGGCTAAAAGTATGTGTTAATTAATGTGGTCATTTGATGAGCAGCACCTTGCTGGACTATGAGAACTTGATTGTGTACTTTCACCCAATGTTCCTTTTAGGTTAAAAAGACTCTTTGTTTCTTAATTGACCTATTCATGGATCAGTCTCATAAAAGAGGCTATGGAGCCCGACATGTACATAGCCATACCTGGCCTGGGCTGTGTGAATCTTACTTAACGAAAATGTTATGAAGAAAAGAATAGAATTGTTGCCCAGAATGATTTACACAGAAATCAATCATTTTTTTCTGAGCTGGACTTTGAAAAGCAGGAATTATGCCAAAGCAGAGGAGGGACATTTGACCTAATCTACCTTTGGCTCCCTTGCCTTTCCCTTTCCGTGTTGCCCCTCAAGCCTGAAGCACTCTCCCATGGATGCTTGCATATGGCAGTGGCGCTACTCTGACCAGTTGAGACCATTGCATCAGTTAAGGTTTGCAAGGCCATAATGTGTTTATTTTTGCAGTCTGATCTTGAGAGAGGCCGACGGGGGTTTGCATCTCCCTCCCACTGATAACAGTGGTGTTGAAAGTGCTCGGTGCATTCCAGGGCAAAGCCTTGAAGGCTGCGGGTTAGAGAGCTGCTAACGCTCCTCTGGAAGTACATGCAGATTCCTTTGGTCTTCGCTGGGGAAAAGCCTGGCTCTCCATAAAAAAAAAACAAACCAAAAGAAAACAACACAAAAAACCCCAACACAATAGTGGTAGTGGCCCAAATAAAACATTAAAAAAAAAAATCTCAGCCCAAGCACTCAGTTTGGGGATCCTCTGGAATTAGACAGAGGCTTGAAGCATGACCCAGGGAGGATTGTTTCCATGGTCTTTTCATGGGCAGAAGGGTGCAGGCTCTGCCCATGTGTGAGTGGCCTGTGGTGTGCGAGGACGTAGTCCAGTGGCCCATTCCCTGCCTGCTGGCAGAGGGTACCACCACAGGCTTGATGCTCATTCACACTGCAGAGGCTCTGAGCCATGCTATGCAGCCATCACCCCAGGCTTCATCTCAGACTCTTTTTGACCCTCTTCAGCTTTTTTAAAGCTGGATCTTTTCAGCTTATATTCTCTCTCTAACAATTCTCTCTTTTTTTTTTTTCTTCTCTACTTCCATAATTGAACGTGCTTTGCCATACTCCCCACTCCACCATCTATCCACCCCATATGTTTATATTTTCCTATTGCTGAGGCACGGTGTGCTGACCTGCCTGGACAGAGCTCCTTTATCACAGAGATAAACATGATGTCCCCCTCGCATAGAGTTTCTATCATGTGTGACCTTTCATCTTGAACTGCCATGACCTTTTTTTTATTAATGCTGTACTGTGCTGCTTGCAGAAGCCAGGAAAGAAAATCTTTTGTTTCTAGATAGAATACTGCTAAAGGACATGATACGGTCTTGTTTTTAATCCAGCTAATTAAAATCTGCATGTGCAGTGTAACTGAGAACGCAGCCTTCGCCCACCACTTTCCCACAGGCAGGGAATAAAGGCCTTTAGTGCAGCAGCAGCTAGCCACCCTTGGATAACAGAGAACAGAGCCCACAATTCATCCCAGCTTTCCTTATCATATCCGCGGAGGGCTTTCCCTTCCCTCCCTCCCCCTCTCCCTCCCCCTTTCTCTCCATGGAATCGCTTACTGTAGCTATGCGCCTCTATACATCACTTCAGAATGTAATCAAGTTAAAAATGTTAGCTCTCATTTGTCTATGCACCAGTGTTCTCTGAATATAATTCATTTCCAGCAAGACAAAGAAGAAAGAGAAAGAAAAAAGAAAAAGAGAAAGGAAAAGAGAAAGGAAAAAAGAAAGGAAAAAGAGAAAGAGAAAGGAAAAAAAGAGAAAGAAAAAGAAAGAAAAAGTGTCTATTTCTAATCGAATGTCAAACCTATTTATGTTAAAACTGTTCTGCCAAGAACTAACTGAATAACACAGTTTAGCAGTTCACACTTTCGTACGTTCATTATGCAGGCTTTTTTGGATTTGCTGGATGGTTGTGGTTATTACTAAGGCTGCCTTTTGTGTGTGTGTGTCAGGGAGAGGGTGCCATGGAATTTTTTTTGTGAAACATTTCCTTGGTTAGTTCTTCACTTGTTGCTTTTTGTTGGGTAACTGAAGTGGGGGAGGGAGGAGGAGGAGGAGGGCAGCCGGGTGGGAAGAAGCAATGAGGGCAGAATAGGAAGCACTAAAACTGAGCCTCCACCTGTTTTCTCTTTCTCCAAGCCGTGTTTTAGATGATGATGATGATGAGGTCAACAGGGAGCATAAAAATGTGCCAGGAGATTCAAAACTTGGAAGGAGATTGTACAACATGAGTAGAAAATACATTTCAGTGCATGTAAAGAAGCCCTCCCCCCCAGTTCCCCCAGTAAAGCACACAAACAGGCTTTCTGTGGGCATTCCCTGGTAACCCGCACAAAGAGCTGTTCAAACAGCTGTGCCTTCAACTAAACACCGTCCACGGGCTGCTGCGGAAAATGCCGATTTTTTGTGCGTGAGCTTCCCTAACCCAAGTTCAGTGAAATATACTTACAGTTATTAAAGGAAAGGATTCTGAGTCCTGAGTAAATATGCAACATCTCAGGAAATGATTTACTGTACTTGGCTGTAATGAATTATTCATATGTATGTTGTACTCGGGGAATGATTAGAGAGAGATGAAAAAGTGGAGTTTTGAAATCTAATAAAGCTTATTAGGTGACACCAGTCTAACTAAAGCACCTAGCACCACATTTTTTTAATACCTAAGTGTTTTAAAAACAGAGAACAGAATGATTAGAAGACATCAGAAGTACTGTGCTGCCTATTTATTAAAAGATGTTATGTTGATCAAGTACAATAGTGCTTTTCATCACTGCTTGGTTATCTTATGCTGACCTCTGCAAGCAGGAATAAAGAGATCTGTACATTTTTCTGCTTTTAGTGCCTATGGAAGGATAACATTAAATAAGAAATAACTATTAGTATACTTAAATAACTCTAATATATTTATATAACACATCATGAAATTACAGCAAGCATAAATTTTTATGTACTCTGGAATTAGTGTCTAATCAGCAGAACAGTGATAGCCAAGAAGATATTTATCTGTATTTTACCAATTTAAGATTTTTTTCATATTTTGAGGAATATATTCAATAATTGCTCTTCGATAGTGACATCTGCTTTGACACAGTAAAAGGGTTGTTAATATCAAGTCACTCTTTTTTCGTAAAATGAGTGTTTGCATATTGCATAAGCAATATAAGATTTATGAAGCTTTGTGTATTCCTTTTAAAGTGTGCTAATCCTAATAAATTTGGCTTTTTTTTTTTTTATTGTTACTTAGCAGCCTTCCTTAAGCACTAAAATTAATTTGTATTTTGATGGGACACTTATAATTTTTATGGGCAGATGTGATGTTACATAATGTCCTGTAATTCCATGTAACTAATAACATAAATTAGGGTGGTGATTATTATTTTTGTCACTAATAACTGTTGTTGTTGAGCCTTTCTTATGCAGAGAGCACATAACAGGAGCTGAAAATGGACCACATTGCTATGTTAGTCACACATGACAAGCAGCATGGCATAAATTCCCTCTCAAAGTTACTGAAGGATGCTGAACATCAGGGCATGTTAAAGGTCAGGCTTAATAATGGGGCATAAGTCTCAGATCCCCACAGTGAACATTTAGTGTATTGGAAATCAGGATGCCTTTACTAAGTCCCTAAACCACTTTATGCACTCAAAACTGCATCCAAAAAGTTTAGCTTATGTTAGGACCCAAAAGTGTTTAGAAAGTTGTTCTCAATACACTTAATGAAAAGGGGATCGAAATGACATTTAGTCTTGCACGTGGGACCTGAACCTGCACTTCAGATGTTTTGGTTCATCTGTGTCACCAGCAACCATTTACAGGGTTTCCTCATTGGTGATACCATGGAAAAGAGGGCATACCTGAATTTTTGTATCAATTTTCAAAGTTTTCAATTTCCATTTCAAATCTTTATTTGAAAGTATTCACGTTTTCATAGTTCGTATCTCTACTTTTTTGTCACTATTAACCTTCTGCAGAGCAGATACATACTGATCTGCCAGAATTAAGAGAAAATTCTACATTAAGTGAAAGTTAAGAAAACTCAAGAGGCTGGCATGTCAAAGATGGCAGTTATTTAAAATGTTCAGCTATGGCTGCAGAAAGATCCCTTTAAAATGACCATTCTTTCATTTCCTATACTAACCTCATATCAAAGCAAGTTCTTAAATCGGCTCCAAAAGAAGTGAAAAGAATCACTGTGATTAAATTTCTTTTGACACTGCAAATTCCTCTCACAATCCAATTCTCAGATTTCACTGCATCCCTTCCAAACAAAAGCCATCTAGCCCAATTGTGCAAGAATGTTTTATAAGGCTATGAAATGAAGGGTTGGTGAATTATGCCCTTTCTACAAACGATGAAGACCATGGTAGTAATGTTCATCCGAACTGATGATTCAGGGGCACAGTAGGAGGCAGCTGCTGAATTGCAAACAGAAACATGAGTCACCCTCTCTCTGACTCTTAAATAAAAAAAATTAAACCATAATAATAATACGTTTAGAAATTACTTTCCCTACCCTCAGACTGGAGGAAGAGAGTGGCAGCTCATCTGTTCTTGCAAAATAACTAGGTAAGTTTTTTACTGGTGGTAAATGGTAATGGTGTAGCCACATAGCTCTGGAAACGGAAGAGTAATGCTGATCAAATAATCACACCAAAGTCAAGTTTTACTTACTGAGAATAACTGTGTGTGAATAAAAACTGATCTGGGAGCTTGGGATTTAGCCTACTGCTAGCATAGTAGTAACAACAATAATCCTAATAAGTAGTTATTAGTAATGGGAACACAGTGACAGCACTTGTTAGTTATAAATAATTAGTCATCAGCAATGGGAAGCCCATGGTAGCAGCGGGAGCCCAGTGCTGGTTGCCCTGCAGGTAACTGGCAAATGGAGCATGGTGGGAACACCACCGTGTTTCCTTCCCTTGGCAGGATAAGCATGAGGTGTAAACTACTGAAATGGAACAGGGGTAACTGCTTATTCATGGCATTGTAAAGCCTTCTTTCTACTCATTCATCCTCAGTCTGTCAGTAAGGTCCCAATTTCTCTCTGGGGCATGGTTAAGTCCAGAAGGAGCAGGGTGAGCTCCCATTCAGTTCAGCATAAAACTGAAAATGCAGCACTTCTCCACCTGTATTAGGAAGCCTTAAATCCTTCTGGGAAAAAAAAAAACAAAACCCCAAACCTGAAATCTGTTTTTCCAAATGTGAGCCTGATGCTGTTGCCACTCATGTCGGTTGGATCAGCATGCCTACCTACACCAACACCCAGGTTTTCAGCTTTCCCCGCAAGAAATGAAGTCCTGGACCGTACCTTCTACTAACATCAGGAAGACAGTTTTGGACAGGTAGAGTATCCAAAGTTGAGTTTTCTGGAGTTATCTGCTCACTGCCTATGAGGATGGCAGTATTATTTATTACATTTAACGTCAATGCAATAATCCAAAGAAAAGCAAAATAACAGGTTTTGTGCATTTTCTGGTACCAAGGGATTACCATTTACTGCTGCTGTTGTTAAATATTAAATACATGCATACATACATGTAACCTTTTTAATTCTCTCAGAAGAAATGGGAGCAGGATTACATCTGAGCTGAACAATTATTAATGTAACTAAAATAATCACCGTTCATCCCACTTTTATGAGCTTTTTGTATACTAAAGTTTGATTCATTTCTCTCAGACAGACAAGTACTATGCATATGCATGGCCCAACACTTCTGCCTTGCTCCCTATCACCGCAAGAGGCTTGGAATAATCTTCACGTTTGCACCAGGTCAGGTAGGACATTGGTGACAGCATCCCCTTTGCTGCCACTGCAACACTTTTTGGGTTCCAAACAGCTGCAGTGTGGTAGATGCATCCCTGACAGCTTTAGCATATTGGGAAAAGTGGAACATCTGTGAAAGTTCCAGTTCAAAACTTAGCCAGCATCAGCTCTGGCATAATTTGTTTTTCAGAGATAAAGATGTGAGTGCTTAGAAGGAAATACTCCTGAACTCATGTAGTTGTTGAAGTTTACCTCTGACCGACATCTTTGGGAAACACACCAAAACAACCCACAGGTACAAGGCATGCATAAAGCCTACAAGATCTTTACCAAGTGGAAAAGCCATTATGTGACAGCTAAGGATGAGATGAAACAAAAAAGACTGAGTTCAACAAAGCACACATAGGCACTTTCTGAATGAAGTCAGCTAAAAGGTCAAGAGAATAATCCGAGTGATAAGCAATGTAGTGAGGCACACCCTAAAAGTCATTTTCAGATGTGCTTCCAATCAGGTTCTTGTTTTGAGAAAACATCATTTCAACCTCATTTTTTGTACCTGTGAGCTAGTTACCTGGATTAGCCTAATACTTAACATGTGCCCTGTTGCTTCATTCTTCATCCTGCCAGGGCTGCTGTGCTGACACCTGGCCTTGGTGGTTAGAGTTTGGGCTTAGGGTGCTGTGCTCATTGCTTATGTATTACAACATTCATGTTCCTATTTCCTTGGCTTTGTGTCCAGAAATCTATCAACAAATGTTTTAATCTTTTTTTTTTTTTTCATCATCTGCCATTTTTTTCTTCTGTAAAATGATACCTGTCGTGTCTTGAAGCACAGTAACTGTCTTTTAGGTAAGCCTGCAAATTCTGCTCAAAATTCTTTGAGCTCTGTTTGATCCCTTTCTCTGAGTTAGCTACTTTCTTTTAATTTCTAGTTACAGTATTTTCCTCATCTTCTATCTCAAATGCTTTGCTTCATTTTTAATTTCTGACTTTATTCTCTCTTGCATTTCAAAGTGCTCAAAACTTTCTGATCCCACTTATCACAGTCCTTGCCTTAGACATGCTTTTTCAGAGACTTGGCTTCTCACACCACCTATTTTCTAAGAGTTTTTTATTTCAGTGATTACCATCCCAACGAATGTTTTTTCTGTCTCTTCCATTTCAATCTGGTAAGTAATCTAACAAATGTTAGGGGGCATTTATGTCATTTGTGAGTTCAGGATTTCATTTCTCTCTTCTTTTACCAACAGCCAAGATCATCGTTGGTTTCTATAGTGAAGATGAAAAGTATGAGCCCCTCAAGCTACACTGAGGTTCTGGAGGGACCATAGTCTTAAAAGCAGTGAATTTAGGAGGCAAATATAAACTCTCTTAGTGTGATGAAACATAATAAACTCCTGTGAAGTGTGTTTTAAAAAATGAGAAGTGCTAATTAATCATGCTTTGAACTTAGCATATGAGTTGACTTTTCAACTCTGACCTTGACTTAATTAGCTGGCAAAATACTATCAATTAAAATAGTCTTTAAAATTTTTTAAAAATTCTTTATATGTTGCCTTGATGAAGATCATTACATACATTTAAGCAGTTGTGAAACTCTTCCTTCCATTTCTAAGTATTTACTCCTGGAATTAATCCTGCTGAAGTTGCTGGGAGTAAACCACCTGGCCTGTGAGCTGGGAGAGTTGCTACTCTCATTCTGACCATAGCTCTGTCTTGCATGGTATCCTGCTTTGTCTCTCTCAGGTTCATTATGAAAATAAATTATCCTTTGTCAGTATGTTGTCGGTAGATTTAAATAATTCTTAGTAGATTAGTGAGACACAGGTTTTCTCTGCAGAAATCCTGCTGATTAGACTCTGTGGCATACTGAACATCCAGCTGTTTTATTATTTTGCTTTTAATGACCATTTCAAAGTAATACCCTGAATAACCAGTAGAGACTCTTCTAAATAAAGGTACAGTGCTTGCTACCTCCAGTCTCCTGGAACAGTGGTTGTTTTCATGCAGTCTAAAATTTTAGTTTCTTCACAACTCGTATGCCTTGCGGGTCTGGTAAATTTTTTTTTTGTTTCATATATTGGCAATTCAAAATCTTGGATAGCTGCTCCTCTTTATTACAAAACCAACCAATCAAAAAAAAACCCAAAACCCAAACCCCAACAAGAAGGTTTGAGATTAGTAATCCCCTGATGTTCTGAGCAAAGAAAACTGATGCAGGAAAATAATGTAGCTCTCCAATAAAATGCCTCAGCTTTTCTAATTGCTTTCTTTAGGCCTTTCTGATGTAACGCAATCACTGACTGTTGTGTGAGCCTTTTAATTCTGATAGACTTACTGTTTGGGGTTTTTTTTTCACTAGCTCTCAGCTTCTGATAAACCCTCCAATTCATGCCCCAGCTTCCTGTTTCTGATATGCAGAACACATGTCAGAACAACTGGCCTAACTAGAGATGAAAAATAGTGACTATAAGATGTAAGAACGGAGAAGTACAAACACCAATTCAGTATAAGCTTTAGGATGTTAAAATTGAGATTCTAGAGATTCAGTTGTCATGTAAATGAATCTGAGATTTTTTTGTTATTTTTAATATAAAATTCTTTGGGTTGTAAAAGATTCAGTGAACACATGGCTGTTTCTCATTAGTGGTGGCTGTCACTAAAATGAATATGTTGCTGAGTGTTCAGTTTCTGGGAAACGTGGTTGAAACATGAGCAGCTCTCTCGATGCAGAGCTCCAAGTCAGATGTTTTCAGAGGGGATGTTCCCCATTAAGTAATGACAGAGAACCATACGGAACACATTACAAATCGAAATACTGATTGATGAAGTGCCTGTGGTCAGCTTTCTACAGAAATGAGAATTTTGAACGTATTATCACATCAGCATGGAACTGATCTCACGTACAATCACATTCTGTTTTCATTTCTTTTTTGCTTCACGGTCTCACACGTGCTGTTCCAGATCACGTTTATAGTGAGCAGAACCTCAGACTGAAGGAAATAAAGCATCAAGTTTGAGCTCTGATGTTTCATTGATTTAGCCCAGTTCACAGAAGCCCAATAAGTCTGAGTTTGTTCACACAGCTGGTAAGCTATAAACTCTTTCTCCCCGTAGCAAACTTCTCCCCTCCTTCCCAAGAGCTAGGAGAGGGAACTCGGGGATTGCTGGAGCATGCTGATGTTGGGGAGGGAGAAGTGGGGTCACCTGGTAAGGCAGGGTGGGTCCTGCGCAGATTTGAATTTATCAGACTAAAAGCTCCGCTTTGGCTTCCCAAAAGTAGATGCTTTCCTTTTCCCACTTAGCTCATTTGCAGAGGTTCAGTGAGGAAAATCAACAGGTTCATGCTGACTTCAGGGTGAGATTGCTTGATTTGTTTGCATTCAAGTTACTTATTGCTCTAGCTTCAAGGTCAGGTTTGTTTCAGATACAGTGACCTCTTCTGTTTTACACAGAAAGCAAACAGGGCTGGTCATATGAAATGTGTATAGCTATTCATTGTGTACACAGATTGGAAGTGAATGCATGTCTGAGTCACAGCACATTTAGAGAAAAATATATAGTCAAAAGGTAAATTTAGAAACTTAGGTCAAAGTATCTAGCTCTTTTTTTTTTTCTTCCCCCCCAAAACAATTCTTAAATGGCACTTCAGTAAAAGCCTGAGCAGGAATAGACTTAGACATGTATTTAGCACAGTGTTATAAACACTTGAGTATTTCTGTTTCTGAGATCCCAGCATGAGATTATTACAGCGCTAAGGCACATCAGGTGTGAGAGCCAAGTCTTGCTTATGCCTTCACTAATGGAAACTCACTCAAGTGAATAGAGTTGCTTGGTTTACATTAACACAGCTGAGGCCACAGGTTGGCCCAGGACCTAAAAATTTGAACATAAAGGGAAGTAAAATCAAATGTCTACCAAAGCCTAGAAATGTGAACAGTGGACTGGGTCTAAAATTAAAAACAAGGAGAGAGAGCTATGGGGCATCCATATAAAGCCTGTGGATAAATTTCGGTGTCTAATTTGTCATAATCATTGATTTCAGACAATCAGGACCTGATTATTCAGAATTGTTAAGAATGCACAATCCTTAGGTGAATTATCTTAAAACTAAATCATTGAGGCTTACAGCAAAAATTATAACATTCTCCTAGCCGCCTTAAATACATGTGAGGTTTTTTAATTTTTCAAAGTATTAGCCATGTTGCAATTGTACTTTTGGTACCATCCAGAAATGCAAATTTGGGCTTAGATGGGGCACAGATCAGGGAAGACTCACTGAGCTGGTATCTGGCATGAGCTTCAGGTGTCATGTAATCCAGATAGTCTTGGAGGATCAAATACTCCAGAGTCCTCACTGAAACCGCTCCCCCAGCCTAAGATGAGCAATAGGAACGATTGCTTATCTGGACAGGAGAGCAGCTCAGATAAGGAGAGGGAAATGCTGGTGGCATTTTCTCAAGCCTTGTGTGAATCTCCAGGAGAAATGTCAGTGTTGGACGTTCCCATAGTACACTGTTTAGCCTGGGACAGATGACTGAGGCTTTGGTGCCAGAAAGATTAGTACTGGACTGGGTGCTTACCAGCATGCGTGCACAACCACATTTCTGACAGTGTGGCCAGCAGATAGGTTTTGTGACTTCTAGACTTGTTCTGCTATGGCATGAAGCAAGGGTGTGGTTCCCTGGCTCTTAAAGCTGCTCCAAGTGAGCAGGCTTGCTGTCCTGCAAACTTCTGGCCATGCATTTGAGCTGCTCTCCTGTGCCAGAGCTAGCACTGATGTGAATGTGTGGTGAACAAATTTAGAGCTGCAGAGAGAGATCAGTCAAATCAGTTATCTGCAGGCTGAGTCTGCCTCTTTTCATTCCAGCATTAGGCACACTAAAACTGATAGACTATATCAATAAACTTGAGGTTTTCCCATGGATCAGATAAAATAAGGAAATTCCTCTTTTTGCCTCTACTGAAAGTTCCTAAGCATCTAGTAGGACCTAAATCAGGGAATTAAAAATCTTGACATTATTGAATTTATCTTCTCCAGGACTCAATTTGTTCTTCTATACATCAAGATAACAACATAGTTTTGTCTCAGATAAAAATGCTCAGACAGCATGATATGTATTGCTGTAACTGTTGTTAGCATTTTCCACAAGTATGGGTTATGGAAAGAGAAGACTTGATTATGAAAAATTAGACCCTAAATATATAATCAGCATTATTACAGATTTCTATTTCCTTTCGTTATTGTATCTTCAGAATGGCTTTGTTTGATTCTGTTCCTTTGAGGGGGATTGCTTTATTATTTAACTTGCCAATTCTTATACATTCCATCAGCCTTAAAAATAATATTTTCAAAATGCTCAAGTAACTTAAGACCTTCTTTCTTTCTCAGATGTTATCTGGTGCTTACATGTGGGCCTGGAAATGCTATTACCTGCCAAAATTGTAGTGATACTGGTGTGATACAGACATCTGAGACTTCTGAGACTCTTGGTCTCCTATAGAAGATCTGGCACTAGTACAACCATTTAAGTTACTGGTATGTCTTTTTATTGAAAAACATCCCAGTACAACCACACTTATAGATATAGAGACATCCTATGTTATTGCTTCCCTATACTGCTATTTCATTTCTAGATTGAAATAGGTGATACTGCTAAGAGTACCAGTATAACTGCATCGGTATTAAATGCTGTATTAACTATACCTGACATCTTACTGAAAGTTGTGACATAGGCTCCTAAGTGCTAGTCTGTTTTGAAACCAAGATTTAAGGTCTAATTCCACAAAACTTCTTTGCTCTCTTTTTAGATTGTGGCTTTTTGTCTGTTTGGCTCTCTTGAAAGTTTTTACAGTTAGGTTTATGCTGCCAAATCAGATCAGGATTCAGACTTTAGGTATTATTATTTCTGTCTTATAATAATGATATGACAAGGATTAGGAACAGTGTGAATGAAGGGTGAGGCTTGAAGGTTTTGGATGAGTCCAGAGATGAGTCCACGCTAATGTTGCGCTTTTATGGGGCTTATTTTGAGCTTCCTTAGAATTTTTGAGGCAGTCATCTGAGAACTAAACAGCATAGCTGCCTAAAAAGTAAACAAATGTTTTTAGATGTGGTGGGCAGATCAGATTGGATATGAGTTCTAAGAATGTACAAAATTAAGTCAGCTTTATTTAGCAACAGAACAGTTACTGCACAGTGGTAGCACCACACGTGACTCGTCCCCAGTGTTGCAACACCATTAACCAGAGAGACTGGACACAGAGATGACTGTTCTTGGCCTTGCTGAGATTACCAGTAAGATGTCTAACCACTGCCAGTCATGCTGTTTCTCAGCTTATGTGTTAGTCATATACAGGAGAAAAAAAAAAAAAAAAAAAGAAAAGAAAAATTCTGTTGTTCCCTACTAAGTCGCACTGAGTAGCACCTAAGTATTACAGCTGCTGGATTTCCATAGGCCACTCCAGGACTTTTCCCATCAGGAGACCACTGCTGGGTGATCACATATGGCCATTAGGGAGCAACTTTGGGTCTACTGATTCAACAGGAAAACTGGTTTGGACCTGAGCTTCCCTATGACCATCACAGTTGCAGTGTCAGCCACTCTGTGTCATGTATTGATCTGCAGTCTCTGGCCTATTAGAGCATTGATTATGTAACATTAATCATTACTTTTTTTTCAGAGTGCCGTGTAGTTTCTACCACCTTTTACTTTTCTGGAATGATGTGGGACATCCACCCCTCACCCCCCCCAAAATCACCTTTTTCTGTCCCCCTAAAAACTCCTTTTTCTGCCCATTTCATCTGTATGGTGCAAACCCCACTTTGCTAGAAGGGCCAGCAGTTGTTGCAAATGCCATCATGCATTGTGCAGTTCTGCTTTTTATCCCTCCATTTTTTTTCTGAGTTGTCAAAAGACAAAAGGAGAACATAAAGCAAAGGTAGGACTTTTTTTTTTTTTTTTTCTCAGGGCCACTCAGCTTCCAAGAGATCAGAAACAAGAGGGCCCTTCTAAGTCCCACAGCAAGAGCATGTTTTTCTGTAAATGCTCTCTCATTCTCTCTTGCTCTCGTTTGCTTTAAAGCATGCATCTGACACAAATTAATCTGCAGGGTTTTTAGTCATTTCCCATCCACTGCTGGGGCAAATTAGACTTGCTGATGTTGTTTTGGCCTAACCCTGAAGCAGCATGAAAGGAATGGCCCAGAGAGAGAGTGAGCATGTTCTCCTTGGCTCTTCTTCCATGTACTCTCTGGCCTGTTCAACAAAAAAATGAGTTCAATTGGCCTGAAAGGCACTGGGAGATTGAAAACCCCTCTGTAGTACCTTAAAGAACCAAAATTACTTAATTAATGTGGAGGCCATTATGTGTGGTTACCATATGAATGAGTAAGTGGACTGCCTGAGTTACAGAGCAGGAAAGAGGAGAGGATATCTGAGGTCAGCCTTGTCAGGGTAAAGGAATCCTAAACAATGAAGGCATTGGTTTAAGATTTGAGGAGGAATTTGAAAAAGAGCCCTGAGAGTGAAATTAAATGAAGCATGGGAGAGTATTAGCGGAGATTAGCAGTGCAGTGAAGGAACCCAGAGCAGACTGCCAATCGCCCCTAAGCGCAGGCAGCTTTAACTGGGCTGCTGCAGACAGGAATTAGGCAGTATGCTGCTGCAGTTTGACCGAAAAGTATTTTCTTGAGCAACGTTAAAGACTTTGTCTTCCACACCCCCTCTCTTTCATTGACTTCTAAAAGTGAACATGCCCCTTTCAGCTGGTGGGGTTTTTGGGGGGGATTTTTTGGGGTTTTTTTTGCCAGGCAGACTTATGACAGAAGTAGAAAAAACTGAGTCAAGATTTTAAAAGCACTCTGGCACTCGCAGTGTAAATGTGAGATTCACTTAGTAGTACAGGGTTGTCACCGCAAACGTACTGCTTCAGATGAGCAGAGGACAAAGCCCAGTGAAACTAATGAAATCAATGGTTGTGTTTACAGTTGAGTTCAGTGAAGGAACTGATGAGATGCGTTTGCTCACATATAGAATGAAAGGGATGGATATTGGTTTAGTGGAAACTAGGTTACTTTTCCAAAATCTGAATGTTTCCAGTGATCTAAATTTTTCAGAGTTCTTTGAGGCCATTCCAAGTTTTTTCTCTCTGGAGTTTATCAGCCATAGTTTCCAGAAAGAGGTACCTGTGATAGAACAAGCATGCATAAGACAAGAATGAGCTGAAGGCAGTAATATTTTGGAAGATGTTGGCTACAGCATTTATTTTCTTGGCTTTGGTTTCATTTGCTGTCTCTTTGCAACATATTCACTTATATGTACTAGAGTAACAATCCTGACTGCTGGATGTCAGTTCCCAGCACTTACTTTTCCTACCTGCTATAAGCAGAAATGTTGCTAAAAGCAAGGGGGAGAGAAAGTGAATCATCTCTCTGATAATACTTTTACTGTGTGTAAGTTCTCCAGAAGACAATGGACTAGATCTTGAGTAATATTTGCAAGACTATCCACAGAATCCCAAGGTGCTGCCTGTAGGAAGTCAGGGATCATATTTAGACCACATCCTTCAGTTGTAACTAATGATCCCAGTTGACTCTATGGATTGGTAGTGCCTAACATCCTTGGAGAATCGTCGTTCAGTGCTTTAGTGTTAAAGGCTGTTGTACTGTGATACCCAACAGCTGGTTACATGGACATAATCTTAATTATCCATCTTCAGAAAGCTGCATTGTATCCTTGGGCTAGATGACCTCTAAAGGTCCCTTGCAACCCAAAGCATTCTGTGATCCTTCTCTACATCTTCATTCCTAAAGATTGTAGGTAATCTTGTATTTTACAACTCTAAGCTCAGTCACTGGAGCTTCGCCTTCCAAGGTGGCTCCTGCACGCTCCTGGGATGCCAAGGGAACACGTGTGCCTGATCTGCCTCTGACGAATGGACCTAAATGCTTAAGTTGCCTTGTGAATAGGCATACGTAAAACCTCAATGTTTTATGTCCCTGAAACGTTTCGGTGCTTCTGGGAAAGGGGCGGGGAGGGGGGGGGGTTGAGCAGGTAGGATGACACAACACCAACTAGCCCTGACTGTTAATAATCCTAATAGTTTTGAAGTAGCACCAAAACTGGAGTCTGGCTGGTGTTTTAAATTGGAGTAAATTAGTGGAATCCACACAAATGGTGCTTCATTGCATAAACTGCATTTCAGAAGCAGATTGGATGACATTTTCCAATGTTCCCTCTGCAGCAATTGTTTCATTCCTCTGCAAAAGAACAATTTAAATAATTGAATTTTGCCTCAGGATAGGAAAAAATTACCCCCCTCCCAGCCCTTTCTTTTTTATTTTCCCTTCTATTAATTTAATTGAAACCAAAATTGTTTGAAATATTAAATACCATTGGAGGCCTCCCATTACTAAGGCTAGAGCTGTGTGGGAAATACTTTTCTAACCTGCAAAACGTTTGTGTTTTCCTAAGCATTCCTGTTCTGCTCTGAGATAAAACCAACCCCCTTTAAAGGCAGGAGTATGTGTGCTTGTGTTTATGTATGGGTGTTAGCATTATGAGTGTGGTATGTAACCCCCAAAAGTTTCAACTTCAAAATACCTCCTTTTTTTTTTTTTTTTCTGACCAGAGAAAAGAAAAAGTTGCCAAAAAAAAAAAGTGAATGATTCCATGATTTCATTCTCTACCCAGAGCCTGAGCGGGCTTGCTAGCAGGGCACTGCCTTTTGGCCGAGTGCTCTGCAGGTTAATAGGAAGGCCATCAGAAGTCTGAAATGAGTAGAAACCAACGCAGAGCATGGCCCCACAAGTACTTAGCCAGACTGCCTTCAAAACATATGTTGCAGCTTGGCTGAGCAAGAATTAAATTCCCTTTGGAAAGCAATGTTGCTTTAGGAGACTTGTGACTCACTAGTCACCAGTTCTATAGTTGTCATGCAAGACTTCACGGGTAGTTTTCCAAGCTAGGCCTGACTAACATGTTCCACCTGGTCTAATGGAGCATATACAAGTGGCTTAAGCTGGACTTTGCAGTGAAGCAGAGGAGGTGAGTTCAGGCAGTCGGCTGCGGCCCCAGCTGGGAAGCAGAACTACCTGTTGTGCCACAGATGAGGCTGGTCCCTGATGGCATGTGAATTTAGACACAGCAGAAACAGGTCAGGAAGCCCTCCAGACAAAACCCCTGACCAAACCTGTTGTGCGTTTCTGCATTTTTTTTTTTTTAACATAAAAAAGAAAACCCCACCATATAAATGAGAAACAAAGATGATGCTAGGTTTTTTGCTGTTTTTTGTTTCGGTTTGGTTTTTTTTGTTTGTTTGTTTTTTTAAAATCTAGAGCTAAAAAAGCTGACAGAGGAATTGCACACCCTCTAAACAGTCTGCATTGCTTCTGGTAACAATAACATATGTGATGCTCCTGCTAGTTCTGAACTGACCATGGAGTTACTCAACATATCCTCCTGCACTGCAGTGCTGATTGCTCAACATACAGCCTAAATAGAGTTTGTAGCTGAGTGTGACTTTCTGTTTGTGTAATGTATAATGACCAAATTTTGCCAAGTATTAATCTAATCAGCACTGGAGAACATGTTTAGTTAAGAATGCTTTTTCTACTAAATATGTTGCAGGCAATATATTTCTAAACCATAAACTATCTCTGTTTCTCCACTCCCATCTAAATAAAACACAGTAACTTTTTATTGAAAGATTTTTGTGTTACTTCAAACAGACTTTAACCCTGACACTGCTTCTTAATGAAATCTAATTACAGAAATGTGATTTCATTTTAAGAGGTTTTTCTCTGTCCTTGCCAGTTCATAGCAATTAGAAATCCTTTGCCTTAAAGCTCACATAGATGAGAGACTCATATTACTTAAACTTTCAAGTCTTCTTTTTCATGTGTGAACCACAAATATATTAACTTTCAATGATTCACAAATTAAGCTAATAAAAATAAAGGCAGGGAGGCTGGTAGCTTCATACTTTCTAAGAGTATGGGAAGGTGTTTTTTAATTTTAAAAAACAGAAAACCAGCTGAAGTATCAAGAAAAAATGAGTGATACATGAGATCAAAAACTACGTAGTTCTTTTAAAGGATTCTGAATAACTAATCCATTATTAAGATTCCTTTTAATGGCTGGTGCTTCTTCTAATTGGTTAAACTACTTAAGGAAGTATTTCAGTGCAATCATTAGCATATAAAGCCTGATTGTTTATGCCTTTTGATCACTGATGCTATCAGGGAAGAATTTGGATTTTAATATTCTTGAGAAGGATGAGTAGACGTCTGACTGCCATCCAGGCATCTTGGTTGTAACATTATATGTCTAAGATCCTTAAGTTGCATATAGGTATCATCTTATTTCCCCTCATCAAATGTTTTCATAATAAATGCCCTTTTTGTACTATTTATTATACGCTATCCAGTGAGCTCCTTGGGGAATCAAATAACTTAGAAGCAAGGGGGAGAGAACACATTCTCCTTTTTGTAGGCTGTATGGACTATATTGTGTCCTGGAGATAAATACTAGCTTTGGGATTTTTAACAAAGTATCTGACTTTCTATGATTCAGTGTGAGTAGTTGTAGAGGCTAAATCATCTGCCATCTGCATTTCATCTGTTCATATTTGACCTAGGTCAACAAGGTCTACCAGAGTAGGGAGAAAGAGGTATTTATGCAAAGAAATGTATCGGCTAGTTTTAGTTTGGCAAGTTTACCAGCATGTCCTTTTGCTCTGAAAATTGAGAAGGAATCCTCTCAGGTGAAGCTTTCCTACAACATTTCTAGTGCTTCCAGCCTTGAGACACTGTTGCCTTACTGGGTTTTGGTTTTGGTTCTTTCAAATCAGCCCAGAGGCAAGATGCACACCATGAAGAATGTCAAATTAAAAGCTGGCTGGTCTGAGGACTTATTGAAAGTACCCAGAATAGTCCATGGCATTTGTCATGGGCTAAATTCATTCTTAGCATCAGCAGGTACCCTAACAGTGCTTGGTCCTTAGTGACACCTCGTAGTAGAAATCAAAGGATTAGCATCATTAGCCTAAATTGCTTATAGAATATAATTATACTGTCAGGGAAATGTAGTTGTACCTTTTCTGGATTGAAAAGAGTGAGAACTTCATACTAAAGAAATCCATTACGGATGCGCATGTGAAGCTGAAATTTTGATCTAGGGAGAAACTATACCAGTTGTAGAGTCCTGCTGCCTTGGATAGTGGCCAACAACTTTTAAAAGTCTGTCAAAGCTATCATCAAAACATTCTTTGTTAGGTAGGTAGATAGGGGCATTTTATGTTAATCTGCTTCAGAGTGAGGCTAGAAAGCAGTTTTTAAAAACACACTTGTTACTGAATTCAAAACTGTTTTGTGAACCACTAGTGTACATTGTGCTCATAGGTAGGCTCCATTATTTGGGCTGACTTTCAAAATGCTGATGGGAGCACACCCACATAAGTAGAGCTGAGTGAATAATGAAACAGCGAATAATTTTCTGATACATTTTGGTTAGGTTCAGGATGTTTGCAAGAAAATTGATTTTGGGGGTAGTGTTTTACACTGATGAGCAACTATGAAGTCCTGGAAACAAAAGCTGTGCTGCCTAGCTGCTCTCTGCCTACGTGTGTGCACATGCAGCTCTGGCATGCATGCAGGTTTGGTGGGTGCAAAAAAACCTTCGGTTCTGGAAAGCCACGTCTGCCACTCTCCCCCTCCCCCAAACCCTGCTTTCTGCTGATATATTTGCCAGTAAAACCCAGCCCTGTGAACAATTGCAGACACCAGTCATAAAAACAGGCCAGGCACAGCAACAGTTAAAGATTAATAAAAAAATATTAAGAGTCTCAGAAAATAGGTGGGTTTTGGTCTTGGTTCCATGCCCCCCAGCTGTCCCCTTAGGAGCTTTCACTGGAAAGGAAAATAATTTAGTCATCATGCTGCTGTTATAGGTTGCTGAGTGTTTGATTTAGGCAAAACTTACAAATTCGATTCCTTATTTCTGCTTACACAGACTTCATAATGTCTTTCAGAGAATCCTTTTTAAAAGGTCTTTGAATCGTTGTAACCTAATTGCATCGAAAAGTTCAGGCACAGTCCTTCATTTTCCAGGCATGGCCATTGCAATTTAGACCATCAAGAAAAAGAAACCTGAGGAGGGTGGCTGTTTTCGGAATGAAAGGCATGATGGCTGCCCACTTTCAGCTATTTAATCAGAAGTTGTCTTTAACACTGCCCTGAGTTACAGGAATTCTGCATTTAGCAGCCTGTTGTACCCCCCCATGTATGCCGAAAGCCTCCATCAGCAATCATGGCAAGAAAAGATAGTTTCATGAGGTGTGGGAGGTTATCCCTAATTATAAATGTATTACACTAGCATTTTATTTCAAACCTTTCTGCTTACATGCATGAATTATTCAACATGCTACATGACTCTCTACCTGACTTGTGAACTTATGTGGCGAGGAGGAAATTCCTAGCTTGGGGAAGCGTATATGGTATTAATTTGTATCAAGTTCCTATGTTCATCAGAACAAAAGATAATGCTTAACTTGCTGACTGCTCAGGCCCCTGCTTCTGTAAGGTACAGAAAAACAGATACACACACTTCACACTTATCAGAGAGGGATTAAAGTTGAGTATCTAAAACATTTGGGCAATTCTCTCTGGACTCAGATGCATCAGTTACCATTAGTATAGGAATAAATAGTTTTTATAATATAGATGAGAAATCACTAGAAATCTCTACTGCACCTTGAAAATGCATTCGTAGGCCTGAAAGTTTTCTTCTGACTATACCAGCTGGCCTAAAAAGTTTCTCTCTCACCATGTAAACCCTGCCTCAGAATTATCGCAGGTTATCACTTATTTCAAAATTCTCCTTTCAGAGCAGAGTATACGTCTCCATGTGTTTCAGGACTGGAAAGCCTCAGTTTTGAGTGGGATCCATTAGCAAACACTACTACAACTAAATCTCAACAGCTTTCTGTGCAAGGGAACCCAAACACTATCCTTAGTTCACTCTTGAGCCCTGTGCCTAAATTAAGGGCTAACATTAATTTAGATCCAGACTGAACATGGTAATCTTACCCTCATCAATAAATCCCAAACAGTAACAGCTCTCCGTTCCTTTCCTGGGTAACCTCATATATAACTTTCCTGTTTATTTATCGTTCCTCCCAAAAGTATAAGAGGAAGAAAGTTAAAACAGAGTTCTTCAGAATAAACTCTGGACTTCTGCAGTCTGAAGCATTACAGCTTCAAGTGACAAAAATGGTTTGCCATTTTGTAGTCTGAGCCTAAAGAGACAGTTTACTTACAAAAAAGCAGACCAGACTGCAGATGTGTTACCTGGAGGAAATGTAATGGTCTGAAAACATGCAGAGAGTATTCTGCCTGTGAAGTGTTTGTCCTAAAACAGCAGATCTGGCATCTTAAAAAGCAGCATGTGAATTTTGTGAATTTGATAGGATTCTTTGTTTAATTAAAGGAAATTATTTAGCTAAATTGCAGCTTTCCTGGCTGATAGAGCTGCAGCTATCACACAAGAATTTCTGCCTAATGGTTATTTTAAGTAGGTGCTGAATTACATTGTGTTCTTATTTCAGTGTAGGAGATTTCTATTTTTAAGGAATGATTAGACAGCGGTTACATTCTGTACCATTATATTTATTACCACTTTAAAACTTTGACTTAATCGAATTTTCGTAGTCTCATAGGAATTATCATGGTGATTTATACTGCTTTATATTCTGTAACTAGTAACAGACACTGGTCCCCATCTCCCCTTTGTGCTCTGAGCACTTGATATGTGATGCTTTTTTAGCTGATTTGGTTTTGTGCTGTCCTGAACAAATATTTCTGCAGTTTTCTATCACTGGATTTAACACCATCAGTGTAGCACCTGACACTGTCCTGACTTGCAAGGATCACTGTGAAGGCTTAGAGTCCCTGGCTGGTTTGCTCTCACAGCTTATTAGGACATTTTTGTCATATGGGTCTTGGAAACTAGTCTGGAACCACCAGCTTCTTTTCAGACACTTTTGAGTGGTCCCAGAGATGAGCTGGCACAAGCAATCACATGGTGTGATAGAAAATTAGTCCAGAAGGTGCATTTGACAAACTGGTATTTTAAAAAAATCTCCTATTCCCCTGTCCAACTGCCTGGTCACATCTGTTTGGCTACATCCTTGTAATCTAATGAAACTGATAGATTGAATGTTTGCAATGAATAATTCATACCCCTCTGAATTCCCCAGCTCTTTACTTTCCCCACAAATTTCCAAGTGATTTGAAGAAATAGATTTACCCCATGGTACTGTTTAGCAATCCAGATTTGTCCATCCTGAGCTGCAAGGGTTATGTTTTAGGAGGAATATAACTGTTGAAAGTACACGATTAATCTTTTAAGTGAAGATTCTTATTTCATTTGGGGCAAAGAGATTAAATTTGGGGCTATATTTTGAGTCATGTATAAGGCTTAAAAATTAACAGGGAAAGCTGGCAGTCCAGTTAATATCGCAGTTTTTATAAAGGATTGTATCAGGATCTTTTCAAACAAGTCACAGCTAAAATTATTATCACATTCTTTGCTCTTCTGTTATAGCTTTTCCATGGTTCTGAGTGTAATAAGATTGACAGTTGCCTTTCATTTTGCATTGCATTTCCACACATCCTAAAATCTGGCATTGTCTGCTTCCCCTAAAAGATATGAAGAAGAATCCTATGTCTCCTTTCCGGTCTGTTTACATATTTAACAGATAGGTTTCATCACCAAAAACTCCTTTCTGTTTACAGGTTCAAGGTATTAAACACAATGGAGAAATTGCTACCCATAGAATAAATTCGGGCATGTACGTTGTATAATTAGCTCAAAGAGTTCCAAATTACATATTGTACTAATTACATATAAAGAAGCTAATTACATGGCTAGAGTTGCTTGTTGCTGCTTGTGCAATTTCACAAAGCACAGAACCTCCTTTATCTATACCATGCTTCTACAGCTATCAACCTACTGAGGTTTGATGATTCAGAAGCAACTTTTCCTAGGGTCAAAACAGGTCATTGGAGTATCCTCAGTGATTTAAGTTGTGGCTTTTTTATATTGTGACTCAGCTACGTTTCTGAATCTAGGTTCAGACTCATGACCTCCCTTTGTTTTCCTGATAGACCACGGAAGTTGCAAAACACTGGTGGAGAGTATACGTGGGAGAACCACACTTTCCATATCATTTTATTGCAGTCACTGAGATTGTCTTGGTACCAGTGCATTTCATTAGAAGTTTGGATAGTTTCTGTTACTAAAATAATGGAGTGATGTGAGGGGAATGAAGATGAAAGCCAGTATTTTCAACAGGGTATCTTGATGAAGCTGAAAAAAAAAAAAAATTACACAACATTTCAGGTGATAATTGTCCCTTTTTTTTATTAATCAGCACTTAGCTAGGTTACTGTCTGGAATCCGAATATCACAACACTTAAAGTGAGACAACAAACAACTGCTGGAATGTCCAAATTGAAGTGCAAAGGCAAATATATATATATATATATATAAAAGAATATATATACACCTTTGTGCATACCTCCTCAATCTCAAAGCCACAGAATCTAAACATCTTAATATTATCTAAAAACACCACGCCTTTCCAAAATTCACCCCAAAGTTGGAAACATTGTAAAGGCATGAATTGCAGAAAATTCTTGCCTTGTACTGTCATTGCAGTCCTGTACCTTGCAAACTTTGAGCATCTCTCTTCTACGCTTTGCCTCATGGGGAATGAAACTCTGATATAATGCTTACCTCTATAGAGTAGAGGGTAAATCAAGGATAATTGCAGTGAGCAATATATATTTTCTTCTAAAGAACAGTGGCACTTTTGGTGGAAAATAAGCAGCAGGGAAAGAAGTAATAGGTTGGAGAGACACACATAAAGGAGGACATCTCTTGTATGTGTTCAGCCTGTGTTCCAGTCAATCTCTCTAAGCAATGAAATGCATGGATGCAACATTTGTTGTGAGTATGGACTCACTGTGTATCATGTCTAGCAAGCTCAAGTGGTCATCCCTGTTTTCTCACAACTGGTTATCAGAAACTCCTTTAAAAACTGAGGATCTGGGCCCTCAACCCTATGACCCCACAACAGAAGACAAGATTACCTAAATGAAGTTTGAATAAATAGCAAGTAAGCGTGCAAGCTTAGGGGCCATCAATGATTTGGCTCCTTTCTCCTAAGAAAACCGGCATCATTGTGTTAGCATTAGAACATCCTCCTGTGATTGAAAACACTTGTAAGGCGGTGCCAACATGTTGCTGTTTGCATCCAAACAATGATCAAGATCTCATACAGTGATGATTTGTTGTCAGCTATTTTTCCTGCACTAAACAAGTCTGACACTAGCAGCCCACAAGCTAATTAACTCAAGTATCTGGCATGGGAATCTACATCATAGCTATCAGCAGAATATCCACAGAACTCAAATAACCAGCCAATTGGACTGATGCTCCAGGGAGATGAAGAGTGTCTCCTTGAGGTAGAAAAGAAGAAGGACAAACATTGGTAAACAGGATATCCACTTGTCCCCCCACCTCACTGAAGAAATTTTTTTTTTTTTAAACAAAACCTTGGAAGAAAGTTTTCCATATTCACTCAGCTGAGTGCTTGAGACTGGATATTGGTCACTTGTCCTTTTAATTCCTTATTACTTTCTATCTCTCTTTTCAACCTTTCTAGTTTACCTTCAGCCTGTTCTTAACACACAGAACTGGATTCTAGCATCAGTTGGCTTTTAATATCTGCCCAGGTTCCTTGATGAGACAAGATTGTGGGATGCCTTGCTGTTCAAACACTTTTTGTTGCTTCCTCAGGGTACTGTTGGCACCTTGCTCTTGGGGCAATCAGAATTCAGAAATAGCAAAAGTTTTAGGAATTCAGCACTGTTGGCAAAGTGTTGCAGTTGGCTGGAAGAGTTGAGCTGTCCAAGATGAAATGATAACAAGAACAAACTGAATGAACAGAACATTAATATTTTGACACCTTGTCAAGGGGCCCATATTTCCATTTTTTTTTTTCTGTGTCTCTTACAGAATTAGAAGAACACTCATCTGGTTTTCTAGCATTCCCACAGAATTCAAGCAGAGCTATGGATTCTCAATCTCTTGAAGAGTGGGGCCTGAGCTGTCTTCTAAGTTGGGAAAAATGCTGCAATAGTATTATCTTGCCACTATAATATTATCTTGCCACTATAACACTGAAAGTGAACTTCTCTTTTCAAAAAAAAAAAAGTCACAATCATGTGCCTCAAAATGAGCAAGAAATATAGACAGGTCTATACAAAAAGCCTAGTTTAGTAAGCATAGGCAGGTCCCAGGAGAGCTAATGGAGACATATATATTTTCAATTGAAGCAAATTAGATCCCTTCTGAGCAGATAGGCAAGAGCTGTTGGGTCCAGTTCCATTAAGGAATTTTAGCATTTGGCTCACAGGGTCATATTTACACAACAAAACTAAATACTTATAAGCACTATTTGGTAGAGAGTCGCTTTACTCTGTAAGAGGCTCTTGAGAATCACAGGTCAGCCAGAAAATATGCAGAAGAGAGGGCTGCTTCTGAAAACTTGCCACTTTGCTAAGTGTGCCTCCGCAAATTTAGGTGTTTCTCACCAAAGTTGTGGTACAGGGTTCTGTTCCCATCTATCTTTTGTATAGCAGATAGTGGCACAGAGTAAGAGCTCAGAAAGATATTTCTTACCTTCACAGCCAGAAGAGTTAGAGGTGAATAATTCTGTTAAAACTGAATATATTGTGTAGAAAGGGGATACAAGATTCATTAACTCCCAAGAGAGTATAAGCAGAGGGATTATGACTCTTCAGACCTGCAAGGAACATATGCCCCTGGAGCAAGGGAAGCCTACATAGCTGTTTAAATCAGTAACAAGTATATCCACAATTATAATACCATTGGCTAGATTAAGAATTCTGTTTTGGGGCTTGGACTACTCCTCAGTTATTGAGGAGGGAGCCTACACTATCATTCGAAAGCATCATTACAGCAAACAACATGTCAACTTGCTGTCAGCTGAACTAACTACAGTATCAACAAAAATGTAACTGCAGCAGCATTAACCTCATCTCAAGATCTGAGCATATTTTGCTGAAATCAATGCTGTGGTGGGCTGAAAGGGAAGGGAGTTAGTCCCTCCTTTGCCTACTCTTGAGTTCTTAAACTGCCCTGAGTGGTCTGGCATTGATAGCCCTCAGAAATCTGGTGCCAAACTCTGCATGTTTTGTGTCTGATCCATTATGGCCAGTCCAGTTTTCCTTTAAGGGAAGCTGGACGTAAATGGTTATGTTAACTTGCACCTTTGGCAAGTCAGAAGTAGACGTGAGGCTGGCTTTACCCATTTGCCCTGTCCAGATTAGAGATTATGGCAGCTTCTTGGCCAATTTCAAACAATGACTAAACAAAGAACAGAAAAGAAACCCCAAACCCAAAGCAAACCACCATAAACTTGAATTCTTGTTGTCTTGCCACTGTTTAATTTGGGGTTGACATGAAAATTTAGTTGTACATCTGTGGCAGTATTAAATTACATTTATTAAGAAATAACTTTTGCAGTAATGTGTACACTTTCTCTTGCTCATTTTCGCATTGAGGTATAAGGTTTCACTACAGCATTCTTTTCCAGGTTGCTGCTGTGCAATCTGAGCATTAATCGTCAAGTGAATTTCTGCTTCTGCTGGGCCCTCCACAGTATTTTCATTTTTTTGTTTTTATTTCCCAAACATTGCTTTCATCCTGCCTTGGGTCATTTACTACTATTCAGTTAGTCCACTCTAGCAGAGTGGCAAATTAGACTGTCACTGAAGGTATGCCTGCTGCTGATTCCCAGCATTTTTTCATTTTTTTCATAGCCCCAGAGGACATTGTGAAAATGAAGGTCATCCTTGTAACATAGTGTGTCTGTGAGCTATATGGAAAGTGATCATGAGTAAGTCCACATCAGGTACAGGTCATTAAATTAAAGGATTAAATTAAAGGAAGTTAGTTTATGTGGAGTCTGTCAGTTCCATGTGTCAAACCTGAAATGGCCATGTTCAACAAAGCTTGGTGCGCTGCTATATTTTTATAGATGTTTTTTGTTAGAGGGTGACTTCTGAAAACAGCAACAAAAAGAAACGTTGCACACAACAGTGATTTTGGTAGGTCCCATTGTTCCCATTTGCCCCTGCTTGCTGTCTCCCTTGTACATGTCATAGCCTACATGTTTAAAAGTTCCTAATTAGATTTTGCAAGTCCTCTCCTATAGGTGCAAGTGTCCTAAAACTCAGAGGCACAAACTCCTCTGAAAGAGATACTGCCCAGTTTCAGACTAGCCACATTTGGTAACTATTTGGGCTAGGTCTGTTAAAGCTTCCAAAGAAATGTCTTTAGGAATTGCACATCCTGATTGCAGTGTGGACATAATGTGAGTCAGTCATGAAACATCCTGCATGTATTATGAAACTAAACAAAGATTCAGCTCAGTATGCACGTCAGGGTACGAGTTGCAGTCATGCCTTAATGCATGTCTGTGCCTAGAGACGTGTTGTGAAGTGTCTTCAATAAGAAGACCCCACCAATATTTTTACAGCTTATGTTAAGTTCTCTAACAGGCTGCTGAATGATTTAATAAAGTTTTTTTAAGATGACATAACCATTCCACAAACAAAGTGCCACGTACTTAATAGTTTAGCACTAAGGAAGGCAAGCTGAGGGCATGTCAGTGAAGAAGAACTTCCCATTTTGTTTTGATTTAAAGTTGATTTCTGTCACAAAGTATATTCTGGTACTTTGCTGAAAGCATAACTTTGTCAGATTCCCCTCAATTTCCAGGAAAAGATACTCTAAGATATGCTGTTAACTTCGTCCAGAGAGAGAGAAATAAAATCGCTTAGAGCAAGGAGTGCAGGAGTACTGCATTATAGTAATTCCCAGAGTTAAGAGATCAGGATCCAACATGTGGCAACATCTTTTATATCTCTACACTCAGGTTTCTGCAAATGCAGGACTCCAGATAGATGAGCTGAATCAATTAGTTTATTCATGAAAAAAACAAAGCAAATGCTAATTCAAGAGTTCCTATGCTCTGCACTCACAGCACAAGGACAAATGGAAACGCCCCTGTCTTGCTAACTTGTGTGTAGTTCTTATAAATGTTTTAACCATGGTTCCTCAAAAGGAGCAGAATGCATAGTTCTCCATGTTAACTACTCCTTGGGGGAAAATGACTGTGCTGCACAAAAGTAGTGTTGGTATGGCCCAAGGAGTGTGATGTGTTGCAGTCCCAGCTTTGCATACAGGGAAGTCAGTGGGAGTGCAAGCAGTTTAAATATAGGAAAAATCTGATTGCCAGTAATCATACGATTACTTACAATTACTTAATATAGCTCTGAAATTAAAAATTAAAAATATATCACGTTCATGCGCTGATATATAACCTTGGCATAAGGATGTACTTTTGGCAGAAGTCTACTGTAAACATGTAGTAAATGGAAAGCCACTGCCTTAAGGAGCTATCAGTCGGATTTATTACAAGATGCAATCAGAGAAGGAAACAAACAAATGGATAGGAGCTGAAACAGAGAAGGATGTGGGAAGAATAGCGCACGCACACTTTTTCATAGACGTGCTGCGTGCATAATATCACAGTGAGCAAGGGGGCCCTGGGAGTCTCCTGCTTTGTGTTGTGGTTTATTTAGGCACAACTCCCATAGACTTTAGGAAGGGTTTTGTCTTAAACAGAATGATGGAGGGGAAATTTGGGCTCGTCACAAAATGATGATCAGGTATGTACAAATGAATTGATGTACTTCCCACTATACTAGCTTACTGTTGGACAGAAAAACAAAGCTTGGGAGGAACAAAAAAGCAGCTTTTTATAATTATGGATCTTTTTCAGTTAGCCTAAGCCCTCCCCTTTCCTTCCTTTACCTTCCGCTTCTCCTCCCAAAATAATAACACATTTTGCCAATTATTTTGAGGAAGTCTCAGTGGGCCAGATGGAATTGGGAGAGAGGCATCTAACGGAGTTCCATTTCATTCTTCTTTCTCCTGCTTTTTGCACCTCCCCTGATTTTCTACTTGTGATTTCTTTCTTTGGCTTATTGCATGACATGGAGGTGGTGAGGCAAAAATAGAAGTTAATGGTACTACCACTGTTTGTTTCTATTAGCGTTTACATGTGAAATGAAGGCATTTTGGAAGAGAACCAGGCTGGCCAGTAAAACCTTTCACCCTCGTAAACTGTACATTTGGTTTGGCTTTGGCTTAGATCCCAGAACTTGTCACAAGCTTTATTATAAAGCTGCAGTTCAGCTAGAGTTTTGTTAGCTTTATTACAACAGCTCCCCTCCTCAAAAAAAGAAAAAAAAAAAAAAAGAGAAGAAAAAGAAAACAAGAAAGAAAAGCTTTTGTTCATTTTGAACACTTTTCAAATTCTGGAGAAAATGTACTAGAAAATGCAATTAGGTAGATAACTGGTCAGCATTAATCATCAGAAAATAAATGAAGTTGATCTAAAATTTACAAAAATTATACATCACCTCCTTAAAATATTCCAAGAGTGACTAATCGTATAAACAATAAGACAGCCACCAACACTCAAGCATGTTACAACTTCTGAGAAAACACAGGCCTAACACTGCCAAAGAAGAGTCTACAGATCGACTGGAGAATGATATGGACATCTGGAGGGAAGATGCATGCTGCACTTCAAGAAGAGGATTTTTTTTGTTGTTCTTTTTTTAATACACTTTCCCAAAGGGGTAATTTAGCTCTGCATGAATTCACTCAGGGAATATATAAGGAAAAAAAGAAGAGGAGGAAAAGGAATGTGTTACACAATACATAATTATAAAACTGTTGGTCTCATCCTGCTTTCGTGCATCCTGTGTCTCTTATGCACAGAACCCCCTTGGTTCAGGACCAAGTACATGTGAGACCAGTATAGGATTTACACAGTGGTAATGGGATTTAAGGGGACTGTTTTATACAATAACTATTCATGTATTTTTAAAACCTATTACTTCAGATTGAAGTGTTATCGAGAGGATGTGTAGAACTGCACTGAAAAATCATGTAGTTCATAGAACTTGGCTGGAATTTGAAACATGGTCTTGTAGCTAAAGGACTAATTTGAGACACAGAAGATCTAAGTTTGACTCTTGCTCCTGTCAGTCAATTCCCATGTGATCCTTGAGTAAGTGACTTATACTACCTATATTTCAATTCCCCATTGAGGAACTGGTGACCCAAAATTCTTACTCGAGTCTAGTTTAGACTAGGCTAAAAAGTTTAGACTGGTCTTCTAGTGTAGAAATTTTTACTCTTTTAAAAGTTCTTGGGTCAGAAACTGTTAATTTGCTATGAGGCCTTGCTTTTGATTGGAATTTATAGAATTTATAGAACCAGATTCTTTAAACTATTTGATTCCCCAAAAATGCAAACAGGCACATCAACTCCATTTTTTTCACAATAGTTTGGTGTCTAATTCCAACAGAACTAATTACAACCCTGTACTTTTCAATGTAGCACTGCACTGATGGTGATTCCTTATTCTCCCATTGGAAAATACAAATTCACTAAATCTTAAAGTTCCCTGAGAACTTACTGAATTGAGTCCCGTGTCTCCTTCAGTGGTTGCTGCCCAGGGCTGTCTGGAACCAGGGTACCCAGGAAGCAGGACTACTTGAAAATCTCTCTTCTCATGCAAAATGTTTAGTGTTTGGATGTGAGCAGTATTTGGGGAGGGGAGGAAATGCATTTTCTTATTATTATTCCTGGAAAGCAAGCAGATTTGGCTCACCAGCAGTTAAGCCTGGCCCCCATGCCAAGGCCATGGTTGGTAATGGCTGCAGGCTGCCTTTGTACTGTGTGAATCCTCCCTGTGGAGCTGGGCTGAAAGCTTCACCTTGTTGGGCCCAAAGATAAGCCTGGTAGAATCATTGTCATCACTGATGAGTAAATCACTGCCAGAACTAGTCCTCTACTCCTTCCTGGAGAAAAACATTGTCTGGTGCTGCCTTGCTATGGGTTGTCTAACAGAAAGTTAGCCACTCCACTATACTAGTGCATTAGTAATGTCCATCAGCAACCTATTGAAGTGAGAATTTGTGTAGCAGATGAAGGTTGTATGCAAATGATCATTAGCTTTAGTCAAGTAGGAAAATTAGTTATGTAAGAAGTGCCATGTAATACATTGCTACTGAATTTCAGTTCACAAGCAATGCGTGCAACACTCAAGAAGTCTTTGGTAGACATTGATTTGAAAATTTTAATCTGATAATTGGGAATTTTCAAACTATACTTGAATGTTTGCTTGAATTACAAGTAAAGAATGTAAAAATAAAATTATGAAGGACTTGCATCTATCAATAAGAGGAAATCAAAATGCAGGATAAGCTAAGGGCCCACTGCTGTATGGCATAGCACATATTCTGTGAAGTGTTGAGGATGAGATTGTTTTAACAGTCAGCGGGAGTCAGATCCTCAATACCTCTAAAACATCTGTCTCTCTGTGCTTTACATTCTTATTGCTTTCTTTGAGGGGGAGGGAAGTTTGAAGGTCACAGAATTGGGCCATTTGCGTAACCAGAACCAGATGATTAATTACTTTTATGGATTTTGTTCCTCTGAAAATTTTATCCCAGAAAAGCACGAGGACACACAAAGTCTGTGGTTGAAAGAAAATTATATTAAGATTACAGAAATATTGTACGTCACGGTTCTACGGGAAGTGGCTTTTCATTGTTTAGCATAAGAAAAAGAAATACTAACAAGTCAGGCTACACAGCTGGGGTTTGTGCTGTGTAATAAGCTCCAAATAAAGGAGTTTTATAACAAACCTTTAAATATTGCACCCCAGCTGAAAGTACATATATTGGAAAGTCTCAGCCCAAAAAGAAATCAGTTAGCACAATTAACATTCAAACTAGATTGACTGTCATTTTAGCTTAAAAAAACTCCCACTCCATTCCTTCATGCTCCCCCCTCCAAAAAATTTGGAACTCATCACTGGAAATATCACCTCAAAAATCTTTTTCTGCTTTCTATTATTTAAACCAGAGACGTATGTACTTGTTTGAGCAAAATAAGAATGAATCTAATTCTTTTCTTAAATCAGAAACAGATCCAGATGAGGATTTCAAAATTATGAGAACACTTTTTTATTTAGATTTCTGTGCATTTAAGTGGTATGTTCTAGGGAAAATGCTGATTATTGTCAAATGTTGAAGACTAGGTCGCAAAGCCCATTGAAACCGCTGGGAAAACTGCAAACAATTTTGATGTGCTTTGAATCAGGCCCTTTCTGGAACAGTCCCTGAACATAACACGTGGGATGGGCTGAAACGTATCTCGTTATGCTGCTCCAAAGGCTCTGTTTATCATGGCAAACTGACAGGTTTGAGCACTGTCACACAGTCTGTTTCCTTCTTTGCACTTTGCTTGGCCCAGTTTTGGCCTGGGCTCTCCCAGCTAATGACCAAACATCGTTTGGGTGACTACTGCAGACCCAAGGCTCTTCCCAAGAGGTGACATGGATGTGGTAACAGCGTTTAGGTACAAAGAGGAGGGCTGGTTGTGTGAGTCCAGACTGTGCTAATGCCACTCATCCTCAGAGCTGGAGAGTGATTCTGGACACATTAACAGGCCAAAGGTTTAGCAGATGGGAGGCCTCTATCAACTCTTATCCAAAAATCACTTTTTTTCAATGAACTGTCTCTGTTTTCAGCTGGGTTTACTCCAGAACACTATTTTTGTAGTTTCTCATTTCCCCTAACCTTGTTCAACATGTGAATTGATCACAGCAGCAAAAGGGTATGAAGAGAGCTAAACAATATTGCAATGGCCAGAATTATAAAGAGTTCATGCTGTCTTCTGCAGGTCCTCTTTTGTGTGTATAAAATCCCATACATAAATATGTTTCCAGGAGCCAGCCACACTGAGCCTGGATGAGGAAACACAAAGGGGTCAGTGCCATACCAAGGATTTGCTTCTCCAGATCTTGGCTGACCTTGGTCAAACACTGCTTTGCAGCCTCCTATCCGGGCCGGGAGAGAGGGGATGAGCAGCAGTGCCGTGTCCTCCAGGCTGAGCCGAGCCTCTCCTCAACTCCCTTGGAAGAAAGCAAATCCTCAGCTACTTTTCTTCTGGACTGCTTTCTGGTGGTTTTGTCTTGCTCTTCCTCAGCACCAGGAGCTGGTTGAGCCCAGTGCTTCTAAAAGCCCCATTCTTCATGAATGCCACTGAATGGGCTTTTTAGGAGGTAAAGTTTGACCTAAGGCTTTTGATATTCTGAAAGGAATCCCTTTCACAATGACTGGCATTACATTAAAAAGACAATTCTGTTCTCTCACTGGAGTGAGATCAGAATTGAGGTTTCTGCAATTTTTCTGTCCACAGTAGCTTTGATATAACACAATTCCCCTGATGTTTTTGGTGCTGATAAATAAATGTATTTATATGTTGTGCTCTTACATTCTTGGTACTAACTGAGGAAGCAGAACAATAACATACTCTTGTCAATACAAGCACTGCCCTGGGAATTGACTAATTAACATAAAACTCAGCCCTGCAGGGACATTTCCAGGTTCATTTTTTGCTGCCTCAGCAAACTATAGGGTTTGGGCTGTTAACTACTTTCAGATGCTCTTTGTCTTTCAAGAAAGAAATAAAGAACATCCACATTGCTTTAGGCAAGTTAATGATTCTACAGAACACTTACCTTTTTTACCATATGCTTCATGGCAGATTAAAATCCTGAAGGAGCTAAGGATTATATACCATGTATAGTCCTTTGGCAGAAAAACTTGTATTCTGTACTAAAAGTGAATGGCTGAATGTGACATTTATATTCATTGTTTTTCCAGAACTGCATAGTGAGGAAGTTTGATTTTACCTAAAATAATCCCAAAACAGAGGTTTTGTAGGTGCTTTGATTTCTCAGGGTCTCTTAAGGTTATGACAAGCAGTTCACAGTGGCTACTGAGAAAACTAGAGAGACTTGCATAACCACTTCTGTAAAATTAGAAGGAAATCTGGCCTAACTTGGCAAAGAGGAGATGTGCCTAAAATTTTGAGAAACTCAGAATTCTTGGGTTTTGTGTATAAGCATACGTGTTTGTGTGAGTGAGTTACTTTTCATTCACATTCTTTTTCTTGGACCACAAAACAGAAGTTTCTTGTCTACAGGAAAAATGTGAGAGAGAGGAGAAAGAAATTAAAATGAAATTAAATTTGAATCACACAGGTAAAGATAACTTTATTGTTTTTATTATTTTTCTCTAGATCTGGATGTTGCAGCAAATTGCTCTCCTCCTCATACTGTTTGTCTATTATTATTAATTATTATTATTAATCTATTGTTAATGGACATGTCTGCCCATTGCTGCTATTTATAAATGGACAAAATTGCATTCTGCGATTTATAGAAATAATCTGTAGAAAGTAACAATAGAATAATTTTCTCTCTGAGGGTTGAAAACTGTTTGATAGGCCCTCAAGTGGTACAGCTAAAAGGACTCAGAAGTTACATTTGAATGAGCAGAAATACTTTCAAAGTGTTTCATAAGACCGGAAAAATAAGCATATGTGCAAAGCGCAAGCTTGAGAAAGCTGACGCCACGGCACATGCAGATACATGCAATATTCATAGTTCTGTTTCGTACACACATTTGCTTGTTGGTGCATGAATATGCTTATTTTGTGAGTGCACTTCAGGCATGATTATCAGAAGACCATGTGTGTATATATATAACTGTGCATGCCTATCGGCACAAGTTATTAAGGTTGCCCAAACCTATCTGATCCTGGTCCATAACCTTCACAAACTTTACTCATGTGGAATAAAATTTTACATGATGTATGTCTGCCTGTGCTTTTTTTCTGCAAATTTCAAACATAGTAGTTCAATGTTTGCTAAAAAAGGAAGAAAAAAACCCTAAGAAAACACATACTGTTTCACTCTTAATCAGACGTCCTGGAAAGATTTCATTTGTGTCACTGTGGCTTTTAGGTTTCAGAATAGCAAATTGGATTGAGGGGAACTTTGAACTGAACTAGGAGGACTTAAAGAAATCAGGAAGCTGGGGGAAAGTGAAAGCTGATGTGGAGCCAGCAGGTAGCCAGGACTATCTGGGCAAGGTGACTCCCAAGAAAAGAAGAGAGACTTATTGCAAGAGATGAGTGACCACAGGTTGAGTCGTCAGAGGCAGGGAAAAGGAATAATTGCTGCAGCAGTATTTTGAAGAGGATGAGGCAGCAAGTGTCAGTCTTGGGGTGATCAGAAAAAAACCCAGCCTTTGTCCCCCTCTAGCACTTGGAACGGCACCAAGTGTCTGTGAAAGTCACTGACAAGACCTTCATTTCCTCTTATCCCCTTCCACACAAGCCCTGGCAATTCACTACTGCCACCATCTACTATGACAACTATCAAACCAGTCGCAGAAATCTGTGCTATGGTTGCAGTGTTTCCAGCACTGCTGATTCTGGGAGTCAGCAAATACAAAGATGCCAAAAATACACCAATGAAATCTTAGTAGTATTCTTTATTTGCATTAGATACCACTCTCATGATCAGTATAATAAATTTCCTTAGTTTAGTCTGCCTTTACTCTCCTGCAAAGCTTAAGGAAAGCTAGGCACATGTTTTATTTAACTCTTCCCTGCACGCAGCAACAATGGCTGTCTGTCATGTATCTACAATATGCTAAAAGAGAGGGAATACTCCATTTTGCCTTTATTGTCAGGAAGTGTCAAAAGTATTAATAGCATAAATTTTGCTAGTTAGCTAAAATTCTCACACTGCAATCTTGCGCATCAGCATTTTTTTTTAACCACAGATGGTCATTTATGTAACACTGTTGGAAATTGTGGCTGTGTTCCACAGCAACAGGAAAATGGGATACATCTGCACTGTGTGGGGAAAAATACAAATGAACTAGAAGCTATGCAAACATTTAAATTACAGGGAAACAGGACTGCGATAAGCCCTGGACTGCATGAGCAGGAAAAGAGTGTCAGCCTCACCCATGCCCTGAAAAAATGGTCACATTTATGGGCTACTCTATTGTACTGAGTGGAAGTTTGTTTATGCGGGACCTTCCTTCCCTCAGGACTTCCTCTGAGAGGAAATGTCGTCACTATTCAGTAGGGGTCAATTGTTATGCATTCAAAACTCAAACATAAAATACTATCCCTGAATGCAACAAAGTGGAAAGGAATAAATAAGATTTCTCCATTTACGTATTTAGAAACATTTACAACAGTTATTCTTGCTCACCAATACTTTCAGAGAGCTGAGAAAAATCAGATGGGTCTTGAGTAGCTAGAATAATGTTGTTTTACAGGTACTCCAGACACTACTCAATATTTGATGAATCCCATCACTTTTGTCAGCTCTGCTGCTGCTCTATGGGAATATGTTTTAAATGGAAGGCTAAAAAGTCTGCAGCTGTAAAACCAGGGTCATGCTCTTATGGGAATATTCAGCTAAGTCTGGTCCATGTTTTGGACCAAAGTGCTCTGGATCTGGAGTGCTCTGAATGAGCACTTTTTTGAGGCCATATTTGCAGCTTAGATGTTCCCTGAGTTTTATTTTTTCTCATGGTAAAACAGGAATATTGTTTGAGATAAAAGAGCTAATATTAGTGTTGCTTTCCCTTTGCTATTGTCATTGTGCTGTCAGTCAAATGCAATAACTATGGATGAGACTTGTGGGTGGGGAATACACTGAACTCTTGGAATGACAGAATGACAGAATGGCTGAGGTTGAAAGAAGCCTCTGCAGATCACCTCATCCAACCCCTTGCTCAGGCAAGGTCAGTTAGAGCTGCTTGCCCAGAACAGTGTCCAGCTGGGTTTTGAGTGTCTCTAAAGGGTGGAGACTCCACAATCTCTCTGGGCAACCTGCTCTAGTGTTTGGTCACCCCCACAGTGAAACAAGTATTTTTCTTACGTTTAAATGGAATTTTCTGTATTTCAGTTTGTGCCCGTTGTCTGTGTACTTTTGTCAAGCTCATGGTAACTGTGCTGTTCTGACACCAACCATACTAGAAAGGTACTAGGCACCAACCAGACAAAGGCACAACTAAAAGTTTTTGTTCCCCACTCATAAGAGGTGGTTAGTAAACTTTTCTCTCTTAGGTGAGTAGACTTTGTCTCCAGCTATGTATTGGCTCACACTTTTATATCCATTTTGTATTAGGCTGTGGGACACCTGAAAACAAAGGAACGTGGGGAACTGGCCAGGGTCCACAGCAGTCTGCAGGGCACATTTGTGTCCAGAAGAGGTACCACAACTATGACCAATGTTGCACTCTATTGACAGCCTGTGTCTTGATGTTTCAACATCCATGAAGTCTTCTTCCTTATTGGATGATCTATACTAAAAGTAAGTTGCCTATCCTCTCTCAGATAAATTTGCCTGAGGTAAAACGATCAAGGGGGCAAGAAGATGTTATTTAGTCTTTCCAGTGGAGCACTTAAGAATTTTCCTCCAAGGACAATATGTAAAATAAAGCACAGCACAATATTACAAACTGGTGTCAACCTGATTAAAGCTCTGCTAGGTAAAGCACCATAATCTACAAGCTTATTTTATCCCAGCTAGAGACCTGGTCCAACATGTTTAAGCCAATTCCTCTCTCCTTCCTCCCTTTCTCTGCCTCTCTGCCTCCTGCACACACATGCAGGGATTACCCAGGTTTTCAGTGTCCCAGTGAAGGAGTAAGTGGAGGGGCTTTAATTTTGCACATGTATATGTAACCTTTCTGCCAAGCGGTGCGGACCGGGCTCCAACTCCGGGCAGTGTCCAGGCCACCAGCCCCTTGCACCACATCTGAAAGAATGTCGCCTGTGAGGCAGAAATTCCCACCATGAGAATCGCGCCTCTGTGTTGCACAACAAAGGCCACCACATTGTCTCCCTGTTAAGCGGGTGTTAAAATGCGCATATGTTGCCAGGGCTATTGCATATGAGGGTCCATTTAGGAAGCAGTGGTTTTTCCCGACCGCTGACTGCTCTGAATCCCCTCATATTAGCACATTAGCACACATGCAGGCCTTCTTATCAGATTAGCTACAGTTGTCATAGATTAGTTCACCCTGTGAAGGAGCCGCAAAGGTACCTTTGACCATTCATTCAAAAGAGCCAGAAAGGGTTTTTTTTTTTTGTCTTCAACCATCAGAGTGCGAAGCAAATTAAAGGGAAAGTCTCTCACTCTCTCTATCTCATTTTGGTAAGAGGATAACTGAAGGATGGATATTAGGGTGGACTAAACAGGCAGACATTAATGGATACCTAATATTCATCTAGAAAATATTTATTTAACCCCTTAAAAACATTTGTGTTTTCTTTCCTCATCAATGGCAATACTCTTTTGTTGACGTACAACATTTCTGAAGCTCAAAGTTGCTTTTTTGTGTTTTGCTTCTCTTTTTGTTTTTCCCCCCTCTCCTTTTTTATTACAGCTAATTTGCGGTGTGGTTCAGTGATCACTATTCTGCAGATTGGGGATGGGGGAGAGGAAAAGACTTGCTAGTAGCTCGTTACGTTATTTATTTAACCCATCTTGCTCCTTAAAAGGTTGTGATAGCTGGTAAAATAAACTATGACTCAAAATACCTTTGGCATGACTTGCAGTCTACACAGGCACCAAGACTGAGCCTAGAGAAGACATAACACCTTGGAAGTGCGGTGACAGCAGAGATTTCAACAGTTAACTTTGAATGAACTTGGTAAAAGGAGGCCTAGGAAGTTACAAAAAAATAGAGCTGAAAGTGCTGCATTCACACCTTTGGCACAAAAAAAAATTATGGAAGGAAACTGTGGCAAGGAAGGAATGCAGCAATTCCTTACACCTTGGTGCTTTCTAGGGCAGGTGTTCCACATCTTTGTTACCAGGTGTAGCATTACTGTGCTCAGTCTGAGCTTGTCCATGAGCTAGAGAAGAAGAATCAGGGGACAGCATTGGTGCCTTTAATGCCCTCTGCAGATTAGCTGTGCTGCCTGCATATGGGAGACAGAGGAGACAACCCTCAGTTCCAGGACTGGCATCCTTTGTCATACAGGTGGGCTTTGAGAGTAGACCTGCAGTCTCTGCTTGTTGGTCTGGTGCAGAATATTTTCTCTAGGAAATGAAGAAGAAATCAAAAACTGAACTGTGACTTTTTTCTGATTACAAGTAGCCAAACTGCATTATTGTTAGTAGGATTTTAATTGGTAACTCTTCATTCAGCTTCCCCCATAAATACTGGAGCACAATCTTAGCAATATTGTTTACCAGTCTGTTTCTCCACAGGCTTAAAGCTGGCTGGTTCAATGTGCTCTGTAAACAGTAGAAAGTACAATAGATCATTTGTAAGGGCACTAGTGCATTAACAGAGGCTGGATTTTGGTGCTTCTGAGAAAACAGCCTGACTATGTGTTCTCAAGTGCATGTAGTCATACTCTTCTAAGACTACAACTTTAGGCTCAGAGCATGAACCTTTTGGTCCTGGAATTGTATCTGACAGTGAAACCCTAAAATACTCCCAGCCTAGTTCTGACTCACTTTGTAGATCCTGTGAAAATGCAACATTTCTACTACAGTCATTTTTTTATTTTATTGTTTTCAAATCATGGTGCCACATCTATAAGAGAGGGCTGTGAAGGATATGGCAAAACCATCCCTTAGAGCCCTATATCAAGAAAACTTACATCACTGATGGTGCTTCCCAGTTCTAAGTTACAAACATCTTCAATTTATGATCAAGACAGTGAGGCAACGGCAGTAACAACAAAGCGGTGTGTATGTGGGAGAAATCAAGCAGTTGCACCCTGCTTTTGCTTTAAGTGGTTACATCTTATTAGTTGATGAAAACAGTCTCCATGCTATAAAGTTACCAGAAGAGTTCATTGTGACATCTGTTTCTTCTTTTGTCAGATAGGATGGTAAAACCTTACATTATTAATTTCCTGTGTTGTTTTCTGATAAAAAGCGTCAGTGTTTATATTTTTATATTTCCACATGCACCTAGTTCAGTATGGTCATTTTAAAATTCTATTTCGTTACATATATATACATATATATGGTGTTAACTGATTTGTTCCAGTTTTGAACTTCTCTTTTGAAAGGGTGTGATATGAGAAGTAGCAGTGCAAGTAGAATCATAGTTCTCAAATCGATTATTTCCCTATCAATCTAGAAATTATTTTCTGTGTTTCTGTGAAAAATAATTTTTTCAGTCCTCCACTGTCACCTTTCAAATGCACCCACTGTAAGTCTATGGAGCTTACGCACCAACTTCAGTCATTAATCTGAATTTAGCAAAGCTGTTTTGTAATCCCAAAGCAAGAAAATAGCTGTAGATCTAAAGGCCTAAATTCACAGTAATTACATCTATTTTTCTTCCTTAAATAAGCACATAGGAGTCTGGGTCAGAGTATGAATCTTCTGTTTCCATTAGTTACATTTACTACGTTGTCCTGAGTGTCACCTGTGTTGCCAATGTGAGTAGAGTCCCAGTTCGAGACACCCTGTTAAATGTAAGTGCTGATTTTCACACAGCCCTCTTCACTTAATGAAGTTAAGTGAGTGTTATCTGCAACAATGCATTTTGGTGCTGAGGGTGTAAATTAAAGTATTTTCTAAAATACTGATTCAAATCCAAACAGTAATCTTCTGTGCCCCCAAAGCAAAATTTAACCTTAGTCTACTAAATATTTGATTTTTATCTAAATGATAAAACAGTCTGTCTTGCTTGCCTTGGGTAAAAGAGACTAGAATTGAGACCTGTGGCATTTCATGCTTTGATTCATGTAACTGAGTCCCTGGCAGCTAACCCTGCATCTCATTTCTCTTACGGCATTATGGCTTTCTCCTCTTCTACAATCCCAGGCAGTGTGGCAGCCTGATCTTTAAGCTGTCAATGCAGTCATGACATACAGCATGTGGGGTCAGAAAACGGTGGGGAGGCAATGCCATTGGGGACGGAGAGCTGCTGCCTGCTGTGATCCGTGCATGGAGAAAGAGCAAGGCGGGACAGCATGCTCCCTGGCCGGAGCGGAGCATCACTGTCTCCCTCCCCCGGCCCTGTCACCTACCCGCTTGCTTTTGTCACCTCAAGCAGTCTGGCACACTGGGACAGAAGCAACTTGACATGTCTGCATGACACAGAGCTTTGACCCTTCTTCAGTTCCTTGATGCAGCTCATAGAAGAAACTTCTTGGCTTTTGTCATTTTATGACCTAGTCAAAAGCAACGCAGAATTTTATTTGAAATCATAATCCATGAACTTTTAAAAAGTCATCTCTATCAAAATATCAACAACATGTTATTGGATTTTTTGAGTTGCCCTTACTTGTTTCAACAAGCATCTCCTGATTTGAACACACTGGATTAAACTCAGGCTTCATCAAACATGAATAGTAAATCAATTATTTTAAATACAGGAGAGCTGCTTCGCTTACAAGCCTTTCCCATGCTGATGAACTCCTGCAAGCTCCATGGCTGCTGACCTGGTCTGGGGAGCCTTGTTCACATTGATAATGTTGCTTATTGTGAGAATACTGGCTATGCAAATCCTGACGCTTGGTGTGCAGATTTGCATTCCAACGCTCAGAGCACTCTGTAAGGGTGCGCAGGGCTGGTATGCTGGCTCTCGAAGCACAATGGGAATTATGCATACGTGTCTCTGGGCCAACAATTATTTCCATGTGCTTGCTAAATGAGTGCAGGGAGGGAAGACTTTCCTCTTGTTTAGTCTCTATCACTGTCTTTGGTGCTGTATTGCATTTTAATATAAACCTCCCCCACCACCACTACCTCAGCCCAGCCCTGTTAGATACTTGCCTGGCTTTCATTAAAACACTAGTGCATGAATAGCTGTAAGTTCACAGGGCTGGAGGGCATCTTTGCTGAAGCTGGAATCTTTGGTAAATAACTTGCTGCACTTTTGGAAGTGTCAGAAGTAACTAAGCACCTAATGAACGAGTACCTGAACAATAAAGTTATTCAAACTACTCCCACTATTCTTTTTTGCTAGTAGAAGTAAATAAATAGTAAATGTTTTTTCAACGACTGTATACTGTTGGCAGCTCAGACTCGCTATGATATGTGTGTAGGTTCACAGGACTAAAGAATATCATACTAGTGTATAGTGCCCTGTCTAGCTATCTAAAGCAACAGGTCTGTAGGCAGACTTAGGCTTTTCCTTCTGTCAGAATAGGCTGGGCTACAAAAATAACAGTATCAGAGCAACAGCTGGCTTAGTCACATAATGCTCTGCTACATAGTCTGGGCTCCTTGTTTTCATTTCACTTTCCTTTGTTTTAGAGACAAAAAAGGAAGCCCTTGGGGGGGAAAAAACTTCCAACTTTATTGCTTGACCAAAGTTAGCTGAGTCCAACACCAGCAGCCTTTATTAACTGGAGCTTTAACATTTCTTTCTCTGAATGGAACATTGACACTGGCACCTCCGTTCAGCTACAGAACCAAACAGGCCCTGGTGCAGGGCAGCAGGTTTTCTCACGCTGCTTTTCCAAATGTTGTAGTGTCATCTGCCATGGACTATCCCTAGGGTTAATACATAAATCACTCTGTACAGTCATAAACATCCTAGACTCTGCCCTTAGACTGCCCAATTAGGTATCACTCTGTGCTGTGTGGCTTCTATTTTAGGAAATGGTTTGAGATCACCAAAGTGTTCCTCACACGGAAGCAACAAGCATTTGTCAGTGCCAGCTCTGCTATAATTTGAAATCTGTGGCCTATATCAGGGACTGATGGAGACGTATGGATGGGAAAGGGGGAGAGCTGGACTGTGCAACAGCAGCTCCTCTGTCAAGTGACAAGTACTCCTACTTCTCACACTCCTGCAACACTGGACTGTGCTAGCTGATGGCGGTCCAGCTACTGAGCCAGCTGCACCAGCCATCTAATTTCAGTGCACAGTTCTCATGGAAAAGAAACAGTGATCTGATCAGCCTATCAATATGTGAAGCGAGACAAAATGTTAGTGAAAAAAATACTCCTGGCACATACAGACCAACTTAAAAATTATTGCTGTAAAGGACACTTTTTAGTTAATAGTACTGGCCCCAAATTAGACTCTATTGCTCTTCCTAAAAGGTCCAACTCTATTGCTTCAGTCCTTTGATGGAAGATCACATAAAAAGATCACAAAGAAAGAAGAATGAAACGAAGAATAACACTAGAAATTTTATCCAAGGTGCCTGTAATACTGTATATTGGTGATAGATGACTAAGTATTTTTGAGTCTTCATAGCATTATGCAGCTCAGCAGAGTGTGATACACTGTCTTCTTTCTTTTGCTTTTTATGCTGAGCTGTATGAACAGCCATCTGGGTTCCTGAAACAGCAAGTTAAATATTTTGTCTATAAGGTCACTTTTGTTATCACATATGGTGTTGCAAGGAAATTTCCAACTTAGTTTCAAAATAGCTTTGGCAGAACATAAGATTCAAGCCAAGAAAGCCTCCTCCTCCTTTTCCCAGCTTCTGTCAACACCCGCTCAAGGGTCGGCAACCTAAACCCAGCTCATATGTAGTTGGCTAGCTCATTTTTTTATTTCTCCAGGGACAAAAGCAGACTTCATCGCTAAGATAATGGCCCTCCCTTCCTGCAGTGATTGAGGTCTAGAAACACTCTTAGGTGCATCGCATAATCTAGATTTTTGCTTTCTGTACTTGGGTTAGGCATGTAGCGTATATTTCAGTCAAAACAAACACTGCTCCCAACATGTCTGGCTTGTTCTTTTGACACAGTTTCTTGAACAGGATTTTACTTGCCAGCTAGCTGTCAAAAGGTTGGAGAAAGATAAATCTTTATTTGGATAAGCTGTACTGTGTTAGACACTTACAGTGGAGCTCACCTTTTTTAATAACCAGCTTATGTTTTTCTCATACTGTATCTAATGTGTTTTGCTATAAATTTGTCCTTACAAATTTCTTTTGTGTGTCTGAGTCTGTGTCAAAAATAGAAACAGGGATATAAATTGTGTTCTCTGTCCTGTTTCCTGCCTTTGAAGAATCTCTGTAGACTGAAGGATCAGTAATATTCAGGAACAGGTATATTCAGGGCAGGTAGCGATCACTGCCCTTATGGATCTGGTCACCCACAAACTGCAAGTAAGTCTTTGTGCAAGATCACACAGATCAGGCTCCTCTTCCACACTCAGCAGGCAGCTGAATTTGGGTACAAGTACTGGACCCATGAGCCTTGAAGTTTCCCTGTGTCTGGTCAGGCTCAAACAGCCTTTCAAAGACTTCTTGAAGACCTACATTTTTTTTCCTTCCTAGACTTCAGTCATGCTACTGTTTAAGGTGTTCTTATTTGGGGAGACAGCTGTTCATTGATTTTCAGGCTTTCTCTTCTCTGATACCAACCAGCTGGTTAATTTTACTCTGACACCTTCAATAGTGGAGCAGTTCCATCAGATATATGAGATTCAAAGCATTTCATAGAGTATCTACTTTTCATTCACAACTACCCCATCACTCGACCAGAGGGTCATAGAGACAAAGCCTAGTTTTCAGAGAAACTGAGTATCAAAGTGATCAAGAGGAGCCCTGAATTTTCTAATTTGACATTTTACTGATATTTCAGGGTAAAGAGCACCATGTTCTTGTCCTTGCTCAGTTCTGTAAAAAAACAAATTATATACAAGCTGAAGTGCAGAAGCCGAACATTGAATAAAAGTGAACTGAAATTGGCTGGGATAGTTGAGGAAGTTTAGGAAGAGAAAGGATAGAAGGTGCTGGTGAAGATAATAGGTAGTGGCAGATCTAACTTAGAAAGTGTCTTCTTTTTAAAAACAAAAAACAAATCAAAAAACCAGAAAAAAAGGATTGTAGTGGAGAGGGTTGCTATAGTGAGAGTAATCTTACGACCTAATGTGTGAATGCTCTCAAAAGACTGGATGTTCCAGTTCAGTGAAGCAAGATGGCCCCCTGCAGTATTGTTAGCCCCCTCACAAACAAATTTTGCTTCTAATCTAGGAACATCACTGTACAATACAGTAACAGATCTGCTGTGGTTTACCATTAGTTTCACTCAAAACACAAGGTAAACATTCTTTACTTTAAAGCATCAGTCAGAAATAGAAGTCTGCAGTTACCAACTTTGCTCCCTATGCTTCTGAACACCTCCTGCGTGGTTTTGATGTGAGACTGAAAAAAAATTCGTTTTAGAGTAATGCCTCTGAACCCCTAGGAAACAAAGATACTTTCTCAAACTCATGTGGTAAAGATTGTAATAGGGCAATAGTACAGACTGAAAAGAAAGTCTTTCCAGAGTTTTGAAGCCAGGAGAGAAGTAAAACTTCTTCATGAATGAGAAGGTAAACCTCAGGAAAAAAGTACTGTGCTCTACATGCATTCGGAACAGAAACTTCGATGTGTATTGTGTGCATGAAAAGCTTTATATTTCTCCTTTTATTTCTCTCTTAATTTCTATTACATTTCTGTGATATTAGTGAGAATGGGATAGCACACTTTTTTGAAAAGGAAAAAAGTTCTTCTAATATAGTGGTATTTTGGCAACATTTAGGGCTTTCAGGTTATCAAATTCTTTTCACTGACAAAACAAATCACTGTATTGTGGAGTTGTATATGTATAATCCATATACATCTCTAACCTGTGCCTGATAATATGCAGCAAAATGCAGAGTTTACTGTTTATTTAGTAGTTATGCAGGGACAGGCAGTTAGCTTCCCTCTGAAGTACGTGAAACTTCTCTGACTGGCATCTGCAACTTAAAGTATCCATCCAGGTCACACGTTGCAGAAGCTAGGAAGAGGAGAGGAGGACCAGCTAAAAAGGGACTCAAATATTTTCTTAGCAATTAAATACAACAGTTCATAAGGTTCATGAAGTCAAATAAATTCCTTTCCTGGTCCTGTTTCCTCTCCTGTCTCCCCCTGCTTTGTATACCTCTATGATTTCTATCTCTATTATTTGCAAGACTACACCCAGTGCCAGATGACCAGAAGTAAAAGCATTAGAAAAGAAAGCTGCCTGATAATATTTCTAATTCACACTTTAGCTTGTTCCCGTCTGTTTTCCAACCTAACTCAGAAAATCAAAAATGGACTTGGGAAGTTTGAATGAGTGTAAACTTTAATAAAAATTAATTTCCTCTGTACTTCCCAATGCTGAACTTAACACATCACTCACAGAAACCCACCCAAGTTCTAAAGACTCAGTGTTGTGAGGTCTGTGTGGCCTTCTACAGACTGCTTTGGTGTGGGAGCTTGGATTGTTTTTGACCCTGTGACACTGAATGGCCAAGAGCTTCCATGCAAGCACAATGGTGCTGTTAGTGCCCATTACTAAAAGCCTTCTTGTTTCTTTCAACTGCTCACAGGCCTTCTAAACAATGAAAGAAATCCATACATCATTAATAAGGAGATTTAATTTAAATTCTGCTCTAAGAGAATTCTCAGATATCCTCCTCATTTTTTTTTAAGTGAAAATTGCTGAAGTCTGATGTAAGGCAGAATCTTAATGCAGAGAAGTGTTGGGCCTTATTTAGGAATGCCTGGAAACTAGTGGGAATTGTAATCATGGAGCAAACTGGAAAGCAGTACTGTCACACCAGTGAGCAGCTCCCATGGAATGAAAGCTCACTGAGCATGGGGATATGTCAGCTAGTGAAAAAAAGTCTGTGAGCCTTCCCATAAAATGATCTCTTTTGACTCAAGGGATTTTACAACTTACATTTCTAATGACAGTAACTTTATTTTTATTGGGACTACATGCATTCAGAATTTCTAACAGCCATTTGTCACTCAAAATGGACTAATTTTCATTAGAAAAGGGAATTGCTAAATTCTGACAGAAAGTTGACATGAAAGAAAATGGAAGAGGATAGCCCATATTCACCTTTGTAGTGAAAGGTTGTTAATATACACATCAATAATTTTACTTCTCATTGTGAACAGTTGACACAGTTAAAAATCAAGTACCAAAGAATCAGGGTTATTTGTCACATGAAAATTATGTGAGTTACCTTTGCCTCAGCTCTATCTCTACTGTCTTCAGTGGAATTAATTACATGAGGAATGAATGCTGATTAGGGATTTCAAAAGGTTTTATTCTGCTGCCATTTTGAATTTGAAACCATTTACTCATTTTGATATTTTTTAGGAAAATAAATAACAACAGCAGATTTCACAGAAACATCTAAGTTGGACTATATCGTGTGAGGGATTGGTTTATATTGCTAAGATCAGTCCATCTGCCAGAGTAAGGCAGAAACAACTAATGCACCTTCAGTGTAGATATATGTAACATCTTTAAATGTATAAAACAGATCCTAGTGCATATGTAATCCAGAATGAGCCAGCATACTAATGATTAGGTGGAGAATAACTATTGTATCATGCTCATTCTTCACAGGTTCCAATAACCATGCTCAAATCCTCATTGAGTGTGTTTTGGTAACGTAGCAGATTATCTGTCTGTCTATCTATCTTCTAACTATGTATCTGTCCCTCTGTGTATCTATAACACAAAAGTGTTCAAAAATCGGGTGGATGTGGCGCTCTGGGACATGGTTTAGTCTAGTCTACCCTTGATTGGCTTAGAGTAGACTTGGTAGTGTAGGTTAATGGTTGGACTGGATGATATTAAAGGTCTTTTCCAACCTAAACGATTCTATGATTCTATGATTCTATGTGTGTGTGTGCGCACACACACACAAATATATATAAATATATCACACAAATATATATAAATATATTCAGAGTGAGAGAGAAAACTTGGAAGAGAAATTCTTCTTCTTACACCATTAAATCTAATTGAATGTCTGAATTAAATAGAGCTATTTTGTAGCTACACTAGACTAACTCAGAGCAGAGTTTGTATTTTGGCAGACAGAAATTTTGCTATATAAACTGAATTCTCACTCTAAATGCACTCCTCGTACAGCTCATGCATAATTGTTTTTAAGTTAGGTAAATCAAACTGGCTTATGAGAAGGTTATATATAAAAATATATATAATTATAAAGCAATAAATAAATAAATTAAATTTGGAGATATATATTATAGATATCTCTCTAAGTCTGCTCTCTGTGTGTATTATGGCTTCCAGTAAAGGTAGCTGCAAAAAAATTCCAGACACCTCTCTAAGGCATGTTCAGTAATTCTTTTACCCCAGGCCTCCTGATCACTGTAAACCTGATCAGCGTATTATCAAAGATGTCACATTCAGTTTAAAGATTCTTAAATTCTTTTGCAGCTGCTCCTAACATGATTTGAGGAAGACACAATATCGGGCCTCTGTGGAAACTACTTTTCTGAGGGGATTCTGGAACTTGTCTGTATGTCAGGTTTTTACACTATACTCAGCAAGTACATGATTGCTTTACAGAGCACTGAAATACAATGTCTTTGCCATAAATATTTAGGCAGCAATACCAAATATCAGCTTAAACCAGGAAATTAAGGATATTTTTTGATTGAATTTGTTTTGGAAGTTTAGGATAGGAAAAAGCATGTATGTTTCGAAGGATGAAATAATTCTTTGGAATTTTGGTACGTCCGCATTAGCATTTCAGTGTGGGTCAGGACCGTGCTTTTGAAGTGAATCTCTTGCTTGCCCCCAGCTACCATGGGTTGGTTCACATCAGAGATAGCACAAACTGGATTCTTTTAGGATGTCATTAAAACAGAAGATGCAAACATAACACACTCCAAACCACTAACCAGCAAATCAAATCACACTTGAATATTCCTTTGAATATGTAAATAAGTTCATGTTGAGCATGTACAAGTCCTTGCTCCGTTTGTTTTCACAAATATTTGAGCAACTGAGCCTCATTAGCTAGAACAGTATCAGAGCCCCGATCACAAAGTCACTTGAATGAATATGCATGAAATCACCATT